>NC_040095.1:31250000-32500000 GCF_003369695.1 Bos indicus x Bos taurus
GTAACTACTTGAATTTAAAAGATTTTTCCTCTAGTTATTATAACTCCAAATTCAGTCACTCAAAAATGCAATTGTGTGCCCTTTACTCCAGCGTCTCAAAGGGATTTTAAAAGAATCAAATTATAGCCCTTCTCCCAACAGGAGTCTAAGTATTCCAAATGCTTAAGAAAACTGCCGGAAACTAGCTTTCCACTGACAGTAGACTTTGAAGGCTTCAGTGTCATTGTGAATGCAGGGCCTGATAGAAAGCTAGAGGAAACCTTCCTGGAAGAGAGAGCCTAGAACAGGACCTTGAAATACGAGTAGAGTAACTGATAGGCAGACCAGTACCTCTGGGGGGAGGCAGGGTGTCTGTATTTTTTTCTTAGGGAACTAGACCAGAGTTGTACAGATGTGAGTGAGGCTTTCCTAACAGTAGTTTTGCTTGCTGGCCCTCCTAAGGAGGAAAGGTTGCCAGCTCATTCTCAGTTAAGAAGGATTCCTGGATATCTTTCCTGTAATGGTGAAAAGCATCAGCAGGTAACTGCGTGTGGTTTATTGTGTACCAGGATATGTACTGGGTGAACTTCTCTGACCACCTCTTTGAATATGTGCTAACAAGGGAGCCAGAGGAGGAACTCAGAACACTGAATAAATCCCAGGAGAAAGTTGGTTAGCCCTAGGCAGTCTCATCATTCTCCAGGTGTGTGTGTGTTAGTCACTCAAGTCGTGTCCAACTTTTTGTGAACCCATAGAATCCAGGCCTCCAGGCCCTCTTTCCATGGGATTACCCAGGCAAGAATACTGGAGTGGGTTGCTGGTTCCTTCTCCACCTTCAGGTTTAATCTCTGCCAAACTCAAAATGCCTATGATTTATTAACTGCCTCCTGAGCCATACCGCTTGCCTCTATCGCTTGCTCTGAAGAGACCTGTTAGAAATAAGCTGATAACCTGCTTGAGCCTTTGGCACTGCTGTTTTTGTCCAGGTAGAGAAGCCTCCTAGCAGCTGCAGAGGAGAATGGAAAGCTGCGGGGTTGGGGGGAGGTCCCTTTCGGATTGATTCTTTCCCAAAGCCGTATTTGTGGCCTCCATTTCCTGTCTACTCCAGGCCTCTGTTTCTCCTGAGAACTTGAGTAGCTGGCCAGTCCTGTGCGGTTCTTTTATCTTCTGTGTCTTTCCTCGCTTTCTCTTGTGCACTGAGTTCACTCCCTCCCTTGTCCCTGCTGCTTGCTCTATGCCTTCCCACCTAAGCGCCCTCCCTGATGAAAATAATCAAAATTGAAAGAAGAAATATTGGCAGTTCAGGAGAAATTCCCTTGATTAAAATAGTGTCAAATGCATATACATATGTGGTTTCAAGAAGAAATATTAAGTTATTTAAATAGTTTCAACATTTTTCAGAGAAGAGGGATCATGCTCCCCCCTACTAGTCTCCATGGAAAGCTTAATTTGCAGATTACAAAAGCATAATTTAAGGTAATCAAGAACAAAAAATTAGTTCTTTTCTCATTGTATATATTATTCTGTCATCAGGTTTTTGGAATACAGTAGTCTTATCTTTCACTTTTCACTTTCATGCACTGGAGAAGGAAATGGCAACCCACTCCAGTGTTCTTGCCTGGAGAATCCCGGGGACGGGGGAGCCTGGTGGGCTGCCGTCTCTGGGGTCGCACAGAGCCGGACACGACTGAAGCGACTTAGCAGCAGCAGCAGCAGTCTTATCTTTTCTGATAAAACTCAGAATCTATTTAAGGTGGGGGGAGATTAATGAAGTAAAAGGAATTAAGTCTATAAGCTCTTAAATGATCTAATTATGTGAAAGCAGTAAAGCTTTACTGAATAGCATCTGAGAGTACTCTCCAGTTAATCAGGCAAGGGCAGATGCTGTATTTGCCAACAATTAAATAGAGCACAAAGGTAATTGTGTTTTCGTCCAACAGGAACTGTTCCGAGTAACAACCCTTCAAAGTAAATGGACAGAGGAAAATGCTCCAAGGTCACTTTCCATTTTGTTTCCACATAATTTAAATGATGATAAAGCTTAATGATCCTTGGTCTTGATATCAAATATCTACCTTTTTAACCCAAGCTCTAAGAGGAAAATCACTTGCTAAAAGGTTGGGGTAGGTGAAAGTGACATGTTGAAAACCAGGAGCATAAGATTAAATAAATGAAGGTAATTAGCTCTTGCTAGAAAGATTTGTTTTTGTTTGAAAAATACTAAGAACTAAGATAATAATCAGTGTATTGGTGCTTTATATTTTTTACATATTTTATCTTCTCAAGCATCCTTTACAATGAACCTGGAGGGCAGGTATTAGCTCCATTTTACAGATGAGGAAATTGAAGCTCAGAAAGGCACAGACTGTCATTAAAGTCACAAGCTCCTAAGTGCAGAGCAAGCTCTTGAATGTGTAAGTCTCTTTACTCCAGGAGATATCAACTCATTACCAGGACTGAAACTACCACTGTAAGAGCTAATAAAATAAGGAGAAAAAAGTTTTATAATCTTTCGGTTCAGTTCAGTTCAGTCGCTCATTCGTGTCCAACTATTTGCGACCCCATGAATTGCAGCACACCAGGCCTCCCTGTCCATCACCAACTCCCAGAGTTCACCCAAACTCACGTCCATCAAGTCAGTGATGCCATCCAGCCATCCCATCCTCTGTCGTCCCCTTCTCCTTCTGCCTGCAATCCCTCCCAGCATCAGGGTCTTTTCCAATGAGTCAACTCTTGGTGTGAGGTGGCCAAAGGACTGGAGTTTCAGCTTTAGCATCATTCCTTCCAAGGAAATCCCAGGGCTGATCTCCTTCAGAATGGACTGGTTGGATCTCCTTGCAGTCCAAGGGACTCTCAGGAGTCTTCTCCAACACCACAGTTCAGAAGCATCAATACTTCAGCACTCAGCTTTCTTCACAGTCCAACTCTCACATCCATACATGACCACAGGAAAAACCATAGCCTTGACTAGATGGACCTTTGTTGGCAAAGTAATGTCTCTGCTTTTGAATATGCTATCTAGGTTGGTCATAACTTTCCTTCCAAGGAGTAAGCGTCTTTTAATTTCATGGCTGCAGTCACCATCTGTAGTGATTTTGGAGCCCAGAAAAATAAAGTCTGACACTGTTTCCACTGTTTCCCCATCTATTTCCCATGAAGTGATGGGACCAGATGCCATGATCTTCGTTTTCTGAATGTTGAGCTTTAAGCCAACTTTTTCACTCTCCTCTTTCACTTTCATCAAGAAGCTTTTTAGTTCCTCTTCACTTTCTGCCATAAAGGTGGTGTCATCTGCATATCTGAGGTTATTGATATTTCTCCTGGCAATCTTGATTCCAGCTTGTGCTTCTTCCAGCCCAGCGTTTCTCATGATGTACTCTGCATAGAAGTTAAATAAGCAGGGTGACAATATACAGCCTTGGCATACTCCTTTTCCTATTTGGAACCAGTCTGTTGTTCCATGTCCAGTTCTAATTGTTGCTTCCTGACCTGCATATAGGTTTCTCAAGAGGCAGGTCAGGTGGTCTGGTATTCCTATCTCTTTCAGAATTTTCCACAGCTGATTGTCATCCACACAGTCAAAGGCTTTGGCATAGTCAATAAAGCAGAAATAGATGTTTTTCTGGAACTCTCTTGCTTTTTCGATGATCCAGTGGATGTTGGCAATTTGATCTGTGGTTCCTCTGCCTTTTCTAAAACCAGCTTGAACATCTGGAAGTTCACGGTTCACGTATTGCTGAAGCCTGGCTTGGAGAATTTTGAGCATTACTTTACTAGCGTGTGAGATGAGTGCAATTGTGTGGTAGTTTGAGCATTCTTTGGCATTGCTTTTCTTTGGGATTGTTTTTTTTTTTTTTTTCCTTAAGCAAAGTCAAATTCTGTTCTATATAATGTAATTGGATCAGGAAATGTTTATTTTAACTTACTTTGAATTGCAGTCATTATTTGATATATGACTTTAAAAAAGGTTCTTATTTGAAATTCCTAGTGCCTGAAGGAGGAGACAGAGTGACAGACCTGGAGACTGCAGTTCTTTACCCCTCACGCAGGTACGGCATCCTGTCATGCTGCTAAAGGAGAGTTTTCCTCTCTAATGGAAGGGGGACTTTTAATTCTTATGCTAGGACAAATAACCATTGTGTGCACTACACATTCTTAAAACCCATTATAGAATTTTATCTTTTAAATATTGATTAATGCCACAATGCTTCAGAAGACTAATTTTGTGTTTATTAGGCTAATGTTTAAAATCTAGAAACTAATTTTCAAAATTAGTGTTCGCTCATAAGAGGAAATAAATGTAGATAATAAAATGTAATCCTATAAACTGCTTAATCAGAAACAGTCACAGGTATGCATGTGTACCAATAGTGCATGTTGAATTACAGCCTCAAAAGATATCCATCTGGGCTACGGATGAATGTTTACAATTACGTGAGACTGGACAGTAGTTAGAAATGTGTTTGAACCAATAATCTAACTATTTGCAGCTATTGCTTTCTTCTGTAATGATGGAGCTCCTCTTATGATTCTGCTTTTTTATGCTTTGGCTTTATGATTTCTTATGATTGTTACTAATTTTAGATTAGAAGGCTAGTAGGATTTCGTTTATTCAACATCCACCTTCTAGCCTATGCCAAGCGTTGGGCTGGAGACTAGGAACACAAAGATGAACAAAATAACACTTCTTGCTTTCCAGAAGCTCCTTGTGCAACGCAAGGAAGAGGCTTGGAATAGTTTTAAATAGCATCTTATCAAAGGTCAGATGTGCATTTTAGAAAGGTGATCCTAGGACAGGGGAAGGATGGAGGCAGAGAGCTCAGGAGGCTGGCATCATGGTCCTGGGAACTGATGCCGAAGTCCCTCCCGGATGAGCCCTGAGGAGCTAGGTCTGCCCTTATATCAGCATCCTTAGCTGATTTCCCTGCTTTTTTGCCTTTTGGTTTTTTTTTTTCCTTTTGCTTTTCCCATCTGTCTGTCATTCACAAACTTAAAAGATTCTCAGCAGATCATATTGGTCCATCTTGTGTCCTGCTAGGCAGGAAGCCTTCAGAAATTGTTCACAAGGAAGTGGGACCTGGAGCTCCTCCTGTCCACCAGAGGGGGTGAGCTTTCGCTTTAGGACAGAATGAGTCGTCTTCTGGTCTTTGTTGGAAGATAGCTTTGCAAGGTTCACAGAGTTCTGTGGTAAAAGTGTATTTTTCTCCTTCTTTGTAAAGAAGAAATTTTAAATGAAAATTTACATCTTTTTATTTAAAATCTCAAATCTTTAGCTGGCCTTTTTTTTTTCTCTAGTTTATATCTGGCCTATATCAGAGGACATCTGAGAGGACGACATAAGAGCACAACTTAATAGAATAAAGATTTTAGACCAGAAACTATATCAATCTTTTTGTTGTTTTAAATGCCATGAAGCCAATTACTTTGTGAATTAATATTCCTCTCTTTTTCTACTTTTCTCACTCTCCCTCAATTTCAACCAAAAAGTGAATATTTTCAAATTAGATGGTGTTTTACCAAGACTTCCATTGTGGCTCAGCTGGTAAAGAATCTGCCTGCAATGTGGGAGAGCCGGGTTTGATCCCTGGGTTGGGAAGATCCCCTGGAGAAGGGAAAGGCTACCCACTCCAGTATTCTGGCCTGGAGAATTCCATGGACTGTATAGTCCATGGGGTTGCAAAGAGTCGGACACAAATGAGCAACTTAGACGTCACTAACTTACCAAGGATGTAACGAAAATACTTTGGCTATCAAAAATCCTCAGAGAATGAGCAATGTTGATTGAAGCAGACAGTGTAAAAATTTTCCACACCAAAGTCTGAGTCATGATTTTCTTCATGATTCACTTTGATGGGTATGGATTAATTTAGTTTAGCTACATTTTTTTCCCCCCGAAGTGAAACAAGTCACTTGTTTAACTCTCAGTTCAGTTCAGTTCAGTTCAGTCGCTCAGTTGTGTCCGACTCTTTGCGACCCCATGAATCGCAGCACGCCAGGCCTCCCTGTCCATCACCAACTCCCGGAGTTCACTCAGACTCATGTCCATCAAGTCGGTGATGCCATCCAGCCATCTCATCCTCTGTTGTCCCCTTCTCCTCCTGCCCCCAATCCCTCCCAGCATCAAGGTCTTTTCCAATGAGTCAACTCTTCACATAAGGTGGCCAAAGTACTGGAGTTTCAGCTTTAGCATCAGTCCTTCCAGAGAACACCCAGGGCTGATCTCCTTTAGGAGGGACTGGTTGGATCTCCTTGCAGTCCAAGGGACTCTCAAGAGTCTTCTCAACACCACAGTTCAAAAGCATCAATTCTTCGGCGCTCAACTTTCTTCACAGTCCAACTCTCAACATCCATACATGACCACTGGAAAAACCATAGCCTTGACTAGACGGACCTTTGTTGGCAAATAATATCTCTGCTTTTGAATATGCTATCTAGGTTGGTCATAACTTTCCTCCCAAGGAATATGCATCTTTTAATTTCATGGCTGCAGTCACCATCTGCAGTGATTTTAGAGCCCCCAAAAATAAAGTCTGACATTGTTTCCACTGTTTCCCTATCTATTTGCCATAAAGTGATGGGACCAGATGCCATGATCTTCGTTTTCTGAATGTTGAGCTTTAAGCCAACTTTTTCACTCTCCACTTTCACTTTCATCAAGAGGCTTTTTAGTTCCTCTTCACTTTCTGCCATAAAGGTGGTGTCATCTGCATATCTGAGGTTATTGATATTTCTCCTGGCAATCTTGATTCCAGCTTGTGCTTCTTCCAGCCCAGCGTTTCTCATGATGTACTCTGCATAGAAGTTAAATAAGCAGGGTGACAATATACAGCCTTGGCATACTCCTTTTCCTATTTGGAACCAGTCTGTTGTTCCATGTCCAGTTCTACCTGTTGGTTCCTGACCTGCATATAGGTTTCTCAAGAGGCAGATCAGGTGGTCTGGTATTCCCATCTCTTTCAAAATTTTCCACAGCTGATTGTCATCCACACAGTCAAAGGCTTTGGCATAGTCAATAAAGCAGAAATAGATGTTTTTCTGGAACTCTCTTGCTTTTTCGATGATCCAGTGGATGTTGGCAATTTGATCTGTGGTTCCTCTGCCTTTTCTAAAACCAGCTTGAACATCTGGAAGTTCACAGTTCACGTATTGCTGAAGCCTGGCTTGGAGAATTTTGAGCATTACTTTACTAGCGTGTGAGATGAGTGCAATTGTGTGGTAGTTTGAGCGTTCTTTGGCATTGCCTTTCTTTGGGACTGGAATGAAAACTGACCTTTTCCAGTCCTGTGGCCACTGCTGAGTTTTCCAAATTTGCTGGCATAGTGAGTGCAGCACTTTCACAGCATCATCTTTCAGGATTTGAAAGAGCTCAACTGGAATTCCATCACCTCCACTAGCTTTGTTTGTAGTGATGCTTTCTAAGGCCCACTTGACTTCACATTCCAGGATGTCTGGCTCTAGGTGAGTGATCACACCATTGTGATTATCTGGGTCATGAAGATCTTTTTTGTACAGTTCTTCTGTGTATTCTTGCCACCTCTTCTTAATATCATCTGCTTCTGTTAGGTCCATACCATTTCTGTCCTTTATCGAGCCTATCTTTGCATGAAATGTTCCCTTGGTATCTCTAATTTTCGTGAAGAGATCTCTAGTCTTTCCCATTCTGTTGTTTTCCTCTGTTTCTTTGCATTGATCACTGAGGAAGGCTTTCTTATCTTTCTTTGCTATTCTTTGGAACTCTGCATTCAGATGCTTATATCTTTCCTTTTCTCCTTTGCTTTTCACTTCTCTTCTTTTCACAGCTATTTGTAAGGCCTCCCCAGACAGCCATTTTGCTTTTTTGCATTTCTTCTCCATGGGGATGGTCTTGATCCCTGTCTCCTGTACAATGTCAGGAACCTCAGTCCATAGTTCATCAGGCACTCTGTCTATCAGATCTAGTCCCTTAAATCTATTTCTCGCTTCTACTGTATAATGAGAAGGGGTTTGATTTAGGTCATAGCTGAATGGTCTAATGGTTTTCCCTACTTTCTTCAATTTAAGTCTGAATTTGGCAATAAGGAGTTCATGGTCTGAGCCACAGTCAGCTCCTGGTCTTGTTTTTGCTGACTGTATAGAGCTTCTCTCCATCTTTGGCTGCAAAGAGTATAATCAGTCTGATTTTAGTGTTGACCATCTGGTGATGTCCATGTGTAGAGTCTTCTCTTGTGTTGTTGGAAGAGGATGTTTGCTATGACCAGTGCGTTCTCTTGGCAAAACTCTGTTAGCCTTTGCCCTGCTTCATTCTGTACTCCAAGGCCAAATTTGCCTGTCACTCCAGGTGTTTCTTGACTTCCTACTTTTGCATTCCAGTCCCCTATAATGAAAAGGACGTCTTTTTTGGATGTTAGTTCTAAAAGGTCTTGTAGGTCTTCATAGAACCGTTCAACTTCAGCTTCTTCAGGGTTACTGGTTGGGGTATAGGCTTGGATTACCGTGATATTGAATGGTTTGCCTTGGAAATGAACAGAGATCATTATGTCATTTTTGAGGTTGCATCCAAGTTTTGCATTTCAGACTCTTTTGTTGACCATAATGGCTACTCCATTTCTTCTAAGGGATTCCTGCCCACAGTAGTAGATATAATGGTCATCTGAGTTAAATTCACCCATTCCAGTCCATTTTAGTTCGCTGATTCCCAGAATGTCCATGTTCACTCTTGCTGTCTCCTGTTTGACCACTTCCAATTTGCCTTGTTTCATGGACCTGACATTCCAGGTTCCTATGCAATATTGCTCTTTACAGCATTGGACCTTGCTTCTATCACCAGTCACATCCACAACTAGGTATTGTTTTTACTTTGGCTCCATCCTTTCATTCTTTCTGGAGTTATTTCTCCACTGATCTCCAGTAGCATATTGGGCACCTACCGATCTGGGGAGTTCCTCTTTCAGTATCCTATCATTTTGCCTTTTCATACTGTTCATGGGGTTCTCAAGGCAAGAATACTGAAGTATTAGGCTTAATAATAGAGTTATACCTTATTTAGTAAGTACCATATAATAAGAACTAATCAGAGCTGATTTGATTATGATAAACGTAGATTAATTCTGGAATTAGAGCTTTGCTTTATGGCGTAAACTGGTTCATATCTTCAGATTATATGTATTTTTCCACTTTATTTCCAACAGCACTGCAAGCTATTGGACCAGGCAGGGAAAATTATATTGTCCTCATCATGTTTAGAGCAGTTTGAAAAGCTGAAAAGAAGGTGAAGGGTACATTGGGGAAAGGCTGGAAAAGTGGTTAATCCTACTGCCTCTGTTTTGGTGCTTTAAAGGGTAGCATATAGGAGGGGTTCTTTTTATAAGTATAGGGGCTGCTTTTTGTTTTTAACACTAGTTTTAGAGTTCTTTTCTGTGGACTATGCAGATGACTTAAACATATTTTATTATAAATTTAGAATATGCCTCGTCTTCATTTAAACCTCAGTGTAGCCGAGTTTAGATTATCATAAAATCAATGGGTTTGCCTAAAAGAGGGAAGAAATGGGACAAAGTGGAGAGGTGCTTCTCTGCTCACTTTAGTGTATCTGCCAGTGAGTGATTCTGTCAAGAAATACAACAGTGGAGGCTAGAAATCTGGGAGTTATCTACCCTAAATATTTCATCCTTTTCCTACCATCTAGTCAATCACAATTTCTGCCAGTTTTTTGCTTCCAAAATTTTCTGAAGCTGCTCCTTTTCTCTTCATGCAGTAATTGCTCTGTTTCATGAGCTATATCTCGGGCTTCCATATCAACTTCCTAACTCAGATCCATTTTCCACATAGCACCAGTGACTGTGTAAAATGGGGACTTATACTTTTCTGGCTGTGACCCTTAGTAAGGAATCCACATTGTATTGCAACCCAGAATACATGTGAATAATTAAAACAAAATTTTCATGAAAAATTCTTGGCATTTACTATGTGCCATGCAATCTGATATTTTGTTCTTTTCTATTTTGTTTTAAAAAGATGTTTGTTGATGCTCACTAAATTGATTCCAGAATTGGAAAAAGACTGATCTGAACACTAATGTAACCATATTGTTTAAAACTCTTTCGATGGCTTCTCTCTGCCTTCATGATGATACTGAAGCTCGCTAATATCACATGCCAGAACCTTTATGACTCAACCCTTAGCTAGCTCTCCTGACCCGCTACTTGCCTGATCTACTCATTGGGCTCACATTGCACTTCAGTAAATTAGTATAAGTTTCCGTGGTTCCTTGTGGTGTGCCTTTGTTTATGTTGTCCATCCTGTGAAAACTACTACCATCTGCTTCTGCAGAGCTTTACTGATTATTCCAACTCTTTCCTCAGACTCGACCAAGAAGCCTTTCTTCTCATTCCTTCCCCAGCTGGGTTAGGTAGTTCTCCTAACAGAATGAGATGGACTGTCTCTCTCGTTTCACTTGTTTATTGTTATATTTGTAGCTTACCATCACACAAGACAGTGAATATTAGAAAGGGCAAGGGTTACCTCCTATTAAACTTATCCCGAATGTTTGGCATTTAACATGTTGTCATTGTTTGGATGGATGAAAAAATGTAAATAAGATTCTTTTATTTAGAAGGAAGATTCAACTGGTGTCCCTTAAGGCCTTTAACTTAAAATTTTGTGACTTTTGTCACAAAAATTTTGTATTTCCAGGTGCTTATTTTTCAGCTTTTAATACACTCATATCTTGATAACCTACAGGCTAAGTGTAGATCTCATGATTTAAGGACAGCTTCTCTGCTTGAGATATTTTCTCAAGATTTTAGTAATTAACAACTCACTATGGTAATAGCCTGTGATTTCATTATCGCCAGTACTCCACCTGTGTTGGCAGACTGGCAGAAGAAAAATGACATAAATACAGGATCTGCCTTTTGTCAGTGGCAGCAGCGGTGAGAGTGTGGGGCTTTGGCTCTCACTCAGCAGCCAAGGTGCAGCCTCAGTAGGAGTGTGTGCTCATGGGGTCTGAATAGTAACCGTCTTCCCCACTTTTGCTCCTGTAGCTGGGCCAACGGAGTGGTAACCATTGCCCTATGTTAAAATCCTCCTCCTTGTTAGAAACATCCTGAGTAATTTCTCTTTTTCTGATTGAAATAACCTCTAAAGAAATTGAGGCTCTGATAGGTTATGTGACTTGCCCATAGGTCATAGCAACACCCTTGAGTGGCTAGCACATTTTCTTTTCACTATTGGTAAATAAATCTAAACACTCCTGAACGTTGGTGTGGCAACAGTGCAACTTTTAAAGGCCCTTTTTTTAAAAAAGGGATTATTTTAAGAGGTGTTGTCTAAGATGCCATGCAAATAATATGTGGATTATGGTACCAGTTTTCAGATTTGGATCGGTTGTTTTCTTTTGCCTGATGTAGAAGCGAAATGATAATCTTGTGATCTCATGATCATTTATCACCTGTACACTAGCTGTGGAATGTACAGAATATTGACTTTTGTCCTGTTATGGGTCTGGGAACTTGTCTTTGCTTAAAATTGTAATCATCTGGGTTCTAGATGATGGGGTGGGGGTGGAGGTTACTTTGGAAGGCTGAGATTTTAATAGCAGGGGCCTTGAATAGAGTGCCATGGCAGACTTGACAGTGTGGCCTTTCTAGGTATTGGGATTGTTTAGATCAATAAAGAATGCAATACTGTTTGACCTAATTAAAACTGTTAGTATGTAACAGGTTTAGTTTAGTATCTTAGTTTAACTAAAACTGTTAGTATGTAAAGTCCCATAAAGTCAATAGCTGTGAATAATCCATATATGGAAATGAATGAATGATTTAAACTTTTTGAGTGGCCAGGAATAGATCAGATACTTGAGTTCTGATCTGTGGGCCATGTTACTAAATTCTCATTTTATCTTATAGTTCTTTATAACATAGATGAGTCTTATTTCAGTTTTCTTTACCTCTAGTAATCATACTTTAAATCTAAAGATACCTAGTTTTGAATAACTTGTAAGTCTTTCTAAAAGATAACTTTAAGTAATAGTGGAGTCAATAACTTTGCTCATACTATCATTGCTACCTCCACATATTAAAATTGACTGTCCTAAGAATATACTAAATTTAGAAATTAATATCAATGTTGATTTCTCAAGTTTGAACTTGACAGTCTACAACCTATAATCTAAAACAATGTTTTGTTTTGCTTTTTCTGTTTTTCTTTCTAAAGTTCTTTCACCATGCCTGGGTCGCTTCCTTTGAATGCAGAAGCCTGCTGGCCCAAAGATGTGGGAATTGTTGCCCTTGAGATCTATTTTCCTTCTCAATATGTTGATCAAGCAGAGTTGGAAAAATATGATGGTGTAGATGCTGGAAAGTATACTATTGGCTTGGGCCAAGCCAAGATGGGCTTCTGCACAGATAGAGAAGATATCAACTCTCTGTGCATGACTGTGGTCCAGAATCTTATGGAGAGAAATAGCCTTTCTTATGACTGCATTGGGCGGCTAGAAGTTGGAACGGAGACAATCATCGACAAATCAAAGTCAGTGAAGACAAATTTGATGCAGCTCTTTGAGGAGTCTGGGAATACGGATATAGAAGGAATAGATACAACTAATGCATGCTATGGAGGCACGGCCGCTGTCTTTAATGCTGTTAACTGGATTGAGTCCAGCTCTTGGGATGGTATGTTGCATATTTTCCCAAAGAAACTATCCTTGAGGAGGAATAGGCCTAAATACCATTTGCAGACTTTTACCAGTTATGCTTGTTTGAATGTGTTCAGAAAGATAGCTATGACTTTCAACATATTTGCTTTAGAAATTAGTTCTGTTTATCATGTAGGATAAAATTATCTATCAAAATTTAGTCAGAATTTTTTTTTTTCTTTACCAAAGATGGGAAAATATGATACATTCTGGGAAAATACAATACTTTCAGTTTGTATGTATGATAGTTAGGGTGTCAATCACCTTCTTGTATACTAACAAATAATATTTTTCAGGACGGTATGCCCTGGTAGTTGCAGGGGATATTGCTGTATATGCCACAGGAAATGCCAGACCTACAGGTGGAGTTGGAGCCGTTGCTATGCTAATTGGGCCTAATGCACCTTTAATTTTTGAACGAGGTGAGTGTTTGGGAAGTACTTTTTTTAAATTTGCACAATATGCTGAGAAATTTAAAAATTAGAAGCTTGTACTTGGTGTTCATTAAATGCAGGCACTACCTGCTAAGAGCTTTATGTGTATTATCATATTTAGTCTTCACAGCAATCCTATGACATAAGTGATGTCATCCCCATTTTACAGAGGAGTAAAATGGGTTTAAGTAGGGTTGCTAACAACTGGGAGAAGTAACTTGCCCATAGTCATGTAGTAATTTGTTTTCAGTTCAGAGCAATTGTGAACTCCCAGTTAGGTGTATGAAACTTGCATAAAATGTTGCATATCAAGAGGCTTAGGCCTGTCCATGGCTATTGTTATGTTTCACTTCAATCACATACTCGTTTCACCTTGTGATTTCTATTCTGCAAGTGATGAGTTGACTAGATTTAAGAAAAGTTCCCAGATAATGCAATTTGTTTACTGACATACATCAGGAAGCAGAGTTACATGGACCTCTTCCTTTTTTGTTCTAATAGGACTTCGTGGGACACATATGCAACATGCCTATGACTTTTACAAGCCTGATATGCTTTCTGAATATCCTATAGTAGATGGAAAACTGTCCATACAGTGCTACCTCAGTGCATTAGACCGCTGCTATTCTGTCTACCGCAAGAAGATCCGTGCCCGGTGGCAGAAAGGTGGGTTTTATCAGTTTTCCTTGGTTTTGCTATCTGTTGAGGGCAGTGTAATGTACTCACTGTCTTTAGTGAGAAACTACTTCGTGGGCATCCTTCATTAGTATTTTCCTTTAACCATTGCTTCCTCACCCACCAAATAGCATAGTTTTCCCACAGTTTCTGGTAATGTATAATTTAAGAGAACAGGTAAACTTTGTAAATGAAGTTTATTTCTGTAAAAATACTTAGGATGACTTAACCCAGTAAGTGGAGAAGGCAATGGCACCCCACTCCAGTACTCTTGCCTGGAAAATCCCATGGACGGAGGAGCCTGGTAGGCTGCAGTCCATGGGGTCGCTAAGAGTCGGATAGGACTGAGCGACTTCACTTTCACTTTTCACTTTCATGCATTGGAGAAGGAAATGGCAACCCACTCCAGTGTTCTTGCCTGGAGAATCCCAGGGACGGGGGAGTCTGGTGGGTTGCCATCTATGGGGTTGCACAGAGTCGGACACGACTGAGGCGACTTAGCAGCAGCAGCAGCAACCCAGTAAGAATATCAAAAGTAAGGTAAAAAAAGAAAGTAACTTGAATTTGGTACATATTCTGAAAGAGGTAGACAGTTGCAAACAAATTTCAGTTTGCAACTGTGATCTGGAGAAAACTAATGAAAATAAATTACCAAAGTGACCCCCACCTCCCCACATAGTCTTTTTGTACTTGACCTGTGAATTCATGGGCTTCCCTTGTGGCTCAGCTTATAAAGAATCCACCTGCAATGCAGGAGACCTGGGTTCGATCCCTGGGTTGGGAAGATCCCTTGGAGAAGGGAAAGGCTACCTACTCCAGTATTCTGGCCTGGAGAATTCTATGGACTGTATGTATAGTCCATGGGGTCGCAAAGAGTTGGACACGACTGGGCAACTTTCACTTCTGTGAATTCATATTTGCTCTTTTAGCATCATCATCAATCTCTATCTTTAACCCTGAGAAAGTGCTTGAGATACTGAGAAGGACAGTATTTGAATTAAAACCATGAAAGCACACAGTATTATATAAAGTATGCTTTTTCCATAGTCCAACTTCGCTTTATAGGGTTTGTGAGACTGGGTTAAAAATAAGATTCAATAACGGATATTAGGAAACATAGTGGCTTTAGATAAGAAGCATTCTTGAAGTATGTAATATATACTGTTTACCAGTATTTAACAGTACAGTGATTTTCTAACATTTATTAGAATCTGCAGTAAGAAATAGACTTTACATTGTTATGTGCAGTTAAATGGAAACTAATGTCATCAAATTTTTTTGCCCATGCTGCAAGTTATACAGTTTACTCTTTTCTACTCTTTTTCATTCAGACAAAAAAACAACCTCTTAATTTATTAAGATTAAAAAAAAAAACAAAAAACTGGCCTTGATCCATTAAATTGATTACACAGCCCTCTAATGGATTGTGATAGTTTAGTTTGAAAACCAATAATAGTGTATATTGTTCAATTTCTGGGTGTCTTTTTGACACAAATTTTAAACCATAGAGATATTTCATTATATAGTATATTTTTTTATTGCTACTTAAAGATATAAAGACATCCCAACCATGTTCTAAAATCAGACTTCAAAAGTTAGTGGCTTAAATGGATTTCATAATTTCTTTGGATTTCTCTTTCAGAGGGAAATGATAGAGATTTCACCTTGAATGATTTTGGTTTCATGATATTCCACTCACCCTATTGTAAACTGGTTCAGAAATCTCTAGCTCGGATGTTGCTGAATGACTTCCTTAATGACCAGAACAGAGATAAGAATAGTATCTACAGTGGCCTAGAAGCCTTTGGGTAAGAGGAATTATGATTTTTCTCCCTTCTATGTGAGAGTATTTTTTTATATTGGTTAAACCGCTATTTATACAGACATGAAAATTTTAGAGTCAAAAGAAGTCATCTTGTCTAACCTATTTAATCAGTGAAGAAACTGAGTCCCAGAGAGGTGGTCATTCACCTATATGAATTCTTTAGTCTTTTCTATTCAGGTTTTCTTATTTCCTCCTTTTAGATCTGTTCCTGTTGTCACCTTGGTAATATTGCCCCTCAAGTGCCTGTATTTATACAGCAGCGTCTTCACTCTTCCCCCTGCCTCTCCTCTGCCTACATCCGTTCTGCCCTTGGCCACTCCTGATATCTGCTCTCATACTCCTTCCGTTTTCCCCACTTTTGGGGCCTCCTGGCATGCTATGCCTGTTAAACTCTTGCTGTTTCTCCTGTGTCCCTTCTCCATCTGATAAAATATTTTTTAACACTTGGCTCCTATAAACGTGACTCTTCTAACTAAATAGACAATATTATGGACTTGAAATAGTAGTATATTCTGTTTGGTGATGACAGAGCTGTAGGGGGTTATTAACCCATTAGAATTATGTTGTCTTGATTATTAAAGAAAAAAAAAACTTTTCAGAAAAAGGACCACATTTGTACAACTGTTATATCTTATCTAGCAATTAGCATACTGCTACTTGGTTTTTAATAAATAGAAATCAGCATCATATACTTCTATTAGAATAGTAGTTAGGTCTAGTAAGTAATATAATAAAAATATAGTCTTTGGACACTATAAGATTATCTTTTTTCTAAACTTTTCAGGGATGTTAAATTAGAAGATACCTACTTTGACAGAGATGTGGAAAAGGCATTTATGAAAGCTAGTTCAGAACTCTTCAATCAGAAAACAAAGGCATCTTTGCTTGTGTCAAATCAAAATGGAAATATGTACACATCTTCAGTGTACGGCTCCCTGGCTTCTGTTCTCGCACAGTAAGTATGGATTTCCATTGCTTCAGTCCGCTTGTTTGGGGATGTTACATTTCTAAGACCAGATCTGGTATCAGGCACGTTGGTGGCAGGTCACAGAATGGTCTTTTCCTTTCAGGGTCTCTAGCCTCTTTGTTGACTTGAGGGAGATATGGAATGAGGCTATAGTTATTTATCCCAGAGTACTAAATTTCACGCTATCTTTCCCTGCTGTTGTTCTCATGGTCTTTTTATTCTTGACCTACAGTTGAACCATAAATCCCCAGTTGACAAAGTAGTTTATTTTAGGGCATAACTTTTCTCAACTCCATCATTCCTAAAGAGATGAGAACTCTTGTTTTCAATCTGCTTACTGTAAACAGTAAAACTTTAGGTCAGATCCCTAGGCTTAGGATGAAGTTTATTCCAGCTGTGGTTCTCTACCCACTGTAGTAGGATGAGTTAAACTTTAATTTAAAAGGTTTTTTTCCCTCCTACATAGGTACTCACCTCAGCAGCTGGCAGGAAAGAGGATCGGCGTGTTTTCTTACGGTTCTGGTTTGGCTGCCACTCTGTACTCCCTCAAAGTTACACAAGATGCCACACCAGGTAAACGCTGAGTCTTTTAACAACAATGTACTGAGAACCTACTGTGGTAAGGCTGACTTAGGCTTCTCAAGAAACGTTTAACTCTCTTCCATAGATCTTTATGACATTTTAATCTTTATTACTTCTGTCAACACTCTGCCCAAAAATTCTGCTTTAACTGGGTAAATGGCAGGATGATGTCTGAGTCAGAATATCTTTCCAAGTCAGGAAAAAAACTGTATAATGAGCTTAAACATTTTTTTTTAATGATAAAGTGTTCAACTTTTCCTTCTTTGGCAAGTAATTTTATTTTAATCTATTATCTCATTTTTAAAAACCTTTATTTCTGGGCCACGTGGGGTCTTAGTTGCAGTGCTTAGACGCTCTGGTTGCAGTGCGCAGGCTCAGTAGTTGTGCACGGGCTCTCTCGTGCCTGGGCTTTGCAGTTGCAGCATGCCCGCCTTGTTGCTGTGAGTCATGTGGCATCTTAGTTCTCCAGCTAGTGATCAGACACTTCCTCTGCATCGCAAGGCAGTTTCTTAACCAGTGGACCACCCAGGAAGTCCCTTTTATGGCATTTTTAAAGCATAGGTAGAGAAAAGGAAGTGTCTTTATTTAAGGCGGGCAGCTTTTGAGTCTTCACACTAATGATTGAGACTGATCATGCTGCTGCCAAGTCGCTTCAGTCGTGTCCGACTCTGTGTGACCCCATAGATGGCAGCCCACCAGGCTCTCCGTCCCTGAGATTCTCCAGGCAAGAACACTGGAGTGGGCTGCCATTTCCTTCTCCAGTGCACGAAAGTGAAAAGTGAAAGTGAAGTCGCTCAGTTGTGTCAAGACTCTTAGCGACCCCATGGACTGAGGTCCACCAGGCTCCTCCATCCATGGGATTTTCCAGGCAAGAGTACTGGAGTGGGTGCCACTGCCTTCTCCAGAGACTGATCATAGGAGTGAATAATACCAGGCCATTTCTTGCAGGCTTGGTGGTTTATTAAGTTATCTAATGTTTATAGGGATGTGGTCTTAGCTGTATTTAAGGATACTTTTGTGCCCTCCCTGAGCAGGAAGGAGCAAAAATACAGAGAAAAACGGTTGAAAGACTTGGCATTATTCTGAAACTGTTCGTTGACTCTAGACAAGTTATTTATAGTTTCACATCCCACCTATTTCCTCAGTTGTCTGCTGGCCAAGGCTGAACAAATGTCTAGTCAAGGTTCATAGGAAGCTACATCAAATAAATAACATCTTATCTTTTAACTAAACAATAGCCTGTAGTTCTGAAAGAAATGAAAAGTTGTTTTTTCCTTTTGGCAGCATTTTGTTCAGGCTTTGGGATATGTATACTATTTTTACTGTATTAATGTTGCAATTATTTGCTATTTTAGGGTCTGCTCTTGATAAAATAGTAGCAAGCATATGTGATCTTAAGTCAAGGCTTGACTCAAGAACTTGTGTGGCACCAGATATTTTTGCTGAAAACATGAAGCTCCGAGAGGATACTCATCACTTGGGTAAAAACATTAAATTGTTAATATACACCCAGAAGCCTACTGGAGGGCTGTTTTATTACCAGATGAGTTATATGTTATAACTCATTTTTCATATGCTCTGCCTTTCCTTTAGCCAACTACATTCCCCAGAGTTCCATAGATTCCCTCTTCGAAGGAACATGGTACCTAGTTCGAGTAGACGAAAAACACAGAAGAACTTACGCTCGGCGCCCGTCTCTAAACGACGACACTTTGAATGAGGGAGTAGGCCTTGTGCACCCGAGCACTACAGCCGAGGTAAGTAAAGCTTATTGTGTTGGTCTTGGGCTTTGATGGGATAAGAAAATCTCCATCCCCAGATCTCCTGACTGAGGTGACCTCACTGAAATCTGTCCACTTAAAGGAATGTCAATAAAGCAGGGTGATTGAGAACCAGGGCTCTGGGAGTGGGTTCCAGCTGTGCATTTTCCAGTTGTATGCAGCCCTTGGCAGTTAGTGTTTTTCAGTGCACAGTAAATGCTAGGTTGTTTTTTTTTTAGCAATACCAAAGTTTAAAGCAAAACTGAGAAGGCTCACTTGTGGTTTGTATCTTGGTGAGAGATGAAGCAGGGGCTGGGTGTTGAGCCCCTCACATCCCTTCTCTCAGGCCATTGTCTACTCTATCTCCAGGTGTCAAGAAGGAGTAGTAATTGTTATGACTGGAATTTTCGTATTACATGCTAATCACTTTTTAGGTTTTCTACATAAACCCTTATAAAAACCCCCTTGAGGTAAATGCTACTGTGCCCATTTTAGAGATGAAGCTGAAAGAAGTTAAATGAGACTTGACCAAGATCAGAGCCAGGCTTCAAACTGAGGACTTTAAAAACTTCGAAGTTATTTATTTTATCCATTCAGCACAAATGTGCTGAATGCGTAGTCTTGCTCTTTGAGGTAGCAAATCAAGCCCCGAGTGTTTGAAATCAAAGGCAAGCTATAACAAGGGAAATACTGGGTATGGTAGATAGATCTCCGTAGCCCTCCTCTCCCTTGCTACAGGGTAATCATATGATACGTTCACCATAAGGTAAAGAATGGACATTTTTGCTCCCTCCATGAAAAGTTCTACAGAATATATAGTTGTATATGTATAAATATACATATATATTTATATATAATATATATATATATATATTTCTCTCCAGAGCTGCCCTTTTCCTATTAGAACTTTGGTTAGCAACATGATTTTTCCTGGGGAAAAAAACTCTTAAGAGGTGACCATATATATATATATATATTTTTTTTTTTAGCATATTCCAAGCCCTGCTAAGAAAGTGCCAAGACTCCCTGCAACAGCAGCAGAACCTGAAGCAGCTGTCATCAGTAACGGGGAGCATTAAGATACTTCTGTGAGGTGGAGGACTTCAGGGGGGGTTGGGGGAGCGTATGGGAACGGTTGGGGGAACGGGACGTCTGGGGTCAATTTTAAAAGATTACATGTTGCTTAAATTTTTACGTGACTGACATGGAGCCTGGAAAACTATCGTGTCCTTGAGAAAGTCTCTTTGCTCAGTTTGCTAACATGCTTCCTGTTGTGATCTAGCCAATGCTTACTGTACTCGAATGATGGATGTTAAGGGCTCTGTAAGACTTCATACCTCTCTGGCCATGTGTATGCATGAAGCTTAGTTTTTAAATGTAGCCTGAAATCGTGCACTTCTGGTGAGGAAAGCAGCGGTACTAGTCTCCGATTTTAATTTTTTTAAACATGTAAGAATTTTATACTTTGAACAAACAAGATTACTGAA
This sequence comes from Bos indicus x Bos taurus, assembly GCF_003369695.1. NCBI lineage: Eukaryota > Metazoa > Chordata > Mammalia > Artiodactyla > Bovidae > Bos > Bos indicus x Bos taurus. The sequence goes on from NC_040095.1 coordinate 31,270,383, forward strand.
GGTTCCTGTGGTTTTTGAAAAAAAAAAAAAAAAAGTTTTTAGTTTAGGGAATGTGTGGTTTTAATGTAATATGCACAAACCCAGTTTGAAAATGACAAGACAAACACACTCTTTTTCTAGAATTTGTGAATCCTTGAGAGAGAGAGAGAGAGAAAAAGAGAGAGAGAGAAGAATTGGGAACGGTGACACTAGTTCTGGAAACTGTTACTTTAAATCCAGGCCATCAGTGATGAGTTACTGCCATGATCTCTGTGAACAGAGGGATGCCAGCACTGAGCAGACTGTGGTATGGAAAACATGGTACCTTTGGGGGTTATGGGTCTGCTCCCTAGGTCTGCTCCTGACTCAGTTCAAAGTGTATTTTGTGGAAGAGCCTTGATGTTATTGGAGCTGTGTATGAGAAAGCTTGTGGCTGTGATCCTTCCCTTGTACCTTATTTTCAGGAATAAATAAAACATTTTTCTGGCTGCCTTTCAAAAATTTAAAACAAAAAGGAAGGACAGGGACAGGGCATTGTGAAGTTATTTCTGATGGTTCAGTATTATAAATTCAACTTAAAGACTGACAGCCTCAACCCATGTTGTAAGTATTCCTTTCCTTTTTCGTTTTTGTATCTGTTCAGTGCAAATTGAAAGATACAACTCAAGGTTTTTACATAGAATGACCAGCCAAAAAGTATTCCACTTCTCAAGGTCTGGAAGTAGGATATATAAAGCGTTTTCTCAGACTTTCACCTTAAAAATAGCAACAGTAACAAACCATCACATGGAATGAATAAGAAGACTGGTTGGACAGTTTCTTAGATCCTTCTGGTGCTGAACTATGACATGAGCCTTATAGATTGTAAAATAGAGATAGTTGGAACTAATGTACAGAACTAAATTTTTTAAACTTTATTTGCCGTTGAATTCTGTGAAGTTTCAGTTATCTAAAATAAACTTACACAAATATGAAATGTAATGTTTCAGATTGCAAGGTAATATGTAATGTAGTATTTGTAAAATACTCTTAACTAGTGGTGTTTTGATTTGTACAGTTATGATTTGTTGAAATGACTTCATTTTAACATACACTGATGTAGATTAATAATGTAAGTTCAGATTTAAAGATTGATGGGGACATGGTGCATGTAATACTTTTTGCAAGTATCGGGAGTTCAGTATGTTTTGAAAAGAGTAATTTAACTTTGGGGGTGTCAGGAAACGGGTTTTCTCAAAGCCCATTGCCGGCAATGGGCAGGCCTAGTGAAACTGGCACAGAGCATCAATTGTGCACCTTATTAACAGTGAGGTGGGTAACTTTGAATAAAGTTTTAGAGAAATATTTTAGATACTTGAATATTCTTTTTTTTTTTCCCTCCTGAACTAACATCCTGAACTAACAGTTTAGGCAAGAAAGCAGCTAATATGCTATTTTTAAGTGCAGGCATCCATTTCATTTCAGTTCACTGATTCACTAACTCTTTCACCAAAATTTGTAAACCTGATATAAGCAGGACATTCTACTTACATCACTTAAGTCAGAAATAAAGACTTACAAGATCTATGATTTTGCCTTCAAGGAGCTATTTGTCTAGTATGGAGGAACATATACTGATAGTTTATTATTCTTATACTTCAAACAAAGAAATTAACTCCCAGATTAACATGTATAAATTTTGCCATAAATAGTTGTGAAGAGAGTTACTGTGTTTTCCTAACAACAACCTAAGATTAAGGGTTGGCAATTAAACATTAAAAGCAGATTTTATAGCCAATATAGAACTGCCTACTACCAACTAGAGCCTCCAGCCTGAATGTCTCAGGTTGCTGATGTTCTCGCAGATGTTTTATAGAGAGAATTTTTACATTGGCAGTAATATTGGATGAGATAATCTCAATCGCTATCAATTTTTAGGATTATGTGAACCAGGAATTAAATCAGAATATTTCTAGTACTGATCAGTTATTTTATCATGCTGTCATATCTAGATTCAATACTTAGTAATGATTTTATTTTCGGGGCCCGTCTCCCAATTTCTCTGGGTGATAGAAGATAAGGCCTGTGTTCTCTAATCCTGCAGTTCTAGGAATTCTAGATCCTAATTCTGCAAAGTCTAAGATCCTAATTAATATGACTTTGAGAATTCTATCCTTCCCCTTCTCCTTTTTGGAGTTTTTGCGGTTAACTTTTTTTTTTTTTTACTTTCTGGATTTTGTTTATTTCATGAACAGTGGTAAGTACACTGAAGATGAATGCTAGACAGAACTCACAGATGCAGACAGCTACTTCCCATCCTCCTGGGACTTGGTTGATACCCTTCATCTCTTGTTTGCTGTTTGAAATGTCCTGACACACTAAAATAGAAATGGAGAGACCAAGGGATGTAACAGGATCTTTAAATAATTAGAGCTATGTAATCTTCATATAAAAGCAAACACTTCCTTTAAAATTTCTAGCAACCACTCTTAATTAAATTAGAAGTTCCTATTTTTTTCCTAGTTTAGTGGGAGAAAGAAATAATTGACCTGTGATTTTTTATTTTTTTCCCCGTCAAACTAGTACTAAGTCAATACTATGGTGCTGAAGATTATGAATACCAAGCCTCAGAAAGTTTATATATTATCAGGGGTCTAGCTTATAACAAAAAATGTACTTTTCATTTTGTTTTTTTGTTTTTGTTTTTTACTTATTTTTTTTTTTTACTTTTCATTTTAAATGTTTAGAAGTGCAAAGCAAAGAATTCACCTTTTCTTTGTCTTATTTCATTACTGTGCAGAGTAATAAAAGTAAAAAATAGAGTAAAAAAATAATGAAAGTTTTGAACTAAAGCTTCCTTTTGTCTCCAGCTGTTTCTGCATGCTATTAAACTAGCACCTCCACTTCATCTTAGCAAAGCCTTGTTGACCTTTGGGGATCTCTGCTCAAGATCTGCTTCCTCCCTGAAGGCTGCCTGGACTACCTGAGTAGTAAGCACTTCTCACCCTACATATCAGATTTCGTTATTCAAACTTGCCAAGTCCTGAGGCATCTGGCCACTGCTTACTCAGTACTACTAAGGCCTCCTATGTTTTCATTGCCCCTGCCTTCTCTGCTCCTCACATACGCCAAGTTTATTCCACCCTGGGCGTCCCTGATGGCTCAGATGATAAAGAATCTAACTGCAGTGCAGGAGACCTAGGTTCAGTCCCTGGGTCAGGAAGATCCCCTGGAGAAGGGAAGGGCTACCCACTTCAGTATTCTTGCCTGGAGAATTCCGTGGACAGAGGAGCCTGGCAGGCTACAGTCCATGGGGTTGCAAAGAGTTGGATATGACTGAGTGACTAACACTTGCGCTTCACTTACTCCAGCCTTAGAGCCTTCGGTCTGTGGGCCCCACTTCAGGCCTCCTTTGCCCTGCCTTCTACAGCAGTCGCATTTGTGACAGCTATGTCCATGCGGTCTCTGACTGGGATCTCAGAGAATATGATAGTACCTCTTCTCGGATTCCTGCTGCACACCCCTCACTTTGGTCTCACTGTGATACGAGGTCCACACAGAGGTCATTGGAACTCATAATTTCATGGCCCAGAAGTGTAGAGAAGTTAAGCTCCCACAGGACCACTCTTGACAGCAGTGGATCCTTACTTGCTGGTCGAGAAATGCTTCCCCGCTTCCCTCGCCTGGGCAGGGAAGCCTTCCAGGCTGGCAGTTCCTCTGCTGAACTACCAGTTGCCTGATAGCTCCGTTGGTAAAGAATCCACCTGCAATGCAGGAGACCCTGGTTCAATCCTGGGTCGGAAAGATCCCCTGGAGAAGGGATAGGCTACCTAGAGAATTTGGGGTCCCACAGAGTCAGACATGACTGAGCGACTTTCACTTCACTTCACTTCAGCCAATTTGGCAATACATCCTTTTATTGGCTTGCCTCTTTTATATTTCATTCCTGCATTGTAGGAACAGTTCCCAAATAAATGACTTACATGGAAGCCTCTGTCTCAGGCTGTTCTTTTGGAGAAGCCAGGCTAATACAGTTGGTACCCAGAACAGCCTGACTCTCAGGATAGATGGTTGGAGCTGGTTTACTGACAGTCATGGCAAAAACCCCACTGCTATTTGCAGTAGGCAGAATGGTTCCCACACCCCAGCCAAAGATCTCTGCCTCTGGGAACCTATGAGTATGTGACCTTACATGGTAAAACCAGAAATGATCAAGGTTGAAGACCTTGTAACGGAGATATCCTAGATTGTCCAGATAGGCCCAACATAATCACAGGGTCCCTTAAAAGCAGAGAACCTTTCTGGGCTGTAGTCTGAATGAGATGTGTCTATAAAAGGATAACCAAAGAGATGGCCCATTGCTAACTTTGAAGATGGGGAAAGGAGATCACGAGCCAAGGCATATGGGCCACCTCTGCTGCTGCTGCTGCTGCTAAGTCACTTCAGTCGTGTCCGACTCTGTGCGACCCCATAGACAGCAGCCCACCAGGCTCCTCTGTCCCTGGGATTCTCCAGGCAAGAACACTGGAGTGGGTTGCCATTTCCTTCTCCAATGCATGAAAGTGAAAAGTGAAAGTGAAGTTGCTCAGTCGTGTCTGACTCGTAGCGACGCCATGGACTGCAGCCTACCAGGCTCCTCCGTCCATGGGGTTTTCCAGGCAAGAGTACTGGAGTGGGGTGCCATTGCCTTCAATGAGCCACCTCTAGGAGCAGGTAAGAGCAAGGCAGTGGGTGCTCCCCTGATAAGGAACCAGGCCTGATGCCATTTGGATCTTAACCCCAAGAGACACATGATGGACTTCTGTCTCATGGCACTGTCAATAGAACGCTGATGTGCTGTTGGTAAGCAGGGTGCTGACAACCCTGGCTTGCAGGAGCAGCACGATTCCTGCTGAGCCTGTGGTCTGTAGGTACAGATGGAAGGTGAAATACTGGATCATATGGCACCTGATGGAATGGGGCAATGATAAAAGTCTCCGGATTTGGCTAGCTTTTGTTAACTGTTTCAGAAACCTTTTGGGGTTTGTGGGGGGCAATGACAGGTTTAAGTCAACTGTCAGCTCAAGGTTGAGGGCAGGAGGAAATGGTGGGGCAGGATGAGATGGTTGGATGGCATCATTGACTCCATGGACTCGAGTTTGAGCAAGCTCCAGGAGATGGTGAAGGACAGGAAAGACTGGCGTGCTGCAGTCCCTGGGGTCACAAGGAGTCAGACATGACTGAGACTGAACAGTGACAACAATCAGCTCAAGGTATACTAAAAGCCTTTGAAGTGAGAGTTAAGGAGAGCTTCTCTCCTGCAGCAGAGAGAACACTACATAAAACAGGCACCAGGTCTACTGTAAGGCAGGCTGAGCTGCAAAGGAAATGAAATACTCAGTCTTGACCATTCCGTATCAAAGTCGCAGCCTCAGTAGCAAGAGCAGGACAAGGCAGGGCAAACAGGGTAGAAGAGCCTGCAATGCTGAAGACCAGGATCCCTCGAGTGTGGGGCTGGTAGGAGCAGCTCGTACTTCCTTTCCTGAAGAGCCTGCCAAGACCACTGGTGAGACCGACACCGAGGATGCTTGACCTCAAGATGTTCTTCCAAGACCATTATTCTCCAAACAAGGAACTGGTCCTGTCTCAACAGTCTGAGCAGAGAAATACAACCTCTGTCAGGGAGAAAGCACCTAGACACTGAGGGGATTACAGAAGCTGGCTAATATGCTACTGTCAGGAACCAGAGGGGAATGTGTGCGAGTGGGCCCCGAGGATAGGGAGCTGGGGATGGAGGTTGAGGCAGGATGACGGAGACTTTATTATCATGGGAGCCTGTCCCCGTGAGGTGAAGGTCACCTGAAGCTGGTCCTGATATCACTGCTGGGATGGCTACTGAGGTTTGGATGTGAGTCTGGCATACCAGCGAGGTGGAGATGGTGGAACTGCTGTGCTACATGATTAAGGAAAGGCTCAGAAAGTTCCAAGAGGTGTTGCTGTTAGAATGGATTCATTATGTGAGACTGAAGAACCACCTAAGTTCCCAGGACACTGCCTTCACGCAGGAACAAAGACTGCAGTGGGGAGGAAGGGGGCACCCCAATTCCCACAAGCTCAGTGACGACCGCCCCCTGCAGGCAGGGATGACAGTAGAAAGTGCTGTCATGAAACAGGGCATGCATGGGATTCCAGAATGGCAGAGGCCATGTACCATTATTTAAATGTCAGAGGCGAGGTTGGCATAGTAAAATGGGCAGTGAGGCTAGAGGGGGAGTCCAGGAGCTTGGTTTGCAGGGCTTTGGGACAATTGCTAACAGATCAGAGTTCTGAGTGACAATTTGTAGAGTGTTACTTGACTTGTATAACCAAAAAGGAAAGAAAAGAGACAAGCTGTGAGCAGCAGGCTGGTATAGCCTGTCACAATAAGAAAATTATGATTCCAGATCTGAGTTAATTTACAGATCCAGTGCGCAGTGAGGGGGGAGCCAAGATTCCATGAAGAAAGGCCCTGCTACAAGTGCCTATGATACGCGCACCCAGGATGTTTAAGGCCTGTTGGATAAAAGGTGTGAACTGAAGTGGACACCAGAGAACCCCAAGTACCATTACAGCCCTACATGTAGACAGAGGGGATGGAGACCTGTGGGAACCAGGTGGTGGCTGGAGCTCTGGCCAAAGTCTATCCCACACTGGGGGTCTCATCTTGGGGTCCTTTCCTTCATCTCCAAGTACCTATTTGGGATAAACACATTTAGACCCCTGACCTGTGGAGTAAGAACCATTTTGAGAGGAGGCACCACATGGAGACCTCTGAAAGTATGTCATCTCCCCAGCCATGTTAATAACTCGTAAGTAACCACATGAGGAAATGCATCCATCAGTGTCACCATGGGAGAATAAAGGACCCAAAGGTAATGGCTTCCATCATAACTTCGTCAACTTACTTTAATTTACTCATCAGACTCTGAAAGAGCAGATGGCTAATGATGGTGGACCGCTGTTAGTCTCAGTTTTCACCGCCATATTGGGTGTGCATTTTACACAAAGACTCTAGCATTGATATGCAGCTATTTGGGGGGAAATTTTCATTTTCATTTTACATCAAAAGGGAGGATTAAAAGCAGTTCACAGGCACACAGAACAGACTTATGGACACCGGGGGCAGGGGTTGGGGAGAAGGAGAGGTTAGGACATATGGAGACAGTAACATGGAAACTTACATTACCATATATAAAATAGCCAATGGGAATTTGCTGTATGACTCAGGGAACTCAAACCAGAGCTCTGTAACAACCTAGAGGGGTGGGATGGGGAGGAGGGTGGGAGGGAGGTTCAGGAGGAAGGGACATGTGTATTCCTAAGGCTGATTTATATTGATGTTTGGCAGAAACCAACACAATTCTGGAAAGCAATTAACCTTCAATTAAAAAATAAATAAATTTAAAATTAAAAAGAAGTTTACACTTTTCTGGGATAGACAGAAATTCTTACTTATTCTATTGTCCCGAGGCAATGTGAAATCTCCTGCTCTACGTCACAAGATAGTCTAAAAGGACCTTCATCATCTGGACACTCTGCAGCACTTTATGCTGGTCCATACGACAGCATTCTAGGTGGATGTGTCATCAGAAAGTAACGAGTCCTACAGAGGCCGTACTAAGACGTGTGTGTCAGAGTGTGGGTGATAAGTCCTATGAAAATGGAGGGGCCAGGCCACACTGATGAAGCATGTAGAGACCAGTGACTTGAGGCACATCTCTGTATGTTGCACCTTGTACCCTTTATCACTGAGATAGAGACACGGGGTTTAGTAGGCCTCTCTGGGTTTTGGAAACACACGTTGCACCTGGTATATTCCTCCAGCCCATTTATCAGGGCTGCTGGTTTCAGGTGGATGCTACAGAAAAAAGACCTACAGTAGTTTCAGGCTTCACTGCAAACTGCATTGCTACTCTGTCTAAGTGGTGCTTAAGAACACTGTGTGTTCTTTGGCCACCCCTGCAGAAGGTTATAGACAGCCCTGCAGGATCCGGGAGTGAGCCACGCTTTCTGCAACAGAGATCTCCTCAGGCTCTCGGCATGTTTCTGGGCCCTAGGAGAGACTGAGCACCTGATTATGGGTCACCAAGGGACCAAGCAGATCTCCTTGTGAGCTGAGCATTATCAGATCCACAGAGTCATACATTCGGACAGACAAAGCAACGATTCATCCTCACAGAGCTGACATCTACACAGGATATAGGTTCACCTTTCCTGTCTTGAGTGTAATCCTCCAAGACCATCATGCGAGGTCCTAGAGAATACCTGATCCATTGTCATGTATATTACATACCATTGCCTCAAATACCACATCTTTGGTAAAAGCAGTGGGGGCAACGGGCACATGACCATGGGATGTACTTCTCTTATTAAGTACCTCAGCAGTAGAAGCAGCCAGCAGAGACAGAGCAATGGAGCAGCTCAATTAAGACACTGGCCATAGGACAACATCCTGCAGGGTTGGGGTGCTGACTCCCAGGATTCAGTATACATGCTTTAACACTGGCTCATAAATATATGCTCCTTGCTGTTAAAATATACAAGTCTGGGCACCAATAGATGGAAGCAGAATTGATTTTTCTTGCCATGACAGTCTCTGATAGCTCAGTTGGTAAAGAATCCGCCTGCAATGCAGGAGACCCTGGTTAGATTCCTGGGTGAGGAAGATCCCCTGGAGAAGGGATATGCTACCCACTCCAGTATTCTTGGGTTTCCTTTGTGACTCAGCTGGTAAAGAATCCCCCTGCAATGTTGGAGAACTGGGTTCAGTCCCTGGGTTGGGAAGATCCTCTGAAGAAGGGAAAGGCTACCCACTCCAGTATTCTGGCCTGGAGAATTCCAGGGACTGTATGGTCCATGAGGTCGCAAAGAGTCGGAAATGATTCACCATGACCGTCAAGGACCCTCTTGAAGAATTTGTATTTCCATACTTTGGCCACCTGATGTGAAGAACTGACTCATTGGAAAAGACCCTGATGCTGGGAAAGATTGAAAGCAGGAGGAGAAGGGGAAGACAGAGGATGAGATGGTTGGATGGCATCACCGACTCGATGGACATGAGTTTGAGCAACCTCTGGGAGTTGGTGATGGACAGGGAAGCCTGGCGTTCTGCAGTCCATGGGGTCACAAAGAGTCGGACACGATTGAGTGAATGACATAAACTGACTAAGCAACTAACACTTTCACTTCTGACTCCAAAACTGGGGGCAGGGCCTCATAGTCTGTTTTAACACGCCTTCTGGGTGATTCTGGTGACCTGGAACTTGAGAATCACCCCTGGGACTTATTTGACTAATCCTACTGCATTAAGTCCTTCCAGCTCTCACCCCATGAAGGAGAATGACAGCAATGGATCAGACTTCAATGGAAGAAGAATATGAGGAGGGCTGGGGGTGGGCTGTGTCCGACCACCGATTTCAGATCCTTTCAGCCACACTTCCTTCTCCAGCCACTGATGCAGCAATCACTGGGGCAAGCTGGTGGCTTCACGCAGGCCCTATTTGACTGCATCTTGTCCCAGGGCCAACTGTGTGTACCTCTTACTTCCTGCCCTGGGGTTGCCCCGGCTCTAAGGCATGAGAAGCATGGGGAGCCCCCGTGGCCCTCACTTATCACAATCTGGAGGTGCAGGTGGCATCGTAGGGCCCCAAGAGCAGCTGGATAGACACTTTCCCTTTTAGTACCCTGGGCAGACTCCTCAGATGTGTTTCATAAGGCTCCTCAGAGCATCCTACAGGACTGGGTGACAGTCACCTGGAGCATGGGCCACCCTGTAATGATCCTCCCTGCTTCTCTCCTCTACCCTCCTTCCTGCTCTCTAGGATCACTTCCCAAATCAATCACTCTACCTGGAGCCTCTGTCCTAGGCTCTGTTAGAAAAGAACCATGTCTCAAACCCTTCATTGCTTGATGCTCACAGCTGGCTTTCCAAGTCACTCCTGCTCTCATTCAGATCTCAGATCGTCGGCTACACAAACCGGCCTTCCAAAACATACAAAGTGGCAAGCCTCTAATATCAGATTACTGTATTTGAATTATCTGTGTAGCATCTATTACTATCTGATATTTTAGAAAATGTTGTTGCTGTTGTTGGTACGTTTGTTCAGCACAAGACTATCCCACACAGGAGAGGAAGGACTTGGCCTATTTTTGATTTTGCAGGATCTTAAACAGTGCCTGGTATATGGTAATGTAACGCAATGTGTCTGCTCAGTCCTGTCTGACTCTTTGCGATCTCATGGACTGCAGCCCCCCAGGCTCCTCTGTCCGTGGGGATCCTCCAGGCAAGAATACTGGAATGGGTTGCCCATTTCCTCCTCCAGGGGATCGTTGGGATTGAGCCCATGTTTCTTGTGTCTCCTGCATTGACAGACAGCTTCTTTACCATTGAGCTAGCTGGGAAATTCATTCAGCAGTGGGGTTCAAACCCACACCTCTAGGGGATACTGCTATCTGAACACAGTACCCTGGACTGCTTGGCCATCCTATTTTGCAGCACCTTAAATCGTGCGTAGCACGTGGCTGGCACTGTAAATATTCCTCGATTAACTGAATGAAGGCTAGAGTTTGAGAATAAGACAAGATTGCAAACCAAGCTAGAATCTGAGCTAACAAACGTTTGGGAGGGGCAGGGGGAAATGCATATCTTAAATTTAAATTTATTTAAAAATTACAAAAAGTCTCCACTCAAGTTGGTGAAAAAAATTTAAAAGCAGCAACAACGATCTTAGTTAATTACCAGCAATCTAATGCAATTTATAAAATTGAACAAAATTTGGATGTGTGTCTTATGCCTCTATAGACACGGGATCCTTTCTTTAGGTCCTTGTCTTTAGGGTCTGGTAGTATCATTATTGGAACACTTTCCAAAGCCTTTTTCTTTTGGACTCTATGCAGAATAATTCGATAGACCCCTGTGATGGAGCTTCGGGCATCTCTCCCTTGGTTATTGCGAATGTGCTCTTCCGTAATGCCCAAGTGTTCTAAAGTGCTTTTGACCTCATTTTCTTCTTCTTTGAGGCTGCTGGTCTCTGACAAATGTTTGGGATCTAGCTGGAAAGGCTCCAAAGGGGTGGGATATGGCACCCCCTGCATCCACTCATTGTTCATGATGGAGTCGATTCCGTACCTCTCGGCGGGTACTGGCTGGAGGACTCCCCGGATGAGGCGGAGGCAGGGCTCCGACACGTGTGGAGGCACGCTGTAGGTGCCTTCCAGGATGCTCTTCTTCAGTTTGGCCACGGTCTCTGCCCGAAATGGCATGGTGCCAGTCACCATGAAGTAGAGAAGCACCCCCAAGGCCCAGATGTCCACATAAACGCCGACGTAGTGCTCATCTCGAAAAAGTTCAGGCGCCGCGTAGGGTGGAGACCCACAGAAAGTGTTCAGCATTTCACCTTTTTTACTGACTGTACTGAATCCAAAGTCGCCCACCTTCACACAAGTATTATTGGTATAGAACACATTTTCTGCTTTCAGATCTCTGTGAATAATTTGGTTTTCATGCTGTGGAAAAAGACAAAGGAGGGAAAGTCATTCTCAAAGTAAAAGCCAACATTAAAGATGCAGCAGTTGCTCTGAAACAGTGAGGTGATGTTGGTGTAACAACAGAAATTCAATGGAAATCAACTTAAGTCATATCAGATCTCAGACCTTGCAAGCTGCCCTGGCATAACCTTTAGCCAAATGTAACACCTGTACCCTCCAAGCAGACCAAAGGTTCTTTTCTGTGGAGTCAAAGCTGGAGTCTGTCCCTGACGTGGACTTAGGAATTAGTGCCAAAAGTAAGGCCTAGATGGGCTTCCCTCCTAGCTCAGTTGGTAAAGAATCTGCCTGCAATGCAGGAGATCCGGGTTCAATTCCTGGGTCAGGAAGATCCCCCAGAGAAGGAAATGGCAACCCACTTCAGTATTCTTGCCTGAAGAGTCTCATGTACAGAGGAGTCTAGCAGGCTACAGTCCATGGAGTCACAAGAATTGGACAAGACTTAGTGACTAAAGAGAGAGAGAATGAGAAAGACCTAGATCTTGTGAAACACAATGAGACAGTTAATCCTTCACCTCTGAGACCATATGCAGGTTTTCCTGGCTGAGCAATCTCTCGACTAGGGCCAACCTCAAGAAGAAAAAGAGCCCTCCTCCGACCCCCTACCCCTGCTCCTTTGGATGGGCTCCTCTAACTTTATACAATTCAGTAGAAGGGAGCAATTTATAGTGGACAAGTTTCTGGCAGCAGATCCCATCCCACCCTTGCATTCTGGATCCAGACAAGCTTGAAGACTCTTGACCAGTTTAATGCCAAGGGCACTTGGGAAATGGTTTAATGCTACTTTTCCAGATGGACCTTCTGGGGTAAGAATCCAAGCTTCGGAGCCTGACATTTTTATTAGTTCTAGGTTCAACTATGCCAGTTGTGTATGTGAATGTCAGCTTCCTTCTTTGTAAAACAGAACACTGAGAACCACCTCCTAAGGCTCTTGTATGGGCTTCCCTGGTAGCTCAAATGGTAGAGTCTGCCAGCAATGCAGGAGACCCCGGTTCAATCCCTGGGTCAGGAAGATCCCCTGGAGAAGGAAATGGCAACCCACTCCAGTATTCTTGTCTGGAAAATCTCATGGACTGAGGAGCCTGGTGGGTTACACCCCATGGGGTGGCAAAGAGTCGTACAAGACTGAGCAACTAACACACACACAAAGCTCTTGTGAGAACTGAACGTGATGCTGTATCTGCAGTGTTCAGCATGGTCCCGGCATACAGGAAGCAAACCCAATAAAATCCAGATCTATGCCTGTCATCCTTTCTTTTTGGAGACCTGAGAGCTGGAGAAAGTCATGGTATAGAGCCTCAGAGGACTCAGTCTGCATTCTCGATTGCTGGATCCTCTCTGCTCTCCTGCCAGATCTCTTTTCTGAGTAGAATGTGGAAGACTCTGACCATCTGCTCCACTGCTTGGTATTTGTTGTTCAGTCGCTCAGTTATATCCGACTCTTCGTGACTCCATGGACTGCAGCAGTCCAGGTTTCCCCGTCCTTCACTATCTCCCAGAGTTTGTTCAAACTCATGTCTGCTGAGTCGGTGATACCATCCAACCATTTCGTCATCTGTTGTCCCGTTCTCCTGCCCTCAAACTTTCCCAGCATCAAGGTGTTTTCCAATGAGTTGGCTGTTCGCGTCAGGTGGCCAAAGTATTGGAGCTTCACCATTGTGCGTGGTATAGGTCTGGCTTAGTTCTCGGCCTGGGGAAAGTCCACCCCAGCACAGAGTCACTTAGGTGACAATCGGTGGTACCACAGCCACCACTATCAGGCTTAGGTTCTCCCTTGCTCACTTCTTTTTCTTCCCCCTCTCCCTCTCAAATGTGATTTTGGGGTCCCTAGGGCACTAATACCCTGCTAATAATTTGGCCAGGAGCTCACTGATTCCAGTTCTTATCTCACGACATCCAAGAAGAGGAGCAAAAGATACAGCTTCTCAGCTAACACAGATCCCAGAAAAGTGTCTCTTCCTGCCAGTTACTTTGAGGGCTGGGCAAAGAGGGTGGCCAAAACTTCTGCACTAACAGAGTGGTACAAGTGGTGGTCAGGACTGCAAGTCTGATTCCTCCTGTGTGCCCAGTAATATGGCTGTTGATAGAGAGGACACAGGAGAATCAGGGGGAGTGTGCTTACGGAAACCAGATTTATTTAAAGAAATAATCAGAGAACTAAAATCAGAAAGACACAAGCAAGTGTTAGTGTGCTGAGCACAGAGGCAGAAGAACTAGAAGAGTTCACCAAAGGCATCAAGATCAGTGCGGGCTGAGCCCAGACTGAAGAAAGCTTCACAGAGACAAGCTGAGCTGGGTCACAAAGTGTGGATGAGATCGGACTGTGAGGCGTGATAAGCGGGGAGAGGGCATCCTAGACACAGGAGGAAGGCAAGGCCAAGAAGCAGCGAGAAGCCAGCTCTCTGAGTACCAGAAGACGGGGTTGGAGGAATGGGTGTGGCCAGGGAATGGGTATCAGTCATCTGGCTGCCCAGAGTGACTCCTCCAACTTCCGCAGAAGCCAGGAGGCTACAAATGTAACTGAGACCCCTGGGCATCGCTTTGGAGGTCAGGAGCACAATCCCAGCCAGACATCTGACTCTCACGGAAGGGACTGCTATCTGCCCTTATAAAGGACTGAAGCCCTCGGGGATGCTTAGATCAGGGGGCCCCGACTCCCAGTATTGGCCTATGGCCTGTTAGGAACCAGGCTGCACAGCAGGAAGTGAGTGGCGGGTAAGAAAGTGAAGCTTCACCTGTGTTTACAGCTGCTCCCTGTCACTCGCGTTACTGCCTGAGCTCTGCCAAGGGTATTAGATACTCAAAAGAGTTCGAAACCTACTGTGATCGGTGCATGGGAGGGATCTAGGTTGCAAGCTCCTTATGAGAACCATCCTGAAACCACCCCCTGCCCTGGTCCATGGAAAACTTGTCTTTCACAAAACTAGTCCCCAGTGCCCAAAAGTTTGAAGACTGCTGGCTTAGACAACGGTAAACTAAAGCTCCATGCTTCCATTGTGGGGGGAATGGGAGCTAGATCCTCCCTCCTCACCCTGCTCACCATGTGCTTCACGGCAGACACAATCTGGGAGAAGATGAGCTTGCTTTCTGGTTCTGAGAACTTCCCTTCCATGCTGATCTTCCCAAAGAGCTCCCCTCCCCCTGCATACTCCATCACCAGGTGGAGCTTGGATAGAGTCTCCACGACCTCATAAAGGCGGATGATGTTGGGATGGTGCAGTTTTTCCATGCTGGAGATTTCACGGGATAGCAGCCTTTGAGTTTTCTGGTCTAACTTGGTCTTATCCAGGATCTTAATAGCCACTTTTTCTGGAAAAAAAGAAAAAAGTCAAAGGATGTGCCTGAGTTCATAGCTGCTTAGAACTGGAAGGAACCTAGTCCCTTTATTTTTATTTTAATAGACAAAGAGGTTAAGTGGCTGTTTATAGCTCAGAGAGCTCCTAGCAATTTCCGAGTTCAACATCAGTGCTGGTCCCTGGGATCAGTATGACTCTACCATGTATAGGTTTTAATGCCAACTTCTGCCTCCCCAGGAGGTTTCAGTTTGGTGAGGTTTATCCAGTTTTCTGGAGAAAGCACTTCTACGTAGCCAACAGAGACTCTCTTGATCAGGTCCAAGCCACCCCTTCAGCCTCATTGTCCATCATTCCTGTCCATGGTCCCCACCTCCCCATGTACCCTTCAGTTCATTACAGGATGCTTTGCAGTTCACTGAAAAGGTCTTTTACATTCACACCTGAGATCTCTTCTCTACCTGCGTCTACCAGGACTATTTCTCTATCTGGCTCATCACTCCTTCCCTATCTTTACTTGGTTAATGACAGATGATTCTTCACGGCCAGCCTCAGAAACAACCTCTTCCAGGAAGCCTTCTATGACACCTGTCCCCGGAAGATGACATCCAATTTCTGTGTATTCTCTATACAATAATCTCAGCACCCTGCCCTGAAAATGATGACTCCTTACTCGTTTCTTCCTCCTACCCTCTTCCTGCCTGGGCTGCATTCTGATTTGACGTTGTCAGTGCCTGGCACACCATGTACCAGCATGGAAAGCATCAGTGCTCAGTGTGGGTGAAGTGTTAGAGAGCCATGAGGAGATGGGCACTGCAAGGTACCACTGGTGGGAGGACTAGTTGGTAAGATGGTTCTGGATTGTAGTTTGGTTTTACATCTTGAGAGCCTTAAAAATGGTCGAATACTTTACCCAGACTTTTTCCATTTTGGCAGTTAATCTTAAATAATCTGATGCATATACAAGATTGCTTGTGTAAGAAGACTTCGGTGATACAGAGAACAGCTTAGGAGTCTAGCAAGAGATATAGTTAAAATAAAATGTGGTTCACCTATCTCCACAATGGTACAGAGCTATCAAAATGGTATGTGCAGTGATTAAAATAATGATCTTGATCTTTATTGATAGACATGGAAAGATATTCAATATAGAACATGTGAGGGAACTTCCCTGGTGGTTCAGTGGTTAAAAATTCACCTGCCAATGCAGGGTACATGGGTAGGATCCCTGGTCCTGGAAGATCCCACATGCTGCAGGACAACTAGACCCATGAGCCAAACTACTGAACCCCACACTCTAGAGCCTGTGCTCTGCAACAAGAGAAGCCACTGCAATGAGACACCTATGCAGTGCAGCTACAGAAAGCCTGCATGAAGCAACAAAGACTCCACGCAACCAATAAATAAATAAACATTAAAAACAAAGAACATGAGGAAAAACACAAATATGCATTTGCATAGGAAAAAAATCTGGCAAGATAATACACCAAATGCTTAGAATAGTTATATTATTAATAGGGGGATCACGGATGGTTTTCCTTTTTTAATTTTCCTACAATTAATTATACAATTAACATCAATGAATTACGTATTAAAAATGGTTAATGTTTGAAAATGAATGAATCTCTACTAAAAACTGACACTTCATGTTTTTGCTCAAACTGGACCAGACTTTGATAATTTTCCAGGCAAGAAAACTTCTGAGAACACAGGATGGCAAGGCTCCTATTTGACCTACTTGAAAAACAACTGCTTTGAAGAACTTTGGCACAGTGTGTGTCCTCAATCCCTTAGTCGTGTCCCGCTCTTTGTGACCCCCATGGACTGTAGCCCGCCAGGCTCCTCTGTCCATGGAATTCTCCAGGCAAGAATACTGGAGTGGGTTGCTATTTCCTTCTCCAGAGGATCTTCCCAACCCAGAGATCGAACCCAGGTCTCCTGCATTGCAGGTGGACTCTGAGCCACTAGGGAAGCCCAAGAATACTGGCGTGGGTAACTTATCCCTTCTCCGTGGCATCTTCCCAACCCAGGAATCAAATCGGGGTCTCCTGCTTTACAGGAGGATTCTTTACCAGCTGAGCTTCTATCTTACAGTCGTGAAAATAGAAGCAGCTAGTTTAAAGTAAGAGTGTCAGTGGTTTTGTTAAAGTAGGTCATAGGTCTCCCAGAAGACAGCGGCAGGATTTCCCGGTGCCTGATGTGACCACGCTGGCTCAGGGTGTCCGCAATATCGCAACATCGTGGGGGAGGCTCTACCGAGCGGAACCCTGGGGGCTTCCGCGCCCTCCCTCCGCAGGCCATGCTCCAGGCAGAGGGACGGACAGCCCCGGCTATCCCCCCGGGGTACGGGGGGTGGGATAAGGTGGGGTAGGGGTCCCCTCTCTCGTCGTGGCTTTCCTACTCTTCAGTCTTTGGGATTAAGAATCCGGGCAGCTGTTCACCTGAAACAGAAACTTTGGTTTTGCGTAGCCCGTTAGGCGAGCTGTTATTTTATTTATTTATTTATTTTTTATAATTCTCACAGCACACAATCCACCCATAGTGTGCAGTTCCATGGTTTTTTAGTACACTTGGAATTGTAAAGCCATCCCCACAATGCAGGAGACCTGGTTTGATCCCTGGGTCGGGCAGATCACCTGGAGGTAGGGCGCGAGCTGTTGTTTTTAAGAGCGAGAATAGTGAATTCCGTCCTTCAGTCTGGCAGCTTGCCGGTAGGAGAGGCCGCCTCTCCGCCCGGTCCTCCCAGCGCCCGCCCGGCTTCAGTTCAGGTGCGGGTCCTCCTCTGTCTCCCCCTCCCGCCCGGGAGCGGCACGCTCGCTCCTCGCACTGCGTGCAGGTCAGGCGCTGTCTCAAACCGCCCTTTAAACACCATCCTAGTTTTGGTTTTTCAGTTGTATACCTGAGTGGTTGTGAGCAGAGGCTGCCCTCCCAGGGCCGGGGTCAGAGTTAGGCAAGAGAGGAGCTGTGAGGGGAAGCCCTTCCTGAAATTCTACACCCTATGAAATGGCAACCCACTCCAGTGTTCTTGCCTGGAGAATCCCAGGGATGGCGGAGCCTGGTGGGCTGCCGTCTATGGGGTCGCACAGAGTCGGACACGACTGAAGCGACTTAGCAGCAGCAGCAGCAGTATGCCTGCTCACTCTAGTCCCAACCTGCTTCCTCCACCATGCCTCCTCTAACACTAATGAATAATCATAGAAAACATTTAAAAATCCCTGGTGTTCTGGATTGCCACTAAGTGGTAGAAATCGCAGTTCCATGGAGAACTAGGTCTCTAAGTCCACTCCTTCAACAAACGTTCAGGCAGTACCTACTGTGTTCCAGATGGTGAAGAAGACAGACATATGAGACAGAGGGTTTGAGAAAAACCTTATTACACTGTGGCATGTGTTAGGAAGGGGTGCAGATGGGAGAACAGACAGCTCCCCATTAAGAAGTGACACACCCTGTGACCAGGAAGTGAGGAAGGAGGCCCAATACCTGGCCATGGGAAGGGGACAGCGTGCCAGGTCTGGGCAAGATGTCGTGTTTGTGTTTGAAGATCCCACTATGTTGGACACTGGGAATTGAAGGGGCGGCGGGGTGGGCGGTGGAGGGGAAGGAGTCACTAACCAGCCCGGAACAGTAGGCAGGTGTCACATGACCCAGAGCCTTCGAAGTTATTTCAAGAAATGTAGCCTTGGGTCTTCCCTGGTGGTCCCGTGGTTAAGAATCTGCCTTCCAAGGCAGGGGAAATTCGAGTCCTGGTTGGGGAACTAAGACCCCCACGTGCCTCAGGGCAACTAAGCCAGCCCGCCCTGCCACGACTACTAGAGAGACGCCTGTGCACTTCAACAAAAGATCCCACATGCTGCAATTAAAACCTGATGCAGACAAATAAAGAAATATTTTTTAAAAAGAAAGAAATATAGCTTTGGAGGAAGGAAATGAAGAAATAGGTTATATGTGAAAAAAAATGTTGCCTGACCTATCAGTAAACAAAGAATGTTGCAGCCATCAAGCCTTCACATTACAGCCGCTGAAGGTGAGCCCTGAGGGAACTGGGGACGGAAATGGGATGCCAGCCATCAAGCAGTCACCCCGAAGTCACCCCCATCCGCAACCCCAGCCCCCTGCACCCGAGGAGACTCAGGAGGAGAAAGCACAGGATAATGGCTCCATTAGCTGAGGTGGAGCATATCCGAGGAATGGTTTCAATGAGTCCAGACTCTTGCATCTTCCCAGACATAGAAAAACGCTGAATTCCTTAGCTTGGGATATCTGGTTTTCTTTAACAGTAATCTTTTGGACTTCTGACTACCTGGTCTTTGTTGCAAGAACTCCTATCTATTCTGGCTCCTCCTCTACCTCTTCAGAGCAATCTCTCAGAGATATCTGAGAGACTGTGTCCCCCACTTAAGTCCTCAGTTTTGTCTGCTGAATAAAAGATTATTCTCAACTTTTAGTCTGTGCTTTTCATTTTCAATTGACAAAGATAGATTACGAGGTACAAACTTCCAGTTATAAAATAAAAGTCACAGGGATGTAACATATAGGTTAGGGAATATAGTCAATAATATTATAATAACTCTATATGGTGACAGATGACTTATGGTGATCATTTTGTATTGTATAAAAATATTGGATCACTATGTTGTATACCTGAAAGTAATATAATTTCTTTTTATCAGGGAAGCCCATTATAATATTGTAAGGCCATTATAATATTGTACTTCAAATTTTTTTTAATTGCCTTTATTTTTAGAGAAGAATAAAACATAAATTAACATTTATTCTTAAAATGTGGGAAGACATTTTAAGATTTTAAGGGATTGTTATAATCTGATTTCCATTTTATTCTTTTAAAAAAAATTTTTTTTGGCTCCACTGGGTCTTCCTTACAGTGAATGGGATTTCTCTAGTTGCAGCTTGAAGGCTTCTCCTGTTGTGGAGCACAAGCTCTAGAATGTGCAGGCTCTCTAGTTGTGGTGTGAGGGCTTAGCTGCTCCGAGGCATGTGGGATCTTAGCTCCCTGACCAGAAATCGAACCCATGTCCCCTGAATTGCAAAGTGGATTCTTAATCATTAGACCATCAGGGAAGTCCCTGATTCCCATTTTAGAATGGGTACTCAGGCTGCAGTATGGGGAATGGATAGGAGCAGAGGATGCCTAAGGGCAGTGTTTTCGGAGGTGATGATAGCAATGGCAGAGAGAGGACTCCCTGGGTAGTGGCAGAGAGGAGAAAGAAAGAAGCAGAGAAATTTGAAAGGTAAACCTCCCCTTTCTCCAAATTTAGTGAAAAGACTGACACATTCTTTAAACCAGGGCTTGCAAACTTAAATGTCTCTAGAGGCTAGGGTGGAAATAAGGTGGCAGGCTTACTGTAAGACAACAGGGAGTAGTGGGGACTGTGGCGTCCTGAAGAATACATGCCTCAAAGCAAAGAGGCAGATGCTACTCAACTTCAGACAATTGTTACTATTGGGAATGTAGACTCAGTGTTGTCAAATCTAATGTTTTTCAAGAGACATCGGAATTGTAATGCAATCATTCTAATCATTAAGTGTCAACAACTAATTCAAATTTTTCAAACCTAGAGTGGATCAACCAAAAATCTGTCTTTAGGACCAAGGAGATAAGGGGAAGGAAAAGATATTAGAACCTAGAGAGTGCTGTGTAGAGGCAGCTGCCTTGAGAGGAGCCACGACCATTCTTCCAGAGTATAGCTGGCCCGAATCAACCTCACAGTCAGGCTGGGGGGACACAGCTCAGATTCTTGCTCTCCTTCCTTTGATCCCCTGCAAGATCTCCCTACAAACCAAACTTAGCTGGAACTTAGAGGACTATAGTCTGGGACAGAGTGGAAAATGAAGGGTGGAAAATGGACCTGGGGGAGCAGATGGGAGATGTCCAGCACAGCAGGTTTGCGGGGTAAGAGAGCAGGATGCAGTAGAGTGAAAAACAAGGGGATATACCCCGAGTCATGGAGTCAGGGAAGATTTTTTAACACCTTCCCTGGAGTCTAAGTGTTAATTAGAGGAAAGTAGGGGAGAAGCAATAAGGAGATATATATATATATATATATATGGAGGTGGATATATACTTAGGGGTGTATAGGGATGTATAGGAGAAAAGACCTTGAGACAGGAAAGCCCCTGACACCTTAGGGGACTAGTCTATTCACTTTTTTGATTAGCTTCCCTTACTAATAAAACATTTTTAAGCACTGCTCTAATATATGTATATTTACAAATTAGATGCATGCACTATTAATATCTTTTTGCCTTTTCATACTGTTCATGGGGTTCTCAAGGCAAGAATACTGAAGTGGTTTCCCATTCCCTTCTCCAGCGGACCACGTGTTGTCAGAGGAGAAGGGGATGACAGAGCATGAGATGGTTGGATGGCATCACTGACTCAATGGACATGAGTTTGAGTAAACTCCGGGAGTTGGTGATGGACAGGCAGGCCTGGCGTGCTGCAGTCCATGGGGTTGCAAAGAACTGGACATGACTGTGACTAAACTGTAACTGAACTGTAACTATAAATATACACACTGTTAGTATATGTAATCGTTGATATTAAAAACCATGCAATTACAAATATAAAAAAAGGCTTTAATATTTTCCTCCCTCATCCCAGTTGGCACCCCCACTTAGGCACCTCCAGGGGTACATGAACCCTACTTTGGAGACCACTGCCTTTGAGGAACTGAAAGAAGATCGTGGAGCTGGCACATGGGGAATGAAGGAAAAGATAAACCAAGATGAAGCCAGAGAGTCAGTCAGGACCAAAGTCCCTGAGTCATATTCTGGACCTCAGATTAAGGACACAGAGAAACAAGCCAGAGAGTCAGTCAGGGCCAAAGTCCCTGAGTCATATTCTGGACCTCAGATTAAGGACACAGAGAAACCATGGGAAAGTTCCTTTTCTTTTTTTTTTCTTTATTTTATTTTATATTGGAGTATAGTTGATCAGACAATAAAGAATCTGGGGAGACCTGGGTTCGATCCCTGGGTTGGGAAGATCCCCTGGGGAAGGGCATGGGAACCCACTCCAGTATTCTTGCCTGGAGAATCCCCATGGACAGAGGAGCCTGGTGGGCTACAGTCCATGGGGTTGCAAAGATTCAGACACAACTGAGAGACTAAGCACAGCACAGCACATAGTTGATAAACAACAACAATGTTGTGTTAGTTTCAGCTGAACAGCAAAGTGATTTCAGTTATACACATATCCATTCTTTTTCAAATTATTTTCCCATTTAGGTTGTTACATAATATTGAGCAGAGTTCCCTGTGCTACACAGTAAGGCCTTGTTACTTACCCACTTTAAATATAGCAGTGTCAATCCCAGACTCCCTAACTATCCCCTCCACCCCCTACCCTTCCCCTCTGGTAACCAAAAGAAACCACTAGAAAGTTTCAAGCAGAGAGCTAGCTTACATGACCAGGCTTGCATTTTCTAAAAGATCACTTCTGGCTGCCGTGTGGATAAACATGGATGAGGGAGACAGATTACAACAGCTTAATCAACTAGGAAAGGGTGAGATATTTAGAAGGCGGAGTCAGTAGGACTCGGGGTTCAGCTAAGGTTTAGAGTTGAAGAAGAGGTCAAGGTTTCTGGGTTGAGGAACTGGGAGGATGATGGCATATGTTGGAGAAGCATCTTTATTGTTGTTGGCATGGGTTTGTGTGCTCCCTCAGCATCTCTGCTCTCTCTCTCATCCTGTTCACTCAGCTAAAACATACCTGGTCACACCCACCCTCTCACCTACTCTCTGCCTGTACCCAGGCAGTGACATGATGGCTTGTCTCACTTTGAATTCATGATTTATAACCTCGGGTGCGTCTTTAATGCTCCTGGCAAACACTTTATTTGTCTGGTCCAATAACACTCCTACACTTTTAGATGGTACTTTCATGGCTTCTTTTCTCCCATCAGTTCTTTAATGCTTTCTCTCCTTGCTCATAGCTGAATGACCTTGCTTTCTATTGTATTGAGTAAAGAAAGCAATAGAAGAGAATTTCCTCAAGTCTTCCAACCTACCTGAATCTGTGCTCATAAACTCTGTCTTCCTGTTTGTTCTTCTGGATAAATGGTCCCTGCTCCTAAGGCCTGGCTAAGACGCCTCTACCTGTTGAATAGATTCCATCTACTCTCATCTACTCAAGAATGGGCAGCCAAAATTTCTTTCTTCTCTCCTGCATCATCAATTTTAACCTTTCTACTTACTCTTTTCCATCTGCATACATTCATGCTATTTACCCATCTAAGAAAAATGAAAAATCTTCCCAACAAAAATACATACCTGCTAGCAAAAGACTGTACTAAAATATTCATAGTAACATTATTCATAGTAGCCCCAAATTGGAAACTATCCTCATGTTCATCAACAATAGATGGCATAAATTATAATATATTCATACAATGAGCTGCTGTATAGCATAAGAATGAAGCACCTAAACTACACAAAATAATATGAATGGTTTCCCCCCGCCAGAAAATTTTTTTTTTGGCTCTGCTGTGTGATTTGCACCATGGATTGAACTAGGGGCCCTGGCAGTGAGGGTGCTGGGTCCTAACCACTGGACCAGCAGGGAAGTCCCTGGTTTTCACAAATTTAATATTGAGCACATGAAACAAGACAAAAAAGAAGACACGCTGTATGAGGTCATTTACATAAAGTTTTACAGGTAATCTGTGATGTTAAAAGTCAGGATAGTGGTTACACTTGTTTAGTCGCTATGTTGTGTCCTACTCTTTTGAGACTCCATGGACTATAGCCCACCAGGTTCTTCTGTCCATAGGATTTCCCAGGCAAGCATACTGGAGTGGGTTGCCATTTCCTTCCCCAGGGGATCTTCCCAACCCAGGGATCGAACCCACGTCTCCTGCATTGGCAGGTGGATTCTTTACCCCTGAGCCACCAGGAAAGCCCAGTTATATGTGGGGATGTAGTAAATAGAAGCGGGGATGGGGAGCCTCTGAAGTACTGGGGATGTTTTCTCTTGAACTTGGTGGTGGTTATATAGGTCTTTTTTAGTTTGGAAAATTCATTTAACTGAATATTTCAGATTTAAAAACTTCATTTGTGTATTTATGTACACTGAACACGTTTTAAAAGTTTTTGAGAAGTCACAGAAAAACCTCACTTCCCCCTTCAACATCAGGCCTCTTTTTCTCATTCTCTGTATAGAAAAGCTCCCTTAAAGAGTTGGTCCTATGTCACTGTCCCAGTTCTCCCACTATATGTATTTTTTAATTTATCTATTTAGCTAAGTTGCCAAATAAATCTTAGTTGCGGCACTCGGGCTCTTCTTTGCAGTGCACGTGCTCCTGTAGTTGCGGCTGCCGCCTTAGGTGCTCCTCAGCACGTGGGGTCGTAGTTCCCCAACCAGGGATCAAACTCATGTCACTGTATTACAAGGCAGATTCTTAACCCTTGGACCACCAGGGAAGTCCCACCCTCATTATACCTTAAGCCTAAGAGATAATGCTACTAAAAATGCTCTTCTCAGGGTCACCGATGATCTCCAAGTTGCTAAAAACAATGGCCAGTTCTCAGGCTTCATCCCTCCTCCTAGAAACATCTTTGCACTGAGTTTCTGACGAAACACACTCTTGGTTTTCCTCCTACCTCTTGCCACTTCTTCTAAGGTTCCTTTGCTGTGTTCTTTTCATCTGCCCAGCCTCTAAATGTTGGACACCTGAAGGCTCAGTCCTTGGCCATCTCTACAATCATTTCCTTGGTGATCCCAGGTTCATATATACACCTGCCTACAAGACCTCTCCATGTGGCTGTCTCAGTTTGGGTTCCAAAGAAGATCATGAGGTAATGATTCAACTGCAAACAGTTGATGAGGAATGGTACAGCTGTACCCAGCAAACAGTGGTAGAAGAATGAGGAAGTGAGAGAGGAAAGGAAAGGCAGCCAATTAAGGATGTGTTACTAAGCAAGTTACCAGTTACTTCTGTATGACTCTTAGCATAACTGACACCATCCTGGGCCCATACAATTCCTCATGTCCTTCCACCGACCCTATCCAGGACTGCACCATGCAGTAAATCACTTTTCTGTTGTCAAGAGCTTTGTAGTTAATATTGTTGTTTAGTCGCTAAGTTGTGTCTCTTTCAGACTGTAGCCTACCAGGACTGTAGCCTACCAGGCTACTCTGTCTATGGGATTTTCCAGGCAAGAATACTAGAGTGGGTTGCCATTTCCTTCTCTAGGGGATATTCCCAACCCAGGGATCAAACCTGGGTATGCTGCATTGGCAGGCGGATTTTCTACCGCATAGATATTGTTCAAGGATTGTTAAGTCCAGGTGGCCTCTATGCTCTGTTAGTTCCCAAATAATGATGAAGACTTCTGCTGGCATATTCCTGGTACCCACAAGACTCGTTACCCTTTCAATCATCTTGATTCAGAAATACACTTGCTGTTTTAAGCACATACATACCCCCATATCCTAGATTAGCTCTAGAATTGTCCCAGTGGCCGGTTGGCAGTGCAGAGTACACCCTACAAATGCTTCCAGATCATTGTCTGTCCAATCCTGATCCCACCTTATGAGTAAGTTACCCTTTAATAAACTGATCCATGAGGCTTATGGCACTGACTGCTTCATTTTTTACTGGGGATTTTTTTTTTTTTTTGTTCCTTGCATCCACCAAAAATCCTGCTGCGAGTTATCATTTGAGTTTTACTAGCCAAAGAATTGATGCTTTTGAACTGTGGTGTTGGAGAAGACTCTTGAGAGTCCCTTGGACTGCAAGGAGATCCAACCAGTCCATTCTTAAGGAGATCAGCCCTGGGATTTCTTTGGAAGGAATGATGCTAAAGCTGAAACTCCAGTACTTTGGCCACCTCATGCGAAGAGTTGACTCATTGGAAAAGACTCTGATGCTGGGAGGGATTGGGGGCAGGAGGAGAAGGGGATGACAGAGGATGAGATGGCTGGATGGCATCACTGACTCGATGGACGTGAGTCTGAGTGAACTCTGGGAGTTGGTGATGGACAGGGAGGCCTGGTGTGCTGCGATTCATGGGGTCGCAGAGTCAGACACGACTGAGCGACTGAACTGAACTGACTGACTGATGAGAAGTGTGAGAGAGCAGGGGTACATCAGTTACTTCCAGTAACTGGTTGTTGGATGCTCTTGACAGATGTTAATTCCCCTGTATTTTTGGCCTCCCATGCATGCAGGAAAAGCAGCTCCAGCAGCTAGAGAAAGCCCAGAGGCAAAGAGATGAGAGATGAAGGCCCGGCTTGCATGCCCTGAGATGGTAAGACCCAAAGAGGCACAAGTGAGGCACCAACAGCCTCTGCTGTGCTTGTGTAACAGGCATGTCCAACGTGTACATTCAATACTGATGTCTTCCATCCCAAACCCGTTCCTCCTACAGTCTTCCCAGTTTTGGTAAATGGAAACTATTCTTGCAGTCAAAAACCTTGAGTACTTGACTCTTCTCTTTTACACTCCACTTTCAATCTGTCAGCAAATCCTATTATCCCTACTTCTAAATATAGCCAAAAGCCAGCCCCTTCTCAGCCTCTCACTGCCCCCTTCCTGGCCCAAGCCACCATTCTCTCTTGCCTGGATTATAATAGGCTCCCAGCTGATCTCTGCTTCTGACCCCTTGTAGCCTGTTTTCAACAGAGCAGCCAGGGTGATCCTATTAAGCATAAGCCGGGTCGCATCATTTCTCTGCTCCCTTCAAGGGCTCTGGTTTCCCTTGTAGGAAAAAGCCAAAATCCTGACAATGCGGTATTGCACATTAGCCCTCCATAATCTGGTCCCTGCTGCTCTCCGCCGTGACCTGCCTTGGCCATTTCTAGAGTATTACAGGCACTCTCCCACCTTGATGCTCTTCTGAGGACTGTCCCCTCTGCCTGACCATGTTCCCCCATGGACCCCATGGCCAGTTTCCTCATTCTCTTCAGTTCAGTGATCACCTCCTCAGGAAGGCTGTCCCTGGGCATCTTGTCTAAAACTGCAGTCCCCAAGGCTCCACCTCCTTCCCTCTGCTCTATCTTCCTTCTTGTCTCTTATCACTACATAACATAATGAATATTTTCCTGGCTTATGTTTGTCTGTCTCTCTCCACTGGAGCATAAGCTCCACAGGACAGACTGTTGTCTATTTTGTTCACTGCTATATTTCCAGTCCCTAGAAAAGTGCCTGTTACATGGGAGGTGATCAACAAATATTTGTTGAATAAGTGACCTCATTTAATGCTCACAAGAGTCCAAGATAAGTATCCCCATTGAAGTATAAACTCAATTTTGCTTTTTTATTTACTATCGTGTCCCAAGCATCTTCCATGTTACTACAGACTCCCCATAATCGTGATTTTTTAATAGTTGTGTGACTTCCACCCAGTATATTTGCTTTAATGTCCTTGAGCATGCCTGTATCATTGGATCATATAAATTATTTTTAGTCTTTTGCATTATAAATATAGAACATTCTTTTATTATAGTAATTCTGGACTTTTTTTAGGATGGATTCACCAAAGCCACTAACTATTCTTAAAGCAAGAAAACATAATTTAATCTATTTTTACTTTATTTTTTTGGCTGCACTGGATCTTCGTTGCTGTGCTCCGGCTTTCTCTAGTTGAGGGGAGTGGGGACTGGTCTTCGATTTGGTGTGTGAGCTTCTCATGGCAGTGGTTTCTCGTGTTGCAGCTCGAGAGTTCTAGAGTGCACGGGCTCAGTAGCTGTGGCGCTGGGGTTTAGTTGCTGCAAGGCATATCGCCTGCATTGGCAGGCAGAGTCTTAACCACTGGACCACCAGAGAAGTCCCTTTAATTTATTTTTTAATTGAAGCACAGTTGATTTACAATATCGTGTTAATTTCTGTTGTACAGCAGAATGACTTATACACATATTTTCATTATTTTTAACATTCTTTTGCATTATGGTTTATCCTAGGATACTGAATGTAGTCCCCTGTGCTCTACAGTAGGGCCCTGTTTATCCACTCTATGTGTAATCCCAAACTCCCAGTCCATCCCTCCCCTCCCCCACCCCTTTGGTAACCACAAGTAGATTCTCTACGTCTATGAGTCTGTTTCTGCTTCGTAGATAGGTTGATTTGCACCATATTTTAGATTCCACATAAAAGTGATATCATACATTATTTGTCTTTCTTTTTTCTGACTTACTTCAGTTAGTACAATAATCTCTAGTTGCATCCAGCAAACATCATTTTAAATTGCTATTTTAATGAATGTACCCAATAGGAGAGATTGTCTTTAAAAACAAGTTGGGGGACTTCCTTGATGGTCCAGTGGCTAAGATTCTGTGCCACCACTGCAGGGGGCCCGGGTTCAAGCCCTGGTTGGGGAACTAGATCCCACGTGCTGCAACGAAAGATTCCGAGTGCAGCAACTAAGACTCAATGCAGCCGAATAAATAAAAATAAATATTTTAAAATACAATAAAAAAATAAACACCAGTAGGCCTTATTGATTAAGCTTTACTAGAGCCTGTGTGAGTCTTCCAGCTCTGTTCTCCTGGGAGATCACAGCATGAGGAACCCACCAGAGAGTACTGCCCTGCATGGCTCCCTCCCACATCTCTTCTCACTACCACTGGATTTTCAGAGGACGTTATTATACTGACTTAATTCACCAAGTATTGTTTGAATGCTTATTACTTATACTGAATGTGGGGGAAGTCTGAGGATCTATAAGACACAGTGTCTGACACCAAGGAGCCTGTGACCAGGACACACAAGACTTTCACTCTATCTGGATTTGTTAGGCTCCAAACTTTTATTATTCATTCATACTTTCTCTTGGGCTCCAAGATGGTCATTTAGCTCCTCTACTTCATGACCTCTGTGTATCTCCAAGTCAGGGCTTCAAAATCTGCAGTCTCAAATCCATTTCTTCTCCAGTAGTCACTATTCAGTATAAATCATTGAGGCCAGAAACGTGGGAGACATTTTAAATTCTTCCCCTCCCTGTCCCTTCCTGCTCTTCCCCATGCAGTCGACCACAGGTTTTCCAATATTCTGAAATAGTCTTCAAATGCATCCTCTTCTCCCCATCCTCACTGTCACTTCCTTAGTTGAGATGGACATCGTCATTTGTCTGGACCATTAGACTATTTGATTCTGACATCCCTGACTCTTGGCAGTCCTCAACTTCAGTTCATTTTCCTCACTAAAATAATAATTAATCACTTTTGAGGCTTCCCAGGGGGCACAGTGGTAAGAGAATCCACCTGCCAATGCAGAAGATACAAGAGATGCGGGTTCGATCCCTAGGTCAGGAAGAGCCCCTGGAGAAGGCAATGGCAACCCATTCCAGTATTCTTGCCTGGGGAATTCCATGGACAGAGCAGCCTGGTGGGCTACAGTCCATGAGGTCGCAAACAGTCAGACATGACTGAGCAACTAACACTTTCACTTTCCATTCCTTTATTTGGCTGTGTTGGGTCTCAGTTGCGGCACCCTCAATCTTTGATTTTTGTCAGTAAGCAGGATCTTTAGTTTCAGGGGGTGGGATCTAGTTCCCTGACCAAGGATTGAACCTGGGCCCCTGCACTGAGAGTGCAGAATCTTAGCCATGGGACCCCCAAGGAAGTCCCCCTCACTGAATTACTTTTAAATCTCCAAACACTCCTCACCCTGGCTCATGCCTCCATTCACTTAACATCTCTCTCTGCCTGCCATCCCCCTTCCCCTTGTAGCATTTCTCCGCAAACCTCAAGACATAACACAAGCCTTTCCTGATCAACTGACCCTTTCCTGATCTCAGGTTCAGTCGAGCACACCCTTTGTCCCTTACCCTGTGACAGCACTTATCAAATGCTTCCTGTCTGTCTCCATTACTTACTGAGAGTTCCTGTCAAGCAAGAACCCTATCTTATTCACTTCTGCAAGGCACAGGAGAGTTAATTATACTTTTAAAAAAAAAGAATGAATGAACCGATGAATAAATAAATCAAGAGAGAAGGAGAAAGGGTTCTAGAAACACGAGACTCGAGTGAAAGAGAAGAAGACAGGGAAGAAGGGGTCAGGAAGGGCAGCATCAGAGAAAGGGCCAGGCGCTGTGGCCGCTTTTGCTTTTGATTGAGGCAACAGATGGGACATAAAATATTCAGAAGCTGAGTGTGTCATCTCTTTTGAGAAATTTCTCATCAGCTAAAATGGGACTCATGGTGGTTTCAGCCTGCTCTATTTGCTTGCAAGGCCCAAGGGAGTCTGAGCCATTAGCTATAAAAATAAACTCCAGCCAGCGGGGGGCCTGTATGGAGTCTTCTCCCAAGGGATCATGAGCAGCGGGCACCTTTTTATAAACTACTGTCTTAGAAGCTACCCCTGGCACTGAAACCTTCCATTTCCCTGGGAATCTCCTCCGTGATCTTATCCAGATTGTCCATGTTTCCTAGAAAACCTGATGACAATTCTGGGCCAGCTGGCTTTGTATGGGAACCATATTTAAACAAGTCGCTCTTCAGACGATGTCATCTGACACGGCTTGGTAACAGGATAGGGTATTTGGAATTCTCAGCAAGGTTAAACCACTCCCTGATAAATCTTCCCCCATTGTAGAGGTGAAGATTTCAGAGGTAGTCCCTCTGTCTTTCTATCCCAGTCCCCTCCAGGTAGGCTAATGTCCTCCTTCTTGTCACAAGTCACAGTCCTTTAAAAAAAAAAAATATAAATATATATATATATATACATTTGTCTCTGCACCAGGTCTTAACTGCAGCATTGTTGTTCAGTCACTCAGTCATGTCCTGCTTGTTGCCACCTTATGGACTGCAGAAATCCAGGCTTCCCTGTCCTTCATTATTTCCTGGAGTTTGCTCAAACTCATGTCCATTGAGTTGATGATGCCATTCAACCATCTCATCCTCTGTCACCCCCTTCTCCTCCTGCCCTCAATCTTGCAGAATCTTTAGCTGCGCCACGTGAACTCTTAGTTTCAGCACTTAGAACTTAAGTTTCCTGACCAGGAGAGTTTTAGCCACTGGACCACCAGGAAGTCCCACAGTATTCTGGTCTTCACTCTGCATCTTCCCTGAGTTCTTGCTTCCTAATACATGAACTCCGAGAAAGCAATGGCACCCCACTCCAGTACTCTTGCCTCGAGAATCCCATGGATGGAAGGGCCTGATGGGCTGTAGTCCATGTGGTCGCTACAAGTCGGACATGACTGAGTGACTTCACTTTCACTTTTCACTTTCATGCATTGGAGAAGGAAATGGCAACCCACTCCAGTGTTCTTGCCTGGAGAATCCCAGGGACGGGGGAGCCTGGTGGGCTTCCGTCTATGGGGTCGCACAGAGTCAGACACGACTGAAGCGACTTAGCAGCAGTAGCGGCAGCAATACATGAACTGCCTGGCTCTTTCTTCATCCTCACATCAATTTGCATCTGGGTCCCCTTCTTCACGCTCTCAGTCCCTTTTGTTCTCACCTTCCTATTCTTTCCTGGGCTCACTTCCAGGAGAACCAGAGGAGAGATGAGCATGGGACCAGGATGAGGCCATCAGGGGACAAGTCCATAATTAGGAGGTGAAGTCCAGGATTCATTTTCCTGTTGCATCAGTACAGCATGTGCAGGGACCTGCCATTACAATTTCTGGCTTTTGTTTATATGTATAATTGTTGAACTGATTTTTCCTCTTCCTGTGCTTTTAGCCGTCTTTCCCTCCTTTGCTCCCATACCATTCCATAAGCAGAGGGTGACACTGGACCTCTGAAAACAAGGCTCCTCTGTAGAGGGTTATGAGTGAGGAGAGCATGACAGTGAGGCCACGGAGGCATCATCTGCACAAGCAGGAAAAGCCACGCTCTCTGAAACCCAAGGGGCTAGAGTTAAGTTAATTCTGTAACACAACAGGCAAGTAGCCTTTGGCATTTGAGATGACAGTCACTATGTAAATGCCAATTGTTGATCCTCTTTCTTCTGTCCTCCTCACATAACAGTGTCTACAGAACCAGATGCTCTGCTGCCGTTGGCTAGTGGCAGTTCCCTGCTCAGCTGGTTACAATCTCTGTGATGATACGTTATCATTTCGCAGTGCTCTCCACTCTCCCTTCTCAGAGATGCTTCTTTGGACCTTGGGCTTTTCTGACAGTGAGGTGGGCCTTGTGACCCAAGGGGCTGCCACTGACTTGACCCAGGCAGGCTCTTGACTCAGGGCGGCCCATCACCGGCTGGCCAGTGAGCACTTATATTCTCTCCCTTTAAAATCTGAGCTGCAATAGGATGAGACTGGTCAGATGGAGATGGGCAATAAAGCTGAGAGATTACATAGATACGGGCAACAGTCATTGTTGGTGATGTGCTTTTGGATAATTAAGCACAGAAGACCACTCTGCAGAAAGAAGTATGAAGTAACAAGAAAACATGTGGTCCCAGAGAAAGGGGAGGTGGAGAGGGTAACCTCCATCCCTGAAACCTGGCTCCACCACCCCGATGTGGGGCCACAAAGTTCCCCTGCACACGAGTCACCCCATCACTGCACCAAAATCCTGAGGCAGCTTGGGTGCAGCAAAAAGGAAGCTGAGTTCTAACCCCGCCTCTGCCCGTGACCTCAGGACAGGCACTCCGGAACCTCTGTAACTCCCACTTGTAAAACACAGGAGGATGAGATGAGGTCAGTGTTTCCCAAAGCGGAACCTGGAACACTCGTGGGGCATGCAGTGATTTTAGTGCAAGGAAACAGCCTTAAATAGCACCGAACCACAGCATAAAAATGTTATTTTCGTATCATTTAGGAGTTAAGAGTATCAGTTAAGAGTTCTTCCTTAACTCTCCTAGGTAAGGTAAAGAGAAACTCAGATGGGTTTTTGGCATGTTTTAAATTACTTTCAGTCACTTGTTAAGTTTCTTTAAACAAAATTTTTTTTAATGTAAGATATTGCATTAGTAATTTCTTATATTGGATACACATTGAAATGACAATAGTTTGGACAATAATTTGACATAGTTTGGACTTTAAATACGGAGAAGGCAATGGAACCCCACTCCAGTGCTCTTGCCTGGAAAATCCCATGGAGGGAGGAGCCTGGTGGGCTGCAGTCCATGTGGTCGCTAAGAGACGGACACGACTGAGCGACTCCACTTTCACTGAGCGACTCCACTTTCACTTTTCACTTTCATGCTTTGGAGAAGGAAATGGCAACCCACTCCAGTGTTCTTGCCTGGAGAACCCCGGGGACGGCGGGGCCTGGTGGGCTGCCATCTATGGGGTCTCACAGAGTTGGAAACGACTGAAGCGACTTAGCAGCAACAGCAGCAGCAGGACATTAAATAAAATATTGTTAAATTTTTTTTAAAAATTTGGCTGCCCTGGGTGACTTGTGGGATCTCAGTTCCCTCAGCAGGGATCGAACTCCTGCCCCCTGCAGTGGAAGCGTGGAGTCTTAATGACTGGAATGCCAGAGAATCCCCTGTTTAAAATTTTTTGAAAGTTGTTAAGAAAATAGATTTTTAAGTTCTCACTATACACACACACACAGTTGTAAGTATGTGAGGGGATGAATGTGTTAAAGAACCTTATCCAGGTAATCAGTTTGCAGGACATACATATACAAAATCAGAACATGGTCGTCTTAATATTGTACATCAATTACATCTCAATAAAGCTGGAAAAATAAATACAACTTTTAAATTTGTTTGCCTTGTATTACTTTTACCACTATCTTCTAATCACAGATTTTCAAGACATTAATATCAAATTTCCATCTGAAATAAATTTAAGTAAAAAATAGACGTGCACAGTGATAGCTACCATTTATTGAGTGGCTACTGTGTGCCATGGAGTTTATGTTATTCCTAATTTCCCCTACAATTCTAAGAATAATTATCTCTGTTTTGCAGTTAAGGCAACTGAGGACCAAAAGAATGAGTATAATATGCACAAAGTCAGATACCTAGCAAGTGAATGAACAAGGATTTGAAGCCCATGCTCTGAAGTGCATGTTTTCAGATTTGTCTGTTTCTGAAGCCCACGTTCTTTCCACTCTCTCTTGCTTCCTCTCCCTTAGAATCGAATATCTGAACCCACATTCAGGAAGGAGTTCCATGTTGGCCACATCCAGTAGGCTTTGCTCAGACATCAGCCCCTGTGTCCTCTCTGCCACTTTGGGTACTCTCTCCTTTCTGAACTCCTCTCCTGGTTTGTGTTTATCCAATTTCTTGTCTCCCATTCCTGATCAAGTCTTCCAACTGCTGTCTCAGTCTCCAGCCCCTCAGCTCTCCCTATGTGTTTTCTCTTTTGCCCCTCACTCTTGCTCTAGACCATTGAAAAATTCTTTTACCCTTCACTTCTCCTCTAGACCATTGAAAAGCAACATCTGTCCTAATTTAGATTTAAATCCTATAGGCTTCCCTGGTGGTTCAGACGGTAAAGAATCTGCCTGAATGTGGGAGACCTAAGTTTGATCCCTGGGTCGGGAAGATCAGATGCTCTGGAGAAGGAAATGGCAACCCCCTCCAGTATTCTTGCCTAGAGAATTACATGGACAGAGAAGCCTGGACAGCTACAATCCATGGGGTTGCAAAGAGTCGGACACGACTAAGCAACCAACACGCACACACACACACACACTAGATCTGGAGAATTCCATGGACAGAGGAGCCTGGACGGCTACAGTCCATAGGGTTGCAAAGAGTCAGATATGACTGAGCAACTAACACACACACACACACACACACACACACACACACACACACGATTTAGTTTTATGTAATCAATGCCCCTGGCTGCATTCTGTCAGTGAGGAACCCAAGGCTCACAGCAGTGCTGTCACGCACCCAGGTAGGTAAGATGAGTAGCCGAGATGTGAAGGCATGAACCCAGACACTCGGGCTCAGAGCAAGACAGAAGGGGACGCTGCAGTGACTTGGGTGTGGGGGTGGATTGTGGGGGGTAGTGTGTGTGTGTGTGCTGCTTTCTCCATAGGGATCCAACAAGGATGAGAGTGAAATGGGATTGGAGGTTAGAGAAGAAGAGAAAAGAAAATTCTAACATAAGAAAGAACACCCTTGAAGACGTGGTGGCAGCCTAGATCCAAGGAGAATAAATATCAGTATGGGACTCGCAGGGAGAGAACAGAGCCCATGGGCTTTAGAAAGTCAATAGAAAGAAAAACACCAATACAGTATACTAATGCATATATATGGAATTTAGAAAGATGGTAACAATAACCCTGTATATGAGACAGCAAAAGAGACACTGATGTATAGAACAGTCTTTTGGACTCTGTAGGAGAGGGAGAGGGTGGGATGATTTGGGAGAATGGCATTTAAACATGTATAATATCATATATGAAACGAATCGCCAGTCCAGGTTCGATGCACGATTCTGGATGCTTGGGGCTGGTGCACTGGGACGACCCAGAGGGATGGTATGGGGAGGGAAGAGGGAGGAGGGTTCAGGATGGGGAACACATGTATACCTGTGGCAGATTCATTTTGATATATGGCAAAACCAATACAATATTGTAAAGTTAAAAAATAAATTAAATTTAAAAAAAAAGCCAATAGACGATACTGAATTGCAGGTGTTCTTTTTCTGTCTTGTAACTCCATTATGTCGATCTCCAAGCTTAGCTAAATTCCAGGTAACTTGGAGAAGTGCCCACGTGGGTTCTCCTCACAGCTCCTGAGGCCAGGGCAGTGGGCACTGCTGGTCTAGAGTCCAGAGGGGCCAGCAGTCAAGCAAGCACTGGTCTGTGCTAGAAAGCAAGGAGCTAACAACAGTGAGAATTGGTGCAGGGCAGATGAAGCAGAGAAGATCCTGAGATCAAGTCCCTTTTCCCCTAACCTCACAGATGCAGCAGCCTCAGGTAAGGAGGAGAGGCTGGACCCCGCTATCCACTGACCATCCGGGAGGGTCCCTGTGCCACTGGTATTGACACACAAATATAGACAGAAGTTACAAAGAAGGACTTGGAACGTGAGTGGCCTTGGGATCAAGCCACACTCCACTCGGCTTCTCCAAGGCATAACTGGAGAGAACACCCTCAGTGTTTGAGTTCAGCTGCATGGTATAGCAGAAGAGTTTTTGGAGTCAAAATCACCTAAGATGAAACAACTAAAGCCACACTGGACTTCTTTGGATCTTAGTTTCCTTATCTATAAAGCGAAAATAAAAACACTGAGCTCACGCCATCACTGTGAAAATGAACTGCGATAACGACAGACAGCAGCTGCCCTAATGCCTGCCCTTAGCAGGGACTCAGTGAAGTTGCCCCACCGGCTTCCCTGGCCCCAGACTCCTAACCCGCCCCTCAAATCAGGTCCCCACACCCTGGACATCACCCTCAGAGGTCAGTTCCTACCTTTGGTTAGGGAGTGAATCCCCAGCTTGACTTGGGAGAAGTTCCCACTTCCGATCTCCCCTCGGATGCGATAGAAGCCGATCCGCTTGCCCAGAGTGATCTCCCTCACCACCTTCTCATCCTGGGACATGTCCTGGGTCAGCTTCTCAAAGGGTGTCAGCTGGCGAGGCTCTCCCTCCTCGTCCTCCTTGGCACACTCCGTCTGACAGCCACTCTCCTCGCTCTCCCGCCGACCCCACCTGGCACAGTGGGGGTTCACCAGGCCGCCTCCATTCACATACACAGCAGTCATCGTCCACGGCAGGCTCACCTCTCCATCTCAGCAGAGGCACCAAGCAGGGCAGGATGGGGAGGAGCGGAAGGGGCCCAAGGGGGATGGGAGATGGGACTTAAAGGCTGTAAGGGCCCTGCGTCCTTGCGAGCTGTGCAAAGACTCCTGGATGCGCAAACCCCTTTCTGGGCTTCAGTCAGCCGAAGGCAGAGACCAACCCCAGCACTGCCTACCCAGCCAAGACCAAAGCTGCCCGCCTCACTCGAGACATTTCACACCCTCCTTCACAGTGAACTTCCCCGCTCTAACTGGACCATCAGGCACGCATCCAGGTACCCTAGCCTTGATCAGGCTCCAAGAACTTTCTGGCCGGCTGTGCTGATGCTCTGTGGTAGGTGGCTCTGTCCCGAAACAAAGGCTCCAGTTTGCTATTTCCTTTGATGGTCAGAAAATCTTCTGCCCTGGTGTGTAAAAGCCCCCAGGAGGCCCCCAGGTCCC
The DNA here is from genome assembly GCF_003369695.1 of Bos indicus x Bos taurus. Classification (NCBI taxonomy): domain Eukaryota; kingdom Metazoa; phylum Chordata; class Mammalia; order Artiodactyla; family Bovidae; genus Bos; species Bos indicus x Bos taurus. The sequence goes on from NC_040095.1 coordinate 31,307,266, forward strand.
CGCTGCTGGTGCTTATCTCTGATCTTCATTTTGCACTTTTGCTGTCAAGTCGCAGGTCCCAGGAGACCTGACAATCCAGACCCCAGGAAAGAAGAAACTTGCAAATCAGCCTTCCGGTCACACGGGCAGCTAGAGGAGGATTAAATCCCTGCAATGCCACCTTAGCCGGCCTTAATTTAGACGAGCTTGCCTCTAAGCCGTGAGCAGTCTCAAAAATTTGGTGGGTGCTGATTCATCCTAAGAATAGAGAATAAGAAAATATATTAGCCCATGTTAACACACTGGACAGCATTGATAATGAATGCAGAACTGCTGGGGAAGCAACAATCGAAAAGCATCTACACATTTGGTTCTGACTCATATCATAGTAAACGCTTGATCACACACGATTAAGTCAGAAGAAAATGTACATGCACACAAACACACCTGTCAACACTTCAGAAAACCCCTCACGGGCTGTAATATTTCTAGCAAAATGACATCTCTATTTTTGTTTCTAGCGAAACAATTTTTCTTTTTATTGATGTTTAGGGAAATAAGCAGGTTGCCTTGGCTTGCTTTAAAGCGAGACTTTTAAAATTATACAATAGTCATGATGATAAATGTTTCCTATTAATATTAGTTTTCAAAAGTTCTTACATTGATTCAAATAACAGTGTATTTCCTGATGCGAAGAGCCAACTCACTGGAAAAGACCCTGATGCTGGGAAAGTTTGAGGGCAGGAGGAGAAGCAGGCAACAGAGGATGCACTAGTTGGATAGCATCGCCAACTCAATGGACATGAGTTTGAGGAAACTCTGGGAGACAGTGAAGGACAGGGAAGCCTGGCGTGCTGCAGTCCATGGGGTCGCAAAGAGTTGGACATGACTTAGCAACTGAATAACAACAACAAATATTTCCTTTATCCTGTATGCTCTCATAGGACTTTTCCTAAAGGGGCTGCTCCTGCTCTTTCTTTCTGTAGTATTCTTTGTGCATGCATGTGCATGCTTAGTCGCTCAGTTGTGTCTGACTCTTTGCAATCCCATGGACTGTGGCCCACCAGGCTCCTCTTTCCATGGGATTCTCTAGGCAAGAATACTGGAGTAGGTTGCCGTTTCCTGCTCCAGGGGATGTTCCTGGCCCAGGGATGGGGCCTGAGTCTCTTGTGCCTCCTGCCTTGGCAGGCAGGTTCTTACCACTGGACCATCCTGGAAGACAGGTATTCTATCAGATCAGTTCAGTTCAGGTCAGTCGCTCAGTCGTGTTCAACTCTTTGTGACCCCATGAACTGCAGCACGCCAGGCCTCCCTGTCCATCACCAACTCCCAGAGTTCACTCAGACTCACGTCCATCGAGTCAGTGATGCCATCCAGCCATCTCATCCTCTGTCGTCCCCTTCTCCTCCTGCCCCCAATCCCTCCCAGCATCAGAGTCTTTTCCAATGAGTCAACTCTTCGCATGAGGTGGCCAAAGTACTGGAGTTTCAGCTTTAGCATCATTCCTTCCAAAGAACACCCAGGACTGATCTCCTTCAGAATGGACTGGTTGGATCTCCTTGCAGTCCAAGGGACTCTCAAGACTCTTCTCCAACACCACAGTTCAAAAGCATCAATTCTTAGGCACTCAGCTTTCTTCACTGTCCAACTTTCACATCCATACATGACCACTGGAAAAACCATAGCCTTGACTAGATGGATCTTTGTTGGCAAAGTAATGTCTCTGGTCATAACTTGGTCATAACTTTCCTTCCAAGGAGTAAGCATCTTTTAATTTCATGGCTGCAATCACCACCTGCAGTGATTTTGGAGCCCCAAAAAATAAAGTCTGACAATTTCCACTATTTCCCATGAAGTGATGGGACCAGATGCCATGATCTTAGTTTTCTGAATGTATTCTATAACGCAGGTCAATTTTTCTCCGAGGCTTATTTTCTAGGTATTTCTATCAGCTGTGAGTCTCCAGCTGATAGATGATTTTAAGGTTATTAAAATAATCCAGCAGCTCATTTTAAAGGTTCAGAAACAGGGTAATGTCACTGGAGGGCAATTGCCTATGGCATCCTCCATGATGAGCAATATTGCCCAGCCCGGGTATCTTCATGCTTTCTTCTATGTAGCCTCCAGCAAGAAACAGTCGCTTCCTCTCTGGATCCCCACAGCACTTTGTACAGTTTCCAACAGGTCTCCTTTCCCTGAAGGTGGGAATGGGGTTTACTTCCCCTGTGTATCCTGCTCCTCTTCTGTCTCTCTCAGTATGGAGCATGATGTCCTATATAAAGAAAGTGTTCACTAAATGTGTGTTGAACTTGATTTTTGGACTTAAGCATTCTGAACCAAAACCTGAGCAAAAACATGAGAAACTGCTTTGGAAATGGGAATTCCCAATTCTGTTTGATGATATCTAGTTATTACAATTAGGTACAGAATGGTTTGCATTGCTATTGTGTTTAAGTATGGGGTTGCTGAATAAAGAGAAACAAGGACAGGAAAGAGGAGGTTGCTGCCAGCACTGTGCCTGTTCCTATGGGGCAGGAGAAGCTGGCCAAAGGATAAAGGGGCCAGGTATCAATAACCACACACATCTCTAGGCTAGAGTCTGGCTGCGTGTATGCTAAGTCACTTCAGTCGTGTCTGACTCTTTGTGACCCCGTGGACTGTAGCCCGCCCAGCTCATCTGTCCATGGGATTCTCCAGGCAAGGATACTGGAGTGGGGTGCCATGCCTCTTCCAGGGGATCTTTCCACTCAGGGATTGAACCTGAGTCTCATGTGTTCTGCATCGGCAGGAGGGTTCTTTACCACTATCGCCACCTGGGAAGGCCCAAGAGTCTGATTAGGTTTTTTTTTTTTTTTTTTAAGATATTTTTTAAGATAAAAAGAGCCTTGATCAGCTTGAGGAAAATCTAAGTCACTTGTTCTTAAGCCTTCTGAAGTTGCACACTCCTTGGAGATTCTAGCAAAGTCTGTGACCCTACCTCTAGGAAGAACCACCCACACAAAGTCTGCATCCAGCTGTAAGGGTTCACAGACCCTCTGAGAACATCCCTGTACTTCAGATTAAGAAGTTCTATGAAGATCTCCTCAGATTCCTGGCATAGCAAGACCACACAGACGAGAAGTGGGGTAACAATTGTATTGGGTTGGCCAAAAGGTTCATTCTGGCTTTTCCATAAGATGTTATGGAATGAACATTTGGTCAACCCAAACGAACTTTTTGGTCAACCCGGTAATTCTGGAAGAAACTTTAATTTCACCTTCACAAAGAGAGTACGGCCTTCCTACAAGATGCAGTGCTTGCTCACCTGGTGTCCCTGCAGGTTGGCTCTATCCCTCCCTGGGCCTTCTGCAGGACTCCAGGCCTGCCTCCCTGCGAGCACTTCACCACGGTGTGGTCACTGCTGCCGACCTACTTGTACCCCAACTGGATAAGCACCTGGAGGCAGGAACCTGCACCTTATTCTTCCAGCTCCCAGGGCTCAGTCCAGTGCTTGGCATTTGTTTGACACACATTTGGTGAAGAAGGAATGAATTAACTTACCCAGTCATCGATCATTATATTCAAGTATGATCTATCTAGTACAGGTAAATATTTTTATTTATAGACAGATAATGGGGCTTCCCAGGTGGTGCTAGAGGTAAATAACCCACCTGCCAGTGTAGGAGATGCAAGAGACACAGGTTCAATTCCTACATCAGGAAGATCCCCTGGAGGAGAGCATGGCAACCCACTCCAGTATTCTTGCCTGGAGAATCCCATGGACAGAGGACCCTGGCCGGTTACAGACCAGAGGGTTGCAAAGAGTCGGACACAAGTGAAGCGACTTAGCACACACCCAACACTATTGCAACAGTTACTTGGGTTATCCAGAAAGCTTCTTTCACTCCACATTTTCAAGACCCGAGCTACCTACTGGTGCGTAATAGGATTTCTGGTCCTGCCTTCTTTTGTAGGGAAAAGCTTACTTTGAATTCCCCCATACGACTGAGAATTGCTACAGGACTGTTCAGAAATTCAAAATCTTTGGTCAACCACTTGTAAAAGAATGAAACTAGAACACTTTATTACACCACACACAAAAATAAACTCAAAATGGATTAAAGGTCTAAATGTAAGACCAGAAACTATAAAACTCCTAGAGGAAAACATAGGCAAAACACTCTCCGACATACATCACAGCAGGATCCTCTATGACCCACCTCCCAGAGTAATGGAAATAAAAGCAAAAATAAAGAAATGAGACCTAATTAGACTTAAAAGCTTTTGCACAATGAAGGAAACTATAAGCAAGGTGAAAATACAGCCTTTGAAGGAAACAATAAGCAAGGTGAAAATACAGCCTTCGGAATGGGAGAAAATAATAGCAAATGAAGCAACTGACGAACAACTAATCTCAAAAATATATAAGCAACTCCTGCAGCTCAATTCCAGAAAAATAAGCGACCCAATAAAAAAATGGGCCAAAGAACTAAACAGACATTCCTCCAAAGAAGACATACAGATGGCTAACAAACACATGAAAAGATGCTCAACATCATTCATTATCAGAGAAATGCAAGTCAAAACCACAATGAGTTACCATTTCATGCCGGTCAGAATGGCTGCTGTCAAAAAGTCTGCAAACAATAAATGCTGGAGAGAGTGCAGAGAAAAGGGAACCCTCTTACACTGCTGGTGGGAATGCAAACTAGTACAGCCACTATGGAGAACAGTGTAGAGATTCCTTAAAAAGCTGGAAATAGAACTGCCATATGACCCAGCAATCCCACTGCTGGGCATACACACCAAGGAAACCAGAATTGAGAGAGACACGTGTACCCCAATGTTCATCACAGCACTGTTTATAATAGCCAGGACATGGAAGCAACCTAGATGTCCATCAGCAGACGAATGGACAAGAAAGCTGAGGTACATATTAAAAAGAATGCATTTGAATCAGTTCTAATGAGGTGGATGAAATTGGAGCCTATTATACAGAGTGAAGTAAGTCAGAAAGAAAAACACCAATACAGTATATTAATGCATATATATGGAATTTAGAAAGATGGTAACAATGATCCTATATGCAAGACAGCAAAAGAGACACGGATATAAAGAACAGACTTTTGGACTCTGTGGGAGAAGGCGAGGGTGGGATGATTTGAGAGAATAGCATTGAAACATGTATGTTATCATATGTGAAATAGATCACCAGTCCAGGTTCGATGCATGAGACAGGGTGCTCAGGGCTGGTGCACTGGGATGACCCTGAGAGATGGGATGGGGAGGGAGGTAGGAGGGAGGGTCAGGACAGGGAACACATGTACACCCATGGCTGATTCATGTGAACGTATGGCAAAACCCACAATATTGTAAAGTAATTAGCCTCCAATTAAAATAAAAAAAATTTTTTTTAAGAGAAAAAAAAAAAAAAGAAATTCAAAATCTTCCTTCTCCTTGCCCCGTTCAGAGGATCAAGTCTCCCCAAGCACCCAGGCTTCATGACTCCTGGGATTGCTCTCCGACTCCCTGGGGCACTGCTTGGCCAGGGCTTCTCTGCTTTCCTGGTTCCCCAACTCTCTCGATTTGAGATCTATATCTCGAGCTTCATTTTGGCCTGGGATTTACAATGGAGTTTTAGACTTGCTGCCCTGATTGACTTCAGGTGCCCCAGGAATTTCTCCTTTCTGCCCTCCTAATTCAGCATAGAGGGAGGAGGGATCTGACACAAATGCCAAGTGTAGTCAGGCTCTATTTTGGATTACATCCCCTACATCCACACAGTGGGCTTGAATCAATTGTCTTGCCTTAAAGTCCAGAGACTTTAATTATCTGTTTAGATCAGATAATAAAGTTGTTACAGTTTTGCAAATAGTGCTGTGGGATTGTATTGAGTATGAATCTCAACTTGTTGGGAGAGCTAGCAAACCAACTAGAAAAAACTGAACCCCGATCTTGCACCTAGTCTCAAATAAATTCCAAAATAGATCACCAAATAAATGCAAAATAAATGAAACCATAAAATACTAGAAAAAAATCAGAAACTTTTTAAAGATCTCAGAGAAGACCATAAAATAAAATAATGTCTGACTGAATAAAAGTACAACTTTCTGTTAACAGAACATTGTAAATCAACTATACTTCAATAAAATAATTTTTAAAAACTATAACTTTCCATTTGCTAAAAGTGTATCATAAACAAAACAAATTGAATGATAAATGGTAGAGAAAATTTTCCAATGCATATGAAAGACAAAGAGCTAATTTTCTAAATAAGGAGCTATTTTTTACAAATTGATAAGAAAGAAAACAATATTCCAAAAGAAAGTGACAGAGAGCCTGAGCAGACATTTCACAGAAAATACAAATGGGTTTATAACATACAAAGAGATGCCCAATCTCACAACCAAAGAAATAGACATAAAACTATGCTGAAATTATGTGGGGCTTTTTGCCATGCTGCATGGTATGCAGGATCTTAGTTCCCAGACAGAGATCGAACCCATGTCCCCTGCAGTGGAAGGGCAGGGTCTTAACCACTGGATCACCAAGGAAGTCCCTGAAATTAGATTTTGTACAAATTATATTTAGAAACTACTAAAAAAAGTTATAATGCACTGGTTAGAGAGTGAAACAGGAGCTTGCATTCATTGCTACTGAGAATATAAATTGGTACAATTCCTTGGAGGACAATTTGGCTATAGCTATTAAAGTGCAAGCGTATGTAATCTTTGCCTCAGCTATTTTACTTCTAGAATTTATCCTATACACACATTCACAAAGACATACATATTTCGAATATAAAGGTACATATTCACTGCTGCATTGTTTTATAGTAATTGTATATAGTATAGTAAATAGTAAGGACACTGCGTAAATGCCCATCAGAAGGGATCAGTTGAATAAGATAAAATACATACATATACAAAAATAATGGATTACTGTGCTTTTGTAAAAACAAAGAAAGAGCTATGATATCCAAGAAATACTGTTAAGAGGTCAGCAGAGTATACATAATGTGATATCAGAAGTATAGGGGACTTCCCTGGCAGTTGAGTGGATAAGACTCCTTGCTCCCAAGGCAGGGGGCCCAGGTTTGATCCCTGGTCAGGGAACTAGACCCTCCATGCTACAATTAAAGATCCCACCTGCAGCATCAAAGACCCAGAGCAGCAAATAAATAAATAAAAATATTAAAAAAAAAAAAAAAAGAGAAACAGGAGGGTATACCTGAGAAACTAGCAATAGCTATTGCACCTGGGAGGGAAGTTGCTGGACTGGGAATTGGAATGAGGAAAAGGTGTGTGTTTGTCACTACTCTTTTATGTGGTTTACTTAATTTTTTTTTCATGTGCATGTATTTACCTTTACAAAAGAAAATTAGGACTTCCCTCGTGGTCCAGTGGTTAAGAATCTGCCTGCCAACACAGGGGACACGGGTTTAATTCCTGGTCCAATTCCTGATCCAGGAAGATTCCACATGCCATGGGCAAGTAAGCTCCTGTGCCACAACTGCTCTAACCTGTGCTCTAGAGGCTGCGAAGCACAACTACTGAAGTCTGCGGGCCCTAGAGCCTACGCTTGGCAACAAGAGAAGCCACTGCAATGAGAAGCCCATGCGCTGCAACTAGAGAAATCCTCCTCAAAGCAAAGACCCAGTGCGCCAAAGATAAATAATTAAAAAAAAAGAAAAATACGTAATGTGTTGCCATCTTAAACAATTGGTGTACAAAAATTTTGCTTTACATTTGGTTATATAGGGAAACTGCCAACCGTGCACGCATGCTAAGTCACTTCAGTTGTGTCTGACTCTTTGTGACCCTATGGGCTGCAGCCCACCAGGCTCCTCTGTCCATGGGATTCTCCAGGCAAGAATACTGGAGTGGGTTGCCATGCCCTCCTCCAGGGGATCTTCCTTACAGAGGGATCAAACCTGCCTCTCTTGTGTCTCCTGCACTGGCACACTTGATTCTCTAAAACTAATGGATTGCTTTTAAAATCAAAAGAAAATAAGGAGCTTCCTGTTAAATGAGGAGTAGCTCTCATAGTCAACAAAAGAGTCTGAATTACAGTATTTGGGTGCAATCTCAAAAATGACAGAATAATCTCTGTTCATTTCCAAGGCAAACCATTCAATATCACAGTAATCCAAGTGTGAGCCCCAACCACTAATGCCAAAGAAGCTGAACAGTTCTATGATGACCTTCAAGACCTTCTAGAACTAACACCAAAAAAAAAGATGTCCTTTTCATCATAGGGGACTGGAATGCATAAGCAGGAAGTCAAGAGATACCTGGAATAACAGGCAAGTTTGGCCTTGGAGTACAAAATGAAGCAAGACAAAGGCTAACAGAGTTTTGCCAAGAGAATGCACTGGATATAGCAAACACCTTCTTCCAACAATACAAGAGGTGACAACTCTACACATGGACATCACCAGATGGCCAATACCAAAATCAGACTGATTATATTCTTTGCAGCCAAAGATGGAGAAAATCTACACAGTCAGCAGAAACAAGACCAGGAGCTGACTGTGGCTCAGATCATGAACTCCTTATTGCAAAATTCAGACTTAAATTGAAGAAAGTAAGGAAAACCACTAGACCATTCAGGTATGACCTAAATCAAATCCCCTTATTTAGGGGAAGTGACAAATAGATTCAAGGGATTCGATCTGATAGAAAGAGTACCTGATGAAATATGGATGGAAGTTCATGACATTGTACAGGAGGCAGTGATCAAGACCATCCCCAAGAAAAAGAAATGCAAAAAGGCAAAATGGTTGTCTGAGGAGGCCTTACAAATAGCTGAGAAAAGAAGAGAAGCTAAAGGCAAAGGAGAAAAGGAAAGATATACCCATCTGAAAGCAGAGTTCCGAAGAATAGTAAGGAGAGAGAAGAAAGCCTTCCTCAGTGATCAATGCAAAGAAATACAGGAAAATAATCAAATGGGAAAGACTAGAGATCTCTTCAAGAAAATTAGAGATACCAAGGGAACATTTCATGCAAGATGGGCACAATAAAGGACAGAAATGGCATGGACCTAACAGAAGCAGAAGATATTAAGAGGTGGCAAGAATACACAGAAGAACTATACAAAAAAGATCTTCACGACCCAGATAACCATGATGGTGTGATCACTCACCTAGAGCCAGACATTCTGGAATGGGAAGTCAAGTGGGCCTTAGGAAGCATCACTACAAACAAAGCTAGTGGAGGTGATGGAATTCCAGTTGAGCTACTCTAAATCCTAAAAGATGATGCTGTGAAAGTGCTGCACTCAATATGCCAGCAAATATGGAAAACTCAGCAGTGGCCACAGGACTGGAAAAGATCAGTTTTTATTCCAGTCCCAAAGAAAGGCAATGCCAAAGAATGTTCAAACTATCACACAATTGGACTCATTTCACAGGGTAGCAAAGTAATGCTCAAAATTCTCCAAGTGAGGCTTCAACAGTATGTGAACTGAGAACTCCCAGATGTTCAAGCTGGATTTAGAAAAGGCAGAGGAACCAGAGATCAAATTGCCAACATCTGCTAGATCATAGAAAAATAAAGAGAATTCCAAGAAAACATCTACTTCTGCTTCATTGACTACACTAAAGCCTTTGACTGTGTGGATCAGAATAAACTGTGGAAAATTCTTAAAGAGATGGGAATACCAGACCACCTGACCTGCCTCTTGAGAAATCTGTATGCAGATCAGGAAGCAACAGTTAGAACTGGACATGGAACAACAGACTGGTTCCAAATCGAGAAAGGACTACATCAAGGCTGTATATTGTCACCCTGCTTATTTAACTCATATGCAGAGTACATCATGCAAAATGCTGGGCTGGATGAAGCACAAGCTGGAATCAAGATTGCTGGGAGAAATACCAATAACCTCAGATATGAAATGACACTACCCTTATGGCAGAAAGCGAAGAAGAACTAAAGAGCCTCTTGATGAAAGTGAAAGAGGAGAGTGAAAAAGCTGGCTTGAAACTCAACATTCAAAAAACAAAGATCATGGCAACAGGCCCCATCACTTCACGGCAAATAGATGGGGAAACAATGGAAACAGTGGCAGACTTTATTTTCTTAGGCTCCAAAAATCACTGCAGACGGTGATTGCAGCCTTGAAATTAAGACTCTTGCTCCTTGGAAGAAAAGCTATGTCCAACCTAGACAGCATATTAAAAAACAGAGACATTACTTTGCTGACAAAGGTCCATCGAGTCAAAGCTAGTGTTTTTCCAGTAGTCATGTATGGATGTGAGTTTTACTGTAAAGAAAGTCGAGCACTGAAGAATTGATGCTTTTGAACTGTGGTGTCGGAGAAGACTCTTGAGAGTCCGTTGGACTGCAAGGAATCAAACCTGTCAATCCTAAAGGAAACTAGTCCTGAATATTTTTTGGAAGGACTGATGCTGAAGCTCCAATACTTTGGCCACCTGATTAGAAGAACTGACTCATTGGAAAAGACCCTGATTCTGGGAAATATTGAAGGCAGGAGGAGAGGGGGACCACAGAGAATGAGATGGTTGGATGGCAACACCGACTCAATGGACATGAGTCTGAGCAAGCTCCGGGAGCTGATGATGGACAAGGAAAGTCTGGTGTGCTGCAGTCCATAGGGTTGCAAAGAATCGGACATGACTGAGCGACTGAACTTGAACTTGTCCAGTTAAATACAGAATTTTACACTTCCATTTATCTTTGTGTGTGTGTTAGTTGCTCAGTCGTGTCTGACTCTTTGTGACCTCATGAACTGTAACCCACCAGGCTCCTCTCTCCATGGAATTCTCCAGGCAAGAACACTGAAGTGGGTTGCATTCTATTCTCCAGGGGATCTTCCGGACCCAGGGATCAAACCTGGGCTTTCTGTATTGTAGGCAGACTTTTTTACCATCTGAGTTACCAGGGAAGTCCTTCATTTATCTCTAGTTCCTTCCAAAACTCCACAATAGGAATAGGAAGGGGAAAAGGCATAAACACATAACGATAAACAGTGTAAGAGAAGTAATAGCAGACGCAAGGTGTCCACATGTTTTGGGGAGATGGAAAGCAAATTGAAGAGTGGTTAATGACTGCAAAGAAGGTAGAGAAAACTGCAACCTAAAATTCTACATCAATTCAGTTCAGTCACTCAATCGTGTCCGACTCTTTGCGACCCCATGGACTGCAGCACGCCAGGCCTTCCTGTCCATCACTCACACCCAGAGCTTACTCAAACTCATGTCCATTGAGTCGGTGATACCATCCAACCATCTCATTCTGTCGTCCCCCTCTCCTCCTGCCTTCAATCTTTCCCAGCATCAGGATATTTTCCAATGAGTCAGTTCTTCACATCAGGTGGCCAAACAATTGAAGTTTCAGCTTCAGCATCAGTCCTTCCAATGAATATTCAGGACTAGATTTCTTTCAGAGAAGGCAATGGCACCCCACTCCAGTGCTCTTGCCTGGAAAATCCCATGGACGGAGGAGCCTTTTAGGCTGCAGTCCATGGGGTCGCTAAGAGTTGGACACGACTGAGCGACTCCACTTTCACTTTTCACTTTCATGCATTGGAGAAGGAAATTGCAACCCACTCCAGTGTTCTTGCCTGGAGAATCCCAGGGACATCGAAGCCTGATGGGCTGCCATCTACGGGGTTGCACAGAGTCGGACACGACTGAGGTGACTTAGCAGCAGCAGCAGATTTCTTTATAATGAACTGGTTGGAATTCCACATCAGGACACGCCAATGAGATGCACTTTCCTGAACACTCAAGAGACTTCAAACTGTAAGAGACCAACTAACTCAGGGTCTGGAGGACTGAAAAAGACCAAAACCATGGGGGTTGTCTGAACGCAGAGCAGTGGGAGCCCAACCCTCTCTCTTCTCAGAGTGGTGCTGCTCACACAGAGCAGCTCAGGCACACAAGGCAAGGACGGTCCCTTAGCTCAGACTCGGATAAGGAATCTCCTGTTCCCCTCTTCTCTCTGCAGCCCTACGCTCTGAGTTTCTGGAATAAAGGGAAACAGGTACAAAAGCTGCCACGAAGGGGATTTCTCTTTTGGTTAAAGAGAAAAGACCTCCTGAAACCCATACTTGGAAGTTCTCCAACCCGCCTGACCACCAACTGTTCAGTTCGCCAGGTGCCAGTTTCACTTGCAGGCAAGGAACTTCCAATCAGATCTGAGTGCCTTCTTCTTAGAATGAATGTCCAGTCAAGAGGCACCAGACACCTGAGGAAAGGCTCCCAGATGAAAGAAAGAAAGCAAACCCAACCCAAATAGGAGTGACCGAAAGGAACTTGAAGAAAACAGAAAGCAACACAGGACAAAAGATAAAATACTGCATCCATAAAACCAGAACAAAGTGCTAAAACCAAACCAAAACAAAAACCCTCAAAGAACAAGAAAGAGAGCTCTGGGAAACTGAAATTTAGGAATTCAATTGAAGAGCTGTTTAAAGAGACCGAAAAACCGAGGACCATCCATTCACGAAGTCCAACATCTAATTATCAGAATTCCCAGACTCACACTATTGTGCTCCCAATAAAGACACATGGATTCTATTGTACTTGAACTGCCTACAAATCTCAGAAATTTCAAAATTAGTGATGAATGGGGAAAAACTCCAGATTCTCACAAATTCCAACAGAGTATAAAAATAGAAGAAAATATCTAACTAGAAAGATACATCCTATTTGGTGATGAATATTCATTTTTATTTTGCAGGATTTTTTTTTTTCCTGAAGACTTCTCTTAGATATCTGGAAGCAGAAATCCTGATGAGAGGTTGTGAGATTACTATAAATGGTTTATGTTTGGACTGTTTTCTAGTAGTGTCCTAAAATATCAAGCTATATCATGCTGAAAATAAGCAAATAATGGAAATTATGACATACATAATTGCAGACAAAATCCTCCCTTTTCTTAGATGCTATCATGGTTTGTTGTTGTTTTACTCTCTGCCCTTTTGATTTTGACCAGTTTTTATGGACATTAATGAGAGCTTAGAAACCCAACCAGCCAAAAATACAAGAGTCGCGTCGCTGTAGATCAAAGCCTCTGGAGGAGGCAGAATGGTTCTTAATTATTAGCTTGCTGTGGCTGCATAGCAATGTATTAAATAAGATTAAAGAAAACGGAGCTTACTCGGTCATTTATTTTCTTGACTTGCAACCCACTGTGAAAATAATATCAAAGAAAACCAGTTCATCTTTGTTCTCTTTGTCTGAGTTTAAATTATAAAACTTCTGGGCAAGGCTCACAGACAACTTCTTCCTTGGTTGGCAAGGCCAGGCACGGGTTTGCTTAGAAAAAAAAGCTGGGTTTTCTCTCCATGTGGCGACACGATGGGAGGACAGCCAAAGCTCCTGTAATCCTCCTCAGATGCAGTGGACCCTCGGGGGAGATCATTAGCAAACACGCTCCATTTGAAAATCGATCTTAACATTTAAAAATTATTTGCACCTTATTAGCTTTTGGCCCCAGCTTTGTATTCCCCAACACACCCGTCAAGATCCCCATGGGAGGTGGCGAGCAGGGATGTCAGCAGTTGGGAAACTAAAGCGAATGGAAAATGAACGTATTGACTCTGCCCTAGAGATGAACAGCAACATGGCTCCTTGACACATTCACAGGCTACTTTCCCAGCCTCCAGGCTGGGTCTCCGCATTACCCTTACACTCGTGACCGTGGCCGTCCACCCGGGCTGATGGGCTTACATCAATTGACTTTTTCCACACTAAGCTCTGCCACTGTTGAGGCGCTCTTGACCATCATGGTCACAGATTCCAGTGCCCACGAGGGCTCTGCAGGTGTTCAGCGGGGCATAGTGCAGCCCCCAACCCCAGCATGATAAGGCAGCCAGGCCCAGCAAAAACACGGGCGGCCACGCTGGAAGGCAAGCTTGCTTTTCCCAAGCCTTTTAATCCTTTAAAGGCAACTGGAAATCAATACATTTTTAGTCAACTCTCTCAATCTTTAAATGGTGGTTCAAATATTTTAAAAACACTGTGTGGCCATGTGAAACAGACCCCTCCAGCCAGATTTGACTGTCAGGTTGCTAATTTACCAATTCTGCTCTAGGTTTTATAGAAACATCATCAGAGAAAAAGGCAAGGGCAGTCAATAGGTCCATAGTCAAATACCCCTGGGAATGGTGCGTGTTCACCCTTCTTAGATTTCTGCGTTAGTACCTCACTATCTTGCGGTATTTAAAACACATACACAAAGAAAATCTGTTTTTTGTTTGTTTGTTTAATTCAGTGTTCTCCAAGTTTATTTGACCGTGGAATTCATTCTTACAGAATACCTTTATCTCACTGGCATTTTCTTACAACTCTGATTTCAGAGTTAGACAAAGTTATAAAATCCTCAATTAACTGTCAGTAAGACAGCTATAATAATTTGGGTCCCAAGAGGAAGATTATGAAAACAATTCACTATAAAATGAAACAGAAAATAGATTAGCCTAGTTTAATCCACAAATGTAGCTAACTGGGTGGAAGCGGCCCACCTCTGTGAGGTGTAGGATGACATAGTTTCTTAGTGATTGCTGCTGCTGCTGCTAAGTCACTTCAGTCGTATCCGACTCTGTGCGACCCCATAGACGGCAGCCCACCAGGCTCCCCCGTCCCTGGGATTCTCCAGGCAACAACACTGGAGTGAGTTGCCATTTCCTTCTCCAATGCATGAAAGTGAAAAGTGAAAGTGGAGTCGCTCAGTCGTGTCCGACTCTTAGTGACCCCATGGACTGCAGCCTACCAGGCTCCTCTGTCCATGGGATTTTCCAGGCAAGAGTACTGGAGTAGGGTGTCATGCCTGCCTTCTAAGTGATTAAGTATCTTTTAACCTTGGGAATATACCACTTTTGTATCTGTACAAAAAAAATTTTTGTATCTGTATTTAAACCTATTTTGTATCCGTACATTTTGTATAGATACAAATGCATTTTGTATCTATACAAAAAAATACATCATTTTTGTATCTATATTAAATTTTTATATAATGCAGTTTTAAAAATTGCTAAAATCTGCTAGATCAAAAAATATAATATTTATAGTATTTTACAGCAGGCAACAGTGCAGCAGATGACTGAGTGAATGAACGGATGAATGACCGGACAACCCTGTGAGGTGAGGACTGTCGCTTCCTTTGCACCGATTAAAACAATAAACAAAACCAAGGCTATCTGAAGTTAAGAAAGTTGTCCTTGATGTCTTGACAGTTTACTCAAAGAGAGTGAAGACTGCATATTTAAGTTACCCTTACAACACGTGAAACCAGGAATTTTAAACACATGAGCAAGAGAATGGGGACATGTTCCAGTAGCGACATGGCAGAAACTCAAGCTCTTCCCCATAAAGATATAAACCTCAGTTATAATTCATTTCCAAAACACAGGTCTTCCCAGCTTTTCTGAGAGAGCATGCCTGCCTCCAAACAAATAAGGAAAGGCATTAAGATACAGAATGAAATCATCAGTTGAATCACAAGCAGGTGGCCCTGAGCAGAAAAACAAAATGAATTCTACATCTCCTCAGAAATAACTAATTTAGGAAATGCAGTACAGGAACATTCATGCCTATTTGCAGCTCATGGCTTATTTTTAGGGGATTAAAAATATTTGCAAGTCAAAGCAGAAACTGCTCTTTTCCTGCCTTATAACTTTCTTCAGCTCTAATGTAATGTGTTCACTAAGAAGCAGGAATAAACTTTGAGGGATGGCCATAGGGGATGTTAGAGAAAACGTTTTTTTTTTCTATTTGAGCAGAACTCCAGAAAGTCTAACATGGCAGGAGGGGCTGGAAGGCTACAGTCATATAGGAGAACAAAGCTTTTACTTTCATCATCATAAAAATTTCAGGTGGATTTGAAGTCTTTATTAAGATCCTCACATCTCTCATAAATGATCCCTTTACACAGTATAAGCAACACATCTGAGCATTCTTAAATATTTACCCAGCAGTGGAGGTAAGCGAGCAAAGGGTGTTGGTGGCAAGGGACAAGAGAGAAGTTACTAAATATAAAAAACTGAACAAATCTCAGCATGCAGTAGTGATTTGCACTAATAGAATAGAGAATTTTTAAAAATCTTCATAGATATGAAAACTTAATGTGTACTAGAGATGACATTTCAAACCATTGGCAAAAGATGATTCAGTTTATGATGCTCGTAGGGACAGAACCAAGAGGCAACTTGTGTAGACTTTAGCTCTCCTACCACCTAAATTCTCCATCAAATTCCCCCATTCTTTGATATAGATTATTCATATTTTCTTAAATGAATGTAAAGGGCCATGCAAACACACCTCTTCCAGTAATATTACTAACCCAAAACCCAACTACACACAAATTCAGGAGTCACTATTTGGTGCTGGGACAAACCACATGTATACGTACATCTGGGTGTTCATAGAAAGAAAGGTCTGGAAGAAAAATCTTGAACTCATGGATGACAACTGGGCAGGGGCAGGGAAGTGGGTGGTACAGAAGTGGGGTAGTGACAAGGAGTGTGGCGGAGGAGGCTAGTTACGCCCCTGCTGCCTGTTCTTTCTTTCTTCTCTTACAGTGGCTTTCAGCCTTGACTGCATCAAAATCACCTCAGAGCTTTGTAAAAATGCAGAAGCCCAGGCCTTGTCCCAAAGGTTCTGATTTAATCGGTCTTGGAGGAAGGCATGCTTTTTCATCTGTTTTTCAGTTTCCCAAGTGATTGTGTTGTGTAGCCAGATTTGAAAACTACTATTCTACCACATTAAAGTTTTATCTGGGGACTTCCCTGGTAGTCCAGTGGTTAGGATTCTGTGCTGCCAGTGCAGGGGGCGTGGGCTCCATCCCTGATGAGGGGACTAAATATTTCTATTTTATTATTTATGCTGCATCTCATGGCCAAAAAAAAATTTTTTTTTAAATCTGGACACATTACTATTTAGCTATCAGTCTGACCTAATGTTATACAACTTTTATGATGTTTACAGAATGAACTTGTTTCATTTCTTCATGTATTTCTGTATTGTGTGAATCGTTTATAAAATATATAATTAATTCCAAAATTAGAAGTTTATATATATCTAGATAGATAGAAAATATGTGGGTCATTGATAGAAATAGCAACTTCAGAGACTTCAGATTTTGGTTTTCTTGTATCTCAAAAGACTTCAAATCATGTATACAAAGTCACAAATACTTATTGAGGACTGGTCATATGAAAGAAAATAAGGTGATATGAAAAAGTATGTCATTGTTTTTAAAAAAGTACCATATTTACTTAATTTACGAGGAATAAACCAACTTTGTCAAAAGAATTTCATCCATAAGTTTCAGGTAACATTGTTAATCTAAATTTCATTGAATTTCTGTTTAAATTTAATTTAGTAAAGTTTATTTTGCTTTATAGCTGCTTATAAGCTACAAGGAAAGAGAATATAAATGGAGTTTCGTATTCATACTTTTTTGGTGTCTTTAAAGTAGAATTTTTACTTATAGTTATCTAAATAATTTAAGTCCAAGGAGTTGTGAGAATTTTATTCCTTTAAAAGTAATTTTTACATGACACAAGTTTGAGAAACTTGGCTTTTGTCAGTGATTCTCCCAAATCAAAGGACCAGATGGGGTTGTGGAATTAGCACTGACTCAGGTCAGAATGAGGTTCAAGTCCCAACTCCCACTAACGTCTGTGGGGCCTTAAGCAAGTCCCTTCCCCTCTCTGAGCTTTAGCATCTTTACTGGCAAGTGAGAATATTGGACCCCATGACAGCGATAGATCATTCCAGCCCTGACCTGATACTGTTGATGTTAACAATGGAGGATGAATTCCAAAGTATTTATGGGAAAAAAAGGCCCTCCTGAAGTCCAAGTGTCACATCGCCCCCTTCTGGACCTTTGTAGTCTTCACATGAGTGAGATGATAAAAAATCCAGAAGCCTGCATGGACATGCTGAAATAGGAGAGTCCCTTTTCCGCTCATAAACAATTTAGAAAGCCAGATTTGAAGGTTTCTTATAGAAGCATGAGAAGACAACCCAGGAAAGAAGAAAGGGCAAAGGCCACCGAAGGAGTAAGTGTTGACATGGGAGTGAGGTGGAATCAAGAGAGTCTGACTCACGATTTTGTCATTATTCCCCCCATAGAACACCTACTACTGGCTATCGTTTCTCAGGTGTCTACTATGTGCTGTCGGAGAAGGCAATGGCAACCCACTCCGGTCCTCTTGCCTGGAAAATCCCATGGACAGAGGAGCCTGGTGGGCTGCAGTCCATGGGGTCGCACAGAGTCAGACACGACTGAGTGACTTCACTTTCACTTTTCACTTTCATGCATTGGAGAAGGAAATGGCAACCCACTCCAGTGTTCTTGCCTGGAGAATCCCAAGGACGGGGGAGCCTGGTGGGCTGCAGTCTATGGGGTTGCATGGAGTTGGACACAACAGAAGCGACTTAGCAGCAGCAGCAACTATGTGCTGTGCTCAGTCATGTCTAACTCTTTGCAACCCTATGGACTGTAGCCGGCCAGGGTCCTCTATCCATGGGATTCTCCAGGCAAGAATACTGGAGTGGGTTGCCATGCCCTCCTCCAGGGGATGTTTCCAATCTGGGGATCGAACCAGTGTCTCTTCTGTCTCCTGCATTGGGAGGCAGGTTCTAGCGCCACCAAGGAAGCCCTCACCCCAATATTATTCACACCCAAATCATCTCATCATTATCAGAGTCCAAAACACCGTCAGATTTTTAAAATTATTTAATTAACGTTTATTTATTTTTGGCTGCACTGGGTCTTCATCGTTGTGCACAGGCTTTCTCTAGTTGAGGACAGCAAGGGCTGCTCTAGTTGTGGTTCGCAGGCTCTAGGTGAGTAGGCTTTGGTAGTTGCGGCACATGGGCTCAGCAGTTGCAGCTCACAGGTTCTAGAGTGCTGGCTGAACAGCTGTGACCGAGTGGACTTTGTTGCCCCTTGGCATGCGGAATCTTCCCAGACCATGGTTTGAACCCGTGTCCCCCACATTGGCAGGTGGATTATTAACCAGTGGATCACCAGGGAAGTCCCACCATCAGATTTTTTTTGGATTATAGTTAGTCTCTTTAGGTGGTCTCAGAGCTTCTGTTTTATTTGGCACCCACCAGCCAGGTAAATCAGAAGCTCTGAAACCAGCTCAGACATGGTCTCTTTCAAACAGAGCATCCAGGAGGATCCTTCTGAAAGATATCAGATCATGTCACTTCTCTATTCAGAACCCTTGGATGCCTTCTGTTCTCATTCGGAGTAAAAGCCGAGGCCCTTAAAATTACCTTCAAGGCTCTTCCCAGTACAGTCCGGTTCCCCTTTGATGTCATCTCTTCCAATCTCCACTTCAATCATGCCACCCCAGCCACACTGGCTTCCTCTCTCTTCCTTGAGGGTACCAGGCCCAGTCCCCCACAGCCTCCTTCAGGATTGCTTTAGGTGCTACCTCATTCAGGATGCCTGCACACCCACCCACTTAAACCAGGCAGAGTTCTCTTTTGTACTTCCAACATCTGTAGCTAGCATGGTGAATTTCTCCATCTCTTTGTACAATTATGACTTCTATGTTGTCTGTCTCTCTCATAAATCAGATTGTAAGCTCCTTCAGGGTGGTGATCATACTCTCTTATTTGGACTATTTCTATAAGAGCTATAGTAATTGGGACAGTGTGGAAGGATAGACCAAAAGATCAAAAAGAGTCCAGGAACTGATCCACACATATGGTCCATTATTGATTTTCCACCAGGGCACCAAGCCAATTCGGTGGGAAAAGAAAAGTCTTTTTTTAACAAATGGTGCTGGATATACTGGATGTCTGTGTAAATAAAAGTTGAACCTTAACCTTATCCTACACCATACATAAAAATTAATCTGAGATCGATCATTGACTTAAACATAAAACCTAGCACCATAAAGCTTCTAGAAGTATACATAGGAGAATATCTCCAGGACCTGGAAAATTCTTAAAGAGATGGGAATGCCAGACCACCTTATCTGCCTCCTGAGAAATTTGTATGCAGGTCAAGAAACAACAGTTAAAACCAGACATGGAACAATGGACTGATTCCAAACTGAGAAAGGAGTACATCAAGGCTGTATATTGTCACCCTGCTTATTTAACTTCTATGCAGAGTACATCATGAGAAATGCTAGGCTGGATGAAGCACAGTCTGGAATCCAGATTTCCAGGAGAAATATCAATAACCTCAGATATGCAGGTGACACCACCCTTATGGCAGAAAGTGAAGAACTAAAGAGTCTTTTGATGAAGGTGAAAGAAGAGAGTGAAAAAATTGGCCTTTTCACTCAACTTTAAAAACTCAACATTCAAAAAACTAAAATCATGGCATCCATCATCACTTCATGACAAATAGATGGGGAAACAATGAAAACAGTGACAGACTTTATTTTCTTGGGATTCAAAATCACTGCAGATGGTGACTGCAGCCATGAAATTAAAAGACACTTGCTCCTTGGAAGAAAAGCTATGTCCCACCTAGACAGCATATTAAAAAGCAAAGACATTACTTTGCCGACAAAGGTCCATCTAGTCAAAGCTAGGGTTTTTCCAGTAGTCATGTATGGATTTGAGAGTCGGACCATAGAGAAAGTTGAGTGCCAAAGAATTGATGCTTTTGAACTGTGGTGTTGGAGAAGACTCTTGAGAGTTTCTTGAACTACAAGGAGATCAGACCAGTCAATCCTAAAGGAAATCAATCCTGAATATCCAAGGGAGAGATGGGTGCTAAAACTGAAGCTCCAATACCTTGGCCACCTGATGAGAAGAACTGACTCATTGGAAAAGACCTTGATGCTAGGAAAGAGTAAAGGCAGGAGGAGAAGGGATGACAGAGGATGAGATGGTTGGATGGCATCACTGACTCGATGGATATGAGTTTGAGCAGACTCCGGGAGTTGGTGATGGACAGGAAAATGTGGCATGCTGCAGTCCATGGGGTCGCAAAGAGTCGGATATGACTGAGTAACTGAACTGAACTGAACTTAAGAAGGACAAGATTTTTGGATGGGATACAAAAAGCATAAACCTTAAAAGGGAAAAAAAATTAAGTTTAACTTCATTGGCATTTAACATTTCTGGATATCAAAAGATACCATGAAGAAAACCAATAGGGGTTTCCCTCTAGGTGCAGTGGTTGAGAATCCACCTGCCAGTAATAGAGGGTACAGGTTTGACCCCTGATCCGAGAAGATCCCACATGCCATGGGGCAACTAAGCCTGTGTCCCACAACTAAGCCATGTGCCCCAAGTACTGAGGCCCATGCACCCTAGAGCCTGTGCTCCGCAACAGAAGCCACTGAAATGAGAAGCCCGCACATGGCAACTAGAGAGTAGACTCCACTGGCGGCAACTAGAGAAAACCCTCGAGCAGAAACAAAGACCTGCTTAGCTATAAATAAATAAATAAATAAAATGTTAAAAACTGCTTAGGTCTTTAGAAGAAAACACACTTTTAAAAAGCATTAAAAAAGAGAGAGAAAGAAAACCAACAGACAAATCAGAGGCTATATTATATATCCAAGACTTTAAACAGTATCTGGCTCACAGTAAGAGCTCAATTAAATATTTGTTGAGCTAATATACAAAACACCTGACTCTTTTCCTCCAAAATACATGGATATTCTAGCAGTACAGGGCTTCCCTGGTGGCTCAGGCGGTAAAGAATCTGCCTGCAGTGCAGGAGACCCAGTTTCAATCCTTGGGTTGGGAAGAGTCTCTGGAGAAGAGAACGGCAATCCACTCCAGCATTCTTGCCTGGAGAATCCCATTGACAGAGGAGTCTGGTAGGCTATAGTCCATGTGGTCCCAAAGAGTTGGACATGACTCAGCGACTAACACTTTCATTTTCACAGACAGCTGAAGTGTCAATATCCTACGACTATTGAGTGGGCAGTGCTAGAGGGGATATCTACCATACTGGAGGAAGGAAAGTGAGCATGATTCACTAGTAGAAATGCAATGGGTTGTGAGTAAATTCAGGAAAATGTGAGCAGGTCACCAAGACCTGTAGAAAACCAGACAAAATGAGGCTTGAGTAACAGTAGAACACTCACTTCAGGAAATTAGTTAAAAACACAGGAAGAATTTCACCAAGTGGAGCAGAAGGCACACGCCTCACTTATAGTTGCCTCGGTAATGCTAATGATTTTATAATGAGAAACACAGATGCTGCAACTAGCCAATAAAGGCGAAGCTACAAGTGATCTGGAGTTTCCCAGGTGGCTTGGTGATAAAGAATCCACTTGCCAATGCAGGAAGATGTAGGAGGCGTGGGTTCAATCCCTGGGTCAGAAAGATCCCCTGGAAGAGGAAATGGCAACCCACTCCAGTATTCTTGCCTGGTAAATCCCATGTACAGAGGGACCTGGCAGGCTATAGTCCACAGAGTCTCAAAGAGTTGGACATGACTGAGTGACTGAGCACACATGCACACGAAATCTACCCTAGATATTAAGAGGAGTAGATCTGAGATCTTGAGAGTTCTATCACAGCAAAGGGTGGAGTCAGGAGGGGAAAATCTCCAGTTAGGTGAAAAAGGGCAAAACTGATCCTGCACACTTGAGACTGCTTCTGTGGATGGCGTAGACCCAGGCTGACTGTACATTCTGGTTTGCTTAAGATGTCCAAGTGTT
Organism: Bos indicus x Bos taurus; assembly: GCF_003369695.1. Lineage (NCBI taxonomy): Eukaryota > Metazoa > Chordata > Mammalia > Artiodactyla > Bovidae > Bos > Bos indicus x Bos taurus. The sequence continues at coordinate 31,329,853 of NC_040095.1, forward strand.
TCCCAATGCGATTAATTATCAGCTCTTTATTCGCTAAAGTGTCCTTGTTTGGATGATATATATTGTGATTATTTTACTTATATGTGTTATTTCTCTTAGTTTGAATACTCAGTGAGGATAGATAATCATGTAGCTCAGGGGTCCCCAGTACCTGAGCCACAGACTGGTACTGGTCCATGGCCTGTTAGGAACCAGGCCACACATCAGGAGGGGAGTGGCAGGTGAGCGAGTGAAGCTTCATCTGTGGCTCCCGTTTGCTTGAACCATCCCTCACCCCCCAAGCCCACCCATGGAAAAATTGTCTTCCACAGTCCCTGGTACCAAAAAATTGGAGACTTCTGATGTAGTTGCATATTCACTGCACTACTTCTACCTATTAGCATCCATTCCTGGAAGGAGAGGTCCCTTCCAGGCCAAATAAGAGCAAGTGCTCACTGTCCTAACGACCAGTGTGACTCCTGACAAGTGTATAACCTGGTGTTTAGATTGCTTCCCTGCTCCTTGCTGTAATCAGGTGAATTGAGCCATAGAAGTCTTCAGTGTAATAAATTTTGAATGAACATAGTTCTATTCTACTCCTAAAACCACTATTATATTCTAATCAATACTTTCTTTTAAAGACATGTAAACTGAGGCAGAGAATGATCTGGTTAAATGACTTGTCTGGGATCATTCAGGGTAAAAATCTAGATGAGATTCCCATTTATAATAAATTTATTTTCAGCTCACCATCACCACCATCATTCATTCATTTAACAAGCATTTATTAAACACCTGTTATGTGTCAAAAATCCCCTTTCCACATGATGCGTTTACTAAGGATCCAATGACCTGGATACTCACTGAGCATGCATGGCTTAAAATAGGCAATCTGCAGCTCAGATAAGCACACTGGGTACCAATGTTTGGGGTTTGAAGTATGTTCAGTGTTTCTACAGAGAAAATTGAGTGGAAGGGACCCTGCAGTTCTACAGTAAGACAAATCTTGATTGTACAAGTGAATGGTACTTTAAAGGTCCAAGCAATACAAGTGGATTATAGAACACTGATGGGGAGTGCTGGAGTAGGGGGAGGGGAGGGTTCTTGCATTCAGTAATGGAAATAAATATCCAACCTTTCTACTGTATATTTCTAAAGAATTTTTTTAAGCCTTAAAAAAGGAAACTTTCATGGTGCTGCTGTCTTCCAAGATAAAACCAGCTAGGAACAGTCATTAATTAGTGTTGCGAATGGCTCATACATTTACATTAAGAACATCACCTGTGGAGCCTTTGATTCCTGAGTTCATTGATCTGACACAGCTTTGAAATCTCTGGCAGGAATTCATTAAAAGCAACCTAATTTGAAAGAAAAACAACTGCTTTCTAGCCCTCTGAATCATCTATCCCGGGGTCTCCTCTCTGTTCTGGTAATCTTAAGAGTAGAGCTGGTTTTTCAAAGGGAGAAAACAGCTCTTTGTCATAGTAATTGCTTAACAACACGAAATAAGTGAATGTTAAGAAGAGAGTTGCTTCATAACAACTCAAGCTGTAACATGATAAATCCATATTTACATGATTGACTGCTACTAAGAAGATGCCTGGCTTTACTGGTGGCTAGACAATAAATAATCTGCCTGCAATGTGGGAGACCTGGGTTCGATCCCTGAGTTGAGAAGATCCCCTGGAGAAGGGCATGGTCACCCACTGCAGTATTCTTGCCTGAAGAATCCCATGGACAGAGGAGCCTGGTGGGCTACAGTCCATGGGGTCACAAAGAATTGGACACGACTGAGCAACTAACACACACACACAAGAAGCTGCCTAGATAGCTAGATAGTATGAAAACGAGAAGTCTAAAATTGTGTTGAAATTTACTGATAATCTCAACTAACTATTCTAGTCTTTGTTTAATATCAGTTATTACATCAGTAATAATAGCTAGCTCTTACATATTACATACTATGTGGTAGGCACTATTCTAGGAGCTTTATGTGTATTAACCATTTAATCCTTCCATGCATCTCAATTTTACAGAAAAGGGAGGTCAGGCGACTCTATCCATCCAGGATTCAAGCCTAGGCAGGGAAGCTCCAGTCTCAGGACTCATTTTAACCACTATAGTGGACTATATAGTTATTTCCAAAATGTTCTTATAATACAGTAGTTTTTTATGTCTAGGATTTAGTATTTGGCATAGGGAAAGCTGACACTTTGTTCTATGCATCTCTAACCTGGTACAAAGCAAGCTTTCAACAAAATGTTGCAGGTGAATGAGTACCAGATGTAGATCACAGGTTTACTCTCGGTTGCTTCCATCTATCACCAATAGCTTTCTTCTTCCCCTTCTCACTGCCCACCCCTCACTCTACCAACTTGGTTAATGATAAATTTATTTTGTCTTTCCTCTGCTCAGACCTAATCAACAGGCTTGCATGTCTCATCCTTCAATAATTGGACATCCTGCTTAGGACACACTAAGGGAGCAGGTGGTCCAGCGGGGATGTGGGACACAAAGCGAGACCAGCTCAGAAGAAGCACCAGTTTAGACCCACAGGCACTGAGACAGAGATTGCATCCATTTGGGGAACACAAGGACTTACAAGACTGATGTTCTCTTGCCTCATTCTCCAAGACGTGCACCAGCCACAGGATGCTTCACTCATTCATTCAACATTTATTGAGTATCTGCTATGTGCCAACACTGCTAAGCCTCAGTTACATATGAAACTGAATGAGAAAGACATTTTCTTCTTTCTTCTCAGGATGATTATTACCTCTCCCCCAATAAGCACAACTCACACAACCTTGCTCCCTTTAATGTCTTTGTTATTCATCGCTACATTTTATTGGGACTCTCTTTCTCTAGGAGTTAATTTTTTATCTGTATGGAGATCATTATTAATTCATTTATATATTTCATGAGCATCTACTATGTGACAAACACTGTTCCAGGTGCAGGGGATATGATAGAGAAGCAAAGTAGAGAGCATTTCTTCATTGGAGGGATTTGTAATAACCCCCAACTCTATTTACACTTGTTTTCCTTTCTTTTCTCAGCTTCTCTAAAAGACATTAAATTATATAAACTAATAATTATAACAATATGTTGTTTTATTTTTAACAGAGATACCATAATTATAACAATAATAGTACAGCAAAGGGCAGGTGGGAATGGAGCTATAAAGGAATAAAGTTTTTTGGCTTCACTAAAATTGAGTTCATATAAATTTAAAGTAGGTTCTGGGAGTTCCCCAGTGGTCTATTGGTTAGGATTCAGTGCTTTCACTGCCATGGCCTGGGTTCAATCCCTGGTAGGGGAACTGAGGTCCTACAAGCCTCACTGTGCAGTCATAAATAAATAAATAAACTAGGCTCTGATCAATTAAGATGTGTATTTTAAGCCCTACAGCAATGACTTGGAAAATAAGTAGAAATATATAGTCAAAAAATAATTAAAGGGCTATCCAAGTGCAGAAGAATGATGTTAGGCCCCTACCTCACACCATAAACCAAAGTTAACTCAACATACATCAAAGATCCAAATGTAAGCGCTAAAACTATAAAGCTCTTAAAAGAAAATATAGGCATGCATCTTCACAATCTTGGAGTAGGCAACAATTTCTTAGATGTGACACCAAAAAAAAAATGAGAAACAAAGAAAAGGCAGATAGACTGGATATCATCAATTAAAAACTTTTATGCTTCAAAGGACACCATTGAGAGGGTTCAGGATGGGGAACACATGTATAATTTTTTTTTAATTAAAATTGAATTAAAAAAATAATAATAATAAAAAAAAGAAAAAGAAATTGAAAAGATAACCTACAGGATAAGAAAGGCTTTTTTGCAAGTCACGTTTTTGATAAGGGATTTGTATCTAGAAATAAAATAAATATAAAATAACTCAAAAATAACTGAATAAAAAGTAACATAACCCAACTAAAAATGGATCTAAATAGACATTTCTCCAAAGAAGATGTACAGGAAGCCAGGAAGTACATATAAAGATGCTCAACATCCTGTGCCATTAGGGAATGCAAAACTAGAATGATACACCACTTCACACCCATGAGGATGGTAGAATAAATAAAAATAGGTGATAACAAGTATTAGAGAGGATGTGGAGGAACTGGAAGCTTCATGCACTGCTGGTGGGAATGTAAAATGGTGCAGCACCTTAAAAAGACAATCTGTCAGTTTTTAAAACAGTTGAATATAGTTATCTCATAACCCAGCACTTCCACTCCTAGGTATATATACCTTAGAGAAATGAAAACATGTTCACACAAAACCTTAGACACAAAGTTCACATATAATAATTCATAAAAGCTAAAAAAGTAGAAACAACCTAAACATCCATCACCTGATGAATAAATAAATAAAATGTGGTATATCCATACAACCAAATATTAGTCATCAATTAAAAAAATGAGGTACTGATATAAGCTGTGACAAGGACAAATCTTGAAATCATTCTTCTAGGGGAAAGAAACAAAGGACTAAATATTGTATGATTCCATTTACATGAAATGATGAGAGAATAGGCAAATCTATAGAAACAGAAAGTACATTAATGAATGATTGGTTAGAGCTTGTGGGGAATGTGGCTAAGCAGAGCAGCATTTCTTTTTAGAGTAATGAAAATACTCTAAGGTTGATTGTGGTGATGGTGATGATGTAAATATAGATATCTCTGTGAATATATTAAAAGTCATTGAATTGTATACTTCAAATGAGTGAATTGTATACTATTTGAATTACATGTTGACAAAGCTGTTAAACTACATTTGAAACAATTAAGGGAATTAAAATCTTACACTACAAAGTTTTAATTTAATGCAAACTACCCAGCCAGCTGCCTTCAAATCTTTTCCCTACCTTGACCATATATTTGTATTAAATACAATCTTCTGATTCCAAGCCATTCATGATCTCTTTTTGCCAGTCACATCTTGCCCACATCTTCCATTCCAGCTCACAGTCTTAATAGCTATCTCCCCTTTCACACTTTTATTTAGGTCTTGCCTACGGTCCTTTACCCACACAGTCCAAAATGGCTGGAACAAAGAATTACTCGATCCTGGAATATATTTATATTCCATTTCTTTAGAAACGTAAGACCCCCCTCAGTGCTCCTCCCCTCCCAACCCTTCACTTTAGGGCTTAGGAGACAAGGGCCCAGAGAGGTTACATGACGTATCCCCGGTTCCCAAAATATTGGATTGGCCAACAAGTTCATAGAGGTTTTTCCATAAAACCTTGCAGAAAACCCCAAACAAACTTGTTGGCTAACTCAATACTTTTTCTTTGGCTCACCTCTTCCAAAAAGCCTTCATTCATTAAGTGAACACTTCCTTATCTTTCTACCCAATCTGTGACACCATTCTTTATTGCACTACTGAACGGTATTAAACGCATTGATCTTAAGACATCATTCACATTTAAAGTCAAAGTTTGCCGCCCAGAGAGAAAAAAACAGCCCTTTTATCTCCATGGCCACTATATCTGACATCTCTGCTGCTGTAGCTTTTCCTTTTTCAGTTGTCACGAACAATTCAAATTTCACAGGAAGCTGGCCTCGGACCAGCCAGGAGCAAATTCAGGGACAAACTCCTTACCTGGTTTCCATAAAGGACGTTCCCTCAACTCACTTCACAGAAAACCATTCCTGAGGTCTTTAGTAAAAAGCAATTTAGTCCATATAAAATACAGCACCTCCACATTCTTAAATGCCCTTGGGAAAGAACATGGTAACAAAGGGTATTTACATGTCCTTATAGGTTGATACCCATAGGTATACCAGGATCAAAGATTAAGTTGCTTTTTTTAAATCAAATAAATATTTATCTTGATGAGAAACAGAAAATCTTCTAAAGTGTTAGTCACTCAGTTGTGCCCTACTCTTTGCGACCCCATGGACTGTAGCCCACCAGGCTCCTCTGTCCATGGGGATTCTCTAGGCAAGAATACTGGAGTGGGTTGCCATGCCCTTCTCCATGGGATCTTGCCGACCCAGGGATCAAACCCCAGTCTCTGGTCTTGCAGGCTCTCTAGAAAGGCAAGAAATTCATCAATCATGTAAGTACAAGCAGTCATTCTGGACTTTATATGAAGAGAAAATACATTAAAACCAAACTGGCCTTCCAGGTGAAGGCAGTAATGTAGTAAATAATAAGGCAAACCCATTAAAGAACATGAGTCAAGAAGTCAAAGACTGTGTAGGCTACTTGGCTTAGAAAAGCAAAATTCACTGCTCTCTAAAAGGAGAGGAAGGGCCTTATCGTATCCGGCGGTGCCTTTGCTGCTCTAGGAACTGCTGGGCACCGGTGTCTGCACAGAGGACCATGGTGACTGAGGAGGAGAAAGACAAATGTAATTAGAGATGCTGCCTTTCCCAGAGCAGGACCCATCTGGGGCTGATTGAAGAAGGAGTGATTACTCAGTGTTGGGAGGCAGTTTAAGTGGTGCCCACCAGGGAGCAGGAGGCTTTCAGAGCCAGTTCTGAGAATTACATACTGTTCCACGGTGCTTCAGCTAATTGACCTGGTATTTCTGGCTGGAAAAAAAAGCTCCCCAAGGAGGTGAGTGAAAGTATATAACAAAGATCTCTCACCTCACAGGGCAGCCCATGAGTACAGCGTCAGCCCTAGAGACCCAGGTATTATTCAAATGTATGAAACTGTGAAAAGATCACAGACTGAACATGGAAAGATTGTGCATTATGCATCAGGAAGTTTTCTGCTGTGATTCTCAGCCCACACTCCCCCTCCTCCCTGCCCTGTACGACCTTCTAGTTGGAGTTTTATGAATTATTTATCATTGTAAAGATAAGGGGTGTACTGGGGAACAGCCGTGAGGCCCAGGAAATGGGCACATCTTTGGGAGCTTCATGGTAAGAGTCACTATTCATTTCCTTATATGTGCAATCTATGCACACATAGATTGCACATATAAGGAAAGATATCTACAAAGTCCACGGAAAGCTCTGGATGTGCAGTACCCAACTGTTGCCAGGGAGGAGGGCAATGAAATAGGGGTAGATATAGAGAATAAAGAAGCTCTTCCACATTTTATCCTGCTTACTTCTGTGGTTGTTGCTATTTGGACTATTTATGATCGATTGTGACAGTGATTTTCTTAAGAACTAAAAATATACATTCATCTCCACTGATGTCCTGGGAATGTGGCCTCTCTCTGGTGACTGTGTATATAAAAGTAACTCATCTCTGATACAGTAAATTGGCCCACCCACCTGGCATGGTGAAATGGTGACATAATTACCAACTGACTGTAGAATACACCCCCCAGGCAGAACAAGGTGCTCCATTATTGGCGATGGAAAACAATACATGGCTCTACAGGGCCAGCATCTGGACACAGGGCCTGGAGAGGGAGTTAAAGCTCTCATGGAGAATATGTGCTGGTGTGCGCTTGTTCTTGTTTGTTTCGCTAGAAGTTACGGCTTAGGGAATCCCTAAGAAAACAGAGCAATGAACAGTAAGGCCCAGGATCATGGGGGGAATTCTCTTCCCAACTGAGTTCTTGATATTTCAGAATATTCAAGAACAATCCCAGAGATATATTAAGCTGCTGTCTGGGACCTTGTTCCCAGACAAATTGGGGGCCGGTGGTGGATTCGTTATGCGTGACTATGTCTCCAACAGGCTACATCTTCTTTTGTCACCGGGTCACAGTCCCAGAGTGAACAAGGAAACAGGGTTACCTGTGCTCAGAGGAGCCACCTACAAGGAGAGGACAAGAGATGGGAGAAAGAAATGGGGGTCCCTGCTGCGCCCTCCTGTCTGAGCCAAGGTTGAGTCAGGAGCCTCATGACAGAGCTGTGCTGAGACAGAAGTTATGTCAGAGGCTAAATCTGACCCTGAGGATTTTAAAGTTTGTGAAGAATTTATTGGGGGCCCTCAGAAGAGCGCATTTTAAAATACCCATGGGAGTCTGGACTAAGCGCAAAGGATGGAGGAACTCTGCAGAGAGAACAGATGCTGGAGGCGTGCCTGCTGGGAGGGTCCTCTGCCAAATGTCAGGAGTGATGAATGGTAGATATCCATGGTCACCACTCTGCCAACCTAGTCAGACATCTCAGTGCCAGGCTTCCCTGGTGGCTCAGTGGTAAAGAATCCAGAATCCACCTGCCAGTGCAGGAGACACAGGTTCCATCCCTAATTCGGGAAGATCCCACTTGCCATGGACCAACTAAGCCCGTGTGCCACAACTACTGAACCTGTGCTCTGGATACGAGGAGCGGCAACTACTGAGCCCAGGGATGCAAATACGGAAGACCACGCACCTAGAGCCCGTGCTCCACGACAAGAGAAGTCACTGCAATAAGCAGCCTGTGTACAGAAATTAGAGAAAAACCTGTGCAGCAACAAAGACCCAGCACAGCCAAAAATATCAACTAATAAATTTAAAAAAATGTGAGTGTGTGTGTGTGTATAAAAGAAATCTCAGAGCCATCCCTGGCTTCTTTCTTCCCTGAACCCAGTCACACAATCCTGTCCATCCTCCCACTTTAAACCACCCCAATTCTTTAATCAACCTATCATCCTGACCACCATTTCTTCAGGGCAGGGCTGGATCTCATAATTCATAGAGACGCACATGCTTTAGGGCATCAGCAGACCAGGGCACTGAAGATGCAATAGAAGTCTTAAGATACTTTTATATTTGACATATTTTTTCAATGCATCTAAACAATCATCATAAGAAAAGTCAGAACTTGGGTTTTCTTATTTTACGGTTGAAAGTGAGAGTGTTAGTCACTCAGTCGTGTCCAACTCTTCGTGACCCCATGGACTGTAGACCGCCAGGTTCCTCTTTCCATGGGATTCTCCAGGCTAGAATATTGGAATGGGTTGCCATGCCCTTCTCCAGGGGATCTTCCTGATTCAGGGATTGAACCTGGGTCTCTGGCACTGCAGACAGACTCTTTACTGCTGAGTCTCTGCTTAAATTTTGAATTGCATGTAGGAGATAATGAGGGTGATGGCCTTTACAGGTCTTAATCCCCCTAGTAGCTACTTGGCTGAAACAGTCTCCTAGCAGGCTTTTCTACTTCCCATCTTACCCAGTTCAACTTTATTCTGCAGCAAACTACCGGCAGGATCTTTCTAAAATGCAAATATTACTTTCCCATTTAAAGTCCTTTATTAAAATGACTATAGGACAAAATTCAATCTCCATTGCAAGGTACAGAAAACTCTGCAAGGTCTGGGTCTTGATTTTATTTCCAGCCTCATTTCTCATCTCCCAGGCTCCCTCTCATTTGTCCCCCTCCATATACCCTGATGGGGTTCAGGACAAGCTACCCCAAAATATGGCACCCTAGTATTTTCAGCAGCAGGGTCACTCTAGCTTTCTTCCCTGAAACATGTGAGACAACCCTCAGGTGAGACAGCCCTCCCTATATCTGGAGGAAAGGAGCAGCCTTATCTCTGAAGACAAAAGAACTTAAAGAAGAATCCTAACAAACAGGTCTTGCTAAGTTAACTACACTCAACTCTACTCCTCAGCCTATCACATTCCTCCATGACTGTCCACTTGTCATCAAATCCAGCATAAAACATTTAGATCTGTTTCTTCAGGTCTTCATTTCCTTATCAAGGCTCCCATGTCACGTAAAGTATATAGTAAATAAATGTGTATCTTTTTTCCTGTTAATCTGTTTTTATCATTTAATTTCCAGATCCAGCTAAACTCTTCCTCCCCTATGTGTGTTAGTCACTCAGTCATATCTGACTCTTTATGACCCCAAGGACCGTAGCCTGCCAGGCTTCTCCATCCATGCGATTTTCCAGACAAGAATACTAGAATGGGTTGCCATTTCCTCCTCCAGGGGATCTTCCCAACTCAGGGACTGAAGCTGGGTCTCCTGCATTGCAGGAAGATTCTTTACCACCTGAGCCCCCAGGGAAGCCCGAAGCCTGAGACATACCAAAATACCCAAGATCCCATAAACATCCCAGGCTGCTTCGTGCTCCTCTGCCTTTGCATATGACATGCCCTTTACATGAACTGTTTCCATGACCCACTCACCATCAAACCTGCAAAACACTATCCTTCCTTGAAGTCTTCCTAGAGTTTCTTTTTAAAAATAATTTACTTATTTTGGCTGCATGGGTCTTAGTTGCAGCATGTGAACTCTTAGTTACAATGTGTGGGATCTAGTTCCCTGACCAGGGATTGAACCCAGGGCCGCTGTATTGGGAGCATGGAGTCTTAACCACTGTACCCACAGGAAAGCCCATCCTCGAATCCCTTATGTCCACAGTGCTCTCAGAGTATTTCATGCATTCCTCTGTGTATATCTGTGGTGTCACTGTGTACACATCTCTGTCCACCTTTAGACTATGAAGGAGCTGAGAGCAGAGATGGTCTATCTCATCTCTATCTCTAAAGAATGCCTGGCACATCATAGGTACTCTGTGCATGTTTGTGGAGTAAACATGAGTAAATGAATTAAAACAGGTTTCTTCTGTTGATAAGCAGAAAATTATTTTAAATTCTCATTTTACAAGAGATAAATTTCACTGCTTTTCTTATTTCAGCCACCTAATAGTTGAAATTCTACACATTCAAATCTAGATTAAATTCCATTGTCTTCCCATTCTTTTCCTTCTCTTCTTCTCATACTCCAAGCAAGAGCTTAGCTCCTTCTCTGGTTTTCCCCATGAACTCCAACATTCTCAACATCTTCAAATCCTGTCTGATGTTTGAGTTACTTGGGTACACATTTGTCCTCCCAACCAGAATCTGGGTTTCTATGGAGTAGGTCCTCATTCTTACTAATTTCAAGGTTCTGGGCACCCAGTACCCAGCAGGAGTCCATAAATGCTAGCTGAATTGACTTGAATCATACAGATACTTTAAAAGGTAGTGTGGATCCTGGAAGATACAAAAATAGATATTTATCTCATAGACATCCTTCTCTGGCTAAAAAACAAAAACCTCACCACAAACAACTGTTGTATCATGAAGAAAAATATGGTAAAAATTCAAAAAGACAACCAAACCAAAAAACCAAAACTCTCTCAAGGCTGTCTACTAAAACAAGAGCAGGTTTGTTACAAGTGCCCCTAACCCGAGCACCTCTGGCTGGAAAATTTCTGAAACCTTGTGGGTTTGACGAGATGCCCCATTGCTTCTGCAGAGCATTCTAAGGTTCCCAGTGAAGTACACCTCAAATGTGGGTAGACATTCCATAGAAGGCTATTTGAATTGGAAGGATCCAGTGTTTACAGACCAAGGCTTGCTCCTGCCCACAGACAATAAAAACAGCCTGATTATGGCTTCCCTTTGGAAGGCTACCGAGGTTAAAAAGTATCACAGAACAAGAAGGCTCCACCTCCCTTCATTTTTATTTTAAGAGTGTGACTCGTTAGTAGCCTCCAGCAGATTTTGTTGTCTTTTAAAGCATGAGGACTAATCCCTGCTCTATTTTCAAGACCTTCTCTGCATTCCTCAGTTCCTCCAAAATGGTTCTGCAAACACACACACCCATGCACTTGCTTCTGCCCTTCTCCCTGCTCCTTGCCTTCTCTGTGTTTACCCTTCCCTGGGGAAGCCAACACCAACACTAATTAGCAGTGAATTAAATCCCACTGCTGGGACACGGGAGGGTCAGTGTTTTCCCAGCATTCCAAGGCAATCCTCCTCCCTCGCCCTAAGGCCGAAGACTCACAGTTAACTATGCAGCCCGGAAGGGAGTTCTGAGACCTGAATCTATCATGCACTTTATTCCTACATCTGTACCTTTCCTATCGGAAAACATCCTTTCATGCCCAGGAAACCTGACGAACCCAGCTGCCCTGACTGGAGCACACTTGCTCCTTGTCTCACTCAGTCTTCAGGACCCTGCTGAAATACCACCTTTTCGGTGTTAGACCAGACAGAACTAGCTGTTCTGCCCTCTAAAATTCATTTATTTTTTTTAAAATATTCATTTAATATTATTACAAATTTTCCTTCTCAAGAGGATCTTTCCCCTTCTCAGGGATCAAACCCAGGTCTACTATATTGCGGGTGGCCTCCTGGACTGCAGACAGATTCTTTACCAACTGAACCACCAGGAAGGCCCAAATAATTATTCTAATATTTACTTATTTGGCTGTGTTGGTTCTTTTTTGAAAATTAATTAATTTATTTAATTGGAGGCTAACTCCTTGACAATATTGTGGTGGTTTCTGCCATACCTCGCCATGAAGCCGCCACGGGCGCACATGTGTCCCCGTGTGTTGGTTCCTAGTTACTCAAGAGCAAGCGCTGGCTCGGTAGCTGTAGCGTGTGGGCTTAGTTGTCCACTGGCACATGGGATCTTAGTTCCCCACCAGCGATTGAACCTGGGTCCCCTGCACTGGAAGGTGGATTCTTAACCACTGGACCACCAGGGAAGTCCCTGAAATTCATTTCTTGATACTTTCAGATCCCATCCTGATAGTCTATCTTGATATCTCATATCTGATCCCTTATCAGCTCATATTCTAATTATGTTTGGCCTTTCTAGACTGACCTCTGCTGCTTGTTTACCTTGTATCCTCAATATTCCCCAGCATCCAGTCCTAGGATGTGGTAGGCACCAAATAAATATTTGCTTTAAAAATAAAGACTTAAAACATAATATATATAAAAGGTGATGTATTTAATATAAACCTATAAACCAATGGCAACCCACTCCAGTACTCTTGCCTGGGAAATCCCATGGACAGAGGAGCCTGATAGGCTGCAGTCCATGGGGTCGGGAAGAATTGGATATGACTGAGCAACTTCACTTTCACTTTTCACTTTCATGCATTGGAGAAGGAAATGGCAACCCACTCCAGTGTTCTTGCCTGGAGAATCCCAGGGACGGGGAGCCTGGTGGGCTGCCGTCTATGGGGTCGCACAGAGTTGGACACGACTGAAGCGACTTAGCAGCACAGCAGCGTAAACCATAAACTAATGGTACTTTTGGAAGGTTGTTTAGAAGCGGTCATACTTTTAGTTGGTGTCAGCACAGTCTTACTAGCATTTTATTTGCTACAACAGAGAAGGTATACTAAAAGCTAATTTTATTAAGCATTTATTATATACCAACACTGTGTCGCTTATATTATTGATTAGTCATTATGACTAACACCGTAAGACAGATACTAAAATTCTCATTGCACTGATGAAATACTTAAGGTTTACAGAGGTTGGGTGGAACTTCCCAGGTGGCTCAGTGGTAAAGAATCCACCTGCTGATGCAGGAGACATAGGAGAAGCAGGTTCGATCCCTGGGTCAGGAAGATCCCCTGGAAGAGGAAATAGCCATCCACTACAGTATTCTTGCCTGGAAAATTCAACTGACAGAGGAGCCTGGCAGTCTGCAGTCTAGTCCAAGGGGTCGAAAAGAGTTGGACATGACTAAGCGACTGAGCACACACGCACACAGGTTGTGCAATTTGTCCAAACTCAGAGAGCAAGTGAGTGTCAGGGTCAGCCTGGGCCCCAGGCCCTCCTGATTCCATTCCTCCACGCAGGGTCACTACAGAGGAACAGGCCACTGCCCTGAGGTCCAAGCTTGGGTCTGGGCCAGAGACAGCTGCAAAAGCAGGCAGGAGAATCAGAAAGGAAGAGTCTTTCTTTTTATTGGAGGGTGATTGCTTTACAATGTTGTGGTGGTCTCTGCCCTATATCAAAGCAAATCAGTCATAATTATATATATGTATCTCCTCCCTCTTGAGCTTCCCTCCCTAAGGAAGAGTCTTCAAAGTGCTTTCCTTTTTAATAAACCATTGACCCTGATGAATATCAGTGACAGTACAAACACAAATGAAAGTATCCTTTGTTCCCAACGACATAAGGATCTAAACTGACCTGATGAAACTCTAGATAGCCCTATGCTATTGGATGACAACCTACCCAGAAAAAAAGCAAACAATAATTCATAATGATTATTATTATTGCTGAACAAGTCCAAGTGAAGTGCCTCAAAGACAGCTATAAATAAATAAGAATGCACAGCAATATTTGCTGTATATGTATACACCAGAGAAGAAACAAGCTATACTTTAAGTTAGATCATAGCTCAGGCCATCTTGGAATAGAATATCTGTTGTAAGCTTAGCAGACTGAACAAAAAAGCAAAATTACAAGCCAGTTTCACTCCCTAACATAAATATCAAAACTGTAAAACACACAGTACTAAATCAAATCTGGCAGTGTATTTATAAAAATGTGATTGACTAAAACTTCCCCCAAGAATGTGAGCATGGCTTAATTATAGATGTGTATATTTAACACATGAATCAATTAAAGGAGAAAAAAAAATCTCAGCAGGTGCAGAAAAAGCATTCTATAAAAATGTACACTCATCAATAAAATTGTTAGCAAACTAGGTACGGAGGGGAACTTGCTCAACCAAGTTAAAGGCTATCTACCAAAACCCTATAGCAAACATCTTTTTAAATGAAGAAATATTAGAAGCATTCCCTACAAAATCATAAAGAAGACAAAACTGCCTGCTAACACTGAAAGCGAAAGTGAAGTCACTCAGTCGTGTCCGACTCTTTGCGACCCCATGGGCAGTAGCTTGCACTAGGCCCCTCTGTCCATGGGATTTTCTGGGCAAGAGTACTGGAGTGGGTTGCCATTTCCTTCTCCAGGGAATCTTCCCGACCCAGGGATCGAACCCAGGTCTCCTGCATTGTAGGCAGACGCTTTACTATCTGAACCATCTAACACTGCTTCTATTCAATAATTATTGAAGCATCTAGCCAATGAAAGAAGACAAGAACTAAATACTGAAAATAAACAAAACTGTTCTGATTTGCAAAGGTTTTTCTTTTTAGACCTTCTCTCTTGCTGTTCTTTTCAAAATTTTTTATTTATTTTTAATTGGAGGATAATTGCTTTACAATATCGTGTTGGTTTCTGACCTACATCAACTTGAATCAGCCATAGGCATACATGTCACCTCCCTCTTGAACCTCCCTCCTCCCACTTCTCACCCCATCCCACCCTTCTAGGTTGTCACAGTGTTAGTTTGAGTTCCCCGCATATTACAGCAAATTTCCACTGGCTATCTACTTTACATACGGTAATGTAATTTTTTCCATGCTACTCTCTCAACTTGTCCCACCCTCTCCTTCCCCCACTGTGTCCACAAGCCTGTTCTCTATACAAAGATTTTAAACACTGAAAATCCTAGAGACTCTATTCATAAACTATTAAAACTAATAAGTAAGTTTAACAGCATTGCAGGAGACAATATTGCTGCAAATTCAATAACATTTGAATTCACCAATAATGATCTTATAATAACAAGGAAGTATAATAAAACATGTTCCATTCATATGAGTAGCAGTAAAATTTGTGAGATACCTAAGAATCAATCTAACAAAGGAGGTTAGAGAGACATAAATTAAGAAAATTATGGAAATTTATTGGAGAATATTAAAAAATACCTAACAAATGAGAAAAAAATACCACATTAATAAGAGAATACTCACTATCAAAAACATGTACACTCATCCCCAAATGAATCTATAAAGTTCAGTTCAGTTCAGTCGCTCAGTCGTGTCCGACTCTTTGCGACCCCATGAATTGCAGCACGCTAGGCCTCCCTGTCCATCACCAACTCCTGGAGTTCACCCAAACTCATGTCCATCGAGTTGGTGATGCCATCCAGCCATCTCATCCTCTGTCATCCCCCTCTTCTCCTGCCCCCAATCCCTCCCAGCATCAGGGCTTTTCCAATGAGTCAACTCTTCGCATGAGGTGGCCAAAGTATTGGAGTTTCACCTTTAGCATCATTCCTTCCAAAGAAATCCCAGGGCTGATCTCCTTTAGGATGGACTGGTTGGATCTCCTTGCAGTCCAAGGGACTCTTGAGAGTCTTCTCCAACACCACACTTCAAAAGCATCAATTCTTCGGCGCTCAGCTTTCTTTATAGTCCAACTCTCACATCCATACATGACCACAGAGCCTTGACTAGACAGACCTTTGTTGGCAAAGTAATGTCTCTGCTTTTGAATACGCTATCTAGGTTGGTCATAAATTTCCTTAGCAAAGTTCAATTTTTTGGTTTTCTGTATGAGTATGCTTAAAATGGTATATTGAATCGTATTCGGTAACACATACATACAAACACACTTGTTTCATTTTCATGCTGTAAATTGGTACATTTGCTCTCATTTCCAAATTTCAGGTGAGCAAACATCTTTTGTACCTTCTAAAAGAGGTATCTGCGAAACTGTTACATATGAGTCATTCAGAACAGCCACAGAAGTGCCGAGTTTTATGCAACTTTCCAAAAAGGCAATGAGTTGTCCTGGGCATGAAATGGGGAGGAATCTTTCTCAGTATTTCCATCACTTTGCTCAATTAGGAAGTACTCAGCAGATGATACTATCTTCTGATAAGTAAAAAGCTGAGGAAACAAAAATCTTACCTGAAGAAGATTTCATAAAAATAAATGAGTTTTCATGAATGGGGAAGAGAAGTTAGCAGAGAAGGTAGAGATGATAACTCTCTAGGGAGTTATCTTCTCCAGGGAAGAAAAATTCCTAAAAATAATTCCAAACCACATTACGGGTGGTGAGGGACGGCAGCATGGAGTGGGTCAGGAATAGGAGTCCTTGGTGCCTTGAAGACATCAGTCCAGCGTTACCATTTCCATAGGTAACTTAACTGACCCAGAGCCAGACCTCCTGGAATGTGAAGTCAGGTGGGCCTTAGAAAGCGTCACTACGAACAAAGCCAGTGGAGGTGATGGAATTCCAGTGGAGCTATTCCAAATCCTGAAAGATGATGCTGTGAAAGTGCTGCACTCAATATGCCAGCAAATTTGGAAAACTCAGCAGTGGCCACAGGACTGGAAAAAGTCAGTTTTCATTCCAATCCCAAAGAAGGACGATGCCAAAGAATGCTCAAACTACTGCACAATTGCACTCATCTCACACGCTGGTAAAGTAATGCTCAAAATTCTCCAAGCCTGGCTTCAGCAATATGTGAACCGTGAACTTCCTGATGTTCAAGCTGGTTTTAGAAAAGGCAGAGGAACCAGAGATCAAAGTGCCAACATCTGCTGGATCATGGGAAACGCAAGAGAGTTCCAGAAAGGCATCTATTGCTGCTTTATTGACTATGCCAAAGCCTTTGACTGTGTGGATCACAATCAACTGTGGAAAATTCTGAAAGAGATGGGAATACCAGACCACCTGACCTGCCTCTTGAGAAATCTGTATGCAGGTCAGGAAGCAACAGTTAGAACTGGACATGGAACAACAGCCTGGTTCCAAATAGGAAAAGCAGTATGTCAAGGCTGTATATTGTCACCTTGTTTATTTAACTTATATGCAGATATGTCATAAGAAACGCTGGACTGGAAGAAACACAAGCTGGAATCAAGATTGCCAGGAGAAATATCAATAACCTCAGATATGCAGATGACACCACCCTTATGGCAGAAAGTGAAGAGGAACTCAAAAGCCTCTTGATGAAAGTGAAAGTGGAGAGTGAAAAAGTTGGCTTAAAGCTCAACATTCAGAAAACAAAGATCATGGCATCAGGTCCCATCACTTCATGGGAAATAGATGGGGAAACAGTGGAAACAGTGTCAGACTTTATTTTTCTGGGCTCCAAAATCACTACAGATGGCGACTGCAGCCATGAAATTAAAAGACGCTTACTCCTTGGAAGGAAAGTTATGACCAACCTAGATAGCATATTCAAAAGCAGAGACATTACTTTGCCAACAAAGGTTCATCTAGTCAAGGCTATGGTTTTTCCTGTGGTCATGTATGGATGTGAGAGTTGGACTGTGAAGAAGACTGAGTGCCAAAGAATTGATGCTTTTGAAGTGTGGTGTTGGAGAAGACTCTTGAGAGTCCCTTGGACTGCAAGGAGATCCAACCAGCCCATTCTGAAGGAGATCAACCCTGGGATTTCTTTGGAAGGAATGATGCTAAAGCTGAAACTCCAGTACTTTGGCCACCTCATGCGAAGAGTTGACTCATTGGAAAAGACTGATGCTGGGAGGGATTGGGGGCAAGAGGAGAAGGGGATGACAGAGGATGAGATGGCTGGATGGCATCACTGACTCGATGGACGTGAGTCTGAGTGAACTCCGGGAGTTGGTGATGGACAGGGAGGCCTGGCGTGCTGCGATTCATGGGGTCGCAAAGAGTCGGACACGACTGAGCAACTGATCTGATCTGATGACATGGGTACTCCTTAAAGTAGCAGTGTGATATTGGGATACTAATATATTCATCTACTTGGTAACATAATATTTCCCAAGGGAAAACTTAATCAAAAACTAGTTGGGATGTTTGAACATGTAAATTATCTCGATTCTAAGTCTTTCCTTTCAAAATTCAAAGTGATAGTCAAGTATAGTTGCAAAACATAAGGGATGCCTTTTAGAAAGGAAGTCATACAAACATGGGAGTGGAGGGGTGGAGTTGAAGAACAGCCAGCCACAGACTGTCTAAGCAATAAGACCAGTGAATTGCAGTTAGAACATTATGTGAAATCTTGGAGTGTTATTTATCTATAGTTGTAGTCTATCCCCCTTATTAATAACTACTGTTTAATGAGAATCTATAATAAATAACAAGTGCTCAATAAGTAGGGAGACATAGAATTTGTTATTCAAATCAAGACACTTTTGAGAGTTGCAGGGGGTGATATTAATAACCACTCTGGGACAGGAGGTGCAAACCAGGGCTTCCCATGACCACCTGGGACATACGGTTGTCCTGTCAGTCAGTGGTGAGGGCTTCCCCGCTGGCTCAGCGGTAAAGCGTCCACCTGCCAATGCAGGAGATGCAAGAGATGCGGGTTCGATCCCTGGGCTGGGAAAATCCCCTGGAGTTGTTTTTCAGTTGCTAAGTTGTGTCTGACTCTGTGCCCCCATGGACTGCAGCACACCAGGTTCCCTGTCCCTCGCCATCTCTGGGAGCTTGCTCAAACTCGTGTCCCTTGAGTCAGTGATACCATCCAACCATCTGTTGTTGTTTAGTCTCTAAGTTGTGTCCAACTCTTCTGTAGCCCCATGGACCATAGCCCACCGGGGTTCTCCATCTATGGGATTCTCCAGGCAAGAATATTGGAATGGGTTGGTTCCCTGTCCCTCGCCATCTCTGGGAGCTTGCTCAAACTCGTGTCCCTTGAGTCAGTGATACCATCCAACCATCTGTTGTTGTTTAGTCTCCAAGTTGTGTCCAACTCTTCTGTAGCCCCATGCACCATAGCCCACCAGGGTTCTCCATCTATGGGATTCTCCAGGCAAGAATATTGGAATGGGTTGCCATTCTCTTCTCCAGGGATCTTCCCCACCCAGGGATCAAACCCCCATCTTCTGCACTGCAGGCAGATTCTTTACCACTGAGCCACCTGGGAAGCCCACAATTAGGTTTAGATGAGGTCATAAGGGTGGGGCCCTCATGATGGGTATAGTGTCCTAATAAGAGATCAGAGAGTGTTGCCTTTTTCTCTCCCTCCCTCCCATGTGATGGCACAGCAAGAAGCCAAGAAGGGCACTTTCAGCAGAACCCAACCAGCCTGCCACCTTGATCTCAGACTTCCAGGCTCCAGAACCATGAGAAAATTCATTTCTGGCACTTAAGTCCCCACGTCTATGGCATTTTGTTATGACAGCCTGAATAGACACATACGTCCATCTAGAACTGCCCTTCTGCGAGAAAAATAAACTTTTTTTAGCTGAAATAATAGCTTAGCCTCACCTACCTTAAACATGTTTTAATCACTTACATTAACCTGTGTGCATACCTGCTCAGTTGCTGTAGTCGTGTCCAACTCTGCAACCCTATGGATTGTCGCCTGCCAGGCTCCATTATCCATGGGATTCTCCAGGCAAGAATATTGGAGTGGGTTGCCATGCCCTCCTCCAGGGGTTCTTCCTGACCCAGGGATCGAACTGTCGTCTCTTACATCTCCTGCACTGGCAGGCAGGTTCCTTACTACTAACACCACTGGGGACCTACAGTCAGCAAGATCACTTAATACGAAGACTATTTTATAATAAAGTGTTGAATAGCCTATGCAACTGATTGGTCACTGTACCAAAAGTGAAAAACAGAAGGTGGACTGTGCAGAGAATGGCTATAAGGATTGCAATGGTTTGCCCTTGTGACTGTGTGCCTGCCTGGGAGCTGCAGCTTGCTGCCCCTGCCTGGCATCATGAGAGAGTATGCGCATCTTTTCACTGGCCTGTGAAAAGATTACAATTCAAAACTGGAGGTCTGGTTTCTACTGAACGTGTGTCACTTCCACACCATCATAAAGTCGAGAAATCCTAAGTCAGAAGCCGTCTGTATATACTTTCTTCCATCCTTACAGCAGCCCTGAAAGGTGCCTGCAGTTTTCCTCATTTTTCAGGAACTTCAAAAGAACGTGGTAACTTTTCTAAAGTCATACCGGCAATAAGCATCAGAGTCCAGGCTTTTCTGACCTCAGAGCCTGTGCTTCAGCTGTGCAAACCACAGGTGCTCCGGCTTCCCTGGTCTTGTGAGCAGGAACTGTGTGTGTCACAGGGTGCCCTCACAGAACAGATGCTGCAGGAAACGGTGAGGTTGAAGAAGAGATCATTCTCCCCTACTTCCTTACACTCTCACTCGTGCTCAGTCCTGTCTGACTCTCTTCGATCCCATGGACTGCAGCCCACCAGGCTCCTCTGTCCGTGGGGATTTCCCAGGCAAGAATACTGGAGTGGGTTGCCGTTTCCTTCCCAACCCAGGGATCCAACCCATGTTTCCTGCATTGGCAGGCGGGTTCTTCCCCACTAGCACCACCTGGGAAGCCCTTTTCTTGCTCTCACCTAAGCAATGTGAGGTTGCTACACTCTTCCTCCACTGGGGAATATTCCCCCAATAACAATCCTGTAATTGAACTGAAGTGTCCAGTTCAGTAGACTGTTTTTAAGGGCCTGCCTACTTTAAACCAGTGGTATGAGGTCCCTCCCCAAGAGTCACGTGGATGTGATTAAATCATCAGCTAGGGGGCAAGGTGAATACATAAATAGATAACTAAATACAATGTTCAAAGCACTGGGCTAGACATTTGTACAGGAAGGATGGGACCCAGAGAGCACAGGCGGTATGCGCCATGTTCAGGGAAAACCTGAAGGAGATTTGGCCTGAAAGAACCTGCCCCTGTGATTCAGCAAGTGCTAAAATAAGAAAATGTAGGTCAGGGCAATAGAAAGTGAATATGTTTTGTTGTTTGTAAATGGACTTGAGGCAATGTGAAGGGTGGGAAAATCTGTACCTCATTGTCTGCTACAAGAACTGGTGTTTGCTTGTGTCCAAGACATGTTTGTCTGAACTAGAAGTTCAGAGAACTTTAAAAGGTTTTTAAATTTTTTCCATAATTAAATATGATCAAAGCATATCTTACTACCCAAGAATGGGAGTAATAGTCTGTATTTGAATTTTAGTCTCTGTTCTGATGGACAACTTTCAACCAAACAATCTAGCATTGAACCAAAAGTCACCCATTTTCCACTCTCACTGAACATTTCAGCAACGAGACAAACAGCTTTAAACCAAGAGTCTACTGACTTTGCACTGCAATATACTAACCTTTAAAACTCACTGAATCCCGTTTCCTACAGATATTAACCATGTCACTCATTTTGTGGTTTTGGTAAATCTTTTTTACTTTTCTTGGCAAAGAGTAGTCACCAAAGCACACAGACTGGTTCTCACATGGATATGATGTGCTAAACAGAGAGGATGACTCTTAAGGAAGCTTGAGTTTAGGCAAGACAGAAGCTTCCCTCCTCACCTTCTGTATCACCTTCTATCTCTCTCCACCCAAAGCCAGACACCCAGCCCACAATCCTCTGAAGAACCTCTCTGCCTCCTCCTGGGAAGGTAGTAACTCTGTAGTACCTGTGACATGACAGAACACAAACCCACTAACATCCATTTGTCTCAGGGTTTAATGGAGCGCTCTCAAGAGGTATGGATCTTCACTGGGCTGCTCAAGGCTCAATTCCAAAATTCTGGAGACATTGCTAGATTGGCTGTTTCTGGCCACACAGGTCCTGTGTGGCTGCAGCGGGCTGGTGACTGTCATGTCCTGGGAAGAGGCCAAGTCACGTCAGCTCTCCCAGGAGATCAAAGCAGCTCCAGCTTTCAGGATGTATCTGCACACAGAAGCCTTTTCATTGGCTTCCCAGCCTCATGGAATTGCTGAGGTTCCAAGGAAAATTCAAAATATCAGATCCACATTCCATGTGGTCTCTGCTGTGTGGGTGGGGAGACCCACACGTCCACGGGTGATGGCCCCACTGAGTGTCACCCACCACTGCCATCTGGTTCTCCCCCAGCCCTCCCCCTCCTCCCCCGTAATCTTTTCATACGAATCCCACCATCACTCTGTTCTTATGCACACTCTTCAGGTGCCATCTCCAGAATACTTTCATTGTGTAGAGAAAGAGAAGGCCTGTCTTCATTATAACAGGGTCTTCTCAAATTCATGATGGGAAGACCCCTCTCTACACCTGTTCTAAACCCGAAGGGGTCCAGAAGGAAGAATTGGCTTCCCAGTCAGGTGGTTCTTATGAAGAACCTAATTTGTAAGGCTCTATGTTAGGATGAATACAGGAAGCCAATATATCAATACCACCCAGAAGAATACTGAATAATCAATGATATGGGAAAAAAGCTCAAACTATAAAGTGGAAAAATAAACAATAAAATTGTACCTACAACATTCCTTTTTTTTTTTTTTGCTTTAACTACCAAAAAGCAACCAACCCTCTGAAATGTTAACCACAGTCATCTCTCTAGTGGGAATTATTGATGGTAGTAGAGACAGAATAATAGATTATTTCTTTTAACATTTATTTCTGTACTTTTGACAATAATACTAATGACATTGATATTTATTGTATGCCAGGCACCATTCTAAGAACTTCACATGAATCAACTCATTTAATTCTCACAACTATGTGAGAAGGTCGGTGCATTACTATAGGTCCCCAAACTGAGGCAAAAAGTAGTCAAATAATGCACCCAAGGTCACACAGTAAGTCACAGAGACAGGATTCAAACCCAGTAGGCTGGTTCCAGAATTAGACTTAACCGCTATTACTTGCTGCTTCTGTAATATGTGCTGCTTTTGAATACATATTTTATAATGTCTTATAGCAAGGAATTATGTTTCCTTAAAGCTAAAGAAAATAATATTAAGAAATAGAGGGCCTCCCTGGTGGCTCAGCAGTAAAGGATCGACCTGCCAATGCAGGAGACATGGGTTCAATCCCTGGTCTGGGACGACCCTACACGCTATGGAGTAACCAAGCCTGACTGCCACAACTATCGAGCCTGGGCTCTAGAGCTGGGGAGCTGCAACTATTGAGCCCATGTGCCGCAAGTACTAAAGCCCGCACACCTGGAGCCCATGCTCAACAAGACAAACCACCACAATGAGAAGCCCCACACAGCAACTAGACAGCTGCACTAGAGAACTAGGGAAAGGAGCCCCCACTTGCCGCAACCAGAGAAAAGCCCACGCAGCAACAAAGACCCAGCACAGCCAAAAATCAATTAATTATTATTTTTTAAAAAGATTAAGAAATGAAAACAAAAAGAAATATAAGACAAAGTAACCAAGGAGAGGGAGGAGACAGGGTGAAAGAATAAGTAATGAGTCAGGAGAAATGACTCCATGCTAAACATCTCTGGATTGGTTTCCTCCACTGTAAAATGTGAAGGCATGCAAGTCTACATTCGAGAGAGATACCTACTCTGCAAATTACCAATAATTTACATGAAACGTTTGAAAGCTGTACCAGCATTTTAGACTTGGCCTTCACATCCTATAACAAATTTGCTGTCTTTGTGCTTAGATTAACATCTTTAAACCAATATGTACACAAAGCAAATGCCCAAAAAGCACCAAAATTATTAGTAAAGTTAAGGATATGATTCTATGTGATTGACACTAGAGATCAGTTTCTGAAAGACAAAAAGTGGTGAGAACAGAGAAGCTGGTCTGGCAGCATGCGTGATTCCAAAGGACAGCAACCAATGTATATAAAGCTAAAAATCCTGAGTTGATACAATTAACAATAGTCAACACATGATAAGGAAAAGAAACCAATAAAATGGAGTAATTTCCAAGTATGTCTACATCATTACTTCCCTGAAAGTGCAGGATGTGTTTCCTGGCTCCACCAGGTAGACGAACATAACGCAGAGAAAGTGAATCTATGCTCAATGAAATTTCATTTAAAAAATGAGAGAATCCCACAAGGTTCCAGACAGAAAAAATAGATCTCATGCCAAGAATCTAGCACCATGATGGCACTGAACTTTCAGAAACACTGGAAGCTGGAAAAGAATAAATCAGTGCCTTCGGAAATTTGCGGGAATGAATTTCCAGCCGAGAATCCTATACACAGACAAACCATCAATTAAGTGTGAGAGTGAAACGGACTTTTCTAGACATGCAAAGTCCCCCAAATTTACTTCCTATACTCCCCTTTAAGAAGCTATTTATAGCAAAACAGATGCTTTATAAAATGAAAAGCATAAACCAAGAAAGAAGGAGACAAGAGAACAGGGACTCAACATAGAAGTGGGGTGAAGAGAAGTCTCAGAAGGCCCCTATATGTCCCGGCCATCAGAAAACTGTTCAGACTGGAGAACTGGGGGGTCCGTTCAGAGGGCTGGGGTGGGGCCCAGAAGGAAGAGGATTGGCAGATGTATTTCATTGTGTGAAAAAAAACCAAGGAGAGGCATTTTAAAGAGCCACTAGAATAAATGGTGATAGACTCTAAAAAGCAAACAAACGAAAAACTATTTTCCCCAAGAGTGGTACAGAAAAAGAAATACATCCACAGTCCACAACCCGGCTCCAGTGAAAAATAATTACACAGTCATTATCATGCAGATGCAATGTTGATATAATTAACATTGTGATGTCTCTTGTGAGAAGCACTAATAGGGCAGAACTTTGCACGGAGACGTGTGCAAGGTCTTTCCTCCTGCACCCTCCCTTCTCACCATCCCAGCACAAGATATTAGGCCCCGACTCTTCCTTCCCACTCCGCTGCAGAAAATCCATTTAACTCAAATAATGGCTACCAATTTGAAAGAGCAATTCCTCCATTTTCTATCCTTGACCAATTATTTCCTTTCATTTTTTTTTAACTTTTTAATTTTATATTGGAGTACAGCCAGTTAACAGTGATAGTTTCAGGTGAAGAGCAAAGGGACTCAGCCATACACATACATCTATTCATTCTCCCCTAAACTCACCTCCCATCCAGGCTGCCACATAACACTGAGTAGAGTTCCCTGCGCTATACAGTAGGTCCTTGTTGGTTATCCATTTCAAATATAGCAGTGTGTACATGTTGATCCCAAACTCCCTAACTATTTCTGAAATTAACTGAACTTTGGCTGCTCTGGCTGGAGTCCTAGGAAACATCCAGTCCTCCTTCCCTCTCTGGAGCATTCCCCTGCCTGGCATTTGCAAATAAAGGATTATACTAAGGGTGCTCTGGCTGATTTTTTCCCACCAACTGTGTTGCAAAAAGGGAGGAAGGGGAAGTTGGAGGGGAGGAGTAAGAGAGTTATATCCTCCCCTGTAATAAAAGAAAGTGTACAGATTCTGTCTAAAATTGATAACTCAAGGACCAGCCACATAAGAGAATTATTTCCAACTAGGGAAGGATGTGATCAAACAGCTAAGAAAGAGCAGAGCAATCGTAACCCAAGAGAGGGACTGTTTTTTGTTAGAATCTTTTAACATGCTTTAATCCATAAAATTATAGATGAATGCACTCGGCTGATAACAACTGGAGCAGTTTTTAAAAGTGAAGCTTGCAACTTATAGTTAAGAATGACTCAACTAAATGATCCAGCCAACGCAGAGTAGAAAGCTTTCTTGGTGGCTGAAGGGTTGAGAAGAAGGAGTCTAGCCAGAAGATGGGAAGTCCATACCACTGGAAGTGAATTTTGGTCCACTTTCAGTCCTACCAGAGAGCCTCTAAATTGGAGAATTTGGCTAAATAGGACAGCCAGAGCTTTCTTGAAAAGCATCAGGTTCTCCGTTCTCCGTGAAAGGCAAAGAATAGAGTTTGTTTTAGCTTCCTGTTCCCCAACTTGTGTTTTTTTGTTTTTCTGTATAGCTCCCATTACACTATGTTTTTTTTTTTTCTTTTTACTCCCTTCCCTTTAATCTGTGAGTTTTCTTCTCATTTAAGACTCTTTTTCACCTACTGTTTTATTTTTCTCTTAATCCCAAATTCTTCCTGCCTCTGTACCTTATCTCTCTTCTCACCTAGATTTTCTCTGAGTCCTACCTGGTACTCATATTCCTAGACATGCCAGGTGGTTTTAGGTTTCATTTCTTAATTTTCCAAGTAGGTACCTGAAATGACTTGAGTTTTTTGAACACAATTTGCCTATCCATAAAACTGGTTAATATTCCTCAGGATGCTATATGACAACGATTGAGCTATCTTTGAAGTTCTTGAGAAAAAGTAATTTAAGAACTGTGATCTGCTTAATTCAAGTTGTAGACACTGTCATCCTAAGAACTTTGACTATTTTCTTCTTTTCTTGAAATTTATAACTTCAATTCTAGAGAACTTTTTCTACAATGACCATGGAAAGTGAAAACATAGAATGAGACTCATTTTATAAACTAATTTTAGTTGTCATTTCAACAACTGAAAGAAAATTAGCAAATGAATTAAGAGTCTTTAGTCCTTAGAGTAATACTATAATGAGATTCAAAGAATGCAGTTGGATTTTCACATTATATTTTAATTTTTAAGTTTCTCAAAATGGAACTAAATATTTGGCTGAAAACACTAACCTATTAAAACAAGTTTTTTTTTTTAATTAAAACATTTTTTTAATATTTATTTGGCTGCATGGGCTCTTAGTTGGGACATGTGGGATCTAGTTCCCTGACCAGGGATCAAACCCCAGATCCCCGCTTTACAGAGTCTTAGCCACTGGACCACCAGGGAAGCTCCATGTTCTTTAAAAAAAAAAAAAAAAAAAAACTGTAAGTCTAAGGACTGGCTTTCAAAATTTCCAATCATATGCTATCAATATGTAAATTTAATTTATAGGTTTCAATGCTTAGGACTTGTGAATGTGTAAAGAATTAGGGTCCTTTAAAGACATGAACATGTACTAATAAAAGTATTTGAATGGGACCATTACTCTGCCCAAATTAAACCTTTTAAACTGAAAATCTAAGGCCAAACCAACAGCATAAAGGGCTCTATGGCCTATCTGTAGTTATTACTGGAAAATTTAGGTTTTATACAAAACTGCCTTTATTCTAAATGCAGTTGTTATTAGAAAAGAGCACACACCTCAAACTAAATATCAATCCACGTTTTCCCCTAGCACAGAAGGAGACCTCTCTGAAGGTTTTTCCAGGCTTACCACTTAACAGTGGTCAAGCCAAAAATAAACCTATGAGGGCTTTACTAGGCAAATTCAACAGCATACAAAGCACCAGTCCGTGGAGAGTTGGACTTTTTCCCTATTAGCCTCTTTCTGGCCTTTCCTCTCGCATTCCTCCACCTCCTAATTAGAAAGCTAATTAGGAGTCCAAATTTCATGCTAAATGGGGAGAGAGATCTGGTCACAGGCCAGGATTCCTTTCGCATCAAACACTGTTCTCGGTCTCCCTTCCTTAGGGCAGCTGAACTGTGGGAAGAGAGCTGGGCCCGCAGGACCAATTGGCTGAGGGCACTGTTTACTCTCAGTTGTCTGCGAGGGAAGATCTTTTTCACAAACTGCAAACTCTGCAAAGGTAAAATTAAACAACAACATGCCTCGGGACTTCAGTACCCTAAAGAAACAAGTATCTTCTAGGCTCAATTATTATTACCATGGTAACATGAGGGGGCTTGGGGAGGTCTCCTCAAGAACGGTTCCCGATTCCATCCAGGCAGCCTCTCAACAGTGCCGGGCGACTTCTCCAGTTACCATGGCAACCAAAATTAGAAGTGCTTTTGCAACACTAACAGAAACCATCTTTTGAAGCTCTTCTGTGAATCACATTGAATACTGATGATGCAAGCTTGAGTGATACATATTTACAAACATTAAAAAAAATCATATTGCCATAAACAAATACTTGTTTTAGAGTCCCCTTTGCAATCTTTTGACTTAACCTTGGAATCGATCCTTCGGTCTGGTTTTGTTTGTTTCCCTTCTGGATTCCCGCGGCCTCGAGTGCAAAGGCGATTTGTTTAACTTCCAAACTTGTCTGAATTGCACGGGTGAGAGCTTAAAATGTGGTTCCTTCGCTCTGGGTTTGAAACGGAGTGAGGAAGGGGGTGGGGGAGGGTGGGTCTAACAGAGAGCCCTCTTGTCTAATAAAGTCGGGAGGACGAAAATCGGGAGGGGGTGGGGAGAAGAGCCGGGAAGGGACGGAGGAGGAGGGGGAGAGCCGGGAAGAAAAAAGTGCAGATGGCTACATCTCCGCTGCCCTTACTGGGGCTAAGAGCACCTTTATCGGGTGCCTTGACCTCTCCATCTGCACAGATCCTGGGTCAGGCACACAGAGCTGATCGGAAACGGCATTTTAAAAGCCCTGTTGCGATCCTTTCCAAGTCGTGTCGCCGAATCCTCGGGCTCCTAATATTCCTGAAGGGACCTCAGGGAAGAAGAGACAGGCTCTTCTTTACTTGTACAGTCTTTCCAAAGGAGCGTCTTTCTTTAAGGCGCGTCGTGGCGTGGGGTGGGATGGAGGGTCCACTCCTCTGGACCACCGCCGTTCCCTGTCAGTGCCCTTCACTGCCCACTGCCCGCCGGGGTCACGCAGGTCCCCGGCACTGGATTCAAACTCTGCTGCTCCGGGCTCGCGCCCGGGGGCACCGGTGGCGCGCAGCTGGGGTGCGCGGGGTGAGGCTGGGGGTGCGCGCACAGACCTGGATGTCCGCACCCAGCTGGGACCCGGGGACACAGGCGAGCACACCCCGGGCTCACGCCCTCGGGCACTGGCAGGCTGCTCGCGCCGGCGCACCCCGGCCTCCGCCTCCAACGCTCTCGCCTCCCAGGCGCGATGGGCCTCGGAGGGGGCGCCCCTAAAGAGCGCTAATCCTCTCCTGACCCCAATTCGCCCACCCTCGCCGGGAGTTGGGTCTCTCTTTGCCCTGGGGTTCCGGGGAGGAGAGGAGTCCCTGCTCAGCACCCAAGTCGGCAGGCTGGCGGAGGTAGGGGCGGCCGGGTGGGGTGCCGGCTGCGAGCCCCGCGGCCTTCGCTTACCTTGGTGGCGAGCTCCGCTCGCGGGCTCGGCTGCGCGGCGCCCGGCCGGGCTCTTTGGGTGGTGGGCTCGGGCGCGGGCGGTGCGTGGGTGTCAGAGCGCAGTGGCCGCGCCGAAGGCTCGGGAGCTGTCAGGGGCGGCAGTGGCAGACCCCGCCCACCGGCCCGGCCGGGGCTCCGCAGAAGGGACTCAGGCGCCCAGCAGCGTTTCCCGAAGGACCAATCCGGAGCTGGGGGCTGGCCCGGGGGAGGCGGGGAAGGGGAGGCCGGAGGGGCACCCGGACGAGGGCCTGGACCTTGTAGGCAGGTTTCTATGGCAGCCGGGAAGGAGGGGCTGAAAGGAGGTGGGCGGGGGGGAGGGGCGGGGGGGGTGCTGGGGGCGCGCGGCGCGGGGACACCCAACGTATACACTGGAGCACGGCGGGGGGGTTAGCCCTGCCGCAAAGAGGAGCGCTCCTGGAGCATGGATGGCAAGAGGCGACACGGCTCCCATCAACTCCCGCTGCGTGCTGAGTCGCTCCAGCCTCTTGATAAAAAGGGTTTCCGTGTCCTTGGGAGACCTGGTAATCTTCCTAACAGAACGGGGTTTTCTAGCAAACCACCGTGACAGCTCCTTCAGGTGAGTCTGGGAGCGTTTAGGGTTTGCAGAAAGAAGTGCTAACGCCACGCTCAGCCCGGATTAGGCCTGGTTCCTTGGGTGCCCCTTGGGCAGTGGATCCCCAATGTCCTGTGCACTCCCCAGCTATGACTCTCCGGCTCAGGGTGGGTGCCAAATGTTTTTCCAGTTTACAAGCAAGGAGAGAATGCGATTCACCGAATACTAAAAAATAAAGATGATTTATTGAAGTTCACGTCCATCATTTTACAGAGGAAGAAATTGAAGTCGGAGAAGTCAGTTAACAAGGGCCACAGGGCTGGTTAATGGCAAAGCCGTGACTGGGGGCCCTAAGTCACAGTTCTGTGAACAATCTTTCCGCCTCCTCATGTGGCTGGATCCTCCATAATTGCTAGGGTGTATTTACAAAAGCGAAAGAGCTAAGGGGAAAAATAAACTGAGTTTAAAGCCCTTTTATGGTAGAAATTAGGGAATCCAAAGATTCCTGATTTTGCTACTTGCCAGTAACTGTTATACTTTGACAGAATGACTGATTAAATCCTCACAATAGCCTTTTCAGTTAGGTGCTCTGATTACCACCCCTGTTTTGACAGATGAGGGAACTGAGGCCCAGAAATTTACTTGACTTGCTCAAGGTCACACAGTTGTCCAGTACTGATGCCCGGACTCAGACCCGAGGGTCTGACTCAGGTCTGGTGCTCGTCCTCAGCAGCCTGTGCTGCCTCTTTGTATGATGATTAAAGGGGCCAGAACAGGAAGGGCAAGAAATAAAACCTTGGACAGCTCCACACACTGACCACTGGGATTGGCAGGAAAACCAAGAGAACCTGGGAAAAGTGCTTTCTTGTTTTATAAGAGTGGTTATAAAGGTTCTCTGTGAGAAAAGTGTGTCTTTAAAGGGAGGCCTTCTTCTCAAAGACAAAAGGACTTTTTTTTTTAAAGGAGTAATCTTAAAATAGTACGTGCCATCAGTCTTTCTAAAACAATGAAATACAGGATAAGTCATTGCATATTTTAAATACAAAAGACTCCTTGAATTCTACAACATGAAAATCCACAGAACAAGAATTCTTAAAGAAACAGCCCAGAAACCAAGAGCCTCAACTTCCCAGGTGACACATACTCTGACATAGGTCATCCCATGGTGCCCCTGTAAAGCAACGCTTGGCAAAGCCAATCCTGGATTCTAGAGAATTAAGAGGTTACCGAAAACTTTAGGCTACCGTAGAAAAGGAAAACTTAAAACTCAGCTTCAGAAACCACTTCTAAAGTCCAGTAGCCAGACTTTTTTCCAGGAGTCACCCACATTCCTCTTGCAGACAGACTCCTAGGGCCTGCTCCATTTCAAAATATAAACTCTTCCTTCATGCCTTCCTTTCCCTTGGGGGTCCTGGGATACTCAGCCATACAGGACTGACCTCACACTGAATTTCCTTCACTTGAAAAAAATGTTTTTCTCCTAGACAGGGTCATTCAACAATAGGCTAATTACAATGTAACAGTATATAGAAAAGTTAACATTTTTGTTTTGAACAGTATGGGGAAATACTTTCAACATGTTAAGAGAAAGCAAAAGTTACAAAACAGAATGATACAAATTTGTGATATGTGTAACTGGAAGGAAATATACCAGACATTAGAAATACTTTTTCATTGTCTTGTGGAACCTCAGGTGATCTAAACAATGTTAATACTTTCCAGTGTTGTTTGCATTTTCTACAATGGGAGTATATGTCAGAAAAAATTTTTAATGTCAGAAAAATATTATTTTCCAAAAGTATTGATGAAACTGTAAAAACTATAAAGACAATATAGTTTCAGGTTATTGGAGAGCTCATTAAAATTTAGTGTATTAAACTAAACTCCTTTAGTGTATTAAAACAACTCCCTTGCGTTAGCAGTAGCCAAGTACATTCTTAAAAACAACTAATTATTAATAGAAGAACTTACTCTAAAACAGGAGGTCCTTGTTATATACTTTAAGAAGTACCAGCAGTGGCTAAAAGTTTAGAGTTTTGACTCATAAAGCTACACCCTGCCTCTTAGCTCTGTTCCTTACTAATTACATGACACTCTGGTTTTATGTACCTTCATCTGTTCTCTCATCTGTAATCGGGGAGTTGTGAAAATTAATGAGACAAAGTTTCTGGTAGACAATGAACTAGGTTTTCTTAACCTGGAGTCCCAGGGGCTTGGATGATTGGCAGGAAGCTCCCTCATCAACAGTGTATTTGTCTACTCCTTTCATCACAGTCTCTAAGTAGTTGGGGCCCAAATGTCAGAACCCCCTCAATAAATGCTTAATAAATGGTAGCATTATTATTTCAAGTTCTGACGTATCTTCCCACCTTTAGTGCTGTTCTAGGGAATATAGGCACATTCTACTCTAATTTTAAGTTACCTGATACAGAACATCCCTATTGAATGTGAACCTAGGCTATTCATGAGGTTTTCCTACCTCTGCTTTTCTTCCTCAGACTTTTAGCTAGTGGAAGGGAAGGATATTTGGGAGGGATATTTGGAAGGATATGGGAGGGATATTTGACAAATGTCAGGGAGAGGACACAGAGCAAAAGTTTTTAAGACTGTATTGCTGCAGAGTTGGGGTGTTGGAGAAGACTCTTGAGAGTCCCTTGGACTGCAGGGAGATCCAACCAATCTATTCTGAAGGAGATCAGCCCTGGGATTTCTTTGGAAGGAATGATGCTAAAGCTGAAACTCCAGTACTTTGGCCACCTCATGCGAAGAGTTGACTCATTGGAAAAGACTCTGATGCTGGGAGGGATTGGGGACAGGAGGAAAAGGGGATGACAGAGGATGAGATGGCTGGATGGCATCACTGACTCGATGGACGTGAGTCTGAGTGAACTCTGGGAGTTGGTGATGGACAGGGAGGCCTGGAGTGCTGCGATTCATGGGGTTGCGAAGAGTCAGACAAAACTGAGCGACTAAACTGAACTGAACTGAATCTATAACTCAAGAGGCATATCCTGTTCCAGGAAAATTTATTTATGCTGTTTAGATTCTAAATGCTACCTCAATCTGAGACTTCAAGTCTTCGAGACAATTCCGAAACATTCTCAGACAATATCTCTTTGACTATGATCCCTGTCCCATGTTTAAGAAATTCCAGCTGAACATTATGTGTCAGACCTTCTCATTTTATCTCATGTCTTTCTTGTATTTTCCAGATTTTTATCTTCTATTTACGTTTTTTCACATTCTGGTTAGTTTCTTCAGATCTATCTATTTCACAGATTCTCTCTTGTACTCCAATTAGTCAGCCGTTTAATCGGCACACTAACCTCACAAGCCTTGACAA
Source organism: Bos indicus x Bos taurus (assembly GCF_003369695.1). Taxonomy (NCBI): domain Eukaryota; kingdom Metazoa; phylum Chordata; class Mammalia; order Artiodactyla; family Bovidae; genus Bos; species Bos indicus x Bos taurus. The sequence continues at coordinate 31,363,028 of NC_040095.1, forward strand.
TGCAAGTATAATTAGAACACCAAACTGAATCACAACAATTAGGATTTATTAAAATCTTTTTCCTTAATTTTATAGGCACTTTTAAAGAACCAGTAGGAAAGAAACATTTATTTGAGGTTTACCCATGTATTCTGTTCCCCTTATTTCTATTAATTTCAAGCAATGTTAAACCAAAAGAACTAAGACTAGTATGGTAATTGTTTTTAAAAGTTTTCTCTCATGTGTATGTGTATGGAGAGATATTTATGTAATATTGGCAGTAATTATTTCTGATTAATGAGCTTTGAACTGTGGTGTTGGAGAAGACTCTTGAGAGTCCCTTGGACTACAAGATCAAACCAGTCAATCCTAAAGGAAACAAATCCTGAATATTCACTGGAAGGACTAATACTGAAGCTGAAGCTGCAGTACTTTGGCCACCTGATGCGAAGAGCTGACTCATTAGAAAATACCCTGATGCTGGGAAAGATTGAAAGCAGGAGGAGAAGGGAATGACAGAGGATGAGATGGTTGGATGGCATCACTGACTCAATGGACATGAGTTTGAGCAAGCTCCAGGATATGGTGAAGGACAGGGAAGCCTGGCATGCTGCAGTCCATGGGGTCGAAAAGAATAGGACACAACTGAGTGAGTGAACAACAAATGAGTCTTGGAGTGGCTTTTAACTTTCTTATTTTTCTAAAATACACGAATCTTTTTGTTGAGCAAGTATAATTTAACAACAAAAACAACAAAATAGAAAAAAAGGTTGTACATTTCAGTGACTTGGTGAAGTGCCACTACTTCCTCTAACAAGTCAGCTTAAATTTTGTTGATATTCTGGGTACTTTAATTCACTTCAGACATTCCTGCCTCATCATTTAGTCATTAGTGTTCAATACTTAGCTTTCTTCCTAAAGGTAAGGTACAATGAATAGAGGGGGTAAAAAGAAAAAAACCCAAATTGTAACCTCGAGACATTTTCATTATAAAAGTAATTTTCATTATTAAATTTGAGTTATTACCTGAGATTCCCACTATAATATTAATAGCAACTGTACTCCAAACTTTTCTTGAATATGTAGCTAAGTATAGCAATGTGCTGTGTGGTGCTTAGTCACTCAGTCATGTCCGACTCTTTGGAACCCCATGGACTGCAGCCTTCCAGGCTCCTCTGTCCATTGACATTCTCCAGGCAAGAATATTGGAGTCGGTTGCCTTGCCCTTCTCCAGGGGATCTTCCCAACCTAGGAATCGAACTCAGGTCTCCTGCATTGCAGGGGGATTCTTTACTGTCTGAGCCACCGGGGAAGCCCAAGTATAGCAATAAGTGTGATATTGTCTTAATAATCAGCACTTGGGTATGATCTACAGTTGAACAACGAACAGATGAAGGCTCTGGGCCCATTGATCCTTTGCCAAAATTATCTCATGAAAAGTTTTAAGAATCAAATAGTTACTTTTGATTTTTACCTTTAGTTTTTAATAAGCACCATTTCAACTGGACTAGGGTTCTGAATCTATTATTCCCTCCATAATGTTTCATAGCTGTATCTAACAGATAACTATTATTTCACAGGACACAGTTACTGCTCTAATACACCTCTAATAAAGTGGTCTACCAGGCAACAGAGTTAATGATCAGCTCTTCCTTTAGGTGAGTTCATACACTGACATTTGCTCCTCAGCAGATATTAGCCATCGTTTGGTCTCTAAAGTGTATTTGAGTTACCCAGTGGAAGCAAAAGTATTCAATTATTCTGAATTCCCAGTTTTTATTATTCTCTAATAGATCATGTCTTTGTGGCATTTTCATTTCAGAAACATAAAAGCAATTTATTACTGAGAATAAGTAAAATGTTCTTGATTAAATATGAAAAAACAAGACCACTGTCTTTGTCCAGTGCATTACATGAATAGTCAACATGGACAATAAATAACAAGATATTTTGAAAGTAGCACCTACTACCTATAAAAAAAAGAGAAACCCTCAAAATGTTCACACCACTGGCTAGTCATCTGTGCTTCCCTTAAGTACTCTATGTCAGCCATTCTCCAGGTGTATCAGTATATTACCTGGGAATGTTAGGAATGCAAATTCTCAGGTCCTAATACTAACCCAGGGAGAAGGCAATGGCACCCCACTCCAGTACTCTTGCCTGGAAAATCCCATGGACAGAGGAGCCTGGTAGGCTGCAATCCATGGGGTCGTGAAGAGTCAGACACACTGAGCGACTTCACTTTGTCTTTTCACTTTCATGCATTGGAGAAGGAAATGGCAACCCACTCCAGTGTTCTTGCCTGGAGAATCCCAGGGACAGCGGAGTCTGGTGGGCTGCCATCTATGGGGTCGCACAGAGTTGGACACGATTGAAGGGACGCAGCAGCAGCAGCAATACTAACCCAGACCAATTGAATTATTAACAAAATGCTGTTGCATGCTGTTGTTGAACCATTGCCTAGGCAGTGCCGTCTCTAGGCAAGGAGACAGCAAGGAGCTATCAGAAGGCAATTTGCTGTTAATCTCTTGCCATCTTTTCTGATCTCCTGTTCCCCCCTACACCAAACTCATCAAGGGCTGATGTAAATTCCAGAAGGAAAACGGCTGTTTTGCTTATGCTCTGTGTAAGCCAACACTGTCAGCCACAAAGATCTCATACAGAGGTGACTGTAGTCTGTGAAGTCAAGCTCTCTGGTTTCAAATACTGGCTTCACTTTCCACCAGCTATTTCTCATCTCCTTGTCTTAGTTTCCTCTATTTGCAAAATGACAGCTAATAATGTAATTATTTCAGGAGGTCATTCAGATGATTAAAGTGCTTGGCATAAGTGATTCATAAATGATGCTATCATGTTACAAGGTTCCTCTCCTAGGCTGTACTTTGGTACAAGTATCAAGGTGGGCATCACTTCAGTTGTATAATTACATCATATTTAGTGTCATATTAGGTGGGAAAGTTAAGAAAACAATTATGAATTCACATGCTGCCTTCCTACATATCATGTCTACAGAATTAAGGAAGTAACATTTATAGAACATGGAGTAGTTAACATTCAGCTTAGGTTTCCCTCTCCTGATGTAACAAAGTTCAGTGTTAAATTCAAAGCTGCTATCTCCAGCAAAATCAGGCTAAACTTTGAAGGTCATTTACTTGTAATTTTACATGACGGTTATAAAACTGTTTCCAGGTGAATACTGTCATGACCATCTGATCATTTAAAACAGTAACAAATGTTGATGTGCATTAAAATCCACTTGATTTACCAGTGGACATTTATCACATTCAGGCCACAGTCAATGCTGTTCGCTTAATCAAAGTACAAAGTGGGTAAGTAGCCTAGAAGATTCTCATAGACTTTTTAATATTGAAATATTACTTCAAAATTTAATGTAGTAGGATCAGAAGCACTTACCTTTCCATTAAAGTATTTCTACTTTCAATATTAGGAAGAGGATTGCAGCCTATTTTTAATGGTAGGACTGTTAAGATCCTTGTTTTTGTACCTGTTCAAAAGATTTCTAGGTTTTAAATTTGACATTGGGGTGCAGTTAGTTTCCCTTTGAACCCCAGATGATACATGTGGTATAATAAAAAAATAAGTATCTGGTTCCTGGCAATGAGATCTTAAAACCCTTGCAATTTCCTGAGTGGTAACTTTTGTTATTCCTGACAAGCCTCTACCTGAGTTTATATAATGCAGTGACTCTTAGCTCCAGTCACTAGTCCTCAACCATATTGATTAGAGGGCTAGACCTATCAGCCCCACCCCCAAGGGAAGTAAGTAAACAAGGTTAAGGGAGCATCTGGGTAAACACATCCATGTGCTGGGAGGGTGGAGCACCAGGCTAGGACAGGGATGTGCTGTGCACCCCTGCCCCCCACCTCACCCCTTTGCCCTATGGATCTGTCTCTTCCTGGTTTGTATCCTTTATAATAAACTACACTCCATAGTGCTTTCCTGAGTTCCGGATCATTCCACTGAATTATTTAACCTGGGCGGGAGTGGGAACACCTAATTTGTAGTTAACCAGGCGGAAGTGTGGGTACCCTGGGGACTCTATTTTTGGCTGGTGTCTGAAGTGGGGGCAGTATCGTGGATGTTCAGTTGCTAAGTTGTGTCCGACTCTGTGACCCCATGGACTGCAGCATGCCAGGCCCCTCTGTCCTCCACTATCTCCTGAAGTCTCAAATTCATGTTCATTGAGCTGGTAATGCTATCTAGCCATCTCATTCTCTGCTATCCCCTTCTCCTTCAGCCTTCAATCTTTCCCAGCATCAGGGTCTTTCCCAATGAGTCAGCTTTTCTCATCAGGTGGCCAAAGTATTGGAGCTTCAGCTTCAGCAACAGTCATTCCAATAAATATTCAGGGTTGATTTCCTTTAGGATTGACTAGTTTGATCCTTCTCACTTTCTGGAATCTATGTTAATTCCAGGTACTGTCAGAATTGAAGGACAGCCAGTTGCTGTTTAGGAATCAAAGAACTGCTGTTGAACAGTGTGGGGTAGACAGGAGAGGCTCTCCTATCATTTTCCAGTGCTCTTGGGATTCCTGTGGGTGACCAACGTCTGGCAGTACTACCCAGCTGTCATGCTGTAGACCTAGCTAAAAACTCCAGTAGGAGTAAAGCAAGAACAAAATATCCAGTTCAGTACTTTAATATACATTATCGTTCCCTGGTGGCTCAATGGTAGAGAATCCACCTGCCAATGCAGGAGACTTGGGTTCAATCCCTGGGTCAGGAAGATTCCCCTGGAGAAGGACACGCCAACCCACTCCAGTATTCTTGCCTGGGAAATCCCATGGACAAAGAAGCCTGGTGGACAAAGTCCATGAGGTTCCAAGAGTCATGCAAAAAGAACATGAGTTAGTGACTAAACAATAACATGAAAAATGCTTTAGGAACTGCAAGGTTTACTACCAGCGGGTATCTTTCCTTGTCTTCTCTGATAATCTAATTTACTGGCATTTGGAGCACACATAGCCTTCAAACCTTTTGGGAAAAGTAAATGAACTATATCTGTCCCTCAAACCTGCTTTGAAAGGCCTTGCCAAATCTGAAAACTCAAATGATAATTTTAATGCTTTGCTGTGCCTTTGTCCCTGATCTCTACATTGCAGTCAGGGCTCTTGAAAAATTATGTTTAAAAATAAACCTTGTTTCATACCTTGGCTTAAGGGCATAGCATGAGTTATTTTCAGCATTCAGAATTCACTAGATACTAACTAGTAATTTATATACTTGAGACCACTGTCAGGAATTTAAACATTTTTAAAACTCTAACTCAGGAACATGGACATCTTAAGGCAAACTAAAAATTTCAGTTAATTCTATCATCAGTATTTTCCAACTTCAAAGAAAAAAATTACGTCTATATAAAGACTTCCCTGGTGGCTCAGACAGTAAAGCGTCTGTCTACAATGCAGAAGACCCGGGTTTGATCCCTGGGTTGGGAAGATCCCCTGGAGAAGGAAATGGCAATCCACTCCAGGACTATTGCCTGCAAAATCCCATGGACCGAGGAGCCTGGTAAGCTACAGTCCATGGGGTCGCAAAGAGACCCCATGGACTGTATATGCTTTGTAGCATATACCCAACTATCAAAGAGAACAGATTTAGAAATGTTCATACACTTCAATTTAAAATAAAGACAGTCTCCGAATTCCTCTTATCTCTAAATCCATGACTTATCCAGTCATGGAAAGCCATTTTCTTCAATATACTTCATAAATGTGATAACCATTTAACATCAGGGTTACCAAAATGTTACATGGAATTGACCTTTTAAATTTAACACACTAGTAAGTGGAGAAAGGATTTTTAAAATAGGCTCTACTAAAATTTCACTGGTTACTGTGTCCCACCATGTAAAATAGCAAATATCAACCTCTTCTTACTTTCTTTTGTGACTTTTGAGGATTGGAGATATATACTGCGAATGTTATATCTCAATTCATGTATCAGTCATATTAGTACAGATGAAAAGACACCTCTGATCGCAAACCAAATTAAACACTGGTTAAGTTGAAAAAAAGAGAGTCATAAACACATAATTTTAAAGTTTACTTTAAAAATGTAAATATCTCCCAATATTTAACAGGTAAAGAAAATAGCATATTGGTTTATTTTCTGTTGTTATATTTTATTTTCCAAGTAATACTGATTAAAAATATTTACACACCTACTTTAAAGTCCACAGTTTAGCACTCTTATTTGTATGGCTTTAAAAGTTATAGCACAAGATCTTTACATTAAGGATTGGGGGAAAAGATTCATTCAAAACAAAGCCTGATATATTATATACATGTTTTTCTCTGTACTTTATTTTAAATACACTAATTTTTAAATGATGCTCATCTTGTTTTCATCTGGTGGTAAAATACTAGTGCAACTTTTCATCAAAATAAAGTTTACCACAGATATAAATGAATTTTCCCAATTGAAAATGGCCCTTCAGCTGCCATTAAATGAAATTTCTCAACCTAAGTGAAAAAGAATTGGTAGCTGTCATTATAAGAAAAAATATATAAAGTACTACAGCATCACCTACACTGCCTACAACACAAATTTTAGAAGAACGAGAGATGCTTTATAGAAGTTCAGTTGGTTTTGAAAAGGCACATGGGTGTGTGTGTTTTTAAACATTCTAGCAATTTGCCACCACCACTCTGTTTCTGTTGCAGAGCTGACGTCTATGACCATCAATCAGGGCAGACAAGAATGTTGTTCGAACTAAAGGAAGCCAGAAGCCAAAATTTAACTGCACAGTAACAATGCACTTTTCTTCATGCAGTCTTGTTTCCTATATATTCAAATTTTCTAACATGCATCAGAATACATCAACTTGTATTCTAATGATTTTACGTTTGATTTTACAACATGGCGGGGAAAAAAAAAAACTTGAGGAAGGACATGACCAGGGAAAGAAGAGTAAGAACTTTTACCACAATGAAAATATACATTCGTACCCAACTATATAATAAGAATATAACCCATTTAAGTTTTCCAGAAATATACTTCTCAAAGCTTCCCATTCACTTATGGGAAAGATCCCTCCTCTGTGGCAAAGTGGGGGGAAATCAGTCTGTTTCCATAGAAACAGTTCAGCACAACAGCAAAGAGTTTAACTTTGGTCCCCATGTCTGTTAGCATAAGGACAGTCACACTGCCCATCATCAGTTCAAAAACCCAACACATAAATTTAAAAATATATGCATTTGTTATTTCATTCTAAAACTGGCATAGGTGTTCTGTTCTCATTTCCTGCCTTTTCAGCTTGGGAATCCACTGTTGATTTGGTCTCTAAATCCTCAGCATCTTCGTGTTCTTCTATAGCAGCCTCGGCAGCATCTGCTTGGGTAGGCTCTCTCTCCTCTTGGTTCATGATTTCAGGGGTCACTTGCTCCAAGTCTGCTTCTAGAAGCTCAGTTTGTACTTCCACTGGCATCTGATTTACCCGTTCAACATGCAGCTCCTCTACATGGACTTCAGTACCTTCTTCAGTCTGAATTCGCCCCACTTCTAGATAACTTACCTGGACCTGCTCTGGAAGCTCACTCACGTGTGACTCGTGCACTTGGCTGTCTTGGAGCAGATCTGGATGGACCTGTTCTACAGTCACTTGTGCTGAATCCACCTGAACCTGGAGCAGTGGTAACACATGTACCTTCCCAACTTGTTCTATAATAGTCATTGACGTCACAGGTTCAGTTTGCACACGTGTTTCTACTGAAAGAACTTCTTCAGTTACCAGGCGCTCTGAAATATTATGAGTATCACTGAGATGCCTCCTTAATTCATTTCCTTGCATAAACCACAAGTCACACAGAGTACAATGGTTGGGTTTATCTCCAGTGTGTATCACCAGGTGATCTTTGAACTGGTCCCAGCTGTTAAACACACTATTACAGACCTGAAACAACCAAATAGTTAACACTTACATTCAAACTCAAAGAAATACAGGATGCATTTAATCTGTGTAAGGAAAAAGTTGCAGATTTTTCTGAATATGTCATAAATATAACATCTGTAATATAGTCTAAGGGAGTTCATAAATCTTTTGTTTATTTGACCTTTTAGCTGTTGTAGCTAAAAACGTAAATCCTTTTTGGGACACGTTTTAATATTTCCTTCATTGTTTAAATGTCATAAATTCTAGGAATATAAAAGTAACACTATTATACTTTCTTATATAATATCAACATTAAGAACAATCTCACCATTTGGAATAAAAACACTAACCAAGGAAGAAGAGCCCATTACAGCTGGTCTGCCTCTTTCACCACTCCAGAATCCCAATGACTGCTCTATGGTTAAGAATAACCATAGTTTGACACTACTTGTTACTTAGGACATAATGTTAATAACATTGGTATCATCTAGGATTGGGTAAAAACAACAGTTTCCCTTATAAAAGCAAGACCATTATGTTCTTTAATCTCTTTCTGAACTGTCAGCGCCATACTTTTGGTCTAGGCTTGTTACTTGTCACTTCTAACAATTTCAAACATAGACTTCTTTGCTCAGAATACAGTACACCACATCCACACGTACCTGACATTCATAAAGCTTCTTTCTCCCCTTTTTTGCTCCCACTCCAGTCTGGCATGCAGTCAAGTGACATTTGAGGGTACTATTTCTAGCAAATCGTTCATGACAATTTGGACATTCAAAAGGTTTTTCACCTGTTAGAATACAAAAAAATATTGACAAATCAAGAAAAACAAAATGCAAAACGTCATTTTCTTTTTGGGTAATTCTGATAGAACTGTCTTGAATGGAGGAGCAGAACTTATAACTTGGATGTTTCCACCACATCTAAAAGACTATTCTAAGAGGTGGAAATACAAGTTTTTAATGATTCTTATAACTGTGCTCTGGCAAAGAAATAAAAATTTGGATCTAAATGTTCTTCCATGCCTTTGCATTTCTTAAAAAACTGTCTATTTTCCCTTAGATAAAAATCAAAGTGAAATTCCTTTTCAGGGACATGCAGCCCTCTCCATTCCACAGCAATTTCTGAGCACTTATTGTATTGCCAAGCCATGTGCTAGGTAATGAAGATAAATTGTCATTATTTTTAAAAGTTTCATATCATAGGCCAGGGTATCTCAGGAAGGTGGAAATACATGGACATAAATAAATGCAATATATCATAGAAAGCCTGGTACAGAGAAGAGGGCAATGAGCAATGGGCTGTAGCAGCACAGAGGAGTGATGAATTCTGCCTAAAATGGACAAACAGAAGTTCAGGAAAGTTTTATTCCAGGAGGAGGCACAGAGGTGTAAAACAGTATGGCAGGTGAGGAGTAAGACGGGAGGTATCATACTGACTCCCAGATCGCTGGTTTAGAACACCAACCAGAATAAAGAACAGAGATGTTTAACGAGGTGTGGAGTAGGGTATGCTGGGAAAGATTATAAATCAGTTTTGAGTCTGGTGAGTTTGAGGTACTCAGAGCAAAGTGGCAAAATCTGGTAGACAGAAGAACACTAAGGAAAATTAAGGAAGAAATTTCAGGAAGATGAGGTAGTAAACCGTGCTGAACCAAACACAAACGACAGGTAGGGTGACAACAGGGGATTCGGGTATGCTAGCAGGAACACTGAGTGGTATGGGGCAATCCAGAGCCACACTACAGTGGGGGGTAAGGGAGAGTGAGTGAGGCAAGTCAATGAAAACAGTCAGTACAGAAACTCTTTCAAGAAGGCTTGGAAGTAAAGAGGAGAAGTGGCTCAATGGGGACAGGTCAGAAGAGGTTCTTTCAGCCAGAAAAGAATCATTACTTATTTGCTAAGGGAGAAGGAACCAGTGGAGCAGGAGAGAGTAGTAGGAATGACAGGTGAAACATGGCTTTGGAGGAGACACTGAGATGTGGGCTTCAGAATTGGCCTTGAAAAACAGGAAAATATCTTTCTCTGTAATAAAAGAAGGAGACAATGAAGGAACCACACAGGTTTCTCCACAGCTAAGTTGGGGTGTGGACAGGGGCTCAAGTACTGCACTGAAGGTCTAGAATGGCAATTAGGAAAGGAAAGATATAAACCAGATACCAAAAGGTTTAACTTAAGGTCTGTTAAGAATTTTTGCAGGAAGTTCTCAGCAGGGAGCAGAAGTAAATGACTACAATAATTCCAGGATGTAGGGTTCAAAAGCCAAGAAATGTGCTTAGAGTACAAGAAAAAGTGACTCAGGAAGTATATAATGAGGATAAGATGAAGTCAGAAACGGGGCGATAAATGAGGTTTAAGGGCTACCGAAGGACAAAAGGCTAAATGAGGTTAAATGAGGTAGAGCCCACAGCCAAAGGAAGGAAAGCAGGAGAGAAGTCAAGAAAGGATGATGCCTGGAGAGAACAGGACCAAGTTTTCAGAGGTGGAGCCTCAGTGATCAGGTCCCAGACGTGACCCTCATACTCACGTGGACCCGACACAGTCAAGGAATAACTCTGAGCTGTGTTTTTTCCCTGAAAAAACAACTATAGCTTATTTTTTATATAATTTTCATAAGATGAAAAAAATTAATGAGAGAAAAGACCTAATCACCTAGAATTACTGTTGGTATAGAAACTCTTTTACAATTCCACAAATGGTGGAATATTGCTAACTAGAATGGTTTTAATAGTGTATAATTTTTCACTATAAAATGAAGCCTACAAATAAAAATTGTTGTTAACTTCTTTAAAGGGCAATTTGATAATATTTGCCAAGGTTTAAAATGCACATATCCTCTGACTTGGCAACTCTGTCAAAAATTAAGTTACTTAAACATGTACACAAAAATTATGTACAGGTATGTTTACTGCAGCACCATTTGTAATAAATGGCAAAAGACTAGCAACAACCTAAAACTGTATCATCATGAGTGATGAAGTAAATTAGGGCATGCCTGTAACTGAAATCCCATGCAGTCACAGTGAAAAAAAAAAGTACATTCATGAATATTTCACATATTAAAAAAATTTCAAAATAAATTAAATGGTGTAACATCATACTGTATGCTGTTTGTCTTTTTCTTAGTCTAGAAACAGTAACAGATTAATTATACTTTAGATGTGTAAAAAGTACAATCTTCAAAGTGCTTTTATCAATTTCTCTTATTTGTCACAACCCTGTAAAGTAGGTGTCATTATTCTTATTTACACAGATAAGGAGAGAGATCCAACGATAAAGAGACCAGTCAAGTTCATCAGGCTGACAAATGTCAGAAATGGAGCCTGGGAATTCCCTGGCAGTCCAGTGCTTAGGACTCCACGCTTTCATTGTGGGACCCCTGGTCAGGGAACTAAGATCCCACAAGCTGCACAGTCAGGCCAAAACAAACAAAAAAAAACCTGGAACCTGAATCTAACTCTGGTTTCCAAACCCACATTTTTTCTTACAATTCCATACTACCTCCTTGGAAAACTAGGCAACAATCATTTGAAAACATGGTTACAGGTCATCTTTAGGTTGTCTTTCACACTGGGTGTCCCACAGGTACAGCTGTCAGTATATCTTGCTCTCTCCCCTCATCCCCAAATTTTACCCTTTTTTATTTTTCTAACTTAATAAACTTTTGACCACAAAGCCACCCATATCAGAAAGCTGGGAGTCACCTTCTCTTTTACCCCTTACTTGCTCAGTCATGTCCAACTCTTTGTGATCCCATGAACTGCAGCCCACCAGGTTCCTCTGTCCAAGGGATTCTCCAGGCAAGAATACTGGAGCAGATTGCCATTCCCTTCTCCAGGGGATCTTCCCGACCCGGGGATTGAACCCAGTCTCCTGCATTGGCAGGCAGATTCTTTACTGTCTGAGCCACCAAGGAAGCCCCTCTTTTACCTCCACATCTCACCAATCACTAAACCCTGTTGACTCTGCCTACTTCATGTTACGCCTTCAAGCCTTTACCATATCACTGCCTTTATTCAACCCCTCATCCTTGTTTAGATTACTCAAACAACTTCCTAACTAGACCCCGTAGGCTCCACCCACTCCAATCCTGCCAGTTCTGTCTCTAAAGCATAAATTTAATCAGAAATCTCCCTGGGTTAAATTTCTTAAAAGTGACCCAGTCTTCAAGATAAAATCTAACTCATTTAGAGCATTTATCTAAGATAACTACATGATCTTAGCCTCATCTCCCATCACTTTCTCTCTCCTGTCCTTGAACCACTGGCAGATGATCCATGATGCCAAAGTGTATATCATACAGTCAGCCCCAAAACTCTTCAGCTGCATCTCCTGGCATTCCTCTAATTGGACCCAATTCTCCAGCCATAATAACCTGCTAACAAGTACTCCATATGAGTGACTTTTCTCTCCTCATGTCTGTACACTTAGCTTCTTTTGCCTGGAGGGCTCGTCTCCTGGCTAACTCCTTTTCCTTTGAGAATCATCACAGGATAAACCCTCTAGGAAGCCATCCTTGTCTTCCACCATAACAGCATAAGCAGGCATTCTCGTAATACTCTGTGCTTACCTCTATCAGCACTTAGCTGACTGTGCCTGCCTGTCTCTCTTCACAAAACTTTGAACTCCTTGAAGGCAGGTACTCTAAATCTCCATGACCTAAAGTACAGAAACCTTACTCTTTTCACCTCCTTGGCTGTCCACCAGTCCTGACATGTTTGCCTTGGAGAGATGACGGAGATGGGCAAATACTGCCTACCTATCCGCCAGGTCAAAATAGATAAGCAAATGTTTGCAAAGGTATAAACGTGTTTGGGATTGTTTGTAAATGTATTCATCTATGTAATGTGTTAACATAAGGCAGATAAAGTAAAAACAGTTAACAGTGAAGTTTCATATAATTAAAATTTCATAATTAATAATCTAATAATAATCACAGTGTTTATGTATATCTTTTAAAAATACAAAAATTGGCAAGGTGTAAGAATGACAATTAACTTCAAAGTTAATACTGATTTTGCTTTGATAGCATCAATATCAATAAACTAGTATTATAAAAACACTGTGCTCAGCCTACACATTAGGAAACATACGAAATGGTTTCTATAACGCTAATAAAAAAGAATTTAGACACTCAGCTTGAAATGAGTGTGGAAAAAAATAAACTTCTAATATAAAATATTTGTTCCTTACCTGTATGTTTTCGAAGATGCTCTTTAAAATGTCCAAAGTGGTCAAACTGCTTCTCACAGTACTGACATATGTGTATTTTTTTCCCAGTTCTCTGCTTCTTACTGACTCCACCTTCTTCAAGGTGGTAACAACTGAGGTGCTGTTTCCACGCGCTCTCCCGAAGATACCTTTTATTGCATATTTCACACTTGAAACTCTCAGTGGAGTGTGATTTCATGTGTTCCTTAAAATGGTAAAACAATTTAAATGAACGGTTACATTTCTCACAATGGAACAAGTCCTTCACATGTGACAGCTGAAGTTCCACAATTTCAATACCTTCTACCTGTTTGCTTGTGGGGTCAGATGCACAGCCGTCTTCATCTTTAATCTGTCCTTTTCTATCGCCTTGGCGGTACTTGCTGGTAATATCTGCCAACAATGCCAGAGCAGAATCATCAGAGGAACCTGTGCTCTGAATGTACTTTATGGACTGCTTGGCAGAAGCCACTTCCTCCAACGTTTCGATGCCTTCATCTTCCACTTCGATTGTGCCTTCAGCAATCTCCACCTCAATTTCAACAGGTTCAGATTCTGCAGATGGCAACGACTCAGTGATAACATTTGAAGTTTCTGCAATCTTTCTTTTTTTTGCTTCACTTTTCCCTGTGGTATTTTCCTCTAGTGGAGCTGAGTTTTCTTTGTTTCTGAAATACATAACACAGGGGTTTAAAAATTCTCTAAGACCAATCAATCCAACTGGGCTTTTTGGAAGAAATTGATAAGCTGATCATAAAACTTGTATGGAAAGGCAGAAAACAAGATTGCAAGACTTATACTAGCTGATATCAAGACTTATTATAAAGCTAACAACTTAGACAATCTGACTGGCGAAAGGATAGACATGGAGATTAATGGAGCAAAATAAAGTCCAGAAACAGACTACATGTGTATAGTCAACTGATTTTTGAAAAAAGGTTCCAAGATAATTTAATGGAGAAAACATACGACAGTAGTGTTGGAACAACTGCTATCTATATAGGAAGAATAAACCTTGTCCCTTACTCACTTAACATACACAAAAAAATTAAAAATGGATCATAGACTTAAATGTAAGAACTATACACTTCTAGAAGAAAACTGGATAAAAATCTTTGCAACATTGAAAGATTTCTTAAATAACATGAAGAAAGCAAAAACTCTGAGTAAAAATTGGTAAGACGGTTTTCACTTGGCAAAACTAATACAATTATGTAAAGTTTAAAAATAAAATAAAATTAATCTAAAAAAATAAAAGGGTTTCATCACCCTCCAAAATGCCCTCAAAAAAAAAAAAAAAAAACTTTGTCCTTTGAAATACATAGTTAACAGGAAGGCAAGCCACAAACCAGAAGAAAAATATTTGTGAACATATTTTTCAAAGGTTTTATATACAGAATATAAAAAGAATTCTTACAATTCAATAAACTCAATCTCTTCAGACAACTGTTGGGAGATAATTCCCCATGAGTCCCTCATGTTTCTGCATATCTTGTGAAGACAGCTTTGGTTCTGGACTATTTTTCAAAGGTGTTTGCAGAAAGGCCAACAGCCTGGGAATACAGAGTGGCTCCTCTGGAGAAGACAGCTTTACTTACTGTCCATATAATAATGTCCCTACTATGGGACAAAGGTCAGGCAGGTTTGTCTGCAGCCCATTTTAAAAGACTTTGGTTTCCCAAGCTGGGGCTTCTTCACCTGTGATGAAAACCAACCACATGCAGGCCACTTTATGTCACCTCTGGGACTTGAGGAAGGGAAAAGTGGCACAAATAGAGTAATAAAGTCCTTTTTTCTGACCTACGAGTCCTGTTATCTTCTATTAGCATCCGTGAAATCGTGGCAGGATAATTTGCTGGCTTGCAAGTAGGGTAACATCTCTGATCCCTCACAGATCTTGCCAGATATTGGCAACCAAGAACAGGATGCTGAAAAAGACAAGACTTTCTGGAACAGGAAGGAGACCACACAGAGCAAATGGAATCTGAGGAAGTCTACTGGAGCTGGCATCAAACATGTTTACCAAATTGTATGGTCAACTGGGCAATAAATGGTTCTCTACTTACTTGTCTACTGCTCTGAGTTGAACTGTGCACCCTCAAAAGATATGATGAAGTCCTGACCCAATAACTATGAACGTGACCTTATTTAAGAATGTCTTCGCAGATGTAATCAAGTTGAGGTCATCAGAGCAGGCCCTACACTATGTCCTCCTAAGAAGAAGGACATTGGAACCAAAGAAGAAAAGGTCGTATGAAAACACTGAGGGAAGATGGCAATGTGAAGATGGAGGCAGAAACTGGCGTTATGCTGTCACAAACCAAGGAACACCTGGGGCTACCAACCTATGAGAAAGGAGAAAGTCAAGTCACGGAAGGAAGGATTCTCCTCTCAAGGCTTCCGAGGGAATGTGGCCCTACCAACAGCTTGATTTAGGACTTCTAGCCTCCAGAACTGTGTTAAGACACACAGTGTTGTGGTACTTTGTTACGGCAGCCCCAGGAAACAAAACACCTATGAATAAGGAAAGGTATACTCTTTTGAAAAAGCCATCACTGCATAAGTCAAGTCTGAGTCAGTTCAGAGGCATAAACCACCTGGCCCCAAGTGGAAAGCAATGTGGATGGGGCTGTTGAATCAAGAGAACCCCCAAACAGACATTGATGGTGTCTACAAAGACCTTTCTGCCTGATACAGGGCTTTGAGGGGTATGAAAACACTGGAGGTTTGTCTGGCTGAGCCACTCACAGCTCAGGTGCTGCTGGAAACTAAAATGTACCTTGCTGACTGGCACAGTCACTTTCTCTCTCCACAGCACTTCCCCTTTTACCTTTTCCCTTTGCCCCCAACTTGACTTAACCTGCTTGGAGAAAGAGAATTACGGTTGAAGCCAAAGTTTCCTTGCTCTCAAGGGCAAACAGTGAAGACATTATATACATCCAAGCATGCTGAGGAAAACTCAAGGATGGTAAAGACACAAATTGCCACAGCTCTGTTATATTCCACAGATGTCCAACTCACCATCCCATCTCTCATCCTGAGAGAGAGGAGGTGCTTGCATTCAAATGTTGGGGTTTGGGCAAGGTCACAGAAGGAAAGGGAGGCTGTCCTTTGGGTGGGGCTGATGTTACAGAAAAGCTCGAATAAACATTGTGGCCAACACAATATATACTGTCATTGCTTTGACATCTGAATGCACAGCAGGGATTGGTATGGCATAGGCATTTACTACTTTCCCATAAGTACCAGAGATGGACCATCTCAATCGAGAAGAGCCACATGCAGAGAAGAGATAATGGAAGAAACTCCCCTAACATTAGCCACCAGTAGCTGGGTCAGGATTTAGCATGAGTGTCTCTATCTCTTGATGTATATATTGCTGATATCCTATTGACTGGCAAGCCCGAAGTCTCAGTCTGAAAAGCCCTGACTATAGTGTCATGACACTTCTACCAGCAGAGACTGCTAATAAGTGATTAAGTGAAACTCGCTCAGTTGTGTCCAACTCTTTGTGACCCTAAGGACTGCAGACCACCAGGCTCCTCTGTCCATAGGATTCTCCATTGAAGAATACTGGAGTGGCTTGCCACTTCCTTCTCCAGTGGATCTTCCCGACCCAGGATTAAACCTGGGTCTCCTGCATTGCAGGCAGACTCTTTACCATCTGAGCCACCACGGAAGTCCAGAGACTGCTGATAAATCCCAAGAAAATTCAGAGGACTGCTCACCAAGTAAAATTTCTTGGGACTAGATAGGCAGATTCACAACATGCAATTCCCTCCAGCAGTTAAAAACAACAACAACAGCTTCTCCACCTCCTCCCTCTTCCCCCAGACATGAGGCCCAGTACCTCACTGGATTTTTAGGTACTAAGGAAACCATGTGCCTCACCTGGGCACTCTATCAGTACTTTTTTCTGTACATCAGTCAATCTGCAACGCAGCACCTTTTAAGTGGGCCTCCAACCAATAGGCTGCACTGGAAGTTTCCATCTAACTGTGGCACATTCCCTACCTTCAGGGACCCCCTAGTCTAATGACCTCTCTGAGCTCTAAGTCTCTGAGACTGACACTTTTTGCAGATTACAGCTTCTGCTAATGGCAGGCTGTCTCCCCAAAGACAGCCCTTGGATTTTGGACTTGCCAATTCCTTGACATGGCTATGAGGTGCATTCACTCTGACAAGAAAGGGTTAGGTGCTATTTGATTCTTGTTAAAAGTGATGCCTGATCCATGGCAGCTTTGAGGCTCTGCAGCCTGATATTGCCATTTGGGAGTGTTAACTAAAACTTAATGACTATCAAGGTAAAAGATGCCCAACAAGTCTCACTGGTCACAAAGAAGTAGTTACATTCAAGAAAGCAGTTGAACTCTTGGCTTTACATGAAAAAGTGGTAGCACCCCTGCTGCCCAAAGAAAGCCACTACATCAATGGGGTTTTTCATTCACTGGTGGCCTAGCTAAGCTGAAGGCTGATGGTATTCACTGGGCTGCCAGATGCTCAGTCTCAGCACCAACTCTGCAAAACCAAAAGTGGACACGGTTGCTCTGCTCAGAAGGCAGAACTCAAGGCTATATTCGTCATTCTGGACGACACTCTCCACAATTAACCTTGAGATATTTTTACTGACTCCTGGATTATTGCAAATGGCCAAGCTGCCTGGGAGACCTGGAAATCTTGGCAGATTAAAGACACCCATCTTAAGGGTCAAAACTATGGAGACAAAGAGCTGTTGATCCAAGCATCTGAGTAAGTAGTTTAGATACTCATGGTAAAGGCCTGTTCTCTAATGATACCAACTGGAATCAAGTTGCTTATCAACCTACACTGCCCAGACTTCCATCACCGTTGCCTAGGTCCCACATTATTATGAACATGGTGACACATCCACCATCAGAGACTGAGCAGAAAGTCAAGGACCCTATGCTTCTGATGGAGACGTTACTACAGCATGTCAGACTTGTGACACTGGCCAAAAGTTGGCCTGTCTTATGGTGAATGAGGCCAAATCATACAGGGCATTGTCTCCAACTGTTCCTGGCAGACTGACTACACTAGACCTTTTGACCCATCTCAGGGCTATATGCCTCTCAACTATTGACACTTTTTCAAGGTATGCTGTTGCTGTTCAGGTCTGAGCAGCTGGTTCTGGTCACACCATAGGGCATTTGAAACTAAGCTGTGTCATATGTTTAGCTTTCTGGACCATGTGCAGTCTGATACTGATGCACCAAATGCTACTCAATCAGCTGTTAGTCAAGGTATTGTTAAACCTTTCAAGCTTTCTACCATCCAGATACTGGTGTTGTAGAGAACTGCAGGAATTTTCTCAAACAATGACTCAAAAAACTTTCTGACTCTACTTCCCTCACTTCCGCCTCGTCCAAAAATCCAGTAAGGCAGTTTAGTCATCAAATCCCACTATCCCCAGAACCATCTGTTTTTGGCTGCCTCCTGGGTAAACGATCAAGGCAAATGGAGTGGGAAGTTATGTAAACCTCAGTGGAAATTCAGGGTCTGCTGTTATCATTCTCAGACATGATCTTCTTCCTTCTGCCTAATGGCAACCTGGGGTCAGCCTGGTCAAAAGTGGGCCTAGCAGATTTAAACTTAGTTCCAGTTCAGCTATCTGGATTCTCTTATGGAATGGACATCATCTTAGATCCTAAGCATAATGACTACTTGGTTGAATATACTGCTTGCCAAGTGTTCTTAGATTGGTCCTCATGACCCAAAGTGGAAGACATAATAGGTATCTTAAGTTTTATAAAATGTCCTTGCCCCTGACCATTCCAGATGACAGGTCTGGGTAACAGAAGGAGAGAACTGGAAATGGGGTTAAGTTACAGCTACTAGAAAGGCACACACTGGTTTTGTGGGGGTAGAAGGAGAACCACACCACCCTGGAACCTGGAGAGAAAACCTCGTAGACTCCAGGAGGTACAGGGGAGGAAGGGACATTAGAGATCTCTGTCCTTCAGGACCGCTCTGAGTCTTCCTCAGGTAGGAAAAGGCTCTCGTTCAGGTCTCCTCAAGTGCTGCAACTTGCAACTCCTTAATCTGTCGTCTCACGCCAAGGACTCTGACAACTCAATCACCACCTCAACTTTACCAGGAAGGATTTTGCAAAGAGCAGGGGATGGCCAAGACTTGTATGTCTCATGCAAAAACCCCAGATGTTTGCCCACTACCATTACCAAAGCTGAGGCTCAGTTCATGAGGCACCTGACTGCCACTCAGCTGGCATCCAGGTGCTCATGATAAACAGAATGGATTAAACTGGCTGCCCTTAGACATTCTCTCCAAAAACAAAGCCTAGACACAATCATTGAAGCTGAGCTGGGAAAAGGAGAGGCCATGCTCGTGACAACATCAACCTGTGAGCCAAGTGAAGAGGGTCATCCCACTTTGGGAGCACAAACAAATTGTAAACAACACTTTATTCCAAAAGCACCTATGTGTTCCAAGGACCGTATTTCTTGTATGAAGTCAGGTACTAACTTCCTTCCCTCCCTATAAATGCCTTGCAACTCTCGGTGGGAAGAAGACACCGTCCAATGTTTAGGGAAACACCACTGGCTTTTCAATTTAGTTCTCAGATGACCATATATCTCTCCAAAATGAGGCTACTCAAATAAAAAGGTGGTACAAAATTTGTGCCTGACTCAACACAATGTGATCAATGATACCACTTGGGCTCTGGAAGGTATTCATTTTGGCCTCAAATCACTAGCCAAGGTTATTACGGAGGCTACACTTGCCCTAGATGTCCTCCCTGTGGACCAATAATGAGACTGTGCAATTGCTAAAACATCTTGCTATACTCAGATTAATGCTTACAGCTAAGTGGAAAAGCCAATACAGAAACTAAAGGAGAAAGCTACCTGGCTTTCTAGGGATTTACTCAGTTGGCTTAGTGCAGGACCTTAGAGGAGTGGGTGCACAGTTAAGCTTAGCACTGCAGGGTGGCCATACCCTGCTACTTGGAGTTCTGCTGAAACAGCTGTCTTAATTAAATCCAGTGTGAGAAAAACTGAATGGATTTGGTCCAAGTCCCTATTGGTCAGATTAATCCAAGTGGTTATGGAGTAGCGTACTCATGAGAAAATTCACCAGAAGCTGAGCGCAGAAAAACCATACTGTGGAAGAAAATTCTCCATGGATCCCTCAGATTTCTGCATATCTTATACACAAACATACGGCCAGTCTTGTTCTGTCTTCCGAGTTGTCTATATAGCAAATTACCTTACAAAATAGACCCTTTCTACCTCCAGAATGGAGGACAATTATTTATTGTCCAGAATAATAAAGATAATGGCCCCTCTGGGGAAAAACCTGGGCAGGTTTGCTTGCAACTCGTTATAAAAGATCTGGTTTCCTAAAGCCCAGAGTTTCTCAAGTGTGATGTAAACCACCGAGAGCACAGTACACACCAAGGTGATTGCATTATTCCACATGGGACTCGGGGTATGGAGGCAAGAAAAATTGATATGAACATGAACTTCAGGCTGTTCTGTATGCTGTGAAAGAAATAAAGTCCTTTCTGACTCATGAGTTTCATGTCTTCTGCCAGCATCCATAAAACTGTGGCATGCCAACTTATTAGCTTGCAAATAGGGTAAAATCTCACACCTGTCACAGTTCTTGACAATATCCCAACTTTAAAAATGGGCAAAAGATACCCCAAAGAAGATAAACAGATGGCAAAAGAGCACATGAAAAAAGGCTCAACATCATTAGTCATTAGGGAAATGCAAATTAAAACCACTATATACTTACCAACTTGGCTAAAATAAAAGTCTGATCATATCAAGTATTAGGAAGGCTGTGGAGCAGGTGGAACTCTTATACACTACAAGCTGGAATGTAAAATGGCTCATCACTTTGGAAAACAGTTTGGCAGTTTCTTAAAAAAAAAACAACTAAACACATCCACCATACAACCCAGCTATTCCACTTCTAGGTATTTACTTAGAGAAATGAAACCATATATACAAAGACCTACAAATATTCATAGCCATTTCATTTGTAATAGCCAAAAAATGAAAATAAAACCTAAATGTCTATCAACAGATGGTGTATGTTAGTCGCTTAGTTATGTCTGACTCTTTGCAACCCCATGGACTGTAGCTGGCCAGGCTCCTATGTCCATGGAATTCTCCAGGCAAGAATACTGGTTGGAGGCTGCCATTCCCTTCTCCGGGGGATCTTCCCAACCTAGGGATCAAACCCAGGTCTCCTGCACTGCAGGAAGATTTTTACCATGTGAGCTACCAGGAAAGCCCAGATGGTATATTCATACAATGGAGTAACAGTCAGCAATAAAAAGGAACCCACAACAACATGGACAAACCTCTAAAGCATGAGGCTAAGTGAAAAAAGTCAAGCATGAAAGACTACACAATATAGGAAGCCATTTATATGACATTCTAAATAAGATAAAGCCACAGTGATAAAAATCAAGATCATTGGTTGCCTGGGGCTGGGGATCAGGGCTGATTGCAAAGTCACAAGAAAACATAGGGAGATGGGAATGTTTGTGGTGGTGTACAATTAACAAACTTCAAACTTTACATTAAAACGAGTGAACCGTATTATGTGAATTATATTTCAAACGGCTGAGAAAGAAAACATCTATAAGGCAACTGCTGTTTCCTAACAAGTAACAGGAACCTTCTCATACAGTTTTAAATAAAAATAATGATGCAATTTCAGCAAAATAAGGTCTGAGATTCTTTTCCAGTGCCATTCAAAAAGTTTACCACTGTATGTCAAAAATACATGCATACTGCAAATGCTAGAAGAGCATTTATTCACTTTCTCTATCTGCAATAAGATATACAATAAGCAATAGTTATAAAATAAGCTTCTCAACAGACAGTTGCCTTCACCGGTTGACTTAAATACAACTAAATTATGCAATATTTATTCCTAAATTGTATATTGACATACACATAACCTATGAAAAACAGCCAATATGTAATACTGCTATCTTCCTGAAGAACTCTTCAGACTGTACTGCATGTGTAACTGGTTCATCAACAATTTAACATGCCAACATATTTATCTTGGCAAGCGCTGATGGCTGTAATTACTGTAAGGACCTCAGTCTTATAATCTTCTAAAAGTTTCTAAATGGCTGTACCCAGCTATTCTTATCCTTTGACTAGACACATAAACTCAGTTAAATGCCTCCCAAATCCAACCTTGTCCATTGTCAGAGAATATGTTCCAATGTTCTGCTACTCAGGACTTTCCCTATAGTGAGATGCTACTCACTACCCCAAGCAACAAAGGGACCACAGAGAACATATTTTCAGAGAGTTCTCAAACAGGATTTAACCAGAAATCTGATGCTGCCGAATCTACCTCCACTGTAACACAGTATGATCTAATCAGGTACATATCCACAACACACCTAATTTATTTTTGCCATCCAGATCTTAGCTCTCTCTGCAGAAGAATGCTGGCCTGGTTTTAATCATTCATAAATGCTTACTGGGCCAGATGCTAGGTACCAGAGAACATATACACACCAAGCTCCTATCAGAAAAGTCTAATCTTGAACTCTGTCACCAAACTAATTAAAAGCTTATTAGGGAAAAAATTATTTTTGGATAATTACAGTTCAATTATTTCTAAATTCTAAATTACATCTAACTGAACCACATCAGGGAGTCAGACTAAATCATTTTGTCCCATGTGAAACTGATTTTTACCAAATTTCACCTTCATGTTTTACCAATGACCTGTATCGAGGGTCCTATGAAACAGAGCCAGGAGCTACCACCAATAGTAATTCACATTTAGAGTACTACATGCCAGACTCCAGGCTAAGCACTTTACATTCATTCATTCAGCCCTCACAAATAATCCTATGTAGAAATGTCCTTTATTATCCCCATTTGACAGATGAGGAAACTGCGCAGCTGACAGGAGGTGGAGTAATCTCATTAAGGACACACTGTGGCAGAGCTGGCACATTTTCGAGGCAGCCTGTCTCCAGAGCTCTTGTTCTTATTCATTACAGTGCCACTATTCATTATGTAAGATGTTGAAGTATTTATTCATGATACCACTTAATGTCTTCCTAATAATTTCCTATGAGAAATTGTGTTTTAATACCACGAATGGTTCCTAAGCAATTGATTTGTTCTCATCCTATAACCATAAATAATGTAACTGAGATTCAGTCATGTCCAACTCTTTGTGACCCCATGGACTATCAAGTCCATGGAATTCTTCAGGCCAGAATACTGGAAGTGAGTAGCCATTCCCTTCTCCAAGGGAATCTTCCCAACTCAGGGATTGAACCCAGGTCTTCCACAATGCAGGCAGATTCTTTACCAGCTGAGCCACCAAGGAAGGCCTCTTTTATACTAGATGCTTCAGAACTCAGAGCTACATTTAGCCTATCTGGCAAGTACAGACTCAAATGGCATGTATTTTTGCCACCATATTTCTAACTTCACTGATTAACACCTCACCTGGCCTATTTCTTGTATCTTCACCAACTTTCTCACTTATTTTTAAACAATACCATGTTAATCTTTGTAAGCCAAGCATTTTTTAGAATAAATCTTGGTACAAATAATTAACAACTTGCCTCCATAGAACAGTGTATAGGAACCCAGAGAACTCCTTAAAAATTGCCTAGCCCTCCTTATTTTACTGGGGCTTCCCAGGTGGTGCAATGGTAAAGAATCTGCCTGCCAATGCAGGAGATGCAAGAGACATGAGTTCAATTCCTGGGTCAGGAAGATCCCTTGGTGGAAGAAATGGCAACCCACTCCATATTCTTGCCTGAAAAATTCCGTGGACAAAGAAGCCTGGTGGGCTATAGTTCATGGGGTCACAGTCAAACACGACTGAGCGTGAGCATGCCTTATTTAATTAGAAATAAAAGATGCTGCCTTTGTTAATATTAGGACAGTTTTTACTGTAAGGACAAGAAATCAAGTGTGAGGGAAAGAACAATCAGTAACCAGTAAAACTTTAAGTGTGCTAAATCGCTTTAGTCATATAAGACTCTTTGCAACCCTATGGACTGTAGCCTGCCAGGCTTCTCTGTTCATAGTATTCCTCAGGCAAGAATACTGGAGTGGGTTGCATTTCCTTCTCCAAGAACTTTACAGATCCTTAAATATATTCCTGATTTCAAACTGTCAGTTCTTTATGACATGACACATATGATAAATTCTTGACTAAGAGTCAGGGTGAACATGACTGAAAGTAACTATCTGCGCCTCATTAAGGAAATAATTACCTGACTTCAAGGGCTTTGATAGCTTCTAGCATCTGTAGAAATTCTGCTGCTTTCCATACATCATTGGCTTCTTCTTCTCCTTGTATCATTAACTTTGCTGTATATGTGAACTCAATCAAATGACGAAAGGCCATTTTACTAACACCTGTAAAAAGGATGTGCATTAACATGTATTCACATTGATTCAAATCTTATAGCATTTAGTAATGGGAATAAAAAGAAGCTCAGTGTTTGAAAACTGATTAGCATTTGTCATTTTAGAAGACAACTTCTGGGTAGAATTCTCATTTACAGCATAATATCATAGCCAAATTCAACACTAACTAGCAAACTACTTTAAGACCGTTCCCAAAGATTTCCTAAGGCTCTTACAGAACAGTAAAATCTATCACTTAAATACACAAATGGGCTAACTATTACATCAGAAGTTCCCCTCTTGCCAGCGAGCTCTGTGTCAACTCAGCTCCAAAATCATCAATAGCTTTCCACAGCTTAGCAAATAAAGTTCAATACCATTCTGCCTTTATTTCAAGGTCCTTTACATTATTTTTCTACTTACCACTATTTTTCCCTTCCAAATTTTAAAATGTTATCAAACCGACATTATATATTTATTCTCAAACAAACCCTTCGCTTTCTAAGCACTTCCTTGCCGTTAACACCCTCCTTTCCTGAATGCTTAACCACTTTATTTCTGGATAAATTCTATGACCCTTGAGGGCCCAATTTTAATGCCACGTCTTTAATGAACCTTCTTTAATACTTCCCTCAGGGTCAACTCCAAACCTAGTCTGATAGTTAAAATTCATAGACAACTCTTGACTGCAAGTTACTTGAGGAGAATGTCTGTCTAAACTCACCTCACAGTATCTAACACAAAGCTTCCTAAAGTGAAAGCACACAAATTTGGTATAAATAAAGGCTAAAGCCATTTTTAGAATTAAGCTTCCATAATTCCTAGCTTTCTTTACAAGTTCTATGTTTAGATTTTGGCCCAAAATGATACTATACTTCCCTGAGCTCTTCAATGCTATGTAGTATTGTTTCAGTCTGCTAATGCGAGATATGAAAAGCTAGTGACAGGAACAAAGAGAAAACTTTTTACAGGCTTTTTTATGCTAAGAAATGCCTAAGACCAAACTGCACACAATATGCACAATTACAAAACAAGAATGTCCTCTGGCAGTCCAATGGTTAAGACTCCCAAGATTTTACTGTCAAGGGCATGTGTTGTTAGATCCCTGGTCTAGGAACTATGATCCCAAAAGCCACGTGGCGCAGCCAAAAAAATATAAAAATATTTTTATGTTCTTTCAATGCAGTTTATACACCTGAATGTAGCCTTCCAGACAACAGTAAGAAAGCTGGTAGAATATCCACCATCTGTGTAAGGAAAAATACCACTCAGGAAGTCAGAACTTTCAAGTTTTAGTCTAGGCTCTTCATGACTTGTGCAATGTGGGAGGTCAGAACTTCTGAGTCTCAGAAAACTCATCTTCAAATTGCCTGACAACAATAGGAGTACTAAAAAGCACTACCGAATACAATGTAACTTCACCCAGTTACATGCTACCAAATAAGCAACTAAAAATAAACTGGATTCACTGAAGATTAATTTTACTTGGGTCTCCTAGTCTTTTTTTCTTTTTAAATATTTAATTGTGGCACACAGGATCTTCAATCTTCATTATGAACGCAAGCTCTTAATTGCAGTATGTGGGACCTAGTTCCCAAACCAGAGGTTGAACCTGGGCTCCCTGCATTGGGAGCACAGAATGTTAGGGACTAGACCACCCAGTAAGTCCCTCTCTCCTGGTTGTCTTTTGACCATGTTATTCAAGAGTAGCCTGAGGAACAGACAACTAGATTTTGCTTCCTTTTTTTTTTAAGATGTTTTGATCAAATATTTAAAAGTGAATCAAAAATTTTTCCTATAAACGACATGTATTATTTTTCCTGAAGTGGAATGAAATTTTGGTTTTTAATTAAACACACATACTATATACATATATATATACTATATATATATCAGGCAGGCCTCTAAATACTTTACAAATTATCAACTGACTTAATCTTCATAACAACCCTATGAAGTACTATTATAATCCCCATTTTAAAGAAATTGAGGCACGGAAAAGCTAAGTAACTTGCCAAAGTCACATAGCTATTAAGTGATAAAACTAGAATCAAACCCAGATTGTCTGGCTCCGAAGTCCATGATAAAGATTTTTGAACAGGATGATGCTAAGGAATATTCCTGCTTGGAAGAGTCTGAATATCCATGGTCTCACTCACTACAGGATTGCAATCTCTTACTCATACTTACAAAGTCCCCCATATCTCTTAAAACCAAAAGTTTCCAATAAATGTGGCAGCAAAATTTGATCTGAACATGAGGCCATTTATAATCTTTATCCAACTTACAGTAAATTTTAATAAGCTATGTTGCTTATTAATAATACATTAGATTATTATTATTTGGTTATAGGATATTGCCCCAGGCCCCACTGGGAGTATTGCGGAATACACATAGTGAATTACCTTAGGAAATTCTAAGTTAGTAATTTCAAGAAACATTTGACCTTCAAGGATTTGTGGATTTAGCTCCTCCCAATCTTGGTTAATCAGAGTCACCTGTGACTTAAGCATGGACTCCTCATCTCCAGAATCACAACTGGGGTAGTGAACTGTTTTTTATAAGCACCAAGGTGCTTCTTACGTGGCCAGTCCAACACTGGTCCTAGGAATAAACCACAAACCTGACTATTTAGTTAACAGGAACCAAACTTACAACACCTTTGTAACACCTGCCCAGGTAAGTGAAGGGTTGGTAGGTAATGCACAGCCCTGCAAAAATATTTTATACTCTATCAGGACTAGTAGGCTAACTTTCAAATTTCAGCCCATTTTTTTCAATTCCTTACTCTTTTCATAATATAAGTGCAGGACAAGACAATTTTTTAAGCACGGTATCTAAGAAAAATGTTAATACAAACACCTTCAGTCCAGTTCAGTCGCTCAGTCATGTCCGACTCTTTTCAACCCCATGAATCGTTAGTATGCCAGGCCTCCCTGTCCATCACCAACTCCCGGAGTTCACTCAGACTCACGTCCATCGAGTCAGTGATGCCATCCAGCCATCTCATCCTCTGTCGTCCCCTTCTCCTCCTGCCCCCAATCCCTCCCAGCATCAGTCTTTTCCAATGAGTCAACTCTTCACATGAGGTGGCCAAAGTACTGGAGTTTCAGCTTCCTTAACCTGGGTCATTTTTCCCATTCACAAAGAGGCAAAGGATTGAGGGGTGGAGGGCATTCCCCAACTAGTGGAAAACTCCCA
This sequence comes from Bos indicus x Bos taurus, assembly GCF_003369695.1. Lineage (NCBI taxonomy): Eukaryota > Metazoa > Chordata > Mammalia > Artiodactyla > Bovidae > Bos > Bos indicus x Bos taurus. Next base: position 31,390,716 of record NC_040095.1, read on the forward strand.
CTCAAATAGGATGAATGAATATGTCCTTGGGTGTTTCATTCTTGATATTAGAAGCTAAAATTTCAGACAGAGTTGCTGTTTGAGAGAAACTAGGTACTTATGGATCTGTGGTTTCAGGGCAAGTAAAGAATGGATTTGGAAAATTGGAAGCTCGGTTTAGGAGAAGGCTGTTGTGTTCCAAACAAGGAAATCAATGTATGTTGAAGATGTAATATGGTGTGAATCTAAGTCACAAAGCTTAGCTGGGATGCTTCTCAGTTGAAAAAACAATTTTAAGTCAAAGGTGAACCTGTAGTTCTAATCAAAGATAACTCACTTCACCAAAGACAGAAAAAGCAGAGAGAGAGCTGGCCCAGTTTGCACCTATGACAGTTCATACTCATAGAACAGATTACAATTTAAACTCCCTTTATATATGCTTGCTTTTACAAAACCCTAAGGCAGTGGTTCTCCACACTGGCTGCATACTGGACTTTTCCTATGGCAACACTGCCCTAACTTTGCTATTCAAAGGAATCATCTGAGGATTCTGTTCTGATTCAGTAGGACTAGGGTAGAGCCTGAGAGTTTACAGCTCTCACAAGCTCCCAGGCGATGCCATGCATCCTCAGACCACACTCTGAATGACAAAGACCTAGAGAACTTTGAAAGACAGATGCTTAGACTTCACCCCTCAAAGAGTGAACTGATCTGGAGAAAAACTCTGGCTATTAGTACTTGCAAAAGCTCCTCTGGTGTTTCTAATGTGCTGCTAAATATGAGAACTATCACTATTTTACAGATAGGAGTTCCAGTTTTAGCTACGATGAAGAAAGTATACTCCATCCTATCTTGTCCATTGATACAACTAAAGACCCTGGACAGAACATCTAACGCTAATATAAAAGGACTTTGAAGAAAAAATAGAAGCAAAGAGCCTGGGGAGAGAAAAAGAACTCAAAGAAGAGTAGTGAGTTTCCTGTTTTATATTTTTCCTCCTCTATAGCACAGCCTGAGGACAGTAAAACTCCCATAACTGGGTAGTAGGTGCAGACAGACTAGAGAACCAGGAAAGGAGATGGAGCATGTGTGGCAGTGGGGAAAATAACTGGTTTTTAGTCCTCTCTCAGCTCTTCCCCAGTTAGAATGCTGCGTAACTGTGGCTAGCTGCCACCAAGCAGGCACCTAAACTCTATGACAAAGTTCCTCTGGCTGAGAACTAGGAAAGAGACAATCATCTGAAGAGACGGAGAGAATTCATGTTATTTTCCTCTCTCACCATTTTATCCAGGAAATGGATCCTATCACAGAAAATGTAGGAGACCACAGAGAGGCTAAATTCCCAGTTTTCCAGCCAGAGGACCAGGAAAGAGAGCTCTGGGGAGCTAAAGAACAGAGAAAAATCAGGAGGGGGAGCTGGTGAAAAGTCCTTTAAGCCTGCGTATGCAGTCTTGAGCATACTGCCTAGCTACAATAATGGGAGGTAGCACAGCAAAGGCTCTGAGAATTAGACTGTGTGTGGACTACCACCCAGGTCGGCACACCTGGGGCCTGAACAGAACAAAGGTGTTAAGAACTAAATTGGAACTGGATCCACAGCCCACACAAGGCAGTTTGAATCTAATCAGGTTGACTGCCAAAACAAAATAAACCACAATCAAATCAGTAACACTAACAAAAACCAAAGCATTTTCCAGAGATTCTAAGCGATCGCAGAGTGTTAAAATGTAATATTCAAAATGCCCATGACACCATCCAAATTTACTTGACATATTTTGCAAATTAAAAGAGAAAAAAAGGAAGATGTTCAGTGTTACACAACTAACAAACAGTAAAACTAAGACTACAACCCAGGTTTTCTAAGTGCATGCCCAGGGCTTTCTCTACAGCCAGGTGACCTAGCCAGATAGCAGTAAAGCAATTTCAAAGTTAAAGGCTTAAGAAGACACTGAGCCAAATTGATTCTTCAAACCTGGATCTGATAAATAAAAACAAAGAATGTTTTTATATGTTTCCTTCTTACTTTCTATAGTTTAAATACTGAAGATTGTGTGCCCTATACTATAATGGATCCTGACCCAAAGATCAAACCCAGGTCTCCCGCATTGCAGGCAGACTCTTTACCGTCTGAAGCATCAGAGAAATACCTATAATGGACATAGCACGTCAGAAATATAAGAAATAATTCCAAAGTGATTACTCTTGAGAACAAAAGACCCTACTTCTTCAGGTAGGTCAGTATTCCACGCTGCACCAGCAATACCTATTCTAGCCCTAGCCACTTACTTTTTGACTTAGGATTCTGCCCAGAAGTTGCCTCCTCTGTGAAATTCTTCCTCTCTCTAAGCTACTAAATCACTCATCCTTCTTCTTCCCTTCTTATACCATTCTGCAATAAAATTCCCTGCAACATTTTTTTTTTGCACTCTTATACCTGTTGCCTACCCACGATTAAATTTGGAAATTCTCTTAAGGGCTATCTTATTAATCAATTTCTCATTTCCTGGATCTGGCACGGTATTAACAGGTATTAAATTTGATAAATAGCCCCAATTTAGTAAACTTTGGCAATGCACCAAACACTACACCAGGCACTCTGCACATGTTAATTCAATTAATCATTAGTACAAGCCTACTAACAATCACACTTCTCAGATGAAGCAGCAACTATGCAACTGAGGTAAAGTAACCTGCCTGGGGTCTCATACCTCAGGTGAATACCTGGATGCAACTTTGCCTTGTAATAGAAACAAATACCATATAGGATCCTGGAGTCTAACTTTAGTATGTTTTGAGGATTTCTGTTATGCCTGTGCTCTCTCCATCACAGATATCAAAAGATAATCTATCTATGGATACCAGTTAGAAGGCTAGATAAGCTGGCACTATCAAAGTAAGAGGATCTTTTAACTCTTCTTTACTCCCCTAGGCACCAAATTTTTCCAAGGGAATACTGTTTCTAGGCAACCCGTTCATAACAGAACATATACATATAGTGAAAGAGATATAAAACCAAAACTCAAGAACCCCATATTTATGTAAGAAAGCTGATTTATTTCCTATAATTTTGGATTGGGGGTAGAGAGCTAGGTATTATAATAGCAGAAAACAAAAGCATGGGAACAGCATAAACTGAATCCCTTGCTAAGTAGGAAACCTTAGGTAAGTAATCTTTTAGAGCCTGTTCCCTGATATGTAAATTGGAAATAAAACAACTTACTTCAAAGGATAGCTGTGAAACTCAGAAAACACACATAAACAACACAGCGTAACACCTAGCACTTGGCGGACTATTATTTTAAAAAAAACCCAGTATAACAATTTCTATTTTAGGACATTATGTAGTGGATGACCCCTTCCATTCTAGACCTTCTATAACCACTTGAACTTCTTTTAAATGTCACTTCATCTTTCCTAGCTTTTTCCATATTATAGCAGCCCATTTCACACTGTGCATGTCACGCTAATACAGAGACCCGCAGCATCTTGATTAGTCTAAAACATAAGGCCACTAAATAAGATGGAAATTCACTTTTAATACATTTTCAAAAGATAGTGACCACTGGTTTTAGCAATGAAAAAGACTCGTTTAAGAGACCAACAAATACCATTTAACCTAAGTTTTTCCTGGAAGATCATCTTACCAAGCACGTTACTAAAAGTAAGAATTCTCAGGTGTCAAAAGAACAATTTACCCAGTCACCTAACAGGAACCATTCGTACCTGTTTCCCATGGTATTTTACTAAATTACTGTCTAAAAAACTTCATCAAATTATAATGTTTGCTAAATAATGTATTTAAAACAAGCATTTACCTTCTATCTCCACCAAAGGTTCCTGAGTAAACTCTTGAAAGAATTTATAGAAGAACTTGCTGCAAGCAGCCAAAACAGCCTTGTGGGCCTTAAAATGGTGTCCTAGAGAAAAAAACAAAATCATCATATTCACAAAAATCAAGTATAATAAAACAAGTTAAAAAATTAAACTACAATCTTTCTTAATATAATTTTAAAAACTATATTCTGGGCAGCTATCTTGACAAATTTGAATCTCAATTAGACATGAAGCCAAATTTTTACTTCAGAAGCCTTACTTATTAAGTCAGTTTTATAAAGGACATCTAACATTTCAGGAGGTACCACTTTAAGTCAAAAGCATATCCTATTCAGTTGAAACTGCTAAATAGAAACATAACTCAAAAGGTTATATATCACTGTAAAAGAGAAGAAAAAGGCACAGAATAAGCACCAAGCTGGGTGTGTTTGCTATGAAAAACACTTTAGGATGCCTAATATTAGGAAACTCAACTTATAGCAAACCTATAACAAAGATTAGCTTGCCTTAAGTCTGTTTTCACTAAATAGAAAAGACACCTAAGCTGTGTTTGTCTCCACTGTAATGACAACTCTCAAGACTGGTAAATACCCCATTCTATTTTGGGGGTTATCAAAGCGGGTACCAGTGCTGCAAAGAAGTCTCTCACATTCTACCTCCAAGACCATTTGGGAAACTATAAAGAATCAACACTTCGCAAATGACTCCTGTGAGTGACTGCTCAAAGCAGCTTAGCTGCAGAAATCTACTAACCAAACATTCTGAGACATCCTCCCTAACCCACGCCCTCATCCTGCACTAAAGTGTGCAATGAGAACACTTGAGAAGGCTGCAAGAAGTTAAAATGCCATGATTACGTCGAAAGCGTGACCAGCCTTCTGCAGCATGGTCTCCGTTAAAGGATACTGCTAAGTGTCCTCGGGTCCGAGAGCGCACCCTCCACAGACTTTCGACAGGTAGTCTACAGAAGATGAGTAAAAAAGGCGGGTGGGGGAAGGGAAGAGATCTGAAGGCACAAACTTAGCTCCTCAGCCCACCACCCTGCTCACCGTCGACAATAAGGGTGATGTCAGTAAACCGGTCCTGCTCTCGCTGTTCATTCAATCGGTCCAGGATCATTTTATGATGTTCAGGGAACTCCTGAAGGCATTCCATCGTCTCTTCGGCCTCCATGGCCGTCCGGTTGCTCTACAAAAGAGGAGCATGATAATGTACACCCATGAGCTCGGGCTGAGGAACAAAACCCCTAAAGCATAAAATAACAACAAAAAAAACAAAACCCCAGCAACGTGAAAGAAGGGGGGAGGGTGAGGCAAGAGGAGAGGAAGGCGAGGGAAGAAAGAAAGGCGAGCCGGGCGGCCGCCGCGCGTTGGGGGCCGGAGCCGCGGCCGCGGGACTCCGAGCCTGACCTAATTGGAGTCGGGAGACGCGAGCTGGAGCGGGGTGGGCACAGCGCCGGAGGCTCCGAGCGCCGGGGCGCGCAAGTCCGGCAGGGGAGGAGACCCTACAGCCGCCGCGGCCCGCCAATGGCCCGCCAAGCCCCTCGGCCCGTCCCTGGCTCCCGCCTTCCCGGGACCCGGTCCGGCCCGCGGCCCACAACGACTCCCGGGTCGCCTCTCCCTCCCCCGCCCTCCCTCTTCTCCCCCGCCCCGACCGGGCCGGCACTCACTCAGGGAAGGAGGAGCGGCCCGGGCCTGCGCGTCACTTACGTCGACGTGCTGCGTCACGGCGTCGGACTCCGGCTGACGCGGACGCCTAAGCGCAGACTAGAGAGCGGCAGGGCCACGCCCCCGCCCGCCCTCCTCTAAGGGCAGGGCGGAGCTAACCGAGAGATTTGGCGCTCGCGAAGCTTAGGCCGCTCGCACAGGGAGGAGGGAGTGCAGCTGAGGCGGGGTTAGGCCGGTTTACGGCCTGGCTTTGTCGGGGGTGGGGCTCCACCTTCTACCCACCCGCGCCACACTCCAGGTGTGAACACTTCCGAGCCGGACCTCAGAATAAACTCGCAACCGGTTCCGGGTGTGTTTTATACCGCTGCCCCCCCTCCCCCACCACGCCCCGCCCCGTCCCCTTCCTCCCGAGGCCTAAGTCTGGCCACCTTACCTAGCTCAAGATCCTCCCTCTCTCCTCTCAGTCCTAAAAGCCTTTCCTTCTCTGCTCTCCCCTCTCAGGGCGAAACTCGCCCCGCACTTCTCCCTACCCCTGAACAGCGCCTCTCCAGCCATTTCCTCGCCAATGTCCGGGCGCTCCCTCTGCTTGGGTCCGGCCGGCGCACGTGCGCTCGCTCCGACACCCGGTCGGCCGCGGCGCGGGCAGCGGCGGCCACGGGCGCGAGCACGTTCCGGCCGCCTAGGATCTTCCTCCCGGGTGCCCGCCCTCTCTGTGTTCGGCGGGCAGCGCGTGTTTGCTAGACTTAGGTCCTGTGGCTGCTCGGGTTATTACACGTGGTGTTGTTAACTGCAGCTCTCCATTCCCCAGGTCCCACGCTTAAAGAGGCCAGTGACCCATAGTAAGCCCCACGTGACTGGATCATTCATTCATTCCTGGGGGGGGGGGGGGGGGAGGCGGGGAATGACATTTTGAGAATGAGATAGTCCAAATTTACTCATTCTTTTCTCTCAAAAGAGAGATTAGGATTAAGGATTAGGGAAGGGTTTAAATAGCTGCAGGGGTAAATGTCGCTCAGTCGTGTCCCACTCTTCGGAACTCCATGGACTGTAGTCCATGGAATTCTCCAGGCCAGAAGAGTGGGTAGCCGTTCCCTTCTCCAGGGGATCTTCCCAACCAGGCATCTAACCCAGGTCACCCACATTGCAGGCGGATTCTTTACCAGCTGAGCCACCAGGGAAGCCCAAGAATACTGGAGTGGGTAGCCTATCCCTTCTCCAGGGGATCTTCCTGATCCAGGATTCGAACCGGGGTCTGCTATACTGCAGAGGGATTCTTTACCAGCTGACCTACCAGGGATCTGGGCTTCCCTGATGGCTCAGACGGTAAAGGACCCTCCTGCCAATGCAGGAAACACAAATTAGATCCCGGGGTTGGGAAGATCCCCTGGAGAAGAAAATGACAACCCACTCCAGTATTCTTGCCTGGAGAATCCCATTGACAGAGGAGCCTGGTGGGCTACAGTCCATGGGGTCACAAAGAGTCAGACACGGCTGAGCGACTAACACTTTCAAGGGTAAATGTAATGATTATTTCAGCAGATATTTATTAAGAGCCGACATTGTCTTAGGCACTCTTTAGTGTTGGTCACTCAGTCATGTCCAACTCTTTGTGACCCCACGGGCTGTAGCCCACCAGGTTCCTCTGCTCCATGGATTTCTCTCCAGGCAGGAATACTGGAGTGGGTTGCCATTTCCTTTTCCAGGGGATCTTCCCAACCCAGGGAATGAACCGGAGTTTAGAGCCATCAGGGAAGCCTAGGCACTATTTAAGGGACTAGGAATTCCAGTGGTGAACAAGGCAAATGTGGTTTCTGCCTTCCTGATCTGAGTGTGATAGAGTAAATAGACATTACTGAACAGTGAATTTCCTGGTGCCGACTGCTGAGTGTTATGAGACAGAACAAGATAATCTGGAGGTCAAGGAAAACTAGTGATATATATGAAGTCTGAGTGTTCTTAGTCAATAACATGCTGAGGTATGGGAGAGACTAAAGCTCTCTGGAGCTGAAGGAATGTTGCTGGGCAGACCCACAAGGGCCTTGTAAACAGTGTTAAAGGCATAGAGTTTCTCATGATGGCAAAGGGAAGTCTTGAAGATTGAGCGAGATAGTGACATCATAAATTTTACTTTGTAAAGAGAATTCTGTGGAGAATAAATGAGATGAAATAGAAGTAGAGATTAGTTGGGAGATTGTTAGTAATCTAGATGAAACCATGGTGGCAAATGAGATTAGAAATTTGACAGAGGGAATTGCCTGGTGGTGCAGTGGTTAGGGGCTTGCCCTAGTGATAACCTGACTGCCAGTGCTGGAGACATAAGAGATCTGGGTTTGATCCCTGGGTCGGGAAGATACCCTGGAAGGGGAAATGGCAACCCACTCCAGTATTCTTGCCTGGAGGATTCCGTGGACAGAGGAGCCTGATGGGGCTACAGTCCATGAGGTTGCAAAGTTGATTGCAACTGAGTGACTTCCACTCGCTCACTCCATTGGTTAGGACTCCACTCTTCACTGAAGGGGCTGTGGGTCTGATCCCTGGTGGGGGAATTGAGCCACTTGGTGAGGCAAAAAAAAAAAAGACAAGGAAGGCATTTTACATTTGGATCTGTATAGAGCTTGGAAGAGAGAGCTAACCTTAGAGATCTGGAAAATTTTAGCATAAAATGGCTATTAAAGCCATGGGAAATGATGAGATAGTTTTAGGGCAATCTGTGGGGATGATGGACTAGTGGAGTGGTTTGTAGATTAACTTGAACTCCTGGTGTTTTAATATTATTATCATCATTATTATTTACAGAGTTTTTAAGATGAAGAAATTGCACCTAGAAATAGGCATTTTAGAAATTCCAATCTATATGGCTGCTTTCCTATAAAACAACTAGATTAAGCCAAACAGAGATTGCCATCTCTCCATGGAATTTGGACTATCCAGTTCACCACAGCCCCCACCACTTTTGAGAGTCTTAGACCCAGTGAATGTCATTCCTTTTTACCTGCCTTTTTCTTAAAGCATTTGAATTTGGACTTTTGGCCTACAGGGTCAGAATGGACATGGGTGAAGGACTTTATACCTAAGAAGTATCAATGTTTATAGGCTTAGCAGTAAAGAAAAAACCTGAAAAGACAGTATGGCAGCTGGAGAAAGGAAAAGCAGAGGAGTATGACATCAAGGAGGTCAGTGTTTCAAAGAGATGGTATGATCAGCAGTGCCAAATGCTGCAAAGTGCTTAAGCTAAGTAAAGATTAGGAACGTTCCATGGTGGGTAGGGGAGTACAGGAATAAATAAGCAGGTTAAGGAATAGTTAGGAAAATAAATTGAGTTGGCAATGATCAAACTGTCATTAAAAAATGAGAGAGGAAAGAAAGGACTATTTGCAGAGGGTGATATGTCAAGCCAGTTTTAGTTTTTGTGTTTTGGGATGAGAGAATCTTAACGTAAATGCTGACAGAGAAGAATCCAGCCGAGAGGAAGATGACAAAATATATGAAAAACCCCCCTGAGATGCAGGAGCCCCAGGAAACGCAGGTTCGATCCCTAGGTCGGGAAGATTCCCCTGGAGGAGGGCATGGCAATCCACTCCAGTATTCTTGCCTGGAGAATCCCATGGACAGAGGAGCCTGGTGGGCTACAGTCCATGGAGTCTCAAAGAGGTGGACATGACTGAAGCGACTTAGCACACAGGCACCTTAATTAAAAATAACTTTGTTGCTTTAAAAATACCAATCATCATCTGACATATCACAAATCTTAAGCTTATTATTATTTTTTAATTATCGGAAATGCAATAAAATGAGGTATGTCTGTCCTAGGAGGCATAATCATTGGTAGCAATCTTAGAAGCTGCCTACTACAGAACAGAATGGAAAGATTCGAAATGGATCTAGGACATAATATCACAGTAGCATCAGTGGGATCTGGTAGAAGTTCGTGACCTTGAATTTATATGATAGCAGTTTCTCAGACATTGAGATTTCTTCCAGAAGTGTTTAGTAATCAGGTACCTACAAGGATAATAAGATTGAAGACCTAAGAATGAAGTTAGTGTTAAAACACAGTTCTCTGTGGTGCAGGCTTTGTGTCAGTTAATAATTATCAGGTGTTCTCTGGAGTGAAAATGGATTGTTCAAACTTAAGGAGAGTTGGCAAAATCAAGGTAGTTCTGGCTACCATATCCCTGTGTCTGTTTCAAGGCAACATTGGGAAGGAGATAGTCTTGTGTTTAAGACTTTGGTTTGAAGATAGCCTGGGCTGAAGTCTTAGTTCAACTTAATAGTGGGGTGAAAGTCGCTCAGTCATGCCCGACTCTTTGCGACCCCACAGATTATACAGTCCATGGAATTCTCCAGGCCAGAATACTGGAGTGGGTAGCCTTTCCCTTCTCCAGGGGGTCTTTCCAACCAGGGATCAAACCAGGGTGACTTTGGGCAAATTGTTTAACTTCATCAATATTCCATTTCCTCACCTTTAGAATAGTGTTGTTGTGAAAAGCAAATGAGAAAATACATGGGAAGCACTTATATTAACTTTAGTACCTGTACACAGCAACCTTTAATTACATGATCTTCATTATTATGCCCCAGTATAAAGTTTGTATTCTATTTGCTAGCTGCTAAAATTTTTTAAAAACTACTTATGGGTCAAAAAATGAAATCTTTGGAAATTCCCAGGTGATCCTGTGATTAGGTCTTGGCACTTTCATTGCTTGGCCCTGGGGTTCAATATCTGATCTGGGAACTAAGATCCCACAAGTTGCATGGTGCGGCCAAAAAAAGAGAAATTGTTTTATGGTTACCGAAATGAACTAAAACTCTGGGATATCCCCAATGAGCCCACAGATACAGCAAGCTGAAAAAGGGATCCTGACAAGTCCAGACTTTTCAGAGGGGCCTTTAATACTTTACATATGCTACAGATACCTAGAGTTATTTCCTCCTTTTCTTCCTTCAGGCAATGTGTTGGAACCAGGATGATAATATGCACTTGAGAACAGTTACTTAGTTGCTTCTCAGCTTGTAGATGATGGCCTTGATTCTTGCAGTAAACTCTAATGTTGGCTTGGAAACTTTAAACTAGGAGCGTACTCAGTCATTCCTGTGGAGCTGAGAAAGAAGACAGAACAGCCTCAGGTGGCAAAAATCCCAGAAGATAGCAGGCTAAGCAGGGGATGACACACCAGGTCTAGAAATTTCTTTTCAGCATTATTGTCCCAAGTGGCTGCTAAATCTTGAGTGTTCAAGTTTAACTCTGGTCCTGTCTTGGAATAACAACAATATGAAATGTATTAGCATGCAGATGTGGAAGTGGTTACTATTCTCCTGGAAGTTGGAGAAACTCCCAAATGTTTATGTTGTCAAAGGGTCCTTTAGGATCCAAGTGTTGCTGCTCTCATTTTTAAATTTTTCTTGCAAACAAGGAACTTACTGAACCCTCCCTGGTCTCACTGTGGATCTTCCTCTTTTCCTTAACTTCTTAATGTTGGAGTACCCCTGTGTATTACTTAGTCATTTCAATATATTTGGAATTAAATCTATCATGGTAACATTTGTTTTCTATTTGTCTTACTTTTCTGTGTTACTTCTGTCTCATTTCTTACATTATTTTGGATTAATGTTTTTCTCAATTATTCCAGCCTCTATGATGACTTCCAAACAGGACTGGAAGTAGGGTGAAGTGAAGGAGGTGATTGCCTAAATTTCCAAATTTAAGAGGGGATCAAAACTCAGAAATCAAGGCAAATAATATTCTTACACATTGTTTTTAGAAAGCATAATGAATGAAAGACTTCCACTGCCAGAGAGTAGATGTGCCTTTCACTATTTCTCTCATTAAGCACAACAGCAACAAAACAAACCCTATACCTTATGTAAAAAACAAACATACCAAGACTCTGAAAGAAAAACAGAAAAAGAAGGCTGAGTTGGGATCTCAGAATCTGAGAAACAACACACTGCTAAGTTTCTGGAATTTTCTTTTGGCCTCTACATCCCAGATTTGTAGGCAAAGAACCCAGCAAATCAGAGGTGCCAGTGAGCCTAAGGGAAAAAAAGCCTGCTAAACAAAACCCTGCTGTCCCTAGTTGAAGCACCAAGAAAGGGGCAGCTTCACAAGACAAAACTTTTAGGGAAAAAAAAACAAAACTGCTCTATTGAAGCCAAAACATCACAGGAAAGAATATGGTCCCATCCCTACCCACAGCAGCAAAGCTGAGTGAGGAGCCTAAACGTTTGCAGTCTCAGGGCCATAATGAGGAACCCCTATTCCTCTTCTCTGATGTGGTGGTGTCAGAGAAGGCCAAACAGGAGCCCAGATTTTTATTCACACCCAGAAGTAACAAAGTCCCCGTAGCTCTTTCCCTGGGGTGATGTTACAGGAGACCTTGTGGGGCATCAGGACTCTCACCATTATTCAGCAGTAAGAGGCCACCCCCATGGCCTTGTCAGTAAAGACCACGGAGGGAGCCAGAACATCCGTTCCTGCCCAGTAATGACAAGGATCAACCTCCTCCTTGGGTGTTGTGGAGGCCAAGTGAGGAACCTGGACTTCTACCTCCATTGAGCAGTAATAAGGTGCCCTTTTCCTTTGCAGGAGCTGTGTCATTAAACAAACAAACAAACAAACAGTCAAAACAGAAGGTTTAAATAAAATGCAGAGTCTTATAACTTGTAAAATATCCAAGTTTCAATTTAGAAAGTTATTCATCCTAAGGGGGAAAAAATCACTTATTCTACTAAGCAAGAACCAATAGATTTCAAACTATTTTCAATCAATAGGTGCCAACAAAAAAATGACAGAGATGTAAGAATGAGTAGACCATTTTATCCATGATGAAAATGTTTCAAGAAGCAATTATGAACATGGGTGAAATAAATGAAGAAAATGACAAAGCCTCAGCAAAGTAATAGAAGATATAAAGAAGAACCAAATGGAAATTTGAGAACTAAAAATTCAGTAACTGAAATAGAAAGCTCTACAGATGGGTTCAGCAGAACTAAGAGTATAGAGGAAAGAATCAGTGAATTGGAAGATGGAAGAATCAAAAAATAACCCAATTTGAAGAACAGAGAGAAGAAGAAAAGTTAAAAAGAAGAAAGAAAGAGAGAACAGAGCTTTAGCAATCTATGGGGACTACAGCAAAAGATTTAACATTCATGTCAGCAGAGACCCAAAAGGAAAGAAGAAAGAGTGAGGCTAAAAAAGTATCAATACTTGAAGAACTAATGGCTGAAAACGTCTCAAACTGGATAAGAGGTGTAAACATACGGATTCAAGATGATGAGCAAACTCCAATCAGGTAAGTCAAAAGAAATCAAAATCAAGATACATCATAATTAAACTTATGAAGCCTAAAGACAAATTCTTAAAAGCAGCCAGAAAAGAAGTAAAAACTTATATGCTATGCTAAGTCACTTCAGTCGTGTCCGACTCTGTGTGACCCCATAGACGGCAGCCCACCAGGTTCCCCCATCCCTGGGATTCTCCAGGCAAGAACACTGGAGTGGGCTGCCATTTCCGTCTCCAATGCATGAAAGTGAAAAGTGAAAGCGAAGTCGCGAAGTCGTGTCCGACTCTTAGCGACCCCTTGGATTTCAGCCTAACAGGCTCCTCCGTCCATGGGATTTTCCAAGCAAGAGTACTGGAGTGGGGTGCCATTGCCTTAAGGGAAAAACAATTCAGATGACCATAGATTTCTCATCAGGCATCAGAATGTCAGAGGGATGTGGCATAATATTTTTCATATTCCTTCTGTTCTATTTGCTGGCTCCTTTTGAGTTTCCAAATACATATATATTAGACTTTCTATTTGCATTCTCGATGTTTTTTTCTTTTTTCTTTTTTTAACCTCTTCTGTATTTTCCATCTCTTGCCTTTTCTCCTTGCTTTCACATGGACATTCTCTTCTGATCTTGCAGCTCACTGATTGTCTGCTCAAGTGTGTCTAATCTTTTAATTTATTGAGTTCTTAATTTGGTTGTTATTTATTTTTAGTTATTTTTACCTTTTTGTTACCATTTCAAATTCTCTAAGTTTCTCACTCTTGTCTTTAATTTTCTTGTACACATTAAGAGTGGTTACTTTACAGTCTATATCTCATTGTCTGGAAACTCTATTTCTTTGTTGCTTCTCTTGATTTTTTTATCATGTTGTTTTATTTCCTTATTTCTTAATTATTTTTTCTTGAATGCTGATATTATGTGTGAAAATTTTTATAAATAATTTGAGGCATACAATGACTTTATCTTCCTCCATGAAGTGATTTACTTTTGCATTTGGCAGGCAGCTAGGGACATTGGTAACTGTGATAAGCATTTCCAGTGTTAGAGATGATTCAAACTTTGACTTCTTGCCCTTTGAGGAATAATCTACTCCCTGTTCTCTTTTTTCTAGGGGATAGGTTCTTCTGGTGGCTCAGATGGTAAGGAACCTGGTTGTAATGTGGGAGACCCTGGTTCAATCCCGGGGCAGTAAGATCTCCTGGAAAAGGGACTGGCTGCCCACTGCAGTATTCTTGCCTGGAGAATTCCATGGACAGAGAAGCTTGGTGGGCTACAGTCTGATTATGTATCTGTGGTACACTTTGGGGCTTCTGTGGTGGTTCAGACTGTAAAGAATCCGCCTGTAATGCAGGAGACCTAGGTTTGATCCCTGAGTTGGGAAGATTCCCTGGAGGAGGGCATAACAACCCACTGGTATTCTTGCCTAGAGAATCCCATGGACAGAGGAGCCAGGCGGGCTACAGTCCATGGGGTCACAAAGAGTCAGAAACGACTGAGTGACTACGCACAACATAGGTTCTTGAAGAAGTGAAGTGAAGTCCTCAGTCCTGTCTGACTCTTGGCCACCCCGTGGACTGTAGCCCACCAGGCTCCTCCGTCCATGAGATTCCATGAGTTAAGATCTTAACTCACATCAAATCCTCTTCTTTGTTAGTATGTGGATTTGTTCTCATTGCTCATTTCTGGAATGTTTCACCAACCACGTATCAGATCAGATCAGATCAGTCGCTCAGTCGTGTCCGACTCTTTTCGACCCCATGAATTGCAGCACTCCAGGCCTCCCTGTCCATCACCAACTCCCGGAGTTCACTCAGACTCACGTCCATCGAGTCAGTGATGCCATCCAGCCATCTCATCCTCTGTCATCCCCTTCTCCTCTTGCCCCCAATCCCTCCCAGCATCAGAGTCTTTTCCAATGAGTCAACTCTTCGCATGTGGTAGCCAAAGTACTGGAGTTTCAGCTTTAGCATCATTCCTTCCAAAGAAATCCCAGGGCTGATCTCCTTCAGAATGGACTGGTTGGATCTCCTTGCAGTCCAAGGGACTCTCAAGAGTCTTCTCCAACACTACAGTTCAAAAGCATCAATACTTCAGCACTCAGCCTTCTTCACAGTCCAACTCTCACATCCATACATGACCACAGGAAAAACCATAGCCTTGACTAGACGGACCTTTGTTGGCAAAGTAATGTCTCTGCTTTTGAATATGCTATCTAGGTTGGTCATAACTTTCCTTCCAAGGAGTAAGCATCTTTTAATTTCATGGCTGCAATCACCATCTGCAGTGATTTTGGAGCCCAGAAAAATAAAGTCTGACACTGTTTCCACTGTTTCCATCTGGTCCACATCCATGAAGTGATGGGACCAGATGCCATGATCTTTGTTTTCTGAATGTTGAGCTTTAAGCCAACTTTTTCACTCTCCTCTTTCACTTTCATCAAGAGGCTTTTTAATTCCTCTTCACTTTCTGCCATAAGGGTGGTGTCATCTGCGTATCTGAGGTTATTGATATTTCTCCCGGCAATCTTGATTCCAGCTTGTGTTTCTTCCAGTCCAGCGTTTCTCATGATGTACTTTGCATAGAAGTTAAATAAGCAGAGTGACAATATACAGCCTTGATGTACTCCTTTTCCTATTTGGAACCAGTCTGTTGTTCCATGTCCAGTTCTAACTGTTGCCTCCTGACCTGCATACAAATTTCTCAAGAGGCAGATCAGGTGGTCTGGTATTCCCATCTCTGAGAATTTTCCACAGTTTATTGTGATCCACATAGTCAAAGGCTTTGGCATAGTCAATAAAGCAGAAATAGATGTTTTTCTGGAACTCTCTTGCTTTTTCCATGATCCAGTGGATGTTGGCATTGTGATCTCTGGTTCCTCTGCCTTTTCTAAAACCAGCTTGAACATCAGGAAGTTATCACCAAAGACTTCTTTAAATATTCCATAACACTCTATGCTGGTAATATTTTGTCCTTCCTTGAGCCAGACAGTATTAAAGGGGAAGTAATGCCTATGTCCAGGCTACCCTGATAGTGATTGTGATAAATGAGAGGTTTTTTTTAGGTCTAAGTGAAAATCTCTGAGTTAGAGTAAGGGCACATGGGTTTACTGTGAGACTCCCTCAGTCGCCACCATGTGGTACTTCCTTTTGTAAGCTTTAGAGCCCAGAGCTTAATTTTATTGATAAAGACAGCACTTTCTTATATGTTCACTGATTTCTTCTGAATCTTTTAAACACCTATTTTGGTTTTTTCCCTCTGAGGATCAGTCAAACAGAGTCCAGCAGTTGATGTCAGTCAAAAAATATACATATACATATATATAACATTATAGTGGGTATAAAGAAAGACATTGAGGATTGTGTTGTGTGACCAGTCTGTTTATAACCTGTAGTAGGGAGGAGACCTGGGATGGTCATAGAGACTCTTAATTTGGAGGTACTTCCACCCAAATAATTTGTCTTTCCCCAAAACACTCATGACTGATAATTGCACTTCATAAGATGACATCAACTAGAAGAAAAGTGGTAAAGTAACTTTTTCAATACATTTTGAACTTTTATTGAAATAAAATGATAGGAGTAGCAGAATGGGACATGGGAATTAATTGAAAACTGAACAGTAAATGGAGTGAAAAATTTTAGCATTTTTCCCCTGAGAACTAAAGTATTTCATTTAGTATCTGTTACTGACCAAACCATTGTTGTTGTGGCCACTGGTTTGTTTTTTTTTTTTTTTGAAAGATGCACATGCTGTGCTTAAGAAAGCTTCAGGTTCACCTAATACTGAAATAGCCTGTTAATGTGTCTCTGTCTCCCCTTAGGTTGGAAGTTTTTTGAGGATTGAGACTATGTCTTCTCTGTGGGCTCTCAGGTATCAACAGGGCACAGCCTCTCTCATTTTTGGAGGTTTCTGGCATATTAAAGCATCAAGAAATCCTGAAACAGGTTTCCAAAAATGGTAGCCTATTTTAAAGTGTTGATTTAACAAATTTCTGATTTTTGTAAGTTAAAGTATAATATAATATAGTTATGCTTTCCGCCCAAAATGGCAGGAGAAAGAAGATAATTGATAGTGCCAAACAGGGACAAAAAGTTAAAGTTGTAAAATCACCATCTTGCATTGTTGTCACTGTAGCTCTGTCTCTGAGGCCTTTCAAGTATATGAAGTCTCAATTCAGATGGACTCCTGCTTCCTCTGACTCCAACTCTTGCATTGGCCTTGGTCATATTCATCATCATACCAGGAGCCTAGCACTCTTTGTGAACCTATAGACTCTAGCCTGCCAGGATCCTCTGTCTGTAGGATTCTTCAGAGTGCGTTGCCATGCCCTCCTCCAGGGAATCTTTCCAACCCAGGGACCGAACCTGCATCTCCTGTGGCTGCTGAATTGCAGGTGGATTCTTTGCCATCGAGCCACTGGGGTAGCCATTTCATATAGAGTAGTGTGTGTATGTCAACCCCACCCCCCCACTTTGTTGCTCCCCACTCACTCCCTGGTAACCGTAAGTTTGTTTTCTATATCTGCAACTCTATTTCTGTTTTGTAGATAAGTTCATTTGTACCTTTTTCAAGAGTCCACATATAAGCAATATCATGTTATATTTCTCTTTCTCTGTCTGACTTCACTTGGTATGACAATTGCTAGGTGCATCCATGTTGCTGCAAATAGCATTATTTTGTTCTTTTTTTATGTCTGAGTAACGTGTATGGACAGAGAAGGCAATGGCACCCCACTCCAGTACTCTTGCCTGGAAAATCCCATGGACAGAGGAGCCTGGTAGGCTGCAGTCCATGAGGTCGCTAGAGTCAGACACGACTGAGCAACTTCACTTTCACTTTTCACTTTCATGCATTGGAGAAGGAAATGGCAACCCACTCCAGTGTTCTTGTCTGGAGAATCCCAGGGACGGGGGAGCCTGGTGGGCTGCTGTCTATGGGGTCACACAGAGTCAGACACGACTGAAGCGATTTAGCAGCAGCAGCAACGTGTATGGAAATGTGAAAGACCATGAATAGGCAAACTAATCTTGAGAAAGAAAAATGGATCTGGAGGAATCAGGCTCCCTGACTTCAGACTAAACTAAGAAGTTACAGTAATCAAAACAGTATAGTACTGGCACACACACACACACAGAAATGTAGATCAATGAAACAGGATAGAGACCAGAGATAAACCCATGCACCTATGGTCACCTAATCTATGACAAAGGAGGCAAGAATATACAATGGAGAAAAGGTAGTCTGTTAAATAAGTATCGATGGGAAAATTGGACAGCTGCATAAATGAATAAAGTTAGAACACTCCCTAACACCACACACAAAAATAAACTCAAAATGGATTACAGACCTAAATGTAAGGCTGGATTCTATGAAACTCTTAGAAGAAAACATAGGTAAAACTGTCTTTAACGTAAATCACAGCAAGACCTTTTTCAATCCACCTCTTAGAGTAATGAAAAAAAATACAGAACCAATTTAAACTTAAAAGATTTTGCACAGCAAAGGAAACCATAAACAAAACAAAAAGAGAACCTTCAGTATAGGATAAAATATTTGCAAAAGAAGCAAACAATAAAGGATTAATCTCCAAAAATATACAGCTTAAATAGCTCAAAAAAAAATCCAATAAAAAAAATAGGCCCAAGATCTAAGTAGACATTTCTCCAAAGAAGACATATAAATAGTAAACAATCACATGAAAAGATGCTCAACATTACTAATCATTCAGTTCAGTTCAGTCGCTCAGTTGTGTCCGACTCCTTGGGACCCCATGAATCGCAGCATGCAAATCAAAACTACAGTGAAGGGGATTGACCACACTGGATTCGTGTGGTCCAGTGGATAACAGTTTGCCTTACAATGCAGAGGGTATGGGTTCAATCCCTGGCTGGGGAGCTAGGATCCCTATGCTTCAAGGTCCAAAAAAAAAAATATATATATATATATATATATAAAGCAAAAAATATTATAACAAGTTCAATAAAGAGTTTTAAAAACTACAATGATTTATTACCTCACATTGGTCAAAATGGCCATCATCAAAAAATCTATAAACAATAAATGGTGGGAAGTGTGTGGAGAATAGAATACTTTCCTACACTGTTGATGAGAGTGTAAATTCCCTATGGAGGAATGTAAATTCCCTATGAAGCCACTATGGAGAACAGTGTGGAAGTTCTTTAAAAAGAAAATAGATACATGATGGAATATTACTCAGCTATTAAATAGAATGCATTTGAACCAGTTCTAAAGAGGTGGGTGAAACTGGAGCCTATTATACAGAGTGAAGTAAGTGAGAAAGAAAAACACCAGTACAGTATATTAACACATATATATGGAATTTAGAAAGATGGTAACAATGACCCTATATGCAAGACAGCAAAAGAGTCACAGATATAAAGAACAGACTTTTGGACTCTGTGGGGGATGATTTGAGAGAATAACATTGAAACATGTGTATTACCATATGTGAAATAGATTGCCAGTCCAAGTTCAATGCATGAAACAGGGCACTCAAAGCCAGTGCACTGGGACAACCCTGAGGGATGCGATGGGGAGGGAGGCGGGAAGGGGTTCAGGATGGGGACACGTGTACACCCATGGCTGATTCATGTCAATGTATGGCAAAAACCACTACAATATTGTAAAGTAATTAGCCTCCAATTAAAACAAATAAATTAATTAAAAAAAAAAAGAAAAACAGAGCTACCACATGATCCAGCAATTCCACTCCTGGGCATATATCTAGAGAAAAATCATAATTCAAAAAGATACATGCACCCCAATGTTCATTGCAGCACTATTTACAATAGCCAGGACATGGAAGCAACCTAAATGCCCATCAAAGGAAGAATGGTTAAAGAAGATGTGGCACATATATACAATGGAATGTTAGCCATAAAAAATAATTAAATTTGTTTTTAAACTTAACTCTTTCTTTAAACTGACTCATTTTGACTTCTAAAAGTTTGGGTACCAAAATATGAATTTCACATTCCACTGTTAGGACTCCCAAAATTCCATTTTATGCATAATTTTGCAATAATGCAATAACATTTCTAGATTTGCAGTGCATAATTTTCCCTTATACTTTCCTACCATGATTAAAAAATCTTAACTGGAAAAAATCTAAGCTAAATTCAAATAATGTATGAGCATGTAGAGGGAAAATGGAGGAAATAAACAAAATCTATACCTCAATTTTGACCCCATAAGCCAATTGATTAGGGATAAACCCAACGGATAACTCAATCAGGGAACTCCAGAGCCATCTTAAGCGAATGTCAGAGTAGATGGAAACTCTAGATTGCCCTAGAAATATCCTACCCATCCCAGGCTCCCCCAGACTGGAGAGTCCAAGGCCAAGTCTCTGGGACAGTGCAAATTCACTGAAACTCAGCTTTTATCTTCCTCTTATTCTACACACTCTAGCTAGGTGATCTCACTCTTCTTCTTGCTTAATGTAAAATCCAGACCCAAATCTCCAGCTCAGACATTAATGTTCAGTTCTAGGCTGGTGGTTCTGTTGGGATGCCCAAGGGGTACCTCAAAACCATGTTTTTTGCACATGAAATTTATTCCTTTTACTGAATTCTATTCTTGTTTATTGATCTCCACATCTGCCCGTTAGTAGAACAAGTCATAAATCTGAGAAGCATCCCTTTTTCTTTTCTCTCCCACTTTTCTCTCTCTTTCATACACACATACATCTAATCAATGTATTACCAAGTTCTGTTTATATTAAGCCCCTAACAACTCAGATCATTGATTAACAAAACTCCCAGAAAGCCATTTGGCAACTTTTATGAAGAGGCATTGACAGTTTCATATCCTTTTACAAAGGATATTTGTATTATGTATTACAAAGGATATAATATTATGTAAGTCAAGGGTACAATAAAAATCCCAAATTTTAAAACTATATATATGTGTGAATGTAGGCATCCCCTTCATGGATCACAGCCTTGTCATGGGGAAGCGGCTTTCAGTCCCAAGAAGGGCAATGCCAAAGAATGTTCAAGCTATTGTACAATTGCGCTCATTTCACATGCTAGTAAGGAAATGCTTAAAATACTTCATGCTAGGCTTCAGTAGTATGTGAATGGAGAACTTCCAGATGTACAAGCTGGGTTTAGAAAAGACAGAGGATCAGATATCAAACATTCGCTGGATCATAAAGAAAGCAAGGGAATTACAGAAAAACATGGACTTCTGCTTCATTAACTAGGCTAAAGCCTTTGACTGTAGATCACAACAAACTGTGGAAATAACAGACTACCTTACCTGTCTCTTGCAAAACCTGTATGTGGGGCAAAAAGAAGCAGTTCCTTACACGGAGCTACTGACTGGTTCAAAATTGGGAAAGGAGTCCGACGAGGCTGTATATTGTCATTCTGTTTAGTTTATATGCAGAGTGAAAGTAAAAGTGTTTGTCCCTTAGTTGTGTCCAACTCTTTGTGACACCATGGACTGTAACCGACCAGGTTCCTCTGTCCGTGATTTTTCAGGCAAGAATACTAGAGTGGGTAGCCATTCTCTTCTCCAGTGGATGTTCCCAACCCAGGGATTGAACTCAGATCTCCTGCATTGCAGGCAGATTCTTTATCATCTGAACCACCAGGAAAGCTGCGAAATGCTGGGCTGAATGACTCATAAGTTAAAATCAAG
Organism: Bos indicus x Bos taurus; assembly: GCF_003369695.1. Classification (NCBI taxonomy): domain Eukaryota; kingdom Metazoa; phylum Chordata; class Mammalia; order Artiodactyla; family Bovidae; genus Bos; species Bos indicus x Bos taurus. Next base: position 31,412,138 of record NC_040095.1, read on the forward strand.
AATGGAGGGAGAAATATCAACAACCTCAGATATGCAGATGATACCACTCTAATGGCAGAAAGTGAAGAGGGGCTAAAGAGCCTCTTGAGGGTGAAAAAGGAAAGTGAAAAAACTGGCTTGAAATTCAACATTCAAAAAACTAAGATCGTGGCATCTGATCCTATTATTTCATGCAAATAGAAGGGGGGAAAGTGGAAGCAGTGACAGATTTTATTTTCTGGGGCTCCAAAATCCCTGCAGAGGGTGACTGCAGCCATGAAATTAAAAGACGCTTGCTCCTTGGAAGGAAAGCTATGACAAACATAGACAGCGTATTAAAAAGTAGAGACATCACTTTGCCAACATATGTCCCTATAGTCAAAATTATGATTTTTCCAGTAGTCATTTACAGATATGACAGTAGGACCATAGAAAAGGCTGAGTGCTGTCGAATTGATGCTTTTGAACTGTGGTGCTGGAGAAGACTCTTGAGAGTCCCTTGGACAGCAAGGAGATCAAACTGGTCAATCCTACAGGAAATCAACCCTGGATATTCATTGGAAGGACTGATGCTGAAGTGGAAACTCCAATACTTTGGCCACCTGATGCTAAGAGCTGACTCACTGGAAAAGACCTGGATGCTGGGAAAGCCAGGATGCAAAAGGAGAAGGGAGTGACAGAGGATGAGATTGTTAGATAGCATCACCAGCTCAAAGGACATGAATCTGAGCAAACTCTGGGAGATAGTGGAGGATGGAGAAGCCTGGTGTGCTGCAGTTCATGGGGTCACAAAGAGTCGGACATGACTCAGCGACTGAACAACAACAATAGGCAAAGCAAAAAAATGAACTTAAAATGCATCAAAATGTTAAAAACTCACTATCTTTTGTTAAAGTAATAGACACTTTTTCTTTTCTTCCTTACAAGGTTTAGTATTTTCTAATGTTTTACACCCAAGATGGGCGGGTCATGGTGGAGAGATCTGACAGAATGTGGTCCACTGGAGAAGGAAATGGCAAACCACTTCAGTATTCTTGCCTTGAGAACCCCATGAACAGTATGAAAAGACAGAATGATAGGATACTGAAAGAGGAACTCCCCAGGTCAGTAGGGGCCCAATATGCTACTGGAGATCAGTGGAGAAATAACTCCAGAAAGAATGAAGGGATGGAGCCAAAGCGAAAACAATACCTAGCTGTGGGTGTGACTGGTGACAGAAGCAAGGTCCGATGCTGTAAAGAGCAATATTGCCTAGGAACCTGGAATGTCAGGTCCACGAATCAAGGCAAATTGGAAATGGTCAAACAAGAGATGGCAAGAGTGAATGTAGACATTCTAGGAATCAGCGAACTAAAATGGACTGGAATGGGTGAATTTAACTCAGATGACCATTATATCTACTACTGCGGGCAGGAATCCCTCAGAAGAAATGGAGTAGCCATCATGGTCAACAAAAGAGTCCGAAATGCAGTACTTGGATGCAATCTCAAAAATGACAGAATGATCTCTGTTCGTTTCCAAGGCAAACCATTCAATACCACAGTAATCCAAGTCTATGCCCCAACCAGTAACGCTGAAGAAGCTGAAGTTGAACGGTTCTATGAAGACCTACAAGACCTTTTAGAACTAACACCCAAAAAAGATGTCCTTTTCATTATAGGGGACTGGAATGCAAAAGTAGGAAGTCAAGAAACACCTGGAGTAACAGGCAAATTTGGCCTTGGAATACAGAATGAAGCAGGGCAAAGACTAATAGAGTTTTTCCAAGAAAATGTAGTGGTCATAGCAAACACCCTCTTCCAACAACACAAGAGAAGACTCTACACATGGACATCACCAGATGGTCAACACCAAAATCAGATTGATTATGTTCTCTGCAGCCAAAGATGGAGAAGCTCTATACAGTCAACAAAAACAAGACCAGGAGCTGACTGTGGCTCAGATCATGAACTCCTTATTACCAAATTCAGACTTAAATTGAAGAAAGTAGGGAAAACCACTAGACCATTCAGCTATGATGTAAATCAAATCCCTTATGATTATACAGTGGAAGTGAGAAATAGATTTAAGGGCCTAGATCTGAGAGACAGAGTGCCTGATGAACTATGGAATGAGGTTCGTGACATTGTACAGGAGACAGGGATCAAGACCATCCCCATGGAAAAGAAATGCAAAAAAGCAAAATGGCTGTCTGGGGAGGCCTTACAAATAGCTGTGAAAAGAAGAGAAGCAAAAAGCAAAGGAGAAAAGGAAAGAAATAAGCATCTGAATGCAGAGTTCCAAAGAATAGCAAGAAGAGACAAGAAAGCCTTCTTCAGCGATCAATGCAAAGAAATAGAAGAAAACAACAGAATGGGAAAGACTAGAGATCTCTTCAAGAAAATTAGAGATACCAAGGGGACATTTCATGCAAAGATGGGCTCAATAAAGGACAGAAATGGTATGGACCTAACAGAAGCAGAAGATATCAAGAAGAGGTGGCAAGAATACACAGAAGAACTGTACAAAAAAGATCTTCACGACCCAGATAATCACGATGGTGTGATCACTGACCTAGAACCAGACATCCTGGAATGTGAAGTCAAGTGGGCCTTAGAAAGCATCACTACGAACAAAGCTAGTGGAGGTGATGGAATTCCAGTGGAGCTATTCCAAATCCTGAAAGATGATATTGTGAAAATGCTACACTCAATACGCCAGCAAATTTGGAAAACTCAGCAGTGGCCACAAGACTGGAAAAGGTCAGTTTTCATTCCAATCCCAAAGAAAGACAATGCCAAAGAATGCTCAAACTACTGCACAATTGCACTCATCTCACATGCTAGTAAAGTAATGCTCAAAATTCTCCAAGCCTGGCTTCAGCAATATGTGAACCGTGAACTTCCTGATGTTCAAGCTGGTTTTAGAAAAGGCAGAGGAACCAGAGATCAAATTGCCAACATCCTCTGGATCATGGAAAAAGCAAGAGAGTTCCAGAAAAACATCTATTTCTGCTTTATTGACTATGCCAAAGCCTTTGACTGTGTGGATCACAATAAACTGTGGGAAATTCTGAAAGAGATGGGAATACCAGACCACCTGACCTGCCTCTTGAGAAATTTGTATGCAGGTCAGGAAGCAACAGTTAGAACTGGACATGGAACAAGACTGGTTCCAAATAGGAAAAGGAGTACATCAAGGCTGTATATTGTCACCCTGTTTATTTAACTTATATGCAGAGTACATCATGAGAAACGCTGGGCTGGAAGAAACACAAGCTGGAATCAAGATTGCCAGGAGAAATATCAGTAACCTCAGATATGCAGATGACACCACCCTTATGGCAGAAAGTGAAGAGGAACTAAAAAGCCTGTTGATGAAAGTGAAAGTGGAGAGTGAAAAAGTTGGCTTAAAGCTCAACATTCACAAAACGAAGATCATGGCATCTGGTCCCATCACTTCATGGGAAATAGATGGGGAAACAGTGTCAGACTTTATTTTTTTGGGCTCTAAAATCACTGCAGATGGTGACTGCAGCCATGAAATTAAAAGACGCTTACTCCTTGGAAGGAAAGTTATGACCAACCTAAATAGCATATTCAAAAGCAGAGACATTACTTTGCCAACAAAGGTCCGTCTAGTCAAGGCTATGGCTTTTCCTGTGGTCATGTATGGATGTGAGAGTTGGACTGTGAAGAAGGCTGAGTGCTGAAGAATTGATATTTTTGAACTGTGGTGTTGGAGAAGACTCTTGAGAGTCCCTTGGGCTGCAAGAACATCCAACCAGTCCATTCTGAAGGAGATCAGCCCTGGGGTTTCCTTGGAAGGAATGATGCTGAAGCTGAAACACCAGTACTTTGGCCACCTCATGTGAAGAGTTGACTCATTGGAAAAGACTCTGATGCTGGGAGGGATTGGGCACAGGAGGAGAAGGGGACGACAGAGGATGAGATGGCTGGATGGCATCACTGACTCGATGGACGTGAGTCTGAGTGAACTCCGGGAGTTGGTGATGGACAGGGAGGCCTGGCGTGCTGTGATTCATGGGGTCACAAAGAGTTGGACACGACTGAGCGACTGAACTGAACTGAACTGAACTGAATGTTTTACACCAAGCATGTGCTACTATCAAATGTAAGTTCCATGAAGACAGATGCATTTTTTTGTTCCCTTATGTATTTGAAGTGCCCAGAACAGTGCTTTGTATATAGTAGATGTATAATACATAGTTTTAATTAATTTATTTAGTTTTGGCTATGCTAGGTCCTCGTTGCTGTGCATGGCCTTTCTCTAGCTGCGGCAAGCAGGGGCTACTCTTCATTGCAGTGCTTAGGCTTCTCATTGCGGTGGCTTCTGTTGTTGCAGAGCACAGGTCCTAGGCATGTGGGCTCAGTAGTTGTGACACATGGGCTTAGCTGTCCCGAGACATGTGGAATCTTCCTGGACCAAGGATCAAGCCCTTGGTCCCCCTGCAATGGCAGGCAGATTTTTAACCACTGAACTACCAGGAAGCCCTTAATAAATATTTTTGAATTAATCTTTATAATGTAAAAAATAAAATGAAGAATAAATATGTCAAAATTCCATTTATTATTCTTTCTGGATTACATATAATATTCATCCCTTCCTTTAGACCACCTGTGGCTAAAATGGTCAGCAGTGGTCATACCTACAAAGTCTTACTTGGCTCTTGATTTTCTTTTTATGCTCAACTTTACAAAGACTTGCCTTCTATTCTTTCCTTTCACTTCTCCCAGCAGACATTGATAGGAAGACTGGTACAGAGGAATTTCCAGAAATTGGCATCACAATCATGGTAGAATAAGATGTTTCTTGTTTTTGTCTGCCCCATCAACATCATTAGCTTGGCATCTGTTTACAAACAAAGGTGTCTTTGTGGGAGCTGTGGGATACAGCACCATATGCCAAGGGGCTCAGGAGAAGGCTTTCCAACTGTGCATCAGGTAATACGCATTTAGACCTTGATTCTGGCCACGGATCCTCCAGTGATCTGTGATCTAGCTCCAGCTTCTCTTGGCTGCGGCCCAGGAGCCTTGGAAAGCACTGTCTTAGAAAACTACCAATGGATGACAAGAGACTTTTGTGGAAGTCCAAGTTTCCAGTGAGGTTCTAGCATGTTACTGGATGGGGAAAATATATGTGTGTGTGTGTGTGTGTACACATATGAGTTTAGATGTTTCAAAGGGGGTACGAATACAGCTTGACTTTACTTGCATCTCCCATCCCCCAAAGTAGCACAGTAAGGCCAAGAGAGGTCTTCTTGGTCTACGCTCTTTTTGAAGGAATGAGAGCATGTGAGTGAACACAGCTTCTCCAGCTCTGAGATACTGACGAAAACGCCCTCTCCTGCTGTAGCAGAAGGAAGGCGCTTTGGCAGATGACAAGTGAGCATGCACGGAACGCCTGCCCAACTTGGCTTGCCCGTATGTGTCCAAACTTGAGCTTGAGCGCCACCTTTGGGAAAGAGAGACAGTCAGCCCTAGGCCAGGTTCATTGCAGAATCCAGTTCAGTTCATTTCGGACACTCAGTCGTGTCCGACTCTTTGCGACCCCATGGACTGCAGCACGCCAGGCTTTCCTATCCATCACTAACTCCAGGAGCTTGCTCAAATTCATTGAGTCGGTGATGTCATCCAACCATCTTAACCTCCGTCGTCCCCTTCTCCTCCTGCCTTCAATCTTTCCCAGCATCAGGGTCTTTTCCAATTAGTCAGTTCTTCGCATCAAGTGGCCAAAATATGGCAGTTTCAGCTTCAGCATCAGTTCTGTCAAAGACTATTCAGGACTGATCTCCTTTAGGATAGACTGATTGGATCTCCTTGCAGTGCAAGGGACTGTCAAGAGTCTTCTCCAACACCACAGTTCAAAAGCATCAATTCTTCGGCGCTCAGCTTTCTTTACGGTCCGACTCTCACATCCATACATGACTACTGGAAAAACCATAGCTTTGACAAGACAGATGTTTGTTGGCAAAGTAATGTCTCTGCTTCTTAATACGCTGTCTAGGTTGGTCATAGCTTTTCTTGCAAGGAGAGTCTTTTAATTTCATGGCTGCTGTCACCATCTGCAGTGATTTTGGAGCCCCCCAAAATAAAGTCTGTCACTGTTTCCATTGTTTCCCCATCTACTTGCCATTAAGTGATGGGACCAGATGCCATGATCTTAGTTTTCTGAATGTTGAATTTTAAGCCAACCTTTTCACTCCCCTCTTTCACTTTCATCAAGAGGCCCTTTAGCTCTTCTTTGCTTTCTGCCATAAAGATAGTGTGTCATCTGCATATCTGAGGTTATTGATATTTATCCCAGCAATCTTGATTCCAACCTGTGCTTCATCTAGCCTGGCATTTTGCATGATGTACTCTGCATACAAGTTAAATATGCAGGGTGACAATATACAGCCTTGATGTACTCCTTTCCCAATTTGGAACCAGTCCATTGTTCCATGTCTGGTTCTAACTGTTGCTTCTTGACATGCATACAGATTTCTTAGGAGGCAGGTCAGGTGGTCTGGTATTCCCATCTCTTAAGAAGCCAGAGAAGGCATATGAACTGGAGAATTCAACCACAGAGGGAACAAGAATGGAGTAGGTGTGTCCATAGCCTGCCGAGAGAGCCTCCGAATCTCTCGGGGGGCTGAGGAAAGACATTTATCTTCACAGAGTAAAGCCTGGTGGAGGTGATTGCTGTTTCAAATGAGAAGTCAATGATGTAACTTCAAAGAACATGAAAAATCTAGGAGGAGCACGAAAACCTGACAGCACACAACACACTGGGTAAAGTTAGTATCTAGTCAATTTCAGAATGCTCTCACGCTGTAATTTGGTGGTGTGTTAACCACTTAACTCTAGAATAAAGTTTAAAGGATAAGAGTGTTAAAAAATAACTATAGCTACAATAATGTGTATGAATACACAGTATAAAAAGAGCTAAATTGTTAAAAACATTAAAAGGGTGGTAAACGGGTACTTTATGCATGCAATCAGTTATGTGGCTATAATCATAAAAGACTGTTCTGTCTATAAGATGTTTTATGTTAAGCCTCTTGGTAGCCACAAAGCAAAAACCTATGGTAGATTCACAAAAGATAAAGAGAAGCAAATCAAAGCATACAAGTACAAAAAAAATCACCAGTCCACAAAGGAAGGTAACAAGAGAGGTAGAAAGGAATGAGGGAACTTCAAAACAGCCATAAAACAATGAATAAGATTGCATTAATAAGTTCTTACCTATTAATAATCCTCTATTTGGAAATAGATTAAATTCTCCAGCCAAAAGTCATAGTGGCTGGATGGGAAAAAAAAAAGAACCAACTGTATGCTGCTTATAACAGGCTCACTTCAGATTAAATAACACATATAAGCTCAAAATGAAGAATGGAGAAATATATTTGATACAAATGGAAACCAAAAGAGAGCAAGGTGAGCTATACTTGTATCAGACAAAATAGCCCATTTAAGCCAAAAGTAATGACTAAAGACAAAAATGGTTATGTAACCGTAAAAGTATGAATTCATGAAAAAAATGTAACAATCAACACATACCTACCTAAACATATTTTTCAAATACTAACAGATCTGAAGGGAGAAATGGACAGCAATTCAGTAATAGTAGAAGACTTCAATATCCCACTTTCAACAATAGAGGGATCCTCCAGAGAGAAAATCAGCAAAGAGACATTAGACTTGAACTATACTTTACCCTAAGTGAGGCTCACAGACATATACAGAAGACTCCAACCAACACATCTTCTACCTGGGACATTCTCCAGGACAATTATATCATAGGTCATAGAACAAGTGTTTACAAATATAAGAAGATTGACATTATACCAAGTACTTCAATATCACAATAGTATAAAACTAGAAATGAATAACAGTATGCCAACTGGAAAAATAATAAATATGTGGAAATTAAGTAACATACTACAGAAGAACTAATGATCAAAGAAGAAATCAAAAGAGAAGTTCAGTTTAGTTCAGTTCAGTCGCTCAGTCATGTCCAGCTCTTTGCGACCCCATGAATCGCAGCATGCCAGGCCTCCCTGTCCATCACCAACTCCCGGAGTTCACTCAGACTCACGTCCATTGAGTCAGTGATGCCATCCAGCCATCTCATTCTCTGTCATCCCCTTCTCCTTCTGCCCCCAATCCCTCCCAGCATCAGAGTCTTTTCCAATGAGTCAACTCTTTGTGTGAGGTGGCCAAAGTACTGGAGTTTCAGCTTTAGCATCATTCCTTCCAAAGAAATCCCAGGGCTGATCTCCTTCAGAATGGACTGGTTGGATCTCCTTGCAGTCCAAGGGACTCTCAAGAGTCTTCTCCAACACCACAGTTCAAAAATATCAATTCTTCGGCACTCAGCCTTCTTCACAGTCCAACTCTCACATCCATACATGACCACAGGAAAAGCCATAGCCTTGACCAGATGGACCTTTGTTGGCAAAGTAATGTCTCTGCTTTTGAATATGCTATCTAGGTTGGTCATAACTTTCCTTCCAAGGAGTAAGCATCTTTTAATTTCATGGCTGCAATCACCATCTGCAGTGATTTTAGAGCCCCCAAAAATAAAGTCTGACACTGTTTCCACTGTTTCCCCATCTATTTCCCATGAAAGTGATGGGACTGGATGCCATGATTTTCGTTTTCTGAATGTTGAGCTTTAAGCCAATTTTTTCACTCTCCTCTTTCACTTTCATCAAGAGGCTTTTTAGTTCCTCTTCACTTTCTGCCATAAGGGTGGTGTCATCTGCATATCTGAGGTTATTGATGTTTCTCCCGGCAATCTTGATTCCAGCTTGTGTTTCTTCCAGTCCAGCGTTTCTCATGATGTACTCTGCATATAAGTTAAATAAACAGGGTGACAATATACAGCCTTGATGTACTCCTTTTCCTATTTGGAACCAGTCTGTTGTTCCATGTCCAGTTCTAACTGTTGCTTCCTGACCTGCATACGAATTTCTCAAGAGGCGGGTCAGGTGGTCTGGTATTCCCATCTCTTTCAGAATTTCCCACAGTTTATTGTGATCCACACAGTCAAAGGCTTTGGCATAGTCAATAAAGCAGAGAAGTAAAAATATCTTAAAACAAACAAAAATGAAAAAACAACATACCAAAACATATGGATACAGCAGAAGCAGTTCAAAGAGGAAAGTTTATAGTGATAAATGCCTTCATTAAGAAAAAAGAAAGATCTCAAATAAGCAATCTAATTTTACAATTTAAGGAGCTAGAAAAAGAACAAACTAAGCCCAAAGTTAGCAACAAAAGGAAATAAAGAACAGAGCGGAAAGAATGACAGAGAGACCAGAAAAACAATAGAAAATAGAAAAGATCATGGAAACTAGGAACTGTTTTATTAAAGATAGAGAAAATTGACAAACTTTTAACTAGACTAAGAAAAAAAGAGAGAAAAGAAATAAAAAGTCAGAAATTAAAGAGGAGACCTTACAACTGATACCTCACAAATACAAAGAATCATAGGAAATTACTATGAACACCAACAAACTGGATATCCTAGAAGAACTGGAAAATTCCTAGAAACAGACAACCTACCAAGAATGAATCATGAAAAAATAGAAAATCTGAACAGACTGATAATGAGTATGATTAAACCAGTAATCCAAGACCTGCCTAAAAAGAAAAACCAAGGACCTGATGATTTTGCTGGTGAATTCTACCAATCATTTAAAGAATGATTAACACGAATCCTACATAACTCTTCCCCCCAAAAAATGAAGAGAAGGGAACACTCATAGAATCATTTTATGAAGTCAGTTTTACCCTGATACCAAAGCAAGATAAGGACACTGTAAAAAAAAGAAAACCACAGGCCAATGTCTCTGAGGAATTCAAGTGCAAAAATTCTCAACAAAATTCTAACAAACTGAATTCAGCAGTACATGAAAAGGATCCTACACCATGATCAAACAGGTTTTATCCCTGGTGTATAAGGATGTTTCAAGATATGCAATTCAAAACATGTGACACACCACATTAATAGAAAATAAGGTAAAAATTATTAAATAATTTAATAGGTTCATATAATAATTTGACAAAGCCCAAAATCTTTTTATGACAAAAACTCTCAGCTAATTTAGTATAGAAGGAAATGCGTGTGTTCTAAGTTGCTTCAGTCATGTCCGACTCTTTGCATACCTATGGACTATAGCCCACCAGGCTCCTCTGTCCATGGGATTCTTCAGGCAAGAATACTGGAGTGGATTGCTGTGCCCTCCTCCAGGGGATCTTCTCAACCCAGGGATCGAATTATTATATCTCCTGCATTGGTAGGTGAATTCTTTGCCACTAGCACCATCTAGGAAGCCCATAGAAGGAAAATACATCAACATAATAAAGGTCATATATGACAAGCCATGCTAATATCATACTCAGTGGTGGGAGGTTGAAAGCTTTCTCTGTAAGATTAGGAACAAAACAAGATGCCAACTTTCACCACTCTTATAAACATAGTGCTGGGAGTCCTAGCCACAGAAATCAGGCAGAACAAAGAAAGAAAGAAACAAAACAAAAACAGCAATAAATATCCAAACAGGAAAGTTAGAAGGAAACTTTCTTTGTCTGCAGATGGTATGATCTTATACATACAATCCTAAAGGCTCCACCAAAAAATTGTTAGAACTAATCTACAAATTCAGTGAAGTTGCAGGATTAAAAAATCAACATACTGAAATCAGTTGTGTTTTTATACAGTGACAACAAATGACCTGAAAAAGAAATAAAGGAAATAATCCCATTAACCATAGCACCAAAAACAATGAAACATTTAGGAATAAATTTAACTATGGTTGCAAAAGATCTGTATATAGAAAATTATAAGATACTGATAAAAGAAATCAAAGAAGACACAAATAAATGGAAGAATAGCTAGTGTTCATGGATCAGAAGAATTAATATAGTTAAATGTTCATTCTATACAAAGCCTTCTATATATTAAGTGCAACCCCTAACAAAACCTCATTGACCTTTTTCACAGAAGTAGGAAAAAGTCCTAAAAATCCCAAAATTTGTATGGAATCAAAAAAGACCCAAATAGTAAAGCAATCCTGAAAGAGAAGAACAAAGCTGGTGGCATCACATTGTACTACAAAGATTCAGTAATCAGAGCAATATGGTATTGGCATAAAAGAAGACCAGTGGAACAGAATTGATAGCCCAGAAATAAACTCAAACATGCACAGTCAGCTAATACGTGACAAGAGATCCAAAAATACTTAGTGAGGAAAGGATGGTCTCTTCAATAAATGATGTTACGGAAAATAGATAACCACATTCACGAAAAGTGAAATTGGATCCTTATCTTACTTACAGCACTCTTAAAACGCCACTTGATTCCTGGTCCCGGAGGATCCCTGAGGCTGTGGGACAACTAAGGCTCACATGCTGCAACTCCTGAGGTCCGTGTGCCTGCAGCCTGTGCTCTGCCGCAAGAGAAGTGGCTGAAATAAGAATGGAGCAGTAAACGGTAGAAGTGAGCAGTAGCCCTCCCTCGCTGCTGCTAGAAAAAGCCCACATGCAGCAACAAAGACCCAGCATAGCCAAAAACAAATAAATTGTTCATAAAGACTTAAACAGAAAACCTGAAACCTTAAAACTTGTCGAGGTATCATAGGGGAAATCTCCTTAACACTGGTCTTGCCAATGATATTTTGGCATATGACACAAAAAACCCAAGCAACAAAAGCAAAAGTTAGTAAGTGGGATTATATAAAAAATAATGCTTCTGTATTGCAAAGGAAACAATCACCCAAATGGAAAGGTAACCTATAGAATGTGAGAAAATATTTGCAAATCATATATCTTATAAAAGATATATGAGGGCTCATATCAAAATACATAAAGAACTCATAGTAGCAACAAAATCTAATTAAGAAATAGAGGAACTGAACAGATATACTTTCCTAAAGAAGACATACAAATGACCAACAGGTACAAGAAAAGATACCAACATCACTAATCACAAGGGAACTCTAAACCCAACCACAATGGGATAGAACTTTACACCTGTTGGAATGGCTGTCACCAAAAAGACAAGAGATAACAAGCATTTGTGAGGAGGTGGATGTGCACTGCTGATGGGAAGGTAACTTGTTGCAGTCACTAGGGAAAGTAGTATTTACTGGAGGTTCCTCAAAAAGCTAAAAATGGAATGACTACATGATCCACTCATCCCCTTTCTGGGTATGTATATCCAAAGGAAACAAAATCAGGATCCTGATGAGATATCTGCACTCCCATGTTCATTGCAGCATTATTCATAACAGACAAGATATGGAAACAACCCTTGTGTCAGTCAACAGATGAATGGACAAAGAAGACGAGGTGTGTGCATGCCTGTGCTGAGTTGCTTCAGTCATGGCCGACTCTTTGTGACCCTATGGACCGTATCCTGCCAAGCTCCCCTGTCCATGGGATTCTCTAGGCAAGAATACTGGCGTGGGTTGCATGCCCTCCTCCAGGCGATCTTCCCAACCCAGGGATCAAATCCATGTGTCTTACATCTCTTGCATTGGCAGGCAGATTCTTTACCACTAACTCCGTGTATATATACTCAGTGGAATACCACTCAGCCGTGAGAAAGAAAGAAATCCTGCCATTTGCAACAACATGGGCAGACCTTCAGAAAAGCTGAATTCATTGAAACAGAGAGTAGAATGATAGTTGCCAGGGCTGGGATGTGGGGGAAAAGAAGAGAGGTCAAAGGGCACACTGTGAACTTAAGAGGTGCCGGAAGAGTAGATCTTAAATGCTGTCATCAGGAAAAGAAATGGTAATTATGCAATGTGATGCAGGTATTAACTAATGTTCCCATAGCAATTATTTCACAGTATATAAGTATATTAAATCAACACATTGTGTACCTTAACTTACAAGATATGTTTATTATATATCAATAAAGGTTGTGGGGGAGAGACAAAATGTTTTCACTTTCACTTTTTGAGAAAGCGACACCACTTCCCTGGTGGCTGAATTTGGTTAATTGGTTAATCGTCTCAGGATTGAGCCTGTAGCTTTAGGCCATTGCAAGTTCTAGGTTTGCCCCTGAACCTCAGCGTTTGGGTTTGTGTCAGGGGTGGTAGGCTGCAGTCCACGGGGTCGCTAAGAGTCGGACTCGACTGAGCGACTTCACTTTCACTTTTCACTTTCATGCATTGGAGAAGGAAATGGCAACCCACTCCAGAATTCTTGCCTGGAGAATCCCAGGGACAGGGGAGCCTGGTGGGCTGCCGTCTATGGGGTCGCACAGAGTCGGCCACGACTGAAGCGATTTAGCAGCAGCAGCAGCAGCAGGGGCAAATCGCAATATTGACGCCTCAACCACGGTAGAGCCTGGCTTGCTGCTGTCCCCTAGTGGTGAGTGAATGGCAAAGGCCCCACTGCTTTTCTTCTGGAAGGAGAGAGACCCAAACATCCAGCCTGGAGGTTAACAAAGGCTGAAATTGTCTGGACTACTGAAGTCCGTCACAACCCGTCTACTCCCCACAACCCTCTCCAAATAATTGAGTCAGGCAAGAGGAAGGGTCAGGCCCGGCACTGGGAGGGTGGGCTGAGATGGGATCCCTCAACTGAGGTGCCAGATCTGAGCCCTTTCCTAGTCAGTACCATCTCCCTACTTGCATGGATGTGAAATGAACACTACATAGAAGGTGGACAGAGTGGATCTTCTGGCAGGAACCCAAGTCTAAACTGTGTGGGAAATTTGTGGGAAAACAAAAATTGTTTTTGTTGTACTTGACTTTTGCAAATGACTTTTGTTGGCTGTTGGTTTTAGAGGCGGTGACTCTAGTGGACCCTTGTACTTTGGTTCGACTCTAAAGTCTACAGGATTTTTTGACGCCCAAAATCCTTTTTTTGATTTCCTTTCCTCTCCCTTTTTCTTTCTTCCAACTTACTTTTCTTCCGTGCATTCTCCTGCTCTGATAGCTCTGAGCCTCTGCACCATCATCATATTTTCTAAGCCTAAAACCAAGACCCTTGTAGCATTTGAGCGATATGGCATAAATGTTGTTTAGTCACTAAGTAAAGTCTGCAATCCTATGGACTGTAGCCAGCCTGCCTCTTCTTGTCTGGATTTCCAGACAAGAATATTGGATTGGGTTGCCATTTCCTCCTCCAGGGGATCTTCCCCACCCAGGGATTGAACCTGAGTTTCCTGCATTGGCAGGTAGAAGAGGGAAGAGGGAAGGGTTGACTTGAGACTTGGGGGGAAAATTCCATGATCTGAAGCTGCTAGAATTTTCTGAGAGTCAAACACTATTTTTTGATTTTCTTCCTCTTGCACTATCTCCTGTTCCCCTTCTTCCCTTTTCTTCTCCTTCTTCTCTTTTCAGGGAAGGGTTGTGAGTAAATGAGGAAAGGCGATTAGTCATGAAGTCTCTGTCTCTCTGATGATTTTCCTTCTTGGTCTAGCTAAGGAACTGCACTTTGGTCTTTAGTTGCAGGGTCCTTTCAACTGTCCACGTTCACTCCACCACTAGGCTCAGCCCCTCATCACATCACACTCCGGATGCCCCAATCTCTGGGCTACTTCAGTGCCTACCAGGGGTCTGAGTAGCTCCTTGCTCCTGCCCCAGGATCCCTGTGTTTAAAATATTAAGGCAAACAAAAGACATTTAAATATCTTTATTAGAATGGTTTATATAATTTGTGGTGGAAAGATGTGTGAGAACGGAAAGATGTAAAATTTCAAGATAAGGTGTTGAGAGACAATTTTCATCTTTGATCCTTATGAACTCATCTAAAAACCCTGATATAGGGACTTCCTTGGTGATCCAGTGGTTAAGAATTTGCCTTGCAATGCAGTGGACATGGATTCCATCCCTGGTTTGGGGCAACTACTCAGGCCACACACACACCGAAGATCCTGTGTCTGGCAACTAATACCCCAGGAAAGCAAACAAATAAGCATTAAAAAAAAAAAAAAAACTAATACATATAAAACAAACATTCTCAAAATATCCTGAAAACAAAAAGAAAAATTTGAGTATTTACATACTAAGGAAATCTAGATTTATTCCACTATGATTGTTAAACAGATTGCAATAAGTAAATATAATGTTGACTGGTGCCACTGTCGTATTTCTTTTGATGGTTTTTAGGAACAGAAATGGGATAGCTCAATCATGTAAACATAAAGTAATTTATTAGGGGATAACACATAACTTGTGCAGTGCCCTGGGGCCCCAGTGTGCGGCTCAGCGTCTGGTCCAATTTCACTGAGTGCCAAGACTGAAGGAAAGGGATCCTGCAATGGAGAATCTATTCCAGTCTACACAGAAGTGGAGAATTGTTGCTCTCGTCTGATTGATCCCAAAGTGGCTGTCTTCCAGATGCAGACATACCCGGCCAACAGGAAAACAAAGACTGTGAGGCTGGAGGTGGCCAACGTGACTGGGAACCACATCACCTCCAGGAGTACCAACAGCTGGAAAGGGAAGATCCTTAGGATCCCGCCAGTGACGCCAACCATCCTGAACTGCTGCAGCGTAAAGGGGACTACTCTTTAGCTGTGTCTGTTCACATTCCGGGTGCTAAAACAAGTTGATGCTTGAGCTCCTGCCAGTGATTAGCACGATTCCATTAAGAACTCCAGAATATCCAGGCGGTTCATATGAGCTGGTTGACACTGACTCTGCCAGATCAGCCGGAAACACCACCAAACTATGAAAATGTGGCATGGGAGGAAGAATTCTCTAGACACACTTCTTACCTTCAACCCCCTGGGAGGGGAGTCATGCCATCCTTTGTTTGCCTTGCCTCAGGAACCAGATTTCAGACTCTGCCTCTTTATTCAGAGGTAAATTCACATCCTAGAGATGTAGAAGAGACCCAGCCTGTTTCCTCCATTCTCTGAACGTGTTTCAGAAATCACTGTGTCCATCATCAAATTAGAACGTTGGTTCTTTACCCCGCCCTTTTGAGCAAGAGGGAGGGCAGATGAGCTTAAGGTCATAAATATATATCAGCACTGAAGATGACAGAAGTTAAAGAATTTGTTACTTACCAGTGGGGCAACAGGATTGTTGCACAAGTTTGTGATGTGGTCTTGTGCCCCTTTTGAATGAGAGGGCAAAGATGTGAAAAGTCACAGAATGTAATGGAAGTCCTGATGTGATAAAGTGGAGGGGTGCCTGTGTTGACCCAAGAGAAAGTGCCTATATATAGTGGAAATACTATGTGGGCATATCTTTAAGAGGGTTTCTCAAAGTGGAAAAGCTGTATCCTAAGCTTTAACGTCCCATGAATGCATTGGGAGGAGATAATTTTGGAGGATATAGTAGCACAGGGGTGTAAATGAACAGAAAAGGAGCCCACTCTAAATACAAAGTGAGCCCTCTGGTGTCAGGGTCTTTACATTCCACAGGACAACTGGAAGAATCATCGCTTTGACTAAACGGACCTTTGTCAACAAAGTAATGTCTCTGCTTTTTAATATGTTGTCTAGGTTTGTCATAGCTTTTCTTCCAAGGAGCAAGCGTCTTTTAATTTCATGGCTGCAGTCACCATCTGCAGTGCTTGTGGAGCCCCAGAAAATTAAGTCTGTCACAGTTTCCACTGTTTCCCCATCTATGTGCCATGAAGTGTTGGGACCAGATGCCATGATCTTAGTTTTTTGAATGTTGAGTTTTAAGCCAGCTTTTTCACTCTCCTCTTTGACCTCCATCAAGAGGCTCTTTAGTTTCTTTTTTGCTTTTTGCTGCTAGGATGGTGTCATCTGCATATCTGAGGTTATTGATATTTCTCCCAGGCAAGCTTGATTCCACCTTGAGCTTTATCCAGCCTGGCATTTTGCATGATGTACTCTGCATACAAGTTAAATATGCAGGGTGACAACATATAGCCTTGACGTACTCCTTTCCCAATTTTAAACCAGTCTGTTGTTCCACGTCTGGTTCTGTTTCTTCTTGACCTGCATACAGGTTTCTCAGGAGACAGGTAAGGTGGTCTAGTATTCCCATCTCTAAGAATTTTCCAGAGTGTGTTACGATCCAAAGTCAAAGGCTTTCATGGTCAATGAAGCAGAAGTAGATGCTTTAAAATGATAACCTTACATGAATTGAAGACACGCGTTCACAAAACTATGTCACATATTACAAGTCTGATACAAAACCACATGTAGAAAATAAAATAGTTCTTTAATAGGAAGAACTGCAGTAGACGTAGGGAGAGCAGAGAGAAAGAGGAGCCCGGAATAATAGAATGAACATAAATTCATAAGAAAGGATAAGAGTTTTGCAAATAACAAAAAAGAACGAAAGAAAGACGTCTTGAAAACGTGGCATTAACTCTATGCATTTGTGAATTAGGTATGAAAACCATAGTATATATGAAGTCTTCTTTTGATTCAGATCATCTACTGTAGAAAAAAATAGGAATATTACAATTCTAAGTAGGCGTGGGACTCTCCTTTTCCCCACCCCTACATGATCACTCCGTTCCTCTTTTCCCTTTCTGATGTGAAAGCAAGAGGACCTGGAATCTCAGCCCAGCTCCAGCATGAACCAGCTGTGGGTTTTGCAAAGGGGGAACCTGGCTGAGCCTCGTCTCTAACACCAGGCCATCCTCTCTCATCTGCTCAAAGGAGAGAACCTGAAGTGTGATTTGACCAGTTGTGCCTTCCAAGCAAAGAGGCTTCTTCCAGTGAATGGAAACTGCCAGGGACCCTCATCTTCTCCCCTCCCCTCCTTTAATCCAATCACCATAAACCACTCAGAGCTTCCATGCCCCTCCCAGAAAGATGTGGTTATCTCCTCAGTCCCCAGGGACCCCGAGGTAATTTGCAAGGCAAATGAGTGTGGATCCCACCTATCAACTCCCGGGTTTCCCAAAACCTTGTCGGGCAGGCACTATAAAAGGCACACTCCGCACCTAGCAGAATCATTCGCCTCTGTGCTAGACCCATTGCACTCTCGGCCTGGTGAGGAGGCTGAAGCCATGGAAGCGCAGTCTTGGAGGAGGGCACATCCCGAGCCCGCCTTGCCTCCGGGCCTGAACCGAGAACAGGCCTGGGCCTGGGCTCTGGATAACTTCCCGGCGCTGAGCCGCCCCTCCTGCCTAAGCCCCGAGTTCTGCGGGGACGCGCACTACTGCGCCTGTGGGCTGTCGCGCCACGCTTGCCCCGGACACGCGGACGGTCCCCGCGTCGAGAGCGGCCAGAAACGCTGGCGAGACTCGCAAGGCCAGGAGCCGGCTGCTTGTCCGGGATGGAGCGACAGTCCCGTCAAGAAGAGGCCCAAGCCACACAGCGCCGGGCCCAGGAGGGTCTGAACAGCCAGCAGCTGCCAGCAGCTGCTGAGGCCGCCAGACTCGCATGGCAAGATCGCCTCCAGGGGCCCAGACGCCCCCACCCCAATCCACACACCCCGAGGCTGCGGAAAACTGAGACTTGAAACCCGGTGGAGCCCGGCAAGGGAAGGAATAGCAGCCTCCTGTCTGGCCCACAGCACCCCTTCAACTCCTGCCGTGGACTGGGCCCTGAGTCATCCTAGGGGAAGCCTCCTTCTACTTGGCTGGACTTCTCCTCTGGGTCCCTTGCCTTGCTCTGGGATGAGCCTGGAGATCTCTTTGGGCACAGCATTCCTTCTTTATAGTTCCTTTCCTGAATTACTGACAGGCTTTTCAGTTAGAAATCTCTCTTCTGCTTTTGAACTGTGGTGTTGGAGAAGACTCTTCAGAGTCCCTTGCACTGCAAGGAGACCAAATCAGTCAATCCTAAAAGGAATCAACCCTGAATATTCATTGGAAGGACTAATGCTTAAGCTGAAACTCCAATACTTGGGCCACCTGATGCAAAGGACCGACTCATTAGAAAAGTCCCTGATGCTGGGAAAGATTGAAAGCGGGAGGAAAAGGGGGTGACAGAGGATGAGATGGTTGGATGGCATTACCAACTCAATGGACATGAGTTTGAGCAAGCTCTGGGGAGATGGTGATGGACAGGGAAGCCTGGTGAGCTGCAGTCCATGGGGTCCTAAAGAGTCTGACACAACTGAGGAACTGAACAACAACAACTTCTGGGAACCCATGCTTTCTTAAGAAACTTATTTGTAGCTGTAGTTAAGTCATTCTTCTTATATTAATTCCAATTGTGCCCAATGATTAAAATGTAACTTCTTAATCTCTGCCTGTGGAATTGATTTGGATGGGTGGTTGAGAAGATAACCTGGAACACAGTGCAGTGACTGTAACAACAGGGCTTGGACTCAAGGCGGAGAGTCTCACCAAGCTGCAGAGGAAAGCATCGAGAGGACCACCCATGTAGGCTATGAGAGGGCAGAATTCCAGGCCCTTCCCCTGGGGACACCTGTGACCACCTACCCTGGGGTATCCTGGCCTTTCTGGATCCCATTCAGCCACTTGATCTGCAGTATTTGGCTTCTCTGGGGCTGCAGTGGGACCAGGCTAGAACCCAAGTGTCGACTCCCAGACAGGCCTTTGTGGGAGCTTCCAAAGTACTCAGGACACAGAGAAAGCCTCTGAGTCTTCATTATTTCTCTCCTGCTCAGTAGTTCCCACCCTCCCAGAAGTAGCGTACTCCCCTGAGCCTCTGCTCAGCCCCTGAAAGTTGTCCAGACTCAGGATTCTACTCAGTGAAGGGAGGGCAGTAGCCAGATTTCTGCTCTTGCTTGCAGACAACACAGCCCTCACAGCAAGACAGGTGAAGTGCCAAACCTTCACTCTGCTGTACCATGAAACAGCATGTCTGGGCCAAGAATGAGGAACAAGAAGCAGAAGTCCTCTAGCCTAGGACCTCTAAGATGTCAGAAACAAGATACTGAGAAATAGACATAGGTGTCAACCCTCGGTACACATTCCTTCAAGATGCCAAGTCCAGGGGAAGAAGCAAATGAATATCCTCTTCTGAATGACAAAACTAAGTTGAGTGGCTTTGGTCCGATCTGATTGATTAGGTAATCCTGGCATTTGATGCTCACCATATGTTTACCAGCGGTTCTAAGAAGCAGCAAGACAAAACCAAGAAAGAAATCCTCCCAGGAAAGGTATTTTTCTCCTTTTCAGTGACATCTGCCCTTCCTCTGTTCAGTGTGTGGCAGGAGAATTTTTTTTTTCTATGTTTACTCTTTCATTCGAAAAGCCTTACTAAGCATCAGTATTGTACTGCGTGTGTACATGATCCGGAAGCTAAAGCCATCAACCAGCAGACATGATCTGTCATACAGTGTTTGACTTCCATGGAAGGAACAGGCAGGAAACATGCCAATAAATAAGCAAATAAAACTCATTTCGTATGATAAGTGCTATCAAGAATGCTTTATAAGTGAATTGAAAGAAGGTAACTAGAAGGGTGCTATGCTTACCTTGAAGAGTCAAAATAGCATGATTAGAGACATGAGAGTGTCCTTTCAACTTATATCTCAATAATGTGATGGAAATGCTAGAGGAAGGAAAACCTCACCATCAAGAGAGGACATCCACTTCCCAAACTCAGCCTAGAAAAAGGTGAATACAGTCATGGACAGAGGGAAGGCAAATGCAGGCTTTCTATGGTCCTAGTGAGATATATCTGGACCTTCACAATCTCAGAGTCTTCTTTCTGAGAGGACCTACTAGCATAAAATCATACCTAATAGACAATTATGATGAAAGATTTAAATTTTGTGTTAGATTTGATTGAATAGTTGAATTACTGACTTTGCTGACCTAATCAATTATCTGGTTGACCATAGATCTCTCAAGCCAAGGGATTGATAAGGAAGAACTAATTAGTGATGGTATTTGAAGGTGTGTTCACATTTTCTTCTTCACTCTGTAAGATTATATGACCCCATATATCAGCTAAGCTGTTTAGTTTCTAGGTTATGACATTGTTTTTTTTTTTCTGCAGTAATAAAAATAAACAGAAGGAAAAAATGTTGTGATAATTCAAAAATCTTTTCCAAGACACTAGAGAGCAGTAGAATTGGCTTTAAATATAACAGAGTAATCTGGAGTGTGTAAACTGAAGATCCTTTCATACATCATCTCCCCGCTTAGCAACTTCCATCTAGGGAAGTTGAAAGGAACCAGTATGGTGATTTTCATGGCTTGGAGGGCGAGGAATGTCAGCTAGAGGGCTGCCCAGTAGGTCTCTGCCTGGGTAATGGGACTCCCCATTGGGAAACCTCATTCCTCTGTGTGTTATAGCCACCCAGGCACCTTCCCTTCTTACAATGCAAATGTCCACACACTGTTCACACCTGGACAGATATATCTCTGCTCCCTAGCACAACACAGCTGCACTCAGCTTCCTATTTAATTTTAAAGATATTATAATATACTTAATAAAATACTGGGGTCTAGATGTAATCATAATTTAAAATGTAAGAAGCTTATAAAGTGATAATAAGAGCTTACCTGATAGAGTGCAACCCTATCTACAAGGTCCAAGACAGCCCAGGAAGCAGTCATTCCTACAAACACTCCTGCTACTTTGGGCCCTATGGCTTCACATCACTCTCTGCCATATTTTGCTTTCCACAGAGCTTTGAACCAAAATTTACACACAAAAGGTTAGGTTGCATAAAATTTTGGATTTTCAAATTGCTAAAAGAACTTTAGAACTGTATATTCCAAATCCTGCTAGTGCTTCTTGACAGGTGGGCTTATAAAGAACCCTGTCTTTCCATGAATTCAAGGGCTGTTTCATTTATTTATCTAAGAATTTGAAATTCCTACTGAAAAATGAAGATGAAATGTAAAAGTAGTTTCTTTATTTCCAGTTCTTATTGATTTCATTTCTCACATACACTTTTGAAGAAATAAAGGACAAAGTAGAACATGAAAATACATTAATAGAGGCACAGCAGTGACTGCAACACACAGCCCGGTCCTCACGTCCTCTGGTTATGTGCTGTATGTTTTACAGGCTCAAGCCTCACTGGATACTTTTTGATTGAATCTGAAAAAGTAAAATACCATCTTGTGTTCCAATAGGGGTGCAAAGAGTACTTTTGCAACTCCTTGGTACAGGTCAGGGTTACACGCTAGTCGAGCCACAGCATGCACTGGGCACAGGAGGTCCGTGGAATCCTGGCAGGGGAAGAGAAAACGGGTGGCTTGTGGGTGTAATACCAGAAACTAGAAAGGTGCGTGCAAAGAATCATAGGAAACAGCTCCCCGGGGAGGGAGCCCTCACTTTCAGGCTCCTGCCAGTTTAATCCCAGTGATGGATTTGCCCTCGGGAGAATCACAGCAGTTGAGAAAATCTCAGAATGACTGTATTAATGTTTATTATACTCTTACATGAGCTTCCATGTTGGTTCAATAGTAAAGAACCTGCCTGCCAATGCAAGAGGTGCAAGCTTGATTTCTGAGTCAGAGATTCCCTGGAGAAGAAAATGGCAACCCACTACAGTATTCTTGCCTGGAGAATTCCATGGACAGAGGAGCCTGGCGGGCCACAGTAGCATAGTCGGCCATGATTTAGCAACTAAACAAGGTCTTAAACTTGGCCTGCATTGTTCTCTCAGCTCCCCCATTTCAACCCCAGGTTTGGTGGAAACAAGAGTTCTGCTGCTATTGGTAATGAGAAGTCAGGAGGTTTGGCAAGTCGCCGGGTTGAAGATAGGATGTAAAGGGAGCCAACCGCTCCAAAATCTGGCCGCAGAAATCCCTCCTCACGAGGCCAGTCTCGAGTTTTCTCTTGTCTGCTGCCCCAGCACTCTGGCTCCAGGTCAGCCGGACGTGCTAGCTGGAAATCGGGTTGGTGCGGCTCAGAGCAAGAAGGGACGCGCCCTAGAAAAGTGTCCTAGAAAAGCAGCTCTGCGCTGCTGGGGTCCAGGCTTCTGGATGCGTTTGGAGCGGCGACCTGCGCTGGGCGCCGGGGAGCCACGTGCAGATGACTGGACGCCCCGCAGATGGACTGAAGGGAAAGAGCGGGTCGAGCCAGCAGGAGCCTTTCCAGGGCGAAGCGGAGTTCTCAGGGCTGCTGGCTACGCTTTGCGCGATCTCCTGGATCCTGCCAAGTTTGACCCAGTTTGACAACATTGGCCCCCTGGCCGCCCGGTGTGCCCAAGATATCCCACGACCTCCCACCCCTAGTTCAGCAAATCAGGGGACCGAGGGTCCCGCGGGAGAACTGCACTGGCCACCCCGCCCGCGCGTCCGGTCCTCCTCCAAAAGCCAAAGCAGCAGAGAGAAAGACGTTGGAATTCGGTTAAGTAAGAGATTTACTTTAACCATCAAGTAAGTAATGGTTAAGTAAGTAATAAAGATACAATTTATTAAATAACAGAGAAATTCCCAAATGCCTGTGATGAATTCTTCCACGATTGCTAAACGGAGAGGTTTTCTTGTAATAGCATCTGTCGCAGAGAATCCTCCAATGAAGGGTCTCAGCGGAGAGGAGGGGTCCTGGGGGCGAAGGCGGCCGCAGAGACAACCTAGAGTCTTTCTGTCCAGTGCGTGGGGCGTCTGTTGGTGTCTCTCCAGATCAGGAAGAGGGCGATGCTCCGGAAGGGTGTCCGGCGTCAGAGGTCTCGGGTTTCAGACACTGGGTTCCTCAAGTGGCAAAATCCGCCCGGGGAAACTTTGTGGGAGCGCGGCGTCCTCCCGACCTGAGGGCGTCGGTGACTCCTGGCCGGGAGCGGGTGTGGTGTTCGGAGCCGGAGACCCGCCGCGCGGCCTCTAGGGGGCTCTGTGCTCGGGGTCCGTGTTTTGGGCAATGTGGGCGCAGAAGCCTGCAGGGAGGAGAAGGTTCTTCCGGATTGAAGTCCTCCTCGTCCGGAGAGAGTTCGCCCAGCCTAGGATAGCAAGGGAGCTGCCATTCCTTAGGGTTCACTGAGCGCAGGAGCTGCCGCACCGCTGGTTCCTGGGGCTCCTGCGCGGAATCCCAGGCCTCGCGCACACAGCGGGGAAAGTGCTCCATCGCTTCAGCGGGTGAGAAGACAAGTCTTCAGGGACCCCTTCCTTGCGAATTTATAGTGTTCTGGGCTCTTAGGCGTCCAACCAGAGGCTATTGGGGTGGGTGGTTGCAAATTGCTTCAGAAGGTGGGATCTGAGAAGATTAAGGGTAAATTCAGTCATCTTGGATGGAGTTTATTAGAATTTAAGTTGATTTTGTTGATTTGAGAGGATTAAAACTTTTGTTGTTTGTTTAAACGAAATAGGGGCTCTGTCAAGAAAAGCTATTTGGGAGGCTACTTTTAGGTTACTATATCCATTAATTCTCAGGGCCTTTTGCCTAGAAACAGAGTATCATTAGATTTTACCGAGATGATCAAAATGTGGCCATCTTTGCATGAAACCACACTGCTGGTCAGACTTTCCCTTTGGTCTTCAATTCTAAGTTAAAACTGCTTCAGACTTTCAGCCAACAAGTAGAAGTGTCAGGCTCAAGATCTACAGATTTAGATGCAGAGTCTTTGGTAGAAGATACTCAGCTAGTTGTCTAACCTCTCTTGTCTTCATAGTCTTACCTGGATGGTAGCTGAAGTTTAACATTTTAAAGGCAAATTTTTTGATTAAATTCATTAACAAAGGTCAGGTAATTACATAGTCCCAGGCAAAATAATAAGTTGCTCCATTACAGTTATTGTTATTTTCATCATCATTCTTAGTGCTATAATCATGGCTATTAAACAAGACATCAGTCAATAGCAAACTCAAAATGTTGTCTCTTTCTGTGTTTAATCGTAGTGGTTTGCTTTTCCCTTCTAGTGTCAGATGTATAGTGAAATTGTAGCTCCTTATATCCTTCCTCAGATGTTTCAGACATTGTCTTGGCAAACATGTCAGTGCATCCAAGCCTAGATGTCCTTGGTCAGTCATTTATCTTCAACTTAACAAAGTCAGTTTAATTCAAAGCATTTTAAACAAGCGTGTTTCCACAACCTGCTGTGAGCAAGGAGCTGTGATGGGTACTGCACACTGACTTGTAGAACCTGCGCCTGCTTTGGCAGAGCTGAATTTTAGGGGAAGAACATAGACAAGAGACTGTGAGGACACAGCTGAATCTTCTTCCCTATGGTAGTTGATTCTGTGCCGTGAAAGCAAACTCTAATGTTTAAGATGATCCCCACTAAAGCCAGTGTTGTGCATGAACGGAGGGGAAAAAAAGAAAGAAAAGTAGGAATAAAAGTGAGAAAGGAGATAGAGAAAGGAGGGAAGAGAACCAAAACCAAAAATGAGAAATAAAGAAATAAAGAGGATGGAAAATATGGACAACACAAGAGGCAGGGAGTTGGAAGCTCTGGTCAAGGCAGCCAAGAGTGGTAAGTTAAAGGGGTTCATTAGAGCAACTGACTTTGTTCTTGTTGTTACTACGTCTGGTCTGACTTTTTGAAACCCCATGGACTGTAGCCCACCAGGTTTTTCCCAGGCAAGGATACTGCAGTGGGTTGCCACTTCCTTCTTAATGCGATCTTCTCAACCCCGAGATGGAACCGAAGTCTCCGGTTGTCCCAGATAGATTCTTTACCACTGAGCCACCTGGGAAGCAACTGACTTGGGGAATCTAATAAGGATATTCAAGGTAGAAAGCTCTGCTGGTCCAGGCTTAAGGGAAGGACAACAACACTGTCCTCTTTGAAGGCTCAGCATGATGCTATTAGGCTCTGGTGGTGAGGAAACTTCCCAGAAAGTTGTTTGAACACAAATGACAGCTACTTCCCCCACAGAGGTTAGCAGCAAGTAGCCTGTGTTGTGGGGCTTCCCAGGTGGCTCAGTGGTAGAGAATCCGCCGACCAATGCAGGAGCCACAAGACACTCCAACTGGATCTCTGGTTCAGGAAGATCCCCTGGAGGAGGAAATGGGAACCCAATCCAGTATTCTTGTCTGGAAAATTCCACGGACTGAGGAGCCCGGCAGGCTACAGTCCATTGGGTCACAAAGAGTCTGACACAACTGAAGCGATTTAGCATGCACACACACACCTTTGAATAAAGAAAGAAAGGTGTCCAAAGCAGTAATGACCGACAAGTCATTAATCCATGCGTATACCATGGTTCTTTGGAGGGAAATAATATTTGTTTAATTAATTTGCATTAGTGTGTTTACATTTGTAAAACATAAAAACATTCTTCAATATATATCAATATAGTTACTCATCAGTTGGGAAGGGATAGGGTGTAAGTTATAGTTTCAATTTGTAAAGTACTGTCCTATTTCACTTTAAAATATGTATAACTTTGATACTAAAATGTTTAGAGATAGTTCAACAAGAAATAGAAGGATTCTAATGCCTATTCACATTACCTTTAAAGCTACAACAGGTAGTAGTCACTAAGAACTTATGATAAGCACTGTACTATGTCTTTTTTATTATCCCATTCCTTTAAGTGCTATTATAAATTACATTTTATAAGTAAGAAAATGTAGGGTTACAGAACTGAAGTCATATTTCAGCATGAAGTGCTGATTAGCACATGTTGGGATCTGTAATTTCCATTGGAAAACTACACAGCTCTGTGTGTTACTGTCACGTGGGCATTGCCCACATGACATTCTCCACAAAACTCTTTCTGGGTCCAACCTCTTGGCCCAGATAGATTGATTCAGCATCTAGGAGACCAAAGGTTTGCAACTTCATCTGTCTACCCTCAAGCGTTTTGTTGTCTGGAAGCCAGAGGGGTAGCCTGGGTTACTCCCTGTCCCACAGGGCACAGGAACTTGGGTCTGATCAACCCCCAGAGGCTGAGACTGGGGGAATGCTCCACTGGTACTAGGAGGAGAATTGTGTGGTGAATGATGGTTCCCCATCATCTCTAACTTCAGCCCCCAGGAAGCTGAATACTGTAGATCAGGTGGCTGCGTGAGACCCGGAAAAGCCATGCAAGACCGATGTAGGCACTTGTGGAAGGAACTGCAGCAGAATGTTACATAGGAAAGGCTCTGGAAACTGCCCTCTCTCAGCCTTATGGGTAGCTGTGCCTTCGTGCTTTCCCTTCCCACTTGGCTTAGAAACACCCCCTTCAAGCTCAGTTGCTATAGTCACTCCCTGTCTAGGATTCAAGTACTGCTGTGGTACATTCAGCCTCTGGGTGTCTTTTAAAAATCATGCCTTGCCGGGTCTTCCCTGGTGGCTCAGCAGTAAAGAATCTGCCTGTCAATGCAGGAGACATGGATTCGGTCTCTAATCTGGGAAGATCTTACGTGCTGTGGAACAGCTAAGCCCTGGTGCCACGACTATTGAGTCTGTGCTCTAGAGCCCACGTGCTGCAACTGCTGAAGCTCACAAGCCCTAGAACTCACGCTCTGCAACAAGAGAAGCCACGGCAATGAGAAGCCCGCACGCTGCAACTGAAGAGGAGCCCCCACTCACCACAACTAGAGAAAAGCCAGCGTAGCAATGAAGAAATAGCAGTCAAAAATTAAAACTTTTTAAAAATCATGCCTTCCATTTTATCTCTAAGAGCAGTATAGTTTGGAATTGTGCAGATATGTGCAGACTATTATTTACATTTTTTATCTTGTATTGGCATACACGTCTGTTTTTAACTACAATTTCTGCTTATAGAATTAGTACTCTGGCTCAAGAGTATTCATGTTGAAATGTTTAATGCATATTGTCATACTGGCTTTCCAAAGATCCTTTCAAATTTTTCTCAAAAGCTATGTTGGGGAGTGCTACTTTACCAATATTTGAACAAATGAAAAAGATTAATATAGGCCACCATGGTACTCAAGGTTATATGTCATGGTTTCATTTTGTATTTCCTTAATCTTTTGGAGCCCTGACCTGGGTCTCAGTTCTTTCAGCCAAAGACTCCCCCATCCCAATACCACTTCCAATCCTGGCTCCACCCACCCAAATCAATACTGATTCCATCCACCCAAATCGATTCATAAGCCGAGAATAGGGAAGCATGTTTTAATCATTGTGCAAATTGGAATTAATCTAAGAAGTATGACAATTCTGAGTACATCGACGGGAAAGTTCCTTGATAGCATAGATTCCTGAAGAGAGATTTCTTTTTTTCTAATGTATTTTTTAATTGAAGGGTAATTGTTTTACAGAATTTTTTTGTTTTCTGCCAACTATCAACGTGAGTCAGCCATCGGTATACATATGTCCCCCCTTGGTCTGAACCCCCCTCCCATCTCTCTCCCCATCCCACCCCCCTAGATTCTTACAGAGCCCCAGTTTGAGTTCCAGGAGTTATACAGTAAATTCCCATTGGCTATCTATTTTACATATGCTAATGTAAGTTTCCCTGTTACTTTTTCCATAGAGCTCACCCTCTCCTTCCTCCCCCTACCCTGTCAATAAATCTGTTCTCTATGTCTGTTTCTCCATTGCTGCCCTGCAAATAAATTCATCAGTACCATCTTTCTAGATTCCATATATGTATGCGCGTTAGTATAGGAGATTTATCTTTCTCATTCAGACTGACTTCACTCTGAATAATAAGCTCTAGGTTCATCCACCTCATTAGACTAGACTCAAATGCGCTCCTTTTTATGGCTGAAGAGATTTCTAATTGAAAAGGCCGTCAATTATCCAAGAAAGGAAGAACAAAGAAGGAATGTTCTGTCCCACAGATATCTCCAGGCTCGTCCCAGAGAGAGGCGGAGCCCAGGGGAGAAGTCCAGCCCGGCAGATTGGGCCTCCGCTGGGGTGACTCAGGCCCCAGTCCAGGGTGGTGATTGAAGGGGTACTGTGGGCCAGAGAGAAGGCTGCTATTCCTTCCCTTGCCGGGTTCCACCGGGTTTCAAGTCTCAGTTTTCCGCAGCCTCGAGGTGTGTGGGGTGGGGTGGAGGCCTCCTGGCCTCCTGGAGGCGATCTGGCCGCGGGGTCTGGCAGCCTCCGCAGCTGCTGGCTGTTCAGACCCTCCTGGGCCCGGCGCTGTGTGGCTTGGGCCTCTTCTTGACGGGACTGTCGCTCCATCCCGGACTAGCAGCCGGCTCCTGGCCTTGCGAGTCTCGCCAGCGTTTCTGGCCGCTCTCGACGCGGGGACCGTCCGCGTGTCCGGGACAAGCGTGGCGCGGCAGCCCACAGGCGCAGTAGTGCGCGTCCCCGCAGAACTCCGGGCTTAGGCAGGAGGGGCGGCTCAGCGCCGGGAAGTTATCCAGAGCCCAGGCCCAGGCCTGTTCTCGGTTCAGGCCCGGAGGCAAGGCGGGCTCGGGATGTGCCCTCCTCCAAGACTGCGCTTCCATGGCTTCAGCCTCCTCACCAGGCCGAGAGTGCAATGGGTCTAGCACAGAGGCGAATGATCCTGCTAGGTGCGGAGTGTGCCTTTTATAGTGCCTGCCCGACAAGGTTTTGGGAAACCCGGGAGTTGATAGGTGGGATCCACACTCATTTGCCTTGCAAATTACCTCGGGGTCCCTGGGGACTGAGGAGATAACCACATCTTTCTGGGAGGGGCATGGAAGCTCTGAGTGGTTTATGGTGATTGGATTAAAGGAGGGGAGGGGAGAAGATGAGGGTCCCTGGCAGTTTCCATTCACTGGAAGAAGCCTCTTTGCTTGGAAGGCACAACTGGTCAAATCACACTTCAGGTTCTCTCCTTTGAGCAGATGAGAGAGGATGGCCTGGTGTTAGAGACGAGGCTCAGCCAGGTTCCCCCTTGGCAAAACCCACAGCTTACAGTTGGTTCATGCTGGAGTTGGGCTGAGATTCCAGGTCCTCTTGCTTTCACATCAGAAAGGGAAAAGAGGAACGGAGTGATCATGTAGGGGTGGGGAAAAGGAGAGTCCCACGCCTACTTAGAATTCTGATATTTCTTTTTTTTTTTTTAAGAAAAAATATTTATGGCTGCAC
Organism: Bos indicus x Bos taurus; assembly: GCF_003369695.1. Taxonomy (NCBI): domain Eukaryota; kingdom Metazoa; phylum Chordata; class Mammalia; order Artiodactyla; family Bovidae; genus Bos; species Bos indicus x Bos taurus. The sequence continues at coordinate 31,441,836 of NC_040095.1, forward strand.
CGGGTCTTCCTTACAGGACAATGAAGTTGCAGAGAGACAGAACGTGGCTCTTAACACTTTCACTCTTTTTCAGGTCTTCCTTGTGGCTGTGTCGGCTCCAGAGTGAAAGGGATGTGTAGTTTTGGAGCGCGAAGTCTCTCTATTTGCCCTGCCACTTGTGGGATCTTAGTTCTTCCACCAGAAATCAAACCCACATCTGTTGCACTGGTAGGTGGGTTCTTAACCAACCTGGTTTGCCCTGATTTTCATACTTTTCAGAGCGCATTGAATTGAGTGAACACCGTGTTTTTAATCGTGTCGTTTGTGTGGCCCCTATCCTGTTTATTTGTAATTATTGCCACTCTATCATAAGTGATTCTCATTTGTCTGCTCCCCTTTAGGCATAATTTTTTCTATTAATAACTTGTATTTTTGCATCGTATTTTTAGTGTGTATTTTTAATATTTTTCAGTGTTGCATTATATAATAATTTTCTGCATGCCTCTATATTCATGTAAAAGGAAATGTGTTCTATCCTAATTTTATTCATTACATTTCACTTGTTTGCCAATTTGCAAAATCTCTGTATGAATATTTCATCTGCTGCTTTCTTCTCTTGCCTGTTCCCCTCTAGTGAGCTTCTGTCATACTTCACCCCTGCACTGTACCCCAGGGACACTCAGATTGCTAAGTCATTACCATATGGAATTATTGCCATTAGCATATGGAATCATCTCTATTGGTCAGTGAGACAATTTCTCTAGGATAGGTACCCAGGAGCAGAACTGGCATGTCATGGAAAATGCATCAACCAAATTTAAGGGAGTACTGCCAGATGATTCTCTGGGAAGAATGCAGCGTTTATGATCAGGAAGTAGTGCATGAGGATTACAGATTACTCTATGCATATGTTCCCCACATATTAATACTTGGAATGGCCTAGTATTCTACCACGTGTCATCAGTTGCATGGTCCCAAAGAGAGCAGCTAGTGAGTCTTTTGATTCAATGTTTTTCTTTTTGGATCTCTGACTCTGTCTCTCTTGGGGGCCAGTTTGCAGTATGGTTCTCAGACTCTTTTCCCGAGGCATGTTCAGTCTGATGTCTGTTGTCTTCCTTTTCCATCAAATTCCAGTTATCTCCTTCCTCTAATAAATCTCCTGTGTAAGTTATTTGAGTGTTGTGTTTGTTTCTTAGAAGGTATAAAATAAGTAAGGCAGTGAAAAGACACTTATCTTCATCCTTACTGACTTATTTCAATCCTATTTATTTAACCAACCTTATAAAAATGAATCTAGATGCCCTGAATGAAATGTATAAATATTTTTAAAGTTTAATTTCTGCATTCAGGGTATTTTCAGGATGTTTGTTTTCTGCTGATCATGATTTTTCAATGAGAAAAAAAGTGAAAAGAAGAAAAATTCCCTGCAATCTTTCATTTGGAACTTTTACAGTTTCCCTTTGTACATGTATTTCCATCAAGAAATAAATAAAACAGTTAAATAATGATGCTTTATTTCTTTTGTATGTGTTACTTTATTTTTTTAATTTTTAAAAATTATTTCTTTGGCTGCAGCAGGTCTTAGTTGCGGAATGGGGGATCTTTAGTTGCAGCATGTCAACTCATCTCTGTGACACGTGGGATCTGGTTCCCTGACCAGGGATAGAACCCAGGCCCCCTGCATTGGGTGCACAGAGCCTTAGCCGTTGGACCACCATGGAAATCCCTATGTGTTACTTTAAATAACAGAACCCCAGGACAAAGCCAGGAGCTCCTCTGATTCTTGCTGGTCACTAAAGTAGCTCAGTGATTAGAGCATCAGAAGTCTGTATATGGTAATGGACGAGGATTGGTGGTAGGTGAGCACTGGGGATGCAGAGGACTTGAAACTGAAACCACTAGGCGATGTTTTAGGGGCTCCAAGGACCTTCAGTCCTTTATGTCTCCACTCAGAAAGCATTCAGCAAGAGATAAAGTGACAGAGAAGAAAGTATTTATGACAATAGGAGGCTTGTGAGGCATATAGGTGAGTGGGCAAGAAGGAGCCATGCCCTGAAAACTTAGTGAGCTACATTTTTTTTTTTTTTGATCTTAAATAATTTTTTTATTTCATTTGGAAGACAACAGCCACTGTTGATTTTCTGGCAGGAAAATGACATGATCAAGCAGCTGAGAATTCCCCCATCACAAATACTCAGGATAGAGTCTAAGGAAAAAAAGAAGTACAATGTTTCTCAATAGAAGTAAGATCATCCTCCACCCCCAGGGAGTTTTCAGGAAAATGTGAAGATAAATTCTGGTGTCACAGTGACTGTGGGCATTTAGTTTGGTAGGGGCCAAAGCTGCAGTCCATGGGGTCGCTAATAGTCAGATACAACTGAGAGATTTCTTTCACTTTTCACTTTCATGCACTGGAGAAGGAAATGGCAACCCACTCCAGTGTTCTTGCCTGGAGAATCCCAGGGATGGAGGAGCCTGGTGGGCTGCCGTCTATGGGGTTGCACAGAGTTGGACATGACAAGTGACTTAGCAGCAGCAGCAGCAAGGATGCTACAGGTGGCGCTAGTGGTTAAGAACCCGCCTGCTAAAACAGGAGACAAAGGAGACTGCTGTTCGATTCCTGGGTTGAGAAGATCTCCTGGAGGATGGCATGGCAACCCACTCCTGTATTCTTGCCCAGAGAATCCTGTGGACAGAGGAGCCTGGAGGGCTATGTTCCATAGGGTCACAAAGAGTCAGACACGACTGAAGCAACCTGGCACGCATGCAAGGAGGCTACATATCTTCCAGCATGTAGAATGGTCCCAAACCACAAAGCATGATTCTGCCCAAGATGCCAAGAGTGTGTGTCCAAGGAGAAATTTCAGTTCTCTGTGAAGCTGACTCAAAGGACCTCTGGGCTCTCCCGATTCCACCTTGATATTCAGAGTTGCAGTGGAAGAGAGCGGAGGGGTTTGAAGGATCTCATCCACAGGACTCCAGGAAATATCCAAAGTGATCGTGGTTTGTGAGGCAGCAACTGTATCATCCAAGGCAGTGGACTTAAAGAGCTCGTACTGGGCAAAGCCGCTGGCTGTTAAAGTAGACAAGTGATGTCTTTTCTTATGTGACTTTTTTAGATCTTCAAGATTTACAGAATAATTTTTATCCACTTTACAGGTGACCATGTACAAGACAATTCCTGTGATGTTGCTACTGGTTGAGATAAGCTCAGCTCCCAGCCAACTGATACCTTCAGGATCTGAACCATCACACCTTACCCAGAGAGGAGGAAGGGCAGTAACTGGCCGATTAATCTTCAGATGGGTCATATTAGGATTGTGAGCCATGGTATAAAATCCAATTAACTGCCTGGCTCTCCCAATTGGTAAAGCAAGCAGGCCAACATTTTCACCAGTAGAGAGATCAGAAATAGCAGTGTCTTCAGACTGTAGCTCTTCAATAGGACTTGGTTCTTCCTTTTCTAAAGGCACTTTTTCCACAATAAATATGGTTTCATTTTCATGTAGAATATTTTTCAAAGGGTTTGGTTGGCCTTTGCTGATCAACTGCACTTGAATATCAGCCTCATAGATAAATGGGTCTTTACGGATTCCTTTTTTATTTTCATCAAATTCCTGCAGAAGACCAGCGTAAAATTCCTCAGCAGCTCAGTTAGCCCCCGACCACATCGCGCCCCAGTTTGACCGAACACCCGAAACCGCCAAGCTGAAATCTACATTTTTTATAATCAAAGGAAAAGTGGGGAAGGGGGAAAAAACCACTTTCTTCCTCACTTTAATTGGATGTCATGTTTCCATCCTCTCTTCTCCTCCAGGTTGGGCAGGGGAATTTTCTTGTCCTTACATGGTTAAGCCAGTACTGTCATGGCACTGTAGAAAAATTATTTCAGGTCTCAGTACAATGAGGGTCTTCCACTTTGAAATGTCACCTTTTCATAACTTCTTGCTTTTTATGTGTGCAGAGAGCATGTCCTAGGGGTCATTAACCTACTGAATTCACAGGATATGGGTCTCAAGCTACCATTATTTTATTGTTTGGGTGCATATCTTACACTTCTGCTACATGGTTTTGTTGCTAAGCAAGCCTGTTGGTTTTGCAGTTAAGCAGATCTGCTTTCTTGAGTGACCATTAACTTATGAGGGTCTTCCATACTTACTTCTTTACTTGCAATTCTCTAGTGGAATTAGGTATTTAATTACTCACATTATCCCTTTATTCTGTCCCTATTGGATGGAAGAGCAGCTCCCTAGCTAGACCCAGAAAGAAAATTATCCAAGAGGCCAAAATTATCCTAGTCCCAAATTTGTAGGGTGACTCTGAGACCAACAGCTGGATCTCCTTTGCCACTGGCCACTTTGAATGCCCTCCTCTCACACACACCAAGCCCAGAGGTAGGAAGGGCACCAGCCCATCCACCAAAAGAAGAAAAGAGTTTTTAGAAGTCCATGCAAGTATTATCCTCACAAAAGTTAGAATCAGAGATCTGGCCCATACCCCTGTTCATTTATAGCCTACTAATTGATCCTGATTAAGAAGACAGAGAAGTGAGATAGAGATGCCAGAGCAGCTGGAATAACTCAAAAATCCCCCTCCGAAGGAAGGCTGGGACTCCAGGAGGTGCAGGAAGACAGTTGGGGCCCTGGACTCAATGAGCTTCCCCGGCAGCTCAGTTGATAAAGAATTTGCCTGTAGTGCAGGAGAGCCAGGTTTGATCCCTGGGTCAGGAAGATCCCTAAAGAAGGAAATAGCAAACCACTCCAGTATTCTTGCCTGGAGACTTCCTTGGACAGAGAAGCCTGGCAGGCTGCAGTCCATGCGGTCCCAAAGAGTCAGGCATGACTGAACGATACCAGTGGACTCAATGAAATTCTCAGAGATCCTGTCTACTGGATCTTCTAGATGACCAGTGCATGTCTGCGACTTTGAAAAGCTCTGACCATCTCTGTATGCCCAGGGGCAGAACCACCCTTCCCGTATCCTGAGAATACCAGCCCCACAACCCACACTCACTCCTCCACCCCTGTACCTCCTCCATCTCCAACAGCCAAAGTAGAAATCAACATGAGAAAGAAGAATCTCACATTTATGGGCAACTTTATTAAAAGAGTGGGGAAAAGTGGGCACACATTTTTTTCTAGACACAACATCGCCCATCATGTGAGCAGAGGGATGTTGCTATAATATCCAGAGCAGAGGATCACCCAGTGAAAGGTCTCGGTGGAAATCTCAGACTTCTGGACACAGAAGATGGAGACAGCCTATATTCTTATAGGCCTCAACTCTTGGCATCTGCTGCCAGCAGCACTGGGACATGCAGTGGTGGCTCCCAGAGCAGGAGCAGGGCAAAGCCATCTGTGTTTCAGTGTTCCACTTGTTCATCCTAAGAAACAGTGTCACCTGCTGAGGGAGTCTGCCATGGAGGTGGCAATGGGGCTCCTCATTACTGGCAGCCACCTCTCCTGCAGGCACCTCTGGCAGGTGGTGAGCATCTGTTCTGGGGCTGGTGGCTCGGTGCCCCACCTGGAAGTACTCTGGTTTCTGAGCCTTAACTCAGAAACTGGTAAAGACTGGAAAGCAGTTTGCCATTTAAGTCCAGGTGATCCCCAAAAGGGGGCTTCCTTGGTGGCTCAGTTGTAAAGAATCCCCCTGCAATGGGGGAAACACAGGGAAGATCCCCTGGCAACTCACTCCATTATCTTGCCTGGAGAATCCCATGGATGGAGGGGTGAGCTATAGTCCATGGGGTCACAAAGAGTGGGACATGACTGAAGCAACCTGAGCACGCATGCATGCAAGCATGATCCCAAGAGAGGTGACTCGGGCAGGGTCTGGAATCTGCTGATCTTCTCACTCGCCACTCTTTTGTGCAATCCCAGGCCTGCAGCTCACAGCCTGGAAGTTCTGTTCCAGTGCATAGCTCTCAGACCAGCTGACATAGAGCACTGTACCGGTAGTGCTGGAGCAGAGACTGAAGCACAGGTCCTGCCCAGGGAAATGGTAATGGGGGTTGTGGGGGTGGGTAAGTTCACTTCAGTCGTGTCTGACTCTTTGTGACCCTATGGACTGTAGCTCACCAGGTTCCTCTGTCCATGGGATTCTCTAGGCAAGAATGCTGGAGAGGGTTGCTGTGCCCTTCTCCAGGGGATCTTCCTGGCCTAGGGATCGAACCCATGTCTCTTACATCTCCTGCATTGGCAGCCAGGTTCTTTACCACTAGCACCACCTGGGAAGCTAGTGGGTGGAGGGGACACTTAAAGAATGATCTAGGATGAGGGAGCCAGGAGATGTCACCTTTTGATCCTATCCCAGGGTGAATCCACTCTCTTGGGACCTCCAGGACTTCGAGTGAGATTTGTTTTCTGGTCTCTGTGAGTTTGTGCATTGCAACTGTCGGTGACACAGATCCAGAATGCAGTGCATCCTGCGGCAGTGTATAGAAGCAGCCTAGAGCCCCACTCCCGAGAGTCATAAGGATCCATAAAAGGAGTCCCCAGAAGAGGTGGACGCTGTGGAGGAGATCTGTTGATGAGGGATCTCATCATCAGCCGGAGTTTCCCGACTCTGCGAACTGAGCATGGACACTCTAGTGTCCTGGACACCTCCAAGCATTACAGCTCAGCTCCTGCCCCAGGGACCACCATTGCCAGTTCCAATAATGCTGGAAGCAGAGCCTAAGCATCTTAGGACCCCTGAGATTTCTGCTGAAACTATTCCTCTGGTTTTGCTCACACGGGATGGGAAAGCTCATCAGAATAGGGTGTGAAATGGATAGAAATAGCAGATAAAGAAACCAGAAGACTGCTAAACTTTGGAATCCTAGGGACAAGGACAAGCTGGCACAAAGAAAAGGAAATTCAAGGAAAAAAATTAAAAATCTAAAATCAGAGTATAGGCAGGCCTGAGATTATGAATGAGAAATGTGCTGTCTTGTTGGACTCTTTGTGATTGCTAGGACTGTACCCCTCCAGCTCCTCAAATTTAGTTTACAAGCATAAAAGCAAGTCATCTACATAGATTTTTGTAAAAGCATCAGAGTGAGATAATGACTATAAATGACAAAAGACAAGAAACATAGCTAAAGATCTGGTTATAATACAGTTGTCAAGGAAATTTGGCTATTTCTGTGACATACAACATTTTGATAATAACTGGAAATGATTGAGAACATACTACAACATTTCAAGTTTTAGGAAAGATCATATAATTTCTAGAACTTTATAACCTAAGAAGATTTATCACTATTTGTCATTATTTTCCAGGTAATTTAGCATACCAAATAAGCCTAATTAGTTTACTATCTCTCTTTGAGATGTTCAGGGACACATTCAAGCATTCCAAAATTAACCAGAGGTCAAAAGAACTTTATTCAGAATTTGATTTGAAAAAGTTTGTTGAATATCAGAAGGATTTTTAACATTTGGCTAACTAGGATCATAGTCACTGTGAAACACCACTTAGTCATTTAACCAAAGCGACAATAAAAGATTTCAAAGGCAAATACAGAAAATTACAACAGATTGCATAAGAGTTAGTAAAGAAAGTTTACAATCTATTTATCAAAAAAGATCAGTGTTTCAAGAAAACTTTGTCCTCTTAGTAAGGGAAAAGGCAAGTCTAGTTTTGTACAACTTCACTATTAAAATTCATTCACTTGATTGAATTCAATCTATTTTTATAGAGTGTTCACCATGCATAAAACTCTTTTTTCAGAATTCCTTTTAAAATTTCTTTCTGATCCATGCATCCTTTATTCCATGACCAACTACTGTGTCATGTCCAAGCAACAGTATACAAACTGGCAATCAATCTTAATCCGACTGGACAGCAATCTAAGGCTTACAGTACATTTAAGGCTTTCAAATTGGGGGAAGAAAATTATTTTAATAAAACCAAAGACCCCCTCAAATCCAAACCCCAACCAATACAAGTAGTGTAGCAGTTTTAGTATTTTTACACTTCTGATGCTTATTGGCACAACTCCTGTGTCAAACCCAAGTAACTCCTGAACTATAAATTTAGTGAAATTTTAATTACATAATTTTTTCAAAGCATAAACTTGTAATTTTTGTCTCAGAAATGTTCTAACATTTTTAATAGCAAAATATAGGAGTAAAACATATTAAGAAAATGTATTCAGTCATTTACATTACAAATAAATTTGCAGTTTTGTTGTTGACGCCTGACAAAAGAAAATTACCCATTAACAATCTGTGCACAATGCAATTGCAAATATGTACAGCACTTTAAAGAAACCTACAAGGAGGACTTTACCGAAGGACAGTGGGCTAGATTCTTTGTTAGACTAATCAGGTGATCAAAATATTAAAACTCTGTGGACTAGTAATAAATTCATGCTTTAAAAATCCTGTTTACTTTTATATAAGAAGACTCCAGTTATATTGTTCTACTTGATGAAGCTGTTCACAATTGTTCCAATAAATCATCCTTTAATTTGATTTGTGTGGGGTAAAGATCAGCATGTTAACAAAAATTAACAAAGGAATTTTCATCACAGTGGTTTCCAGTTACACTACCACAGCTTCACAATGGATTAGAGCCATGAATCAGGTGGCTGAAAGGGTCAAATACTGAGAACACTGGTGGAGAGAGGTTACTACTACTAAACTAAGGATTTGCTCAGTCGTGTCCAACTCTTTGGGACCCCATGGACTGTAGCCCACCAGGCTCCTCCGTCCATGGGATTCTCCAGGCAAGAGTACTGGAGTCGGTTGCTATTTCCTTCTCCAGGGGATCTTCCCGACCCAGGGATAGAACCTAGGTCTCTCGCATTGCAAGAAGACGCTTTAACCTCTGAGCCACCAGGGAAATGAGACCCCAAAACCTATTTGGAGAGAGGTTAAGTCCTACATAAATGATTCCCACCTCACGGGCAAGGTGGAGAAAGGGGTGTGAGCATCCTTCTTAAAGCACAAGAAAACCATCCCCCCACTCAGCTCTCCTTTCCATTCCACAAGGCAACAAAGCTGGAAATCACAACTGTTCGGTTTAACATGATGTGTGGGTTAGAAGAACCTCTATATACCAAAGACCAAGATGTCCTCAGCTCTTTGATTAGGACGCCCCCAAACGCTGGGCATTTCCTCGTGGTTATCAGGCCCATGACAGCCATCCAGTTGAAGCACGTTCACAGTTGATGAAGTAAAATCAAGTCATATTCAGGAATTAGGAAGTTCGTGAGATATGAACTGTCGTAGTCTTTCTAGGTATTGTATATATAAAACTGTATGTCATTATCCCGGTCCCTTTGACCCAGAGGGGCTCCACGGCCCCGGGAAAGCACTCGTAGGTACATAGCCATGACTTCGTCCTGTGTACAGCGCAAGTATGGGAGAGGTGACTTTAAATACTTGTCAATGTTAGGGAAAGCATCAACGCAGTATGTTTTACTGGTATCGGGAAAAGCCACACGCAATCCACACATCAGCGGCGAATGGAAAATTACAACTGCACACTCATACCTGGAGGTCAGTTCTACCACTGGGTGGGAACTTCCAAAAGCTATGACCATACGAGATGATGTTCTCAGGACTTAACGCCATATTGGGTGCAGCGCCCGCCAGGTGGCGTCGGTATCAGTGTAGAGGGCTTGCCCAGGCTGATGCCGTAGCCCTAGTCGTGGTAAGGAAATGTTGCAGTTGATACGCGAGCGGAGGCCGATGTATCAATAGAAGCTACGCATCTGGCCCAGGCCCGCGGCATTGCGGTGGGAGAGAACAGCGTGCAGCGGCTGAAGGCGCCCAGCACAGGAACATGCAGCCTAGCCGCTTGTCCCTAGGGGTGCGCTAGAAAACCTGAACGGCATTCAGCTCGCACCGGGAGCACCTCCAAGTGTGCGCTCTCGCTCTGGCGCAGGTTGCACGCTCCAGGCCCCGCGCCCTCCTCTGGCGGCTGCTGTGCGGCTGGGCCAGGGCGGTGGCGGCGACCGAGGCCAGGGAAGGTTGCCAGCATCGTGGTAGATGGGCTCAGGAGGCGGCAAGGCCAGTTTGACGGCTATGTGGCTCCAGCAGGCCCAGCAGCAGAAGAGCCAGCTCCGCTTTCCAGCAAGAAGCCCTGCATCCTGGAGTCTGGTTCGGGCATCCAGGCGGCCTCGAACCCGCGGCCGCCAGCACGGCAGGCAGGCAGACTGGGTCCGCAGCGAGGGCGAGCAGGGCGGCTGCGGCCAGCTCGCCTGGCGGCTGGACATGGAGGAGCTGGGAGGCGCGGCTGGCCTGGGCCGGCTTGGCGCTTCCAGCCCGGCGGGTCAGCGGTCGTCCTGGGGGCGGGCAAGGCGCGGACAGCCGGGGTCCCTGAGCCGCGGACATAGCCCGCGGCAGCCCAGCCGGCTCGATCGCGGGATCCCTGCCTCCCTTCATGAGGACTAACCCTCAGACACTTCTGCTGGGTTCTCAGTCGCTGGAGAACGCCTTATAGCTGGGAGGAACAAGGGTCCTTTTTCTTCGGAGCTGAGCCGGCTGTCTCTCACTAGCAAACGGTTTGTTCAGACCACAGATACACAGTCTTTCCAACTTAAGTCAAAAATTAAAAAGGCAACTAAGCTTGTTCACTCCAACCCCCCCTTTCCCGTCCCAGCATAGGGAATGTCAGTACTCACCTGGGACGCCAAGTCCCAAGGAAAACGGCTTGAGTGAAACTTTGTATGTCATTTAAACTTTAAATTTAAAGCAATGATGCCGGGATATCAGGAGAATTTACCCAAAAGATAAATAGTGAAAAGGAATACCGAAAAGCCGGTTAAGCTCAAAGGGCAGGGCATGTGTCCGAGCACCTGTTCCTGTTCGGGGTACAGTCCAGATTTCCTCTGTTGGGTGTCTCTTGTATCCTGCCAACTATGCCAAGCAAATATTGACAGAAATTCAATTAACAATCAAGAAGCAAAAGAGAATTTGATTCAAGTCAAACTGTGGATTGTAACCCAGGAGATAGACCCTTAGAAGCTGTGAGAACACTTCCTCCTATTAGCAGCCCAAGGCATAGTCATATACATTTTTGAGACAAAGGAGCTTACAAAATGACACTTTACATTAAGTTCACCAAAGATACATTGTCCAAGTAAACACAAAGCAAGCAGTATATCACTATGACCCCCTATGGAGTTGGAAAAGAATGGTCATCTTTAAGAAGTTGCATTGCTAGGGTCACAAAAAGAGGGGGAAATATCTCTGCTGTGGAACAGGCATTCCCCTCTTTCAGGAGGTCTGGCTGGTGTGTATCACAGGATGCACACTAGGAGGGAAAGAGGAGGCTGAAAAGGGGAGCATGAAGGGAAAGAGAGTTTTATGTTAAATTTTATTGTCCTGCCTTGAAATAGAAATTTTATTTCCTCACAAATCATCAATAGTTGACACATTTCCCAAAAAGGCACAAGATCGTATTTCTAGTTTTGTACCAATGGAACCCATCTTTGCATTTATTCCCTAAGGCCACAACACTGCCAGGCCATTTTTCAAAAAACAGAGAATCATGAGATACCTCCTTTTTGAACAGAGTAGACTGAGTTACCAAGAAGCTTCCACAAAGGCCCCTCAACAGAATTGGAGAGCTCAACCAAAGGGAGAAGACCTGAGATCTCAAATCAGTCAGAAATCAGTGAGCACAATGGGCTCCATGGGTACCTCTTGCAGTTACTCACCAGCTTCAGATTACTTCCTACCCTATTTTAACAACAAGAATCCTTAAAAGAAAATTCAGAGAGCTTTACTGCATATAAATATTTTATTGAAGAAGAAACAAACTTCTCAAAAGGGAAGATTTCAAATTCAAAACTGGTATGAAGCTCAGAGGCTTGATGTCTCAGGGCAGCTTATAAAGTGAACATGAGGAAACTGACCTTTACAACGCTTGGTTATTATGCTCCGGGTTTCCAGGGAGCAGGGGACTGGTTAAAGTGATTATCCTACTTCGTTTTAAGAAGATAACAACAGTTAAAAAAAAAAAAATCACTTTCAAAAGCATTTGTAAGAAATAGGCTGAGTTATATTATCCCTGTGTTTTGAATAAACTCGATTTAGTTTTGCTTACGTGCCTTATTCAGTTTTCTCCATCAGGGGAGTTTTCACGGCAGGTCTATGTTTTCTTTCTTTTTACCCGACCTTATTCATGCCATTTATCCCCTGCACCTCCCATCTTTCAATATTTCAAACTCTTTTGAAACTCGGTTCTCAGTTTCTAGTGGACAGCACCCTCAAAAAGCTCCAAAACTGACATGTGCCTTTGGACACAGCGTTGCGATCTGCGCTGTGCCCGCCTGCTGGGTGCCGCCACCCTTAGGTCTCTGGGGCAGCGTTTTGTCGATCGCCCTTGGGCTAGTGCACTGGGCCGGTGTTTTCTTAGTAGCTTCCACCAGAGCCGAGCTGGCCCTTTCTCTGGGTCGCAGCTTTGTAACAACGGAGTCACAGCACTCACGTCTACAACTGCGCACACAGAGTCCTGTCAGTGAAGGGAGGGGGAGTGTGGGGTGCCAGACACTAGCCAAGGGAGACGAAGAGATTATAGGAGACGGCGCCCGGGGAAGAGAATACAGATTTTCAATCACCAGTGAGTTCAATCCTCTGGAACTATTTTGGTCCCCGAGAAATCGCAGTAGGAGAACGATTCTAAGAAGACTTGTAGTTAACATTCACCGAGCGTTTAGACGGTGCTGGACCTGATTCTAACTCGGCGCCCCACACCAGCCCGGGACAGGGCGTCTATATTCTAGTTCAACTCCCCTTTCTTTAGGGAGGTGAGGCTGGGGAGGCCTGGCGTCGGGAAAGTCACTGAGAAACTCTGAGATCCTAGCGGTCAGCGGCCGAGAAACATCGGGTTTGGAAGAAGGAACGGTGCCGCCGCCAACAAGACACCCAGCGGGTAGCAGACTCTCCTTGTGTCCGAAAAATGGCAGCCCGTCTGTCTCCCAGCGAAAATGTTAATAGATCCCCAGGTCGGGGCGAATCCCGGCGCCGCGACGCCGACCAGGCGGCACGAACCGAGCGGTGCTAGGGCCGAGACGTGACAGCACAGGGGACCTGGGGCCCACGCGAGGGAGAGAAGTTCCCTTTAGTGCCGGGAGGTTGGATGCCAAAGAGAAAGCGCCGGCTCGGCGCTGCAGGCCTAAGTGCGGCTGAGAAACCCCCGGCTGGGCGGCTGGAACCGCCCGCAACCTTGGCTCCCAGACCATTCACTGGCGGCGCAAGATCCGGATGTGCCCCAGAGGGTTACCGTTGAGCGCAGACAGACCCAGCGACTCGGTGGAAAACTACACTTACATTATAATAATACAAATGAGAATAAGTCCTCAGGAGCAGAATCAAGTAAAAACAAAACAACACGATCTCTCCGATTGCAGAGCAATCCACACCGAAAAAGAATTTATGCAAGCCAACCTTTCAGGGAGAAGGCAATGGCACCCCAACTCCAGTACTCTTGCTTGGAAAATCCCATGGATGGAGGAGCCTGGTAGGCTGCAGTCCATGGGGTCGCTGAGTCGGACACGACTGAGAGACTTCACTTTCACTTCTCACTTTCATGCATTGGAGAAGGAAATGGCAAACCACTCCAGTATTCTTGCCTGGAGAATCCCAGGGACGGGGGAGCCTGTTGGGTTGCCGTCTATGGGGTCGCACAGAGTCGGACACGACTGAAGCGATTTAGCAGCAGCAGCAGCAGTAACCTTTCAGAGAAGCTAACTCTACAAAGATGAGACAGCAGACACCGTGGATAGGTATAGTCTACTGCGATGGCCTAAGACCTGGGACCCTTTGCTGCAGTCCTGCAATGCTTGCACCTGGACAAAAATGTCTCCTCCAGAGGCACCAAGATACAAAGAAACTATAAGGGACTAAAAAGAACCGCGTGCCTGTCCAGTTGGGGCAAATTCTGGACAAGGAGACACAAAGAGACCTAAAATCACACCTGCTACTTACACAGAGCGGAGAGCAAGAGTAGGGTACTGCTCATGCTCCTTGCCCACGACGCTCTCTAAGCGGTTGGTAAACCACCCAATCCACCAACCCCTGGGCACACCCCTATCCTCACCCCATATAAGGAACCAGCTGCCCCACCTCCTTGAGAAAGCCAGTTCTCAGCTCCCACTTTCTGCAGCAGGGGCCCCAGTAAAGACTTGCCTGAATTTCTCATCTAGCCTCTCTTCAATTTTTATTGATTAAAAAGGCCAGGAACCCTGATTAGTAACACTATCATTAAATGGTTACTGTCACTCTTGCTAAATCAGTGTTGGTCACCCTGAAAATCGCTGAGCGGGACATACTACAACTTGTAAGACTTGTGATTTGTACAAGAGTGAAATGGGAAGCAGAGGTTAATGTGGAACTTGCCAAATTGAAACGAGCTCTAAGCAAGTACATTGCTTCTGGCCACTCGCTCTGAGGATGGGGATGGCCGAGGGGCTGCGACCCTGAGAAAGTGCCAACTTGGCTCTAATGGCAAGTTCTGAGAAAACTCCGGTCCAGTGTACTGGCCAGGGCCGCAACCTCCAAAACTCTGACACAGAGCCTCTAATGGGGCCAGTGCAGGGACCCAGCCAGGTCGCCACAGTTCAGCGGCGTTGTGTTCAAAGACAACTATTCATTTGGGAGCTTTCAAGGCACTAAAAAGAGCGGACACTGAGAAATGAGGGCTGCTAACTCAATGGCAACCCACTCCAGTATTCTTGCCTGGAGAATCCCAGAGACGGGGGAGCCTGGTGCGCTGCCGTCTATGGGGTAGCACAGAGTCGGACACGACTGAAGAGACTTAGCAGCAGCAGCAACTCTCAGGAAAGATGAGAGTTGCAGGGGATAAAATGAGATGAATGAAGTGGGATGAAAGGAAATAAAATATAGATAAGGCTTGAAAATCCCCCTATGGGACATAACGGGTTTGGGCCACTTAAACAAAACTAAGGGTTTCCCAGGTGACTCAATGGTAAAGAATCCACCTGCCAATGGAGGAGACATAGGTTCAGTCCCTGGGTTGGGAAGCTCCCTTGGAGTAGGAAATGGCAACCCACTCCAGTATCCTTGCCTGGACAATCCCATAGATGGAGAAACCTGGCAGGCTACAGTCCATGGTGTCGTAAAGAGTCCTGTTGGACTGAGCGACTGAGAGTGCGCGCGCGCGCGCGTACACACACACACACACACACTGCCACTAAGGGCTACAATCGCACGAGGCTAATCTCATCGTTCCACCACCGTCCAAGGGCATCAGGCAGACACGAGCTTTGCGAGGTCCCACAAAGCGACCACATAGGGGAGGGATCGGCCCGCCGGGCCCATACTTTGGCTTTAGAGCTTCGGCGGCACCGCAAACCAGGAACCGCCAGCCAGAACTTGCTGTTCTGAAACCGGAATTTGCTACGACTGAAAACTCGCAGGCCGCAATGAAAGGCGACTTGCTACCCTAAGGAATCCCTCCAGTCCGGCTTGCTCAGACTAAAAAATCTCGAGAGCAAGGTTAAAGCCCGGCTTTCTACGACTGAGAAATCGCAGGCGCTGGTCCTGAATGGCGACTCGCTTTGCTCAGGAAACCACGCTGACTAGCTTTCTCCAGCCGCGATTCGCAAAATACGGGCGCCGGCGCCGCAACTTGCGCTGGCTCCAATCAACGCGGCCCGGGAGCAAGGAACCGCGCAGGGACGCAGGAGGAGCACCGAGGCCACCGAGAAAATGACTGCATGCAAACGTGTTCTGTGATAGAAAGGCTTCGGGCTCAGTACAACCAAAGTGCCACCGGTAACAGGGGTGGGGAAGGTGTCCTGGGAGAACTTAGGGGTTCGATTGTGGAGAGCTTTCCCACGCCCTGAGCTGCGGTCGAACTGGAAGGTGAGTTCTGTGTCGCACGGCGGTTTCTGGGCAACTTACTGCTTTTACGAAAGGAAATATCCCCGGGCTGCTCAAGTAGCTGTGCTGCTGGCGAGAAAGCGGGGAGAGTGGAGAAGGTTTGGTGCATGTTCGGAAACACTTTGGTTGGAAGGATAAACCGCCTTTCCGGTGCGCCAATAACAGACTCAGAAAACGACGTCCCGGGACGCTTAAAAGTACTGAGAAAGAGCGAGTGCACACTGCTGCCGGCCAGCGAGCAACCTCGGGATCATCCTTTAACATGATTTAAAAAATTATGGTTATATCAGCATGATCCAAAACTACACAGCCCTAGAAATAAATGGTTGTGCTTCGTCTCGCGTATTCGACTCTGCGACGCCATGGACTGTAGCCTGCCAGGCCTGGAGATTCCCCAGAGGACTTCTGTCCATGGGGAATCTCCAGGCAAGAGCTCTGGAGTGGGTTGCCATGCCCTCCTCTAGGGGATCTTCCAAACCCAGGGCTCAAACCTAGGTCTCCCACATTGCAGGCGGATTCTTTACCGTCTGAGCCACCAGGAAAGCACAGAAGAAATAAATGGAAGGTATGATTTTGAAAAGCTGTCCCAGAGGCTGAAGGTATACTAGGGGGACTGAACACTGGGCAGGCAGTGACTATAACAACAGGACTTTGAATTCAAGGAGATGGTTTTCACCAAGTTAGGGGAAAAAACACTGAGGTCACCCCCCACGTAGGCTTAGAGAAGACAGAAATCCCGGTCCTTACCCTGTGGGCACCCTCTGACCTCCTGCAATGGAGTTTTGTGGCTTTTCTGGGTATTCAGCTTCTCTGGGGCTGCAGTGGGACCAGGCAGGAACCCAAGTGTCAACTCCCAGGCAGGCCTTTTTGGAAGCTTCCCAACTATTCATAGCACAGAGATAGCATCTGAGCTCTCATTATATCTCTCCCACACAGTATGCTCCCAGAAGCCGAGCACTCCCCGGAGGCTCTGCCCAGCCCCTGGAGGTTGTCCAGACACAGGCTTCTACTCAGTGAAGGGAGCTGTAGCCAGGTTCCTACCTCTTGCTTGCAGACAACCTTTGCAGCAAGACAGGTGAAGTGCCAAACCTTCACTCTCCTATAGGATGAAGCAGCATGTCCCCAAATAGAGAGAGAAGAGCAGGAAACAGAAGTCCTCAAGCTTAGGGCCTCTAAGGCATCAGAAACAAGGTGCTAAAACATGGATGTGGTAACTTATATTGCACATTGCTTCAGGATGCCAGGACTGGTGAGAAGAAATATCTAAATATGCCCTTCTTGAATGCCACCCAATGAAACTAAGTTGAGTAAGGTTTGGTCAGGTTTGAGTGGTTGGGTTGTGTTAGCATTAGAAAGTTACAGTAAGTCTAGTAGCATCTTCTGAGAATAGCATGGAAAAACAAACAATTCCCTCCAAGAAAGATATTTTTCTCCTTTTCAAAGAAATCTGCCCTTCTTTTTTTCAGCCTGTGGCTGGAGAATATGTTCTGTGTATTCATTCTTTCTTCATTCCCAAGACTTAACTAGCATGAATATGCTACCTATGCACGTGGTCCTGGGTATAAACACAAAACCCAGCAGACAGTGAGATCTGCCATGAAGTGCCAGATACTTTCATGGGAAGAACAGACAGTAAACATGTCAACAAGTAAATTTATAAGGTTATTTTAGTGTATCAAGAATGGTTATAAACTAATTGAAAGAATGTTTTTGGGAGGGTGCTCCTCCTATCTTGCAAGGGTCAAGATAGAATTTTTAGAGATATGGGAGTGTCCTTTCAACTTAGATCTGAGTTATGTGAGAAAATCATGCAAAATCTAGAGGAGGGGTCATCATCAAAAGAGAATATCAATTTAAGGGCTCACCATAGAATAAGATTAATGCAGCCAGGGAGAGAAGGAGGTCAAATTCTGGCTTCACATGGCCTAAGTATAATGAGCCTTCATTTCTTTTCATTCTTTTTTCTATAGTCTGTTTTGCAGTGATTTTCACCATTCTGTCTTTCAGGTCATTTACCTGTTCTTCTGCCTCAGTTATTCTGCTATTGATTCTTTCTAGTGTATTGCTCATCTCTATTTGTTCCTTAGTGCTTCTAAGTCTTTGGTAAACATGTCTTGCATCTTCTCCATTCTTTCTCTGAGATCCTGGATCATCTTTGCTATCATTATTCTGACTTCTTTTTCTGGCAGGTTGCCTATCTCCACTTCATTTAGTTGTTTTTCTGGAGATTTATCTTATTCCTTCATCTGGGACATAATTCTTTTTTTTTTTTTTTAATTTTGGTTAGCTTTCTGTGATTGTGGTTTTTGTTCTGGAGGCTGCGGGAGTGTAGTTCCCATTTCTTCTGTCTGCCCTCTGATGGCTGAGGATAAGAGGCCTTGCGTAAGCTTTCTGATGGGAGGGACTGGCTGTGGAGGAAACTGGGTCTTGCTCTGGTGGGCAGAGCTGTGCTCAGTAAAATTTTGATCCAATTGTCTACTGACAGGTACCACAGTACTCCCACCCTGTTAGTGGTTTGGCTTGATGTGACCCAGTCCTGGAGTCTACAGGCTCTATGATAGGGCTAACGGCAACCTCCAAGAGGACTTATGCCAACACACATCTCTCAGGACCGCTGCTGCCAGTGCCCCCATCCTTGCAGCTGACAGCACATGACTGCCAACATATGCTTCTGCAGGAGACCCTCAAACACTCACAGGTAGGTCTGGCTCAGTCTCCAGTGGGGTCACTGTTCCTTTCCCCTGGGTCCTAGTGTGCACAAGGTTTTGTTGTGCCCTCCAAGAGTGGAGTCTCTGTTTACCCCAGTGCTGTGGAAGTCCTGTAATCAAATCTTTCTGGCCTTCAAAGTCAGATTCGCTGGGGATCCCCAGTCCCTTTCTGGATTCCCAGGCTGGGAAGCCTTATGTGTGGCCTAGAACCTTCACAATAGTGTGATAACTTCTTTGGTATTACTATTTCCCCAGTTTGTGGGTTGCCCACCCAGTGGGTATAGGATTTGATTTTATCCTGATAGCTCCCCTCCTACTGCCTCCTTGCTTCTCCTTTGTCCTTGGATGTCCGGTATCTTTTTTTGGTGGGTTCCAGCATCCTCCTGTCAATGATTGTTCAACAGCTGGTTGTGACTGTGGTGCTTTTGCAGGAGAAAATGAATGCATGTCCTTCTACTCCACCATTCTGAACCAATCCTAAGTGTAATGTATCTTGACCACAGCAATTGTGGAGTTCTCTGTTCAAGAGGCCCTGACAGCCTCAAAGTACACTTGATAGATCATTCAGATGATGGCTGAAGTTTTTAGTAAATTTTGATTGGATGATTTAATTACTGGCTGTAAGACTGCTCAAATATATGATATTGACCTAATAAATTATGAGATTGACTATAGATGTATCTGAAGGATTGATAAGGAAGACCTAACTGATGGTGTTTGAAGATGTGTTCACATTTCTTTCCTTACTCTGTCAGATTATATGATCCCATACATCAGCTGAGTTATTTAGTTTCTAGGTTATGTCACTATTTTTCCATGGTAGATACAAATGTGTGTAAGACACATATTGTAAGTGATGATTCAAGAAGCTTTTCCAAGACACTAGTGACCAGTAGAATTTTAAAACAACAGTGTAATTTGAATTGTGTAAACTGAAGTTTCTCTAATACACTATCTCCCCTCTCAGCAGTTTCTTTCTAGGGAGGTTGTAAGGAACCAATAACATGACTTGTATGGCTTGGAGGGAGAGGGGTGTCAGCTGGAAAGCTGCTTAATAGGTCTTTGCCTGATTAATGGGGCTCCCCATTGGGAAACCTCAGTCCTCTTGTGTGCTATAGCCACTCAATCTATTTTCTCTCCCTACTATGCAAAGGTCAATTCACTGTTCATACTGGGACAGACATATTTCTATTACTTGGCACAGCAATGCTGCAGCCAGATTTTTGGGGGGGTCACTGCTGAAGTTTCCCAATAATCACTTGCCAGTTATCTGTTCCTGCTCTCAGGATCCATCATTTAGAAACCTAGTGTGCCCTTATGAAGCTGCTTTTACATCCTCTTATTGCGTGCTGTATATTTCCTATGCGAAGTATCACTGGAAAAATTCTATTTGAGTCTAAAAGGTAAAATATCACCCCGGGGCCCAATAGGTGGGTGAAAAGAATACTTTTTGCAATTCCCTGGGAACAGGTCAGGGTTACATACTGGTTGAGGCACAGCATGAAGTCTGCATAGGTGGTCCATGGAATCCTAGCCCGAAAAGAGAGAAAGGGTGGGTTTGGGCGGTATACCAGAAACTGGAGAGGTGAGGTGAAAGAATTAAAAGAAATACCTACCTGGAAAGGGAGTCCCCACGTTTAGACTCTTGTGAGCTTAATCCTGGTGAAGGATTTTACCCCCAGATCACAGCAGTTGAGAGATTCTCAGAATGACTGTGTTAACATTTATTAAGCTCTTACACTTGGCCTGCCATTGTTCTCTTAGCGCCTCATTTCAACCCCAGGTTTGGGGGAAATAGAGTTCTGCTGTGATTGGTAATGAGAAGTTAGGAGCCTTGGCAAGTCGTGGAGTTGGAGTTAGGATGTGAAGCGAGCCTAACCGCTCCAGAATCTGGCGGGAGAAATCCCTCACCACAAAGCCAATCCCGGGTTCTCTCTGCGGCCCTAGCGATCTGGCTCCAGGTCAGCTCGGGCGTGCGAGCTGGAAATCTGGTTCGTGGCGGCTCAGAGGAAGAAGGGACTTGCCCAGGAAAGTGTTCGAGGGAGACAGGAACTCTGCGCTGCTGAGTCCAGGCTTCTGGAAACGTTTGGAGCGGCGACCGGCGCTGGGGGGCGGGGTGAAGTGAAAGTCACTCAGTCGTGTCCGACTCTTTGTGACCCCATGGACTATACAGTCCGTGGAATTCTCCAGGCCAGAATACTAGAGTGGGTACCCTTTCCCTTCTCCAGGGGATCTTCCCAACCCAGGGATCGAATCCAGGTCTCCTGCATTGCAGGCGGATTCTTTATCAGCTGAGCCACAGCCACGTGCAAATAACTGGACGCCCAGCAAATGGACTGGAAGTGAACGAGTCCCGGCGAGAGAGCAGGAGCGTTTCCGGGAAGCGGAGTTCTCAAGGCTGCTGGCTGCGCTTTGCTGGATCTCCTGGATCCTGACACGTGTGACTCAGTTTGACAACAGCTGTGTGGCCCCCTGGCCACTCGGTGTGCCCAAGAGACCCCACTGATTCCCCCACCCCCAGTTCAGCAAATTAGGGGACTGAGTGTCCCTCTGGAGAACAGCACCGGCCACCACGCCCCCGTGCCCGGTCCTCCCTCAAAAGTCAAAGCAGGAGAGAGAAAGACGTTGGAATTCGGTACCATTTATTAAGAGAAAGAGAAATTCCCAAATGTCTATGAAGACGAATTCTTCCACGATTTCTAAACATAGAGGGGCTATTGTAATAGCGTCTGTCGCAGAGGATCGTCCAATTGAGAGTCTCAGCGGAGATGAGGGCTCCTGGGGCCAAAGGCTGCGGGAGAGGCAGCCTAGGTCTTTCCGGCCGCTGAGGATAGGTCCACGGCCACCATTCTTGGGACTTGCGGTGGTGTCTCCCCAGGTCAGGAGGAGGGCGATGCTCCGAAACAGTCTCCGGGGTCAGAGGTCTCGGGTTTCAAACGATGAGTCCTCCCGTTGCGGCAAGATCCGCCCAGGGAAGCTTTGGGGGCGCGCGGCGTCTTCCCGTTCTGAGGGCGCCGGTGGCTCCCGGCCGGGCGCGGGCGTGGTGTCCGGAGTTGGCGGCCCGGCTCCCGGCCCGCAGTTGCTCTGCGTCCGGGTCCGTATTTCGGGCAGTACGGGCGCAGAAGCCCGCAGAGGGTAGAAAGCTGTTTCCGACTGAAGTTCTCCTTGTTCGAAGAGCATTCGCCCAGAGTAGGATAGCAAGGCAGCTGCCATTCCTCAGGGTCCGCTAAGCTCAAGAGTTGCAGCACCTCTGTTTTCTGGGGCTCCTTTGAGGAACCCCAGGACTCGTGCACACAGCGGGGAAAGTGCTCCATCGCTTCTCCCCTCAGTGGAGGAGAAGTTTCCAGGAATCCCCTCCTTGCGAATTTATGCTTTTCTGGGCTTGTAGTCCTGATATGTGGTTGTCCTCCTGTTACAAATTGGTTCAGAAGGCCGGACCTGAGGAGATGAAAGGAAAATTCAGACTCAGCGGTAAGGTATCTGCCTGCAAATCAGGAGACCCGGTTCCATACCCTGGAGAATGAAATGGAACTCACTCCATCCAATATTCTTGCCTGGAGAATTCCATGTACAGAGGAGCCTGGCGGGCTACAGTTCTTGGGGTAGCAAGAGAGTCAGAGGGGACTTAGTGACTCTACAGCAGCGAGGCTTTTGATCCTGACCTGTCTTTTTATTCCCGTTGCAAATTGGTTTAGAAGGAGGGATCCGCGGAGCTTAAAGGAAAATCCAGTCATCTGATTGAGTCATTCAAAATTGAGTTGATTTAGTGGTTTGAGAGAATTAATGTTCTTGTGTTGTTTGTTTTTACAGGAATAACAGGTACAGGAGCTCTGTCAAGACAAGTCCTTTGGAAGGTTACTCTTTTATGAAAAGTATCCCAAGTGCCTGACACTTTTAGGTAACTGTATGTCCATTGAGTCTCAGGGCCCTTCTCCTGGGAAAGTTCCATCAAATATTACCCAGTTGACTAGAATGAGAAGTTGGCCGTTTTTGTATGAAATCACACTGCTGGTCAGACTCTCATTCTAGTTCTTCAGTTCTAAACTAAAACTACTTCAGACTTTGAGCCAACATGTTGGTAGGGGGAGTTGGTCTAGGAATCTAGATGCAGATGTTTTGGGTACAAGTTGTGTCTATTATTTGTATATGACTCAGCTAGTTACCTAACCTTCTTGTCTTCATATTTTTACCTGGATAATAGCAAAAATTTAACAGGAAGCTTTTATGGCTAATTCAATAACAAAGTCAAATAATTAGATATTCCTATCTAAAAAAAAACCTATTACTCACAATTGTTATTATCATCATTCTTGGTAATATAATCATGGATATTAAACGTAGCATCAATCAATAGCAAACTGAAAATGTCTTTTTCTGTGTGTTTAATCAGAGTGATTTGTTTTTCCCTTCTAGTGTCAGATCTAAAGTGAAATTGCATCTCCTTACATCCTTCCTCATTTCTTTTGGACAATGTCTTGGCAAACATGTCAGTGCATCCAAGCCTAAATTTCCTTGATCAGTCATTTATCTTCAACTTAACAAAGCCAGTTTAATTCAAAGAGTTCTAAGAATGTTTGGACAACCTACCATGAGCAAGCTGCTGTGATGGTGCTGCACATGCAGAATTGTAGAACTGGGTCCTGCTTTGGCAGAGCTGAATTTTAAGGGGAGAGCAAAGACACAGACAAGAGAACATGAAGATACAGCTGAATCTTGTTCCCTATGACAGGTGATTTGCTGCCTGGAAAGAAAACTCTATGTTTGAAAGACTCACTAACGCCAATATTTTGCATGAGCTGAGGAAAAAAGACAATGGTAAAAATGTCTTTGTAAAATGAGGTGTAAAAATGAGGGGCAAGGAAACAGAGGAAAGAAGGAAAACAATCAAAATGAAAAATATGAGAAGTAAGTAAATAAAGTAAGTGGATGAAAGTATGAACAACAGAGCAAGTAGAGGGTTGGAAGCTCTGGTCAAGAAAGCCAATAGTGGTAAGTTGAAGGGGTTCATTAGAATAACATGGAATGGCTGCAACTGATTTGTGGCAGGGTTTGGGGCGAGGAATCTAATGAGGAGATGTGGGTTTGGTCCCTGGGTTGGGAAGATGCCCTGGAGAAAGAAACCGCAACCTACTCCAGTATTCTTGCCTGGGAAAGCCCACGGACAGAGTAGCCGGGCGAGCTACGGTCCATGGGGTTCCAAAAGAGTTGGACACCACGACTGAGTGACTGAGCAGCAACAGTCTCTTTTAATCTGTAAGGGTTTTCATTCTCTTTTACGTTTTATCTTTCAGTTTTCAAAGAAAATGGCAAATCAAGTACTCTGTCCTACCTGTTTTTTCTAAATTTCATTCATAAATAACTTTTCTGAGCATCAAGAATAGGAGAATTCCATTGATCCTGTAAGCCAGCATGGAGCAAACTCATCCTTCAATATTGGGCATGTGAAATAGGAATATATCTTCCAGGTAGCTATAGTCTTAAGGCAGGAATGAGGTGGTTTCAAGAACGGAAGAAAAAATGAGTATTTTATAGTTTTAACAAATAATCATCAAAATGAATGTGAAATAATGTAGACAGGCTTCTGAATAAAGTAAGTCCATTTCTTTTTCTAGCAATACCAAAAGTAAGTATTGGTCCACTGTTACGAAAAAGAATATCATGATAGAATATAGATAGGTCTGTGAGAAGAGTTAACAAGGGTATGTGAGGCACGGATTGGCTTCTGGTGGGAGTCAGGGACAGTCTTAGTGTGGGACTACAGGACCCTCAAGGATCCTTCTATTCTCAGGGATGCTAACTATACGTTTCAAAAGGTGAGTTCCTTTTCCTGGGGGTTGGGATTCCAGTTTGAGGATGAGGAGGCCTTGCTTATTGACCACCTTCTTAGTGCTGCTGTTCTTTATGTTTTGAGAAAGAACTGAAACAAAATGTTCAGAAGGAGGAACAAAACATTCAGAAGGAGGAAGCTGGAGTGACTCAGGCTCCAGTCCAGTCGGAAGGAGGAGCCACAGCTTTGTCTTTCAGCCCTCCTAGCACAAGTAGGTGATAGCTGTAAGCCCATTTGATTTAAGGGAGCAGTACACTCTGGACAGTCTGGGAAACCCAGTTGGTTCTGTTTAGTGCACAGGGTACATATTCAGATTCTATTTTGAATCGTTATTGTGCCCTGTAAGTAGGCTAATTCTAAAGAGGCTCATCTTCTACAGTGGGTCAAAGGGTACTCTCAGAATGATAACTTTTTAAAAATTAAATATTTAGTTTAATTTTCTCCTGTTTGATGTGTAGTTACCCCATCCTTCTCTAAAAATCAATATAGCTGTTCAACCTTGTGTGATGATACTTCATGGAATTAAAGAATGGGCAGTAAAGAGGAAATGCATCCTGAAACAGTAATCCTTTTTCAGAACCAGCTCACTGACAACTATGTGCTGTTAGGGTGACCATGTCCTGGCATCTGGGGGTTTTCCTGGTAGCTCAGCAGTAAAGAATCTGTCTGCAATGCAGGACACTATAGTGCAGAATATACAGTAAACAATCTGCCTGCAATGTGGGTGATCCAGGTTCAATTCTTGGGTTGGGAAGATACTCTGGAGATGGGCATGGCAACCCACTCCAATATTCTTGCCTGGAGAATCCCATGGACAGAGGAGCCTGGCAGGTACAGTCCATAGCATTACAAAGAGTTGGACACGACTGAAGCGACTTAGTGACTTAGCATGCACACATGTCCTGGCATCCATTCATCCAGTGGGAGAAGAGCAGTGATGTGAAGTTTTCTTATAGAGGAGCTGGGAGTAACAGAGTGGGCCACAGGGAGAGCCATGATGTAATGGTTGTGTGAACGATCCAGGAAGAGACATGTGGACATCCCTTTACATGTAGACTTGAGATAGATAACAAGAAATTGGGAAGGAAATTGGTACTTAGAGTACATGTTCAGATCAAGTTCTAGGGCTTCCTTGGTGGTTCAGTGGTTAAGAATCTGTCTGCCAATGCAGAGGACATAGGTTCAATCCCTGATCCAGGAAGATTCCTCATGCTGTGGAGCAACGAAGGCCCTGAGCCACAACTACTGAGACAGCATTCTGGAGCCCACAAGCTACAGTTGCTGAGCCTGTGGGGCAACTACTGAAGCCCAAGTGCCTAGAGCCCCTGCTCCTCAACAAGAGAAGCCACTGCAGTGAGAAGCCCGAACACTCCAATGAAGAGTAGCCCCCATACGCCACAATAGAGAAAGCCTGGTGCAGCCAAGACCCAGAGTAGCCAAAACAACAACAACAAACTTACAAGCATTAACTTGGCTACTCCTGCAGACATATGAAAAGGGACGTGGGAAATAGTTGTTCAAATGGGAGAGGGGCTCCTGGAGACATATCGTATTTATTTCCCAGCCTTTACTGGAAAGCACATTTTTAAAAAAAGTATAATTCTTCGCTTGTAAGAAGTGAAATTCTGGGTCAAAATAGTGTTCACATTGATATGTTTAATGTGCTTTCCATACAATATTGCCTTTCCAAAGATCCTTTCAAATCAATTCCCAAAAGCTGTGTTGTGGAGTTTTTACATTACCAACAGTGGACAAAATGAAAAAGTTTAATGTAGGCCTCTATGGTAGTCAAAATTATGACATTGTTTCACTTTTCAGTTCATTGATGTTAAGGAGCCCTGACCTGGGTCCTAGCTCCCTTTTCAGGTACAGCCTTGCCCCTCACCCATACCACTTCCAGTCCTGACTCCACCCACCCAAATCGATTCCACAGGCAGAGAATAGGGAAACCGGCTTTAATCATTGTGCACAATTGGAATACATAAGAAACACAACGATTCTGAGTGCAGCTACAAGTAAGTTCCTTAAGATAGCTGAGCGAGGCAGGCCCAGGGGAGAAGTCTAACCCGGCAGAATGAGGCCTCCGCTGGAGTGACTCAGGCTCCAGTCCAGGGCAGCGGTTGAAGGGGTGCTGTGAGCCAGACGGGAAGCTACTATTCTTTCCCTTGCCGGATTCTGCCCTGTTTCAAGTCTCAGTTTTCCTCAGCTTTGAGGTGTGTGGGGTGGGGTGGAGGCCTCCTGGCCTCCTGGAGGCGATCTGGCCGCGGATCTGGCAGCCTCCGCAGCTGCTGGCTGTTCAGACCCTCCTGGGCCCGGCGCTGTGTGGCTTGGGCCTCTTCTTGACGGGACTGTCGCTCCATCCCGGACTAGCAGCCGGCTCCTGGCCTTGCGAGTCTCGCCAGCGTTTCTGGCCGCTCTCGACGCGGGGACCGTCCGCGTGTCCGGGGCAAGCGTGGCGCGGCAGCCCACAGGCGCAGTAGTGCGCGTCCCCGCAGAACTCGGGGCTTAGGCAGGAGGGGCGGCTCAGCGCCGGGAAGTTATCCAGAGCCCAGGCCCAGGCCTGTTCTCGGTTCAGGCCCGGAGGCAAGGCGGGCTCGGGATGTGCCCTCCTCCAAGACTGCGCTTCCATGGCTTCAGCCTCCTCACGAGACCGAGAGTGCAATGGCTCTAGCACAGGGGCGAATGATTCTGCTGGGTGTGGAGCGTGCCTTTTATAGTGCCTGCCCGACAAGGTTTTGGGAAACCCGGGTGTTGATAGGTGGGATCCACACTCATTTGCCTTGCAAATTACCTCGGGGTCCCTGGGGACTGAGGAGATAACCACATCTTTCTGGGAGGGGCATGGAAGCTCTGAGTGGTTTTTTGGTGATTGGATTAAAGGAGGGGGAGGGGAGGAGAGGAGGGTCCTCTTGGAGAGAGGTTCGTTCCTGGTCGTTTCCGTTCACTGGTACAATCCTGTCTATATGGGAGTCCCACCTTCCAAAGTCACTCGGTTGGAGTAGGAAAGGCAGCGATTTCTCTCTCCCAGCAGAGCAGGGTGGCTGGTTTCCCGGCCTCTAGTCCACGGTCATTATCCCCTTGGCTTCCAAGCCAGCGGTCTCGGAGCAGGTCATCTCTGCCGGTCGCTGGCGGGCGTTGGGCAAGGACGGTGGGTAGGGTCAGAGGGATTAAGGGACTCTTTTTTGGGATTTGGATTGCGCCTGAGGAAGCCGAAACATCTGGGCCTTAGGAACCTTGAACTGTGTGAGTTCAGGGAAGGGGTGGAGGAAAGCGGTGGAGGCGGAGCCAGAACCGCGCGCAGGTACTGGAGGGCCCTGAGCTGGACTCGGAGCCAAAAGGGACCACGGCCTCGGAGCCGGGACCCTTCCCGGGCGAGCGGAGTCCTCGGGGCTGCAGACCGCCTGTCAGCTCTCTTTGGAGGCCCAGTGTGGGTCTGGGGGTCTACGGGAGGCCATGCCCTTCCCCCAATGTCCTCCCACCCTTCCCTGTGTGCACAGGCGACCCCGGGGTCCCAGCGGCGCCCAGCAAAGTCGGGCGACCAAGGATCTCCGCTGGGAACAGGCAGCCACCGCCGTCCGTGAGCCTCGTCTTACCAAACAGACAAACCAGAGACTCACTCACCCGAGGAACAACAAACAGTGACATCGTTTTTCGTCATCTTTATTGATTAGCGAAAGGAAAATTATCCGAGAACTCTGAAGGCAAAGGGCTTCCATCCTTGTGGAGCAAAGGCAGAGTTGTCACGGTAGCATTTGCCCGCGGAGATGAGAGATAGCGCAAACCTCGGACTCCTGGCATCCTTGGGTCTTCCGGGCCCCAGCGCGTCGGATCCACTGCCTCCAGCCTTGGCACCTGCGATGGCTTCTGAAGGCAGGAGCTGCGCGAGGCTCCGTAGTGTCCCCGCTCTCGGCGCTCCCTGGATCCTCTCGTTGGTCTAGGAAAAGGTGCCACCCGGCGAGGGAGGTTGCTGGGGCGGCGGCCGCCTCTCCCCGGGGCGCCTCTGGGTCCGGGTGGGTCTCCGGCGTCGTGTCCGGGGCAGGGGGGCTTTGCGTCCAGCCGCGAGGTGCTCCGGGCTCCAGCAAAGCGTCCGTTTCGTGAACTGTCCCAGCGCCGGAGCCCGCAGGGACTAGAGAGCATTTCCCCATCGAAACCCGGACGGTCCCAGGAGAGCTCACACAGGGCAGTGTAGAAGGGGAGCGGCGGCCACGCGGAGTCCGCGGAGCTCTGGTCTGGCGGCTTCTAGGGCCCCAGAGCCTCGCCGGCTAGACCCCAGGCTCTGAGCTCACAGCTGGGAAAGCGCTGCGCCAACGCGCGGGTCTCACACTAGGAGATGCAGAGTGTCTGAGATACAGAAGTCCTCAGTCTGCAGTTTTTATGCTTTTCTGGCCTCCTGGCGGCCCTATCAGAAGGAGGTTGGGTGGCGGCATTAATCCTAGGAGATAACTGCATCAGAAGACCTAATACTATTAGTACAAAAACATACATCTCGGATAAAATTACGCAGATCAAATCTCTTCAAGATAGGTTGGATTAGCGTTGAAAAGGAAAAGTACTAGTTCACTGGAGGGGAAAAAATGTTTGAACGAACACTGGGGTATAGAAGCGCTTCTCAGGTGGGCTAGTGGTTAAGAACCCACCTGCCAGTGCAGGAGATGTGAGACACAGGGGTTCAATCCCTGGGTTGGGAAGATCCCCTGGAGGAGGGCATGGTGACCCGCTCCTGGAGAATCCCCATGGACAGAGGAACCTGGTAGGCTACAGTCCGTAGTGTCACAGAGTCTGAGCAGGCAGGCAATATTCCATTGTATCTATTTATCTATATTGTCTTCTTTATCTATTTGTCTGTTGATGAACATTTAGGTTGCTTCCATGTCTTGGCTATTGTAAATAGTGTTGTAATGAACGTTGGGGTGTATCTTAGTCTAAATGTGCTTTTATACAAATACATGCCAAGTAGTGGGATTGCTGGGTCACATGGTAGCTCTATTTTTACTTTTTAAAAGAAACTTCCATAGTGGCTGTACCGATTTCCATTCCCACCAACAGTGTAGGAAGGTTCCCTTTTCTGCAAACCCTCTCCAGCATTTATTGTTTGCAGACTTCATGATGATGTGAGCTGTAGTTTTGATTTGTATTACTGTATTGATTAATGACGATGAGCATCTTTTCATGTGCTTTTTGGCCATCTGTATGTCATCTTTTCACTTTCATGCATTGGAGAAGGAAATGGCAACCCACTCCAGTGTTCTTGCCTGGAGAGTCCCAGGGACGGGAGAGCTTGGTGGGCTGCTGTCTATGGGGTCGGACAGAGTCGGACACGACTGAAGTGACTTAGCAGCAGCAGCAGCAGCATGTCATCTTTGAAGAAATGTCTATTTGGATCTTCTATTTTTGACTGGATTTTTTTTTGTTGTTATTGAGTTGCATACTTTGGAGCTTATATTGAGTTTGTATACCTTGGAGATTAATTTCTTGTTGGTCACTTCATTTGCAAATATTTTCTCTCATTCTGTGGGTTGTCTTTTTATTTTGTGTATGCTTCCCCTTGCTGTGTAAAAGCTTTTAAATTTAATTAGGTCCTGTTTATTTTTGTTTTTATTTTCATTACTCTAGGAGGTGGATCCAAACAGATAATGCTGCAATTTATGTCAGTGTTCTGCCTATGTTTTCCTCTAAGAGTTTTATAGTATCTGGTCTTACATTTAGGTCTTTGGTCCATTTTGAGTTTATGTTTTTGTATGCTGTGAGAAAATATTCTAATTTAATTCTTTTAAATGTAGCTGTCCAGTTTTCCCATCACAACTTATTGAAGAGACTGTATTTTCTCTATTGTATATTTTTACCTCCTTTGTCATAGATTAATTGACCATAGGTGTATGGGTTTATTTCTGAGCTTTCTGTTCTGTTCCATTGATCTATATTTCTGTTTTTGAAAGCCAGCTTTTTATTGTTAGCTGCAGTAGGGGAAGACCATAATAGATATAATAAATGGTAAATGTAACAAAACTGAAAAATCAAACAGAACAGACAGTAAAGATGGCAGATGATTGAAAACTCTAGCTAGATAAATTCAGGAAGTAATTTAAAGACATTTACAGCTGAGGTGAAGATTCAGACAAAGATATTCAGATTAGAGAGCAGAGCTCTGCCTTTGTGGATGGAGAGTGAGGCCAACTCAGAGTTCAGTCACAGCCGAAATCCAATGTGGGGGGAGGCACAACTAGTTATTATTTGCTTTCCCTTCTTCCACTGCAATTTCTTCCTATGAATATTTTACTTTAAAAGTCTCTTCTTGTGTCAGTCTTATGTGATTTATTGTGTGCTTATATTTTCAATTCATGTAAAAGATATTAGGCTAAACATGTTATTTTATTTATTATTTCTCACTCACTTGTAAATTCCTAAGATCTTTACATGGACTTTCGATCTGCTTCCACATCTGGCACATTAGCCTCTGATAAGTCTGCCACTTTATATATTTGCTGTTTAGTTACCACCACCATATATAATAGTTCCTTATGGATCTGTGAGAAAATTTCTGTAGGATATATACCCATGAGCAGAATCATGTCATAGAAAACGTATAAACCTAACTCTACCAACTTTTGCTGGGTGGTTCTTTAGAATGAATGTAGTCTTTACCCTCTAACAATAGTGCATGAAGTTTATTAACACTTGATGCACACATTTCCCACAAACACTCTGAATGACCCCAAATCCCAACATTTGCCAGGGGCTGCATGATTCTCAGAGAGCAGATGTGGGGTGGTAGCCACAGATGCAGCATTTTCTGATTTCTGACAGAATCTCTCTTTGTGGCTTAGTTTGCAGTGAGCTTCTGAAAAATACTCTCTGTTGTTCAGTCTAAAATCTGGATTCATCTTTCAATTGAATTTTAAGTGATCTTTATCTCCTAATAAATCCTGTTATGCTTCAACTGTTAAGTGCATTCTATTTCTGTTGCTAAACACCAGAAAAAGAAACAACGGTGACATTCAACTTTATACTTCTTAAAGTTTATTACAGTCTCTCTGTCTTTTAACAACTTGATAGAATTAATCTAGATTGTCTTTAGAAAATATTCAAGTATTCAAGCTTTTTTCCTTTTCTGTGTTCAGGATATTTTGAGAATATTAGTTTGATATCATTCATGACTTTTAGATGAGAAAAAGGGAAATGTAAAAGAAAAAAACCCGAGTTTTTCTCAATACTTCATCTTAAAAATTTATTTTCCCTTTCTTATCAGCCCTTCTATTATGAATTATCTTATCAAAATAAAAGATATTTTGATCCTTTATATATGTGATAATTTTCATTAACATGGGGATCTTGGGACAGGAGCGAGGAGGGCTGCATCCTGGGACCTCATGGGATCCAGGCTGGGTGCTGCTCTCCCAGAGACGGGAGTCTGAATGTGGCTAGGGTCTAGGAGTGGTGGTGGTGGACTCGTGACAAGCGTAGAGGGTCAAGAAATGGAAGACCTAAAAGATGTTTCTCAGGAAAGGAACATTTTCCAAGCAGAAATATCTCCCACTTAACCAGATTCCTGCCTCACTGCATATCCACTCTCACAGCTGCCCAGATTTAAAGACCTGCTTTGTGTGAGGCTGACAATCAGTATGCCTCTGCCACTGGCCAGGTTGAACACCTCCCACTGACATGCCCAGGACCAGGAGAGGACCTGTTAGCAGACTGCATGAGAGCTCAAGATCAGGGTTTTGTCCCCTGCCCTTTGCCTTTCTCCAGATCAAAACTTTAATTCAAAATATTAAAGAGAAAGAAAAAGCACTCTCTCATGCGTATATTCTTCCTCTCCTCTCGTTCCTCTGTACTTTTTTTAAAAAAGTAATTTATTTATAGTGATAACTTCTGACATAATATAATTAATAACCCTAGTAAAGGTATAATCATCATTGTTTGATCAATACTATTATGATAGAGGACTTCTCCAGTGGTTCAGCGGTAAAATAAAATCCACCTGCAATTTAGGAGAGGCGGGTTGGACACAGGAAAGATCCCCTGGAGAAGGAAATGGCAACCCACTCTAGTTTTCTTACCTGGAAAATCCAGTGGACAGAGGACCCTGGCGGGCTACAGTCTATGGGGTCACAAAAAGTCCGACAACTAAGTGACTAAACAACAACATTATGATAGAAGGATACTCCCAATGAAGAACAAATGGCCTTTAAAAATATCCTTAAGGTAGATTTTTACATTTTTATATGGATCCACAGTAAAACTGTAACAAGAATAGCCATCTTCTGTTTAGTATCTTTCATGACCAAAGTTTATTCTCCAGTGTTGTAAACTTTGCATAATGCCATTAATTTAATAATCCTTTATTGAGAGCCTGGCGTTTGTCAGGTTTTTTGAAAAGAGCTACTATTGTAGCCCTGCGTTCTGGGAAACAAACTCACTCAGAAGGACAATGCAGATAGTGGAGTACAGTTTATTACACCGGCAGGCCCAAGGTAGAGTCTCCTCTTAGCCAAGGACCCCGACTAGTTTTTGGAAAACGTTATATACCCTAAGTGCATGTGCACAAACCCACCTCCCCAAATTCCCTGACAATCAAAATTAACCGGTGATTCATATGCCTTAAGCCTAGGTAGTTAACAGTGGACAATTATCAATAGGCCTGTGGTGATACCCCAATAAGCATAATAGAATGTATGATTCTATTTACGTTAGGGTATTCTTTTAGGCAATGGAGAGCCCTGGGGCTCTTCCTTCAGGGGGCCTGGTTTTTCCAGTTGGTATGTCGTTTCCATAGATACTGGGCATATAGCTCAAAGTCCACAGTTTGGCCAAGATGGAGTCCTGCTTTCAAGATAGAGCCTGTTCTGTTTCCTCCTTCACTATAAATACAAAGACAACTAATGCCCACTTCTCTTCAGCCTGAAGCAGGTGCAGAATTCTGCAGGTGCTGTGGGACTTCCACGCCTTGGGACCGGGCAGAGCAGGCAGGAAAGCGGGCGCAGCACGGACTGAGGTCGTGAGCTGGGGATACACAGCCATCGAGGGCTTCAGCACGGGCGGGGGCAGTTTCCTTTCCGTACCTTTCATTTTCTAGGCATATAAAAAATTTCCTGAATTATATCACCCGCATTTGGTCAATAATAACGTAACAATTTTTCCTGACAGGTTTTATAGACTGAGGAAATGTTTTACACGACAATTTGCCTTCCCAGCCCTAAAGTAAGTCATTTCGTTGATTTCTTCATTTAGATGTTAAGGAGGAGAGCAAAGAACTCAGTTAATTGGGAAAATGCAAGTCTTTAGTGCTCATCTTTTGCCTTCCAGGTTAAGCCCTGACATGTATTTGAAAGTATTAGCTTGCATTTCAAATCTAAGTTTGCTTAAAATAAGACTAGTGACCCAAATGCGCAGCATTATTAGGCAACACTAAGAAGGCATTCACATTAAAAGTGAGCAAGCGGTTAGTAGCCATTAAAGCAAAAAAGCTGAAACCTAAATGTTAGGTAGTAAGAATAGGAAACAGGAGTCCAGAATGGTGGTGGCTAAAAGACAAGGAAGGAAAAAGCCCAGGAAAATAGAACAAAGGAAGGTCCGAGGACCAGAGTGAGGACCTCAGGTAGAACAAACAACACTCCTGGCTAGCCAAATTTACATAGGACAGGCCCAGGGGGAGAAAGAACATATAAAAAGAGGAGCCAAAGGGCCGGGACTCTCTCTCTTTCTCTCCCACGTGCTGTGGCACTGTTTTTGCGTCTTAGGGTCGACATGCCCTCACGCCTCAAGGATGGATTTTCCTGCTATTTTCTACATAAAATAGAACTGTAACACAGAGCTGTAACACTGATTTGTCTAAGCGATCTAACAAGGTCTGTTCGAGACCTGAGAGCTCTAACACGGTCTGTCCAAGACCCTAGAGCTGTGACGGGCTGAGGGCGTTAATGTCCGTCACTTGATACCTTCGTTGTGAGGAGACAGAACCGAGGAGAATACACTCGCCTGACGTTAAAGAAGAACGGGGAACACTCCTGTTTTCAACACACTCACACACAACTACGTGAGGTGATGGATGTGTTAATTTGGTTATATTATCATTTCACAACATATACTGTATATTAAATCATTATATTGTACTTAAAAAAATAAGACAAAAATAAAAATGGGAGCATAGAAAGGAGTTTGAACCAGAGAGAGAAGTTTCCTCCAGATGAAACAAGTTTCCTCCCTGTTCTCTCCCCCTCCTATGACCCAGTCATTCCCAATACAAACACAAGGCAACAAAACCTTGTCAGAATAACAGTTTCAACACCAATAATATGATAACCAAAATCACTATAATTTGGGGGCAGTTTTTCAAATCTTAGGTATATCACACTGGAGAGAAATTGTAAAATTACTGTCTTTAAAGTCACTTGAAATAATTCCTCTTTGTGTGGTTATGACACCAGCTTTTACACATTTAGCATCTTTTTTATTCATTTTGGTTCCAATTTTAAAAATTATTTTACATAATTATAAAACAATTTTTAAAGTAGTAAATGTTTTTTTCAAATCAAAATCTACAAATTATATTCAGAGGTGTTTACCTTCAATCCAAGTGTGTTCCATATATACATGGAGAGAGAGAGAGCGAGAGAGAGCCTGGTTTCTCCCTTGGCTACAATCTTCTCCCATCTTTCAGGATTCCATAAAGGAGTCTCATTACATCTTCTTATTGGTAAAGCACATAATTTGTGATGGAAAAGTGAAATTTCTCCCTTTTTCTTCCCACCATATTGATTTATTTATTTATTTTTTTCCCACCATATTGATTTAGAGTGAGAAAAGTAGAGGGGAAAAATAAGGTAGAGAGTGAACAGAAGAAAAGGGATTCCTTCTCTTTTGAGAGCTTCCCTTGTGACTTTGCTGGTAAAGAATCCGCCTGCAATGCAGGAGACATGGGTTCAATCCCTGGGTTGGGAAGATCCCCTGGAGAAGGGAAAGGCTACCCATTCTAGTATTCTGGCCTGGAGAATTCTATGGACTGTAAAGTCCAAGGGGTGACAAAGAGTTGGACACGACTGAGCGACTTTCAGTCAAGAATGAAGGGTCTTAATTTTGACTCATAATTGGTAGCATTCAGATAAATAAATTCTACTTTTCTGGTTTCCTACCAATAGCTGTGAAAAGATAGACTCTCTTGATCTCCTATTGGTTATGGTTATTTTGAGGCCTGTGACAAGATGTTTTAGAAAATAGAGAAAATATTTTAAACATGGCTAATGGTTTTTCCTGTGATCATGTATGGATTTGAGAGTTGGACTGTGAAGAAGGCTGAGCGCCGAAGAATTGATGCTTTTGAACTGTGGTGTTGGAGAAGACTCTGAGAGTCCCTTGGACTGCAAGGAGATCCAACCAGTCCATTCTGAAGGAGATCAGCCCTGGGATTTCTTTGGAAGGAATGATGCTAAAGCTGAAACTCCAGTACTTTGGCCACCTCATGCGAAGAGTCGACTCATTGGAAAAGACTCTGATGCTGGGAGGGATTGGGGGCAAGAGGAGAAGGGGACGACAGAGGATGAGATGGCTGGATGGCATCACTGACTCGATGGACGTGAGTTTGGGTGAACTCCGGGAGTTGGTGATGGACAGGGAGGCCTGGCGTGCTGTGATTCATGGGGTCGCAAAGAGTCGGACACGACTGAGCGACTGAACTGAACTGAACAGAGTGGTAATTCATAAAATCTATTCTTAACCACTCTAGAGATCACTGGATCTGAAAATGTAAAGTAAAGACATGAGATTTAAAAACACATTTCACTGCCTAAAATGAAACTTTATTCTCCAACATCATTAAAACCTCAGAGTCATTCAGAATTTGAAACTGCAGTCTGACTGCTGTCTCCAGATCATATCCTGGAAGATGAGTGTTTCTGACCAATTTGTAACAGAAACAGTGCAGAACATTGTTTGTTTGCTTAGATAGTATTCATCCTGTACCCCATTCCCAACTGCCACCCTCAAAAGAAGTTCATTCATGCCTCCCCAGGTGGACTTACCTTCCACCTTTGCACTGTTAAGTCAGTGGCTGCAGCTGCAACAGGAGGGCCTGATTGGTTAATGGAAAACAGCAATGGCTTTCCCTACTTCTTACCTTGCCCTCCCATTGGGTGGGATGTAAGCTGGGATAGTATGTCGTCTACTTTGCTGCTTAAAGTGTGGTCAGCAGAAGGAGCTCCACAGGCATCACCTGGCAGATTTACCCCAGATTTGTTAGTGCCAGTTCCCACACTGCTACTGCTACTGCTGCTAAGTTGCCTCAGTCATGTCTGACTCTGTGCGACCCCATAGACGGCAGCCCACCAGGCTCCCCCATCCCTGGGATTCTCCAGGCAAGAACACTGGAGTGGGTTGCCATTTCCTTCTCCAATGCATGAAAGTGAAAAGTGAAAGTGAAGTCGCTCAGTCATGTCAGACTCTAGCAATCCCATGGACTGCAGCCTGCCAGGCTCCTCCGTCCATGGGATTTTCCAGGCAAGAGTACTGGAGTGGGTTGCCATTCCCACACAGTGAAGCCAAATAAACAGAAATGTCGGAGACTGGAGCAGAGAAGGGTTTCTTGCAGGGCCATGCAAGCAGAAGGGTGGTTCATGCCCTAAAATACACTGAGCTCCCCAAAAGGTTTAGGCAAAGCCTAAAAGGTCTCTTTTAAAGGCCAGGTGAGGGGAGGGGGGTGGGTGGAGGCAGTGTCTAGGGTCAGCTTGTGCACAGCCCTCTGACTGGTTGATGGTGAGATAGGCGGTTTCACAGGGGTTAACCTATCAGTCCTTAGGCTCCAGGAGGCCTGGGGGGGTGTGCTTCAGAGTATCAAGTAGTTAACATTTTCCTTTTGATGGAGGTCTTGTGGGAGTTCACATCTGCAAAACAACTCAGGACATTTGCATAAAATACTATTATCTGGAAACTTAAAAGAGGAGCTAAAGTAGAGGATGTGGGGGAAGGCCGGTCCTCCGGACCCCCCTACACCACGAAGGCCCCATGGGGTCTGTTACAGGTTGACCGAATTAGTTTTTAAAGTTTTAAAGGTACCCACAGGTGATTTGTGTTCACTCTGGAGCTAAGAAGCACTCAGATTGTGTGCTGGGAGTTGGAAACAAGTTCCTTGTAAGAGGTCCCAGGGATGCAGAGGCCAGACGCAGTCATCCAGTTCTCAGGTGACAGCTGGGAGAAGCATGGTGCATTGCGCTCAGTCCAGGACCGTGGCTACGGAGAGCGGTCATGTTGCCCGATTCCCAGCCAGCTGAAGTCAGAGTTAGCTCCTGAGAAGGAGACTGAGGCTTGAACTACCACAATGTCTGTTTCCTCTTTCCCTGGTTCTAAACCTGAGGACACTTACATTTTTGTTATTGAGAGTTACCGTGGGATGGGCTAGTCCATGATATAAACAAATTAAAATCATTTGATTCTTGTCAGACAGATTGACTTAGAGGGTGGATTGAGAGGCAGATGGCAGGATCTTTATAAATGAATTTTTAAAATTCTTTTAAAAGAGGAAAGCATGAGTAGATCTTGAATTTCTGTCAAATGATTTTTCTCTTTATCGGTTGAGATTTTTTTATTTTATTCTTTTAGAGCATGGAGTTATACTGGACAATTTGACACTAACATACACCCAATTTGTTCTTGATATTATATATATATTAAAATATTTTGATATTTTAAAATATTTGCATTATTTTTCATAAATGAGATTGGCTGGTGGCTTCCCCCCCACCCCCAACAATATCCTTTTCAGTTTTTATGTTAAATTTATTCTGGTTTTACGAAATGACTTGGGGAGTATTCCCTTTCTCCAGGTTTTTGGAAGCTTGTGCAAGCGTAGACTTACTTGTTCTTTTAAAAAGCTGGCCTCCCAGAGGGCTAATGCTGAAGGCAATCAGTCCTGGTAAACAACAAGGCTTGGACCCCAGTCCCCAGCTGGTGCTAGGGTGGGGATTGATGCATTCGAAACTATGAATGTC
Organism: Bos indicus x Bos taurus; assembly: GCF_003369695.1. NCBI lineage: Eukaryota > Metazoa > Chordata > Mammalia > Artiodactyla > Bovidae > Bos > Bos indicus x Bos taurus. The sequence continues at coordinate 31,480,168 of NC_040095.1, forward strand.
AACATGGCTAATTCTGAAATATCATGAAACATCAAGAACTATGGTCTTATAATACACTTTGTGACTGAAACAGAATTCTTGCACAGTGAATTCAGCTTTTCTCAATAAAAAATGTTTTTTAGTAAGAATCGGTTATAACGTTACTGATATTAGAAAACTCAAATCTATCACAATGTAGAAAGTGGCATATGTGGAAATTTTAGGCAAATTCAGTATTTATTGTTTTCCTGAATACTTTGTTTTTACCATAAAATCATAATACTAAAAAGCAATGATTTTAAAAACCAAGCCTTATAAACCTCTTCCCAGTTCTCTTCACTTTATCCTAGGTGCCAAGACACACACAATTCTCTTCACTTTATCCCAGATGCCAAATATTTTCATCTTTTATGTGTCATGATATGAAAACATTAAGAAGTGCTGTTTGAAGTTGTAGCACCACTTAGTTATAAGCTATAACTGTCACATATTTTCCAAAACTGTTCATGTAATCTTAACTAATCTGACTTAGGAAAAAAATGGATGTTTGATATTTTAAAAGCCTCATTCATTGTGTTTTTATGAAAACACTGAATCTCTGCAAGGAGGAATGCATACTTGTATTCCAATAATGCTTTCTGTGATAACTGCTATTACCAAGGTGATAAACTATAAAATCTCTTTAGACTATAGAAGCATTTAAAAAATACTGAAGTTCATGATTTTAAGAGGCTTTCACTGTTGGATAGAAGCCCTTGAAGGCAACAGTTAACATACTACCCCTCTTGTGGCTCCATGTGCTGAGATATCCAGCCCTATAAGAATAGCTTGAAATAATTGACAGTTTTGAAACATTTTCCCCTGAATTCAGAAAAAGTCAGAAGGTAAATGAGAATCCTAATTGGGACACAGTTTTATCAGAACACTTCCTCTTTCTCATCTTTTTGTCCTGGCTCTCATTTCTTCCCTCTTTATCGACAATTTTGAAACATTTTCCCCTGAATTCAGAAAAAGTCAGAAGGTATATGAGAGTCCTAATTGGGACACAGTTTCATCAGAACACTTCCTCTTTCTCATCTTCTGTCCTCTCATATTTCCCTCTTTTAGTGTTTCTTCCAGGGCTTTCCAGGTGGCTCACTGGTAAAGAATTTGCCTGCTGATTCAGGAGACCTGGGTTCAATTCCTGGGTCAGGAAGATTCCCTGGAGGAGGAAATAGCAACCCACTCCAATATTCTTGCCTCGAAAATCTAATGGACAGAGGAGCGTGGTGGGCTACAGTCCATGGGGTCGCAAAGAGTCGGATATGACTGAGCACACACACACTCACAAACACAGCCTATCTTCCACCCACCCTTTGCCAAGAGACTCCTTTTCTCAATGAGATTTTCTTAACCACTGAAAAATGGTCAACAACATAAGCAAATTTTGATAGGCTCAATTTCAAAAGGAAATTCCCACCACAGCATAGATGCTGTTTCCTCATAGCGAAGAGTACCAGGCATGGGGTTAGAAGGACACTGGGAATGGGATCAGGCAAATCTGAGTGAACCTCACTACTCCAAGGATAGGGATCTCGAGGTCTTGGCTTCCTCTCCTTTGGGACTGTAAATGGAGGGACTACATTTGGGCACAGATTTTTAATGTCATGAGTCAGGAAGAAATACATAGTTGAGTCTTGGGGCAGTGACAAAGTGGTATAACTGTCCGTCTGGGAGGCTGGCTTCCTGTTGTCCTTAAGCTCTTAATAACTCTGTTCTTATGCCATCAAGGTTGGAGACAGACTGGGAGCCAAGGCCCCAGGGCCTGGCCTGTGGCCTCTCATTCTTAGGCTGCTTTTTCATTTTTTTGATAGTTCCCCTTACTTTGCAAAAGCTTTTTAGTTTAATATAGTTCCATTTGTTTAATTTTGCTTTTTTTTCCCCTTGACAGAGGAGACTGATCCACAACACATTGCTAAGACTGATGTCAAAGAATACATTGCTAATAGGCTGGAGGGAGGATTCCATATGGTGCTTGCCAGCACCGGTGGAGCTCCCCAGAATGGTTGTGGCCAGCATCTCTAGCCCCAGGGAAGTCCCAGAGGCAGGAGGCAACTTTAGGATCAGCAAATGGGTCTGACCCAGGCATCTTGCAAATTACCGCCTCTCCCCGAGGACTTGGAGCATGTGAGATTTTGTGCGGGCCCTTTAAGAGCAGAATCTGTTTCTTTAGCCCTCCAGTTTTCCTGCTGGGGGACTTGTTAGTGCAGAAGCCCTGGCTGGGGAGCCCAGTGTGGAGCTTGGACCCCTCACTCCTTGGGGAGGACCTCTATGATTGTAATTATCCTCCCACTTGTGGGTTGCTGGCCCCGGCTTGTGGGTCCTGACATACCTTGTCTCCACCCCTTCTATCCATCTTATTGTGGTTCCTTCTATATGCCTTTCGTTGTGGAAACTTTTTTCTATTAGCCTTCAGGTTGTGCTCACAGATAGTAGCTCTGTGAGTAGTTACAATTTTAGTGCATCCATGGGAGGAGGTGGGTTCAGGTCTTCCTACTCCATCTTGGCTACCTCCCCCTCCTATGCCCTAAGCTTCTATTTGCTGCCACCCTGTAGGGTCTAAACTGTCTTCTTGGATTCCCTTTATTTTCTAAATGTCTAAAAAATGTCTTTGATTATTTAATCCTCAGTACATCATGATAAAATATGAGCCACTGTAGATTTCCTGAGCATTCAGCTTGGTCTTTCTGGTCTTTAAGTCAACCTCATGGGGTCCTGGTGTTGTCTAGCTCCCCAATTAGACTGACTGTGTAAGGAGGATGGGACCCAGGCCTCACTCACTTTTTGGGTGTCCAGGATAAAGCAGGCACTGTATGTCCATTAACCTTTATGTCTGTTAATTGAATTTTACTATGTTTAATGGACAGAATTAGTCCATTGGAAAAAAAGGCATGATCAATCTATATGCTCAGTGGAGGAAAACTGTAATCTGTTTCCATCAGTGTTTCTGAAAAGAGGATTAGAAACTAACTATGAATATAAGAGTTATGGGCTTCCCTGATAGCTCAGATGGTAAAGAATCTGCCTGCAATGCAGGAGACCCAGGTTCAATCCGTGGGTTGGGAAGATCCCTTGGAGAAGGGAATGGCCACCTAATCCAGTGTTCTTGTCTAGAGAGTTCCACAGACAGAGGAACCTGGTGGACTACAGTCCATGTGGCCACAAAGTCAAACACAACTGAGTGACTAACATATACACATACAAGAATCATAAAATAATTTCACAGTATATTTGATTTCAAAAGTCAAAATTATCCTTTCACAGCAAGAGCACACTAAAACTCAGCTACTCTTTTTTGCGGGGGCATATATTCTTCACTAAGGGCTTCCCTGGTGGTTCAGCAGTAAAGACTCTGCCTGCAATACAGGAGACCCAGGCTCAATCCCTAGATTGGGAAGATCCCCTGGAGAAGGGAATGGCAACCCACTCCAGTATTCTTGCCTGGAAAATTCCATGGATATGGGAGCCTGGCGGGCTACAGTCCAAGGGGTTGCAAAAGAGTCAGACACGACTTAGCACTAAACAATAATATTCTTCACTAATGGTAAGTTTCTATCTAAAGAAATAACAATAGATACTTACTGAGCACTTTCCTTGTAGTCACCATTTCGGAAAGCACTTTACCTAGTCACTCTCTGAGGTAGGTACAGACAGTCTGACTTACGCTGGTCTAACACAATTTTTCGACTTTATGATGGTACAAAAATGACACACATCCGTTAGAAACCACACTTTGTATTTTGATCTTTTCCTGGGCTAGTGATATGCCGTATGACACTCTCATGATGGTGGGCAGTGGCGGCCACAGCTCCAAGTCATGGAATCACCAGGGTGAACAACTGATACTCTTACAAGCATCCAGTACACACACAACCATTCTGGTTTTCATTTTCAGTACAGCATTCACTAAACTGCACCAGTTGTTCAACACATTATTATAAACTGGGCTTTGTGTTAGGCGATTTTATTCAACTGTAGGTCTATGTAACTGTTGACAAGTACAAATTAGCACTTGCCAGCTACCTCTACAAGGATTAAATCACTTGCCATCTACCTCTACAAGGATTAAATCACTTGCCATCTACCTCTACAAGGATTAAATCATGAGCTGCTGCAGCTGCTGACCGTCAACACCCTCTGAAAGGAGCTTGGGGGAGAGCAGAAACGAGGCACTCCGTACCGAGGTAGTGGGGAACTGGCAGAATAGGTTTTCAGATGGATATTTTCTGGAGCCAATTTTATCAGCCCAATTCTTGTATCTCCTCATATCTAGAAAAGCACTAACATTCTTCATGGTGAGGAATTCTCCTCGTGACTAACAGAAAGCTTCTGCAAAAAAAAAAAAAAAAAAAAATGTGCTTGATTGAATGGACTACCCCTTCACCAAAATTACATATACACTGACCTTCCCCCTACTTCTTTGGAGCAGTTTCTCTGAGCTATCTGAAATACTATCTCCTGAGTCATGGTACTCATTTTGCCCCAGGTAAAACTTCACTTACAACTCTTACACTGTGCTTATTTATTTATTTATTTTTTAAGTCTACAGTGTTCTTGAGCACATTTAAGGTAGGCTGGGCTAGGCTATGATATTTGGTAGGTGAGATATATTAAATGCATTAAAAAAATTTCTTGTTAGCTGTGCTGGGTTGCTGGGAGCTGGCATATTGCATACTGAGTGCATATTGCATATTGAGTGCAGCACTTTCCACAGCATCATCTTTCAGGATCTGGAATAGCTCAACTGGAATTCTATCACTGCCGGGAGCCAGCGTGAGGAGCTCCACCCATGACAAAGGTCATGAGGAAGGAGGCTCAGCATACGCAAAGGCGGGATCGAGCCTCAGGAGTCCCCCTGGAAATTCTCGAGCATCTCTGCCTACTTTCTGCTTTGTGCTTTCACCTACACCTCTGACTTTATGGGGGGCTGTCCCCCACTACCTCTCTCTGAAAAAAGAGTTAGCTTACAGCTCCAGTTAATAATTCCTGGCTGTGACGGTTTCAACCTACAAACTCCTTTGGAAGTCCTCTAGCCTGTCTGAATAGGTTTTTCCGGCCACATGTGATTGCTCAGAGCCTCCCAACTGTGAGAGGCATGAAATGTTCTAAACTGTCTAAATACAGATTCCTTTGAGCAGTTAAAAGATTGATTAGAAATTGTATTGGTGAAGGGATTTTCACTTGTTGGGCCAATGTTTGCTGCTAAGTTTCCATATCCCTTACCTGCTGTGTCCCTGGCAGTGTACTGATTAATATAATTGGTGTAAGTAGTAGCTTTAATGTTTGTAACCTGGGACCTTTGAGTTAATTCTTTTTCTTGTTGTAGCCCACCACACCTTTGCTCTGTAGGAATGCAACTTTATCTAATGCTTTTGGAGGGTGGCTCCTGACCAATCACCTTTAGAGAAAAATAAGTTTTCTGAAGAAAGGGTCTTAAAATGTTAACAGGCCTCCGGGCCAGAAGATGATGCAAATCACCTAAGCTTTTGCATATGATAAGTTTGCAGGAAGAAAGCCTGGCTTGCTGCATGACTCTACCCCTTCCCCCATTATCCTCTATGCATAACTTAAGGTATAAAAACTACTTTGGAAAATAAAGTGTGGGCCTTGTTCACCGAAACTTGGTCTCCCCATGTCGTTCTTTCTCTCACCTTCTGACTGAATTATTCAGCCTCTTTTCTCCACTAAATTTCCTCATTGAGCTATCCTTATTTCAGCCTCTTTTCTTCACTGAATTTTCCTACTGAGCTATCCTCATCCTATTACTCTTTATATCTTTGATAAAATATTTAAATAAATAGGTCGCCGACGCCGTCCCCGCTTCAAATACCCTGGATCAGCCGGGGCTGGTCCCCGGCACTGGGTTTTCATTGCTGTGTGGACTTTTCTCTACTTAAGGTGAGCGGGGGCTACTCTCTAGTTGCGGTGCCAGGGCTTTTTGTGGTGCTGCTTTCTCTTGTTGCAGGAGGACGGGCTATAGGCATGCAGTCTTCAGTAATTGTGGCACACAGGCTTAGTTGCTCTGAGGCATGTGGGATCTTCCTGGACCAGGAATTACAGCCATGTTTCCTGCATTGCAAAGTGGATTCTTAACGACTGGACCACCAGGGAGGCCCTTAAATGCATTTTTGACTTACAATATTTTCAACTTACCATGGGTTTATCAGGATGTGACCCCATCGTCAGTCCAGGAAGATTTGTGTTCTTATTGCCCTTGCTTTACAGGTAAAAAACCCTAAGGTTTTAGAGATGATATTGACACAATTTAGTAAGTGTTGGGACTCATGTTTGCACCCAGATAGTTTGAATCCCAGAACTCAGGATCTTGTAATTTTGCTCAGTTGCACTTAAAACAAATCTGTTTCCTTTTATAAAGGGATGTTCAAAAGTAGAAAATTAAAATAGGTAGGTAAGTAGAGAGAGAGAGAGGGATTAGTGTTTTTCCATCTGCCCGTCTTACCTCTCCTCACTGCTTGAACCAAATACCAGGTTGCTCCTTCTTCCCAGCATAAGGCTGCTTGGAAGACCTGAATTCCATTCCTGCCCCAGAACTAACTAAGACTGTGAGCTGAACTTTCTGTAAAAAATCAGACAATTTCTACCTGGAAGAGATGCCAAAAGAAGTAGACACCATAAACATTCTAGAGCAGACTTGCCAAGGTGGTAAAAGTTGTGAATAACTGCCCCTAAATGCCCTTTCTTCACCAGGCCCTCTACTGAAGTTTCCCCAACTCTGTTCCAATCCATACTACAGTCTACTCAACTTTGAAAAATACACGTAGGATGGCCCAATTTCCCCCTATCTGTCCTTTTTGGATTTCTGACACCCTAAGAGGCCTGGAACAAACTTCATTTTATCTCTTAGCCCAGACACACTTCTTTAGACCTGGAGATGAAACTAGGTCACAGCCACACTTTTCCTACAGAAAGCAGGCTTAAAATTCTGCAGTGGAGGAAGCAGAGCTTCAGGCATCCTCAGCCTTCTTCCAGGAATGTTTTAGGCAGTAGGCATTATCTTAGGACCCCAAGTTGGGTGATCCCTTTTAGCCAGAGCCCTGAATTCACCTTGAACTTACTCCACTGTTTTTGTGGGCTGTTTTGGTGGGGTGTTGGAGAAGGAAATGGCAACTTCAGTATTCTTGCCTGGAGAATCCTGTGGACAGAGGAGCCTGGTGGGCTGTTGTCCATGGGGTTGCACAGAGTCTGACATGACTGAAGCGACTTAGCAGCAGCAGCTTGGTGGTGTGTTGGCATTGATCTTAGGTGACATTGATTTAAAAATGCCAGAATTGATGGAACTGAGGAGAGAAATTATGCCATTCCATCATGGAATCATTCTTACTATTAATATTGCAATCAATAGTTGCAATTCCTGGGGTTGCTTTCATAGGAAAAATCAAAAGTAGAAAACTAAAAATCAAAATGTTGGTTACACAGTTCAAGGCTTGTCCCCATTATATCTTTATATAACTGGATGCTGCTGCTGCTGCTGCTAAGTCGCTTCAGTCGTGTCCGACTCTTAGCAACCCCATGGACTGCATGCAGCCTACCGGGCTCCTCCGTCCATGGATTTTCCATGCAAGAGTACTGGAGTGGGGTGCATAACTGGATAATATTCACTTAAAAATGATCAATCTTTTAGTTATTATTTTCTTCTAGATCAATTTGCCTAATGAAAGACAAATCCCTAGATAATAAATCTTTTAAATAGGTTTCTGGAAGCCAATTTACCATGTTTACATGTTTCTTTTAATCCTAGTTTACTGAACAGTTTTCACTGATTATTCTTGTCAAGATTTTAAAGAATGTTGGATTTCTCTGTCTCATCTTTTTTGCTGCTGCCTATAAATTCGAAAAAAAATTCTTAGAAAAATATCAAAACTGACCCTTTGAGTGCTAATGATACAACATATAGAGAATGAGCTTAATTTTGTAAGTATGTATGTATTACATGCATTTCCACAAATAAGCATACATATAAGCCAAATATATGAAAATGTCAATGAATAGTGGTGTTAGTACCTGTTGAAATTATAGGTCATTTACTTTCATTTTCCACTTTTTTCAAAGTGAGTGCATTTTTTTTTTTGGTAATACTGAAAAGGGTTACCACAGGAATTAATATGTATTAAACATAACAAGTAACTTTTGGAAATAGACCTGAAAGTTTAAACTCTGCCCCTCACCAGCTGTAGGACTGGGTAAATTAAAGTGATCTAACCTCTCCAACCGAGCTGGTTTTCTCACTTCATACAAGTGGACAGTAAATTTCTTCTTTGTGAGGGCTGAATGATGCCACATGTAGGAACTCAGTTTGGTTCAGTTCAGTCAGTCGCTCTGTCGTGTCCGACTCTTTGCGACTCCATGGACTGAAGCACACCAGATCCCCCTGTCCATCACCAACTCCTGGAGTTCACCCAAACTCATGTCCATTGAGTCAGTGATGCCATCCAACCATCTCATCCTCTGTTGTTCCCTTCTCCTACCACCTTCAATCCTTCCTAGCATCAGGGTCTTTTCATATGAGTCAGCCCTTCGCATCTGGTGGCCAAAATATTGGAGTTTCAGCTTCAACATCAGTCCTTCCAATGAACACCCAGGACTGATTTCCTTTAGGATGGACTGGTTGGATCTCCTTGCTGTCCAAGGGACTCTCAAGAGTCTTCTCCAACACCACAGTTCAAAAGCATCAATTCTTCGGCGCTCAGCTTTCTTTGTAGTCCAACTCGCATACCCATACACGACTACTGGAAAAACCGTAGCCTTGACTAGACGGACCTTTGTTGGCAAAGTAATGTCTCTGCTTTTTAATACGCTCTCTATGTTGGTCATAACTTTCCTTCCAAGTAGTAAGCGTCTTTTAATTCCATGCAACTCAGGCACATTCAATAAGGATTGTTTTTTTCGTCAGCGAACCGAGCTCTGAGTCCAACCCTTCATCTAAGGCTGTGTTGCTGTATCCCCGCCTCCCGCGGGCGCTGCAGAAGGGCGAGCCTGGGGTCCGGGCTGGTTCGTGGCGGCTGCAGCTGTCGGGACTGAACCTCCGCCTCGTTTCGCCTCCGCATCTCGGTTGTTGGGGTGAAACCTTTCCCCGCCGGCCTCGGAAGGATGACCTGTAGTCTCTTCCCCAGGCTCCACAACTTCTCGGTGGGTACAGCGGGGAGGCCAGGATCCGCAGCTGGTAACTGAGAACTGGATGGCACCCTCCACTTTCCCGGGGTGGCGGGAAAGGCGCGCGGGTGCTGGGGCTCGCAGGGCTGGGGTTGGGGGCGCAGGGTGGGCAGCCTGGAATCGGAGGAGAAAGCCTCCGGGTGGTTGGTGAGGGAGCGGGGGAGGGGGGGCGACGCTAACAGGTCTATAAGGGTAGGAAAAGTTCGCCCTCTCAGAGGGCTCTAGCTAAGAGCAGCTGGGTCTCGAGGCGGGGGCTGCGGGGCGGGGTGCGGCGGGGTGGGCCACGCTCAGGACTAGGGGCGCGCGGGCGGCGGAGCGGTCTTGGTCCTAGCCGCCCGGATTCCCGCGCACTCAGCGGCCCGGCGCAGCGTCTTCCGCTGGTTTCTTAAGCTCTTCGTCCGCCCCCATTCCCTCGGTTTCCGTTTACGGCCCACTCGGATGCCTGGAGCCGCTGATCTCTCGTCTAGGGGCTCACGGAAGCATCAGCAGCGCCGAAGGAATAGCGGGAGGGTTTCCGTCGCCTGGGGCCTCTGGGGGCGCTGCGCTGGCTCAGGGTGCTGGGGGGACGGTGCTGTGGGGCGGCGGGGTTCCGAGCTATTTCCCAAAGTCGCCGGGGATTTGCGGCCACCAGGGGCCACCTAGTGGACAGCGAGCGTCGGAGCACCGGTGGCCGGGGGAAGCCGGAGTGCAGAGGCTTCATAAAAACGCGCAGCGCCTCGTGGGGGCAGTTTTCGGCAGAAAGTAAGCTCTGCATGAGCTTGGGATAGTTACGTTTTTCCTTGTCTACCGTCTGCTTTATGCTCTTCCAATGAGCGTATTCCTTTCTCGGATCGCCCTCCTTGGCGTTTTCCATCCTCCGTCGAAAAGGATGCCGCGGGAAAGGAACATTTGGATAATTTAACATTCATAAGTTGGCGTCTGGGGAAGGTTCACCTTTAAGCTAGTGAGACTTGAGCTTTCAAGTAAAATTTGCAAAATTAAGATTCCTCCCCCCCACCCCCGTCTTTCTTAAAGACGCCCCTCACCCCGCATAAGCTTGCTGTTCCACAAAACCTTGATGCACCTTTGGCTGGAGTCACTGGAGGTAAGAGTGTATAGGAGAATTTCAAAAGACGCGGCTGTTAACAGAAGTGAGAGAGAACTAGAGAACGGGAGAGGGAGAGAACTAGAACTTCCCTCACGGGGAAGGGAGTGGCTTTAGACTAAAACCCAAAGTTGAGAAGCCCGTTTGTCGCCTGCTTTCCTTTGTCATCCCTGCTTCTGGTCCTTTATCGTGCTTGCAGTTAACAATATTTTTTTTTTTTAACTTTTTATTTTGTATTGGAGTAGAGTTCCAGAAAAACATCTATTCCTGCTTTATTGACTATACCAAAGTCTTTGACTGTGTGGATCACAATAAACTGTGGGAAATTCTGAAAGAACTGGGAATACCAGACCACCTGACATGCCTCTTGAGAAACCTATATGCAGGTCAGGAAGCACCAGTTAGAACTGGACATGGAACAACAGACTGGTTCCAAATAGGAAAAGGAGTACGTCAAGGCTGTATATTATCACCCTGCTTATTTAGCTTATATGCAGAGTACATCATGAGAAACACTGGACTGGAAGAAGCACAAGCTGGAATCAAGATTGCCAGGAGAAATATCAATAACCTCAGATATGCAGATGATACCACCCTTATGGCAGAAAGTGAAGAGGAACTAAAAACCTCTTGATGAAAGTGAAAGAGGAGAGTGAAAAAGTTGGCTTAAAGCTCATGATCTTAGAAAACTAGGATCATGGCATCCAGTCCCATCACTTCATGGGAAATAAATGGGGGAACAGTGGAAACAGTGTCAGACTTTATTTTGGGGGGGCTCTAAAATCACTGCAGATGGTGACTGCAGCCATGAAATTAAAAGACGGTTACTCCTTGGAAGGAAAGTTATGACCAACCTAGATAGCATATTCAAAAGCAGAGACATTACTTTGCCGACAAAGGTCCATCTAGTCAAGGCTATGGTTTTTCCTGTGGTCATGTATGGATGTGAGAGTTGGACTGTGAAGAAGGGTGAGCGCCGAAGAATTGATGCTTTTGAACTGTGGTGTTGGAGAAGACTCTTGAGAGTCCCTTGGACTGCAAGGAGATCCAACCAGTCCATTTTGAAGGAGATCAGCCCTGGGATTTCTTTGGAAGAATAATGTTAAAGCTGAAACTCCAGTACTTTGGCCACCTCATGTGAAGAGTTGACTCATTGGTAAAGACTCTAATGCTGGGAAGGATTGTGGGCAGGAGAAGGGGACGACAGAGAATGAGATGGCTGGATGGCATCACTGACTCTATGAACGTGAGTTTGGGTGAACTCCGGGAGTTGGTGATGGACAGGGAGGCCTGGCATGCTGCGATTCATGGGGTCGCAAAGAGTCGGACACGATTGAGCGACTGAACTGAACTGATAGCTTATTAACAATGTTGTGATAGTTTCAGGTGTACAGCAAAAGGACTCAGCCATACAGCAATAATATGTTCACACTGGAAATTTTGCTAAGTGAGATCTTACTTTAAGTGTCTTTGTCTCGTGCCAAAAAATAAGGGGGTGAAGGGAAACTTTTGGAGGTGATGTATTTGTGGCACAGACTGTGGTTTTACCAATGCATGCTGCTGTTGCTGCTTAGTCACTTCAGTCGGGTCCGACTCAGTGCGAGTCCATGGACGGTAGTCCCCCCAGGCTTCTCTGTCCATGAAATTCTCCAGGCAAGAATACTGGAGTGGGTAGCCATTCTTTTCTCCAGGGAATCTTTCTGACCCAGGGATGGAGCCCCCATCTCCTGCATTGCAGACAGATTCTTTACCCTTGGAACCCTGAGGGAAGCCCTGTATGTCAATCATACCTCAGTTAAATGTTTCATAGCTCTTTTCGTGCCTAGCGCAGCCATGGCTCGGGGTCCCAAGAAGCACCTGAAACCCGTAGCAGCTCCAAAACATTGGATGCTGGATAAACTGACTGGTGTGTTTGCCCCTCGTCCATCTACCGGCCCCCACAAGCTAAGGGAATGTCTCCCCCTAATCATTTTCCTAAGGAATAGACTTAAGTATGCCCTAACTGGAGATGAAGTAAAGAAGATGTGCATGCAGCGTTTCATTAAGATCGATGGCAAAGTCCGCACAGATATAACCTACCCTGCTGGTTTTATGGATGTCATGAGCATTGATAAGACTAGGGAGAATTTTCGTTTGATCTATGACACCAAGGGTCGCTTCGCTTTGCTGTTCATCGTATTACACCTGAGGAGGCCAAGTATAAATTGTGCAAAGTAAGAAAGATATTTGTGGGGACAAAAGGAATCCCTCATCTGGTAACCCATGATGCCCGTATCATCCGTTACCCTGATCCCCTCATCAAGGTGAATGATATCATTCAGATTGACTTGGAGACTAGCAAGATTACTGATTTCATCAAATTTGACACTGGTAACCTGTGCATGGTGACTGGAGGTGCTAACCTGGTGTGATTACAAACCGGGAGAGGCATCCAGGTTCTTTTGATGTAGTTCATGTGAAAGATGCGAACGGCAACAGCTTTGCCACACGGCTCTCACACATTTTCATTATTGGCAAAGGCAACAAACCATGGATCTCTCTTCCCTGTGGAAAGGGTATTTGCCTTACCATTGCTGAGGAGAGAGAGAAGAGATTGGCAGCCAAACAGAGCAGTGGATAAAATGATCTCTATGTGATGTGATTGGAAAAGTCTTTGTAATTAAAGATAATACCGAGTGATTAATAGCAAAAAAAAAAAAAAAGTTTCATAAAAGTTACACTCACTGGTCTAAAAACTCTTTCCATATCAATAGTTTAAAATATAATTCTGTTGACAGAAATGAAGTTTCAGAGACCATATTAAAAAACCTTATTTAGAATTCTTGACTCAGGCAGTATCTTTTGGTAGGAGGGCAGTAGGGACTGTTTTCTCCACAAGTACTAGTGTAGCTGCCTTAATCCGCATTAGTGAGTCATGAGCTGTGACGCCACGTTTGGTAGAGAGAATAATGGCTTCGAAAGATGCCCACGTCCCGATCTGCAGAGCCTGTGACTATGTTACCTTACATGGCAAAAAGGGACTTTATAGATATGATTATCTTAAAGATCTTGAGGATGAAGGATCACCCTGGGTTATCGGTAGGCCCAATGTAATCACAATTTGATGCTTGCTGCTGGCCATGAACTGAGGAGTGCAGGTGACTTCCAGAAACTAGAAAAAACAGAATCTCCTCTGGAGCCTTTGGGAAAAACGCAGCCCTGTTGACACCTTGACTTAAGACTTCTGACCTCTAGCACTGTAAGACGATGAATTCATGTTGTTTTAAGCCGTGAAGTTTGTGGTATTTTTTTCACAGAAGCAACTGGAAACTAATTTGCCCGAGTCTCTTCTTCAAGTCCTCTTTTCTCACAGTTGTGTATCAATCATATCCTTGGCTTTTTTAAATCTCAGTAACTTCAGTGCTTTCATACTCTCACTTTTAACAGCCCCTCCTCTGACCATCTCCTTCTGTTTTTCTAACTCATTTTCTCAATTACTATATCTGGATTCCTACAGTTTTGACCCCACAAGAGCCCTTAATTTTTAAATTTTACACCTTTTCATTTTTCTGTCTCATGTCTTCTCTTTACCCAACTTAAATTTCTTGTTTAATTATTATTTAAAAAAAATATTTTTGGCTGTGCTGGGTCTTCATGGCTTTAAGTGGGCTTTCTCTAGTTGAGGCAACCCTAACCGTAACCCTAACCCTAACCCTGATTTTCTTGGCGGGGGGTACTCTTCATTGTGGTGTATCAGGGTGGCTTCTCTTGCTGCAGAGCACAGGCTCTAAGGCTTGCAGGTTTCAGTTGTTGCAGCTCGAAGGCTCTGCAGTTGGTGTGCTCAGGCTTAGTTGCTCCAAGGCATGTGGAATCTTCCTGGACCAGGGAGTGAACACATGTCCCTTGCATTTACAGATGCATTCTTGTCCATTGTGCCACCAGAGAAGTCCTGTGTTTAATGATCATATCTGCACTCTTGCATAAGGCTTCCACATCTTTGCCCCTTTACCATCTTGTTATACTTGGTGAAACCACAACTCCCTATAAGTTCATCTCTCTAATGCACACACTTGCCAGCCAGAAAAGCCTAAAGAAAAATATAACACCATGCTCACTGACCTGCTTTTAAATTCATAATTACCAACTCTAAGTCCTTATCAGACTTAAATTGAAGAAAGTAGGGAAAACCACTAGACCATTCAGGTATGACCTAAATCAAATTCCTTATGATTATACAGTGGAAGTGAGAAATAGATTTAAGGGACTAGATCTGATATATAGAGTGCCTGATGAACTATGGACGGAAGTTCATGACACTGTACAGGAGACAGGGATCAAGACTATCCCCATGGAAAAGAAATGCAAAAAAGCAAAATGGCTGTCTGGGGAGGCCTTACAAATAGCTGTGAAAAGAAGAGAAGCAAAAAGCAAAGGAGAAAAGGAAAGAAATAAGCATCTGAATGCAGAGTTCCAAAGAATAGCAAGAAGAGATAAGAAAGCCTTCTTCAGCGATCAATGCAAAGAAATAGAGGAAAACAACAGAATGGGAAAGACGAGATCTCTTCAAGAAAAGTAGAGATACAAGGGAACATTTCATGCAAAGATGGGCTCGATAAAGGACAGAAATGGTATGGACCTAACAGAAGCAGAAGATATTAAGAAGAGATGGCAAGAAAACACAGAAGAACTGTATAAAAAAGATCTTCATGACCCAGATAATCACGATGGTGTGATCACTGACCTAGAGCCAGACATCCTGGAATGTGAAGTCAAGTGGGCCTTAGAAAGCATCACTACGAACAAAGCTAGTGGAGGTGATGGAATTCCAGTTGAGCTATTTCAAATCCTGAAAGATGATGCTTTGAAAGTGCTGCACTCAATATGCCAGCAAATTTGGAAAACTCAGCAGTGGCCACAGGACTGGAAATGGTCAGTTTTCATTCCAATCCCAAAGAAAGGCAATGCCAAAGAATGCTCAAACTACTGCAAAACTGCACTCATCTCCCACGCTAGTAAAGTAATGCTCAAAATTCTCCAAGCCAGGCTTCAGCAATACATGAACTGTGAACTTCCAGATGTTCAAGCTGGTTTTAGAAAGGCAGAGGAACCAGAGATCAAATTGCCAATATCTGCTGGATCATTGAAAAAGCGAGAGAGTTCCAGAAAAACATCTATTTCTGCTTTATTGACTATGCCAAAGCCTTTGACTGTGTGGATGACAATTAACTGTGGAAAATTCTGAAAGAGATGGGAATACCAGACCACCTCACCTGCCTCTTGAGAAACCTATATGCAGGTCAGGAAGCACCAGTTAGAACTGGACATGGAACAACAGACTGGTTCCAAATAGGAAAAGGCGTACGTCAAGGCTGTATATTGTCACCCTGCTTATTTAACTTATATGCAGAGTACATCATGAGAAATGCTGGGCTGGAAGAAACACAAGCTGGAATCAAGATTGCCAGGAGAAATACCAATAACCTCAGATATGCAGATGACACCACCCTTATGGCAGAAAGTGAAGAGGAACTAAAAAGCCTCTTGATGAAAGTGAAAGAGGAGAGTGAAAAAGTTGGCTTAAAGCTCAACATTCAGAAAACTAAGATCATGGCATCCAGTCCCATCACTTCATGGGAAATAGATGGGGAAACAGTGGAAACAGTGTCAGACTTTATTTTTGGGGGCTCCAAAATCACTGCAGATGGTGACTGCAGCCATGAAATTAAAAGACGCTTACTCCTTGGAAGGAAAGTTATGACCAACCTAGATAGAATATTAAAAAGCAGAGATATTACTTTGCCAACAAAGGTCCATCTAGTCAGGGCTATGGTTTTTCCAGTGGTCATGTATGGATGTGAGAGTTGGACTGTGAAGAAAGCTGAGCGCTAAAGAATTGATGCTTTTGAACTGTGGTGTTGGAGAAGACTCTTGAGAGTCCCTTGGACTGCAAGGAGATCCAACCAGCCCATTCTAAAGGAGGTTGGTCCTGGGTGTTCTTTGGAAGGACAGATGCTAAAGCTGAAACTCCAATGCTTTGGCCATCTCATGCGAAGAGTTGACTCATTGGAAAAGACCTGATGCTGGGAAGGATTGGGGGCAGGAGGAGAAGGGGACGACAGAGGATGAGATGGCTGGATGGCATCACCGACTCGATGGACATGAGTTTGGGTGAACTCCGGGAGTTGGTGATGGACAAGGAGGCCTGGTGTGCTGCAATTCATGGGGTTACAAAGAGTCGGACATTATTGAGCGACTGAACTGAACTGAAGTCCTTATCTTACTTGGCCTCACTGTAGCATTTGACTCAGCTGATTACTTTTTCCCCCTTGAAATACTTTTACTTGGCTGAATATTTGTGTACCAACTTCCCCTGACTTTTCTGATGGCTCTTGAATTCAATCTCCTCTGCTGATTCCTCTTTATCTAACTCCCAGTGGATTGAAATACATCAAACAGGTTAAAATTCATAATGATATTACAAAAGAACTCATTAAAAAAAAATTGGAAGTTTTTAGCACACCAAATAATTATTAGGAAACTGGTGAAAGTGTGAAAGTGTTAGTCGCTCAGTCATGTCTGACTCTGCGAACCCATAGACTGTAGTCCGCCAGGCTCCTCTCTCCCAGGTGAGAATACTGGAGTGGTTTGCCATTTCCTTCTCCGGGGATCAAACCTGGGTCTCTCACATTGCAGGCCGATTCTTTACTGTCTGAGCCACCAGGGAAGCCCCTTAGAAAACTGGTAGATAAATGTTTATCCTGATTTCTCTTCTCAAGCCAAGTTTCAGGGTAAACAAATAGTTGATAAGAAAGTGTTCCTTCTTAAGAAGTCCCACTAGTAAAAGTAGAATGTTAGAATTACAATATTGCCATTTTGTAATTCTTAATAAAATAATGGAGCTAGACAATATCAATCAATGACTCCTAAAGCCATCATGTGAAAGTCTGATGGAGAACTTTGTAATAAATGGGTTGGCCTGAAATTGCTAATCAATTTTAACTTTATCCAAAGGGTACAACTGGACAAAATGTACCTTTTAAAGTGACACAATAGGTGTGCATGTATGCTCAGTCATGTCCAATTGTTTGTGACCCCATGGACTGTAGCCTGCCAGGCTCCTCTGTCCATGGGATTTCCCAGACAAGAATGCTGGAGTGGGTTGCCATTTTCTCTCCAGGGTATCTTCCCAATCCGGGGATTGAATTCACATCTTCTGCATTGGCAGGTGAGGATTCTTTACCCCTGAGTCACCTGAGAATCCATAGTAGGTATATGCAGCACTATCTATTAGATATTTTTGCCAAAAAAACTCAGACTCAAGCCTGAATTGAATCCAGATTCAGTTCTAACTACTAATTTAGAAAGTGGCATTTTGGGTATGTAGTTAAATAAGTCAAGAATGTTGGAGTGTTTCATAGGAAATTATGATGGAATTTCTTCCATAAATGTCACAGAGAAAGAAAAAAGGTGTTACAGGTGTAAAGAGAGGGGGACAGAGTTAAGAAACACATTGCCTGTCTTCAGCTGGGCTCTCTAGAAAGTAAAGGCTAAAGCCGGAGTTTAGATGCCAACAGCCCCTTTGGGTTGTGCAAGCTCTGGTGATTAGGAGGGAAGAAAAGACAGGAGAAGGAAGACAGTACACAACGTGATGGGATGTGCTGCCTCCGCCTTCGCGTGAGTGGGGAAGACACAGCAGATGACCCAGCACGGTGGGACTCGACTAGTTCTCCAGCTGGAGCTGGGGAGAAACCACACCTTGGAAGGTCTGCTGAAGAATGAAGAGGAAGTTTATTTGCCAGGTTCCCTGATGTCTCTGTTTTTCACTGGTCAAATTTCCCCTTTCAGGAGCCTAACTCTTGCTCTTGGGTTGTTTCTTCTGTCTCTCAGGCTTTTCAGGATGTTAGATCCCATACTTGGTGGGCTGGTGTTTCACCCAAAACCCAAAGTGGCACACCAACTAAGAAGGAGAAAGGAAGGTAGTTGAGGGCATCTAAAAAGATGCTTAAGTTTGTGTCTTAAAACTGTTTATCCCTTTTCCCATGTAGTTCCACTCATACCTTCCCGATATACGCAGCTCTCAAACCACAGTATGGGAATTCCCTTTTCTTCCTTGGGAACAAACAAAAATGTCCTCACTCTATTTCAGGAGAGGTTCAGGTTCAATTAGCCATAGATTCTTCCTGATCTCCTAGAAGAGGAATGCTAATGCTAAGTCCCTTCAGTCGTGTCCGACTCTTTGCGACCCCATAGACGGCAGCCCACTAGGCTCCGCCATCCCTGGGATTCTCCAGGCAAGAACATTTCCTTCTCCAATGCATGAAAGAGAAAAGTGAAAGTGAAGTCACTCAGTCGTGTCCGACTCTTAAAGACCCCATGGACTGCAGCCTACCAGGCTCCTCTGTCCACGGATTTTCCAGGCAAGAGTACTGGAGTGGGGTGCCATTGCGAAGCTAGGAGTTAAAACATACCATTTCCCACTTCTATGGCTAATCTCAAGGCTGTCAAACAGTTTCTCAATGTTGCCACCAGGTGGCGCCATTGGACCAGGCCGGTTTCCTCATGCCCTGAATAAGGATGGTGTATACATAACCAAATATGAGATAATTGGTATAAGGAAACTTTGTAAAATGTTTCCAATTAAAAGTATACTAATTAATAAAGTGTTGTTACGAAAGTGCCTGCTTTCAGAATTTTTAGGTTTGTTGTGGCGTGAGACAGAAACAAAATACATTGACATTTTATTGAGTTTAAATGATTTCTTTTCATATCATGTCAATAGCACTTAGAAGATTATGTGTCTTTCCCTGTGCTAGGCCTTGGAGCTACAAAAACAAGACATCAAAGCACTCATAAGCCAGTCAAGAAGAAAACACATGCAAAGGCGATTACAGTATAGTCTGCCCAATATAAAGAAAAAATTTTAAATAGATGCTGGAAGGTGGAGAAGGACCCAGCTTCAAGGAGAACACTCCAGGAAGATTCTCAGGTCAGATGACATCTGAATTGATCATATAATTAAGGAGAGCAGCATAGCAAAGGCACAAAGGCACAGAGTGATGTGGATGGGTAGGTGACCTCCTATGAAAAATTCATCATAAAATGACACAGGCTGGGAATGGAGGAGGACAAAGATGGGGACTGAGACAAAAGTCCAATCATTAAGAGCCTTGTGTGTTGTGTTAAGCAGCGGTGCCCACAGGGGCAGGCAGACAATGTTTACAAGGAAGGGAGCAGGCTGACATTTTACATTTATCTGTAGGAAGGGTCTTTGAAAGAGCAGGCTCTCTCCCATTTGTTTTTGAAACATACTGCCCTCTCTGTCTGTCTTTTACCACTTTTATTTGTGACACAAATCCAGAGCAGTAGTCCTCCCCTCATTCACAGGCCCTGAAATACTGTATGCTGAAAAAGCAACTGATACTTGGCTCCGGAGCCAGGCAGGAAACAGGAACTAGAGGCAAAAAGCAAAGTGGAAATCCCCTGTTCTAAAAGCGCACTGCTTTGGGAAATTGTTGTCACGAAGTAACACAAGTGTTCTTGGGACCCTTTTACTTTTTTCCAGAAAGGCAGAATATTCAGGGATGCCTCAATGTGTGATGTCTTCTTTAAGTTAATGGGAACCATGGAAATATTTTAAGCAGAAGGGGGACATGGTCAAATTCACATCAGAAAAATTACGGTGGCATTTCTAAGGAGAGTGGATTGGAAGAAACAATAGGAGAAGCATGGACAGTTGTTAAAGACTTATTGAATAGTCTAGGTGACTGGTTATACAGATTGGAATTTGGGCAATAGTGAGGGGAGGAGAGAAGCCAAAGTTGTACATACCACATAAAATATTCAGGCCTTGGTGATGAACTTATGTAATTTGATATAATCAGGTTTATATCTATCATTTTGCTATTTGTCTATTTGGCCCATAAGTTTTATGTTCCATTTCTCTCCATTTCTTATCTTCCTCTGGAATACTCAGATACTTTTAATTTTCCATTGTTTTCTTTATTGACTTGTTGTTCAGTCACTAAGTCTTGTCTGACTCTTTGAGACCTCATGGACTGCAGCATGCCAGGCTTCCCTGTCTTTACCATCTCCTGGAGTTTGCTCAAACTCATATCCATTGAGTCGTGATTTATTGGCTATGAGATATTTTTCAGTGCAGTTCAGTTCAGTTGCTCAGTCATGTCCGACTCTTTACGACCCTGTGAACCGCAGCACACCAGGCCTCCCTGTCCATCACCAACTCCTGGAGTTCACCTAAACTCATATCCATTGAGTCGGTGATGTCATCCAACCATCTCATCTTCCGTCGTCCCTTTCTTCTCCTGCCCTCAATCTTTCCTAGCATCAGGGTCTTTTCAAATGAGTCAGCCCTTTGCATCAGGTGGCCAAAGTATTGGAGTTTCAGCTTCAACATCAGTCCTTCCAATGAACACCCAGGACTGATTTCCTTTAGAATGGGCTGGTTGGATCTCCTTGCAGTCCAAGGGACTCTCAAGAGTCTTCTCCAACACCACAGTTCAAAAGCATCAATTCTTTGGCGCTCAGCCCTCTTCACAGTCCAGCTCTCACATCCATACATGACTATAGGAAAAACCATAGCCTTGACTAGATGAATCTTTGTTGACAAAGTAATGTCTCTGCTTTTTAATACGCTCTCTATGTTTGGTCATAACTTTCCTTCCAAGGAGTAAGTGTCTTTTAATTTCAAGGCCGCTGTCACCATCTGCAGTGATTTTGGAGCCCCCAAAAATAAAGTCAGCCACTTGTTTTCACTGTTTCCCCATCTATTTGCCATGAAGTGATGGGACTGGATGCCATGATCTTCATTTTCTGAATGTTGAGCTTTAAGCCAAACTTTTCACTCTCCTCTTTCAATTCATCAACAGGCTCTTAGTTCTTCTTCACTTTCTGCCATAAGGGTGGTGTCATCTGCATATCTGAGGTTATTGATATTTCTTCCGGCAATCTTGATTCCAGCTTGTGCTTCATCCAGCCCAGCATTTCTCATGATGTACTCTGCATGTAAGTTAAATAAACAGGGTGATAATATACAGCCTTGACGAACTCCTTTTCCTATTTGGAACCAGTCTGTTGCTCCATGTCCAGTTCTAACTGTTGCTTCCTGACCTGCATACAGATTTCTCAAGAGGCAGATCAGGTGGTCTGGTAGTCCTATCTCTTGAAGAATTTCCCACAGTTTATTGTGATCCACACAATCAAAGGCTTTGGCATAGTCAATAAAGCAGAAATAGATGTTTTTCTGGAACTCTCTTGCTTTTTCAATGATCCAGTGGATTTTGGCAATTTGATCTCTGGTTCCTCTGCCTTTTCTAAAACCAGCTTGAACATCTGGAAGTTCACAGTTGATGTATTGCTGAAGCCTGGCTTGGAAAATTTTAAGCATTACTTTACTAGCGTGTGAGATGAGTGCAATTTTGCTGTAGTTTGAGCATTCTTTGGCATTGCCTTTCTTTGGGATTGGAATGAAAACTGACCTTTTCCAGTCCTGTAGCCACTGCTGAGTTTCCCAAATTTGCTGGCATATTGAGTGCAGCACTTTCACATCATCATCTTTCAGGATTTGAAATAGCTCCACTGGAATTCCATCACCTCCACTAGCTTTATTTGTAGTGATGCTTCCTAAGGCCCACTTGACTTCACATTCCAGAATGTCTGGCTCCAGGTGAGTGATCACACCATCGTGATTATCTGGGTCATGAAGATCTTTTTTGTACAGTTCTTCTGTGTATTCTTGCCACCTCTTCTTAATATCTTCTGCTTCTGTTAGGTCCCTACCACTTCTGTCCTTTATTGAGCCCATCTTTGCATGGAATGTTCCCTTGGTATCTTGGGAATCTTCTTGAAGCGATCTCTAGTCTTTCCCATTCTATTGTTTTCCTCTATTTCTTTGCATTGATCGAGTTGGCTCAACTCATGTCCATTGAGTCATGACTTATTGGCTATACGTTATTTTTACAATATATTATATGTTGGTTATTACAGATTATTGGTTATATGTTAAATTGTATATTGGTTATTATGTACGTTATATATTTTTAGTGATTACACTAGGGATGAAAACATTCAAACTGGACTTGCTGCTGCTGCTGCTGCTGTCGCTTCAGTCGTATCCGACTCTGTGCGACCCCATAGACGGCAGCCCACCAGGCTCCCCCGTCCCTGAGATTCTCCAGGCAAGAACACTGCAGTGGGTTGCCATTTCCTTCTCCAAAACTGGACTTATTTAATCTCATATATATTATTGATTTTACCATTTTCCTTTTTTCTATCAATATCTGGGTCATCTGTGGATTTAGATTTTTCCACTTAATTCTGGATATTTTCTTGCTTGGTTACATATAAATTGTGTACCAAATGGCATGAATAAAAATGTAGATAGAGCCCCCACCGGAGAAGGTGTCTCCCTCTCCTCTTTTGTTTAATCACTAAGGAGAGGGAATGAGGGCTTATCAGGGTTTGTGGAAAATTGAAGCTGGGTTGCAGTTTGCCTGTGTCCCATTTTCTCAGAAGGAACCATTCTGTCCTTTACAGCAGGGGTCCCCAACCTCCATAACCTACTGTCTGATCTGAGGTGGAACTGATGTAATCATGATAGAAGTAAACTACACAATCGGTGCAACATGCTTGAATCATCCGGAAACTGTCAAACCCCTGTCCCTTTCCATGGAAAAGTTGTCTTCTACAAAACTGGTCCCTCGTGCCAAAAAGGTTGGAGACTGCTGCTTTATAGAAAGAGCCATGCTAGTCTTCATCTGCAGCCCTGAAGGCCAAAGGAGATCTGGGACTGTCGGCTCTCCCCAAGTTTTCTCTGCAACCCCAGCTCCTCCTGCTCTGCGCAGCTCCTAATGCACCTGGAGGGAGACCCTCCTACCCCAGGGCTAGTGTTACCCCTTTGTTTTAGAGTAGCCATCACAGATGAATCCCCAGCAAAATTCTTGTTTATGATCTATTTATTAAAAATTTTTTGTTAAGGTATGATTGACATGTAAAAATCCAAACACATTTACTATATACAACTTGATGGGTTTTGGGCTAAGTATAAATCTGTGAAACCCACCATCAAGTCCATAAACATGTATCACTTCCCAAAGTTTTTTCTTGCCCTCTTTATTATGACTATCATCATCATCATTATTTGGGGAGGATGAGAATAATTTTATAAGGTGTACATTCTTAGGAAATTTTAAGCATGCCTTGTAGTGTTGTTAGTTACTATGCTGTGTAGTAGATCTTGAGAATTTATTGATCTTGCATGACTAGAACTTTGTACCCTTTGACCATCACCTCCTTATTTCCTCTTCTGCCACCCCCTGGCAAACTCCATTCTACTATCTGCTTCTATGATTTGACCATTTTTGGATTCCACAAGTGAGATCATAGAGTATTTGTCTTCCTGTGTCTGGCTTGTTTCACTTAACTTTCATGTTGTCACAGATGGCAGGGTTTCATTTTTTTTTTTTTAAAGCTGAATAGTAGTCCATGTATGTATACATGACATTTCCTTTAGTCATCTGCTGATAGACACTTAGGTTATATCCATCTCTTGGTTGGGAAGATCCCCTGGAGAAGGGAATGGCTACCCACTCCAGGATTCTGGCCTGGATAGTTCCATGGATTGTATAGTCACAAAGAGCTGGACACAACTGAGCGACTTTCACTCACTATATCTTGGTTACTGTGAATAATGCACTGAACACAGAAGTGTCTCTTCAAGATCCTAACCTGGATTTTTTTTTTTTCCATAAATACCCAGAATTGGAATAGCTGGATCATATAACCATTCTATTTTTAATTTTTTGAGGATCCTCCAGTCTGTTTTTCATTGCTATAGACTTGTCTTTTAGAACAGCTTTTGCTGCATCCTATAAGTTTTCATGTCTTGTGCTTCTAGTTTTGTTTGTCTCAAGATATTTTTTGACTTTTGATGTCTTCTTTGACCCAATGCTGTTCAGGAGTATGTGGTTTAATTTTCACAAATTTGTTAACTTTCCACTTTTCCTCTTATTATTGTTTTCTAGTTTCTCAGCATGTTGGTCAGAAAGGATACTTGATATGATTTCATTTGTAAATTTAATACTTGTTTTGTGGCCTAACATATATGATTTGTCTTGGAGAATATAGTGTGTTGAACTTGCGAAGAACTTGGATTCTGCTGCTTTTGGAGAAAATGTCTTTTATATGTCAGTTAGGTACATTGGGTCTAGAGTGTTGTTCAAGTCCCCTTTTCCTTATTGATTTTGTGTCTGATCTATTGATTGTTGAAAGTGGGGGTATTGAAGTCCCTTACTGTTATTGTATTGCTATGTATATCTCTCTTCATTCTGTTCATATTTACTTCATACATTTAGGTGCTTCTACACTGACTCGATGGACGTGAGTCTGAGTGAACTCCGGGAGTTGGTGATGGACAGGGAGGCCTGGTGTGCTGCGATTCATGGGGTCGCAAAGAGTCGAACACGACTGAGCGACTGATCTGATCTGACACTGGGTACATATACAGTTATAGTTGTTATGTCCTCTTGCTGAATTGACCCTTTTTTCATTATATAATGACCTTCTTTGCTCTGTTTTGTCTGCTACAAATATAACAACCCCTCCTCTCTTCTGGTTATCATTTATGTTGAATATCTTCATCCATCTCTTTGCTTTCATCCTATGTGTCCTGAAGCTAAAACTTATAGGCACATATAGTTGGATCTTATTTTTAAAATTCATTCAGTCACTCTGTCTTTTGATTGGGGAATTTAATCCATTTGCATTTAAAGTAATTACTGATAGGTAAAGGCTTAGTATTGCCACTTTATTAATTATTTTCTGACTATTTGGTAGTTCTGTTCCTCTCTAACTTTCTTGCTGTCTTCCTTTGTGATTTGATGATTATTTTTTTCTCATGGTATGCTTTTATTCCTGTCTCTATGTTTTGTGTGTCTCCCACAGGTTTTTCCTTTGTGATTTTCCATGAAGCTTATTCAAAACATCTTATAGTTATAACAGTCTATTTTAAGCTTATAATACTTTTTTTAGATAGAAATAATTTATAAACTGTAGAGAAAATCCTCAAATATCTTAAACTTCCTCTCTTCCTTCTTAAAGGAGTCAAAGAGGTCAGTGTAATGGCTGGTTGGTCATCTAAACAGGAATTTGGAGGCCCCAGGCTCTAAGGTCAGGGTGGCTGGAACTGTCTAACACCTCTTATGGACTTAGAGTGGTTATGTCTGACCCTAGATATGAACTAATCCCTGGCCTTCTTCTCCATCTTCATCATAAAGAGGATTCCTCACATTTGCTCTAAATCATGAGAGTTGTGCCCTTGATTAAAAGATGTCATTAGAGGCTTTTTGGTAGCTGCCCCATTTCTTGCCAACTTTAAAAGCTCTTCCTAAGAAGACAGCTTCTTATTTAGGATGGCAAACAGAGGATTCATGTTTGTCTCTTCTCGTTGCTTCCTTAAACTAATAGCAAATAATAAAAATTCAAATCAAAGTAAAGATAATAGGATGGAGGTATCAACAGATGAGATATGTCAATTACTATTGCAAGTTGGGAAAATAAGAGAGGAAGAATTTGCAACCCAAGGTGCGAAAATGCAGTGATATAGTGAGTCTTCTGCCATGGCAACCCCCCAGGCTGTGCCCTTGTTAGCAGGTAGAGAGGGGTGCTGAAGCTACAGTGTGTACTAAGAGTCTGCCTATAAAAGCCTGTGCCCACTGGCTTCATACTCTCTCTCTTATGTCTCCATTTGAGAGCAGGTGGCTGGAATTTACCTTCCGAATAAAAGCTGGGAGGTTTTTTCCCTAAAGAACTTGAACATGCAAGGAAAACTGGGGGCCTCTAGCATATGTGCTGATGCTTTTCAGTTATGTTTTGCATCATTCCTTCTAAAATCTTGTTAATGGATAAACTCTGCTATATATACAGAGCTTTTTACTTAGAATTTCTGTTCAGGAGCAAACTAGTGGTAAAATGATTTCAAAGCTGTACTTTTATAGCCAAACAAATATGAATTATTGTCAACAAAATCGAAGACTTTTCAGACGTTCAATGGCTCAGATATTTTTCTTCTCCTGCACTATTTCTGGAGAAGTTTCTTGAAGATGTTCTAGAAGGAAGTGGAGATGAGATACATGGAGGCAGAATATGTAGGCTATGAGGGGGTAGATGGAACTCAGAAAAAACTAAGAGTATTTAGAAACTCTCTGGGGAAAAAAAAGCCACACTCTGAAGCCAAGGTCCAAATATGAAGCAAATAAACAGACAAAAATGCTGATGATCTTGAAGAATGAATAGCCTGTAAGAAGGGAGGATCCATTAGATCTGAACTTTGGAATCATTTGGAAATGGGAGAAGGAAATGGAATCCCAGGACATTATGTGGCCCCGTAGTGATCAGTATTACATAGACTAACAATATAAACGTTTCTTATTTATTTTTAACTTATTTATATATATTTTTTTGTGCAGCTTGTGGGATCTTAGTTCCCTGACCTGAGCCCTTGGCAGTGAAAGTGTGGAGTCCTAACTACTGGACCATGTGAGAATTCCCTGTTTTCAATTTTTAAAATCAACATGTAGACAAAGCACAGCTTTAAACATGGTAGAGATGGTGTTGGACAGCCCTTAGCAAGAAACCCCTTGGGTAGCAGCAGAACTCTTATGGGTTCTTAAAGAGATGAAATCTGACCAGGAAGGATAGTAAGTCTGTGTAATAGTCACGTGGAAGTTTCTTTGTCTTGTAGGGAAGGGGCTGGAGTTAGGATATTAATGATGTGTTTCTGGCATTAGTGGGAAATAGAAGCCTGCAGGTGAGAAAATTCAAGATTCCTCTGAAGTGGTGTGGCCCTCACACGTTCTTTAGAGATAAGAAAGGCCCTGGGGAGCTGGGTTCTCGCTCCCATCTGCTGTATACTTTGCCCCAAAAGCTGGACCATATTCTTTATCAGAGTTAAGAAATGCTTACTGTCATAGTAAATAATGTCTAAGTATTTTATTTTTGCTGATCTACTAACCAATGGGGTTTTTGATTCCTCACAATAAAAAATTTCATGTCAAATATTAAACACTGGAACTTCCCTGATGGTCAAGTGACTAAGACTCTGAGCTCACAATGCAGGGGCCCAGGGTCGATCCCTAGTCGGGGAACTAGATCCCACACACCTCAACTAAGACCTAGCATGGCCAAATATATAAAAGTAAATAATAAATATTAAACATTATCAAGTCACTAAAAGTTGTCCTTTGAAGAAATGTACTCATTACCCAAATAGTACGTGTTCATCATAAAATTGGAAAATGCATGTAGAGAAAAAAAATATTCACTTATAATCTACTCCTGTAGACTCACTTCTTTCCACTGCTGTTTGTTGATCACTATGGAGAGCTTATTAAGAATCTACATTTCTGGTCTCTAATCTAGAGCTGCTGGGTTAAAGTTTCCCAATATGAAGCCTGAGAATCTGTGTTTTAAAAATTCTGGTGCAGCAAGGTCACTAATTTGAAACCACAAATCTAGATAGAACCACTGTTAACATTTGGTAGATTCTACCATTTTCTCTGTTTGTAAGTAATTTTATTTATTTTTATAAAAATTTGAGATACTATTGTGTTGTACCACAGAACCTCAGTCCCAATTAAGCCAAGTTTATTGTTTCATAACCGAAAATTCCAAGGTTGGTTCTAACTTGGAGAACTACTCAGTCCAGGGCATCTGATACCCTTACCATCTTGAAATTTTTTTGAAAGTTCAGGTCCTTTTCTCCCTTAATGACTCAAAGAAGAAAAAGTACAGGAATTGTTCTCATTAGTCCATCTTTGATGATGTGCCAAGTGAACGAGGAACTTAAACTTTGGCCTGAGTCACTTCTTTGGCCTACATGGGTTGGAGTCAGCACCACTGGAAACACACGGAGTTGTTTTCCTACGAGAAAGGGAAATTCTGTTAGTGGAAGAAAGCAGGGATGGACATGTGCTAATAGGACGAAAGCAACGTTTATGCAACACACTCCGCAGATGGTACTGCTTCCTGCTGCTTCCACCTAATATTGTGTACTCATCACTTTTTCATGTCATCCAGTATTCTTTGAAAATTTGATATCTTAGTACCACTTAATATTCGACTTAATATGAACAGTGTTGGTTATCTATTGCCGCAGTACGAATTAACCCAGAATTTAGCAGCTTAAAACAACAAACTTGTCATCTCACAAAGTGTCTGAGGGCTTCCCTGGTGGCTCAGTGGTAAAGAATCTACCTGTAATGCAGGAGACTTGGGTTCGATCCCTGGGTTGGGAAGATCCCCTGGAGGAGAGCAAGGCAACCCACTCCGGTATTCTTGCCTGGAGAATCCCATGGACAGAGGAGCCTGGCAAGCTACAGTCCATGGGGTCACACAGAGTCAGACACAACTGAAGCGACCAAGCAGCAGCAGCAGTGGAGTGTCTGAATGTCAGAAATCCTTGAGTGGCTCAGTTGGGTAGTTCTGGCCCATGGTCTATCGGGAGGCTGCAGGCAAGCTGTGAGCTGCAGCTCCAGCCCTCGAGGACTTGACTGGAGACTCCTTTTCCAAGCTCAGTCACATGGCTATTGGCCCCAGAGTGACCTAAAAGAGAGAGGAAAGTGGAGAGAAAGACAGGTAATGCACCCTTACCTGGACTCTCCCTCTTTCCTTGTCTCATTCTCAGATCACGTGCTCCTGCTTCTGGCATAATCTCTGAGATAGACTCCTTGTGCCCGGTGCTTAACTCAAGGTCTGATTTCAAGAGCTGCTGCTGCCGCTAAGTCGCTTTAGTCGTGTCTGACTCTGTGCGACCCCATAGATGGCAGCCCACCAGGCTCCTCTGTCCCTGGGATTCTCCAGGCAAGAATACTGGAGTGGGTTGCCATTTCCTTCTCCAGATTTCAAGAGAATACTAAATAAGTCAGCAGGGTTTTATAATTACATAGCAATCATCCTGTTGAATTAAACTGTGAAGTCCCAGGAAAGACCAAGAACTCTGCTATTCTGTGAAATAGGTGGGACATGGTGTACATTCTTTCTCTTACTGTGCTTTTTTGATTAAGAACCATCACTTCCTTGTTTCCTTTACTAAACACATTACAGCAAGCTGCCTAATAAATGCTACTAGAAAACTTTGCTTTTCAGATAGGAGGTTTTTAAAGCTACATATTAAAAAATTTGCAAGGTTTTTTTTTTCCTCCAAGGAAAAGTAAGTAGCTTAGATCTACCGTATGTAGCATCTTCTCTTGAGAAATCAAGGCCTCTAGCTCCTTTGGCAGGCAGGGTCACTAGTGAAAGTAAACAAGGAGGGTTCACCCTGACTGCAGTCCTCATTGGCCCAGATGTAGAACATGCCAAAGCCACTACTCAGTACAATTTTCAGCTTGCTGATGTGTCAACAAAGGACAAAGAACAATCTGACGTCTCCTGGGCTGACCATGAACCAACCGCTACCACTTCATGTAGAATCCAATTGCTTGGGAAGTGGCTTCAAAACAAATCTCAGTTACCCAGGGAAATGGGGGGAGGGGATAGATGACATCGGTTCCATCAATGCCCCTCATCCTCTTTGTACATGTTTTTACAAACTATGGCTATACCTGACTTTATGCAATAGAAACCTACATGAAAAAAAATTGAGTACAACAACATGTTATCACCGTTTAAAATCACCAGGTGGCGCTAGTGGTAAAGAACCCACCTGCTGATGCAGGGGACATAAGAGTCGTGGGTTCGATCCCTGGGTGGAGAAGATCTGGTGAAGCAAATAGCAACCCACTCCAGTATTCTTGCCTGGAGAGTCCCATGGACAGAGGAGCCTGGTGGGTACAGTCCATAGGGTCGCAAAGGGTTGGACATGACTGAAGCGACCTAGCACACATACACACGCTTATCACTAAACTCAAATTGTACACATTAATTATGCACAAATTTTTGTATGTATACAATTTTTAAAAATCACTATTAAAAATGGAGGAGGAGGATGTACACTCATGCAGAGACAGGATAGTTTCAGATTTAGATTTTATCCTTATTAAAATTCTCAACATTCAGAAAGGATGCTAGCCAGCCTCCCAGAACAGCCGTTAGTTAAAACATTTGTGTCAGAACTAAACTGAATATACAATTCCCAAGGGATTTGGTACAACTACAACTATAAATTTGCTGTTACTCAATGCATATTAAAAGGCTAAGGTGAGATCCATATGAAAAGGCTAATTTTTAAACACTGAATATTTTGGTGAAGTGAGGAATACTTCTATTGTATAAAGAACCACTCTGATTTATGTTTGTGTTTTTAAAATATTGGATTACCTGTGAGTCACAAAGTACCTATGTAACTAAAATGAATTGACATAACTTTAGCTAAAAGTGAAAAAACCTTGGGAGTCTAGTAAGTGTTTGTAGCATTAAAGTAGGCAAATGAAGATACAGTGGTTTTTTTTTTAACTACAGTCTTAAATATCTCTGACCTTTTCTTTTTTTTTCACTACATTCAAAGGAGCCTTTAGTATCTGAAGACCCCAAATTAAGGCTCACTGGTTTAGATTACTTTTCTATTGCTTAGAAGTCTCTCTGGGTCGTTTGGTGCCAATCAAGTCTAGGGCCCTGGTAATTCAAAATTATCACCCTTCCAATGCCTGACTATCTGG
This sequence comes from Bos indicus x Bos taurus, assembly GCF_003369695.1. Taxonomy (NCBI): domain Eukaryota; kingdom Metazoa; phylum Chordata; class Mammalia; order Artiodactyla; family Bovidae; genus Bos; species Bos indicus x Bos taurus. Next base: position 31,511,086 of record NC_040095.1, read on the forward strand.
TAACCTAAGATCATAAAGTAGCCTCAGAGAGAGGGCCCTGACCACTGGGAGATGAATTCATAGCTAAGTCTATACCAGAGATAACTCTTTACTGGCAGATTCTGCAGAGAAAATGTTTGATTAGCATTTTTAGATTGAAGTTCCCCTTTGTGAGGTCAGAGTTGGCCTGTCTGCTGCTCCTGCCTGTGCTGGGACCTGATCAAAAGCTGGCGGTAGATCATACAGAAGCTTTACTTCAGGCTTGGGACGGAAATTCTAGGCTTTCTGCTTTCCACTCTTTCTTCCCCCAGGCCCGCCCCCACCTCCCCACACTTCCACCCCCACCTTTAGCCACTCCATGCACACACCACACACATATGTGCTCTTCCTCCAGTAGAGGGAGGTAAGACATAGGAGTGCTCCAAATGCAGTCCTCAGTTTCTCTCTCTCTCTCTCACACACACACACTCACGCACGCACACACACTTGTGCTCTTTGTACAGAGGAGCAGGAATAGACCCAAGGACATGGTTTATTGAGCCCACATGTATTGTATGAAATGCTTTCTCGTTTTTGACATTTAATGATTTCCAGGTGTGGGTTATGCCTTGAGAAAAGCTAAATATTAGACGTGCTCCCTTCTCTTTCTAATCTTTTCTTATTGAAAGGGCTAAATTTTGAATTCACAATTTTTAGAGTGAAGTCAGGTTATCTTTCTCTAATTGAACACTCAAGATTTTTAAGTAATTGGCTTTGGTCCTTAAAATTTGAGGGTTTTTTTTCCCCTTCCAATCCTCCCTTTAAAAAATACCCATAAGAAAGTTCCTTTTGCACTTTGGGTAAATTTAGGACACTAATTTAAAAAACGTGTGAGTGTATCGTGGCCAATAGGGCAGCAGCTGGAATTTCAGTGTAAAGCCTGTCAGTGGGGCAGAGACCATCTTTCAGCAGCTGCTGTAGTTTTGTTAGCTCTCTGACTGTTGACAAAGAATCAGTGGCTGTCATTTGATATTGAATAGTTTTCAGGGTTAATTTTCTTCTGCTCGTCTCTCATATTTTTTTTAAAGTTTTGAGTCATTGTATGGGCATTATTAGACCCTTGGCATTCCCAGTGAGGGTGCTGAGGTCCCAGGAGTTCTGCTTCCATTCCAAGGAGAGCTCTGCTGTGCTGTGCCTGTGACTTTCGGCGCTCTTCCTACCGCCCCCGAGTCCCCTGTGTTCAAGGTCAGATGCTTGAGAAAGAACGTGATCAAACAGCCAAGAGGAACTTAGAGGTCAGAGCTCTCTGTTCTCCTCTGGCTTGGATCCACCTCCCCCCTGGGACCTTAAGTTTGGCGGGCCTCAGAATTACCAAAGACGTGAAGCAAACCGACCTTGGCCTTCTCCTCATCAGAAGAGTCCTCTTTCCTCCGGTTCCTGCACCCTCCAGCTTTCTCTAGCAATCTGAAGTTCAATGACTGAACCACAACGTAATTAATGATGGTAGTAAGTAGCATGGAATACCTCCAGTGTTGGGGGCATGCTCGAGCTATATTAGATACTCTCCTGTTTACTCCTCAGGGAAACCTATGAAGATTATTATGCTAATTTATTGGTGAAGTGGCTGAGGTTCTGTGAGGTTCAGCTGCTTGTCTAAGATCATTCATCGATTAGAGTCCAGATTTGATTCCAGACTTTGAAGTGTGTTCCCTGCAGGACACTGTGAGAATGGTCACCTTCCTCAGGGATTGCAGGACAAGTACTCACACCCGGCATACGGAATCCATTAAGATAACTGTGTTCCATCCAGGCTGTGCCATCACGTGGATGTGTGGCAGGGAAACTCTCCTAACCTTTAGAACACCAGCGTCCTCCTCTACAAGGTGAAGTTTTCAGCCACATCTCGGGCCCCTGCTGTGCCAAGTTTCCCCCAAATCTAGTCACAGGGAGGAAGGAGGCATTGCATCTGTAAGCTCCTGGGAGAGGGGAAGGTTAAGTAGTGGAGGGGGAAGCTGATTTTGGAGGCATGGGTGCAGGCTGGACTCTGATAAACTGCGCATGTAGATGAACGATGTGCCTGAGGCAGACTGGGGACAAGTCTGACCGCCCTTCGAGTTGTCCTTTGGGCTTTAGTTGGTGGAGTGAAAGCTGGAGGCCCTGTTCTGAGTCCCCATCGTCTTCCCTCACCATGTCCTTCTCCTCTTTGGCCCACCTGGCCTTGAGCTGAAGTCCCCACAGGCTTCAGTAACCTTCACGTGGGAGTCAGCAATGCCAGGGGCAGGGTGTAGGTGGGGAAGGAAGGAAACAAACAGCTGGGCTCTGGGCTCCACCCAAATGGATTCCTCTCCTCGCCATTGGGAGCCAGACCCTTCCGGTCCCTGGAGCCTCATGTTCCTGTGCTGACTAGATCCTCTTCTCACCCTTCCCAGCACTCCTTGTCACCTGAACTTCTCCAGGGGAGTGCAGTAGGCCTATCTGTACCTAAGTTCCCTGCATCCATCCATACAACTCTCCCAGAAGAACATTTTCCTGCTCTCTGAACACCCAAATAACAGCAAAAGCTGTGACCAAACCAGATTCCTTTGCCTGATGTGCAGCAAGCCAAACGCTGAGATGCTGAGGTTTGCAGCAGAGAAAGGGTTTACTCACGAGACAGTCAAGTGGGAAAATGGGAAAACAAATTTCAAAACCCCTTGCGGAAGGCGAGGAGCTCGGGATATCTATGGGATAAAGATGAGCCCTGGGGAGTGTGGGGAAAGGTGATTGGAAATAAGAAAAGGTGAGGCAATCATTGTCCTGCACAGATGATACTAATCAAAGCCTTTCCCCTGGGCTACATGTTCAGAAAATGTTGATGGTAGCACCTTCTGAGGGTGAATTTTGAACCCTCTGATGTCAAAATGTCATCATTTTTGGAATGGACACACAAATAGCCAGTTGAACGGTTGGTGATCTTAACCAGTCCTGACTGGCTCAAGCTCAAACTAGACACAGCTGACTCAAAAAAGTTCCTGAAAAACAACTTGGCAAACAATTAGGCTACGTGACACTTGGAGGAGTTTTGTGTTTTTTTTTTTTTTTTTTGCAAGTTTTTCCTAGCCGCAGTTAAAGCCAGCTTGACCAGTGAAGGCAGGTTACAGGTTTACCATTAAACCAGAATCCATTTCTGGCTGATAATTACATTCTGTTTCAAAGCTACTATTTGTTGAAGGTCTGTTAATGTCCCAGGCATTTTAATAGCAGCCTTAGATAGTTTATCTAACTTGATTTATTCCTCACCACCCTGTGAGTCAGTTAGCATTACCCCATTTGCTTTTGAGAAAATTGTTGTTGAGAGTTTGAGCTGTGCAGTTACCCAGCTAGTGAAAGGCAGAGACCATAGTCCTATCTGTTTTCCTGATTGAAAGAAAAACTTTGCTTTCCCAAGGCTATTTATCATGACTGTTTTCTTAACTAAAAGTTAAAGTGTGCATCCTTTTTTTATCAATATTTTTTTCAAATTGAAGTATACTTGATTTACACTGTTTTGTTAACTTCTGTTGTACAGCTGCTGCTGCTGCTGCTAAGTCGCTTCAGTTGTGTCCGACTCTGTGTGACCCCATAGACGGCAGCCCACCAGGCTCCCCGGTCCCTGAGATTCTCCAGGCAAGAACACTGGAGTGGGTTGCCATTTCCTTCTCCAATGCATGAAAGTGAAAAGTGAAAGTGAAGTCGCTCAGTCATGTCCGACTCTGCTGTACAGCAAAGTGATTCAATTATACATATATGTACATTCTTTTTAATATTCTTTTCCATTATGATTTATCATAGGATGTTAAATATAGTTCCCTGTGCCATACAATAGGACCTTGTTTATCCATTCTGTATATGAAAACTTCACACCTGCTGACCCCAGCCTCCTACTCCATTGCTTCCCCAGTGTCCTCTCCCTTGGCAACCACCAGTCTGTCCTGTGTGTCTGTTTCACATGTTCATTTGAAAACACACCTTCTGATCAGATATAGTGTGCAGTGGGGCGCCTCTAATAGAACATCTAAGGTCACGATTGTCTCAAATGAACTGGGACTGTGTTGGCATCCATATTTCACAACTGCCTTTTGTTCCATCTCCCACAAGCCCCAAGTTGGAGGATGAATATCAGCCAGCCACTAGGAAGGAAGGGACATGATGAAATAAGTCATCCCAGTCCGGCTGCTGTGTTGGCCGAGTTGTGTTGTTTTAGTCTGTGGTGAACAGGGAAGGGCCTCAAATCACGGAGTAGCTTGAGAGATTTCTTGTTTTTCCTGTCACTGTTAGCATGTGCCTGCATGCTAAGTCACTTCAGTCGTGTCTGACTCTTTGCAACCCCATGGACTGTAGCCCCACCAGGCTCCTCTGTCCATGGGATTCTCCAGGAGTGGGTTGCCGTGTCCTCCTCCAGGGGATCTTCCCGACCCAGGGATGGAACCCCATCTCTTAACGTCTCCTGCATTGGCAGGCAGGTTCTTTACTGCTGGTGCCACCTGGGAAACCTGAATGTTAGCATATGCCATTGCTAATTGGACAAGTATTCTTTTCTTCTTGAACAAGGCACCCGAAGCCCCAGTTTTCCAGCAGGTTCAAAGCCGCCTCTGTCTGCACCTTTGCCAGTGCAGCGCTGCGTGATTGCCTGTTAACTTCGTTCTTCTCTTTAGTAACAGACTGTAAAGGAAGGTGATTAACACTAAAGAAACCTCAAGTTGGTGGGGTTTCTGGCTGGGAGGATCTTCTGATTCCTCTGAAATCACACATCAGATAGCCTCCTCCTGCTTCAGGTTGAGTAAAGTGAGTCCTGGGCTTAAGGAGAGCCCTCCAGGTGGGGAGGAGATAACAGACCCAGGAATGCTTGTATCTCCCCACCCCCACTCAGCTCTCTTTTTGCTTATACCTGAGGCGGGTGGGGTCTTACAGTAACAGCTTGATGGTCTGCCTGAGGGGTCTTAAAGTAACAGCTTGATGGTCTGCCCACTGAGATTGCCTTCCCTGGATGGACGTCTGGTTTCTTTCTGCCGCAGACTGAGGTCCGTGCCCCTCCACTTCCTGTGTTCACTCTGGCCGCTGGGCTCCACTTTCTTCTCTGTGGCCTGAGAAAGAAGACATGGGAAAAGGCAGGGTGATGCCCTGGAGGAGCTGGAAGCTCTGCAGTTCTCACTGGGGTAGGGAGGGGATATTCTGAGGGTAGATTCTGGATCTTAAATATTTGGGAATCTGAGGGTAGAAGAAAGTGTGTGGAAGAAAAGAAGACATCCGTCAGACCTATAGGATCTGGAAAAAGAGGTCACAGCACTGCAGTTAGGGGACCTGTGTCCCAGGCCTGGTGAAGGGGGTGACATCAGCCCACAATGGTGCCTTCAAGTCTGTTGAAAGACTTTTGATTTTAATGTTATACCGAGGTACTGACTTTAGATTTGTTAGTCTTCCACTGCATGAAATACTTGAATTTTCTCAGTCATCTTTGCTGTTTATTCATTTCTGAGCACCTTTTAATATGGGTAAGAGAAAGGATGTGAACACACTGCAGCCCCTACATGCAGGTACATTTACTCCTAATAAACCACTGAGACCAAGCTCCTGGTGGGCATGGGTGACCTGCCTTTGGTCAAGTCTCTGAGGCTGGGTTTCCTCCTAGGAAAGTGTGGGAGAAAATACCCGCCTTGTTTTTCATATACTGCTGTTGTGAGGATTCAGTGGGCTAATAGATTATTCATTTATGTTTTTCTCAATAGATATTTATCAAAAGCCTACTCCGTGCCCACCCTCCTCCAAACTTTGGGGGTTCTCAATGAACCAGATAGACAAGAACCCTAATGTCAAACTATTTACATTCCATAATACATCCATGGTTTTCAATTGTTTTTAAATTAAAAATTAAGTTATTTGTTATAATCTTACCTGGAAATCCAATATGTAAAATACATAGAAAGGAAATAAGATCAGGGATTAAAGTTCTGCCTATTTCTTTCAGCCCCAGTTTCCCCAGTGGACTTTGGGAGTACTGTTTGGAGTGCTTCTAGAAATTTCTTCACATTTCACTCAGCGTGTGAGAACTCCCTGACTCCCGACTTTGCAAATAGTGTATGGGTAGGGCCACCCAGCAGAGAAGGCGATGGCACCCCACTCCAGTACTCTTGCCTGGAAAATCCCATGGACGGAGGAGCCTGGTGGGCTGCAGTCCATGGGGTCGCTGGGAGTCGGGCACGACTGAGAGACTTCACTTTCACTTTCCACTTTCATGCATTGGAGAAGGAAATGGCAACCCACTCCAGTGTTCTTGCCTGGAGAATCCCAGGGACGGCAGAGCTTGGTGGGCTGCTGTCTATAGGGTCGCACAGAGTCGAACACGACTGAAGTGACTTAGCAGCAGCAGCAGCGCCACCCAGACCCCTTATGCTGGTGAGACTAGCAGCGGAGGGAGCCTTCACCCTGGGCCTGCAGAGTAAAAGGAGGGAGTAATCATTGGTGAGAGCTGCTGAGATTTAGTGAGAGCTGCAGCCAAAGAAGCTGCTTGCGTGGCTTCAGCAGAGGGACGCAGCTGCTGCCAGACCAAAGCTGGGCTGGAAGGGGCTCTGATTTCTGTTCCTCCCCTTCCCTTCTTCCCTCCCATTTCCTGCCAGTGTGCTCCAGGGGTGGAGTCCATCCAGAAGCCGGAGGCAAGGAAGCCCTCCTGGTGCAGGCACAGAGCAAGGCGGGGATGGGTGGGGAGCTGACCTGTCACCCCTGACAGTGCCCTGCGCTGTGCCAGGCACCCTGAGAGGTGCTGCAGGTACAAAATGGGTGAGCCACAGCCCTGTTCTAGAACGCAAGTCAGTGGTAACTCCAGGAGAGTGTGACGAAGACAAGTGCTGGCTTAGAATCATGTCCAGGTGAAAATAAAATGACAGCTCAGAAACAATCTAGAAGCTGGAATCCTCACACATAGTTCGACTTCTATGCACCAGTAGCCTCTGGACCAAAACCCTCATTGATAATTGATGACTTCTTGTCTGTTTTTCTGACAGGGTCCTGCCAGGGAAATGCAGACCCTTGGTCCTTCAATATTCAGCGACGTGGTCTCCTCGTCAGTAAAGACTGTTTTACTAATAGCATTAAAAGGTGCTGTCAATAACATAGTAGTAAGGAGTAGAGACAGACTCCCACGGCACCCCCACCCATGTGTCACACCAGCTCAAGATGTTCTGTCATCTCAGAGGAGGCAAAACGGCTGCAACCGTGCAAAATATGATAAACCACGAAACAAAATAGGACATGACATCTGCTCCTTAAATAGTGAAACCTGAGCTGCAGCTTTATGGGTCTGGCATACACGCTGTGTGTGTGGGTACCATTCTGAACACTGAAGATGAAGATAAACTATGTGGACTGGCTCCTGCAGTAGATGATTCCTTTCCCGTCTCAGTTTGTCTCCATCAGGGAGTAGAAGTGGGCATGGGTGTGGCAGGACTCCTGTCCCTAAGCATTGGTGACCCCTCTCCTGCAGTGACTGGCTGAAGGCAGATCCCCAAAAGCCCCAGGGGTTTGCTGGTTCCCTGAGCCCACTGAGGGAGCACCTGCTGACCAAGAGTGGACAAGAAATTTCATCCTAAATATTGTAGCTCAGTCTCAAATTGAAGTTCCACTGGGATTGTTAGGAAAAATGGAAATAAATTCTCAATCAGAGGGATGAAAAGAATTGGTTTTGGTCAGAGAAGATTTGTTGATGTTTCTAAATGCCAGCAAACATGTGGCCAAAACATCCAAAAAGGACTCCGAGATTCCGTGATTCTGATGTGGTTTTTAGAAGAATTTCAAACTAAGTCATTTTGTTAGCTGACCCTGAGTACCAGTTCTTTAAGGAAAAGGAAAAGGGACACATATTTTGGCAACATTCCTCCCATGGCTGAGCCTGAGCCTCTGGGAAGGTGGGAAGGTTTCAATGAATTTTGTGGGCTCTTTTGCAAAGCCAAAACCTGACAGAGGTGGCGATTGTGAGTTCCTTTCTGAACAGCAATTGAAACCGAAAGAGCAGAAAGTTCAGTTTGGAACACAGGCTGTTCTAGTTGATTTTGTTCTCGGGGAGCTGCTATTTCCATCCACCCGACTGAGCTTTTTAAATGTGGACAATAGAGAAGTGATCCAGCTGGGAGGGTGGGGAGAGGAGCCCCAGGAGGTGACAACAGTGTACCCGTTGTTCAGCAGACACACCAGCACAACCGGGGACATGAGGGGTGTCGGCCGGGTTCTCAGGCTGATGAGGGCTCTGCTTCGCTTCCGTCCTGGCTGCTCCCTGTGAGGAAAGCTGTGGCTCCTCCTTGTCACCAGGGACTTGACAAGAACGAGGTGTTCCATGTTCCCGAGGAAAGAGTTCATGAACCTGAGGTTCCTTAGCAAGTAACGAGAGTTAGCATGCTGAGAGTGTCAGGCTTGTTGATTGTCTTTTCCGTGACTGTGTAAATGGTACTTTTTTCTTTTCTTTGAAAACTGGAGGTTTAAAGGGCCAGTTTTATTCATGGAAGGCTTCCTTGGTGGCTCAGATGGTAAAGAATCCTCCTGAAATGCAGGAGACCCGGGTTCAGTCCGTGGGTTGGGAAGGTCCCCTGGAGAAGGAAATGGCAATCCACTCTGGTATTTCTTGCCTCGAGAATCCTATGGACAGAGGAGACTGGTGGGCTATAGTCCATGGGGTCACAAAGAGTCAGACACGACTGAGTCTAAGACTTTATTCATGGAAAATTGGCTGGAAGAATGCTTTTGGGGTTAAGTGCCAAAGCACAGTTTCCTTCTCTTTTCCCCCTTTGAATGTAGTTAACCCATTTCGCACTGAGTGTTGAAAAATAAGCCAGGGAAACTGCAGCTGGGCCTGTCAGAGAGGGAGGCAGGGAGCCCCTGGCTCTGGGTGGGACAGGTGGGAAGGGGGTGGGGGTAGGGGGCAGGATGAGGAGGGGGAGAAGTGGGGCACTAGCATCTTCCTGCTCTCAGTTTTCTTCATACCAAAGAAGGAATCCCCTCCTTGTCTCCCTGTTTCTCTCCTTGATCCTGTGTTGGGTGCCCCTCCACCAACTACTCGTGTGTGCCTTAGGCAGGTTATGTAACTTTCTGTTAAAGGGAAATCATAATAGTCTTTAGGCATTCTGAGGATTCCTGGAGACAGTCCATCAGAAGCTCTTAGAATTGTGGAGAAAACAGTAGTTTCTTGGCAAATGCTGATAGACATCAGGGCTCCTCCTCCTGCTTCTGAGTCCTTCTGATCTCCCTGAGGCTCTTTGACCCCTAACTTGAGGCTGAGGGTGGGCCCTGGGTATAAGCAGTTAACTGGGGAAGTGGAGAAGAAGTATTTGTCCATAGAGTCCTCCTCACTTCTGGAAGCTGGTGAGAAGGTCAGTGACAACAGCTGACCCAGAGACCATAGTAAGCATTGAGGATTCAGTGATAAGGGGCCCTCGCTTCTTTTTTTTTTAGGTTTTCCCACTAAGTTTTATTTGGGCAGACCTGTGGACAGAGGGCCTGCACCTAAAAGAAGGTGTTGGGCCTCTTGGTGGTGAAGCGTGGCTTGTGCTGGCCACGGAGGACCCGGTGGGGCAGCAGGAACTCGATCTTGGGGTCATGGAACTGCTTGACCGCTGGTCGGTGGCACTTGCTGGCTGCGATCTCCTCCACATTCAGGATCTGGATGGAGTGGGCCCGGGCTCGGTGCCGGGCACCCATGTCTCAGTAGCACTGGGTGATGGCGCCAGAGGTGGTCAGGTCCTGGTACCCCCGGTACATGTGGGTGCCGCTGTGGGAGTCCTGGCGTAGCCAGATGCCGAAGTTCTTCACTCGCAGGGGAGATTTCTCGAACACCTGTCCACAGTAGACAATTTCCCCCGAGGATTTCTTCATCTTCTTCAACTGAGACACAAAGTACCAGAAGTGGGACTTGGCAACAACATGATTAGGTGCAAAAATTCTCATGCAATAGAGGGGCGGTGTGCAGCATTTGGGGGTTGGCAGGCAGAGCCCCACCACCGTATACTCTCGAAGCATCCCTGAGGCCTTCATGGCGCTCTATCCACGATCGCCACCGCTCTCGAAAAGGCCAGTGTGTGCTGTTGATTGTGCCACACAGAGGGAGTGCTGAGGCACACAGATCTGTAGAGGGTGATGATATGTAAGAAAGAAACTACCTTGATGCAGAGAGAAGTATGTATAATGAACAGTAGTAGAAAGTGAAGGACTGCCTATAGATCAGGAGTAGCTCCAAAACTCAAGACTTGAGAAGACTCACTTGGGCTTGACCTGAGGCCACAGAGGCTTCCCAGGCGACACTAGTGGTAAAGAGCCCGCTTGCCAATGCAGGAGATGTGGGTTCGGTCCCTGGGTGGGGGAAATCCCCTTCTGTAGGAAATGGCAACCCCTTCCAGTGTTCTTGCCTAGGAAATTCCACGGACCAAGGAGACTGGTGGGCTAGTCCGTGGGACTGCAAAGAGTCAGACACGATGGAGTGACTGAACACTTGAGGCTGTAGAAATGACGTTATTTCCCCAGTAGAACTGGGAGCTAAACACAGTGGAACAGGGAAGAGCAGCAGGCCTTTGTAGGGAGAGTTTTGAGATGGAAAGGGTTAAGGTCAGAGATCAGGCAGAAGTAATCTGCTGTCATTTTCACCATCAATAGCAAATGTTTGCTGAATCTCTGGACACTTTTATCTCATAAACAACACCCATGGACTTTGAAACCAGACTGTTTACATGGAACAATCCTACTTGTATAATGTGTTTACTGTAATTTTTCAGAACATAGTGAAAACTTTTATATTCTAAGTGACTGATTGAGGGGGCTTGCATGATAAATCTGTACTGAAGAGAAATGCATAGAAGAAATAGGGTAAAGGTTACAATATTAATAATTAAAAATATTAAAAATGCTGCACTCCCCTTCCCCTGTCCCCGCACTGAAACATGAAATATGAAACGCTCCTTTAGCCTCTATGGCAAAGACAGTGCAATGCATTCACCAAGCTCTATGACATTCAGTTCTTGGGCAAACAAGAAAATTACATTCCCAGTGCTCTTGCATCTAGTTGGAACCGTGAGGCTAGTTCTGGCCAGTTGAATATTAGTAGAAGTGATACAGCCACTAATGTTCCCTAGATCTTCTGCTCTTCTTTTTCCTTTCCAGGAGGCAGATGGAAGGAGACTAGATCCTGCCCAATCAATATCAGAATGCCGGTGGACTAGAAATAAAAGCAGCTGTGGCTTGATGAAATTTTAGGGTTATTTGTTGTAGAAGCCAGTGTTAACAACCCTGGATGGGTACTGCCTCAGACAGCAAGAATAAGCAGTATTGAAATCCTATTATTAGAGTAACCATGGTGTTTCAGAGCAATAATAAATTTCTTTTGCCTTAAAATTTGGGGATGTTCCTGTTAAAGTGAGAATATAGAAGTATTAATATATTAAGCGACCGAAGTTCATGGTATTTGCTGCAGTCAGAGACACATAGAAAGGTGTAGATTCGTTCATTCATTTATTCAGTATTGAACAGGCACCTACTATGTGCTAGGCAATGGCTGGATGCTAGAGGTACTGAGAGTTTTTCTGACTGGGAGTTTGTGAAGAGTTTGTTCATTGGGATGGAGAATTTTTTTAGGTTTAAATGAGAAACATCCACTTGCTGGGGTGTTTCCCCCCTAGTTTTTGTTTCTCAGTCACACCCAGCAAGGGCAAGGGAAGAGTTCTAAACTACGAGCACCTGGGCCCACTCTTTGTGGTGCAAGTGGAGACAACTCCTTGGCAGAGAGGCCCTGGGCTGAGAGCAGGGAGGAAAGGAAATCCTTGTGTATCCAAGCTGGTGGGTAGGAGAGGTCTGTTTACTCATTTATGTTAGTCAAGACAGTCAAGACTGGAGCCTGGAGAACTTCTGGGGAGCTCGGGATTCCTTGGAATTAGAATCTGTTAGAAGGTCTTGATGTCTAAAAATGATCATTGGTATTAAAATAAGCAAAAAAAGCAGTGCAGTTTTTTCCCACCTGTATGTATATGTCCTTTGGAATTTTTTTAGCCTTCTTAGTGTGAGGGACATTCTGAATAATGGGGTGAGGATCTGAAGCAGAATTTTAAAATATCATATGAGCAAATTCCATATGTATAGAAAGAGATAAAAGAATTATCTAACCGTTGATAGTTGTTTCACTTTTATGCATAAAGTCTTCCTTAAGAGAAGGATGAATGACCTACTCATTTTTTTTTTTAATGTTTTTGATGTGGACCATTTTTAAAGTCTTATTGAATTTGTTACAATATTGTTCCTGTTTATGTTTTGGTTTCTTGGTGGTGGGATCTTAGCTCTCCGGCCAGGGATTGAACCTGCACCCCTTGCATTGGAAGGTGAAACCGTAACCACTGGACTACCAGGAAAGTCCCTGCCTACTCTTAATTATCAAGGATGAGACTCAAACAAGCTGATATCCTGGGAAAGGGGACAGAACATTTTGTATTTGATGAAGAGAGCCCTTCACTTAATATGTGGAGTTCCGGAGAAGGAGAGACCAATTGCATGAAGAGATCAGGCCTTCGTATGAGAAAGAAATGGGAATATTCCAGATCTGCTGAAGGCAGACTCCTCTTAGGCTGAACTGGAAGGCAGTTGAAGTTAAGAACACTTCCTAGATGACATGTTCACCCTGGCATGATTTCAAGCCTTTACAGAAAAAAATGGCTGAGCGTCAGAGGGTGGACTTGTGCCTGCAAAATGGAAGAGATGAAACCTTGGAATTATAACCCAGAGCAGGGACAAGCAATCATTCGCTGGAGCAGGGCCAAGAGGGACAGTGGTGCCAATGGGCTGATGACAGCGTCCAGTTCTTTCTCTCCCTCTTTCATCATTTGATTTCTGGACGCTACTTGTGCTCTTGGACAATAAGGGGTGTGTATTGTAAAACTGTGAGGAGGGAGGAGGCAGTGCTTGAGAGGACAGAAAGGGTATACAAAACTTGGAACAATTAAGTAAAAAAAAAAAAAAATCATCATCATATTTTCACTCACAATAGTTTGCAGGGGTTGTGTAGACCATGCCAGCCTTCAGTATATCTAAATGAAGAATGGGATTGAAATCTAGCCCCTAAATACATGCATTAAAGGCATATAGGGTGTGTAGCTATGGTGAAACAGATAATGGGCACAGAATTTGTAGCTGCCCTTTGAGCTTGGTCTGGCCTGAACATGTGAACAAGATGAATAATACATAAGAACAATGAGATCTATTCATTTATCCGAGCTAGTTTTGAGAAACAGAAACCAAATTACAGTGGTTGCAGTACTGACTTAAAGGAGAACAGCAATTCATTTAAAACAGCTTCTTCAAAACTAGTTAACATACAGACTTCTTTTAAGGGAAATTTTACAGATTTCCACCACTGACTTAAATTATCTCTGCTGCTGCTAAGTCGCTTCAGTCGTGTCCGACTCTGTGCGATCCCATAGACTGCAGTCCACCAGGCTCTCCCATTCCTGGGATTCTCCAGGCAAGAACACTGAAGTGGGTTTCCATTTCCTTCTCCAATGCATGAAAGTGAAAAGTGAAAGTGAAGTCGCTCAGTCGTGTCCGACTCCCAGCGACCCCATGGACTGCAGCCTACCAGGCTCCTCTGTCTGTGGGATTTTCCAGGCAAGAGTACTGGAGTGGGGTGCCATTGCCTTCTCCAAAATTATCTCTGCCATAATGATATGGTGTTTCTTTTCTCCTTTTTTTTTGTGCTTGGGGACAAGTGGTGGTAGTTTATTCGGTAAATCGTGTCTGACTCTTGCGACCTCATGTACGACTTACTGTAGTCCGCCAGTCTCCTCTGTCCATGAGATTCTCCAGGCAAGAATACTGGAGTGGCTTGCCATTTCCTTCTCCAGGGGATTTTCCTGACTCAGGGATCGAACCTGGGTCTCTGTGGAGATTTTTAAATCTTGAGTTTCTGATTTTTTTAAAAATCAGATTTGGAGAATTTCAACCATTATCTCTTCCAATCTTTTCTTTTATCATCACACTCACCCCAGTTAATCCAATAACATATAACTAAGTTGCTTGAAGTTGTTCCATAGCTCACTGATACTCTGTTTTATGTTTTTCAGTTTTTCCCATTTCTCAGGGACTACTCTCCTACACAGCTGGATGCCCAGTGTCTGAAAATCATTGTTTTATATGTTTTCACCCTGTTTCTTTCTTTTTTCCCCCCAGTAATTCCAGCAGGAAGGTACAGGTCTTGGCTACTCCATCTTGGTTGAAAGGTGAATGAAACCATCAAGAGTAACTTTAAAATTTCTCTCTCAAAAAATAGGAACCATTCTTTCTCCCAGAAGCCTTCAGGAAATGTGTCTTTCAGGTTCACTAATCATGAATGGTCATGTGTTGACTGCAAAGCCATAATTCTTGCAGCACATGACTAGCTCTGTGGTTCTGCTCAAACAATTCACCTGCCTCATACCCTCCCCGGCCACCAAAGTCCTGCCTTAGAGAAGCACAGTTTCCTCATCACAGACCCTGAGACAGTTTTGTGCACAGAGAGAAGCCTTGCTGCTTGAAGGGTACTCATGAGACCAGAACTATGGGTACCACCTGGAGGTTTGTTAGAAATACAGAATTTCAGGCCTCCCCCTCCCAGCCTACTCAATCATAATCTGTAGTTTAATACGATCCCTGCATGCTTCATGTACACATTAAAGTTTGAGAAGCGCTATGGTTAGATCTAGATGTCCTTCTGTGACTTCTCAGAGTCCTCTCCAGGGTAGTGATTCTTTAACTCAATAGCAGATGACCTGGTCAGACTTGATCATTCCAGTGAGGTGTGTCTAACTGTCTTATCGATGTTGTGACTCTGGTTAAGGTTGTATTGTCAACAAACATGTTTTCTTCAAACTCTTCACAACTTGGAGTCACACAGGAGAGCTGATCTCTGAAGATCCCAGGTGCACAGCTGCACTGGATAAGCACAAGCTAGACATGAATATCCAGGGGACGTGGCCTTGAATGTCAGAAGCACTGTACTTATGCTGTTCCACTGGGGTTATCAGGTGGTTATAAATCATGATACTTTCAGGACCTTCACAGATAATATACTTCATTCTGTACTAGCTTAGGAATGTTGGCGTTATCTTACAGAATGGTGATAGTGACAGGTCTGAAATCTGACTTTCAGTTTTCTAATTTACAGGGCAAGAAAACTGACTTCTCTGGACCTCACTTTTTTGTAAATTGAAGGGATTAGATTGCTAGTGAAAGTGTTAGTCACTCAGTCATGTCACTCTTTGTGACCCCATGGACTGTAGCCCACCAGGCTCCTCTCTCCCTGGAATTTTTCAGGCAAGAATACTGGAGTGGGGTGCCATTCCCTTCTCCAGGGGACTTTCCTGACCCAGGGATTGAAACTGAGTCACCTGCATTGGTAGGTGGATTCTTTATCAACTGAGCCACCAGGGAAGTCCAGATAATATCTTTACTGTAGCTGTAAAACTTGACTGTGATCATGCAGAGCACACTCTGTATAAGTTTATGAAGACTGAAAATGATGAACATAGACAGAGACTTGGAAAGGACTTTGAACGACTACTAAGATTACTCCTCCAGAAACATCACAAAGCAGGACATGGAGCTCACTGTGACATGGGGAGACAGGCTATGACTGCAGTTATGAGACTGACTCACGTGCTCCAAGTTCAGATGCCTTACAGGGACACTACTTATAGAAACAGAAAGGAACATTCTGTCTACTTCTGCTTCTGCAGGAGGCGAGGTCTTACCTAGACAAGTATGAGCTTTGCTGCTTCAGCTTCTTCATTTAGTGAAGGTTCAGTGATTGTGGCTTGATATGTGTTCAGCACCAGAAGCTTCTTTTTTAAAAAATTAATTGCAAAGGATTTAAAAAATATAGAAAATGATAAGTACTAACAAATACTAACATTTTGTCATATTTCCTTTAGATCCTTTCTTTTCTCTATAGAAATTACTTACACCTACAGTTAGTCACAACCATTCCTATGTGTACTCTCAAATCATGATTTTGAAGTTCTCTCCCTTTGAAACTAGAGATTATAATTTTATAGCAATTACTCTTACATTAAAAAAATACTCTAAAAAGTCAAAATTGATATGTCTACCCTATTTCTGAGCAAAAGAATGACTTTAGAATTCTGTAATTTAAATCACCTTCTTTATCTCCTATTTTTTAAGTATCTTAGTTTTACTTCATTTGAATTCCTCTCTTCAGTAGTCATTATTATTACCTTTATTTCAGATAGTGAACGAGTATTTACCAACGTACTTACCAAGTTCTTTGATCCATACTGGTTTTTCATCTCCACATGTTTCTTTTCTATTAAATTTTCTTTTTCTAAAGTACATTCTTTAGTAGTTCTTTCAGGGGCTGTTTGAAAATACACACTTTGTTTCATCCATCCTCTTGAATGATATTAGCAGATATTTTTCCTCAGCACTTTCTGTTATTTTGTGGTCTTTGTTTTTTTCCTGTTGAGAAGTCTGCTTTAGTCTAATTGTTGACTTTGTAAGCCATCTTTTTTTATTGTTGTTCTGAATACTAAAATTTTCTTATCACTGGTGTTATGTAGTTTTACTTGGATGAATCTAAGTGTGGATTTTTACTAGTTTAGCTTAGTATTTATTGTGATTCTTAAATCTGAACATTTAAGTCTTTCATTAATTTTGGAAAATTCTTATTGACTATTGCCTCTCCCCCAGTCCTCTGTTCTTTCGTTTGTGATTTGTAGACACTGTCTCAACTCCTCTACTTCAGTAGTTAATTTTGCATACTTCCTGGAGAATATGGATTTTATCAAGTACAGACTCCCACTAATTCCTACCCCAAACTACAGATGTATTAATATATGCACCTCTTTTCATTTCAAGACACAGGTTTTGGTGTGAAAATCAAGTTCATATTTGTGTTCCATTATTAGTAGGTGTTAGTTAACAATTTTCAAACCTCAGTTTTAGACTTGAACAGAGGTCCTCAGTGAAGATAAGTATCTAGCAGATGATAATTAAAAAATTGTCATCATATCATTTGCTCAAGGCAAATTCCTACACCTGTGTTCAGTGTCCATCTCCTCTGCAGTTTTCAATATTCTCTTTTTCTCTAATATTTTCAACTTCTTCAACTCTACTCGATCTCACCTCGAAGACTATAATAATATCCAGGGTTTTTTTCTTCCAAAACAATAAGTGCTGTCTGTTCCCTGAGATCTCCTTCCAGTTATCAACCTTTTATCTTCCTTTCTCTGAAAGGCCTTCGGCTACATTCTGCAAATTATTCTTCCCAAATCCCTTTTCAACCGACTTTTTGTCTTTTTTCACAAACTTAGCTGTGGGTTGCTGTATAACATAGGGAGCTCAGCCTGGTGCTGTGATGACGTGGAGGGGTGGGATGGTAGTGGGGTGGGAGGGAGGTGCAAGAGGGAGGGGACATATGTATACTTATGGCTGATTCATACTGTTGTACGGCAGAAACCAACACAACATTGTAAACCAATTACACTTCAGTTAAAAATAATAAAAAATAAAATTCTGTATTTAAAATATCTTACTTTTGCATGTAATCAGTCACTTTAATTATGAAGATGGTGATAATAACTATATTGAGCCCTTGCTTTTGGCTAGGCGTTGGGCTAAGTGCTTCATACCAGTGTCCCATTCAATCTTTATAACAACATAGTGAAGTAAGAACAATTATTATTCCTATTCTACAGATGTTGAACTTAAGATTTAGAGAAATCGAACAACGTGTCTGAGTCATATTCCTGGTAAACGGGAAGTTGGGACTTGAAGCCAAAGTTCCTTGAAACCAACTAATTGGAGTCACTAGATTAAGCTGCTCCTGCTACTTTGAGGATTCCAGTTACATCATCCAATCAGAGTCCTCAGTATTTAAGCCTGCCAGGTTTTCTGATATTTGTAGTCTATAGTGTCCTGTAGTTGACCTAGACTATAATGCTTTAAATCCCTTAAGGGTTGGGTTTCTGGTATGCCTAACTTTTGTATTTGTATTTTTTAATGTATTTATTTATTTTTGGCTGCATTGGATCCTCGTTGCGGCTGTCAGTCTTCTCTCTAGTTGGGGGGCGTGGTCTCAGTAGGTGTGGCTCTCAGGCTTAGTTGCCCTGAGGCGTGTGGAGTCTTCCCCGACCAGTGACTGAACCCACATCCCTTGCATTGGCAAGTGGATTCTTAACCACTGGACCACCAGGAAAGTCTCATTTTTTGTATTTTTAATTTTTTAGCACCTAGCACAATGACTTGAACACAGTAGGTATTTGAATTTATCTTGAATGAAAGATTTTATTCTTTACCATTTCTGTTTGCTAGGCCCTCCTTCAACTCTTCCATTCATTTGAACATTTAATCCAGTGATTTTTCTGGAGCAAAGAGGTGGCAGAGCCTCTCTGAGGAAGAGGGGCTCATGTCTGGAATGTTCTGATTCGTAGTCAGACACATGATCATTGAACCACTGGCCCCCCTAAGGAAGGGCTCATGTCTGAATCACCTGGGAGAGCTTTTCAAACCTATATATTCCTTTACTGTCATCTTGATTCTCCTCTCTATGGGGCATGTTTTCTAGTGTCCTGACTGAGCCACTGAAAGAAATATGTTATAACCTTCCTGTGTACTCAGTTCAGTTCAGATCAGTCACTCAGTTGTGTCCGACTCTTTGAGACCCCTTGGACTGCAGTATGCCAGGCTTCCCTGTCCATCACGAACTCCTGGAGCTTACTCAAACTCATGTCCATTGACTTGGTGATGCCATCCAACCATCTCATCCTCTGTCGTCCCCTTTTCCTCCCGCCTTCAATCATTCCCAGCATCAGGGTCTTTTCAAATGAGTCAGTTCTTCACATCAGGTGGCCAAAGTATTGGAGTTTCAACTTCAGCATCAGTCCTTCCAATGAATATTCAGGACTAATTTCCTTTAGGATGGACTAGTTGGACCTCTTTGCAGTCCAGGGGACTCTCAAGAATCTTCTCCAACACCACAGTTCAAAAGCATCACTTTTTCGGTGCTCAGCTTTCTTTATAGTCCAATTCTCACATCCATAGATGACTACTGAAAAAACCAAAGCTTTAACTGTGTATTAGGAAGACAAAAAACTTCAGAACTCCTGAAAATTAGGTACTATATATTCCTACTTAAATATCCCATGCACACAAATTTTGTCATTTCATATTCCTGAACTTCTCAGGAATTCCTTTTTCATCATGGAGATGTTAGACTCATAGAAAGAACTAGAAAGGACCTAATATTACCTGATCCATGTTTCATATTTTTCATATTTCATTGATAAGGAACCTGAGGCCTTGAGAATTTAAGCAGTGCTTCCATGGTTGTATCCTTTGCAATGGTTGGCAAAATGTCAGGCACATAAAAATGTGCTCAATAAATACTCATTATAAGGATGAAAAAAATAGAAATAAAAATAATATTGATTTCAAAGTTGTCCTGCCTTTCTCCTATGCCTCAGGGCAAAAATGCTGTATTCTAACCAAGTCCAGTCACAAATGCCCAATCAGAAAAATATTAATTGGACCCTTCCTGCCTCTGCTATTCTCTCTTATCTTTGAGTTCTTGGGGTATTATTGTAAGATATATTGTATGATTTAGTGCTTATTGTTCTTATTATCTTTCTGTGCATTTTTAATATCTTTCTGTGTTTTGCCTTCTGCCCATTAAATGCTCTGAGAGCATCTGAGTTCATATAGCTTTGCCTCCCTCCCCCACACCTAACCCTGGAACAGCTGAGTTCTAATAATGGTTAACAGTGGGGATTTTGTAATGGTTAATAAGTTCTTTTTCATTGATTACTGATAGATTAACTGATGCCTAACTTCTAAGTAAAGTTGCTATATAGGTAACAATTACCTTTTTTGAATTGAATAATGTCATGTGACATAGCTTTAAAAGTAAACAAGTGAAGGTTAAATTCTCTTTTCAGTGTAACTATAGCAAAAAACACATTGTGCTGACTCCTTCTTAGAGACCTCAAAAGTGCATATTTTGAATGTAGCTTCCTGTTATTTACGAACATGTGATCTTAGTCTGCAAAGATTAGCACATTTGAGAACAATGTATTATTTACTTATTGCACAATCACAAATCCACAGCCTTGTGAATGTTAATGTTTTCTGGGAATGATAACATACTTTGGAAAGAAAAAAAGCTGCAAAATAGTCAGAAGGTATCCATAGTTTTGGAGCCTTAATTCTGTTACACAGGAAGAGACAAACATGTAGAGCCCCCAATGGCAATAAATTAGCCTGGAGTTGGGAGACTAGAGTTCTAGTTCTGCTCTGGTTCAAGCCAGCTGTGAGACTCTGGATAAGCCTATAAATCTTGCTGGACCTATAGCTTCTCATCTTTGAAACCAAAGGATTTATTGGTGATGTCTCTTTCAGTTCTAAGATTCTCCTATTTATTTGAAACAACAACCACCGTAATAGGAAGTATATATAACGGTGATAGAAAGTAGCACTGGAAAGATGGATTGTACAATGTAGAGGAATAAACTCATGATCTTTTGATAGAAAAAGTTAGTCACTTAGTCGTGTCCAACTCTTTGTGACCCATGGACTCTAGCCCACAAGGCTCCTCTGTCCATGGAATTCTCTAGGCAAGAATACTGGAGTGGGTAGCCATTCCCTTCTTCAGGGCATCTTCCTGAGCCAGGGATTGAACCCAGGTCTCCTGCATTACTGCCAGATTCTTTACCGTGAACGACCAGGGAAATCCAGAAAGATTTGGAAGTCCGTAGATAATGTTTTGCTACATGAGACCAAGTTATAACTGGATGAGTTTCATAAAGCTGGGAACTTTTCCACAGTTCTCCATCAGTTGTTTTGTATTCTGTCTGGGAACATGAAGACCCAATCTTCATGGTCTCTGTGACCAAAACTTTGTAGTAATTTCTTCAAAGGTATCATCCCATTCACCTCAAAGTCCACTTGATGTGAAAGGTGGCCTGTGGCTAAGAATAACTGGCTCTGTGAAGCCTATTCTGGGTGACTAGTCCGCATGCCTTTTTTCCTTTTTTTTTTTTGAGGTTGCTGTTGGTTGCTCTTTCTCTGCCTGCTTCTGAGTTGATCCTGGCTCAGTATTATGTGATGAGTGGGCTTGTTAGCTCTTTTAACTAAGAGACGTACCGTGGCTGAGTGATTGAGGTTTACAAGATAAACTAACTAAGTGGAGGATAAACTTATAAAGCAGCTCCACTAAGATTCATGGAAAATCAGGAACGGCTGGGGTTATAGGTCTCAGGGAAAGAACAACAACAGGATTTGGGAAGTAGAAGAACTGATAGAGGCCTAATAGTTGAAATGCCTTGCTGAACCCCCAGCACTGGAGTTTGTTCTCTTTACTGGAGCATTGCCATCATGTGACTCAGTCATGTTCTTATCTTTGCTTCTCTTTGTGTGTGGTCGCTTATCCTCTCAAAACAACTTCCTGAGGCTGTTCTCAGTCAAATTCCTGAGGCAGAATTTACCCATCTAACTGACAGTCATCATCTTCTGTTTGGAGCTGTGTGCAGAAAAGTCACTGTGGTCAGGCCTGAGACTGCTATCTGTAGAAGGGGCCGGCTTGCAAGACTGGCCTTTGGCTGGTATCTGGGTGTTTCTATCATTCTTAAAACTGATAAGGGTATTCTCTGCACCTTGTTCGCGCAAACAAGGGTATTTATGCTGAGCATCTGCTTTCTTTCTGGGAGTCTGGAATTCTGATGCATGCTAGGCAGAGAGTGCAGGTGAGGGCATCCCCCAAGAAAAATAAAAGTGTTGAATGCTTTGTTTCTAGTAGGCTTTCCTGGACAGAAACATTGCACACATATGACTGCATTTTTCATTCCTGGAGAAAGTAATGTGTTCAAGGGTATTCTTCATAGGAAGAGAGCACAGGAAGCCTGTGCATGGATTTCTCTAGATTCTGTGTGTCTTTTTCCATTAGGATCTGTGTATCCTTCCTCCATCACTGCAATAGATCTTTTTTAAAAGATTTTTTGGTGTGGACCATTTTTAAAGTCTTTATTGAATTTGTTACAACATTACTTCTGTTTTACATTTTGGTTTTTTGGCCCCAAGACATGTGGGATCTTAGCTTCCCCATCAAGGATCGAACTCACACCCTTTGCATAGGAAGGTGAAGTCTTAACCATTGGACTGCCAGGGAAGTCCCCATAATAGATCTTAACCAAGAGTTCAACTATATGTTGAGTCCCATGAGTGCCTGTAGCAAATTTCTGAATATAGGGATTGTCTTGGGGATCCCAACAGGCTACCTCAAAAGACCCAGGCCAACTTAGGTCTTGGCTGTCCTTGGGCCAAGAGTTCCACACTGGTCCCATCGATTGCATATAGGGGAAAGAGGGTGGAGTCATGCTTGGCCTCTCTGGCATATGGAATGGTCTGCAGCAGTAATTCTCAACTCAGGCTGCAAAACAATCATCTATGATGACTTTAAAAATTAGGCCCCATCCAGAATTAATCGGAGCCTTATTTATTATTAATCCAGGATTAATCTGTGGGATTGAGCCTGGATAGTGACATTTTTCAAAGCTCTTCAGGGATTGTAATGTACTGCCAGAGCTGGGACTATGTCCTGGAGCAGTTTTCCTCTGCAGGGCTCGCAGTGGCAATTTCCTTTGGTAGGTGACTGTAGGCTTGGGAGCACTGTGACTCATCTGGCCAGTATAATGCACACTTTTCATATGAAGAAATGAAGAGCCATGTCTTCAGACATCCTAAAAAATCGATGCAATTGCTTAGTTGTAAAACAAGACTCTGGGAATTGTGTCATTTTAGGGGTTCTACTGAGGCCATCATTATAGCATAAAGTTTATGTTGACCACCTTCTGTGCTTCCAAATGGGTAGTAAAACCAGCAAGGGAAAAAAGCATTAAAATATATATAGCCATTGGCACATAATCCTGAACATGCTGTTCCCCAAAATCTCTCTCTTATGAAATAATGTCACATGTGTTTTTCAGGGGTGATTCAAAGATCCATGCTAAATTATTTATCTTGATTAGAGAGATTCTCACTTTGTCTTTAGAAAAGCTGGTTGTCAGGAAGCCCCAGTAGGTGGTATTGTGATCATCCTTCCACTCAGTGCAGGGGACACAGCAGTTGACCTTGGAGAATGGTGGGGGTGGGTTCCTCCCCCGGTCTCCCTGTTGCTGGCTTCCTTACAGCCTCCAGTGCCAGAGCTGCTGCACAAACCAGTTCCAGCTCCTTAGAGCAGCTTTCATCGGGTCCATCTACGTTATTGCAATGTCCTGCTCACAGGATGCCTGGCAAAGCTGGAGTAGCCTTCATCAGGTCCATCTACCTTAATGCAGGTGTCCTGCTCACAGTGGATGCCTGGCAAATATTTGTTGAATTGACTTGATGTGATGATGAAACTCGTGGAAGAAAGAACTGCTGCCGACAGAGGGGAGCTCACCACCCTCCCTCCCTCCCTGTTTTCTGTAGAGCCCGAGGCCGCTCTGTAAAGTGCCACTTGGATAAAAGCAGTTCTTTTCTCTATGGAGGCAGCCTTGGCTTGGTCGTCCATAAGAAATATTCTGATGCTGGTTTAGGATATAATTTTTTCCTCATGATGAAAGTGAAAGGCTAAATTGCTCACTCTTTGTGACCCCATGGACTGTAGCCCTCCAGGCTACATGGGATTTCCCAGGCAAGGATACTGGAAGGGGTAGCCATTCCTTTCTCCAGGGGATTTTCCCAATCCAGGGATCAAACCCAAGTCTCCCGCATTGTGGGCAGATTGTTTACCATCTGAGCCACCAGGGAAGCCCTTTCCTTATGACAGCTGTAGGGTATTTGTAAGAGACCTGGAGTACCTGGGGCGCCACCCCATCACCCTGCACAGCTTCCACTGGCCCTTGCACAGTTGGAGATAAACAGGACTTGACTTCAGCCTCCAGCCTCCCCTTCTTGGAACTGGTATCTTTCTTATCCCCACATGCTGTGTATTCTCTCAAGCTGTCCCCCACCAAAACCTGCTTTAGGAAAGGGCTTAAAACTCATTCATCTTAAGAACTTCGGGTTTAAATACTGTTGTGACTTTTCTGCATTTTAAGAACCTCAGTGAACAGACCTTCAGGTGGAGGAGGTTTCTTTTGGAAGGGGTGGTACAAAGGCACCGAGGGGGTTACTTTTGGTACCCTTGGCAGCCCGGCTGGGTCCCCTCCTGTATATAGGCTGGCTGCATCCTGGGGCAGCCTGGCCCTGGCTCAGACATGTGGGCCTGGAGGCATCCTGATGCTTAGGACCGCTGCTAAGAGCAGCAGAGGAGCAAGCCCCCATCCTTCCCCCGCCACTTCGTGGTCTCCGAAGCATTTCATTTCGCCATTCTGTTTTGTTTCCCTTTGGCAAGCTAACCCAGGCGTCTGGCAGCTGCAGTGCCGAGTCAGCAGGAACAGTTTTGTTTTTTTCTTAGCAACTGACACCGGCTCAAATGTGAACGAGTTCTCAATCCCGACTGTGCTTTTGGAAGATTTCCTAAACACGAGGAGGCTGCTAAAAGAACCCAGAGTCTGAAAATGGCAGGAAATTCTATACCAAGAGGCCTGAAGAAATGCTATTCAAGTGAAAACACCATGAAACCAGAAAACAATATTCTTATGTGTTGGGGAGCTTAAATACCTAGAAACAGCACTTCATAAATAGCTAGCAATGAAACTATACCATGAAAAAAAAAACAAAAAACAAAAAACAACCAGACTGCAAAATAGCGTGTGCAGGTTGATCTGTTATGGTAAAATACAGGCTGTATAAAGTTTGTTGCTGTGCAGTTGCTCAGTCATGTCTGACTCTTGTGATCCTATGGACTGTAGCCTGCCAGGCTCCTCTTTCCATGGGATTCTTTACCACTGGGCAACCCGGGAAGCAGGCTATATAAAGTATATATACCATTCAATGTTTGCTTATTATGTGCCAGGCACTTTCAGTGCTTACATACTGTATGTTATTGTATACAACTGACAAATCCCCAGGAAGGCAGGCCGTATGATTTCCATTTCATAGATGAGAAAATGGAGGCTCATGAAGCTTCCAACTTGCCCAAACTTGCCCAAAGTCACATTGATAATGTGTGGGAAAAGTCCATGCTCCATTAGAATATTTTGAACCATTACTATTGGGTTGAACCATTACTATTGGTTTTTTAGTGGAAAAACCTCACAAATTTTTTGCAACCATATATATATATATCTACCTATGTATCTATCTGCAAGGATAAATCATTGGTGATAAATCATATTAGTTGATGGATTTTTATTTTCTTCATTTTGCTCATGTATATTTTCTAATTTATCTTCAATGAACATCTTTTCTTAATAGAAAGTTATTTTTTTCTAAATGAGAAACTTATACCAGATGCCAAATAGTTTTTAGATGAGTTAAACATTTACTGTGAAAGGATGATTAAAAAGTTTTGAGAGAACTCTCTTTATTCCTTTTGTGAAACTATAAAGACTTCTGTATTAGTATGCTAGGGCTTCCATAATGTACCATCTAGGCTGGGTGCCTTAAACAATAGAAATTCACTTCCCCACAGTTCTGGAAGTTAGAAGTCCAAGATCAAGGTATGGTCAGAGTTGGTTTCTTCTGAGGCTCACTGTCTTTGGCTAACAGATGGCAGTCTTCTTCTGTCTTCATCTGGTTGTTTCCTGTGTGTGCATGTGTCATAATCTCCGTATAAGGATACCAGTCATATTGAATTAGTGCCCTCCCATATTACCTCATTTTACTCTAACTACCCCTTTAAAGGCACTGTCTTCAAACATAGTCACATTCTTTGGTCCTGGGGGTTTGGTCTTCAGCATATGTATTTTGGGATTACACAATTCAGCCTGTAACAACTTCCATCTTAGAAATGTCTAACCAAAATAACTCAAATTAAAAATTAATACCAGTGATGAAAACGACATTAACAGATGTTTGAGGATATCCTTGTTGTTGTTTTTTAGTCACTCAGTTGTGTCCGATTCTTTGTGACTCCATGGACTGCAGCACACCAGGCTTCCCTGTCCTTCGCAATCCACAGAGTTTGCTCAAACTCATATCCATCGAATCGGTGATGCCATTCAACCATCTCATGCTCTGTCGTCCCCTTTTCGTCCTGCCCTCAATCTTTCCCAGCATCAGGGTCTTTTCAAATGAGTCAGCTCTTCACATCAGGTTGCCAAAATATTGGAGTTTCAGCTTCAACATCAGTCCTTCCAATGAATATTCAGGGTTGATTTCCTTTAGGATTGACTGGTTGGATCTTCTTGCTGTCCAAGGGACTCTAAAGAGTCTTCTCCAGCACCACATTTTGAACATCAATCCTTCTGTGCTTAGCCTTCTTTATGGTCCAACTGATATCCATACATGACTACTGGAAAAAGCATAGCTTTGACTATACAGATCCTTTGTAGGCAGTGATGTCTACTTTTTAATACACTGTCTAGGTTTGTCATAGCTTTTATTCCAAGGAGCAAACATCTTTAATTTCACGGCTGCAGTTACCATCCGCAGTGATTTTGGAGCCCAAGAAAATAAAGTCTATTACTATTTCCATTTTTTTCCCCATCTATTTGCCATGAAGTGATGGGACCAGATGCCATGATTTTGGTTTTCTGAATGTTGAGTTTTAAGCCTGCTTTTTCACTTTCCTCTTTCACCTTCATCATAAAGAGGCTCTTTAGTTCCTCTTTATTTCCTGCCATATGTGTATGTATGTTAGTTGCTCAGTCATGTTCAACTCTCTATGACCTCATGGACTGTAGCCTTCCAGGCTCCTCTGTCCATGGAATTCTCCAGGAAAGAATACTGAAGTGGGTTGCCATTCCCTTCTCCAGGGGATCTGATCTTCCTGACCCAGGGATCAAACTCGGGTCTCCCAGATTGCAGGCAGATTCTTTACCATCTGAGCCACCAGAGAAGCCACCAGTATCATCTGAATATCTGAGGTTATTGATATTTCCCCTGGCAATCTGGATTCCAGCTTGAGCTTCATCCAGGCTGGCATTTTGCATAATGTACTCTGCATGTACGTTAAATAAGCAGTGTGACAATATATAGCCTTGATGTACTCCTTTCCCAATTTGGAACCAGTTCGTTACTCTATACCTGGCTCTAATTGTTGCTTCTTGACCTGCATACAGATTTCTCAGAAGGCAGGTAAGGTGGTCTGGTATTTCCACCTCTTTAAGAATTTTCCACAGTTTATTGTGATCCACACAGTCAAAGACGTTAGCATAGTCAGTGAAGCAGAAGTAGATGTTTCTCTGGAATTCTTTTGCTTTTTTCAGATCCAACAGATGTTGGCAATTTGATCTCTGGTTCCTCTGCCTTTTCTAAAACCAGCTTGAACATCTGCAAGTTCTCAGTTCATGTACTGTTGAAGTCTAGCTTAAAGGATTTTGAGCAGGACCTTGCTAGCATGTGAAATGAGTGTAATTGTGCAGTAGTTTGAACCTTCTTTGGCATTGCCTTTCTTTGGGATTGGAATGAAAACTGACCTTTTCCAGTCCCATGGCCACTGCTGTTTTCCAAATTTGCTGGCATATTGAGTGCAGCACTTTAGCAGCAGCATCTTTAAGGATTTGAAATAGCTCAGCTGGAATTCCATCACTTTCACTAGCTTTGTTTGTAGTGATGCTTCCTAAGGCCCACTTGACTTCACATTCCAGGTTGTCTGGCTCTAGGTGAGTGATCATACCATCCTGGTTACCAGGTTATTGAGAATTTTTTTTTTGTATTGTTCTTCTGTGTATTCTTGCTACCTCTTCTTAATGTCACCTGCTTCTGTTGAGGATATCCTGTGTCTTCTCAAATACCTCATTCATGAAATAACAGTGTTTTTAGAGTAAACCTTATGTGATTTTCCCAAAGATTCCAAAAAGAGCCAAAGAAAGGTCTAATACTGATAATGGTGGTGGTTTATTTGCTCAGTCATGTCTGACTCTTTGCGACCCCATGAACTGTAGCCCTCCAGGTTCCTCTGTTCATGGAATTTCCAGGCAAGAATATTGGAATGGGTTGCCATTTCCTTCTCCAGAAAATCTTCCTGACCCAGGGATCGAACCCTGGTCTCCTGCATTGTAAATGGATTCTTTACTGACTGAGCAACCAGGTAAGTCTAATACTGATACTATAGATATGCAATTGTCAAACAATAGGAATTCAGACTGCTATGACGATCTTCACTAAATCATACTCTACCGGGGTCCAGCCCCGGTTGGATCCAGGGATTCCCTCAGGAGGACGGCGTTGGCAATTAAAGGATAGGAAAGCAGAGATTAGAGGCTCATTATAATTGGTTTTTGCAGAAAATCAATATAACCTGTGACACCAGGTTTGCTCTGACCACGGGGGCCGCAGGCGCTCTCTCGAGTCGCTGAAGTGGGTCTTCGAGTGGGTCTTAGAAGCGCAGGCAAGTAAGTGGTCTCAGAGGACCTCCGAGCTCCAATTATTTTGGCCTGAAGGAAGATCAGAAGAGAAAAGGAGGAAAAGGAAACAAGAAAGAACCACATGGGAGACCAAGCTTTGAGCAAGGCCCGTAGCTTTATTTTCAAAGGGAGCTTATATACCTTAAGTTGTGCATAGAGGATAATAGGGGGTGTGAAATCATGCAAAGTCAGCAGTCTTTGATCCTTATCGAGACCAGGCTTTCTTTTCTGCAAACTTATCGTATACAAATGGTTTAGGTAATTTACATCATCTTCTGGCCAGAAGCCCTGTTCACATTTTATGACTCTGATAAAGGTTTGTCAACCCTAAGACTTATTTTCTCTAAGAGTAATTATTTTAAAGTTTGGCGCCATCCTCCGAAGGTGTTAAAGTTGCATTCCTATAGGGCAAAGGTGCAGTGGGCTTACAACAAAGGAAATAATTTATTACCTTAAGGGTCTAAAGTTGCTAACACCAAGGCCACTACTTATTTTTTCTATATACCAACTATATTAATACACTTCCAAGGATACAATATAGGGGATGTGGAAATTTGGCAGCAAGCATTGGCTCAACAATGAAAGCTACTACTAGTTTTATTCTAACAATTTCTAACTCTCTGAGAGGCTCTATACTATTTGAATATCTTAAGCTTCCCATGCCTCTCGAGGTTGGGAGACTGTAAACAATCTTACGCGTAGCTGTAGGAGTCCGGGTAAACCTGTCAGGCAAGTTAGAGAGCCATCTGAGGGGTTTGGATTGAAACACTCCTACTATGCCCAGGAGGCTAATTAGCTAGAGCTCTAAATTGATTTCCTTCAGAGAAAAGGTGGTCGGGGATAGCCCCCCGTTAATGTCAGAGGAGTTGGTGAAAGTCGTAAAATAGTAAAACAGATAAGATTCTGGTTTTGGGGTAGATGCTCAGGCAGGTCCAGGGGGGGCCCCTCGAGTCCTGACTCGCCTTTGCATATCAGGCCTCTCGGCATGACCTTTGTCATGGGTGGGAACTCCCGTGCTGGCTCCCAGCAATATTCATTAGTGATCTGTATTTGTGACTCAAGAATTCTCACTTCCACATTGTATGAACATATACCTCATTTTAGCTAAATTTCTACAGTCCACATGATGAGACTTAAGTCTTCAGGATGCTTCATATGAAAGTGCCTTCTGTTCACTTTGTTTTCCCGTAGTCATTTCCAGTGATGAATGGTTCACTTGAGCTTAGGAACAAAGGAGCAGTATAACAATGACCTCAGAGATGGACAATAGACTGAAGGAGCGAAATTCCACTCCCTGCCCCCACCTCTGGCAAGATGAACCCATGGTGTTGACAGTATTAGGACCAGGCAGAGGATGGTCTCTTACTCCAGAGTCCCTGATGCTGGTGGTGACTGGCCAGAAAGGAAACCTGGAATGAACCTTGTTTTTCCCCCTGTGGCTTCTCCTAATACCTTTTCCCACTAACTTGCAGACTCTCAAAGGTCTAGACCTGCTTCCCACCTGCCATCATTCACTCTCCTCTCTGGCTTTTCCTATCCCCATCTCTGCCTGCCCATTGAATACTGCCTATCCAGGGAGGTCTGGCCAAGAACCTAGCTCACCTCCTTTGGAATGCCTTTCTCAACTGGAACTTTGATCTTGCTGCCTTCCCTAGATGTTTGTAGACTTGTTCAGAATGTAGCTCTTTCAAGACAGGGAACTCTCCTTGTCCCTTATGTGATTTTATCTCAGTAATGCTCAAACAGTAGGTGCTAAGTGAATGGATAGATGAATGAGTCTCATATATTGGGGCCCTTACTTTTGGCACAGTTTCTGTATTCAAAATCTATTTGCTGTGTAACAAATGATCCCAAACTTAGTCACTGAACATAACAAACATCTATTATTTCTCAGTTTCTGGAGTGAGGAATCAGGGAACAGTCTATGTGAATACCTCTGCCTCAGGGTCTCTCACAAGACTGCAGTCAAAGTGGCAGCTGGGGCTATACAGCCTCATCTGAAAGTTTCAACTAGGGGAGGATCTGGTTCCAAGCTGGCTCACGCAGTTGCTGGCAGGATTAATGTCTTTGCTGGCTGTTGCACTGAGGGTCTCACTCAGTTTCTTGCTACATGGACTTCTCCACAGGAAAGCTCTCAGCATAGTGGCTGGCTTCCCTCAGAGCCAATGGGCAAGTGAGAGAGGGAAGAATGATGGAAACCAGAGCCTTTTTGTAACCCAATATCGGAGGTAACATCCCATCACTTTTGCTGTGTTTTATTCCTGTCCCACCTGCACTCAGGGAGAGTTAATTACCCAAGGACATGAGGACCAGGAGGAAGGGACCATTAGGGCCTGCTTAGCTGCTCCCTGCCCCAGACCTCACTCTCAACAGGCATTTTCTCTTGTTGCACTTGGTACTTTTCTCTCCAGGAAGTCAGTCTTAACCCCATGGTACGGGCTTCTGGAGGCGGGGGGGTGGGGGGGGGGCAACTCTGGGCTGGGTTCATAAACCCAAAGTCTGAATGAATAACTCTTGCTTTCATTTAAGAAGGTTTCAGAAAGCTCCAGACATTCTCTCCTGCTCCTGTTTCATTTTCATGGCATTGATTGGGCTTTATTTTGAGTGACTGTCCTGGATTTTTAGCTTTCTTTACTCTATAGGCAAAACTCTAATTCTGGGTTTCTTATTACTCTGTTACCCTCATAGGATTCCTCCCACCATGTCACTGTGCAGGCCATTATGGTTTCAGGTTGGCCAAACTTTTAAAGTCCATCCAGAAACCAAAAGGAGAAAACTTGGATTTTGTAGAATGCCATTGCATGATCTTAATTTAGGTTGAGAGGATTTTTAGAGTTGGGGTTAGAAAACACTTAAACTTCAAATATCAAATTGTAACTAACAGTTTTTAATTCAAAACTGAACAGGATATGCCATCTTAAACTTGTAATATTCCATTAATGTAGACAGCAGTTCTTACAAAAAGACCAGAAGACTTAGAACTAGATGTTGAAGACCTGGCCCTCAAACTTGGCATGTGATGTTGGGAGAAACATTCAGACTTTGGTCCTGGAGTCCCTACAACTCTAAAGTGAGGCTAATAATAGTGATCTTACAGAATTTTTAAAAATAATTTTTAAAACTTATTTTATTTTTTAAAATCTTATTTTTGACTATGCTGGGTCTCTGTTGCTGTGTGAGGGCTTTCCTTAGTTGCAGAGAATGGGGAGCTTCTCACTGTGGTGGCCTCTCTTGTTGGAGAGCATGGGCTCCAGGGTGTAGGGGCTTCAGTAGTTGTGGCTCCTGGGCTCTGGAGCACTGGCTCAATAATTGTGGTGCAGGGACTTAGTTGCTCCGCAACATGTGGGATCTTCCTGGACCAGGGATCAAACCCATGTTCCCTGCATTGCAAAGAGATTCTTAACTGTTGTACCACTAGGGAAGCCCTGTTTTACAGAATTTTTTTCAGTTCAGTTCAGTTCAGTTGCTCAGTCATGTCTGACTCTTTGCGACCCCATGAACTGTAGCTCACCAGGCCTCCCTGATCATCACCAACTTCCGGAGTCCACCCAAACCCATGTCCATCTAGTTGGTGATGCCATCCAACCATCTCATCCTCTGTTGTCCCCTTCTCCTCCTGCCCTCAATCTTTCCCAGCATCAGAGTCCTTTCAAATGAGTCAGCTCTTCACATCAGGTGGCCAAAGTATTGGAGTTTCAGCTTCAACATCAGTCCTTCCAATGAACACCCAGGACTGATCTCCTTTAGGATGGACTGGTTGGATCTCCTTGCAGTCCAAGAGACTCTCAAGAGTCTTCTCCAACACCGAAGTTCAAAAGCAAAAGGTCAACTAAAATAATTTATATCCACCAACTGATTAAAAACCTGTATTCTGTCATCATAATTGGAAAATGTTTTTAAATGATGATAATCATATTGACATTTTGATATGTGAAAATAATAGTATGAATTAGTATTAGGGTTTTTAAAATGTTAATTAAAATATAGAGAGGCCCATGATAGTAATGATTAAGAACAAACTTTATAGAGCACAACTGTCAACTTTGAGCCAACTTACAAGTTGTATGCTGCTGCTGCTGCTGCTAAGTCGCTTCATTCGTGTCCGACTTTGAGCGACCCCATAGACGCCAGCCCACCAGGCTCCCCCATCCCTGGGATTCTCCAGGCAAGAACACTGGAGTGGGTTGCCATTTCCTTCTCCAGTGCATGAAAGTGAAAAGTGAAAGTGAAGTCGCTCAGTCGTGTCCGACTCTTAGAGACCCCATGGACTGTAGCCTACCAGACTCCTCCGTCCATGGGATTTTCCAGACAAGAGTACTGGAGTGGGGTGCCATTGCCTTCTCCAATGCATGAAAGTGAAAAGTGAAAGTGAAGTCTCCTACTTTAGGCAAATTACTCACTCTTCTAGGCTTTAGTTTTTCTCAACTATATAATGGGTATAGTAATAGCTTTCTCATATGATCAATAGAGATTAAAGTCAATAGATATAAAAATGCTTAAAATGGGAACGTAGTAGGTTTTCAGTTAAAGATTAGTTTTCTTATGTGCAAATGAATTACAGCAATATGTGAGTACAAGTCTTTAGGCAAACAATAGAAGTAAATTTGGAGGCATTATAGTTAGGCTATATGTCATTCATTCTCTTTAATTTTCTGTAGTATTAATATCTAACATATTGAACACTTACATAAAGACACATCTAATTCTCATGTCAATATTATGAAGTAGTTACTATTCCTTTATTTAGGGTGTAGAAATGGAGACAAAGAGGTTAAATGGTCATTTTGCCAATAGCAATGTGAAAGGAATGGGATTCACACATAGATTTGGACTCAAAATATGTACTTTTATCATATTGATGTATGCTATATTGCCTTGTTTAATGATGCAGTTTAGTAATATGAATTAACAAATATTTGTTTGTTATATGCCAACTACTTTCCTAAATACTGAGTCTGCAGAAGTAAATAAGACAGCCATGATCCCTAATTTTAATGGGGAGACAGATAATAAGCAAATACAGAAATAAATACCCAGAAAAATCCAAGTGTACTAGGAGCTGTCCCATGGATTAAAGTAAGATGGGGTGACAGTGTAACTGGACAACCATTCAATTTTAATTAATTAATTTTTGGTGTATAAGTTTATTTTTAAAATTTATTTTGTTAAAGCATCGTTGATTTACAAAGTTATGTTAATTTCTTCTGTACAGCAAAGTGATTCAGTTATATATGTGTATATTATATATATGTTTTATATATACATATATATAAAACAATCACTTTACAGGAGAAATTAACACATTATAAATGTATATATGTACATATATACATATGGGCTTTCTAGGTGGTGCAGTGGTAAGGAATCTGTCTGCCAGTGCAGGAGACACAAGAGATGCACATTTGATCCCTGGGTTGTGAAAATCCCATGGAGTAGGAAGTAGCAACCTACTCCAGTATTCTTGCCTGGAAAATTCCATGGACAGAGGAGCCTGGCAGGCTACAGTCCAGGGTGTCACAGAATCGGACTCGACTGGGCATACACACATACATACACACATATATACACATATTCTTTTTTTATAGTCTTTTCCCTTATGGTTTATCACAGAATGTTGAATAAAATTCCCTGTGCTATACAGTAGGACCATTTTGTTTATCCATATTATATATCCCACCCCATCCCTCCCTCAAACCCTCCCATCCCCCTCGGCAGCCACAAGTCTATTCTCTATGCCTGTGAATCTGTTTCTGTTTTGTAGGTAAATTCACTTGTGTCATATTTTTGCAGGAGTTTGCAGGATGGGAAGTGTAACCTGATAGGTCTCAGACCAAGGGCATGACCTCCACTCCTAGGGACTCAGATCACTGATTTTCTCTCCCAGTGCACTTTCTCTCCCATTTGCCCTGGTAGCACCCTAGTGAAATCAAAGACGCTGGCCATACCATACCAAATGATATTTTGAATATAGGTACAAAATGGCCAATGTGTGTCCTCCAAGGGCTTAGGAATGCCAGAGAAATTGATTGCAAGGCTCTTTGCTGGAGCTTTCTTCAGGAAAAAAAAAGGAACATATTGTTTTCTTTCCCTATAGGCCTCTAACTGCTAGGCATAAATTTCTTCTCAGACTTTCCAGAAAACCTCACCCTTGGACTAAGATCAAGAAAAGAAAACTCCAGGCTTTTCTCTGGGTAAATGCAAATAAGATTTTGACTGAAGTCTTCAGCTCCTAGGAATGCTCTGTTTACTTTTATCGAAATTCATGGTTATCTAGTCAGGTGTCTGGGCTCTGCCAGTGGAAACCTGGGAAGGTGAGAGTCTGCTGGGAAATCAGGTATAGATCAGGTATAGATCCCCTCATGCTGTCACACCAGCTCACAAATTCCTTAATTTAAACATCTTTCCCCAACACAAACATATAAACTTCTTGACTCTTGACTCCTTTTATCAGTCACTTCTTTGCTTTCTACAGAGACCCTAAATGGCATTACTTTAGGGGAAAAAAAATCTCTCCCTTTACTCAAGACAATAAACCACGTATAGTTAGTAATTATGGTCAGCAAGATGGCAAGGCATGACTCTTAAGTCTCCTTTGAAAGCTAGTAGAGTAGACACAAGTCTGGCAACAAGCTTACAACAACACTCTCAGTCTAATTTGACCATTTTTCCATTTCCAGACTTTTCTTCCAAGCTCCTTGTTAAGCCCTTGGACTCCTGCCAGAAGGGAGGTGATGGTTGCAAAAGCAAAGACTGGCGTTTGGAGAAGCTCTCTGGAACATCGAAGCTGCACACTGCCCCTCCTCCTGTCTTCCAATTACTGTGCATGAAAATGACTTTTGAAAATCCGGATCTGATCATGTTACAAACTCCCACAGGTCTACACCGCCTGGCTCCTGTGCATTGCATCTAGGCACGTGAAGAAGAGGCAAAATATGGATAGGTCACTGTGGACAGTGCATTTTCTCTCCCAGCCTTCGGTCATTCATAGTCCAATTCTGGGGGTGAGGGCAGCTCATTATAATATTGTATCACTTGATAAGAAAGACAGTTGTATTAATAGCTGCTGCTGCTGTGGCTGCTAAGTCGATTCAGTCGTGTCCGACTCTGTGAGACCCCACAGATGCAGCCTGCCAGGCTCCGCCATCTCTGGGATTCTCCAGGCAAGAACACTGGAGTGGGTTGCCATTTCCTTCTCTGTATTAATAGATAATACTACTGTTAAAAATCTGTGTTGCATTAGTAGCCTTTCAAAACTTGCCATTGATGGAGTATCAGTTCTACAGTATTCAAAAAGCTAAGAAAAACATTTATTCCATTGAAACAATTTCATGAAAACCTCTCAGCTGTTTAATACATCTAGAGAATCCTTTAAAGAATTTGGCTGCAAAGTACAACAGGAAATGTGAGGAAGCAAATTTTCAGATGCTTCAGCAGTTCTAGAGTTTTATTTTATTGAGTAGCACCTATATGCAGAGAACTGGGGTAAGCATTGTGGGGTAGACCTTGAGACATTGTTACCCCAAAGTTTATTATCTATCTATACAGTCAGAAAATACAAATTTAATAACAAGAGTACAAAAATTACATAGACATAGAAGAGTTTTCAGGCTTAAGATATGTGCCTAACGAGTGGTACACAATGTAAGTCTGAAGGGCACTTTGAGAGGGGAGATATCACAGTCGGCTGGCATGGAGCCATTGAGACCAAAGTTGGGGTTTGAAATAACAACAGCTAACAGTTTTACAGCACTTACTGCATGAGACATCACAAGAGGTGCTTATCCGTATTTTCATTTAGTTCTCACAATGACAAGCCGTTAGGTAACAGAAAACTGGTCATAGTAGCATAATCAGTTCAGTTCAGTTCATTTCAGTCGCTCAGTTGTCTCCGACTCTTTGCAACCCTGTGAATTGCAGCATACCAGGCCTCCCTGTCCATCACCAACTCCCAGAGTTCACCCAAACTCACGTCCATAGAGTCGGTGATGCCATCCAGCCATCTCATCCTCTGTCGTCCCCTTCTCCTTCTGCCCCCAATCCCTCCCAGGATCAGGGTCTTTTCCAATGAGTCAACACTTCTCATGAGGTGGCCAAAGTACTGGAGTTTCAGCTTTAGCATCATTCCTTCCAAAGAACACCCAGGACTGATCTCCTTTAGAATGGACTGGTTGAATCTCCTTGCAGTCCAAGGGACACTCAAGAGTCTTCTCCAACACCACAGTTCAAAAGCATCAATTCTTTAGCGCTCAGCTTTCTTCACAGTCCAACTCTCACATCCATATATGGCCACTGGAAAAACCATAGCCTTGACTAGATGGACCTTTGTTGGCAAAGTAATGTCTCTGCTTTTGAATATGCTATCTAGCTTGGTCATAACTTTCCTTCCAAGGAGTAAGCATCTTTTAATTTCATGGCTGCAATCACCATCTGCAGTGATTTTGTAGCCCAGAAAAATAAAGTCTGACACTGTTTCCACTGTTTCCACTGTTTCCCCATCTATTTCCCATGAAATGATGGGATCAGATGCCATGATGTTAGTTTTCTGAATGTTGAGCTTTAAGCCAACTTTTTCACTCTCCACTTTCACTTTCATCAAGAGGCTTTTTAGTTCCTCTTCACTTTCTGCATAAGGGTGGTGTCATGTGCATATCTGAGGTTATTGATATTTCTCCTGGCAATCTTGATTCCAGCTTGTGCTTCTTCCAGCCCAACATTTCTCATGATGTACTCCGTGTAGAAGTTAAATAAGCAGGGTGACAATATACAGCCTTGACGTACTCCTTTTCCTATTTGGAACCAGTCTGTTGTTCCATGTCCAGTTCTAACTGTTGCTTCCTGACCTGCATACAGATTTCTCAAGAGGCAGGTCAGGTGGTCTGGTATTCCCATCTCTTTCAGAATTTTCCACAGTTTATTGTGATCCACACAGTCAAAGGCTTTGGGATAGTCAATAAAGCAGAAATAGATGTTTTTCTGGAACTCTCTTGCTTTTTTGATGATCCAGCCGATGTTCGCAATTTGATCTCTGGTTCCTCTGCCTTTTCTAAAACCAGCTTGAACATCTGGAATTTCACAGTTCATGTACTGCTGAAGCCTGTCTTGGAGAATTTTGAGCATTACTTTACTGGCGTGTGAGATGAGTGCAATTGTGCAGTAGTTTGAGCATTCTTTGACATTGCCTTTCTTTGAGATTGGAATGAAAACTGACGTTTTCCAGTCCTGTGGCCACTGCTGAGGTTTCTAAATTTGCTGACATATTGAGTGAGCACTTTCACAGCATCATCTTTCAGGATTTGAAATAGCTCAACTGGAAATCCATCACCTCCACTGGCTTTGTTTGTAATGATGCTTTCTAAGGCCCACTTGACTTCACATTCCAGGATGTCTGGCTCTAGGTCAGTGATCACACCATCGTGATTATCTGGGTCATGAAGATCTTTTTTGTACAGTTCTTCTGTGTATTCTTGCCACCTCTTCTTAATATCTTCTGCTTCTGTTAGGTCCGTACCATTTCTGTCCTTTATCGAGCCTATCTTTGCATGAAGTGTTCCCTTGGTATCTCTAATTTTCTTAACGAGATCTCTAGTCTTTCCCATTCTGTTGTTTTCCTCTATTTCTTTGCATTGATTGCTGAGGAAGGCTTTCTTATCTCTCCTTGCTATTCTTTGGAACTCTGCATTCAGATGCTTATATCTTTCCTTTTCTCCTTTGCTTTTCACTTCTCTTCTTTTCACAGCTATTTGTAAGGCCTCCCCAGACAGCCATTTTGCTTTTTTGCATTTCTTTTCCATGGGGATGGTCTTGATCCCTGTCTCCTGGGCAATGTCAGGAACCTCAGTCCATAGTTCATCAGGCACTCTGTCTATCAGATCTAGTCCCTTAAATCTATTTCTCACTTCCACTGTATAATCATAAGGGATTTGATTTAGGTCATACATGAATGGTCCAGTGGTTTCCCCTACTTTCTTCAATTTAAGTCTGAATTTGACAATAAAGGTGTTCATGATCTGAGCCAAAGTCAGCTCCTGGTCTTGTTTTTGCTGACTGTATAGAGCTTCTTCAACTTTGGCTGCAAAGAATATAGTCAATCTGATTTTAGTGTTGACCATCTGGTGATGTCCATGTGTAGAGTCTTCTCTTGTGTTGTTGGAAGAGGGTGTTTGCTATTGTTTTTCCTCACATATAAGAAGAAAAAGGAGAAAAACTATTAAAAATTCCAACATATGGAGGTTGAACAACACACTGCTGAATAATCAACAAATCATAGAAGAAATCAAAAAAGAAAATATGCATAGAAACGAATGAAAATGAAAACACAACAACCCAAAACCTATCAGTTCAGTTCAGTCACTCAGTCATGTCTGACTCTTTGCGACCCCATGAATTGCAGCATTCCAGGCCTCCCTGTCCATCACCAATTCCTGGAATTCACTCAGACTCATGTCCATCGAGTTAGTGATGCCATTCAGCCATCTCATCCTCTGTCATCCCCTTCTCCTTCTGCCCCCAATCCCTCCCAGCATCAGAGTCTTTTCCAAGGAGTCAACTCTTCACATGAGGTGGCCAAAGTACTGGAGTTTCAGCTTTAGCATCATTCCTTCCAAAGAAATCCCAGGGCTGATCTCCTTTAAAATGGACTTGTTGGATCTCCTTGCAGTCCAAGGGACTCTCAAGAGTCTTCTCCAACACCACAGTTCAAAAGCATCAGTTCTTCGGCGCTCAGCTTTCTTTAAAGTCCAACTTTCACATCCATACATGACCATTGGAAAAACCATAACCTTGACTAGACAGACCTTTGTTGGCAAAGTAATGTCTCTGCTTTTCAATATGCTATCTAGGTTGGTCATAACTTTTCTTCCAAGGAGTAAGCGTCTTTTAATTTCATGGCTGCAGTCACCATCTGCAGTGATTTTGGAGCCCCCCAAAATAAAGTCTGACACTGTTTCCACTGTTTTCCCATCTATTTGCCATGAAATGATGGGACCAGATGCCATGATCTTCATTTTCTGAATGTTGAGCTTTAAGCCAAATTTTTCACTCTCCTCTTTCACTTTCATCAAGAGGCTTTTGAGTTCCTCTTCACT
The DNA here is from genome assembly GCF_003369695.1 of Bos indicus x Bos taurus. Taxonomy (NCBI): domain Eukaryota; kingdom Metazoa; phylum Chordata; class Mammalia; order Artiodactyla; family Bovidae; genus Bos; species Bos indicus x Bos taurus. The sequence goes on from NC_040095.1 coordinate 31,550,579, forward strand.
TTCTGCCATAAGGGTGGTGTCATCTGCATATCTGAGGTTATTGATATTTCTCCCGGCAATCTTGATTCCAGCTTGTGCTTCTTCCAGCCCAACGTTTCTCATGATGTACTCTGCATATAAGTTAAATAAGCAGGATGACAATATACACCCTTATATCTACCTAAATAAACAAAAGACCTATATATAGAAAACTATAAAATGCTGGTGAAAGAAATCAAAGAGGACACAAATAGATGGGGAAATATACTGTGTTCATGGATCAGAAGAATCAATATAGTGAAAATGAGTATACTACCCAAAGCAATCTATAGATTCAATGCAATCCCTATCAAGCTACCAACAGTATTTTTCAGAGAACTAGAACAAATAATTTCACAATTTGTATGGAAATACAAAAAACCTTGAATAGCCAAAGCAATCTTGAGAAAGAAGAATGGAACTGGTGAAATCAACATGCCTGACTTCAGTGTCTACTACAAAGCCACAATCATCAAGACAGTATGGTACTGGCACAAAGACAGAAATATAGATCAATGGAACAAAATAGAAAGCTCAGAAATTAATCCATGCACCTATGGATACCTTATCTTTGACAAAGGAGGCAAGAATATACAATGGAGAAAAGACAATCTCTTTAACAAGTGGTGCTGGGAAAACTGGTCAACCACTTATAAAAGAATGAAACTAGAACACTTTCTAACACCATACACAAAAATAAACTCAAAATGGATTAAAGATCTAAACGTAAGACCAGAAACTATAAAACTCCTAGAGGAGAACTTAGGCAAAACACTCTCCAACATAAACCACAGCAGGATCCTCTATGACCCACCTCCCAGAATATTGGAAATAAAAGCAAAAATAAACAAATGGGACCTGATTAAAATTAAAAGCTTTTGCACAACAAAGGAAACTATAAGCAAGGTGAAAAGACAGCCTTCAGAATGGGAGAAAATAATAGCAATGAAGCCACTGGCAAAGAATTAATCTCAAAAATATACAAGCAACTCCTGCAGCTCAATTCCAGAAAAATAAATGACCCAGTCAAAAAGTGAGCCAAAGAACTAAATAGACACTTCTCCAAAGAAGACATACAGATGGCTAACAAACATGAAAAGATGCTCAACATCACTCATTATCAGAGAAATGCAAATCAAAACCACTATGAGATCATTTCACATCAGTCAAAATGGCTGCTATCCAAAAGTCTACAAGCAATAAATGCTAGAGAGGGTGTGGAGAAAAGGGAACCCTCTTACACTGTTGGTGGGAATGCAAACTAGTACAGCCACTATGGAGAACAGTGTGGAGATTCCTTAAAAAACTGAAAACAGAACTGCCATATGACCCAGCAATCCCACTGCTGGGCATACACACTGAGGAAACCAGAATTGAAAGAGACACGTGTACCCCAATGTTCATCGCAGCACTGTTTATGATAGCCAGGACATGGAAGCAACCTAGATGTCTATCAGCAGGAGAATGGATAAGAAAGCTGTGGTACATATACACAATGGAATATTACTCAGCCATTAAAAAGAATACATTTGAATCAGTTCTAATGAGGTGGATGAAAATTGAGCCTATTATACAGAGTGACAGAGAAGGCAATGGCACCACACTCCAGTACTCTTGCCTGGAAAATCCCATGGGCGGAGGAGCCTGGTAGGCTGCAGTCCATGGGGTCTCGAAGAGTTGGACACGACTGAGCGACTTCACTTTCACTTTTCACTTTCATGCTTTGGAGAAGGAAATGGCAACCCACTCCAGCGCTCTTGCCTGGAGAATCCCAGGGATGGGGGAGCCTGATGGGCTGCCGTCTATGGGATTGCACAGAGTCGGACACGACTGAAGTGACTTAGCAGCAGCAGCAGCAGCATACAGAGTGAAGTAAGCCAGAAAGAAAAACACCAATACAGTATACTAACACATATATATAGAATTTAGAAAGATGGTAATGACAACCCTGTATGCGAGACAGCAAAATAGACACAGATGTATAGAACAGTCTTTTGGACTCTGGGAGAGGGCAAGGGTGGGTGATATGGGAGAATGGCATTGAAACATGTAAATTATCACATGTGAAACGAATCGCTGGTCCAGGTTTGATGCATGATACAGGGTGCTCAGGGCTGGTGCACTGGGATGACCCAGAGGGATGGAATGGGGAGGGAAGTGGGAGGGGGTTCAGGATGGGGACCACATGTACACCCATGGCGGATTCATGTCAATGTATGGCAAAACCAATACAATAAATGAAAAAAAAAAAAAAAAAGGAAGAAGAAGAAGTCCAGGAGTAGACAGTCTGAGCTCATTGCAGGTGCTTGAGACATCATCAAGGTTCTGGCTCCTTCTACCTTCCTGCTCTGCCAGGCTCTGGGTTTGGTTATGCCTGGTACAAATGGGCCGATCCACTGCAGGCTGTGAATTGGCATCCCAGAAGAAAGGAAGCAACAAATGCTAATAAATGGAAAGAAAAACTTTCCTAGGAATCCCTGCTGACTTCAGACTTCCCTTCTGTCCCACTGGCTAGACACCTCAGGGGCAGGATTGGGAGACAGAAGGCGACTTTCATTTGTTAATCTGAGCACAGAGCTGTCTAAAAGTTTCTGAGCTGAAGAAGGAGGAAGGACCTGGATGTTGGATCAGCTGCTGGTGGTGCCTCCACAAGTGGTACTGATACTATTCTCATTTTACACATGAGAAAACATAAGTATTGAGAGTTAAGTCATACTTAATTAAGGCCATGTAGTTAATATGTGGAAAACCTGGACTCAAACCCAGATATTCTGATTCCAGAGCCTGGATTCTTAACCCTGTGCTAGGATTTGAACTGGGAATAGAGGGAAAGGGACTCTGGGGTAGGGGGATTGTGTTCCTGACAAAGTGGGGAGGATAGGGAGCAGGTGAGGCCTGCAGTGAGGCTGGAGAAGAGAGCCACACTCAGGAGTCCTGGCAGATGAGGTGGGAGAGCTGGTTTGGCTTCATTCCATCTGCCTGGTTCAGCCTTCATGAGCCTTGTCAGTGCTGAGATTGAAATAATGATGCCATAAATAGGCAAGTGTTGGCAAGAAGTGAACACCTTGTACAGAAGGCAGAATCCAGGTCAGTGAATATGATCTGGGTCAGTACATTGGGAGATGCCAAATGTGAGCAGAGCCAGAACCCACAGTTTGTGGCAAATCCAAGGTTGAAGCTGGAACATTCTGAGAAGCTGCAGCCAAGTTTAGGTCCAGGCATGTTCTGAAGGTTTAGATACCTCAGATGGTCTTAAAGATACAGGAGCTGGAGGTCAGGGTCTGGGTCTGATGGTTTGGGGTCAGAGGTTTGAAGAACTGAAAACCTGGTATATTACACACCTAAGGCCTGATTCATTTAATAGAAATATTTGCCCATTCCTGCAACATTGTTGGCAATTTACTGAGCACCAGCTTTCAGCCACTATAGTTAACACTTAACATTTAAGAGGATGTGATAACCTCATCACCAAAGCACCATAGAAGGAAGTGTTTTCCATTGGAACTTAGTTACTTTCAAGTATTAGCTTCACTTGTGTTATCTCCCAGGGTAACTGGAGTGGGCACACAAAGAAAAAGGTAGAATTCAAAAGGAGAGAGCTGGGCACAATGGTAGCCTCATAGCTTTAGACAATGTGCCTTTCTGTGCAGTTCCCAAGTGCAGGGCTTACACTGTGAGATTTCAGGTTCTCGTGGGGAGACTTTACTTACAGTATGGAGACTTATGATATGGGAGGCTCAATGAGGGAAAATGCCGCCTCTTGGAGGGGTGAGCTCTTTGCACTAGAAACGTTTGAGAATAGGCTAGAAGACTCTTGAGGGGAGAGATTTTGGAATTGTTCCCTTTATGAAGTGTGAACGTGGAGCTTGAGGATTTCAAATCTGCATTTTTGTCATTGAATAGCATATTCATCTGAAACTCATCTGATTTTTAGGCTCCAAGTATTGATGATAATCTGAGAGCATTTCAGTCCTGAGTCAGGTGGCTACCAAACAGTAGGAGGGATTTGCAGAGCCTTCTTCCTCCTACTACAAATTTCTTTCTCCTGAAAAACCTAAGAGTTAAGGTATTGTGGAAAATAGTTATACTCTTCTCTATTAACTAAGAGAATGAAATTCAACTTTAGATGCTGTGCATTTATTTAAATACATGCATATGTCTAGCCTTAAAAATGCTTATAATACATATATATGTATATATAAACCCATACACATTTATAAGGAAAAGTAAACTCATGTTTATTGTAGCAGCTAAGCTCTTTTTGAACATTGGAACGGCTGAGTTCGAATCCCAGCTTTTGTACTTTCTAGATCTGAATCTGGGGCAAGTTATTTAATATCCATTTGCTTCAGTTTTCTCAACTATAAAGTGAGGGTAATAGGCTGTTGAGAAGATTAAATGAGCTATTAACTAGGAAAGACTTAGGATAGTGACAGGCATATAATAAAAGATAGCCATTTTACTGTTGTAGACTTTTTAGCCATCACTACTGTAGACTTTTTAGAAAAAAGCATATAAATACGAAGAACTGAAAACTCACCCTTACACTGAAGGAGAACTGCTGTGAATTCTATGTTCCTACTCTTCTTTAATGCACTTGCCTTCCATTTACTGTCACTCTGGCGTCATGCTCCAGTGTCTAGAGTTCCAGTGCACGGGGGTGTGCACACATGTGAACACAAGGCACACATACACACACATCCCTTTATGCTTTTTTATAAAGATGAGACTGTGCCTTAACGGTGAGATAACCCTGCATAAATATGCATTCAGGATTAAACTACACACTAAAAGATCAATACTTGTTTTAATTGTTATTATGGAGTCATTTTTCAAAAAGAATAACTATTTTGTCATTTTTCCATTAATCCTCAAGTCAAGGAAAGTGTATGCCCTACTACTGACTACTTGGTTTGAGCATTTAGGTATTTGAGTTACATAAACATGAAAGCACTTACGTATTTGAGTAACATAAACACTCATCTCACATGCCAGTAAAGTAATGCTCAAAATTCTCCAAGCCAGGCTTCAGCAATATGTGAACCGTGAACTTCCAGATGTTCAAGCTGGTTTTAGAAAGGGCAGAGGAACCAGAGATCAAATTGCGAACATCGGCTGGATCATCAAAAAAGCAAGAGAATTCCAGAAAAACATCTATTTCTGCTTTATTGACTATGCCAAAGCCTTTGACTGTGCGGATCACAATAAACTGTGGAAAATTCTGAAAGAGATGGGAATACCAGACCACCTGACCTGCCTCTTGAGAAATCTGTATGCAGGTCAGAAAGCAACAGTTAGAACTGGACATGGAACAACAGACTGGTTCCAAATAGGAAAAGGAGTACGTCAAGGCTGTATATTGTCACCCTGTTTATTTAACTTATACGCAGAGTACACCATGAGAAACACTGGGCTGGAAGAAGCACAAGCTGGAATCAAGATTGCCAAGAGAAATATCAATAACCTCAGATATGCAGATGACACCACCCTTATGCAGAAAGTGAAGAGGAACTCAAAAGCCTCTTGATGAAGGTGAAAGAGGAGAGTGAAAAAGTTGGCTTAATGCTCAACATTCAGAAAACTAAGATCATGGCCTCTGGTCCCATCACTTCATGGGAAATAGATGGGGAAACAGTAGAAACAGTGTCAGACTTTATTTTTCTGGGCTCCAAAATCACTGCAGATGGTGACTGCAGCCATGAAACTAAAAGACACTTACTCCTTGGAAGGAAAGTTATGACCAACCTAGATAGCATATTTAAAAGCAGAGATATTATTTTGCCAACAAAGGTCTGTCTAATCAAGGCTATGGTTTTTCCAGTGGTCATGTATGGATGTGAGAGTTCGACTGTGAAGAGGGCTGAGCACCGAAGAATTGATGCTTTTGAACTGTGGTGTTGGAGAAGACTCTTGAGAGTCCCTTGGACTGCAAGGAGATCCAACCAGTCCATCCTAAAGGAGATCAGTCCTGGGTGTTCATTGGAAGGACTAATTCTAAAGCTGAAACTCCAATACTTTGGCCACCTCATGAGAAGAGTTGACTTATTGGAAAAGACCCTGATGCTGGGAGGGATTGGGGGCAGGAGGAGAAGGGGATGACAGAGGGTGAGATGGCTGGATGGCATCACTGACTCGATGGACATGAGTTTGAGTGAACTTCGGGAGTTGGTGATGGACAGGGGGGCCTGGCGTGCTGTGATTCATGGGGTCGTAAAGAGTTGGACACAACTGAGTGACTGAACTGAACTGAACTGAAACATGAAAGACTTTAAAAATGAAGTAGATGCCTCATTTATACAACCTATGTTTCATTTCAGAAGGGAAAGAGAGTCTATCGACAGCTGTAGTTCTGAATTCCCGATGTATCAATAGTGAGCTGACACATCCTTTTTCCCACCTTGGTCTGCCCCTGCCTTCCCCACATTCCTTTTTTGTGTAGAGAAGTCAGGTGGCCTCTGCTCACTTGTGTATCCTTGAGGGAGGGTGATTTCTCCCTTCTCTGACAGTTTGTGATTCTAGGCTCCTCGAATGTGGTAAAGAACCATAGACAATGTTACACAGATCAGAAAGCTGGGATAGAGGGTGATAACAGAGGTTTCCAGGGACAACTAGGAGTGGGAGAGAGCAACTAGGAGTTTGCTCTCTGTCCTCCAGAAGGAACATTCTGTGCTCAGTTTCTTTGCTTTATCACATGATGATTCCCACAGGTCCAGAGGTCATATATCTCACTGGTGAAAAACATCATCCCCTACGTACATGGTGAGGAGCATTTTATGATGACAACTTGGCCTACTGATATTCCCCACAGTTCTAAGCCCTAAGTTTCAGCATCCTTCGCTCCGGGCCTTATTTCCTTAGATCCCAACCTTGCTGCAGCACTGAGTAAAAGGGAACGGCTCCCTTCCCTCTCTGATAACCATTTGCTGTATCCCAGGCCTTTATGGAGACAAAGATGATTTTATTGGGAGGACTTAAGTCATAGAGCAGGTTATTTTTATGCTCCTCAAATTAAAACCACATAGATGATTATTTACCTGCTTACAAAAACAGATGCTTTGACATCTTTAAAGTCCTTGTATGATATGCTTTATGTATTTTTTTGAATGACATGATTGCTTTTACCAGCACTAGAGTGTTAATAATGGAGCAACAAAGGAGGAGAATTTGGAGCTAAATCCGAGTGCTGGTCTTACGTATTTAATAGCTAGGATGGCCCCATGCTATCAGTATTACACTGAAACTAAGTTGTAGCAAAACCTAGTAAAGTGAAAAGACAACCCTCAGAATGGGAGAAATTAACAGTAAATGAAACAACTGACGGAGAATTTCTAAAATACACAAGCAGTTCATGCAGCTCAATACCAGAAAAACAAACAACCCAATCAAAGAGTGAGCAGAAGACCTAAACAGACATTTCTCCAAAAGAGACATACAGATGGCTAATAAACACACAAAAAGATGCTCAATATCATTAATTATTAGAGAAATGCAAATCAAAACTACAGTGAGATATCACCTCACAGCAGTCAGAATGACCATCATCAAAAAATCAACACGCAATAAATTCTGGAGAGGGTGTGGAGAAAAGGGAACCATCTTACACTGTTGGTGGGAATGCAAATTGATACAGCCAATATGGAGAACTGTACAGAAATTTCTTAAAAAACTAGGAATAAAGCTACCGAATAACTTAGCAATCTCACTACTGGGCATTAACACTGAGGAAACTAGAATTTAAAATGATACATGCACCCCAATGTTCATTGCAGCACTATTTACAATAGCTACGACATGGAAGCAACCTAGGTATCCATCAACAGATGAATGGATAAGGAAGTTATGGTACATATATACAATGGAATATAATTCAACTGGAAAAGGAACACATTTGAGTCGGTTCTAATGAGGTGGATGAGCCTAGAGCCTATTATACAGAGTGAAGTGAGTTAGAAAGAGAAAGACAAACATCGTATATGAATGCATATATATGGAATCTAGAAAGATAGTACTGATGATCCTACTTGCAAGACAGCAATGGAGACACAGACTTTTTGGACAGTTGGGGGATGATATGAGAGAATAGCATTGAAACATATGCATTACCATATGTAAAATAGATAGCCATGTATGAAGCAGGGAATGCAAAGCGAGTATTCTGTGACAACCTAGAAGGGTGGGATGGGGAGGAATGTGGGCTTGAGGGGAAGGGGACATATATACACCCGATGATGATTCATGTTGATGTATGGCAAAACCCATCACAATATTGTAAAGTTAATTATCCTCTAATTAAAACAACAACAACAAAAAAACAAAAAACCTAGTCTGAAAACTCCAAGAGAAGCAGAGATGTCATGCTTCTAGCTGGTGATTGAAGGATGTAAGAAAAGTAAAATTCCTTCTGTGCTTAGCCTTATATTGCTAATCAACCAGAATTTAGAAGATGCATTCATGTAAGTTGATACATAAAACAACAAAGGTAAACATACAGAGAAAGGAAACTTTCCTTAATATGCAATAATGTTTGTAATAAATTTTAAAAGATTAATAACAAAATAGCCAAGAGAGTGCAAATGGTCAGTGCTAAGGGCTGTATTGTATTCTCCCAAATATGTGTGTTGAAGTTCTAACCCCTGTACTTCAGAATGTACTGGCTCTGGAGACAGAGCCTTGAAAGAGGTTGCTGTTCAGTTGCTCAATTGTGTCTGACTCTTTGCAACCCCATGAATGAATGATAGCACACCAGACTTCCCTGTCCTCCACTACCTCCTGGAGTTTGCTCAAATTCATGTCCATTGAGTTGGTGATGCTATCTAACCATCTCATCATCTGCCACCCTCTTCTCCTCCTGTCTTCAATCTTTCCCAGCATCAGGGTCTTTACCAATGAGTCAACTCTTTGAATCAGGTGGCCGAAGTATCGGCGCTTCAGCTTCAGCATCAGTCCTTCCAATGAATACTCAGGATTGATTTCCTTTAGGATTGACTGGTTTGATCTCCTTGCCGTCAAAGGGATTCTCAAGAGTCTTCTCCAGCACAATTTGAAAGAATCAATTCTTTGCCTCTCACCCTTCTTTATGGCCTGACTCTCATATCTGTACATGACTACTGGAAAAACCATAGCTTTGACTATATGGACCTTGGTCAGAAAGTGGTGTTTCTGCTTTTTAATATGCTGTCTATGTTTGTCATAGCTTTCCTTCTGTTGGGGAAGTGTGTAATTTCTTCGGTTCTGTCTCATCGCAACAAAAATTTCAAGTGACAGGTGGACCGGTGTTGCAGCCCCGTGTAATTTCCTCGGACAGACCAGTGTTATAGCTCCGTGTTACAGTTTTATTTAGAAAGTAAAGGAAAATACATCCTCGAAGCGTGAGGGCGGGCTGACCCAAAAGATGCGAAGAGAAGAGAAGCCCCTGGTGCAATTTTGGCTCCTCTTTTTATACGTTTTTTCTCCTCCCCCTGAGCCTGCCCTATGTAAACTGAGCTAGCCAGGAGGGCTGTTTGTTTTATCTGAGGTTCTCACTCCAGCCCTGTACCTTCCTTTGTTCTATTTTCATGGGCCTTTCCCTTCTTTGTCTTTTAGCCACTGCCATTCTGGACTCCTTTTTCCTATTTTAACTACCTAACACTCCCCCCTCAAGAGATGGGAGGCCCAATTCTTTGGGAATAGGGGCATAGAGGTCTCTCTGGCTACTTCCTGATGAACTTGGATGGTGAGGGGCATTGGGCCTCCCCTTCTTGCTAGTCTCAAGTCTTAGAGTCCTTACATTGGTGTCCATCTAAGGCCGAATGATATTTTCTGTGGTTAGCTGTAGTTTTATATATCCTTGTTGAACTGGCACTGCATGTTGTAGCTTGTTGACCTGGGCAGATACAAAATGGGTTAGACAATTGATAATACATGGAGCAATCATAAGCAGCACCAATATGGTGATGACAGGGACTAGTAGGGGCATTAGCCAATTCCTAATTTCCCATCACCAGGAGGATCCCCCAAAGAGAGATTGTAGATGCTTCAAGAACTCTCCAGCTCATTCTTTGAGGTCCTGTAGGGTCTGAATGTTTTTCTTGAGGACTGTGAGACTTTCTTTAACTTAGCTGGAGGTATTTACCCAGAAACAACACATCTCATTCAAGATGGCTCAGGTCCTTCCTTGTTCAGGGATCAGGAGATCTATGTTTTGTCTCTTTTGGAGTACAGCCCCTGCCAAGCTGTGTTGGCTCTTTACAGCTATCCTGAGAAATCTTATCCCCAAAACTTAATTTTGGGAGTGTTCATTAGAATGGCACTCATTTGTGGTTCTGAATAGGTATCTGAGATCGCCTAGGGGCTCATAGGTGTTTTGAGTATCCTCTTCTGTTTTCTTCCATGGCTTGACTCATGAGTAGTGAATCCAGGAGTTGTGTCCTGGTACCTTGACTGCTGTGGGGGTAGAAAGTATTACAGGGTAGGGGCCCTTCCATGTGGGCTAGAGTTAAGCCTTTGGGGACCCATCTTTCCAGATTTTAATTAGGATTTGGGTCCCTGGAGCATATAGTGGTGACTCTTTAGAATCTTTTGGGTCCTGGTTGACCACAAATGTATATCCTGTTGGAATTGCCCAGTGACTATGGTATAAGACTGGAAGATCTGAGCCTCTGGATCTAGGAATAGGTCGTTGATATAAACAAAAGGTCTCCCATATAGCATCTCATAAGGGCTAAGACCAACTTGTTCCTTAGGGGCAATACGGGTGCAGAGGAGAGCTACTGGTAAAGCCTCTTTCCATCCCAGGGAGGTCTCCTGGATTATCTTTTTTATCGCTGATTTTAAGAATTGGTTGGCTCTTTCTACTTTTCCTGAAGACTGAGGCCTCCAGGCACAATGGAGATAACAAGTAATGCCCAATGCTTTCGAGACCCCCTGGGTGACCTTAGAAGTAAATGATGTCCCACTATCACTTTGTAATGACCTGGACAGACCAAATCTTAGAATGATTTTATGGAGCATTTTTTTTTTTAACCACTGCCTCAGGCTTCTCAGTCCAGGTGGGAAAGCCTTCAATCCATCCTGTGAATGTATCTATTATGACTAATATTTATACCCTTGAGAAACTGGCATCTGAGAGAAGTCCATCTGCCAGTCCTCTCCTGGGTAGGTCCCATGTCATTGGATGGGCTAGGCCAGCTGGGGTTTTGAGCTCCTTGGGGGTTGTTTAATTGGCAAGTGGGACAAGAGGAGACCACTTGCTTTATGGTCATTTGGAGGCCTGTTCTGCTGAAGGACCTTTCTAGTAATCTTTGGAGGGCCTTTTCCTCTAAATGAGTGGAGGCATGTTAGGAGTTAACCGACTTCCATTGGAGATTCCCAGGCAGAAAAAGGAGTCCCTCCTTGTGGAACCACCTGATATCATCTTATTGAAAGCCCTCACTCTTAGCTTTAAGAGTCTCACCTTCAGTATATGAAGGAGTTTCTGGCAGACAGAGTAGTCTTACTTCCACAGAGTAGCCTGTGGAACTAAGGTGGCAACCCCTATTAGGTCATTGTTCTGTAATGCTGCTCTCTTAGCTGCCTGATAAGCTGCTTGGTTCCCTCATGCCACTTCTGTGCTCCCTTTTTGGTGTCCTTTACAGTAGGAGACTGAAACCTCAGAGGGCAGATGAACTGCTTCCAAGAGCCTATGGATTTGATCACCATATTTGATTGGGGACCCTCAGGTGGTCAAGTGGCTTCTTTCTTTCCAAGTAGCAGCATGTGCATGTAGCACCAGAAGGGCATACTTGGAGTCAGTGCAAATGGCTACTCTTTAACCTGTTCCCAGGTCTAAAGCTTGAGTCAGGGCTATGAGCTCAGCTAATTGGGCTGAAGTACCTGGTAGCAAAGGTTTAGCGTCTATGGTCTCAAAACTGGGGACTACTGCATATCCAGCTCTTCTTTTTCCATCCAAGACAAAGCTGATTCCATCAGTGTACCAGATTTCCTCAGGATTGGTCAGAGGATCTTCTGACAACCCCTCTCGGGATTTTGTCTAGTGGTCCAAGGTTTCTAGGAAAGAGTGAAAGGGGAGAGAGCCCTCAGGGCTAGGCAGGAGGGTGGCTGGGTTAAGAGCCTCACAAGGGGATATAGTGAGGCCTGGATTTTCCATCAGCACTACTTGATATCTGAGGATTCTTTCATCAGACACCCATAAATGGCCTCTCCCAATTACGAGTTGTTTCACTTGAAAGTGAAAGTTTAGTTGCTCAGTCGTGTCCGACTCTTTGCGACCCCATGGAGGAAGGAGCCTACCAGGCTCCTCCGTAAATGGGATTTTCCAGGCAAGAGTACTGGAGTGGGTTGCCATTTCCTTCTCCAGAGCATCTTCCCGACCCAGGGATCAAAACCAGGTCTTCCACCTTGTAGGCAGATGCTTGACCATCTGAGCCACCAGGGAAGTCATCAGTTTCACTTGGGGACTGGAAAAAATAGTTTGCCCCCCCCCCCCCCCTCCCCAAGAGAGTTTTAAAGCATCTTCTATCAGGATTGCAATAGCTGCAAGATTTTAAAGGCAGGGAGCCCAGCCTTAGGCGGTTGGGTCAAGCCTCTTGGATAAGTAAGCTACAGGCTGGGGCTCAGGTCCCAACCTTTGAGTTAACACTCCCAAGGCTATTCCTTCTTTTTTGTGGACTTGAAGTTGGAATGCTTTTTCTGGGTCTGGAAACCTCAAAGCAGGTGCTTGAGTTAAAGATTGTTTTAGTGCAGCCTCTACCTTCTTTTGAGGAGTTACCCACATCAGTGGGATTGAATCATCCCATCCCTTCAAGCTTTTATATAAAGGCTGGGCAATTAGGCCATAGTTGGGTATCCAGATTCTACAATACCCAGTTTGCCCCAGGAAAGCTCACAGTTGTTTTTGAGTTGTAGGGGAGGGCAACTTGAGGATTCCTTGTACCCAGTCAGAGGATAGGCTCCTGGACCCATGTGTAATCTGAACCCCCAGGTAAGTGACCTTTGTCTCAACCATCCATGCCTTAGTGTGGGAGACTATATCCCCTCTCTGCCAACAAGTTTAGACCCTGAACTGCATGTTGTTGGACATTTTTTTTTCATCTGGAGATTAGATTAGTAAGTTATCTATGTATTATAATATCTTTCCATTAGGTCCCAGGTCCAGATCTAGGAGATTCAGCTAACAGCCTGCCCAAACAGGTAGGGGCTATCTCTGAACCCCTGAGGTAATACTGTCCAAGTCATCTGTTGGTGTTTTTCTCCTGGAGCCTCCCACTTGAGGGCAAAAAAGATACTGGGATTCTTTAGCCAGTGGTATGCAAAAGAATGCATCTTTGAGATCCAAGACTGTAAACCACTTGGCACTGGGTGGGATTGCTCCCAAGATTACATAGTGATTGTGTACTCTGGGATGGAGGGGGGCCACAGCTTCATTTATGATCCAGAGATCTTGAACCATTTGCCAGGTTCTGTCCTTTTCTTTACAAGGAGGATTGGGGTGTTACACGGTGAATTGGTGGGGACCAATAGCCCACAGGCAAGGAGTTTATTTATTAGAGGCTGTAGGCCTTCCCGAGTTTCTCTTCTGAGGGGATATTGTTTCTAGTTTGGAAACCGAGTGGGACCTTGGAGGACAATGATGACCAGTTCAGTTTGGTAGGCTTGTCCAGGAGTCCCCTGGTCCCACACCTGGGGGTTAATTTTGTCCTCCCATAGTTTTTGGTCCCTCCCTATTGGAGAGGGTGTAATGGGGTTCTCAGTAGTAACCAGAAGCTATGGGGCTCTAGGGGCTGAAAAGCTTCCCATCACAAGGGTGGTCCACAGTTTAGTGAGTATATCTCTTCCCAGTAAGGGAGTAGGGCACTCAGGGACCACCAGAAACTTGTCCCAGGAACAAAGAATGCTCGGGTGAATCTTTTAGTAATTGTTTTTCCTGTAGCACCCAAAATGGTACAGGTCTGGGAGGAGAAGGCTCCGGAGTTGGAGGTCAGGACAGAGTAGGTAACCCCTGTGTCAACCAAGAAATTCTCGGACTTACCTACCACATCCAGTTGCACCCTTGGCTCCAGCCCAGTGATGGTTATCTGTGACGGGCTGGCTGGAGTGGGCCGCTTCAGTCCTGTTGAATCATCACGAGGGAAGGCTTGGTGCTTGACCTTGAGGCTTTGGGGTCCCAAGGGCAGAGTGCCACCCAATATCCCAGTTGATGGCATTTGTAGCAAGCCATTTTAGGAGACTTGTCATGGCTTGAACACTTTTTGGCCCAATGTCCTGCCTGTCTACAAATTAGGCATTTGCCTCATGCCTTGTGCTTCAAAGACTTGGGATTTGCCATAGGGCTTCCATGGAGGGCGGCCAGTATCTGGGCATGCCTTGTCTCTTTCCTTTTCTCCCTTTCCTGGGCCTTGGCCTCCCTCTCCTGTTCTCTGTTATAAAAGGTATTGGTGGCTGTCTGGACCATCTCATCTAAAGAAGCAGCAGGGTCCTGCTTCTGTAGCTGTTGCAGCTTTATGCTCATGTCTGATGCACATTGGGACAGGAATTTGTTCTTTAAAATCACCTGTCCCTCGTAAGAGTCTAAGTCCAGATTGGGAAACTTTTGGAGGGCCTCTTTTAGCCTTTCCAGAAAGGCAATGGGGTTCTCTTTGGGCTCCTGAGTTATAGCTGAGACCCGGGCATAGCTGATTACTTTTTGCTGGGCTGCTTTCAGTCCTGCCTTTACACAGATCAGAAAATAATCCCTTTCCCAGAGGTGCTCAGGGTCATTATAATTCCAGTTAGGATCTGAGGAGGAGACCACAGTTTCCCCTACTGGGTATTTATCGCTTAACATGTGAAGCCCCATAGCATACCTTTGGGCTTCCTTTAAGACCCTAGCATGCTCAAAGGCCAAGGTAATGTGTTGGAATGTATCTATATATTTGCCTGGGTCATCTGTATAACTTCCCAGGTCTTGTTTGATCTGTCTTAGTTCTAAGAGGGAGAAGGGCTTATGGACCTGGGTTGGTCTGAATTCTCCTCCAGTTTTGACTAAGGGACATACTTAAGTTGGCTTTTGTGGAGGGGGTGCTCCCGGATATGGGGGCACGTTTCAAGGAAGGAGCACCAGGCAACACAGGAGCCATGGGAAGTGAACCTTCACGGAGGGGTGGGGGGTGGGTTTCTTCTCTTGGTTGTCTGTGCCTAACACCATTTGCCTAGTAGGCTCACTTTTAGGGAATACAATGATCCCATACTTAAGACAGAGTTCCTTTATATCTCTTAGTCAGAAGAAAATTTGGACATAGGGATCTCTGTCCATTTCCCTTGTCTTTTGCAGAATAAGTCTAGCTTCAGGATGGTTCAGTTCAGTCCAGTTGTTCAGTTGTGTCCAACTCTTTGCGACTCCATGGACTGCAGCACGCCAGGCCTACCTGTCCATTGCCAACTCCCAGAGTTTACTCAAACTCATGTCCATTGAGTCGGTAATGCCATCCCCGAGCAGGTTGGGGCATGACAACCTTTCAACGACCAGATTCCTAGGCAGTCGAGACAGGTTGACCTCCTGTGATCCCCGGACTGGAGTTGGGCATCCCCAAGGTCTCCAGTGTGACCGGTGCTGGGTAGGATTAAGGGGTTGTAATCTTAACTCATTGCCAGTTTGTTCACCACAGATGGGAATAGATATTGTGATGTAAAGCAATCCAAGCCTGTGCCCTGAGACTGGGAACCTGGTGAAGCAGCCATAAGCCTTATCCTCTTATTGCTCTGAGGGAATGTAAGTCACTGATTTCTGCCCTAGTCCTCCATAAGAGCAGTTTAGGGTGTTTCCAATGGTAAACATTTCATTGGCATAGACCCACTTTAGGTAATAACAGAAGTGATGACAAAGGAGTGGGTTATCTGGTCCTGTTAGGAGCATTAAGAGTATTTTAATAATAAGCAGGATGGTGCAATGTTGCCTAAAAGGGGGCAGGGTCCTGGTTGTAAGTGTTAGTAAGTGGCTTAAGAACAAAATGATAAGAGGCAACAAACCAGATGTTCCATAAAAGTGGAGTGGAGATTTGATCCAGGGGTATGTTTGTAACTTTAGGAGAAAGGTGGTAAGGGTTTGGGCCCAAACAGCCTGCAGGGCTAACTCCCAAAGTGGCAAACATTATCCCTGGAAGCCCAATTGCCCTTGAAGAGATGCCACAAACAGATGAACTTCCAGCAGGCATCCTGTGTCTGTCACCCGCCCTAGTGGGTTCACTGAGAGATGCTGTTGTTGCACATGTTGTAGGAAACATGGAAGATGAAGGCCTGTATATCTAGAGGGACTGGTTATTATATAGTATTTCTCTCCCAAGGGCCAGCTATTTTCTGGTTGTCCCTCCAGAAGATTGTAGAAGCAACACTGGGGGCCCGGATGGGGCTTAGTAAAAGAGCATGAAACAGGAGGGAAGGGGGAAGGGCACAACTATTGAAAGAATGACATAGCCCAAGGGCATAACATAAACCAATTAAAATCAAATGGGTCCAAGATGACAAGTCAAATTCAACTAAACCTTGATCCCCCAATCTGCAAGCTAAATGACACACCCAGAGTTGCTAGGACAGTTCCAAGGCATTGCCGAAAGAGGGGAGAGTGGGTGGTTCCCCAATTGTTGGGGTGATCCTCCCACTCATTAGCATACGAAATCACCCAGCTCTTGAAAACTAGCCACACCACATTCCATGGCCCCTGCATACTCCTCTATGATGGCCCACACCCTGTGGACTGCGCTTCTCTCTGAATCTGAACAAATTCACCTCTTATCGCTGTGTCTCTCACTGGATTTTTGCAATGAGACATCACAGCTTGAGCTTCATTAGGTCCTGAAGCCAGGCACCACGGGTTTTGGCAGGGCTCAAGTCCCAGGAGAGAGGAGCTGAAGGATGGGAGGAAATAGCAGTGGGAATATCATGCCAAGGAATCCCCTTCATAGCCTGCCAAAAAAATCTGCTAAATACCTGACCTGTGCTCAGTTTTCATTGTCCTGATCCTTGTCACAAAGAAGATTAGGGATAGAAGAACCCCCACCTGCTTGGGCAACAGTTAGTAGGGCACAGCAGTAGGGCACACAGACCAATGTTACAGCTCTGTGTTACAGCTCAGTTTTATTTAGAAAGTAAAGGAAAATACATCCTCGAAGCATGAGGGCAGGCCGAACCAAAAGATGTGAAGAGAAGGAAAACCTCTGGCCCAATTTTGGCTCCTCTTTTTATATGTTTTTTCTCCTCCCCCTGAGCCTGCCCTATGTAAATTGGGCTAGCCAGGAGGGCTGTTTGTTTTATCTGAGGTTCTCACTCCAGTCCTCAGACCTTCCTTTGTTTTATTTTCACGGGCTTTCCCCCTCTTTGCCTTTTAGCCACTGCCATTCTGGACTCCATTTTCCTATTCTAACTACCTAACACTTCCAAGGAGCAAGCATCTTATAATTTTGTGGCTGCAATTACCATCTGCAGGATTTTGGAGCCCAAGAAAATAAAATCTTGACCACTTCTACTTTTTCCTCATCTATTTATGAAGTAATGGGGCCAGCTGCCATGATTTTAGTGTTCTGAATATTGAATTTCAAGCCAGCTTTTTCACTCTGTTCTTTCACCCTTATCAAAAGGCTCTTTAGTCCCTCTTCACTTTCTTCCATTAGATTAGTGTCATCTGCATATCTGAAGTCATTGATATTTCTCCTGGCAATCTTGATTCCAGCTTGCGATTTATCTAGCCTGCCATTTTGCATGATGTACTCTGCATAGAAGTTAAATAAACAGAGTGATAATATACAGTCTTGGCATATTCTTTTCCCAATTTTGAACCAGTCAGTTGCTCCATGTCCAGGTCTAACTGTTGCTTCTTGACCCACACACATGTTTCTCAGGAGACAGTTAAGGTAGTCTGGTATTCCCATCTCTTGAAGAGTTTTTCAGTTTGTTGAAAAAAGTGGTTAAGGTAAAATGAAGTCATATGGATGATTCTAATGAAATATGACTGGTGTCCTCATAAGAAAAGGCTATTAGGACAGAGGCACATGCAGAGGAAGACCACGTGGAGACACAGAGAGAACATGGCCATCTAGGAGCCAAACAAAACCAGCCCTTGATCTTGAACTTCTAGCCTCCAGAACCGTGAGGAAATAAATTTCTGTTATTTAAGCTGCCCAATGTGTAGAACTTTGCGATGGCAGCCCTAATGAACTAACACAATCAATAAACTTGAAAATAATGATATAAACTCAAATTAAACAACAATTTGATAATGGAAATAAGTACTGCTGTGTACGTCTGAGTGATAATATAATTTGGTATGCTTGAAAGGTCAATTTGGTAGTATCATTTGAAATTTGAAATATGTATTCAGTTTTACTAGCAATTTTACTTCAAGCAGAAATTATATACCACTCATAAAGATATAAATATATACACATAATCAATTACATTTTGAAAGCTGGAAGCAAAGCTTACATTAAAATAGAATACATATTATGGATTATTCATAGAATGAAATAATGTGCAATTTTTAAAAAGAATGAGGTAACTTTGTACATATTGACAGAAAAAGATGTCTATGGCTTGGGAAGATGCCCATGATATATTATTAAATTACAAATAGTTGTGAAACAATTATATAGAGAATGACTATAATTATTTATACCGAGCATATATATTCTTTTCCACCAGTATGGGATACAAATTAAGACCATATTTCTTTTTTTGAAAAGTTGAACTATATTTTTTTATTCTTTTATATTCAAAGTATAATTACTTTACAGTGTTGTGTTAATTTCTGCTGTACTGCATTGTGAATCAGCTATATGATACATATATCCCCTCCCTCTTGATCCTCCCGCCTAAACCATCCCACCTCTCTTAGGTCATCACAGAGCACCAAGCTGAGCTCCCTGTGCTATGCAGCAGCTTCCCATTAGCTATCTGTTTTACACATGGTAGTGGCAAATTAAGACTTCCAGAAAATGAAAGTAGGTTTTCTTGAAATATCCATTTAATTAAGATGATGGCAGTAATTCTAGAGAAAATGTTTCAACTGTATAAATCTGGCCTCTTTGTAAACTGGTTAGCATGACAGACACACACTAAAAATCTCTTTAAGTTTCAAAGAAAATGGGCATAAAGGGCTCTTGGTGGCTAGTCTAAGGCATTATTAGTTTTGAGAAGGAACTCATCAGACTGACTTCTGTTTTCCATGTCTAGGATATGTGAGGGAATGAATAATCACTTGAACTGCATTGGCAATAAGAATTACTCTTATATCTCTTTGGAGTAAAAGTTACTTTGGGCTACTATTTTGGAGAAACTGCAGACATAGTGGGGCTTCCTAGAACTTCCTTCCACCTTGTTTTTGGTGGCACAGTGGTAAAGAACCTGCTTGCCAGTACGAGAGATGCCAAGAGATGTGGGTTTGATCCCTGGGTCAGGAAGATCCTCTGGAGAAGAAAATGGTGACCCAGGCTAGTATTCTTGCCTGGAATATTCCATGGACAGTGGAACCTGGCATGCTAGTCCATGGGGTCTCAAGAGTCGGACACGACTGAGCATGTGTGTGTATAGACACAGGAGAAGCTCTGAAAATGGAATAGAAGTTATCCTTTTATAAGGGATATTTACATTTATAAGGGAAAACTCCATCTGTAAGAGTATCTCTGTCTCTGATACAGGAAGAGGAGAATGACCAAATCTCTAGAAACTTATCAGTGGAGAAGACAATGACCTAAATCTGTGTAATAACCTTACCTTTTGTTTACTGTGCTTTCCCCAGTAGCCTCTCATAACCAGCTCCCAACACCTTCTTTTGTCTTTAGCTTAAGATGGCATTTAAGGTGGTGATGTGGGCCATTTCTGGGAGTTACTCAGTTTTCCTGGGTCTCTCCCATTTTTCAGGAGGTACACTTGTTATTGAAGGCAAACCATTCTATATCACAGTAATCCAAGTCTGTGCCCCAGCCACTAATGTCAAAGACGCTGGGGTTGAACGGTTCTGTGAAGACCTACAAAACCTTCTAGAACTACACCAAAAAAAGATATCCTTTTCATCATAGGGGACTGAAATGCAAAAGTAGGAAGCCAAGAGATACCTGGAGTAACAGGCAAGTTTCGCCTTGGAGTACAAAATGAAGCAAGGCAAAGGCTAACAGAGTTTTGCCAAGAGAATACACTGGTCATAGCAAACACCCTCTTCCAACAGCACAAGAGAAGACTCTACACATGGACATCACCAGACAGTCAATACTAAAATCAGATTGATTATATTCTTTGTAGCCGAAGATGGAGAAGCTCTATATAGTCAGCAAAAAAAAGACAGGGAGCTGACTGTGGCTCAGATAATGAACTCCTTATTGCCAAATTAAGACTTAGATTGAAGAAAGTAGAGAAAACCACTAGGCCATTCAGGATGACCTAAATCAAATCCCTTACAATTATACAGTGGAAGTGACAAACAGATTCAAGGGATTAGATCTGATAGACAGAGTGCCTGAAGAACTATGAACAGAGGTTCCTAACATTGTACAGGAGGCAGTGATCCAAACCATCCCCAAGAAAAAGAAATGCAAAAAGGCAAAATGGTTGTTTGAGGAGGCCTTTGAAATAGCTGAGAAAAGAAGAGAAGTGAAAGACAAAGGAGAAAAGGAAAGATATACCCATCCGAATGCAGAGTTCCAACGAATAGCGAGGAAAGAGAAGAAAGCCTTCCTAAGTGTTCAATGCAAAGAAACAGAGGAAAACTATAGAATGGGAAAGACTAGAGATCTCTTCAAGAAAATTAGAGATACCAAGGGAAAATTTCATGCAAAGATGGACATAATAAAGGACAGAAATGGTATGGACCTAACAGAAGCAGAAGATATTAAGAAGAGGTGGCAATAATACACGGAAGAACTATACAAAAAGATCTTCATGACCTAGATAACCATGATGGTGTGATCACTCACCTAGAGCCAGACATTCTGGAATGTGAAGTCAAGTGGGCCTTAGGAAGCATCACTACAAATAAAGCTAGTGGTGATGGAATTCCAGCTGAGCTATTTCAAATCCTAAAAGATGATGTTCCTAAAGGGCTGCACTCAATATGCCAGCAAATTTGGGAAACTCAGCAGTGGCCACAGGACTGGAAAAAGTCAGTTTTCATTCCAATCCCAAAGAAGCACAATGATAAAGAATTTTCAAACTACCACATAATTGCACTCATTTCACATGCAAGCAAAGTAATACTCAAAATTCTCCAAACTAGGCTTCAACAGTACATGAACTGAGAACTTCCAGATGTTCATGCTAGATTTAGAAAAGGCAGAGGCACCAGAGATCAAATTGCCAATATCTGCTGGATCACAGAAAAAGCAAGAGAATTCCAGAAAAACATCTACTTCTTCTTCATTGACTACACTAAAGCCTTTGACTGTGGGGATCAAAAGAAACTGTGGAAAATTCTTAAAGAGATGGGAATACAAGACCATCTTACCTGCCTCCTGAGAAACCTGAATACAGGTTAAGAAGCAACAGTGAGAACTGGACATTGAACAATGGACTGGTTTCGGATTGGGAAAGGAGTACATCAAACCTGTATACTGTCACCCTGCTTATTTAACTTCTAAGAAGAGTACATCATGAGAAATGCTGAGCTGGATGAAGCACAAGCTGGAATCAAGATTGCCAGGGGAAATATCAATAACCTCAGATATGGAGATGACACCACCCTTATGGCAGAAAACAAAGAGCAACTAAAGAGCCTCTTGATGAAGGTGAAAGAGGAGAGTGAAAAACCTGGCTTAAAACTCAACATTCAAAAACTAAGATCATGGCATCTGGTCCCATCCCTTCATAGCAAATAGATGGGGAAACAATGGAAAGAGTGAGATACTTTATTTTGGGGGGCTCCAAAATCACTGCAGATGGTGATTGCAGCCATGAAATTATAAGACTCTTGCTCCTTCAAAGAAAAGCTATGACAAACCTATATATTAACCTCTACATATTAAAAAGTCTGCATGTTAAAAAGCAGAGACATTACTTTGTTGACAAAGGTCCATTTAGTCAAAGGTATGGTTTTTCCATATATGGATGTGAGAGTTGAACCATAAGGAAGGCTGAGCGCTGAAGAATTGATGTTTTTGACCTGTGGTGTTGGAGAAGACTCTTCAGAGTCCCTTGGACTGCAAGGAGATCCAACCAGTCAATCCTAAAGGAAATCAATCCTGAATATTCGAGGAAAAGACGGATGCTGAAGCTGACGTTGCAATACTTTGGCCACCTGATGTGAAAACTGACTCATTGGAAAAGACCCTGATGATGGAAAAGATTGAAGGCAGAAGGAGAAGGGGCTGACAGAGGATGAGATGGTTGAATGACATCACCGACTCAATGGACATGAGTTTGAGCAAGCTCTGGCAGATGGTGAGGGACTGGGAAGCCTGGCATGCTGCAGTTCACGGGTTGCAAAGAGTCGGACATGACTGAGCGACTGAACAACAACAACAACAACAACAACAACACTTGTCATCAAACATCTGTTCGTTTTCTCTTGTTACTGTACCTTGTATTACATAGGGGGTCTCAGCCACGAACCTAGAAGGGGAGAGGGAAAATCATTTTTCCTTCTTTATGTGTCATCAAGGGGCTATTTGATGTCCCCTTGCTTCTTGTATGTTGATGCCGTGTCCTCTGAGGAGCTGCTGGTGCTGGCTGTTTTACACAAGCTTTTAAATTAAAAAAAAAATTAATAACAGCCTATTTCAAACAGAAATTCTTCTGTTGTCTGTTACTCTCTGAATGTGCTCAGTCCTGCATGAAATTTGGCACTCTATGTCGTCACTCCCTCAATTGCATTCATGTTTGATATAGCAAACAGTTCTCAGATCTGTCAAACTTCTGAGCCTGAAGAGCTCTCTTCAAAGCATATTTCAGCTCACATGAATCTCAAAGGTTTATATTACTCCTTATCTAATCTAAGCTTCTGGTCCATGCCTTCCTCTGGCCATTGTTCTTATTTTGCTTTTTTTACTTTGAAAGCATCTTGTTTTTTCCTGGACAACCCTTGCATACTCAGTCACTTACCTTTCAACATGGATGTTCAAAAAGTATTATATTGGGTATAATGCATAACATGAGGTATAGGGCACCTTCATGTATTTGAAAGGGGAGGAAAAAGAATTTAGGTCAAAGGGTTCCATTTCTCAAAATATTGCGAAAAAAATCTTCATTTACCTTTGCTTTTAAAACACCATCTGACAACCAAGCTAAGGGGGTTAATATTTTATATAGTTCCTTCATATGGTTATGACACTCCCTTGTTAATTATTTGAGACATCAGTGTCTTACAAATGTTAAATGCTAATGTCATATTATCACCTGCTACAGCTAACTGATTTCTAAAATCACAGTTCATAGTCCTCTTCCAAGTCTATAATGAACTCAGATTCTTAGGGCCCTATTCTCCATGAAAATCACCCAAGACACATTAAAAAGTTGAGAATGCTTATTAAAAACATAGTTTACACATTTACATAAACATTCTGAGGAAAAATGATAAGGATATGGAAGAATGAGAAAGTACGAAGAAAGAATCTTGGCTCCAGGGCCGGAAGTTATGGGAGATGAGATCATTAGGATGAAGTTCAGCTTGATGGGATACAGTCAGTCATCTTAATGTTCACTGTACGGTGGTACCTGGAACAAGCTATCAGGAGATTTTAATCATTCGTTAAAAATTGAAACAAAGTAATTTTCTAGACAGTCCTATGATCAGAGTTACTGGGCACTTTGGAAGTAGAGTGAGAAGCCTAAGATGAAGTGCCTGTTGAACTCGTGCTAACTGTCCTGTTGGCCCTGTCTCCAGACTGCATTACAATGCTGCTCTTTTCATTTCCAGGGTTCCAACAGAACCTTGTGCTTACAGGCATTCTAGATATTGTCACACTTTCTAGTGTCTTTTCACTGCTTACTTGTCTGTCAATTCTGTTAGATTTTGAAGTCCTTCAGAACAAGGAACTCAACATTGTGTCTAGCATAAGCCCCTAATAAATGTTTGATTTTGTTTGATTTAATATAATTTAATACTCACTAAAAGTCTGTTCAAAACCTTTGCTTTTTTAAGAACCTGACTAGACCTAGATTGCCCAGCACAGAAGAGGCTATTAAAAATGGATTCCCTTCAAACCCTCCTACCCTGTAGTGGGAATGTAGATTGGTATAGCCACTATGGAAAACAGTATGGAGGGTCCTTAAAAAACTAAACTAGAGCTACCATATAATTTAGCAACCCTACTCCTAGGCATGCATCAGAAAAGGTGGAAACTCTTAACTTGGAAAGATACATGCACCCTACTGTTCATAGCAGAACTATTTATAATAGCTAAGACAGGGACGCAAGCTATGTGCCTATCAACAGATAACTGGTTTAAGAAGATGTGGTACATATATACAGTGGAATATTACTCAGCCAAAAGAAAAAATGAAATATTGCCATTTGCAGCAACATGGATGGATCTAGAGATTATCATACTAAATGAAATCAGACAAATATTATATGATATCACTTATATGTAGAATCTAAAAAAATACAAATTAATCTATATACAAAACAGATTCACAGACATAGAAAACAAACTTATGGTTACCAATGGGGAAAGGGGGAAGTAATAAATTAGAGGAGTATGGGATTAGCAAATACAAGCTACTATACATAATGGCACCCCACTCCAGTACTCTTGCCTGGAAAATCCCATGGATGGAGGAGCCTGGTAGGCTGCAGTCCATAGGGTCGCTAGGAGTCAGAGACAACTGAGCGACTTCACTTTCACTTTTCACTTTCATGCATTGGAGAAGGAAATGGCAACCCACTCCAGTATTCTTGCCTGGAGAATCCCAGGGACGGGGGAGCCTGGTGGGCTGCCGTCTATGGGGTCGCACAGAGTCAGACACAACTGAAGCGACTTAGTAGCAGCAGCAGCAGCAAGGATTTATTGGGCAACATTGGGAACTATATTCAATGCCTTGTAATAATCTATAATGAAAAATAATCTAAAAACTATATCTGAAACACTTTGCTGTATGTCTGAAACTAACACAATAAGTTAACTATACTTCAGTTAAAAAAGCCTGGATTCCCTTCAAATACTGCAAACTCCCCATCATCTCCTTTGGCCATTTGGGGGTTTTAGGCATACAGTCGCCTGGAAACACACACAGTCCTGGGTGTTTGGCTTTGGAGCCAGTTGCATACTTGCAGGGAATTCTTTGGTACAGGAGGCAAATGCTAAGCCACATGTAAAGGAAGGAGGTGATGGTAATATACTTAATACTCTGTTGCAGAAAGACCCAACATGACTATTTAAATTTCTTAAGCAAATGAACCACAGTGGGAGTTATCTGTTTTATTTCAAAATTTTTTTCCCCCAAAAGATTCTTTTAAAAACAAGGATGTATATGTGCATTTCCCCCCGCCCCCGAGGAGAAACTAAGCATTTTACTGGATTCTCAAAGGCACCCTGAAAGATTAAGGTTACTGCTTGGTGTGAGTAAATAGAATTTGGCTTTCAAACGCAAAGCTTCTACTTTGATAATTTGTTTCCTTACAGAAAAGATCACATCTGAGCCTCTTTGCACTCTCTGCACCTTGTAAAGCAGTACCCAGCTCACCAATCCATAGGGGTTCACTTGGACAAAGCGCACTGGTAGGGAAAGCAAGGCTCACCTGAAAATCATCACTATCCAGGGCCGGCATCTCTTGGCGCAATTGCCACTTGCCTTACCTGTCATGGATGTGCTCATTGGCAGCAGTTAATAGAAAGACTGTATCACTGTCTGAAAGGGTGGTAATTCTTAATATATTTGTATACTTTGAAATGTCCATATTCTTTTCCATATGCAGCTACTATCACAGTTAACTTATTTGCATGGTACTTAAATTGGTAACGATTTTACAGTAGATTCTTAAGAACTTCTATGGGATACATATGTCTTCCAGGGAGTGGGACTTCTGTGATGAGAAAACTGAAGCCTCGTTTCTCTCAGGCAGAAGTTCTGTTTCCTTATTCCTTCCCTTAAATGATTAAAAAAAAAAAAAAGAGCAGAAGTCCTGTGAGATCCCAGAGATTCAAGTTTTAAAGCCGCAAAATAACCCAAGCAGGTCCTTAACAGCAGGAGACTTAACAAAGCTCACACGGTTTGGGTTGGGCTATCACCTGACCACTACAACGTTAAAGAAAAAAAAATTATTTTTCTTTTTTTAAAGTGACAGCTTACCTCACTGGCTTAGCAAATATTTTTCCCTATTATAGTTTGTTTGGAGAAGAACGTAACTTGGAAGCCTTCTTTATTCTTAGCTCTTCCTCCCGCCCCCGACTGTACCATTAAATCCTAGCAAACAGGGTGACTAAAAACGATAGGGAATATACCAGTAATTACCCCAAATTCCCCCCATTTTATGCATGCCAGCGCTTGTTACTTTTAAAAGTTGATGGTAATAATCAGTTCAGGGCTGATCTCTCCTTGCAAGGTCACAGGCTGAGCATGCATTACACTTCTGACTTTCGCTCAGGGGGTGAGGTAAACAACAGGACTATAAATATCTGAGTTTCTCTCTGTGGCTTTGTGGAGCCGCCCAGCTGAGCAAAGAGAAAGGAAGCAAGCTGGTCCGAAGGGGTTGTGTAAGTAGGAACTTTGTGTTTTCCAAACTTGATTCTTTGAGAGTTTGGTAAATGATTTGATTTTCGGGTCTTGATAAAATGTTTTTGTCCTTAGAAGAGATTTGAAAAAAAGAGATGGGTAAAGAAAATAAAGAACACAAGAGTCTGAACACAAAGTGTGGTGGGGACATTATCAGTTCTAGCTGATTTTTGCCCTGCCTTCTGCACAGTGGAGGATAAAGATAGGGGCAGAGGAGGCTGGAGAAGTGGAATACTTTTCCTCTGCAAAAAGTTGTGTTGTTATATAGGCAATACTGTGTGTTCAAGCTTAAGTATTTCCCACTGAAATGCAAAGTGAGAGCTCTAATGACAAAACAGCTGGTGGGTTTGAGGAGCAGAGACTGAGATCTGGTCTGTGTAGAGGGTGCTGTAGAAATGTCCAGGGATATTGTGAACAATTTCAAGGTAAAAAAAGAGAAAGCAGGTTTGGTTCACTGTGGAGAATAGTCATTCTTGAAAGAGTTAAAACCCATGTCAAAATCAGTGGTTATTGGTGCTTTTAGGAGAATGAGAAGGGGACCCTCAGAAGTGGGTCTGAGGATGCAGGGTAGGGGAAGAGGGTGGAAAATGTTTCTGCATATTTTGCCTTTAAATGGGGAATTTTAAACAAATATAGGTCTGTTTGTGGTCAAGAATCCAGGCTTGTGATTGTAAAGTGATGAGATTAGTGAAATTCACAACTACATTTTAATTGTTACTGCATTAAGTGAAGTTTCTCAATAGTGTCCGACTCTTTGTGACCCCACGGACTGTACCTGCCAGGCTCCTCCGTCCATGGGATTTTCCAGGCAAGATTACTGGAGTGGGTTGCCATTTCCTTCTCCAGGAGATCTTCCCAAGATTGAAGGGATTGAACCCAGGTCTCCTGCATTGCAGGCAGGCTCTTTACCATCTGAGCCACAAGACCTTTCAGTAAATCTAATTTTACTTATCCTCATTATTTTATGTAGTTGTCTGACAGCTGCAATCAATCAAAAGTTTATGTAAAAAGTGATTTTAAGAAAACAAAGTTAACAGCTTCTTGATTATAGTGATGGGAAAATCTGGAAGTGTGAACTCTGTAATCCACTACCCTCTGCCAATGGCTTTAGTTATTTTTTCATCAAAAAACTGAGTGAAATAACCTTTTCATTTATATTCACTCTTCAGCCAGTTGGAATGCTGTGCAGAGTGAGGGTGCCAGGTGCCGAGTTTATGCTGAAGGGTCTGTAACTACTGAATTTATATTCTATAAAGTGGGGAAAATCTAGTCATTCTAGTAAGAAACAAAAAAAGCCTGAATAATTTTGATGTTTTCTTTGTCATTTTAGGGCATAAAAAACTCAATCCCCTCTGTCCTAACCTAGAGGGGTGGGGTGGAGGAAAGAGAGGGAGGCTTAAGAGGGAGGGGGTATATTGTACATACAGCTGATTCATGCTGTTGTATGTGATGGAAAGCACAAAAACGAACATAACATTGTAAAGCAGTTATACTGCAAATAAATAAATAAATTAAAACCCCGAAATTCTGGCTACTGTAGTTACTAAAGGTGACCTATCTGAAAAGAGTCAATATATTGCTGTAGGTAAGAGGTCATGTGTTGGAATCGGTAGAACTGGTTTGAATTCAGTTTCCCTGTGACTTAGTACCTGTGTGGGACTTGGGCAAGCTGCCTAAACTCACACTTAGCCAGTTTTCTCAGCTGCAAAAAGAGATAATGGTCATATAGTTGTAATCAGGTTTTTAAAAGTTCTATCCACAGCTACTAGTGCAATAGAGCCCATATCAGTCCAATTTTAGCTTCTCTGCTCCCCTCTTAACTCTGGGCTCACTCTACGTAATTTATCATTAGCTGCCTCCTCTCCCCCAACCACCCCGTCCCCAAAGTACTTTTACTTTTTTATCATAGATCAGTGTCTAAACATGTGCCGACTTCCTAGTTCTGGAATTTTGCCTTGATCTGTCTCCCACCGACCTTCATATCAAAATAAGCACGCTTATCTTGATGACCTGATTCACTTGGTGTGTCTGAAATTAAAAATTAAATGTATGGATTTTTCTTTCTCTGCTGAATATGTTCTTTTTTCCACCACCTATCTACAGTTCATGTGTTTTATTTGTACCTCTCTGCAGAGAGCTCTGGCCCTTGTTTTGGGGATATTTCTCATCATGTTATTTAACTTCCCTACTCAGAGGGGTCATTTTTTTTTACCCAAGAACATGCCATCTAGTCACAGAAACTTCCTGAAAGTAGTGGTAGCCAATAAGTAGACTCATAAGAGTGTAGATTTCAGTGAATCTTAAGTGGTACAAGGCCCAGTGATTTGTAGTATTTCTTCTTGGCCAGGTGTCTTATCATTGGTCCGTATTGGTCTTGGCTATAATAGCAATATTTTGGCTGGCAATAACATCTGAATCTCATGTTGGCAGACTTCCCTCACTGCCACCTCCTTTCTTCCTAAGTTCTCTTCCCATGATGTCTTTTCATTTCTATGCAGAATTCCCTATGTACCCTTCCTGTGCTTAGACTGGTAGAGAAAAGAAAGAAGCAGTCAGAACTTGTGTCTCAAAAATCAAATCATGTCTACAGAATGTTACTTGGCTGTAGAGGCCATATTCTCAGAATTTCCCTAGACATGTATTTTCTCCTGGACATATATCTTCTACTAGAGAAGCACTGGACTGCCTGTTCAGGCTAATCTTCATAGCAGGCTTATTCAAGTATCTCGCTAAGCCAGATAGTTGAGAGGTGCTTAGGCAGCTTCCCTGACTCAGGCTGATCTTTCCCCTTTACAGGGAGATTTGGTGCTAAGATGCCCAATACAAAGAACCCAACAACACAGAGACAGAATCCACTGGCTAGATATTTGTAGAAAGTAGAATTATACCTGCTGGTTTATAGAGATTCCTTGTTACAACTGTGAAGATGACAGAAAGGTTTTCTCTTTTACAGGACAACCCCAGCCATGTGGAGAGGCCTGGGGCTGGCTCTGGCTCTCTGCCTCCTCCTAACCGGAGGGACAGAGAGCCAGGGCCAAAGCTCCTATTGTAAGCAACCTCCACCCTGGAGCATAAAGGATCAAGACCCTATGCTGAACTCCTACGGTTCAGTGACTGTGGTTGCTCTTCTTCAAGCCAGCTGATACCTGTGCATTCTGCAGGCATCTAGGTAAGGTAGTCTTTCTGTGGTCTACAATTTCTTAAGGGGATAGCTATTCAATAGATAACATGCATGAAACAATAAAAATAGAAAAGATATATTTACTAAATTGCATTAAAAAAAAACTATATTTGTTGGCCTAGAACATGTTAGAAGAGAGAAGACTAGGGGGATGTTTACAGTGGCTTTCCTGGAGCTATGTAATTTTTTTTTTCTTTTTGTGTACCTATATTTTGTAGTAGCCTACTAAATATTACTTGTGTAAGGAAAATGTTTTAAATTGTACTCCTGCAAATGGATTAGTTATTTCAATAAAGGAAGTAGATATGAGAGCTTTGC
Source organism: Bos indicus x Bos taurus (assembly GCF_003369695.1). Taxonomy (NCBI): domain Eukaryota; kingdom Metazoa; phylum Chordata; class Mammalia; order Artiodactyla; family Bovidae; genus Bos; species Bos indicus x Bos taurus. Next base: position 31,580,739 of record NC_040095.1, read on the forward strand.
CAGAGTAGAACAAACACTATACTTGCCACCAAAGGTCTTGAGTCATGTAATGAATTTATAAATATATATATTTGTTGGGTTATTTGCCAAATACTTATTGGGTACAATTTCTCTGTAACTGGGAGATGGATTAAAAAGATACACACTTCATAGGATTCCTTTGAGGACCATATGGACTGTTTGTGCAAGCACTTGGCGTATAGTTTTTACTGAGTATAAAGAGTTCAATAAATAATTAGAAAAATACAAGTTTTAGTTTTTTAAAAAAATATAAAAAAGAGGTCTGAGTAAGTAAAAAATAACAAAAGAGTTTCATGTAGGAAAATAGAGGAGAAAGGGAGAAGTCACTAATTATTCCTTTTTTTGTATTTTTTCCAAATATGTTAGATTGGAGGACCTGCGAGTAAAACTGGAGAAAGAAGGATATTCTAACATCTCCTATGTTGTTGTTAATCATCAAGGAATCTCTTCTCGATTAAAATATGTGCATCTTAAAAATAAGGTTTCAGAACATATTCCTGTTTACCAACAAGAAGAAAACCAACCAGATGTCTGGACTCTCTTAAATGGAAACAAAGATGACTTCCTCATATATGACAGGTGTGTCCCCACCTTTATACACACGTGCATGCACACCCACCCCCACATTACAGTATACCTGCTTCATAGTTAAGGTAATAAGTGATTTAAAACAAGACATCTGCTTTCATCTTGTTACCAAATACTCAAAGTGAGTCCATTAGAATGTTTGGTTTTGCCAGATGACTTCCTTTTACACAAAAGAATTCACCACTCCAATAGGGAAATAAGGAAAATTGACTATACTTTCTTCCCTCTGTACATTAGCATTCTGATTAAATAAAAAGAAAAATCAATTTGTACCTTTCGTACAATTCTCACTTAAAAATGTTGCAGACGAATAACTGTACTTTGCAGACTACTGGCTTATCTCTAAAATTACTATTAATACATTTTAAGGTTATATATCTGCATTTCTTAACTATAAAGTATGTTAATCATTTAGGCATAATCTGTATGAATCTGCTTTTGATTCCATGAATGAATAAAATGTTTGAATTATGAAAGAACTTCAATGCATACATTATTTGCTATCATCATTTCTAGTTGGTGCTGGTTTGTTTGTTTTTTGGCTCTTCAGGGATGGTAAGCCAGACTCTGCCTAGGTCTGAGACCTACTTGGTCTTACTCTAAGTATTTTTAATATTACATGTTATTCTTTCAGGACTGCGAGCTTCTAATTTAATCTGTTGCAAAGTTTAACCTTTTGATATTCATATAAAATTGTATATACAGGATAAAATGGGGGCAAGAAGGACATTTAAACTCCACCGTTTCTGAAAATGCCAAGTGTATTTCCATTTCTTTCATTGTGCTGAAATTTTTGCTGTATCAGATTCTTATTTAAATCAGTGGGCTACTGGCCAAGACTTGAGGATCTTTCTCATTATGCTGTGATTTCTTATTGTGTGGAATTTGTGTTGCCTTAGCAGTTATGAAAAGATCATGTGATTTGCAGACCTGATTTATGAGGTCAGTGGTTTGAACTTTGATAGAATTTATGAGCCAATTACAAAATTGTATTTGACCAAATCAAAATAACCACATAGTTTTGACTTATTTATTGTGACATATATCTATTTCATTTTTCACAATGCTAGTATCGGACTCACTGTAGTCTTTTTTTTTTTTTCTTTGAAACTTTTTATTTTGTATTGGGGTACAGCTGATTAACAATGTTGTGGTAGTTACAGGTGAACGGTGAAGGGACTCAGCCATACATACACATGTATCTATTCTTCCCCAAGCTCCCCTCCCATTCAGGCTGCACATAACATTGAGCAGAGTTCCACGTGCTATACAGTAGCTCCTTGCTGGTTATCCACTTTATGGCAGTGTGTACATGTCCATCCCAAACTCCTTTACTATCCCTCCCACCTGGCAACCATATCAGACTCACTATAGTCTTTTCATGACCTGACCTGGTATGCAGTGCCAGGAAGCTTGAGATCCCCTTCAGGGAAATTTACTAAAGTTATGAAAGGGTCTTATAACAGTTATAAGACCATTAAACCTACAGTCTCATGCCAGATGGTGCATGAGTAGGATCATGACACTGAAAATATTGTTCACTTCAGTTTAGTCACTCAGTTGTGTTCAACTCTTTGTGACAGTTCTTTGCATCAGGTGGCCAAAGTATTGGAGCTTCAGCATCAGTCCTTCCAATGAATATTCAGGACTGATTTCCTTTAGGATTGACTGGTTTGATCTTACAGTCCAAGGGACTCTCAAGAGTCTTCTCCAACACCACAGTTCAAAAGTATCAATTCTTCGGCGCTCAGCTTTCTTTATAGTCCAACTCTCACATTTTGACTAGACAGACCTTTGTCAGCAAAGTAATGTCTCTGCTTTTTAATATGCTGTCTAGGTTGGTCATAACTTTTCTTCCAAGGAGCAAGCATCTTTGAATTTCATGGCTGCAGTCACCATCTGCAGTGATTCTGGCGCCTCCCAAAATAGCGTCTGTCACTGTTTCATTGTTCCCTCATCTATTTGCCATGAAGTGATGGGACCAGATGCCATGATCTTAGTTTTTTTGAATATTGAGTTTTAAGCCAAAGTATTGTAATGGCTATTATATTTTTCAGATGTGGCCGCCTTGTATATCATCTTGGTTTGCCTTATTCCTTCCTAACTTTCACATATGTAGAAGATTCCATTAAGACTGTTTACTGTGAAGATAAATGTGGAAACTGCTCTCTCAAGGTATTTTTCTCAATTATTTTTCTTTGAAGAGGAAATCTTTAAAGAGCTATCTAAGTTAGTGTTTCATGACTAATTAGCTAAATCAGCATTTCTTTTGATATACTAGAAATAAACTACAATAGTCATTTTTATAATTACCTACACTTCCTGTTATGTAACATACACTTTAAAACATCTTTTCAAGATTCATATTGCTTTTATCTAGGAGGAGTTTAGAGAACAAAAATCAATGCAGCAACGTATTATAATTACCACCAAATGATACTGCATGACTTTAAGTGCTTAAAGAATTCAGCCAACATAAAATACACTATTGCAATATTATGAATGTGCTCATGTAAGTACATAGTGATAGCAAAGATTATCCATGGCATTACCTGAAGTGGAACAGGCCCAGATAACTACTTAATTCACCAAGAATGTAAGACTGTCAGCTTTTCTGTGACGCTGTTACACAATGCACTTGGAATTACTGATACTTTTTAAAAAATCATTTTATTTTTAAAATTAATAACTTTATTTATTTTTTACTTCTTCACAACCACTAGAATATTTATTCCTTGTTATGAGAAACACTATATGTATGTATGATTTATAAAAAAGATACTTAGAGAATTGATTTTAACTTATATTAACTAAACTTCTTATGTTAAATAAACTTCTTTTCCTCTCAGATTGAGAAGGAAAATAACTCCAAACAATGTTTCCTTGACAGAGCCAAGTTGGCAAAATTTGAACTCAGGTTCAAAAATAATTTAAAATTTTTATTTATGAGCTCTGCTTCCTTTAGATTTTTCCCAACTCTAAAGAAAGCCATTCACATTCTAATGACTCACTTAAGTTAATAAGAAAACCAACAGTTTAATTAATTTAGTTGTGTCATTCTTCACATTTTAATCTGCATAATACTGTGAGGGTTATTTTACTGCTTTTACAGATGAGACTGAAGTAAAGCAAGTAAAGTACTAACTCAGTGTCTAACTTATATTCAGTGCCTGATGAATGTTAGCTATGTTGATTCCTATTTTGGGATTTGTTTCAGTATTTTGAAATTTGGAAAATGCCTAGTAATTATAAATAGTAATAGTAATTATAAATATTAGCAGAGTTAATTTTATTGGCTCTTTTGAGTTATCAGAGGAATTAGTTTGTTTCAGAAAATAATATTATATTCAATGCTTTGTTGACACTGGTGTGAAAGGTTCCGTTTGGTAAACTGATTTTAGGATTTGATAGTTGTTTGATTTTACTGCAGTCGATCTAAGTTCTTTTAACCAGTTAGTTTAGTTTTGCTTCTGCAGATATAAATATAGTGGTTTTATTCTTCCTCAGAATTCTTAAAAATTTAGGAAATGCTTTTAATAAGGAAAGGAAAATTTGAATTCTGCTGTTGATTTAACTAGTATAGAAGCTTAATTGTTAAAGCTTTAACTTACATTTTTAAAAATCTATTTTCAAAACATTTACATTGATTTATTTGCAAAATGTTTGAAGATTCTTTAGTTAAATGCAAACTTTGTACAAGAAGCACTTTATAATTAGGTATGGATGGGAACCAAATTTAATAAAAAGTCTAGGCGTTGAGGCTGAGATAAATTTTTTTTTCTCTTATTAATATGATGCTGGAAACACAAAACCAGTTCAAATCTAATTAAGCAGTTTGACTTTCATATATGTTAACTCCAGAATTCATTTTTTCATGCATTCTTGCTAAATCTATAAATTTGTTAAATGATTTATAAAATGTATTCCAGGCACTGGAAGATGAAGACGTCTGTAAAAATGTATTTCTGGCTACCAAGGAGAAAACAGCTGAGGCTTCACAGCGACATCACCACCCCCACCCCCACTCCCACCCCCACCCCCACCCCCATCCCCATCCCCACCCCCACCCCCATCCCCATCATGGGCATCAGCTTCATGAAAATGCTCATCTTTCAGAGTCTCCAAAACCAGACACACCAGATACCCCTGAGAATCCCCCTCCTTCAGGTCTTCATCACCACCACCACAGGCACAAGGGTCCCCAAAGACAGGGTCACTCAGATAACTGTGATACACCAGTAGGAAGTGAAAGTTTACAACCTTCTCTTCCACAAAAGAAGCTCTGACGAAAGAGATGCATAAATCAGTTACTCTGACAGTTTCCCAAAGATTCAGAATCTGCTTTGAGTAGCTGCTGTTGCCACTGTCGACATCTGGTATTTGAAAAAACAGGGTCTGCAATCACCTGACAGTGTACAGAAAAGCTCCCCTCTTTGTGTAGCTGACAGGGCCTTTTGGCGGAGGAGAATGTCATTGAATCTTGACAGTGACGTTTGCCTCCAGCTGCCTGACAGGCAGCAGGTCAGCAGCTCAACCCCACAGAAGCCAGCACCAAGTGAAGCTGAAAAAATAAGGCCAAAATGTGAAAATGACCTTCAAATTAAATATATGAAATTGGATATATTCCCCAAGTCAATCTACACAATTGCATTTCCAGCATTTGTATAAGGTACCTAATTAACAGTGATCCAAAAATAGGAATTGGATTTGTGCAAACATGGAGAAATTGACTTCCATAAAATTTAAGTCAAAGAAATTTTGACCCAAACCATATTTTTATTCAGCTGAGAGGTGGTTGCAGCGTTTGGTTAGCATGTCTTTCTTTTTCTTTTTCCAGTATTCTACTTGCGTTAATGAGAACAGAAACGTAAACTATAACCTAGGGGTTTCTGTTGGATGGTTGGCAACTAAGAATGGAGGAAGAACAACAAAGACATGTTCTCCACTTTCTTATTTCTCAAAACAATGTTATCTTCGTCTTTTTAATCTTAGGTTTTTAACAGATTAAACCTTTAAAGCAAGAAGTGAATTCTGTCTTTTCAGACCCAGAAATACACATGAATACTTTGCTATGATTACATTTTAGATATTCATTTATACTTTTCTATATCTAAGACTCATATCTTGATTTTTACTATCATATATGAATGAAGCCTTTATATCTTGTTTTTTTGCCAATCTTGAAAGATAGATGGGAAAAGATAAAAGAATGTTGTCTAACTCTTGATTGCTTAGAAAGTATTTCCATAGTCAATGATGGTTCAATAGGCAAACCAGGTCCTATAAACCTGAATTTTTTTTATGGTCAATACTGTTAAGCAGAAATGTAGAACAGGACTGGCAAAAATGTGGATGTTTAAATTCAATAAAAAAGTTTAAAGCTTTTTGTTTTCATTGTTGTTATTACTTAGGTAGTATGTTATATTGACAATCAAAATTAATTTTCAACTGCTTTTAAAGAAATTAAATAGCAACTAATGAATCTACTCAAAACCGTCTACGTTTAAAGCGAGGATCTTTGCCAACAAGTTTAACTTGAGAATCTTTGCTGACAGAGAGGCGTTGTTCTAAATCACGAACGGTATTACGAAGAACTGCAATCTCCTTGTCTTTTTCTTCCTGAAGATGTTGAAGTTTCTAAATGGAGCAGAACAATTTTGTTATTGCAGTTCATAAATAATACAACTAAGTATTAATACAAGGAACAACAAAACAGCAAAAACGATGCTTCTGGTTTAAGTAGAAGAAGGTATTTAAAAAGATACCATATTTTAAAAGGTCTATAATTTTGTTTATGTAGGCATTAACAGGGTAAAACTGGTGTAAGGACAAAAAACACACATTAGCACTATTTGTTGAACAAGAAGAAATATGCTATCTGAGTATCTAAACAACTTCAGAATAGTAAGTCAGCTTTAGTTCAAAATACACTGTGGAATTCCTGAGATAGTCCAAAGAGTCAAAGGACTTGTCTAATGTTTTAATTTACTACTAAGATTTACTAGTTTAAATTGAAAGTGACTTACAAAGATTATTAAAAATTTAATGTCTCATAGTGGGATAAATATATTTTCAGGAAAACTGCTAAGTATATTGTTTTAAATATAACTTTTATGGAAACACATTAAGAATTTTTTGAGCAACAATCATGGAAGAAAAACTCACGTACCCTTTTGTAGATACTGTGTGGTGAAACAGTAGAATCTGGATATGATTTTGTTTTAGTTTGAACTCTTGCTAGCTTGGCATCAAACTGAATCAAGTTTAAAAAGAAAGTTGAGAACATTCTAGTTAAATGAAACAATTGTTTCTATAAATATAATCCACTATATTCTTAGATGTATCATCTGTAGTTCAATTGTATTCACTGTATAACAGAAGATAGAAAAGTCTTCAGAACAAGGATTACCCAAACAAGATTGACCCCAGCTGCACTTTAAAATTATCTGGAAAAAATAAAAAATAAAAATAAAATTATCTGGGCAGGTTTTTTAAAGAACCGAATACCTGGATACTACCTTAGAGATTCTGGGCTGGGGTCAGGAGCATTTTTCCTCAAGACATCCATTGATTCTATCATGTAGGGTTAAGAATCTAGTTAACTAGGGTTGAGAATCTCATGAACTTAAAGGTAGATAAAAATACTTTCATGTTGCTATGAGTGTATTTTGTAAAGAAAATGTAGTGTAATCAACAGTCATGGGAAAACATTTAAATACCCTTCTATAGAAACTGTGAGGCTAAATAGTAGAATTTGGATATGATTTTACTGATTTAGTTTGAATGCTTGCTGGTTTGACATTAAGCTGTATCAGGTTAAAAAAATTCTCATGGGCCATTCTTACAGGTCATGTTTTTTTTGCAAAATCTTCAATTATTTTTCCTTCAGGTTGAGTTTATAGTGTGAACTAAGAATAAACTCAGTGAGATCGTGTTCTGGTTTGGGGAGAGAATGGATAGTTACAATGAAGATGAATAGCAAGTAAAAGTCGCTCAGTCGTGTCCGGCTCTTTGTGACCCTATAGACTGTATAGTCCATGGGATTCTCCAGGTCGGAATACTGCAGTGGGTAGTCGTTCCCTTCTCCAGGGTATCTTCCCAACCGAGGGACTGAACCCAGGTTTCCTGCATTGCAGGCAGATTCTTCACCATCTATCTTTCTACACATTTATTAGGAAAAAAATAGTTATTTATTGTAAATGAAAAACTTCCAGTTGGTTCATCAGGGTTTCACAATTACTGCTGAGAAGAGAGTAACGTTAAGGATTAGAAACACTCTCCCTACTGCTAGAACAGTAGTCCTTTTGGCTGCATTGACTCAGCTGTCAAATGTAGGTAATCTTTGAGCTGTCTCTGCAGGCAGAGGAGATAGGACCCTCTGTGGAAATCAGCACCTTTTGAACGACTGGAGTCCCACCGTGAGGCCAAGTGCTGAAAGGCAGTGTAACAGCTGTGCAGGGTTTGAGCACTGCATGCTATGGATGAAGAATAAGCATGTGTGAAACTGTCTCACAGGCTTGTTTCTAATCCTGAAATTTATCTCACTGTGATGACAAAGAATGGCCTAGTCTAAGGGATGCATCCTCAAATTCAGCAGAGCCTTAAACACTTACCTCTAGCTGTAGTTTGATCATTTCATTTTGTTTTTCCCTTTCTTGAGTTCTTAACTTTGCATTTAACTCGGAAATTTCCAACTCCTTTTTCTCTATCAGTTCTTTATTCTTTTCTTCGCTTAATTTGACTGAATAAAAAAAATTCACCGTAACATTTCAAAAATCTTAGAAGATTACTTTTTTGTATTTTAAAAAATGACAAGAAAGTACAATTTATTAATAAAAATGTATTTTAGAAACTGTTTATGTGCAGGGTAGCTTTTATATATTTTTAACAAGTCCCTTAAAAATGATTGAAACAAAAGGGCTGCCCATTGAATGCTTTTGAATAAGTAAACTAATTTGTACTCTTAAATATCTAGAGAATAATGTTCTCTGAATGCCTGGAGAATAGGAGATTTATTGGTTAAAGAGACACACAAAGCCTGGGTTCCTATGTATAGAGGGCTTCACATCACAGGATGACTAGAGCTATACCAGCTTGTTCTGGCTCCCTCACTATTTCCCTTCATAGGCATTTTTGTCCAGTAAATTTCTGAGTTTCTACTCCCATCTCGGTGGTTCCTTGGAGGATCTGAATCAGCACAAGAAACAGTTAGGATGGGCACTTACCACTTTGTGAGGAAGAGGACGCCATCATCAGTGGTATGTGGAGGACTGGGAGTTCCTAGTACACCACAGGGGTCTGATTACTCAAGATTTTGTTGTTGTTGTTTAGTCGTTAAGTTATGTCCAAATCTTTTGTGACCCTGTGGAGTGTAGCCTGCTAGGCTCCTCTGTCCATGGGATTTCCCAGGCAAGAATACTTGAGTTAGGTAGCCATCTCCTTCTCCAGAGGATCATCCCAGCCTAGGGACTGAACCCACCTCTCCTGCATTGGTAGGCGGATTCTTTACCACTGAGCCACCAGGGAAGCCCACTGAAGGTTTTATCAGCAGTTATCTGGGAAAATGTCCTGGTGGAGGTGAATGCCTTGTAGGTATAATAGTTCAGACATTTGAAAGATGAGAAACAAAGCCCACAAAGACAGGAGAGTTATTTATCGCTAAATTAAATTGACTTCCTGTGTGTGTATGCTCAGCTGGTTCAGTTGTATCTGACTCTTTGTGACCCCATGGACCACCAGGGTCCTCTGTCTCTGGGATTCTCCAGGCAAGAATACTGGAGGTGAGTTGCTGTGCCTTCCTCTGGGGGATCTTCCCAACCCAGGGATCGAACCCACGTCTCTTACATCTACCTGCATTGGGATAATAAGAAACAGAGCTGTTAGAAGGTAAAGATTTAAAGAACAGGTGTGAGAGTCAGAGGGTCTCTTTGGAAGCCCATAGACAGGCTCTTACAAACTCTAGTGGAAGCGCAGGCACAGCTGAGCAACAGAATCTAATCATTAAAGTTGCAGAACTCCAGAGAGGTTTAAATGCTCAGCAGAAACAGGTGTGCCATGCTAAATCCTGGTTGGAAACACCTAATATCCTAAAAAATAGGACAGGGGTATCTGGATCAATGCCTATGAGGAAACTGCTTTGACAGCTCCCCTAAATGCTCAGAATTGGCAGAAGTGACCTACCTTTTCCTAGGAAGAGCTAGCCCTTAGCTTAACTGATGAAAGATGCTACAGAGGCTCTTCTCCAAAACTGCCCCAGCCTCTTCTTTTGGTGGCTAGGCTAATAACTAGGGTTAAAGCTCAGTATCACCTGGCTGGGGGAGTACCGGGGCTGGTAAGTGGGGAAAGTGAATATACCCCAAAGAGCTGCAAGAATTAGCTAGGTTGTATTGGGAAGAGCCATGTGAATACCTTTGAGAAGGCACTTTTGAGGGTGCTGGATAGAAGACGACAGAAATTAAGACTTAGGTAAGCAAGAATTAATAGACTTGAAGATACTCTTTAGGGTCAGGGGACATAATACCCTAGCAAGGACCCAGGATATGGGGCAAATTCTGTTGGAGTAGCCTTAGACCTCTAGAGAAAGCACTGGCCAAAACAGAGTGAAGTGGCAACACCTGAGATGCCCTGACAGCTAGCGAGAAAGGTATAAGGAGGCTCTCAAAAGTTGGCATGCTTGAGTAGATGTATCTTGTGAGGCAAGAAAACGCACCAAAGGATTATGTTCCTTAGGAGGACACAGAAGGCACACTATTAATCAAGCCACAGGGAATGTGCTGGTGAGAGACAAACCAGCATCACCAAGAAGTTCAACTTTCACTCTTATCTGCAAGCTAGGGCTGCCAGTAAGAGGTTATAAAGTTGGGCTCATTAATATTCATGAATGGTGTCCCCCTTCCCCCACCAAGTTATAGAAGCCAGATGATGGTGTTTAACTGCCAGAAGCCAGGAGGCCACAATTACTATAATGACCAGAAAGGTCAGAAAGCAGCCAAAGGGGTATTTTTGAGAATCATAGAGTTAGTTAACAGATGAGCAGTAAATGCTGCTTAACAAGTACAAAAGAAATAAGAATGGAGGAACAGGAGGCTGAGGGCACATGGCCCCATTAAAAATTATTTTTTGCTCAGTTCCCTAACCTGAACCAAGGTTTTGACCTAGAACCTGCTGGCTGAAAATACACAATTAGGTCCCTAGGAGGAAGAACACTTCAACAACCCCTCTTCTAGGTTTCTCCTGAGGAAGAAACGTCCATAGAAGTATGGAGAACCTGCTGCCTGAACTCCAATGGAGAAGGAGGTACGTGTAGCATAAGGAGGGAACTGTTGTGCCCATGAAAATGCATCTTTCAGATCTCCAACTTCAGGGACCGTAACTGACTCATTGCTTTTCATGACCATGTTTATGCTGAGGTCACGATTCCCAAGAGCTGCTCCTAGCCACTGACTGAACTTGGCATGGATACTAAGGCAGAGTTGTTCCTGAGAGTTGTAGAACTTGGTTGATGGGCAACTTTGGCCCAACTTTGCTGACTTTTTTCTTATAAATGTGTCACAGACTGACTTCTCCTGTCCAGCACACCTTTCTTCCTTCTCTTTTTCACATCGGTTCAACCTGTAACAGCTAACCCATCTCCCCCAGTTCCCTCCCTATCTTCACAAATGTTTTCCTTTACAAATCTCTTGAATGTCTAATTCTATCTAGGCATCTGCTTCTCAGAGAACCCAAAGAAACAGCAAAACTCTTTTCTAAAGTGGTTGTGTAATTTTACAGTCCCACTGGTAATGTATGAGAATTCCAATGCTCCATACCCTCACCAACACTTGGCACTGAGGTTTTGAGTCCATGGGGTCGCAGAGAGTCGGACATGACTGAACAACAACAGAAGGTGCAATGTGGTATCTCACTGTGGTTTTAATTTGCATTTTTCTACAAACCAATTATGTTGAATATGTTTTCATGTGTTTATTTTCATCTGTATATATTATTTGTGTCCAAGTATTTTGTTCCTTTCCTTATTGGGTTGTTTGACTTATTATTGAATTAAGAGTTCCTTATAGATTTTTGAACATAAGTTCTTTATCAGTTATGCGTTTGTAAGTATTATCTACTGGTCTGTAGCCTGTCTTTTCATTTTCTTTTGTGTTGAAGGACAGAAGTTAATAGTTTTTGATGTTCAATTTAGAATTTTTTCCTTTATTGTTTGTGCTTTGTGTTTCTTTGTAAGAAACTGTGGCTAACTCAGGGTCACAAAGATTATCTGCTATGCTTTCTTCTGGCTGTTTTATAGATATAGGTTTACATTCAGATCTATTATTCAAGTTAATTTTTGCATACGGTGTGCATCTAGGCTTGTTAAGAAACTTTTAAATACCTTTATGAAACCAGTTAACTCTCAACATTAGTTCATGAGACCTACTTTGCTAAAGGAAGAATATTTCATTCTTATTGAATATTGAATATAATTTCTTAGAGAAATTACATTTCATTCTTAGTGAATAGTGAATATAATTTCTTAGTGAAATTATATTCAATATGATGAGTATATAAATATCAAAGCTAACTTACATTTTATATTAATTTTACAATAATATTAACTATCTCACATAAATGTTAAATTCAAACTCCATGAGTCCAATTTATAAATGTAATTTATATCACATAAATATAAAGAAAGCAACAAACCTAAATTGAGATGTGTAAAGGCAGTGTTTACTCAAGAATACTGGTAATTACTGAAAAAAATTATATATGCATGTAAGTTTTTTTATGGTATCTGCAGTTCAGTCGCTCAGTCGTGTCCGACTCTCTGCGACCCCATGAATTGCAGCACGCCAGGCCTCCCTGTCCATCACCAACTCCTGGAGTTCACTCAAACTCAGGTCCATCGAGTCGGTGATGCCATCCAGCCATCTCATCCTCTGTTGTCCCCTTCTCCTCCTGCCCCTAATCCCTCCCAGCATCAGGGTCTTTTCCAATGAGTCAACTCTTTGCATCAGGTGGCCAAAGTACTGGAGTTTCAGCTTCAGCATCAGTCCTTCCAATGAACACCCAGGACTGATCTCCTTTAGAATGGACTGGATGGATCTCCTTGCAGTCCAAGGGACTCTCAAGAGTCTTCTCCAACACCACAGTTCAAAAGCATCAATTCTTCGGTGCTCAGCTTTCTTCACAGTCCAACTCTCACATCCATACATGACCACTGGAAAAACCATAGCCTTGACTAGATGGACCTTTATTGGCAAAGTAATGTCGCTGCTTTTGAATATGCTATCTAGGTTGGTCATAACTTTCCTTCCAAGGAGTAAGCGTCTTTTAATTTCATGGCTGCAGTCACCATCTGCAGTGATTTTGGAGCCCCCAAAAATAAAGTCTGACACTGTTTCCACTGTTTCCCCATCTATTTCCCATGAAGTGACAGGACTAGATGCCATGATCTTTGTTTTCTGAATGTTGAGCTTTAAGCCAACTTTTTCACTCTCCTCTTTCACTTTCATCAAGAGGCTTTTGAGTTCCTCTTCACTTTCTGCCATAAAGGTGGTGTCATCTGCATATCTGAGGTTATTGATATTTCTCCTGGCAATCTTGATTCCAGCTTGCGCTTCTTCCAGCCCAGCGTTTCTCATGATGTACCCTGCATAGAAGTTAAATAAGCAGGGTGACAATATACAGCCTTGACGTACTCCTTTTCCTATTTGGAACCAGTCTGTTGTTCCATGTCCAGTTCTAACTGGTGCTTCCTGACCTGCATACAGGTTTCTCAAGAGGCAGATCAGGTGGTCTGGTATTCCCATCTCTTTCAGAATTTTCCACAGTGACCCACACAGTCAAAGGCTTTGACATAGTCAATAAAGCAGAAATAGATGTTTTTCTGGAACTCTCTTGCTTTTTCCATGATCCAGCGGATGTTGGCACTTTGATCTCTGGTTCCTGTGCCTTTTCTAAAACCAGCTTGAACATCTGGAAGTTCATGGTTCACATACTGCTGAAGCCTGGCTTGGAGAATTTTGAGCATTACTTTACTAGCGTGTGAGATGACTGCAATTGTGCAGTAGTTTGAGCATTCTTTGGCATTGCCTTTCTTTGGGATTGGAATGAAAACTGACCTTTTCCAGTCCTGTGGCCACTGCTGAGTTTTCCAAATTTTCTGGCATATATGGTATCTTAGAATTCAGTAAATTAAAAATAAAAACTTACCTTTTTTCTGCATATCTTGATAAAGTTTTGTTTTTTCAATCTTATGTCCCTCCTCTTTGATTTTCATTTCACTCATAAGTTTGGCAATATTATTCCTATGTTCCTATAGATTAAAACATATATTCATTGTTCAATTTAAGTATGTGTTCACATCTTTTGATTAGATGAAATTTTCAAAGTTTATATTAATTTTTGATATATAATTATATCTAGAGAGGAAAGATATTGTTCGTTGTTTGAATGCTAAACTTTGAGAAGGACCAATTTCTTGTTCAAGTAGATAGATCATCTAGACACAATGATTTTTATCTTTGCCTCCTGAATTCTCATCACCATATCCATAACTTATCATAGATGCTCAAAATATTTTAAGTGTGTGCAGAAATGGCATGAACATTAAAATATTTCAAAAAAGCCAAAGTATATTGTAGAGCCAACTTTATGTATCATTTGATAGCCAGCGAGCAACTTCACTTTCACTTTTCACTTTCATGCATTGGAGAAGGAAATGGCAACCCACTCCAGTGTTCTTGCCTGGAGAAACCCAGGGACGGGGGAGCCTGGTGGGCTGCTGTCTATGGGGTCGCACAAAGTCAGACACGACTGAAGCGACTTAGCAGCAGCAGCAAACTTACCTTAACATAGGGTCAATCTCTTTGAATGTAGCCTGAATTTTCCATTTCTGACAATTATATAAACATCCCTAATTTCCAGAAGGAGGTTAAGCATTATCTATGGTAAGGGTCAGCTTTATGAGGAGGCTAAAGAAGGATGAATTTGGGATCTGAGAAGTGGTCAACAGCCTCCTGAGGTTAGTTTTATAGGTTGTTGAAGCAGAGAAGTGATTTATTATGCTCATAAGGAGAGTAGCATTTAAAAAAAGTATTTATTTTATTTTTTCGGTTGTGTTGGGTCTTCATTGTTGTACAAGGGCTTTCTCTAGTTGCAGAGAGCAGGGGCTACTCTCTAGGTGGGGTGCCTGGGCTTCTCACTGTGGTGGTTTCTCTTGTTGCAGAGCACAGGCTCTAGGCACATGGGCTTCAGTAGTTGTGGTGCATGGGCTCAGCTGCTCTGTGGCATGTGGAATCCGCCCAGATCAAGGATCAAACTCACGTCCCCTGTACTGTCAGGTGGACTCTTATGTACTGTACCACCAGGGAAGTCCCTAGAGAGAGGTGTTGAGAGAAGTGTGGAAAGAGAAATCCACCAGAGAGATTAAATTTTCAGTTTTTCCAGAGGTATATTTCTAGATGGAGAGGAGTAAAGAAGGAAGAATAAAAGTGAAGTGGGATAGTAAGAAAGAGACAATGATGCAGGCAGGAGGCCCAGAAAAATCTTCTAATAAACATGGTAAGGCTTCCCAGGTGGCACCAGTAGTAAAGAATCTACCTGTCAATGCAGGAGATGCAAGTAATGAGAGTTTGATCCCTGGGTCAGGAAGATCCCCTGGAGTAGGAAACGGCAACCCACTCACGATTCTTGCCAAAATCCCATGGACAGAGGAGCCTGGTGGACTATAGTCTATGGGGTTGCAAAGAGTTGGACATGACTGGGCACGCATGTGTGTTAAGCACTGTAAAAGCAGGGACTTTGTTTTTACTCACTGTTGTATTCCTATCTCCTGGTGTATATCCCTTGATATGTATTCAATGAATGAGAATGCTAATAAGAATTATTAGTTAGAGGTTCTTACCCTAGACCCAGATAAAGGGTTTTCAAGGGTCTGTTAACTTCCTGAAATTGTATGCATGCACGTGCCCTTTTGAGCACTTTTTTATCAGGGTTCATGGGTTTTAATAGATATTCAGTATATTCAGGTATTTGAGGAGATGAAAAAAAGTCAAGATCCACTGGTTTAAGCAGCTATAATTAAAAATAAAGATTAATTTATATATATAATTAAAAATTTCCTTAAATTCAAGAGGATACAGTCAGGATTCCTACTTGTGTTACTTAGTTTGCCAGAAAACTTACAGGAATGGCTGAACCTATCCAACCATTGCCTTTGATTAAAGTTAGGTAGGTGACTGAAGGGGTCAATCTCATAGACTGTGATATTTTTCCTATGCTTGAATCTAGATTTCTAGATGGACAACTACACAATGGCTTTCATAAATGACTCCTGACTCAAATTGGTGCACTAAGCAGTTGTTGCTCTGGGAAACTCTAGGAGACAAATCTACATGTCTTTTCATTCTCCATTGATTTTCCCACCTGACATGCTGCCGTTAGTTTGGTAAGATTGAGAATTTTCACTGTAGTCTCGAGGCATGAAGCCTATCTTAAACGTCTGGGCTGGTACCAGGCTGTATCTCACTGGGTTCTTCTCCTCTAGTATAATCTGTAACAGCCCCAAAGAGTCCAATCCTTTCTTCTTTTTAAGGGGACAAAATTCCAACAGGTTCTTGTTGATTGCCTTCTTTTCATTTGCTTTCTTGAGAACTTTAAATTCCAAGGGACAGCTTCTGGTTATATCTTCTTATAAAACTTAAGCATTCTTCACATACAAGTTACCAATCTTCCAGTCTCATAAATATGGCTGGTAAGTAACTCCAAAGTTTATTTCTAGGGAGTGGTTCTCCGTATGTCTTGGATGTGCCTGGAGGTGTTGTACTAGAGAATGTTCATTAGGTTGAGGTAATCTTTAGTTTGCTTTGGACAGCAGTTAATAAGCTCAGAATCTTGGGTTACGGTGTTTTTTCTGTCATTCCCACCCCTCTGAAAATTCATATTATTTTAGACAAAGAAGTATTCTACAATCTGACATTTTAGAAGAGGAGGCAAAAGTTTTCTCCCTTTCTGTTCCAATTACACCCTGACTACATTTATTGTTGAAATGTAGAGGAAAGATATGAAAGGGATGGAAAAATAAAGTAAAGATATAAAGGAAATATAAAGAATGGGATATAACCCAGGGATATTTAAATTATTTCAAAATTGGTGATGAGAAGCTAAATTTTCCAAGAGTACATGAGATACCATTCATTACTCCTGAGTATTACCTAGAAGCCCCAGCATGTTTACAGAATTAGCTTGTGTTTCTTCAAAGGCTCTTTAAGAACCAGATTGAAACAGAGATCATCCTTCAAGTTGAAGTTCTAAGGTGGATACAGATCTAAGCTGAGTTTTGGAAATCTTAGATCTGCCAGAGTTTGACATATTGGCTCTTGGGAGATGAGAAAAAACAAGCATAATAAACCTCCCAAAGGGCAGAGGGGTGGGAACTTATATTCATTGAGGATATTTTATGTTCTAGGCACTAGGTTTTATGTTCTATAATTATTATCATGATGCTCTTTTTATAGGAGATAAGAAAAAGTAGCAGAGTGTATGCTGGCTCTTGGGAGAAAATTGGGGACCCACATAAAATGCTCTCTTCATTTGGATGGTGCCATAAAATTTCAATAGATCACTCAAATCATAAAATACTGAAGGCATTCACTTTATCACAAAAAAGCTTTTATAAAGTGCTAATTAAGAGTATACTGAAGAGTAAAAACTCTAAGATAACTTTTTAAATAAATGGCAAAATTGTTGCATCCCTTTTTGTTTGAAAGAAAGTAATGCAAGCAATATACTATTACATTAGTTTGTAAAACACTGAGGGTCTGCAAAACTTGTATCTTTTTGGCTGCCTAGATTAATTAAAAATGACTCCCCCCCTCCTAATTTGGGAAGACAATGCTCCACAGGTATTTGATAGAATATAAAGACACATAAACTCACCTGTTCATGCATTTTAAACTTTTCTTTCATAAGATCAGCATTTCTTTTTAGTTGTTCATTTTCACCTGTGTAAAAGTCAATGAAGAGTATTATAATATATAGAACTTTTCAATTAATATGGGAATATTTTTAACCCATCAAGTTTTCGTTCATGTATGTATTAAACATGTGAATACAAAATCTACTACACATTAGGCTCTGTGAATGACATTGGGAATGCTGAAACAAAAAAATTATCGCTCTTCAAAGAACTTACAGCCTAGTGGTAAGATAGATAGATGTGTAAGCAGTTATGATAATGCTGTGATAACTGTTTGGTAATGGCAGTGTGTCTGAAATATGGTGGGGTGATATGGAAGAAAAGCTTAGGTCAGTTCTAAGTCAGGAAAAGGTTTGTAGAAGAGGGAGCACTTGATCTGAGACTTAAATAGTAAGTTGGAGAGAGATACAGAAAAATATCCAGAAGACTTTGGGCTTGAATCAATATAGCACATTTGGGAAAATTACAATTCAAGTACAGTATTGTTGGAGTGTAAATTTATAAGGAGAATGTGTTAAATAGATTGGGGAAGTAACTTTATAGGAAGTAGACAGATTCTAGATGAAAAACTTTGAATTTTATTTTATAGGTTATAGACTCACCAAAGAATTCTGAACAGTGAAATGAAATTATTAGTTACATGTTCAAAAAGATTATTTGGCAGTGCAGAAGATGAATAGGGAAGGGGTTGAACCCAGAGGATGTCCATACATCAGTAACAGATCAAGTAAGAAATAATGGGAGCCTAAAGTAGGTCACTGGCAGTAAGAGACAATGGAAAATAAAGATAACTATATAGACAATAGAATTATCAGGAAACTTAATGCTGATTGGATAGCAGCGGCAAAAGCAAAAGGGGAACCTTTGCCTTCTAGGTTTCTGATTTGAGTGGATGAAAACTGTTAATCAATTAGGGAAGATTTTAAAGGGGAAGATTTTTAGGATTTAGAATGACGGATCTCTATCTTTATCATGCCAAATTTGAAATGCTTGAGATATCCAGGAGAATATTTCTTGTAGGCTGAGAAACATTTAGAGGTGGCTAAAGGAAAACTATCCTATAAAGGAGACTAAGAAGTGTCCAGAGATGCAGGAGAGGGTGTTACTAAGAGAAGAGAGTTTATGGGGGTTATAATCCATGGCAGTAAATGCAATAAAAAGGTGAAATGAGAGAAATTTGAATCTGAAATCTTTGGGAGATGCCCAATTGTTCTAAGTTGAAGACTAGATGAAAAGTGAAGTGGAAATGAAAGTAGCTCAGTCATGTCTGACTCTTTGCAACCCCATGGACTGTATAGTCCGTGTATGACTAATCCAGCCCAGAATACTGGAGTGGGTAGCCTTTCCCTTCTCCAGGGGATCTTCCCAACCCAGGGATTGAACCCAGGTCTCCCACATTGCAGGTGGACACTTTACCAGCTGAACCACAAGGGAAGCCCAAGCATATTGGAGTGGGTAGCCTATCCCTTCTCCAGTGGATCTTCCAGACCTAGGAATCGAACAGGGGTCTCCTGCATTGCAGGCGGATTCTTTACCAACTGCGCTATCAGGGAAGCCCAAAAACTAGATGAAGCTAAGGAAACAGAGATAGTGAGTGCACACTATTCCCTTGAGATTCCATTGCAAAAGGAAAGAGTGAGAGTAATTGGAGGGAATAAATACAAAATCAAGGACACTTTGTTGTGTTTATTGAAAATATGGGAGAGATCTGAGTTGTTTAAAAGCTGAGAGGAATGACCAATAGAAAGAGGGAAATGAGAAAGGAAGGGACAGTAGAAGATGCAACATCCCAGAAGAGAGAGGTGATGAGAGATGAGAGTTAAGTGGAAAGATAACTTTGGATAGGAAGAAGGATTTTTTTCCTTCAAAGCTAAGGAGGAAGAAGAAAGGATATGTCTGTGTATGAATACACTGGAGGAAGTGCAGTGGGAAGAAGGGATAGTGGGTGACAGGAAATCAGGTAGTTTATGTCTGACAGCTTTTTCTATGAAATAGAAAGTAAAGTAGGTTTAATGAGAAAGAAATATTTAAAGTTGGGGACTTAAAGAATGAAAAATTTAAAAGCCTGGATAAATTAAGGGTATATGTGAAACTGGGACTCAAAATGACTTTGCAATTTATGTTTACCAATAGCCTTCAGTGCCTATGCCTATAGCACTGTGAGTCAAGCAAGTATATGGCTGGATTGGTCTGTATTTGAGGATTAGTATAGTTTGTATTTTAGGATAGGTGAGGGAAACAAAACTACTGTACAAAAAAGATGAGGGGCTTCCCTGGGGGTCCAGTGGCTAAGACTCTGACCTTTCAATGCAGGGAGTCAGAGGTCGATCCCTGGTCAGGGAACTAGATCCCATACACTGCAACTAAGACTTGGTGTGGCCAAATAAATAAATACTTTTAAAAAGAAGATGAGTTGATATAGTAAGCTAAGCTAAACTAGAAGGAAAGGAAGGTTTAATCTTTGAACAATATTATTGAGAACCATAGTTATATAATGCCCTATTAAGGAAAACTTAGGAAAAAATGAATTTAAGTAAAATACAGTTTTGCATCTTCAATTTGCCCTATTATTTCATACCTATCATAATTTTGACATTTTTTTTTAAATCAAAACTCTTCTCTTGACAAGGCATGATGGAGAAGGAGGGTGCTTCACATTTTTCTATATTCACTCTTGTTAACCACTAGGTGTTTTAAGGAAAATCATATACTTAGATCAGGAAAAAGTCAGTCCTGATTTAGTGTGTGGTGAGGGTTTGAAACAGAGCAAGGATCTGTACCTGAGCCAGACATTAAAGGTGCCATTTAAAAATTCTCTTTGTTCCTGCTGATTAATTTGTAGAACTCTTTGTATTGTAGATATAAACTATGTTGGTATTTGAAAACACTTTTATTTCAAATAAATTATTTGCTTTTTGACTTTTGTTTTACACATAACATGTAGGGTTCTTTTTGCATTGTTGTTGTTTGTACTTTGGTTGCATTGTTGTTAAGAAGGTGTGTTGGGTCTTTTTTTCTTTATATAGTAACTGAGGTTCTCAGATTGGTTAAGATGATATCCCTCAGCTCCAGGTTGTATGCTTTTCCTGGATTTTAAGTTTCTATTGTTCTTTTTTGTACTAAAGTGTTTTTTTTTTAATCCATCTGGAATTTATTTTTGATATGGTTGGAAAACTTTCCAGATGGTAAGATAGTTGTGTCAGTACCATACTTTAAAATATCATTCTTTTTCAATAGATTGAAATATTCCTTGCATCAATCATTAAGTTAGCAAATACTGGGGCCTGTCTCTAGAATCTAGATCATTCTTTCCATGGATGTATTTTTCACTTTCTATGCCAATACCATATTGATTTCATTGCAATGGCTTCAGAGCATGCTATTTTCTGGTAGTGGAAGTCCTCCTCCCTTACGTTCTTCTTATTTTTCATACTTTCTGTTTTTGTTTATTTGTTTCTTCTGTCAAATGAACTGTAAGATTAGCTTATGCAATCTTCTCCTTTACCCCTAAATTTAATATTTTAATTTAAACTACATGAAATGTGTATATTAAATTCAGGAAAATGACATTTTAATGATGTTAAGTCTTCCCTCTGCAAGAAATATTGATCAACCCATCTAAATGTTATGTTAGTATCTAGCTTTGGCATATCTATAATTATGCTAAACAGAGGCACATAACTTACCTATGAATTAAAGTCATCTACTGAAGAAACAGCTAACCTCCTTAATATTTTATAGTGCTCCCCAGTTGGCTTTTTGTTGGCTTTCATCTGTAGTATAATCCATGTTATATTATTATTATAATCCATGTTATATTATTATTGTTGGCACAGCTCTTTTTCATCATCTTCCCAGATTTTACATTAGATTTTCAAACACATATCTCTACTTCCTTAAGGTATAAGGCTCTTGCTGCACTGGCTGGAGCAGAGATAAACTCAAATAGCATCTTGATCACTGTAGAGTCCACCTGGTCCTGATATTTGACAAGGAATTGCTGTCTAACCTGAGCTAGATTTTGCTTTAAATCCAGAAAGAAGGAAATGGTCTTCTAAGAAACATGAATGACCAAGCAACTCTATCATATCCTTTCTTACTACTTCTGTTACTTCTCTCTATTAGCCAGACAAAAAATGATGACATGGAACAAAAGGAAAAATAGGGAAATTCATAGTTATTTTTCATTTCAGTCTTTTTTTTATTCATCAGTAAGCAGAAGGTAGAGAGTGTTGGTAGAATGTGCATGTCTCAAGAATTAAAATGAATGAAAAATGGTTGAGGTAGTTTTGTGTAGCATTTTCTCTATTCTGGTAAGAATGAAACAGATATACATGTATAAACTATGAAGTATTAATTGTGTACTTCTGTACTTCCACATATGAGTTGTGTTCTTTGAATTTAAAACTAGTTTGTACAATAGAAAGGTAAATAGTAAAATTCATGCTCATAATTAAAATTAAAAGCATTTTTCATTGAGTGATATTAAACAACAAATAAAATATCCTGACAACTGAGAGATCACAAAAGAAAGGAAGAAGCTTTATATTTCAGAACCTTTAATGTTATTTTTTTCCCTAATTTTTGAACATGGACTCCATGTTTTCACTTTGCACTGTGCCCTGAAAATTATGTTGGTGGCCAAAATTATTTATAGGTTTTGTTCTTTACCTTCCTTTTAATGTTCCTTTAGGAAATCTCTCTTGGAAGGTGGCAATTTTTAAATAATGAAGATTCTACAGTACATATTCATAAGAAGTCATTTCCCCATACTTAAAAGATTTTTATATAAATATGATAGCATTCTTCAAAAGATATACTATAAGCTCTGAAGAATTGATGCTTTTGAACTGTGGTGTTGGAGAAGACTCTTGAGAGTCCCTTGGACTGAAAGGAGATCCAACCAGTCCATTCTGAAGGAGATCAGTCCTGGGATTTCTTTGGAAGGAATGATGCTAAAGCTGAAACTCCAGTAGTTTGGCCACCTCATGCAAAGAGTTGACTCATTGGAAAAGACTCTGATGCTGGGAGGGATTGGGGGCAGGAGGAGAAGGGGACGAGGATGAGATGGCTGGATGGCATCACTGACTCGATGGACGTGAGTCTGGGTGAACTCCGGGATTTGGTGATGGACAGGGAGGCCTGGCGTGCGGCGATTCATGGGGTCCCAAAGAGCTGGACACGACTGAGCGACTGAACTGAACAAGTCTGATTATTTTAAGAAGGTCTTTCTCACAATTACATTGAAAGAAGTATTTCTACATTATTCAAACTAATTTTCATGTAAGCATTATTTTTTTTCTTAAGTAGTAGTTGATCATGGATTAGCTTAGTTTCTCATACAATTCTTTTATAGAATAACACTGAATATATGCTTTTGCTCTTTTCAAAACATTCTGATCAGTGATCAGTTTTGACTACATCATTTTGTTTAGAACAATTTTGTACAGTAAAGCTGCACTGTCCATAACAATGTCTTCCTTAAAATCCACTCTTTTAGAGTATAAGGGCTCAAATAAATTTAAGTTATTCAGGCTCAGTTCAGACAGGAAAAAAGCAATATTAAGTTGTAATAAATTATTTAGAGAAAATTGGCAAATATGTTTGAATTCTACTGATTTTGGAGGTGCTCTGAATATTCGGCTGATTTCACGTCTCTATTTTTTTCTCTTTTCACTGCTCATGTGTTTAAATGCCTGAAATTCAATTGATCTAGGGCTGGTTATATCGCAATAATTCTCCTCTAGTGGAAAAAAGGCTCTGAATCTTGTTTCCTTTGTCTGGGCAGTAATAACCACTGATGATAAGTTAACAGGTATAATGTCACTATCTCTCATATAGTGAATTACTGAGATTCTCCTAAAGTAGAATATAGAATAATACTTTTACAATAATATAAGAAACAATATAAAAATATTCCTATCATTTATGATATATTGGATGAATCATACTCTGTTTTATGTTCATATCCTGAACTCCAAATACATATTATTTCAAAGATAGAATGAATTCATTCTTTGGGGTAATGAAGCAGCAAGAAAACAAAGGCTCATAGTATAAAAGGCTGCCAACACTTTTGCATAATCTACACAATGGGCCCTTGCCTTTCTCCAGCCTGATAGATGTCTCCAGCATAACAGATGTCATTAAATATTGTTTCATGACTTTCCTTCTCTGTGTCAGGTTAGCAGTAATAAATGAAGAGCTTCTTTGGTCCTTGACAATGAGAACATCTCAGAAAATATATTTAACTTAATCATCCAATCACTCATGAGAATGAGAGACTCAAGTTTTCCCTTAAGTTATGAAATTCCAATGCTATTGCCATAAATGGTTTGTTGTTGTTTAGTTGCTAAGTCATGTCCAACTCTTTGCAACCCCATGGACTATAGCCCACCAGGCTCCTCTGTCCATAGGATTCTCTAGGCAAGAATACTGGAGTGGGTTGCGCCATTCTTTCTCCAGGGGATCGTCCTGACCTAGGGATCAAACCCGAGTTTCCTGCATCGGCAGCCAGATTCTTTACCACTGAGCCATCAGGGAATGGTAAGAGGGATCATCCACTGTCTCACATGTAACTGGTAAATATTAGGAGGGAATAGGTGGGCCAACATAAATAACAAAATCACAAAATCTAAAAAGTAGTGACAAACAGATAAAGTGAAGTTCTAAACTAATAGTCTCCAAACTCTCATAATTGTGTGCCCTGTTAATAAAAATAATGAGAATGTACACCCCAATTCTTGTCTATTTATAAATTATATATATATATATCACTTTCTTACTGTATATAATTCTTAAAAAGGATACAAGTAGAAGTTAAGAAGGTGAACTAAAGAGGAAAAAAATGTTAATTTATTCTAATATTATTTAAAGCACTGTTATAAAACTTTTTATTGAATCACTATTATTGTTGATAAATTTTAGTGAGATAATGCCACTGGAAATGCATCAGTAGCTTTTACAATGTTGATTTAACTCTTTGATTATGAAAATTTTTTTAATATTCAGGCTGTCTTGATACTTGGATTTGCGGGTTCAAATGCATTACTGGCTGTACTTACTAAATCACAACACAGTCATCCTTAGGTTTCCATTGGAGATTAGTTCCAGGACTGCTGTGGGTACCAAAATTCATGGATACTCAAGCCCCTTACATAAAATGGTGTAGTATTAGCATATAATTTATGCACATCCTGTATATCTTTTTAATATTTTTTTTAATCTCTAGATTACTTATAACACCTAATACAATGTAAATGCTATGTTAATAGTTATAAATACAATGTAAATAGTTACTTTTGTTGTTGTCCATTCACCAAGTCATGTCCAATTCTTGGCAACCCCATGGACTGCAGCATGACAGGCCTTCCTGTCCTTCACCATCTCGTGGACTTTGCCCAAGTTCCCATCCATTGAATCAGTGATGTCCTCCAATCATCTCATCCTCTGTTGCCCTCTTTTCCTGCCTTCAATCTTTACCAACATCAGGGTCTTTTCCAAAGTGTAAGCTGTTCATATCAGGTGGCCAAATCATTGGAGCTTCAGCATCAATCCTTCCAATGAATATTTAGTCCTGATTTCCTTTAGGATTGACTGGTTTGATCTCTTTGCTGTCCAAGGGACTCTCAAGAGTCGTCTCTAGCACCACAGTTTGAAAGCATCAATTCTTTGGTGCTCTGCCTTCTTTATGGTCCAGCTCTCACATCAGTACATGACTACTGGAAAAACCAAAGCTTTGACTAGATGGACCTTTGTCAGCAAAGTGATGTCTCTGCTTTTTAATACACTTTCTAGGTTGGTCATAGATTTCCTGCCAAGAAGCAGTCGAGGAAATCTGTCACTGCCTCCACGTTTTCCCCTTCTTTTTGCCATGAAGGGATGGAACTGGATGCCATGATCTTAGTTTTTTTAATATTGAGTTTTAAGTCAGCTTTTTAACTGTCTTCTTTCACCTTCATCAAGAGGCTCTTTATTCCTCTTTGCTTTCTGCCATTAATAGTTACTGCTGCTGCTAAGTCGCTT
Source organism: Bos indicus x Bos taurus (assembly GCF_003369695.1). Classification (NCBI taxonomy): domain Eukaryota; kingdom Metazoa; phylum Chordata; class Mammalia; order Artiodactyla; family Bovidae; genus Bos; species Bos indicus x Bos taurus. Next base: position 31,606,333 of record NC_040095.1, read on the forward strand.
CAGTCGTGTCCAACTCTGTGCAACCCCATAGACAGCAGCCTACCAGGCTCCTCCATCCTTGGGATTCTCCAGGCAAGAACGCTGGAGTGGGTTGCCATTTCCTTCTCCAATGCGTGAAAGTGGAAAGTGAAAGTGAAGTCTCTCAGTCATGTCTGACTCTTCGCGACCCCATGGACTGCAGCCTACCAGGCTCCTCCGTCCATGGGAGTTTCCAGGCAAAAGTACTGGAGTGGGGTGCCATTACTAGCCCTTAGCAAATTCAAGTTTTGCTTTTTTGAAACTTTCTGAAATTTTTTTCAAGTATTTTCAGTCTGGGTTGGTTGAATCCATGGATGCAGGACCTGCAGATATGAAGGGCCTACTGTACTCATTTTTCAGTCCCAAACACTGATTAGGCAAAAGTGATTTGTTTTTGAAATTCTGTCAAATCCATCTTCCTTGATGTTGTTATAAGCCTCTCAAAAGATTTTTGAAAACAAACATTTAACAAAGGGTTGAGAATCATTGTTAGATCATTGTTTGAAGAATTTTTAATTGAATTTAGCTTTCTATGCCAAGTTTAATACGCATGTAAGAATGTTTAAAGTTGACACATTTTTGGCCCCCAATCACTTAATGATGGAACCATTTCTAAATATTCATTTGTAAACAGTCCTGCTATAGATTAATTTTTTCAAAGGCAGTGACACTTGGCCACCATTGGCTGACATTTCATCAGTTATGATAGTTTTTCATTAAACTTTTTAATGTTTCTGAACTTGTACAAGGGTAGAAGTGACAGCTCTGCTACTTTTTTGCTACTTTTTTATTGCTGATTTGTGCTTGCATTATTAGTATTATTGTCAAACATATTTTATTTCTTAAAGCTACTGTCCAGTTTGAAAGGATTATTTTGATTGTAAGTAGCTGCTGCTGCTGCTGTTAAGTTGCTTCAGTCGTGTCCGACTCTGTGCGACCCCATAGACGGCAGCCCACCAGGCTCCCCCGTCCCTGGGATTCTCCAGGCAAGAACACTGGAGTGGGTTGCCATTTCCTTCTCTAATGCATAAAAGTGAAAAGTGAAAGTGAAGTGGCTCAGTCGTGTCTGACTCTTCACGATCCCATGACTGTAGCCTACCAGGCTCCTCCGCCCATGGGATTTTCCAGGCAAGAGTACTGGAGTGGGTTGCCATTTCCTTCTCCAGTACATGACTGACTACTTTTAATAAAAAATAAGCATTAATAGGAATTGTGTTGTTTTCTTTCTGCATCTCAATGGATCATCTTTTACACAGCCCATAAGCACCTACTGAAAAGACTGATGGATGAGAGTAAAGGGAGGTTATCATTTCTCTCATAGTGGCTGAAGAAACTCTTCAGCTTAGAGGGCAACTGATTCAGTAACTCAATAATGCAGTCAAGACACCATATCCTTCTAGTCTTTTCTTGCTGCTCTCCTCAATGCTGTCATCACTTTCAGGTTGAAAGCAAACAGTCTGCAACAATTTCAGGCATTATATGCAGACTTAACAACAACCAGAATAACAGTTTTTTGGGAGAGAGGAAAATATTTCAGAAGCCCTCCCTTGGAATTGGGGTGTAACTAGCTTCTCCCGAGGCATATGATCACGTGGATTAAGAATGAATCTTAGAAAAAAAGTCAGGTTTATATTAAGAAAAGGAAATAGTTTCTGGGGAGGCAGACATTTACAACCACTGTAACCTTGATAAGCAAATTATCCATACAATCTTGAGAATCAAACAGATCAAAGAGAAGAAAGATAGGTAGTTCACATCTATCATGTTGGGCAAAACCTGTAGGAGCACTGGACAAATGAAATCAGTGAATCACTATTTCTTCCTGAGAGGCAGCATAGGATATCCATTTTTCAGAAATGGATTATTAAAAGATCTGTACTACCATATCTGTGAAAATATAATATTCTTGACTATGGTAGATATTTGATAACCTCTTATAAAGCAATATGTTTAACATGTTTATAATTATAATCAACTTTCTGGAACTTCAAAGTATTTAATGTTAATCTCTGGTAGATGTTTTATTTGAACAAAATCCTAGAAAGGGTTAAACTCCTGGAAAAAGTTGAATCCTGTAAAGGATTATGAACAGATACATTAAAAAAAATGCAGCTAGGTGTCATATTTAGTCAGAGAAAGGAAAGGTTTTTCTGAGCCCTTGGCACTGAGATGGAAAAATGAAAGCCCAAACCAGGTGTGGGATAGGGATCAAATACTGGGAAAAAATGAGCAGGATGCTAGAACTAAGCCAAGCAAAAACCTATGGGACATACCGTGATCAGACATCTGCAGGAAAAAATTTAAAAAAAGATATTGGAGATGATATGGCTCCCTATCTACTACCCTTCTTGATCTCCAGAACAGCTCTTAGTGGTGTATCAACATGGAAATGAATCCTTTATGTACTGCAGAAGCTGTTCGGCAGTTTAAGTGTGAAGTCTTCTGATCCAATTCCTATATTTGTTTCATTAACACTTGAGGAAATATTTTAAGGTAAACCAATGGGGGAAAAGTAAAAACTAATAGTAGTTCTTAAAAGACTATAAGGAATAACACATCAAATAAATACCATAAAAGGTCAGTATTGTATCTCCCCTATATATGTAAAGTAGTTTCATTATGAGAAAAGCAGAGGACTAAGATAAAAAATTCTTATTGTTTGGTGTCAGTTTTATGAGATCTTGGAGGCAATTTAGTTTAAACTCTAATATAGTGGAGGAAGACCCTAGGAGAAGGGATAAGCTACCCACTCCAGTATTCTTGGGCTTCCCTTGTGGCTCAGCTGGTAAAGAATCTACCTGCAATGCGGCAGACCTGGGTTCAATCCCTGGGTTGGGAAGATCCCCTGGAGAAGGGAAAGGCTACCCACTCCAGTATTTTGGCCTGGAGAATTCCATGGACTGTATGGTGATGGGGTCGCAAAGAGTGGGACATGACTGAGTGACTTTTATTAATTAATTAATTATAGTAGAGGAAAATGCCACTAACATTGCACTGTAGCTAAATTAAAGCAAGACAAAACACTTGGTTGCCTTGTTTTCTCAATGGTGGCTGAAGATGTTGGCTTAATTTACACAAATAAAAACCTTACTCAATGACAGAAATTAAATAGTAAACTAAACTATCTCTGAGGTTTGAACAGAATACTCATGAAGTAATTACTCATAATACCCATCCTTTAAAACTGAACACAAGGTTATTAAAGACCAAGAATACTACTGGGAATAAATATACTTCTAACCTTTCTAAAGTAATAAAGAGAATTATTATAATCAACTATAAAACCCTGATGTTTTTGTCAGAATATGACTGAATTGTTCTATTCAGCATGACATTTCTTATTTTACAATAATTTAGGAAGATATTATTGAGTAGTAAGGAATCCTGCTCTTAGCTGATAAATTTAACAAGATCAGATTAAGAGAAGATTACTGTCAGCAATGTAAAAACTTTCTATTCTTAAAGATGCTTAAATACAACCTTTTTTTTTAGATTTTACTTTTTTTCTAACTTACCCTTCAAATTATGTTGATATTCAATGGTATGCTGTAGCCCTTTTATCATATCATGAAGAGTAGCACATTCTAAAACATAAAAGACAAATCTATTTGAATATTTACTTTCTTTTTGGAATTATTATCTCAAAGTTAAAAAATACTTAAAATAATATTTAATTGACAATTATGAGACTTAATAAAGCAACCAGGTATCTCAAAATAAGTTATATAATACACTTTTTTTTTTACATTGAAGGGTAATTGCTTTATAGAATTTTGTGGTTTTCTGTCATACATCAATAAGGACCAGCCATTGGTACACACATCCCCTCCCTCCCAAGCCTCCCTCCCATCTCCCTCCCCTTACCACCCTTCAGCCTGTCACAGAGCCCTTGTTTGAGTTCCCCGAGTCAGACAGCAAATTCCCATTGGCTATCTATTTTACATATGGTATTGTAAATTTCCATTTTATCCTCTCCACACACCTCCCCTTCTCAATCCTCCCCTCCTCTATGTCCGTAGGTTTGTTCTCTATCTCTGTTTCTCCATTGCTGCCCTAAAAATAAATTCATCAAAGCCATCTTTTTAGATTCCATATATATATGTGTCAATATACAATATTTCTCTTTTCTCTTTCTGACTTACTTTGTATGATAGGCACTAGGTTCGTCCACCTCATTAGAACTGACTCAAATGCGTTCCTTTTTATGACTGAGTAGTATTCCACTGTATACATGTACCACAGCTTCTTTATCCTTTCATCTGTAGACGAACATCTAGGTTGCTTCCATGTTCTAGCTATTGTAAATAGTGCTGCAATGAACATTGGGGTACATGTGTCTTTTTCAATTTTTTTTTCCTTAGGGTGTATGCCTAGGAGTGGGATTGCTGGATCATACGGTGGTTTTATTCCTAGCTCTTTAAGGAATCTCCATACCATCTTCCATAGTGGTTGTATCAGTTTATATTCCCACCAGCAATGCAAGAGTGTTCCCTCTTCTCCACACCCTCTCCAGCATTTATTGGTAGATTTTTTTATGATGGCCATTCTGACTGGTGTGAGGTGGTATCTCATTGTAGTTTTGATTTGTATTTCTCTTAATAATGAGTGATGTTAAATATCTTTTCATGTGCTTGTTAGCCATCTGTAATAAACACTTTTTAAATCAGTCTTTAAGTCAAATGCACTCCATGATTTAGTTATGAGTTTTCTAAGGCATGAAAAACCCAGTAAAGTAGGGATTCCCTCTATGTGCCTTTAGCAACAGCTACCCTAGAAATAAGGCACATTTGGATATGTCTGGAGAACTGTGAGGCACGTACCCAAGTGGCTTTTCCATAAAAACATTCCAAGGAAAGAGAGTCAGAACATTCCAAGGAAAGAGAGTCAAGGAAAATGAAGTTTTATTCAAAGATAGAGAGTCAGAGCTGGTGAACAAGTGTCATTTGGGAGAAGATAAGGCTTTTCTTCCTCATTGTCCTCTAACCTGTCCTCTTGCCTGAGTCCTAGGACAAGGGAGTAGCGACAAAGAGTAAAAACTCAATGTGTTGGGTTACAAGGCATCAGCAACTTTGGTGCCAATGTCTTCTTGAATAATGGGAGAATTCTGTGCAATCAAGCCTGAAATGTGCAAATAAGCTTTCAGTATGTATATTCTTGGTATCACCGGCAACAGCTAAACATTTGAAGCAGGGCAACAGTGGTGGAGACTTCTGTAACTTTAAGCAGCCCTTGGCTGTAAGCTTCAGGATAGCAGGGGCTATCTTCTGTCTTGTTTAACATTTCTCCCTAGTACTTAGAAGAGTTGTGGTCCATAATAGTCATTTCCTAAATATTTTTTAAGTGATTTGATTGACAGGCATTATAACGGTAAGGAGTAAATGGAGAAACAGTGGTATGAGAATAATAACACACTGCTATTTTAAATGCTTTGCAACTATTCATTTAACCCTTTTAACTCTATGACATTGATTCTAGTATTTGCCTCATTTTTACATATCAGGAAATTGACACATAGAAGTTTAGCAAATTGTCCAAACTCACACTTAAAAGTAGTAGATGGTAGAGCTACAACATGATCTCAAGCAGTCCAGCACTAACGCCAATGATTCTAACTACTTTAATATACCAAGAAGATCGGCGTAGGATCACTTCTTCAGACTAATCTGAATAGGTGAGAGGCCCTGGAAAGAGGGCAGGAATAGAGCCAGAGAAAGACTTAGTGATAGTTATTGCTATCACATTTTTACTATAAGTTTGAGAAACCCAGGTTGCACCAGTTTAAGTTTACAATTATAGTAGCTAAATATATAATGATGAAAACTTCACAAAGAGTAACAGTATTTTTAAAAAGAAAGATTAGGCAATTTTGTTCTTATGTGCTTGGCTTAATGGTTATTAAACATTGAACCTTATTCTCTTTCTTTCAGTTTTAGAGACCTACAGTGGATATTCAGCCACTGTGCATTAGTGTGACATACTTTTATCTAACAGTAAAAAGTTGTCTAGGTACATTAAAGTACATTATTGAATATTTACCCTGTCAGGCATTACATTAAGTACATTATAAACATTATAATCAGTATTCAAACTGATGCTGAGAAATTGGCATCATTATCTGGATCTCACAAAAGGAGGAAGTCACCCATAGATATCTGGTAACTTAACAAAGATTCCACAGTACATGGTAGGTCTAGGTTTGAACACAGGTTTTTCACATTTTAAATCCTGTGCTCTTAATTCAAGACTTCCTCAGGAATTGTATAACATGCTGATGAAACCATGAAATTTGGAATCAAAAGAACTGGATTAGAGTTTTTTTCTTCTTTACTTTGTAACTATGACGCTCTGGGTAATGTACTTTTCTCCTATATTAGGTTGTTCTGACAACCAAATGAAAAAATATACTTTCTAAGTTCATTCACAGATATTTAACATTGTTACTGTTTCTCTCCTCTGTGTCCCACAATTTGTATATATTACTTTTATCCATTGTTCACATTACATTTTAGTTAGATGGTTTCTCCCACTAGACAGTGAACTCTTTCAGGTAAAGATATTTATTTTGATAATCCTTACTTCTAATGTTGCCAGGAGCCCGAGAGACATTCCACTCATGACAAAGGTCATGAGGAAGGAGGCTCGGCATACACAAAGGTGGGATCGAGCCTCAGGAGTCCCCGCGGATATTCTCGAGCATCTACCCCCCAAAAAACCAGAGTCTGCCTACTTTATTGCTTTGTGCTCTCACCTCTGACTTTACTGGGGGCTGTCCCCCACCACCATCTCGCTCTCTCTGTCAAAGAGTTAACTTACAGCTCCAATTAATAAAGTTCCTGGGCAACTAGGAGTGTTTAAATCCAAACCCCTCAGATAGCTCTCTAACTCGCCTGACAAGTTTACCCGGACTCCTACAGCTATGCATACGATTGTTTACAGTCTTCCAGCCTCGAGAGGCACGGGAAGCTTAAGATATTCAAACAGTTTAGAGCCTCTCAGAGAGTTAGAAACTGTCAGAATAAAACTAGTAAAAGATTTCATTGATGAGCCAATGCTTGTTGCCAAGTTTCCACATCCCCTGTATTGTATCCTTGAATGTGTATTAATTAATATAGTTTGTATGTAGAAAAAATAAGTAGTGGCCTTGGTGTTAGTAACTTTAGACCCTTAAGGTAATAAATTCTTTCCTTTGTTGTAAACCCATTACACATCCGCCCTATAGGAATGCAATTTTATCTTCGGAAGATGGCGCCAAACCTTAAAATAATTACTCTTAGAGAAAATAAGTCTTTGTTGATAAGTCCTTGTCAAGAGTCATAAAATGTTAATAAGCCTTCTGGCCAGAAGATGATGTAAATCACCTAAACCATTTGTATACGATAAATTTGCAGGAAAGAAACCCTGGTTTTTGATAAGGATCAAAAACTGCTGACTTTGCATCCCCTATTATCCTCTACGTGTAACTTAGGGTATATAAGCCCCTGTTAAAAATACAGCTACGGGCCTTGCTCACCAACGCTTGGTCTCCCCATGTCATTCTTCCCCTTAACTTCCAGCTGAGTCTCCATCTGGAGCATGGATATCCTCTGCGACCATTTATTTGCCTGGGCTTCTAAGACCCACTTGAGAAGGTGTCTAAGGTGGGGCACCTTCCGCTATTCGAGAGGGCGCCTGCGGCCTCCGTGGTCAGAGCTAACCTGGTGTCACGGGTTATATTGATTTTCCGCGTAAACCAAGCTACTCAGCTTCTTTTCTCCACTGAATTTTCCTACGGAGCTATCCTCATTCTATTACTCTTTATATCTTTGATAAATAAATAAATAAATAAATAGGTCACCTAAGCCGTCTCTCCTTCGAATACCCTGGATCAGCCGGGGCTGGACCTCGGCATAATGTGATGACTATTTCATAAGTTTTCAATAGTTTTTGTATTTATTAACTAAATGAGAGAACCAATGCTGTGAGGGGAGAGTTCAAAACTTCCCATTTTCAGTTAGAGGTCCTATAACTCAGTCTCCATGTACTTCAACTACATTAATAGAAATGAAAGTATTCGGTAGAAGTTAAAAGCTTTATGCAAGTACAAGGTTCTACTCCTCCTTTTTCCCACTCTACCTCCCCTATCGCCAACTCAAAGTTCCCACCATCCTTCATTTTGTTCTGTTGCTGAGTCCTAGTAACAGAATGATGGTTAAATGACAACTGACATTACCTACTTCATGTATATTACTGTATTAGCTGCTGCAATTAAAAATGGAGGCACAGATCCTGCCATCACTTGTCCTTGCACCTTTAGAAGCACGAATCCAGCATGCATGCTATGCTATGCTATGCTAAGTCACTTCAGTCATGTCCGACTCTTTACGACCCCATGGACTGCAGCCCACCAGGCTCCTCCGTCCATGGGATTTTCCAGGCAAGAGTACTGGAGTGGGGTGCCATTGCCTTTAAAGTATGTTATCTCAGTAATTAGCAAATTGAAAACAGAACCCTGAAACTGAAAGTATACCGAATGTTTCCAAACTGTGTATTTTTAAATTTAGAACACAAGGTGGCTCTCTAAACACATTTTTTAAAACAGAAACTGGCTCAGTAAGGAATTTTACCTGGGTCTCTTGCATTGCATGCGGATTCTTTACTAAATGTGAGCCACCACGGAAGCCCCATAAAATAGAAGATCATTCATTATTTTAGAATAATAGCTTTTAATTCTCTTTGCAAAACTTCTCCTACGCATCATTTCTGTTGGACTTTACAGTACAATTTGAAGAACTATCCTATCCAATTCTTAAAAACTAGAGCTCAGAACATTAAGCTATCACTTATATTGTATAATTTAGTAAATCAGTGATTGTTTTAAGGTCAAATTTAGGCTCTACCATTATAAGCAATTTAGGTATTAATATCTATATCATAAATCAGTTGGAAATATTAAATAAAATGTGCATGAAAAGGCTTTTTTTTATAGTACTTGATCTTCAATATCAATATTGTTACCATCTTGAGCTGGCAAAGGCATTGTTTATCTGATATCAAGAGAAGAAAATATAAAGATATCACGATTTACTTTTGAACAAGTCCAGTCACATACATGGTTTGCCCTTCCTAAGTGAATTAGTACGCACTTTGCTTTCTAAGAGATCATTCTCACTTGTTCTTTCACTTCTATTGTGTATTATTCAGAAAAAGGTCATTAGATTTAGAATAAGTATAACTAATTTTTAAGGAAGTATTTGATTATGTTTTTCAAATAATATACACACATGAGACACAAGTTTAGTGATAAGTGAATATCTTGACAATCTCTGCCCCAAAACTAACCAGTTTCCCTCCCCTCAAAGCAAACACTGTTACTAGGGCACTGTTTATCTTTCCAGGGATCTACAAATATACAGGGGGGAGGGTGTTTGTGCGTTAAAATATATTTTTTAAAAATGATAATACTCTGCTGTGTACATTATTATTTTCATTTACTATACGTGGGAGATTGAAAGTTATGACCAACCTAGATAGCATATTCAAAAGCAGAGATATTACTTTGCCAAGAAAGGTCCATCTAGACAAGGCTATGGTTTTCCAGTGGTCATGTATGGATGTGAGAGTTGGACTGTGAAGAAAGCTGAGCACCGAAGAATTGATGCTTTTGAACTGTGGTGTTGGAGAAGACTCTTGAGAGTCCCTTGGACTGCAAGGAGATCCAACCAGTCCATTCTGAAGGAGATCAGTCCTGGGTGTTCTTTGGAAGGAATGATGCTAAAGCTGAAGCTCCAGTACTTTGGCCACCTCATGCGACGAGTTGACTCATTGGAAAAGACTGATGCTGGGAGGGATTGGGGTCAAGAGGAGAAGGGGACGACAGAGGATGAGATGGCTGGATGGCATCACTGACTCGATGCACGTGAGTTTGAGTGAACTCCGGGAGTTGTTGATGGACAGGGAGGACTGGCATGCTGCAGTTCATGGGATCGCAAGGAGTCGGACATGACTGAGCGACTGAACTGAACTGATGCTATATCATATAAAGATACTTCATTCTTTTTGTCAGTTATATAGTAGTTCATTACAAAATATACCGTAATTTATTTAACCAGATATCCACTGATAGGTGTCACACTTGGAAAAGCTTTCTTCAGTCTTAAAAACATAAAAACAAAACTCCCTATATTCTCTTCTATTGTGGCTTCACTTTCTGACCTTTAATTAACTTTATTATTCAGAAAAGTTTTAGATGTATAGATGGGCTTCCCAGGTGGTGCTAATCTGCCTGCCAATGCAGGAGTCATAAGAGATGCTGGTTTGATCCCTGGGTTGGGAAGATCCTTTGGAGTATGAAACGGCAATCTGCTCCAGTATTCTTGCCTGGAAAATCCCATGGACAGAGTAGCTTAGCGGGCTACAGCCCATAGGGTTGCAAAGAGTCGGGCACGACTGAGCACAGATGTACAGAAAACTTGGGAAGATGCTACAGAGAGTTGTGAAATATCCTAAGCTAAGTTTCCCCTATTATTAATATCTTACTTTAGTACAGTATGTTTGTTACAATTAATGAACCAATGTTGATACATTATTATTAACTAAAATCTATATTTTACTTGGGCTTCCCAGATGGTACAGGTGGTAAAGAAACTGCCTGCCAATGGTCAGGAAGATCCCCTGGAGAAGGAAATGGTAACCTACTCCAGCATTCTTGCCTGGAGACTCTTTATGACAGAGGAGCCTGGTGGGCTGCAGTCTATAGGGTTGCACAGAGTCAGACACGACTGAAGCGACTTAGCACGCATGCATACTTTACTCTGATTTTCTTAATTTTTACCTAATATCCTTTCTCTATTCTCTGATTCCATCCACAATACCACATTACATTTAGTTGTCGTGTCTTCTTCAGGTCCCCTTTGCTGTGACAGTTTCTCAGAGCTTTCTTGTTTTTGATGCACTTAAGTTTTTCAAACTACTGGCCAGGTCTTTTGTAGATATCCCTCTATGTGAATATGATGCTTATCTCATGATGAGATGAGGTTAGAGGGAGAAAAAACATAGAAGTAAAGTGCCATTTTCATCACATCATAGCACAGGTACCTACTATCAACATGACATCAAGCTGACCTTGATTTCGTGCCTTAAGTTGTGTACGTCAGATTTCCCCACTATATAATTACTCTTTATCAACCCCTTTTCCATTCAGTATATGTTTCACTATAGGACTGGAAAAGGTCAGTTTTCATTCCAATCCCAAAGAAAGGCAATGCCAAAGAATGCTCCAACTACCACACAATCGCACTCATCTCACACGCTAGTAAAGTAATGCTCAAAATTCTCCAAGCCAGGCTTCAGCAATATATGAACTGTGAACTTCCTGATGTTCAAGCTGGTTTTAGAAAAGGCAGAGGAACCAGAGATCAAATTGCCAACATCCGCTGGATCATGGAAAAAGCAAGACAGTTCCAGAAAAACATCTATTTCTGCTTTATTGACTATGCCAAAGCCTTTGACTGTGTGGATCACAATAAACTGTGGGAAATTCTGAAAGAGATGGGAATACCAGACCACCTGATCTGTCTCTTGAGAAATTTGTATGCAGGTCAGGAAGCAACAGTTAGAACTGGACATGGAACAACAGACTGGTTCCAAATAGGAAAAGGAGTTTGTCAAGGCTGTATATTGTCACCGTTTATTTAACTTATATGCAGAGTACATTATGAGAAACGCTGGACTGGAAGAAACACAAGCTGGACTCAAGATTGCTGGGAGAAATATCAATAACCTCAGATATGCAGATGACACCACCCTTATCGCAGAAAGTGAAGAGGAACTCAAAAGCCTCTTGATGAAAGTGAAAGTGGAGAGTGAAAAAGTTGGCTTAAAGTTCAACGTTCAAAAAACGAAGATCATGGCATCCGGTCCCACCACTTCATGGGAAATAGATGGGGAAACAGTGAAACAGTGTCAGACTTTATTTTTCTGGGCTCCAAAATCACTACAGATGGTGACTGCAGCCATGAAATTAAAAGACGCTTACTCCTTGGAAGGAAGGTTATGACCAACCTAGATAGCATATTGAAAAGCAGAGACATTACTTTGCCAACAAAGGTTTGTCTAGTCAAGGCTATGGTTTTTCCTGTGGTCATGTATGGATGTGAGAGTTGGACTGTGAAGAAGGCTGGGCACCGAAGAATTGATGCTTTTGAACTGTGGTGTTGGAGAAGACTCTTGAGAGTCCCTTGGACTGCAAGGAGATCCAACCAGTCCATTCTAAAGGAGATCAGCCCTGGGATTTCTTTGGAAAGAATGATGCTAAAGCTGAAACTCCAATACTTTGGCCACCTCACGCAGAGAGTTGACTCATTGGAAAAGACTCTGATGCTGGGAGGGATTGGGGTCAGGAGGAGAAGGGGACGACAGAGGATGAGATGGCTGGATGGCGTCACTGACTCGATGGACGTGAGTCTGAGTGAACTCCGGGAGTTGGTGATGGACAGGGAGGCCTGGCGTGCTGCGATTCATGGGGTCACAAAGAATTGGACATGACTGAGCGACTTATCTGATCTGATCTGATAGTGAAAAAAATCATTGTACACAGCCCACACCTGATGAGTGCCGTGTTATATTTCCTTGAGGCCAAGTCATTTACATACGCTATTTGGAATTCTGCAGAGATTTATCTCTTCACCCCATATATTTATTTATTCATTTATTTTTATGAATATGTACTCATGGATATACCTGGGGTTTTAATCTAATACTATTTTATTTTGTTGCTCAAATTGTTTCAGCTTTGGTCATTGAGTACTTTTTCACTTGAGTCCTGTATCTTTGACATACCCCATTATTATGCAGTTTTTTCCTTTTTGAGTACTTTATTTCCTGGTACTACAAGATGCTTTCGACTTATATATTTCTTGCCCCAGTCTTAGAACCAGCCATTTCTTCAAGAAGTCCTGGTTCCTTTTGTAATAAGATAGTATTAGAAACTTGGTGCTAGTTTTGCTTGTTGCTATGGATTATGTACCCTCTCAGTTGACATAACAAGGAAGTGTATGTATATGGCTTCTTTTTTTCTTTTCCTGATGCCCAGCACTTTATTAGTAAGGAGGCTTGGTCCACGAAAGGGGAGGCTGGGATGGACAGGACTAACATTCATCTAGGGGGATTTTCCTGGTCATCAGGTGGTTTCTCCATGCAGGTTTAGAGGAAATATGGATGAAACCCACACAGAGTGTATCACTGTGATTGGCAAACAGCAGAAGTAGGAGGGGAGCCCTAGGCATAGCTGGGTTCGTAGGACAGCAGTGTTTCCATGTTGGGCACAGATGCACCTTCCGGGAACTTCTCCAAGTTCCAGGCAACATGGCTGCAGCACACAGAGATCAACTGATGAGCTTGGAATCTGTTGAAAACAGTGGTTGTCAGGGGGCCAGGGCAAGGCCTTCCACAGGAAGGTGCAGAGCAGATGCATCTGCGTGCCACTCACCATACACTTCTGGAAAAGTCTCTGAACTTGAGGGAACTCAGGCTCTCTTTGTACCTAGCGTTCTCCTGATGCCAGGAATGAGTTGCATGGGAAGACCAGCACTACCAGGCCTGGGGAGAAGTTGTCAGGTAGCTTGTTCAACTGAGTGTAGTCCCAGACCTTTGTGCTGCAGAGCAATGCCACTTTCTCAACGAGTAGCACCATGCCAGGCTGGGTGCCCAGGCTCCCACGCTCCCTGAGGGCTAACGGGTGCACAGAGAAGGGGCAGAGTAGACACAAGAAGGGATGGTGGCAGCTGGGAGCTGAGCAGAGCACGTGGCATGGATGTCTGAGAAGCGAGTGGGACTAGGACAGCATCTTTCTAACACTAAAATTTTTGACCCATCTGAAGTTTCTTCTGGTGTAACTGTGAGGCAGGAATTCAACTGTACTTCTTCCATGTGTTTGAAGGCCTGGACTGAGCCTTGGATTTGTCATTTCTTAGCTGACTGGATGCAGATAGATCACCCTCCTTTGTTTATGTTTCTTCATTATCAAAGTGGAATAATAACATCAGTCCTATCTATATAGTCTTTCAGGGCTATATTAAGGACAAAATGAAATGATAATCTGAAAAGTTCTATGTGAATTAAAAATATTTTACAAATGTAAAATTACTGTTATAGCAAAAAGCACACTCATTAGAATGATTGTTTCTACAGGTAGCAAAGAACTAACCTTGTTTCATTGCGACCTCTTTTGTTTGCATTACTCTTAATAAACAGTTAGCTTTTTCCAACTGCATATCCAGGATATTGTTCTTCCCACTGGATTCTATCATTTTCTACAGAAGAAACAGAATACATTTTATTACCAAATCAATGCCGCTATTTTGATTTTTTTTTAACCTAAGAATATGAAAGTATAAACCATTTAATACCTGAAAGTCTAATAATTAAGTTTGGCACACATTTTTAAATAAGTCAATTTCCTAATTTATCTTTAAAGAGTAACATAATAAAAAGTTAGAATAGGTGAATAGTTATAAAAAGTTATAAAAAGTAAAAATATGACCTAATTTGAACTCCCTTCTTTCCAACTATTCAACCTCCACTCCTAAAACTAACCATTCCTTATAAATATTTCCAAAATATTTTATGACTAAACAACTATAGGAAAGGGTCACATTATACTCTGTTCTGCACCTTGGATTTTCCACTTAGTACTGCTTTCTCAGAGATGATGGCATATAAGCATGTAAAAGTCTTACCTCATTCTTTTTAACAGCTGCATTGAGTTTCATTCATGAATTTAATTTATTTAAATAGTTCCCTATTGAGGAAAATTTGTGCTGTTCCCATTTTTTGCTATTACAGTCAATGAATAAATATTCTCAAACATATATCTTTCTGAATAATGTAATAACTGCCATGTACCCTTCAAACACCTTCAAAAATCATCAACTCATAACCTATCCTGTATAATCTGTACTTCTACCCATTCTCTATTCTCATTGCTTCTGAATTTATCTCAAAGCAACTCCTTGACACTATATTATTTCATTGATAAATATTATCATTTACATGCTTCTCTAAGAGATGACTCAAAAGTACAATCACAATACCATTATGACATTAAAAAAGAACAATATTTCTAATTTAAAATATCTAAGAATATGAGAGATAATCCCAAGTTAAGCTCCAAATGCTTTGTACCAGTTCTTCTCCCACCAAAGTGTTATTTCTTTCTCTCTCCTCTCTTACTTTGGTCAGAATCACTTGGTTAAAAAAACACAAGTCCATTGTTGGAAAAAAGCTCATTATATGAAAATACCCATCATCATGAAAAGTTTTTTAAGAGGGCAATACTACATTGTACAGAGGAAAAGAAGGAATAGAGAAGGATGATAAGAAAAAGAGAGAAAATAGAGGTAGGGATTATTCTTCCTCCTATTCCTATTTCACAAATCCACTTCCCAAATCTGATTTATCCACTTACATTTCTCAACAGATATTCCTACTCCTCTCCCAGGCAGAGGAGACAAAAAGCCTAGTATATACTTGGGGATATGGTCTGACATATAATTTGTGTAGAGTTTGGGAGGGGGACTTCAAACAGGTCTGCTTTTAGGCAAAAGAGAAAAGGGAACAGATAGAACAGGAAAGACTAAAAAGGAAATTAGTCATAAGAGTAAGAGATTGAAGATTGAATCTACTTCAATCCTTACTAAACCATTCTTGAGTTTATGGACATCCAGGGTATATACATATGTATTTCCCCTTTAACTTTAGCAAAAGTATATCAATTGTTTGCTCCCTTGCCCCCAAAACATTTTGATACTAGTATTAATGAGTTACAACTACATACATTCTAAATACAGATTTTAAAAATGAGAGAGAAGGGGCTTAAAAAATACATTTCCATTATTTTTATCTTGCTTCTTTATATATATATATATATATATATATTTTTTTTTTTTCCTAACTCCCTCCATTGACAAAATCTGTTACACTTTCCCTTATATTCTACAATTGTTGGATATCTTTACATACCTTTTCTATCTGTGAAAAGTCATTTATAAGTTTGTCAAGATTCACACTGCTAATCTTTTTCATACATCCTTCGCTGTTTTGATTCATATCTAAACTAGTGAAGAGTAGATAGTGTTAAAACAAACAAACAAAATACAAAGCACTATAATAATGATAATAGTTCAAATACTAAAGTTCCTGTATTCCACTCATAGAGCACATACTTGAGCTCCATTGCACTCAAGAGAATTTTTATTATACCCCCATTATTAACAACGATCAAATGAATTAAGGCTTCTCTACTCTTCTACACAGCCACTCCAGCCAAGTTTTCTCTAAACAAATCTATAATTAGTGCAATGATATGTGCATATGTAGAAATTATTTGTCCCTATTACACAAAAATTATGTCACCATTCATCACTCAGCTCTTTGCCATCAATATGACTGCATTTAAAATCTGATGCATTACTAAGTCTGATACATGGCTTTTAAATATAGCTACTCATTTCCAGTATTCTTGCCTGGAGAATTCCATGGACAGAGAAGCCTGGCATGCTACAGTCCACGGGGTTGCAAAGAGTTGGACACGACTGACTGACACTTGTATGTATTCTCAATTTAAAGTGTTAAAAATATTTAACTATCATGCCACAAATAATTTTTGCAGAATTTCTTGGTAGTCTGCTTGTTGCTAGGAATTGAATTATGTCTCCTTCAAAATTTGCATGTTGAAGCTCTAAATCCAACTGTGACTATATTTGTATATAGAATATTTAGGAGAATATTAAAGTTGAATGAAATCATAAAGGTGTGGCCCTAATCTGATAAGACTGTGGCCTCATAAGAAGAGGAAGAGAGTGATTTTGTTCTCTCTCCACACATTCACACTGAGGACAGGCCCTGTGAGCACACAATGAGGTGGTGGCTCTCTGAAACCCAAGGAGAGAGTCTTCACGAGGATCAACACTGATGTCACCTCAATTTTGGACTTCTCAGCTTCCAGAACTATGAGAAAATAAATTTCTGTTGTTTAAGCCACTGAGCCTGTAGTATTTTGTTATAGCAGCAGCCTGAGTAGACATATACAATTAATTTTCTTATTTTTTTTGGCTGGCAACCTGTTTGGTAAATAATGAACATAAGGAAATTAATATGCTTAAAGCAAGCACTAAGTATTTCTATTATTTTACATAAGAGTACTTTGGGGTATAACCAACTAACTGCTGAAGTTAAGAATAAGAGTTCCAGTTTCAGTTCTATGGAATCAGTCATAAGACATTCTGCAGAATTCCAGAGGTAAGCTCATCTAGTTAGGATGGAAACTGACTTTTGCAAAACAGCAAGTATTTACATACGAGGGTGTGAGAATAGCTAGAAGAATCACGATTAAAACAATCTAAATGTATGAGATACTTGTCTTTAGACTTTTCCCTAGCAAACACGAAGGAGAAAATAAAAATGTGACATTTCAGTATTCTAGATTGAGGACAGTTCAGTTCAGTCGCTCAGTCGTGTCTGAGTCTTTGCGACCCCATGAATTGGCCTCCCTGTCCATCACCAGCTCCCGAAGTTCACTCAAACTCATTGAGTTTGGTGATGCCACCCAGCCATCTCATCTTCTGTCATCCCCTTCTCCTTCTGCCCCAAATCCCTCCCAGCATCAGGGTCTTTTCCAATGAGTCAACTCTTTGCCTGAGGTGGCCAAAGTATGGGAGTTTCAGCTTTAGCATCATTCCTTCCAAAGAACACCCAGTACTGATCTCCTTCAGAATGGACTTTTGTTGGATCTCCTTGAAGTCCAAGGGACTCTCAAGAGTCTTCTCCAACACCACAGTTCAAAAGCATCAATTCTTCGGCACTCAGCTTTCTTCCCAGTCCAATTTTCACATCCATACATGACCACTGGAAAAACCATAGCCTTGACTAGACGGACCTTTGTTGGCAAAGTAATGTCTCTGCTTTTCAATATGCTATCTAGGTTGGTCATAACTTTCCTTCCAAGGAGTAAGTGTCTTTTAATTTCATGCAATCACCATCTGCAGTGATTTTGGAGCCCCCAAAAATAAAGTCAGCCACTGTTTCCACTGTTTCCCCATCTATTTCCCATGAAGTGATGGGACCGGATGCCATGATCTTCGTTTTCTGAACGTTGAGCTTTAAGCCAACTTTTTCACTCTCCTCTTTCACTTTCATCAAGAGGCTTTTGAGTTCCTCTTCACTTTCTGCCATAAGGGTGGTGTCATCTGCATATCTGAGGTTATTGATATTTCTCCCGGCAATCTTCATTCCAGCTTGTGCTTCTTCCAGCCCAGCGTTTCTCATGATGTCCTCTGCATAGAAGTTAAATAAGCAGCCTTGACGAACTCCTTTTCCTATTTGGAACCAGTCTGTTGTTCCATGTCCAGTTGTAACTGTTGCTTCCTGACATGCATATAAGTTTCTCAAGAGGCAGGTCAGGTGGTCTGGTATTCCCATCTTTTTCAGAATTTTCCACAGTTTATTGTCATCCACACAGTCAAAGGCTTTGGCATAGTCCATAAAGCAGAAATAGATGTTTTTCTGGAACTCTCTTCCTTTTTCCATGATCCAGCTGATGTTGGCAATTTGATTTCTGGTTCCAACAGGGCATGTGCAAATGCCTGGTGTGTGACAGTGGCAGTGATAAGTAGTCCAAAGTAAAAGGTAAGTAAAATTCCTAAAGTAATTACTCAAAGTAATTTTGGGGACATATTGTTTAAAATGAGGTACTCCAAAACATAGACATTGTTTGACAATTTGTTACTTTATAAAGAAACCCCATTTCCTTCCTCTTTTTATTTTATACTGCATTAACAACTATTAGTGGTTTTAAGTTTGAATTTTAGCTGTGTATTTTCAGTTTACTGAATTATTATCCTCTGTATCACATATAGTAGTAAAACTCTAAAATAGTTAAAACTTGTTCCTTAAGACAGAAGACTAACTGTAATAGCATCCCATGATGCTATTAAAATATTTAAATGCAGTAAAATTCCTTTGGGGGCAAAATTTAGAAATCATCACAATATATATTTTTGTTTAATTTATAGGATAATCTGAAGTAATGATGAAAAATCTTTCCTCATAACTTTTTCCTTAATTTCTAACTTAAAATTTTTTTTTATTGAAGTACAGATGATTTACAATGTTGAGTCATGCTCTGCTATGCAACAAAGTGACTCAGTTATGTACATATATTCTTTTCCATTATGGTTTATCACAGGATATTGAATATAGTTTCCTGTGCTATACAATAGAACTTTGTTCTTTGTCTTTTCTACATATAACAGTTTGCATCTGCTAATCCCAAACTCCTAGTCTTTCTCTCCCCTACCCTCCTCCCTCTTGGCAAACACAAGTCTGTTCTCTATGCCTACAAGTCTGTTTCTTTTTTGTAGATAGGTTCATTTATGCCATATTTTAGATTCCACATACAAGTGATACTGTATGGTATTTCTATTTCTCCTTCTGACTTATTTCACTTAGTATTATACTTGCTAGTTGCATCCATGTTGCTGCAAATGGCATTAGTTCATTCTTTTTTATGGCCGAGTAGTATTTCATTGTGCATATGTACCACATCTTCTTTATCTATTCATCTATTGATAGACATTTAAGTTGTTTGCATCTTTTGGCTATTGTGAATGGTGTTGCTATGAACATAGGGGTTCACAGCATGTATCTGAATTACAGTTTTGTCTGGGTATATGCCCAGGAGTGGGACTGCTAGATCATATAGTAACTCTACTTTTAGTTTTCTGAGGAAGCTCCACACTGTTTTCCATAGTTGCTGTAGGAATTTACATTCCTACAAAGAGTGTAGGAGGGTTCCCTTTTCTCCACAACCTCTTCAGCATTTGTTACTTGTAGACTTTTAAATGATGGCCATTCTGACCAGTGTGACTTGGTACCTCATTATAGCTTTGACCTACATCTTTTCATGTGTCTACCGGCCATCTGTATGTCTTCTCTGTAGTTCCTATCTTCTCTGTAGTTCCTAACATTTTAAATAAATAAAAGGTTTTACTACAGCTTTGTCTCAGAATCTGGCTCCTGAACTAAGTTTGTTTTACTTGAGCTTGATTTCTCCCAACTCTTTCCTCCTAATGAGAGCCTTGAGGTGCTTTTCCTCATAAAATCATCACTAATATTACACTGGCTAGCAACACATGCTATCACTTTTGTCACACTGGCCAAGCCATCTGATTGCTTCTAGATGTCTTCATTACCTCTCCTCCAATGCAGGAGGGACAAGAGCAAGATCTCTTCAGTTGGTACGGTCTTCTCACCCGGTGAACTAGGTCACAGGCTGCTGATTCAGTGATTGGCAAATTCTTGCTGAGAAGCCGGGACTGACTCCTGACCTCTACAACCCCAAATTCAACCACCCCCACAGTGGGCGGCAGCCCCATTTCCTTCTTGCCCTCGCCCCCACCCTGCTCAGGCCGGCCCTCCGCACCCCAGGATAGGTTTGTGTTATCTCCCCAACCCCCCTCTTCACCATACTGCGTGAATTCACCCTCAGTCCTGAGGCCTAGGGCTCCAGGTTTCCTCTCCCATTCTGGTGTCCCTAGGAGCTCAACTCTACAGCACGACAAAAATCCCCTGGGGTGGGAGAGGTGGCTGGGTCAAACTTCTGTCTCAAACCAGGATAGTGTTAAGAAGTGCTAAGTAAAGAATACCTGTGGAAAAGGAAACTTCGAATTCGCGGAGGAAAAGCCTGGAGCGTTACCTGTTGTCGCTCGCGGTTTCCACAGCCTCCCCACGCACAGCTTCTTCCTGGTACTGGTCCGGCCCTAACTGTTGTCCCCTGCTCAGGAAGCGTGTTCCCCCAACAATGGGCCCGCCCTTCTCCTAGTCCCCACTGAGCCTGCCCTTAGGGCCCCACCTCCAGCCTTACCTCCTTGGGCTTCTTAGGTATTTTCATGTAGATACTAGAATACGATTCAACACGTAGTGACTATCAGATCAATAATTATTTTCTGAGCAAATAATAAATCACATTGGATTAAGTTGTGATTAATGAGTCACCACTACTGAATAAATAGTAATCCATGTTTATTCTAATAACATAAACTAGGCAATGGCACCCCACTCCAGTACTCTTGCCTGGAAAATCCCATGGATGGAGGAGTCTGGTAGGCTGCAGTCCATGGGGTCGCTAAGAGTCGGACACTACTGATCGACTTCACTTTCACTTTTCACTTTCATGCATTGGAGAAGGAAATGGCAACCGACTCCAGTGTTCTTGCCTGGAGAATCCCAGGGATGGGGGAGCCTGGTGGGCTGCCGTCTATGGGGTCGCACAGAGTCGGACACGACTGAAGCGACTTAGCAGCAGCAGCAGCAGGCTTATAAAAGTACCAGACACTGTGCTAGGTGATGGAGATGAAATCATGGATATAATACAGTCTGTGCAGTCTGGAGTCAGTTAATGGATATGATCTCCCTTGTACAGAGTTTTTGTCTTAGTAGCTCAGTGTTTAATGGCATGGGTTTTAGTGGATCCAAACCCCAACTCTTCTATTTACCAAGGGGGTGATCAGTGAGCAGATTCTAAATTCTACCTGCTTCAGTCTCTTTGTAAAAACAGACATTAGTTAATGCCTACTTTACGGGCTTTCTTGCTGTCTATGGGGTCGCACAGAGTAGGACACGACTAAAGTGACTTAGCAGCAGCTCATAAAGAAACTGCCCATCCCTGACTTCGGAAGATCGTCTGGAGAAGGTAATGGTTACCTGCTCCAGTATTCTTGTCTGGAGAATTCCATGGACAGAGGAGCCTGGCGGGAGACAGCGCATGGGGTTGCAGAGTTGGACAGGACTGAATGAGTAACACTGCAGGCTAAGGCCTACTTTATAGAGCTGTTGTAATGTTTAAATGAAATGATGTACTTTAAAAGTGTTTAATGTACTTCGTGCCAAAGGTTAAGTGTTAAAAGTATTAATTATTATAATTAAAAAAAATTGATAACCATTTGAAAGTGTATCCACTGCCATCTTTTCCCTGTCTACTTTTTTTTTTTTGAGTGGGAGAGGGAAGATTTATTAATTTGATTTTTCTATGAACAAAATTGGCAAGCAGAAAAATGTAAAGTGTAACAGGATAAATAATACATTATTATCTGAAAGGTATTATAGCATGGTGGCAACAGAACTAGATCAAAGTGGGAAATATGTGGGCGGTGGGGGGGAACCTCTTCCTGCTGCTGACCAGTTGGTAATCTTGGAAAGATTGGGATTCCCAAGTCTTTTTTTTTTCACTTTGAAATAAGGAAAGTGGACTAAATAACAGATAAAATTTTAAGATTTTAAATTTGTCTTATGATAAAACATAGCTCATCAAAATGTTTTGAAAATGTTATCTTCTCATGTTCTTTACTGTATTGATTTCACAAAATTCACATACACAAACACACACATAGTTTAATTTTTAGAGATCTTACAAGAGATGAAACTTCTGACTATCCAAGAGGCTTTCTTTGACATTAGTAACAACACAAAGGGATATTGAAAATGGCCTTTTGAATTGATGATTCAAAATAATTGTTGTTTTGTTAGTCACTCAATTGTGTTTGACTCTTTGCACCAGGCTCCTCAGTTCATGGGGTTCTCCAGGCAAAAATACTGGAGTGGGTTGCCATTTCCTTCTCCAGGGGATCTTCTGGACCCAGAGATCAAACCCAGGTCTCCTGTTTGCATGCAGATTCTTTACCACTGAGCCATGAAGGAATCCAATTCAAAATAATAAATATGCAAATAATGTTCTGTGTTACTTATATTATTTATTGAGATGAACCCACTTCAAGACCCTCCTAAAATGTTATCTTCTCCATGAGGCATTCAGTGATTTTATCAATCATCAGTGACTTACTTTTCCTTGTTCTATGCTTTTATTACTTTTTTTCCATTACTTTGGATCATACTGGCCTTCCTTGGTATTTGTTAGGGCTGTTTGAATTGATATCTTATCTTTCCTGCTGCACTGTCTGCTCCTTGGAGAAAGAAACTCTGTGTTTCTGTGTGTATAATATTATATGTATGTATTTCTGTATTGTGCCAGCATAGTTAGAATAAATAGAAGAACCAACATGTCAGAAACAAATCATGAAAACCTGGCTTGATTCTTCTAGTTTGAAATGAGTCACAAGCTTCTCTTCCAGTTTGTATATGTTAGCATTTTTTTTTTTTTTTTTGGAAAAAAATCCTGGTGAGTTAAAAATATATCTGTCGATGAGAAACTATATGAACTGCCCATGATTTCATTTAAAAAGGAAGTGCCTTTCACGGTTGTATTCATCAATACCATCTGGCTGAGAAACAGAAAGGACTCATTGAACATTTGCTCAGAAACTGCCTGGAAAACCATAAGAGAGAAATAACTTACATTATTATAAACGGTAACAAAGGGAGTAGAAAGAAACTAATGTTTGAATCTATTAAAAAGTGCCTTGATTTGGAAAATAAATGCAACTGAAGAAAATTGGAAGTTATCAATTAATGTATGTAAGGATCTTAGGATGAATGATACATTGATGTTTTTCTTGTAATAGACAACTTCATTTATTAATCCATTTTAAAATATTTAACTTCTTTCAAGATATCAGCTACTAAGAGTCTAGGTGCTAGGGAGAGCAAGACAAATAAGACATTCTCCTTCTGCTTCAGAGCTTACAGTTTCATAAGACAGCCTTTTTAAGATCATCAGCACTAACTCATCTATTTGTTAAAAACAAAACAAAACAAAACATGTTGAGCACCAACCATGTTTGGGGATCTATGAGAACACTAGGAATAAACAAAACAGACATGGTTCCTGACCCCAGGGGACTTCCAGTGTAGAGAGGAAAATAGATAATCAACAAGTAAAGAGAAGAAGTGAAGTCGCTCAGTCGTGTCCAACTCTTTGCGACCCCATGGACTGTAGCCTACAATGCTCCTCTGTCCATGGGATTATTCAGGCAAGAGTACTGGAGTGGGTTGCCATTTCCTTCAACAAGTAAATAAATGATAAATAAAAATTATAATAAGTGGAAGGAAAGAAACACAAATCCATGATTTTGATTTAAAAAGTGAACAGAAGTTGCATTAAATATAGTGCACTATCATGAAGAATGTTTCAGAGCAGATAAGATGGAAGTAAGCCCCGAGGGATACATCAGAATGTTAGCTGGGGGCAACAGATAGATGCTGGGGTTGCTTTTATTTGCCCCTCCTGCACTCTTGGCACACTTCTCCATGCTGTTATCTCTGTATTTATCTGATTCCCATATTTCACTATCTGCTACTGAACCATCTTGTCCTGTCTTCAACTACAACTTTAGGTCCCAGTTCTGTGACTCCCTGGTTTTCAGCATTATTTTCAATAATTGGGTAAAAGACACTCTGTACAGGGTGTGTATAGGGTCTATGACCCCATGGAACTATGTTGGTTGGACCTCTCTCCTTCTCCATGTACAGAGAAGGATTTGGGCATGACTCCAGGATAAATCCTAAACCATGGAATATTTGGACTACTTTTCTTGAAACAATCATCCTTATATATGTAAATATTCCATCTTTCAACAGGCTTCTGTTAAAAGTAGAATCACATTGCTAACTGGGTAGAATTTGCATTTTTGTTTGAGGACAGAAAGTACAAATATTCTATTTACTCAGAAGAAACCAATACAGTTTAGACATGAGCATATGATAAAGGTGACTTATTTTTTGTGAAAATTAAGGAATCTAGCCAACTCTTGGTAGCTTGGTCTTCCATAGTTGGTTGGAGGTGACTATGGGGGTACTCTCAGTAGAAGTCAGATTTTTTTTTCTCAAATACAATTTTAAGTTTGCACAGGTACATAAACAAATGATCCATGATGGCTTTAATGTCATAGCATGAATATTTAAAATGGATAACCAGTAAGGACCTACTGTGTAGCACAGGGAACTATGCTCAATGTTATGTGGCACCCTGGATAGCAGGGGAGTTTGGGGGAGAGTGGATACATGAATATGTATGGCTGAATCCCTTTGCTGTTCACCTGAGATTATCACAACATTGTTTGTTAATTGGCTATACCCCAATACAAAATAAAAACTTTAAAAAAGATAATATGTCATGAGTTTAATGGTTTAAGTCTAGAATATTCCTTTGCTCCTGAGAACATCAACTTTTTCATAACATACCTTCTTAGTGATAACTTGATTGTGGGTCAAGGGAATAAATAAACTGTTAGGTATCCATGGGGTTGCAAAGAGCTGGACACAGCTGAGCGACTAAGCACAGCACAACACAGCTTCAATCCTGGTTTGCACCTATGAGCTGTGTGATTCTAGGCAACTCAGTTTCTCTCTCTACCCCTTAGTTTTATAATTTTCAAATGAGAACAAACTTCTGAAGATCATGGAAGGGATAAAATGAAATATATCTTATCAGGGCAGGCTTAGAGTAGGCCACAGGTATTTGTTGAATGACTTGGTGAATCAATGAACAATGTTAGTTTCTGAATCAATAAACTATTGTGGTGTAATAAACTACTCTAAAGCTTAGTGGTTTGAAACAAACATTTATTTACCTAATGCTATTTCTGCTTAGAAATTTAGACTGAGCTCAGTGAGCAGTTTTTCTGGTCTTGCCTGGGTTTGCTTATGAACTTTGGGTCAGCTGTGGATCAAGGAAGTGCTGTAAGTGGCTTTGTTGGTCATGATTGGGCTCTCGCATCCTGGGATAGGAGTTGGGATGACTTTTCATTCTGTCACTTGGCCTCTCATCCTCAAGTAGGCTTAGTCAGGTTTATTCTTAGGGAGTGTCAGGTTTTCAGGACAGAAGCAGT
Organism: Bos indicus x Bos taurus; assembly: GCF_003369695.1. Classification (NCBI taxonomy): domain Eukaryota; kingdom Metazoa; phylum Chordata; class Mammalia; order Artiodactyla; family Bovidae; genus Bos; species Bos indicus x Bos taurus. The sequence goes on from NC_040095.1 coordinate 31,632,165, forward strand.
GGTATGCAAGGCTGTCTAGAAGGCAAGGCTCAATACTGCCCCCAGTGACTTCCGCACCATAATATTGGCCAAAGTGCATTACAGGGCCACCCAGATAGAAGTAGTGAAGGAACAGATTCCACTTCTTGATGACGCCAATTTTGAACAGGATAAATAAAGGGAAGGTAATATTGTCATTTTGCCCCCCCCCAAAAAAATAAATAAAGAGATTATCTTTAGGTACGCCTGTCAAAATAACATTGTTACAGAATGCATACTTCAGTAAAGGGGAAAAAATGGCCTGTTGTATATAATGGTTAAGTATAAACCCAATAAAATTTGGAGGACATCTGACAAATGATTTTTGTGTTAGAAAAATTGAAATTCGGTCATTAGTTCTAACAGTGGTTAGATAGCAATGTCTTTTGAGACAACTCCTAGTTTTAATCACCCATTTACAGGTGTTTATGTATTCTCCTAGGAAGTTATAAATAATCAAGCAATATTAAAAAGAAATGGAGAAAATGAAGAGGCAGGCGATTCTTAAAACAGAGGTAAATGGGATGTCCTCCACACTCTTGCCTTCCATCAAGGGAGTCATTAGCAGCCTTTCCATTGGGAACTCCAGAAAGGATTCATGAGTAAAAAACAAAACAAATAATCAAAAAACGAACACACTGAAGCTAGATATATAAATAGGCAATATAGGTAACTATACCTATACTTATACCATAGCAGGGTAACTATAAACATTAGAGATAGAACATTCTTCTTGAAAAGAAACTGAGTCAGGTCAGAAAAGAAATCAATATTACTCTACGAGTCCAGACCTTTAATGAAAGTTCTCCTTTTTCGTCACCATTTTATTTGTCTTTGTTTAGTAAATCCTCAGATAATTACCTTCTTACAATCTCTTTAATAACTCCTTTCTACTATACTCAATTTGTGCCTAGTAAACTTAAGAAGAGGGGCTTCCCTGGTGGCTCAGACCATAAAGAATCTGCTTGCAAAGCAGGAGACATGGGTTTGATCCCTGGGTTGGGAAGACCCCCTGGAGAAGGGAATGGCAACCCACTCCAGTATTCTTGCCTGGAGAATTCCATGGACAGAGGAGCCTGGCAGGCTATAGTCCATGGTGTTGCAAAGAGTTGGACATGACTGAGCAACTAATATTTCACTACTTTACTTCAACCTTAAGAGGATGGGTGTTTGCTATGATCAGTGCATTCTGTTGGCAAAACTCTGTTAGCCTTTGCCCTGTTTCATTTTTTACTCCAAGGTCGAGCTTGCCTGTTACTCCAGGGTGCCTGTCACCCTCTTCCAACAATACAAGAGAAGACTCTACACATGGACATCACCAGATGGTCAATGCTGAAATCAGACTGATTACATTCTTTGCAGCTGAAGTTGGAGAAGCTTTATATAGTTAGGAAAAGTAAGACAGGGAGCTGACTGTGGCTCAGATCATGAACTCATTATTGCAAAATTCAGACTTAAATCAAAGAAAGTATGGAAAACCACTAGACCATTGAGGTATGACCTAAATCAAATCCCTTACAATTATACAGTGGAAGTGACAAATAGATTCAAGGGATTAGATCTGATAGACAGAGTGCCTGAAGAACTATGGATGAAGGTTCCTAACATTGTACAGGAGGCAGTGATCAAAACCATCCCCAAGAAAAATAAATGAAAAAAAGTGAAACGGTTGCCTGAGGAGGTCTTACAAATAGCTGAGAAAAGAACAGAAGCGAAAGACAAAGGAGAAAAGGAAAGATATACCCATCTGAATGAAAAGTTCCAAAGAAGAGCAAGGAGATATAAGAAAGCTTTCCAAGGTGAACAATGCAGATAGAGGAAAATAATAGAGTGGGAAAGACTAGAGATCTCTTGAAGAAAATTAGAGATACCAAGTGGACATTTCATGGAGAGATGGGCACTGTAAAGGACAGAAATGATATGGACCTAACACAAGCAGAAGATATTAAGACAAGGTGTCAAGAATACACAGAAGAACTATACAAAAAAGATCTTCATGACCCAGATAACAATGATGGTGTGATCACTCACCTAGAGCCAGACATCCTGGAGTGTGAAGTCAAGTGGGCCTTAAGAAACATCACTCCAAATAAAGCTAATAGAGGTGATGGAATTCCAGCTGAGCTATTTCAAATCCTAAAAGATGATGCTGTTAAAGTGCTGCACTCAATATGCCAGCAAATTTGGGAAACTCAGCAGTGGCCACAGGACTGGAAAAGGTCAGTTTTCATTCCAACCCAAAAGAAGGGCAATGGCAAAGAATGTTCAAACTACTGCACAATTGCATTCATTTCACATGCTGGCAAGGTCATGCTCAAAATTCTCCAAGCTAGGCTTCAACAGTACGTGAACCAAGAACTTCCAGACGCATAAGCTGGATTTAGAAAAAAGGCAGAGGAACCAGAGATCAAATTGCCAACATCCATTGGATCATCAAAAAAGCAAGGGAATTCCAGAAAAGCATCTACTTCTGCTTTACTGACTATGCTAAAGCCTTTGACTGTGTGGATCACAACAAACTGTGGAAAATTTTTCAAGAGATGGGAATACCAGACCACCTTACCTGCCTTCTGAGAAACCTGTATGCAGGTCAAGAAGTAATAGCTAGAACCAGACATGGAACAATGGACTGGTTCCAAATCAGGAAAGGAGTATGTCAAGGCTGTATATTGTCACCCTGCTTATTTAATTTATACGCAGAGTACATCACTGGACATGCTGGGCTATATGAAGCACAACTGGAATCAAGATTGCTGGGAGAAATATCAATAACCTCAGATATGCAGGTGACACCACCCTGATGGCAGAAAAGGAAGAGGAACTAAAGAGGCTCTTGATGAAGGTGAAAGAGGAGAGTAAAAAAGCTGAATTAAAATTCAACATTCAAAAAATGAAGATCATGGCATCTGGTACCATCACTTCATGACATATAGAAGGGGAAACATTGGAAACAGCGAAAGACTTTATTTTCTTGGGCTGCAAAATCACTGTGGATGGTGACTGTAGCCATGAAATTAAAAGACACTTTGCTCCTTGGAAGAACAGCTATGAAAAATCTAGACAGCATATTAAAAAGCATAGACATAACTTTTCTGGCAAAGATCCATGTAGTTAAAGCTATGGTTTTACCAGTAGTCATGTTTTTCCAGGATGTGAGAGTTAGACCATAAAGAAGCCTGAACACCGAAGAACTGATGCTTTTGAACTGTGGTGTTGGAGAACACTCTTGAGGCTCGCTTGAACTGCTAGATCAAACCAGTCAATTGTAAACAAAATCAACCCTGAATATTCACTGGAGGGACTGATGCTGAAACTGAAGCTCCAATATTTTTGCCACCTGAGGTGAAGGGCCAACTCACTTGAAATGACCCTGATGCTGGGAAAGATAGGAGGCTGGAGGAAAAGTGGATGACAGAGGATGAGATGGTTGGATGGCATCACCAACTCAAGGGACATGGGTTTGAGTAAGCTCTGGGAGATGATGAAGGACAGGGAATTGTGGCGTGCTGCAGTTCATGGGTTTGCAAAGAGTTGGACACAACTGATCAACTGAATAACAACAACCTTAAGAAATCTCTCTTTCTTTCTTAGATTAATTCGTATGTTACCAAAATAAAATTAGTTTTGGCTAATAAATGCAATGTGACCTACATAAGAGAAAATGTAAAGTTGGGAGCCAGTGTGAACACCTCCAAATCCCTTGCAAGTTTCTTGAAGTCCTCTTCATCCTTCTCACACAAGCCTCCCTCTGCCCCCTCACCTTGTGCTAGTTAAATGTTCTTCTCAAACATGAAAAGAAAGGTACTTTAAAAATTGTTTCTTAATCACAGAGTTAATTTTCTTAGTGCCCAGAATCTACAATTTCACCTTGAATGTATAGCATTTCAGTTACACTGAGGTTTAACTGTTAAGCATCTATAGGTATGCTTAATCATAGAATCTGACCATTTCTACAGAAAGATGCTTTCCGAATACTAAATATTTGAATTAATAATGAAATCTGGGACACATTAATTTTATATATTATATAAAATAAACTGGATTAATTTTTTTTTTTTAGATTTATTTATGGGCTGTGGTGATCTTTGTTGCTGCACGTGGGCTTTCTCTAGTTGTGGCAAGTGCGGGCTCCTCTTCATTGCGGTACCTGAGCTGCTCAGTGTGGTGGCTTCTCTTGTTGTAGAGCACAGGCTCTAGGCACACAGGCTTCAGTAGTGGCGGCTTGGGGGCTCTAGAGAGCTGGCCTAGTAGTAGTCGTGGCACACAGGCTTAGTTGCTCTGCAGCATGTGGGGTCTTCCTAGGCCAGAAACCCAACTCATATCCCTTGCATTGAAAGGCAGATTCTTAACCACTGGACCACCAGGGAGCCAAACTGGGTTAATTTTTTAAGGAGAAAAAAAATTTTCATACTGACTGCATAAAATTTAGAAACATTTGAAGAACATGGAATATTCTGAACAAAATAACAAAGATCAAAAAGAAATTGAAAAATAAAAAGCAAATTGTTGTAGAATGTCAACTCCTCTAAATTAATCTATAAGTTTAGAGCTAAACTAATGAAAATAAGTTTAGCTCCAGTATCCTGGTGGTTGTTGCTTTTAAAACATGAAATTTATTGAGGTAAATTAAATGACTTTTGCATATTTTAAATAACATCCTCATAACCTACAAGATGGGCTTTATTATTTAAAATGGGTCTATCTGATCATGTAAAATTTCAATTTTGCTTGAAGTAATAGGTGATTGTTCAATCAAAATACCATCAGTATGCTTTTAGATTCTAGAGTGTTCAAATGTAGTTGGAAATACGTTCATAAGCATTAATTACAAAACATTTTTGGGGAAAATAAAATTCTATCAAACTTCAATAGGAGCAAAACTAGCATCAGTGAAATAACTGCAATTAAACTAAAAAGAAATGAATTACTTTTAGAGACACAAAATGCCGGGAGCCAGCATATTGCATATTGAGTGCATATTGCATATTGAGTGCAGCACTTTCCACAGCATCATTTTTCAGGATCTGGAATAGCTCAACTGGAATTCTATCACTGCCGGCAGCCAGTGTGAGGAACTCCGCCCATGACAAAGGTCATGAGGAAGGAGGCTCGGCATACGCAAAGGCGGGATCGAGCCTCAGGAGTCCCCCTGGAAATTCTCAAGCATATACCCCCAAAACCAGAGTCTGCCTACTTTCTGCTTTGTGCTTTCACCTACACCTCTGACTTTACGGGGGGCTGTCCCCCACTACCTCTCTCTGAAGAAAGAGTTAGCTTACGGTTCCAGTTAATAATTCCTGGGTGTGACAGTGTTTAACCTACAAACTCCTTTGGAAATCCTCTAGCCTGCCTGAATAGGTTTTTCCGGCCACATGTGATTGTTCAGAGCCTCCCAACTGTGAGAGGCAGGAGATGTTCTAAACTGTCTAAACACAGATTCTTTTGACTAGTTAAAAGATTGATTAGAAATTGTATTGGTGAAGGGATTTTCACTTGTTGGGCCAATGTTTGCTGCTAAGTTTCCATATCCCTTACCTGCTGTGTCCCTGGCAGTGTATTGATTAATATAATTGGTGTAAGTAGTAGCTTTAATGTTTGTAACCTGGGACCCTTGAGTTAATTCTTTTTCTTGTTATAGCCCACCACACCTTTGCTCTGTAGGAATGCAACTTTATCTAATGCTTTTGGAGGGTGGCTCCTGACCAATCACCCTTAGAGAAAAATATGTTTTCTGAAGAAAAGGTCTTCAAATGTTAACAGGCCTCCGGGCCAGAAGATGATGCAAATCACCTAAGCTTTTGCATATGATAAGTTTGCAGGAAGAAAGCCTGGTTTGCTGCAAGACTCTACCCCTTCCCCCATTATCCTCTATGCATAACTTAAGGTATAAAAACTACTTTGGAAAATAAAGTACGGGCCTTGTTCACCGAAACTTGGTCTCCCCATGTCATTCTTCCCTTTAACTTCGAGCTGAGTCTCCATCTGGAGCGCGGAACCCACCACGCTTACTAATTATGCCTGGGCTTCTAAGACCCACTCGAGAAGGTGTCTAGGGTGAGGCACCTTCCGTATTCGAGAGGGCGCCTGCGGCCTACGTAAGTGGTGCAAACTTCTTGTCTTGAAGTTTTATTGGTCTCCCGCGTAAACCAAGCTACTCAGCCTCTTTTCTCCACTGAATTTTCCTACTGAGCTATCCTCATTCTATTACTCTTTATATCCTTAATTAACATTTAATTAAGCAATTGTTTCCTGATCTTCGCCTACGCCGTCTCTCCTTCGAATACCCTGGATCAGCCGGGGCTGGTCCCCGGCAACAAAACACAGCTAGATGCCCTGTTGTGGCTGTGGATGCTCAGAGGTCGGCTGCTGGCAAAGCCGAATCAGACCTGCTTGTCCACTGGATTCCTGAGTCCTCACAGTATTACCCTTTTTCTCTGAGGACTTGATCATCCAGCAGTTCTCCTGATCCTCGCAGGCCTCTGCCCAGGACTGTATGTGAAACAATAGGGGCAAAAGGGCCACTTGGAAAAAGCTGGAATTTAAACCGTGTTTTCACCAATTTTGTCTATCATAACCTCTTCCTACTCTACCCCAGTTTTCTCTTTGAGCTTTCTCTCAGTTGACAGAGCTGCCAATCATCATTCTTGAGGTTTGTCTCACTGGAGATAGTCTGCCTTTAATAAAAGGAAGGCATTCTTTCTCACTCTTTTCCCAGGTCTTCAGCCATCTCCCTGGTTCAGCAGATGTTTTCACAGTTTGGGAAGTTATTCGTGTTCTTATATTTTACTTTTCACTAATCTCTCTTGGAGAAGGCAATGCCACCCCACTCCAGTACCCTTGCCTGGAAAATCCCATGGACGGAGGAGCCTGGTGGGCTGCAGTCCATGGGGTCGCTAAGAGTCGTACATGACTGAGCGACTTCACTTTCACTTTCATGCATTGGAGAAGGAAATGGCAACCCACTCCAGTGTTCTTGCCTGGAGAATCCCAGGGATGGGGGAGCCTGGTGGGCTGCCGTCTATGGGGTCACACAGAGTCGGACACGACTGAAGCGACTTAGCAGCAGCAGAAGCAATCTCTCTTAGTGATCTATGAATCTCCCGTCAGAGTACTTCATGGCATTCACCATGGAGAAGGAAGTCGATTCTCATTTTCTTGGGTTTTAGGGCACTTATCACTCTTTGAATTTCATGACTAAGTTAAGAGGGAGGCTTTGGCTCTTTGGAGTTTGAGGAAATGTAATGTCGATTATATCTATTATTGTAAATTCAAATATAAATTTCATATCATGCCTTAAGTTACTTCATTAATCTAGCTTGCCTCTAAATTCTGTGTGAAGACTGGGAAGTGATATCTAACCACTTTCTTGTGTCTTGAATATGAGAACAACTCAGATAAAGCTGTTTGCAGCTTTTCCTGGAAAAACTGATTAGGCTGTCTCCTCTGAGATTGTGTTAAATCTTCACAAATGGAGTTTACCTCTTTAATAAGAGCTCATTTCAGCTCCAAGGGTGATATCTTCATGCTGCTGCTGCTGCTGCTAAGTCGCTTCAGTCGTGTCCGACTCTGTGCGACCCCACAGACAGCAGCGCATCAGGCTTCTCCGTCCCTGGGATTCTCCAGGCAAGACCACTGGAGTGGGTTGCCATTTCCTTCTCCAGTGCAGGAAAGTGAAAAGTGAAAGTGAAGTTGCTCAGTCATGTCCGACTCCCAGCAACCCCGTGGACTGCAGCCCACCAGGCTCCTCCATCCATGGGACTTCCCAGGCAAGAGCACTGGAGTGGGGTGCCATTGCCTTCTCTGATATCTTCATGAGAGATTGTTAAACTCAATCTGGAGTTCTGGGAGCCTGTGTTCTACAAGAAAATCAGCCCAGGTTTTTCCTTTCCTCCATCTCACCTGGTAGTTTTAACCCCTCCTCCACCCTTTCCTAATCACAAGAAAGTAACAATATTAAGTCTACTTCTCTCCATCATTAGAAGGTATAAGCAGAAGTTTCAGGACTTTTCTGACTCAACAGTGAGGCTTGCGGGAGGGGAGGGTGGGTAGAAGAGCTCTTCTTCACCATCCTCCATTTCTTCTCCTGATTGTCATCTTCTAAATATATGACATGAGGTCATGACTCTTCTCTTGTCTGTTTCTTGTCGTTGAACATTGTGACTGCTTTCATCTTTTTTTTTTTCCTTTTGGTTCATTTTACTAATTTGTAATGTGGTGAGATTCTGTCATCATTTTATTATCTCCCATCTTTACCAAGAAGCATTAATAGCAATTTGATTGTAAAGCAATTGTGCATACAGTTTGAAATGATTTAAAGAGATATATAGTATTTTAATATCATAATAACTCGTAGGAAACAATTTATCCATTAGTTTCCTATGACATTGCGTGATTTTCAATTTGAGTCATCTCCTCAGCTATACGACATGAACTAAGACCACTTGGTATCCTCTTCTTAATTCACGCTGCTGCAGAGAGTTCCATTTAAGCTGATATTGTAATCTCTTCAGACTTTATGTTACGATTTTAAAGGGAGAATCCAGGTCAAAGAGGAAGAAGTGGCAACCTGTGACTTGACCCCTTTGTTCGCTGCTCTGTTTGACTGCACCTTGCAACCAGGTCCCCATCAGGAGCTTGGTTATTTATTTGCTAAAACTTGTTGAACTCTCTCACAGTCATGTCTTGGAACAAACAAGATAACAGTGGAAAATAAAATATCTATGAGAACCAAAAGGACTCATTTCAGTTTTAGGAACAAGAAATACGACAGAAACCTAAGTTACAGAGGGCTCACAGATTCATCTGAAGGGTTAAACACCTCTAAACTGCTGGGCCGAAGGCACCAACCTCTTCATCTGAATCTTTAGGCCAAAACACACAAAACGAGCTCCCAACAATGAAGCTTTTTCCATCATCACTGTTGCGGAATACTGGAAAATAATATTGCCCGACTCCCCCAAAAAAGAATGGGAAAATAAGCACATGGGAAACAAAAGGAGGTAACTTCCACTTGGATCCTTTTGCTTACTGAAGAAATCACAGAAAATCATGGAAAACCAGCTGCCAGGGTTAGCAAGTTGTATAAAATGAATACTGGTGAGATAGCTGTAGGGTCAGGTCATTCAAGATGGCTGTTCTCTTGCTCTCTTTGCATCCCCTGATTGACCAGGCTCTGCTTCACTCACGCTGTAACCAAGCAGGACCCCACGGGGCCTTGAGGGGGCGGGAAGGGCAGGCCTTCCCCCATATCCTCTGCTTTGGTTCCTCTCTGAAGTACCTGCTGCTTCTGCTGCTAAGTCGATTCAGTCGTGTCCGACTCTGTGTGACCTCATAGACGGCAGCCCATTAGGCTCTCCGTCCCTGGGATTCTCCAGTCAAGAACACTGGAGTGGGTTGCCATTTCCTTATCCAATGCGTGAAAGTGAAAAGTGAAAGTGAAGTGGCTCATTTGTGCCTGACTCTTAGCGACCCCATGGACTTCAGCCTACCAGGCTCCTCCATCCACGGGATTTTCCAGGCAACAGTACTGGAGAGGGTTGCCATTACCTTCTCCCCTGAAGTACCTAGATAATAGTATTTGATGCACATTTCCTGGTTGTTTTTTTAACAACTCCCCCTCTCCAACAAATAGAAGACAGTTAGCTACTTGATGACCATGAGCACATAGCCCCAGGCCTCCTGCAGCCTAAGGACTGATACTGTTAACCCCTGTGACACCACTCTGCTACCTCACCATCAGCCAGAGAGTTGTGCAGAAGCTGACAATAGACCCAGAAACCCTCCCCCTTCTTCACCTGGCCTTTAAAAGTGTTACGCCAAAACCCTTCGGGGAGCTCAGGGCTTATCAGGGCACGAGCCCCCCGTCTCTTCACAGGGCCCGGCAGTAAAATTTGTTTGCTCCAAACTCTGAAGTTTCCGTTTGTTTGGGCTCACTGTGCGTTGAGCATGTGAACTAGCATTAATAACATGAGTATCCAGTTCTCTTAATTACAGGGCATCATCAGTGACTGCCTACCGTGCTTGCCCCCCTCCCCCCAGCTGCAGGTTTCCCTGGTAACTGATGAGCCACGCTGACGTCATTGGCCCCGTAAGTGATGCATCCTCCTCTGCTCCGGGTTGTGAAGGTTCCTGCCGTCGTTAGTCCGCCACCGCCAGCCACGGTGGGGTGTAGTTCCATGACCTTTCGCTTCAGACAGGTAAGATTCCCTTCCCAGTAAACAGTTGATGTTTTTGTTGCTATTTCCGGGTTCTTTCTTTGGTCTTGAGGCTGGCAACTACAAGGCTTACGGTTCTGTGGGGTGCAGCCCAACAATTGATGAGTGAACCAGGAGGCTGAAGAGACTCCTGTGAGAGCCAAGACGTCGGGAAATAAGAACGGGGAACTGAAAGGTGCTGGGGGGACCCTGGCATAGCTGTGCACTAAGGAATGGGTGCCCACAAGGCCCAGATGGTCAGGGCCTGTCTGAATTGGGACCCCAAGGTGTACAACCCTACTGAGGGCGCTGAAGAAGAGGAAGAAGGCTGGGAGGAGGCCACAGAGGCCCCGTTTCGTGGGATAGAGGTGAAGAGCAGCTCCCTTCTTCAGAGCAGAGGCAGCTGACTACTATGAGAGATGCTTATCGTGATACTGATGATATCCTGTTAACCTCAGAGTCTGGTTTATACTTTTAAAAGTAGCAGCCCTGCATTTGCGCTCATCTGACTGCACAGGGGTGGCCGCTGAATACAGACAAAATGCAGGAACCTGGATTATCTAGCAAATACTTGCTGTTACGTGGTTGGGTAAGATAAACATTTACACTACAGAATTACGGCCACAGGTTTTAGGGATATCAACCCAGGGACAGGCTTGTGAATTCGATGTGGCCAGTTAACCGGAAGAGTTTGGTTGGGGCCTGTGGCAATGACAAAATGAGTACCTTTGGTCTTCTGATCCCAGCTATAGAAAGGGGCAGAGTAATGACACTGTGTGTCGGAGCTAACCGCTACATGCGGGCTAGTGTGTGACAACAGGTGCAAGGCATTACGAAAGGCCTACCTGAGGCCTTGAATAAAACCACTCTTTGGGAGCCCGTAACAGCTGTGCGTGATGCATGGCACTCTCCTGGACTTGAATAGAAACCAAGGGGCCTGCTTTACCAGCCATGAACTTCAGGTTTGGGCCAGCAGAAATGACACACACTGGCCTTTCCACCTGCCCTACAATCCCACTGCTGCCGGGCTCATGGGAAGTGTAGGTAGACTACTCAAATGACAGTTAGGACGAAAACTTGCTCAGGACCAGGCGGCTAACCAAGCCCTGTGGACTATAACTGAATGTCCAGTGTTTGCACCATGAACCCAGAGGCAACTAGGTCCTTCACTCAGGACAGTAACTCACTTTCACCTTTGACAAAGGATCTAACCCCTCCACCTCCACCCTGCCAGGGGAACAAACCATAAAACGGGCCTGAGACTGGCAGGTAAATCCCTGGTAGTTTGGGTCTTCTGCCTTTTGGGGAATAGGATCAAAAAGGGACTTAGATTTCACCTGTCTTCTACCTGGTCACACCTAAAACTACTAAAGTAATCTGGGCCCTTATGGGAGAGGTACCATTACATTAACCTTGGCGTCTGTTGATGTGTGTGGTCTCCAGTCCTCGGCTCCAACTGTGGCAGCTGAGGCTGGACAGGTAGTGTGGCACTGCCAGCCAGGACAAAACCCCAGGCAGGGGTGGTATTGTCTCAGAATGCTGTGACTGCCTGGACTTTGCTTAATAGTCATGTCTCCCCTGATTGTGCCTGTCAAACATCTCACGTTTCATGCCTAGTCTGAGCAGAGGAAATCTGTTAAGGACTGGGTGACAAGGGTGGTCTCACTATGAAGTGAGTCTGATTGCTGGGTCAGCAGTGAGACACCATGGAAAGTTGACCAGGCTAATGCCACTACGTGGGGACAATTGAAAATGCCTACCTCCTTCCTGTCCTGCATGCCAGGAGTCTGGCTCCAGAATTTGCCCACCTCTTGGTGAATCACTGTTTTGAGCATACTAAGTATCTTAACTCTTGATACCCTTTAGCTGCTGTTGTTTGTATTGCATTTGTGGTATTTGGTGTCAGCTATACACTTCTGTATAGCTGACCCCAGGGATATCATGGAAAAGGGGCATACCAAGATTGTAAGGGTTGTACAGTGTATGTAGGGGTGGAGTGAGTAGTCAGGCCACTTAAGATGACTATTCTCTTGCTCTCTCTCTATATTCCTTCAATCCTCTTAATTATAGGGCTTAATCAGTAGCTAGACCACAGAGTGAAAGTTGTGCAAGAATACTGGAGTGGGTTTCCATTCCCTTCTCCAGGGGATCTTCCCAACCCAGGGATCAAACCTGGGTCTCCTGCATTATAGGCAGATTTGTTTACCATTTGAGCCATCAGGGAAGCCGTCGTGCTTGCCTCTGCCCCAGTCGCTGGTTTCCCTGGTAACTGATGAGCCCACCTGATGTCAATTTCACCTATAAATGGTAGCCTCCTTCTCCACAGGTAGTGAAGGCTGCTGTCACGTTCTGCCTGTTCTCTACCATAGGTAGTGGGTTGTCACTCCAGAACATTCTGCTTTGGACTGGTAAGATTCTCTATCCAATGAACAGTTGATTGTCTCTGTAGCTGTTTCCAGGCTTTTTTCTTTGGTCTTGAGACTGGGAAACAAGGCTTGCAGGCCTGCGGGGTGCAGCCCAGCAATACCCTATAGCTAGTTTTAGATGTGACTGAAAGACTTTATTACTGACTTTTTGGCTGTGCTGGGTTTTCACTGTTGTGCGGGCTTTTCTCTGTGAGTGGGGGCTACTTTCTAGTCGTGTTGCATGGGTTTCTCATCACGGTGGCTTCTCTCGTTGCGGAGCACAGGCTTAGGGTATGTGGGCTTCAGTAGTTGCGGCATGTGAGCTCTAGACCACGGGGACTTAGATGCTTCTAGGCACGTGGGATCTTCATGGATCAGGGATCAAATCCACGTCTCCTGCATTGGCAGGAGGATTCTTTATCACTGAACCATGAGGGTTGGACATGGGTTGTGTTAAAAAAAAAAAATCAAAGCCTTCCTTAGGGAAGGTTAGATATGGCTGCAAGTGCCAGCCTCCAAACCCTCTGACCAGAACTGGCTACACAAATTATGAGGCCCCTTGCATTAAAAACTAAACTTCAGGACTGAACAGAGCATTGAACAAAGGACAGACCCTCTGTATGTGGAGCCTTGTGCATCTACACAGGCCACACGCTGATGAAGCTGGCCTGCCTTCCACTCCTGAATTTTTGCTCCACTGCTTTTTACCTTTTTCTAGCTTTCCTGTTTTTTGTCTTCGACGTTTAGGGTCTGTAGCTGCTTGCTCGGAGAAGGCAATGGCACCCCACTCCAGTACTCTTGCCTGGAGGATCCCATGGATGGAGGAGCCTGGTGGGCTGCAGTCCATGGGGTCGCTTGGGATCGGACATGACTGAGCGACTTCACTTTCACTTTTCACTTTAATGCATTGGAGAAGGAAACGGCAACCCACTCCAGTGTTCTTGCCTGGAGAATCCCAGGGACGGGGGAGCCTGGTGGGCTGCCGTGTATGGGGTCGCACAGAATCGGACACGACTGAAGCGACTTAGCAGCAGCTGCTGGCTGGAAGTGCTGGAGAGGCAGAGGTGGAGGGAGATGCAGCGCTCCCTGGTGACATTCCTGAAGCATTGCATAACCTCCTGGGAGGACTGCAGGCATCTTCTGGGTTCCCTTTTGGGCTTTGTTACAATCAGTTTTATAGCCATAGTCCAGTGTAAACAATACTTTAGGATACAAGTGAATTTAGTTATTCCAAAATTTATTCGTTTAAAGCCAAGCCTCCTCCCCCACCCTTTCTGTTGGTTAGATTTGATGGAGTCAGGGAGGGTCAGCACACAAGGCAAGGCTAAGAGCACTAAGTCAGTTCATTGCAAATGAAATCCACATGGGTCATCAATCTCCCAGCCAAAGTTAAAAGTCAGCTTTGATTAAGGATTTGTTCTAGATTAAGATAAGAATTAGAAATGCCTAACCTGAAACTCTGCAATAGGCTAGAGCCCTGGATAAGCTTCTGATGAGTTTTGAATATCAGACTAAAGAACATAAAGATTATTTTGGTTAAGACATGGGGCTGCCAAAGGATTGGCACAATCATATGTACGTTATAGAAAGATACTTCTAAGGCCACAATTTATGGAAAAAATTGAGGCTGGGATATTGGACAATAAAAGTCTGAACTCTTAAAGACAAGGGGTATGTAGAAGTTGAATTCTTATTCTTTTTTTCATTTTTTACTTGAAGTAGAATTGATTTATAATATTATACAACTGTGACTCAAATTCTTATGTTATACTCCATTGAAAGTTATTATAAAGTATTGGCTATATTCCCTGTGCTATATGGTATATCCTTGTAGCTTATTTTACACGTAGTAGTTTGTACTTCTTAATCCCCTACCCCTATCTTGCCTCTCCCCACTTCCCTCTCCCTACTGGCAACCACTAGTTTGTTTGTTAGTTTGTTCACTAGATCTGTGAGTCTGTTTCATGATATACATTCATTTTGAGTTCACACACTAGTGATAACATGGAATATTTGTCTTTCTCCGACTTGTTAAGCGTAACAACCTCCAGGTCTAGCCATGTTGCAAAAGGCAAAACGTCTTTCTTTTTTATGGCTGAGTAATACTCTGTTGTGTATATATACCACATCTTTATTCATCTGTTGATGAACACGGGGGTTGCTTCCATGTCTTGACTATAGTAAATCTGCTATGAACATTGGGGTGTATGTATCTTTTTGAATTTGTGTTTTCATTTTCTTCAGATATATACCCAGGGGTGGAATTGCTGGATCATCTGGTATTTCTATTTTGACTTTTTGAGGAAACTTCATACTGTTTTCTATAGTGGCTATACCAATTTACATTTTCAACAACAGTGTAGGAGTGTCCCCTTTTGTAGAAATTGAATTTTGATGATGGAATTTGATGGAATGGGTATCTGGGAGTCAGAGTGGACATTTGGGGCTTAGATATTTTGTAACTTAGATTAACATAAGTACTGATGCCATTATTTGATATAGGGAGCACCAGCAAATTGCCGTTAAAATTCCTACCAGGGGTGAATTTTGGGGGGCCTCTACTCTACATAGTAAGATAGTAATAAGATACTTACCTTTAGATTTCCATTTTCAGTCACATCTTTAGAGATCTAGTCCATTATGACTTTTGAAATTATCAAGCAAGATTTAAAGTTTATTAGAAAATAGGCTTCAGTAAAGCTAGTGAAAGTGAAAGTCTCTCAGTTGTGTCTGACTCTTTGTGACCCCATGGACTATACACTTCACGGAATTCTCCAGGGCAGAATACTGGAGTGGGTAGCCTTTCCCTTCTCCAGAGGATCTTCCCAACTGAGGGATCTAAAGTCACTATTAATAATAATAATAAAAAAAAAACCCTAGAATATAGCTGAGACAGATGTCTTCCAAAGAGTTTCAATAAAAAGCTGTTATAATGTAAGGTATTACACTATGGATAATACTCTTACATTCTGTACAGAACTCTGTCAGAATGACTGACTTCCTCAATTTGGGATAAAATGTTTGAATTCTGCTGTAATCACATACTCATTATGGTGGCAATGAGATTTTCTTTACAGAGGCTTTGAGGGCTCTGTAATCTCACAACTTTAGAATAGAAAGCTATGTAGTAACAGTATTTTTTCAAGTTTGAATTGAGAGGCAAGTTACCAGGATTTGATAACCTCCAGAAACAAAAAATCCTTAGTGATGGTGGAGACTTTTCCCCCCCTCTGTTCATCTTCCTGAGGGAGCTGCCTGAGCCTGTATTTCTGAATCCATACACTGAATAAATCCAACTTTGCCAATACAATTTTTAAATTGTACTAACTTTTTAAAACAAAGTTTAAAAGCTTCAAAAACTAAATCTTCTGATTAATGTGGCCTGAAAACTCAATCCTGTAATGCTCTTCTAATTTATTTTTCAAATGTCTGTAGTTATAGAAGGAATATACTTTAATTTGTAAAGAGTCTGTGAGAAATTTATTCATGCTTTTTTTTCATATGTGTAAGGGTGTTTTTTGGGTTGTCACAATGAGTGAGGCCCTTATTAGAATTACTGTCTGGAAACCAAAGGTATATCCTATAATGCAGGGGTTAGATACCTGAAATCCTGGATAACTGTAGGCTTCTTTGCCTTTAAAAATATTACCAGAATATGTGTAGCTGTATTCATATAAGCCTGTTGTATTGTTCACCTGGCATACACATGGTATCTCAATATTCAGGGTTTCTTTATATCTCTCTTCTCCACTCTCTAGATGATGCGGTTATTATTGTGGCAAAACAAACTATCCCCAAACTTAGTGATGCTCACATCAAGCCTTTTAGTATAGTTCACATAATCAGTAGATCAGGAGTTTGAACAAGGCTTGGCTGAGCAATTCGTTTGCTGCTTGTGTCATCAGTTGAAGGTATTCTGTAGTACCCAACTGGTGGATGGGCTGCTGTACGACACACAAGATAATGTCCCTGCTCTTCTGGCTTCCTGGCAGGAGTGGTTGGGAGGCTGAGCTTAGCGGGGACTATTGTCCAGAGTGCCTACACATGATGTACCAGCATGGTAGCTTCCGTGTTGTCAGAGTTAAGTGGTGGCTGGATTTTCCAAAAAAGTTGTCCCAGGAGAGCTGAGAAGAAGGTGTATCACCTTTTGTGACTTAATGTTTGAAACCACACAGTATCACTTATCACAGTGTCACCACACAATAGCACAGACTATTGGTTGAAGCAGTCACAAACTCACCAGATTCCAAGGATGAAAACATAGAAAGCTGTCTTTTAAAGGGATAAGCATGAAAAAGTTTGTGGCCATTTCATATAAACTACAGACTTCCCTGGTGGCTCCAAGGGTAAAGAATCTGCCTGTAATGCCAGAGACCTGGGTTTGATCCCTGGGTTGGGAAGATCTCCTGGAGAAGGAAATGGCAACCCACTCTTGCTTGGAGAATTCCATGAGCAGAGGAGGCTGATGGGCTACAGTCCACCAGCCCACAAAGAATCAGACACGACTGAAGGACTTACTCATTTAATATTGAGTATCTAATATGTGCTAAATACTCTGCTGGTCTTAGGGATAATGAACATAGGAAATAAAATGCATGCCCTCCTATTAGGTGGGAGAAAATCATGAAAACAGAATCAAAACAAATAACTACATAATAAAAGTAAGTGCTAGAGACTTCCCTGGAGGTCCAGTATGCAGAGGGTCTGGGTTTAATCCCTGGTCAGGGAACTAGATTTGCATGCCACAACTTAGACTTGGTGCAGCCAAATAAATAAATATTTTTTAAAAAAGTACTGTGAAGAGCTAATCTGCTCTGGAGATCAAAGGAAGAACTTCCTGTAAAAAGGGTATTTCAGGAACTGAAGAATGAGCAGAATGTAGCCAAGCTGGGGAGGGAAGGAGCAGACGATCAGGCTGAAGGAGGATGGTCTGGGAAGGTACAAAGTGTTCAAAGAACAGAGAAATACTATATGGCTGGATATTGAGAGTAAGGTGGAAGTGGCCCATATTTTGCCTACTTTTTAAAGGATTTTGTAAATTATCACAGAATAAATGACGTGTTTTTTTTTTTTTAATCAGGGGAGTTAGGACCTGATCAGATTAGAAGTTTTACTGTAACTTTGTTTGCTTTGAGCTCCAAGTGAAGGCAGTTGTCTCAGTCATAATCAGTTTATAGCACAGCATCCGTGATGCATGCTAGGCATCTTTCCTCTTCTTAGTCTTCTTAACCTTCATCTTCCCGCTTCCATTTCCCTTCTTCCATCAAAGGCTGCTACTCTAAAGTGATTAATGTAAATCCTTGGCAAGATATATATCATTCAAAGATATGGTGTATTTATCTATTAGGTGTGCCTTACATTTGCATAAATATTATGTGCTAGCTCTTGTTCTTTTTCCCATTCAACATTTTATCCACAAAGTTTATACTTGGGGTAGTGGTGAAAAGTATTTAACCAAAAGCACTTAAAAGCATGACCTCAAATTTTCAATTTTGGCCTCTCAAAATTAAAATTTCTCCATTTAAACCCTGGCTCCGCCACTTTTTAGCTATCTGACCTTAAGCAAATTGCGTCACCTCTCCTCTCCTTGGTGTCCACGATTAGGAATACTATAATGGAACATTGGGTTGAATAAAGGTGGTGCAGATAAACATTACTTTGTCGACAAAGGTCTGTCTAGTCAAGGCTATGGTTTTTCCAGTAGTCATGTATGGATATGAGAGTTGGACCATAAAGAAAGTTGAGCGCTGAAGAATTGATGCTTTTGAACTGTGGTGTTGGAGAAGATTGTTGAGAGTCCCTTGGACTGCAAGGAGATCAAACCAGTCCATCCTAAAGGAGATCAGTCCTGAATATTCATTGGAAGGACTGATGCTGAAGCTCTAGTACTTTGGCCACCTGATGTGAAGAACTGACTCATTAGAAAAGACCCTGATGCCGGGGAAGATTGAAGGCAGGAGGAGAAGGGGACAACAGAGGATGCGATGGTTGGATGGCATCACTGACTTGATGGACATGAGTTTGAGCAAGCTCCAGGAGTTGGTGATGGACAGGAAAGCCTGGCATGATGACGTCCATGGGGTCACAAAGAGTCAGACACGACTAATCGACTAAACTGAACTGAGATAAACAAAGAGCCTGGCAAATAATAAATAAGCTAGCATTTCTCCCCCCGCCCCCCGAAACTTAAAATTTACTCATTGAAGTAAAAGAATTGCTGAATTGATAAAATTGAATAACTTATTCCTCCAAGTTACTAGTTTGCTTAAAAATCACAAAAGAAAGGGGTGAAAAAAAAGAAGTTAGAGATTCTTAGTATTATCATTACCTGCAGTTCATTAAGGGCTTCCCAGGTGGCACTAGTGGTAAAGAATCCACCTGCCAACGCAGAAGACAGACATGGGTTCCATCTCTGGGTGGAAAAGATCCCCTGGAGGAGGGCATGGCAGCCCACCTGGGTAATCCCATGGACAGATGAACCCTGACGGCGACAATCCATAATGTCATAAAGAGTCAGACACAACTGAAACAACTTAGCACACAGTTCATGTAGTTCATTAAATATTCACTATTATCCTCAGTTCACTGTTTCTGACAACTGAATAGGACTGTCATATGCCTCCACCCCATCTGGCTTATGTAGTTCCTTAGTGACGGACAACACAGACTCTAATTCTCTGTTACACCATTTCTCCCTTATAAATCTATTTAAGAGTTACTCTGAGTAACACAAGTAATATTGACAAGTCACAGGATGTGTGCTGACCCAGATCTACTAACTGCTAAATTTCATCCTCTTTAGAATGGCTATAGTAGTTTATACTCTTAACTAATTGAGGCAGGGATATGTAGGCTTGAATGGGCTTTCCTGGTGGCTCAGTGGTAATGAACTCGCTTGTCAATGGAGCGGGTGTGGCTTGGTCCCTGGGTCAGGAGGATTCCCCTGGAGAAGGAAATGGCAACCCACTCCACTATTCTTGCCTGGGAAATCC
Organism: Bos indicus x Bos taurus; assembly: GCF_003369695.1. Taxonomy (NCBI): domain Eukaryota; kingdom Metazoa; phylum Chordata; class Mammalia; order Artiodactyla; family Bovidae; genus Bos; species Bos indicus x Bos taurus. Next base: position 31,651,773 of record NC_040095.1, read on the forward strand.
CATGGACAGAGGAGCCTGGCGGGTTGCAGTCCATGGGTCTCAAAGTGTCTTAGTGACTAAGCAACAACAAAGGTAGGCCTGCGCATCTTGGAACAGTTCAGGACTATCTTGAATATCCCAGGTCTGGCACTCTCTGGGGGTGGGATGAGAGGGATGAGAAGACTTTCTTGGCCTGCTTTTAATCCTGACTTTTTGTTCTGCCCACTCCTTTTCCTTTCTGCAACAGATGTTGGTTCCCAGGGCACTCCCTAATAGTCTGCATGCTAAACTTTGCTTCCTGGAGAACCTCAAACTGAGACTCTGTGCTATTTTTCAACTAAATTTTTAAACAATTTTATACATTAATCATTCAAATAATATAAATTTTACAACATGCCAATGAGAAGACCACCTAATTTTGTCACACTGTTGAAATAATTGTTTTCTTTCTGTTCTGCTTCCTCTCTTTTTGAAAAACTAGTTTTTCCAAGCAACTCTATTAAAGAAAGTAAAATATTGAAGGATAGCAGATTATGCCACCCCAAATTATGCTTCTTTGGCATACAGATTATTTTGACGCTGATTATTTTGAGAAACTGCAGACACATAAGTTCTGAAACCAGTAGAAGGTACCTTCTGTAAGAGTAATTTACACTAGAAGTGGGGCCTATACAAGGAAGAGAGTTATTGTTCAGTCACTCAGTTGTGTCTGTCTCTGAGACCCCATGGGCTGCAGCATACCAGGCTTCCCTGTCCATCACCATCTCCTGGAGTTTGCCCAAACTCATGTCCATTGCTTCAGTGATGCCACCCAACCATCTCATCCCTGTTTCCCCCTTCTCCTCCTGCCCTCAGTCTTTACCAACAACAGGGTCATTTCCAATAAGTCGGTTCTTTGCACCAGGTGGCCAAAGTAATGGAGCTTCAGCTTCAGCGTCAGTCCTTCCAATGAATATTAGGGTTGATTTCCTTGACTGGTTGGATCTACTTGCAGTCCAAGGGACTCTCAAAAGTCTTCTCTGGCACTACAGTTCAAAAGCATCAATTCTTCAGCGCTCAGCCTTCTTTATGGTCCAATTCTCACATCTGTGCATGACTATTCCATTGCTCCTCAGATATGCAGATGACACCACCCTTATGGCAGAAAGTGAAGAGGAACTCAAAAGCCTCTTGATGAAAGTGAAAGTGGAGAGTGAAAAAGTTGGCTTAAAGCTCAACATTTAGAAAATGAAGATCATGGCATCCGGTCCCATCACTTCATGGGAAATAGATGGGGAAACAGTGGAAACAGTGTCAGACTTTATTTTTCTGGGCTCCAAAATCACTACAGATGGTGACTGCAGCCATGAAATTAAAAGACGCTTACTCCTTGGAAGGAAAGTTATGACCAACCTAGATAGCATATTCAAAAGCAGAGACATTACTTTGCCAACAAAGGTCCGTCTAGTCAAGGCTATGGTTTTTCCTGTGGTCATGTATGGATGTGAGAGTTGGACTGTGAGGAAGGCTGAGCGCCGAAGAATTGATGCTTTTGAACTGTGGTGTTGGAAAAGACTCTTGAGAGTCCCTTGGACTACAAGGAGATCCAATCAGTCCATTCTGAAGATCAGCCCTGGGATTTCTTTGGAAGGAATGATGCTGAAGCTGAAACTCCAGTACTTTGGCCACCTCATGCGAAGAGTTGAGTCATTGGAAAAGACTCTGATGCTGGGAGGGATTGGGGGCAGGAGGAGAAGGGGATGACAGAGGATGAGATGGCTGGATGGCATCATTGACTCGATGGACATGAGTCTGAGTGAACTCCGGGAGTTGGTGATGGACAGGGAGGCCTGGCATGCTGCGATTCATGGGGTTGCAAAGAGTCAGACATGACTGAGCGACTGATCTGGTCTGATTCCATTGCTTTGACTCTACGGACCTTTGTCATCAAAGTGATATCTCTGCTGTTTAATATGCTGTCTAGTTTTGTCATAGCTTTTCTTCCAAGGAGCAAGCGTCTTTAAATTTCATGACTGCAGTCATCGTCCTCAGTGATTTTGGAGCCCAAGAAAATAAAGTCTGTCACCATTTCCATTTTTCCCCATCTATTTGCAATGAAGTGATGGGACTGGATGCCATAATCTTAGGCAAGAATATTGGATGGGGTAGCCATTCCCTTTTCCAAGGTATCTTTCTGACCCAGGAATCGAACCAGGGTCTCTTGCATTGCAGGTGTATTCTCTACTGTCTGAGCCACCAGGGAAGCCCAGAGAGCTAACACCAGAGGTAACAGTCACCTGAGGTACCTACCTTCAAGGCAGGCAACATTAATTTAACAAACATTTAATTTCCACTTTTCACCTTCCCATGAATTGCCTTCTCTCTCTTTGAAATCCAGACCTTCATCACTTTCATTAGGTCAGAACTGTACATAAGCCTCAATTGTCTGGCTGCTTTTTGACTCACACATCTTTGAAAGGCTCCTTATATAAGAACATAATTAAAATAGTGTTTTTTTCCTGTTTATGACAGTTTAAGTCAGCCACAGAACCTAGAAGGGTAGATGGAGAAGTTTTCCTCTCTTACAATATTAATATGCTAAAACTTGATTTTCTTTTCCTTTTTTTTGAATTAACACATTGATTTTCTAAAATTTGTTTTTAATTGGAGGATAGTTGCTATATAATCTTTATAGTTTCTGATATAATCAACAATGAAGCAGCTGTAAGTATACATATGTCCCCTCCTTATTGAACCTCCTGCCCCTCTTCATAGACCACTAAGCTGAGTTCCTTGCTATACAGCAGCTTCCCACTAGCTAGCTATTTTACACAAGATTATATATGTTAGTGCTACTCTCAATTCATCCCACACTCTCCTTCCCCCACTGTGTCCACAAATCTGTTCTCCACATATACATCTCTATTCCTGCTCTGAAAATAGGCTCATCAGTACCATCTTTGTAGATTCCATATGTGTGTGTTAATATACAATATTTGTTTTCTCTTTATGACTTCATTCTTTTTGATAGACTCTGGTTCATCCACCTCACTGCAACTGACTTAGTTTTGTTCCTTTTTATGGCTGAATAGTATTCCATTGTGGTGGAGAAGGCAGTGGCACCCCACTCCAGTACCCTTGCCTGGAAAATCCCATGGATTGGAGGAGCCTGGTGGGCTGCAGTCCATGGGGTCACTAAGAGTCGGACACGACTGAGCAACTTCACTTTCACTTTCCAGTTTCATGCATTGGAGAAGGAAATGGCCTCCCACTCCAGTATTCTTGCCTGGAGAATCCCAGGGACAGGGGAGCCTGGTGGGCTGCCGTCTATGGGGTCGCACAGAGTCCGACACGACTGAAGTGACTTAGTAGCAGCAGTATTCCATTGTATGTATGTACTACAACTTCTTTATCTGTTCATCAGCTGATGGACATCCAGGTTGCTTCCATGTCCTGGCTATTATAAATAGTGCTGCAATGAACATTGGGGTACATGTCTTTTAAAAAAATTATTTATTTTTGGCTGTGCTGGATCTTGGTTGCTGTGCACTGGCTTTCTTTGCCTGTGGTGAGTGGGGGCTTCTCTCCAGCTGTGGTGCATGGGCTTCTCATTGTGGTGGCTTCTTGTGTTGCAGAGCAAAGGTTTGAGAGTGTGCCGACTTCAGTAGCTGTAGCAGGTGGGCTCAGTAGTTGTGACGCATAGGCTTAGTTGTCCCACTGCATGTGCAGTCTTCCTGGACCAGGGATCAATGTGTACCCTGCAATGGCAAGTGGACTCTTAACTGCTGAATCACTAGGGAAGTCCACGTGAGTCTTTTTGAACCATGGTTTTCTCAAAGTATATGCCCAGTAGTGGGCTTGCTGGGTCATATGGTAGTTTTATTCTTAGTTTCTTAAGGAATCTCCATAGTGGCTGTATCAATTTATATTCCCACCAACAGTACAAGAGGGTTCCCTTTTCTCCACATCCTCTCCAGCATTTATTGCTTGTAGATATTTTGATGATGGCCAGTCTGACCAGTGTGAAGTGATACCTCATTGTAGTTTTGATTTGCATATGTCTAATAAAGAGCAGTGTTGAACATTTTTTCATGTGTTTGTTGACCATCTGTATGTGTTCTTTGGAGAAATGTCTGTTTAAGTCTTCTGCCCATTTTTTTATTGGGCTGTTTGTTTTTCTGATATTCAGTGGAGTGAATGGCTTGTATATTTTGGAAATTAATCCTTTGTCAGTTGCTTCATTTGCAATTATTTTCTCCCATTCTGGGAGTTGTCTTTTCATCTTGTTTACAGTTTCCTTAGATGTGCAAAGGCTTTTAAATTTAATTAGGCCCCATTTGTTTATTTTTGTTTGTATTTCCATTACTCTAGGAGGTGGGTCAAAGAGAATCTTGCTGCAATTTATGTCAGAGTGTTCTGCATGGGTTTTATAGTTTCTGGCCTTGCATTTAGGTCCATTTTGAATTTATTTTTGTGTATGGTGTTAGGAAGTGCTCTAATTTCAGTCTTTTACATGGTTCAATCCCTGAGTGGGGAAGATCCCCTTGAGGAGGGCAAAGCAACCCACTCTAGTATTCTTGTCTGGAGAATCCCATGGACAGAAGAGCCTGGCGGGCTACAGTCCACAGGGTTGCAAAGAGCCAGACATGAGTGAAGTGACTGAGCACAGACAGTATGTTACTTGGATGCATAGGATATCTCCTTCTCCAAGGTTGGGAAATACAACCAACCTACCAAATACATGAAAATAAAAACAGCAACTTAGACAAAATGAGGTGTTTAGCTTAGCAAAGTCTTACCCAGTCTCTAAACTGAAGACTGCTCAGTATCCAAACTGAGTCTTCCCAGTGCCTTTCAAACTGATGATAACCCACTCAGTGACTAAACTGAGCAAAATCTTCCCAAGTCCTTTGAGAATAACGTAGGTACATCTTCTTGAGACCAAGTTTCAAGGATAACCTCTTCCCTCACTGAGTAAAACTTAGGATTGTCAACCAATAATATGAGATCCTGGAACCAGGATGTCTGGACTCCTCGAGGAGGCAGGTGGGCACAAGAGGCCTCCACTGATTCCAAGGCTCTGGATTCTCGTAGAATTCAGGTGAAAGAGAGGAATCTGCTCTGGTCCCTTCATTGGTTGCCATAACTGTGGACTTCAAAAATATTCACAACCTAAAAGTTAAGACTTATGTTTTATTTCTTGGGAATTTTTAGGATTTCAAGCCCTGGAGACAGCATCTCAAGTGACCCTTCTTCCTATTCTTTTTATTTCTCTTTGTTAAAACTAGCTTCTTACTCTGTGCATCCATTCTTCTCCTGAATCCTTCGTTCATCTTAATGATCACTATTCTGAACTATTTGGAACTCCTCCTTGAGTGGATTGCCTATCTCCACTTCACTTAGTTCTTCTGAGGTTTTATCTTGTTCCTTTGTTTGGAACATGAGGCATCTGTTCCTGTGTCACCTTATTTTGCCTAAATTGCTGTTTTTATTTTTATGTATTTGGTAGGTTGATTATGGCTTCCCTGGTGGCTCAGACAGTAAAAGCGTCTGCTTACAATGCGGGAGACCTGTGTTTGATCCCTGGGTTGGGAAAACCCCTGGAGAAGGAAATGGCAACCCACTCCAGTATTCTTGCCTGGAAAATCCCATAGATGGAGGAGCCTGGTAGGCTACAGTCCATGGGGTCGCAAAGAGTCGGACACGACTGAGCAACTTTTCTTTTTCTTTTCTATGGAGAAGGAAATGGCAACCCACTCCAGTATTCTTGCCTGGAGAATCCCAGGGACAGAGGAGCCTGGTGGGCTGCCATCTATGAGGTTGCACAGAGTCTGACACGACTGAAGCGACTTAGCAGCAGCAGCAGGTTGATTATATTTCCCAGCCTTGGAGAAGGAGACATCCTGTGCATCCAAGTAGCATACTACCCCTTGTAACTCAAGCTATATGCTCTCGAGGCTTCCCCTATGAGGGCTGTGGGGGTCTTTCTGTTGTAGTGGGCTTACCATGTAGCATTCTGGCATAGTTGGTCAAGTTGATGGCCAGGCCATAACTTGTACTGAGAATGTAGGCTGCTGATTGATGGGACGAGGGCGTGAAGCAGCTGACTGTGGAGTCTCAGGGGACCCCAAGTCTTATGCCCACTCACTCCTGGACTGAGCCAGAGTCAGAAGACTCAGGGGTGTTGCCTGCCCTCTGGTGGGTAAAGCCAAGTTCAAGGATGAGAGCCAGGTCCTGGAGTCTGGTTGCAAAACCCAGGGGCCCCAAAGCTGGTGGGGCGGGACTGGTTTCTGACACAGTTGGGTTTAGGGTCAGAGTGTCTTGAAGTTTGTTGGCTTGCTAGTGGGCAGGGCCAAGGCCCAGCTAGTCTCAGGTCAGTCTCTGGTTTGCTGATGGACATGCTGGGTCTACAGGCTAGGGGATTCTCGTTTTCTTGAGTCTGGGGTGAGGCTGCTCCAGAGACCAGACCAGGCTCCCTGGAGGGCAGGGCTTGGACCCAGGGCATTCTGGGACTGGTGTCTGCCCAATGATGGATGCAGCTATATCTCAGGTCCCTCTGGTGTGTTGCAGGTTCATGTCCAGAGGTGGCTGTGGGCTCAGGGGGTCTTATTGCAGCCTGTCTCCTGGTGAGTGGGGTTTTGAACCCACTCAGCTAGTTGCTTGGCCTCAGGCATCCAAGTACTGGCCAGTTTTCCATGAATAAAGTCTTAGTCGCTCAGTCTTGTCTGACTCTTTGTGACCCCATGGACTGTAGCCCACCAGGTTCCTCTGTCCATGGGGATTCTCCAGGCAAGAATACTGGAGTGCGTTGCCATTTCCTTCTCTGGGGGATCTTCCCAGCCCAGGGATTGAGCTCAGGTTTCCTGCATTGCAAGCAGATTTTTTACTGTCTGAGCCACCAGAGAAGCCTTGGTGTCGTCAAAGATACTGGGCTGTAATTTTCTTTTATTGTAATGTCCTTGTCTGGTTTTGGTATGACAGTGATGGTGGCTTTATAGAATGTTTCTGGGAATGTGTCCTCCTCTTCAATTTTTTGGAATAGTTTAAACAGGATAGGTACAAGTTCTTTACATGTTTGGTGGAATTCTCCAGTGAAGCTATACAGTTCTGGACTTTTGAGGAAGTTTTAAAAATTACAGATTCTGTTTCACTTCTAGTGATCAGTCTGTTCACATTACCTCTTTCTTCTTGACTCAGTTTTGACAGGCTGTTTCTAGAAACTTGTCCATGTCTTCTAGGTTGTCAAACTTGTCAAATACAGCTTCATAGTATTCTCTTTTGAATTTTTAAAATTTCTGTGATTTCAGTTGTTGCAGTTTCTCCTCTTTCTTATTTTATTTGGTTCCTCTTGCTTTTCTTCTTGGTGAGCCTGGCTAGAAGTTTGTTAATTTTTGTTTCTTTTCAAAAAACCAGTTTTATTTTATTGAAACGAGTCTTAGTTTTATTGATCTCTTTGTTTTTTTTTGTTTGTTTGTTTGTTTGTTTTAAATCTGTCTCCTCTCTGATCTTTATTTCCTTTGTTCTGCTGACTTTGGCTTTTGTTCTTTTCAAATTCTTTTAGGTGATAGATCGGGTTGTTTATTTGTGATCTTTCTTGTATCATTATGAACTTCCCTCTTAACAATTGCTGTTGCTTTTTCCCATAGATTTTGTAGGTTGGGTTTTCATTTTTGTTTGCCTTGATATTTTCCAAAATTTTCCTCGGTTTCTTCATTGACCTATTGGTCTTTTAGTAACATGTTGTTTAGTCTCCATTTGTTTGTTATTTTCCCAATTTTCTTTCTGTGCTTAATTTCTAATTTCACACTATCGTGGTCAGAAAAGATGCTTTAAATAATTTCTGTCTTGTGAATTGTTTGGAAACCTGGTATATGGTCTCTTGAAGGTAACACACAAACTTGTTAACAATATGTATTCTGTTGTTTTGGATGTAGGGTATTATTGTAGCTGTCAAGTCCAAATGGCTTCTTGTATCATTTAGTATCTCTGTTGCCTTATTGATTTTTCAGATGATCTGTATATTGATATCAGTGAGTATTAAAGTTTCCTACTATTGCTGTGTTATTGTCCATTTCTCCCTTTACATCTGTTATTATCTGTTTTATATATTTAGGTACACCTATATTGGATGTGGGGCTTCCCAGGTGGTGCTCCTGCCAATGCAGGAGATGTAAGAGACCTGTTTTGGTCCCTGTGTTTGGAAGATCCTGTGGAGGAGGGCACAGCAACCCACTCCAGTATTTTTTCTTGGAGATTCCCATGGACAGAAGAGCCTGGTAGTCTACAGTCCATAGTGCTACAAAGAATCAGACACAACTGAAGTGACTTAGAACACATATTGGGTGCATGTATGTTAGTGAGTGTAATATCTTCTTGTGTTGATCTCTTTATTATTATATAATGCCCTTCTTTGTTTTTCTTTATAGTGTTTATTTTAGTCTTTTTTGTCTGATATGAGTATTGCTACCCCCACTTTCTTGTTTCTATCTGCATGAAATATTTTTCCATCCTCTCTTTCAGTATGTGTGTTTACCCTGAAGTGAGCCTCTTGTAGGCATACTATAGGTTCTTGTCTTTTTAAATCCGATTTGCCACTCTGTCTTTTGGTTGGAGCATTTTAGTCCATTGACTTTTTTTTTTTTTTTTTTTGGCTGCACTATGTGGCATGCTGGATCCTAGTTCCCTGACCAGGGGTTGAACATGTGCCCCCTGAATCGGGAGCTTGGAGTCTTAACGACTGGACCACCAGGGAAGTCCCAGTCCATTGACATTTAAAATGATTATTGATGGGTATGTAGTTATTGTCATTTTAAACCTATTTTCCAGTTTTGTAGTTCTCCATTAACTTATTATTTTTGTCTTTCCTTTTGTGGTTTGAAAATTTTCTTTCATAGTTTGATTTTCTTTTGTAGTATGCTTGAGTTCCTTTTCTTTAGGCCTTTCTGGATCTATTGTATGTTTTTGATTTGTGGTGGCCATAGATTTCAAGGATGTTGATGCATAACTATATTTACTTGCTTTAAACAGATAAGTGTACAAGTTCAAACACATTATAAAAGTGAAAAGTGAAAATCGCTCATCAGTTGTGTCCGACTCTTTGTGCCCACATAGACTGCAGCTTACCAGGCTCCTCCATCCATGGGATTTTCCAGGCAAGAATACTGGAGTGGGTTGCCATTTCCTTCTCCAGGGGATCTTCCCAACCCAGGGTTCGAACCCAGGTCTCCCGCATTGCAGGCAGACGCTTTACTGTCTAAGCCACTAGGCAAACCCTACATTTTTATAATCCTTTCCCAAATCTCATGATTTTGATATCCTATTTTTACATCTTCATGCTTATCTTTTTACTGTTAATTGTAGTCATCACTTTTATAAAATGTTTTTTTTTTTTCAATCTATATACTGGCTTATTTAAGTGATCATGAATCCTTTTTATATTTGCTTCTCCTATTGTGATTTTTTCTTCTAGATTCTTCTTTTTTTATTTAGAGACGACCCTTCAATATTTCTTTTAGGATAGGTTAAGCTTTGCTGAATTCTTTTGGTATTTTTAAAGAGATTTATAAAGAATTTATAAAGATAAATTCTTTTTTTTTAAATTTTATTTTATTTTTAAGCTTTACATAATTGTATTAGTTTTGCCAAATATCAAAATGAATCCGCCACAGGTATATACGTGCTCCCCATCCTGAACCCTCCTCCCTCCTCCCTCCCCACACCATCCCTCTGGGTCGTCCCAGTGCACCAGCCCCAAGCTTTTATCTCTTTCTATTCTAAATGATAATATTGCTGGGTAACATATCCTAGGTTTCAGGTTTTTCCCTTTCAGGACTTTGAATGTATCATGTCATTGTCTCCTGGGCTACAAATCTGCAAAGAAATCAGCTGATAGCCTTACGGGAGTTTCCTTGTAATTAACTCTTTGTTTTTCTCTTGCTGTCTTTATATGTTAATTATATGTCTTTATATGTTAATTATATATTTCTCTTTAATTTTATATGTTAATTATATGTCTTCGTGTGGGTCTGTTTGGGTTCATTGTATTTGGGACTGTCTGTGATTCATGTTCCTGGGTATCTTTTTCCTTTTAGGTTTGGGAATTTTACAGTCCTAATTTCTTCAAATACATTTTAGACGACTCCTCTCTCTCTTCTTTGGAAATCCCTATCATGCATAGGTTGGCATGTTTTATGTGATCCCATAGATATCATATGTTCCTTTCATTTTTTTCATCTGTCTGTTTGCTGTTCTGATTAGGAGGTTTCCATTATTCTATCTTCCAAATAACTTACTTGTTCTTCCATGTCATTTAGTCTGCTCTTCACTGTGTGTAGATTGATTTTTATTTTGACAATTGAGTTGTCTATTTTTGATTGGTTCATCTTTATGGTTTCTAGTTCCTTGTTACAGTAATTTGCATTTCTGTTGACAATCATTCTTGAGCGTTTCTATTACCTCCTTTTTTGAACTCAGTGTCTAGTAGGCTGGTGATGTCTGTTTCATTCTTTCAGGTGATTTTTCTTAGTCCTTTAATTCAGAGTAGTTTCTCTGCCATCCCAGTTTACTTAAGTTTTTCTGCTGCTGCTAAGTTGCTTCAGTCGTGTCCGACTCTGTGCGACCCCAGAGACGGCAGCCTACCAGGCTCCCCTGTCCCTGGGATTCTCCAGGCAAGAACACTGGAGTGGGTTGCCATTTCCTTCTCCAATGCATGAAAGTGAAAAGTGAAAGTGAAGTTGCTCAGTTGTGTCTGACTCTTAGTGACCCCATGGACTGCAGCCCACCAGGCTCCTCCGTCCATGGGATTTTCCAGGCAAGAGTACTGGAGTGGAGTGCCATTGCCTTCTCCGTAAGTTTCTCTAGTTCTATGAATTTAGGAGAATTCAATTACCTACTGTGGGCTTGAAAGGGTATTTTTATGTGGTAGCATCTCTGTGTGGATTGTGTGTGTTCAATGTTTTTGGAGTGTGGGCTGATTTTGGTATGGATGCCAGCCACATCTTTCCTCAGAGTGCTGCCCATTATCCCCTTGATTGGTGTTGGTGGACTTAAAGCCTATACAACATGTGAGACCAGGTTTTCTCTCTGTGCTGTGGCTCTCTCCACCCTGTCAGGGATGGGGGGTCTACCCTCCAGTTGTTGCAGTAGAAGCCCTGAAGGTTAGGTTTGCTCAGGCGCCATTGCCCTTGAGTGCATTCCCTGTCTCAGAAGAGGCAGTTGCTGGCACAAGTGTGGTCTGTGGACCTTTGCACTACATACGGAGGCATCCATGGTTCTGCTCAGTAGCAGCCCAAAGTGGCATCCCTTTCTCTGTTGCGTTTGCACTAGATTTAGTGCAAGCCTGTGGTGTATCTCAGTTTTTTTATCCCACATTTTCTTTATCAGTTCATTTGTCAGTGGACACTTAGGTTGCTTTCATATCTTGGTTATTGTGAGTAATGAACAAGAGAGTGCAGATGTCTCTTTGTGATCTTGTTTTCAATTCCAGAAGTGGGACTACTGGATAAGATGGTAGTTTTATCATTTTTTCTAGCTCCTTTCTGGAACTGGAGTGCTTGTATTGGCATTTTGACATTAATATTAATTTTGTGACTTTCATCATGGTTAGTAAAGTATGATTCTCAAGTTTCCACATCATTAAGCTGGGAATTCTCTGCTGGCTCAGATGGTAAAGAATCTCCCTTCAATGCAGGAGACCCAGGTTCCATCCTTGAGTCAGGAAAATTCCCTGGAGAAGGGAATGGCTGCCCACTCCAGTATTATTGCCTGGAGAATTACATGGACAGAGGAGCCTGACAGGCTATGGTCCAGGTGGGGTCGCAAAGAGTCAGACATGACTGAGCTACTAACACAGCTGGGAGTAATAGAATTTACTTTATAGGATTGTTGGGAGGATAAAATAATTTCATGTGTGTAAAATGTTTAGAAAAGTGTCTGGGACATAAGTGCTTAATAAATATCAGCTAGATATGCTATCTAGCCATTATGAAGAATGTCATCCATTAGATGGAATTTTCAGGTTTTGTAGACTCAGTGGTGTGCTGGAGCTGGTTTCAATTGTCTTATGAGGGAGAGCTGATTGTGCAATTTCTTCCTGACTTTGTGTTCAGTGATGAAACAATGATGGCTTAAAATCAGTCACATTGGGAGTACTGTATTCACAACCAACAGAAATTTGCAAATACTATGAATCTGGGCTCCCTCCCACCCCCTACCTCTCTGCACTTAGTTGTTAAACATTTACTAGCACAATGCTGCTTATGTTTATCAGAAAAACTTTTATCTCTAGCAGGTGATTCTTTGGATTCATGGATACCCTGAAACAGTTTTCCATTTTCTTCACACTGAGTAGGATCAGAAGCTTTTCTTCTAATCAAGAAATGTTACAACCTACACTGTTTTTATTTTTTAAAAATTATTTATTCTTTTAAGTTTTTAGTTATTTAATTTGGGGGGGCTGTCCTGGGTCTTTGCTGTGCATGGGCTTTCTCTAGTAGTGGAGAGCAGAGGCTGTTCTCCAGTTGTGGTGCATGGGCTTCTTATTGCAGTGGCTTCTCTTGTTGCAGAGAATGGGCTCTAGGATTAGTGGGCTCAGTTGTTGTAATGACAGGCTTAGTTGCAGAATCTTTCCAGACTAGTGTTGAAACTCATGTACGCTGCATTAGCAAGAGGATTCTTAACCACTGGATCACAGGGAAGTTCTACACTGTTTTCAGAATACTGGACTAGTCAGGAGGTCTGTGCTTCTTTCCTGGCTCTAACACTTATCAGTCAGTTAACTCTGGGAAAATATGTTAGATTTCCTGAGCCTTGGTTTTCTTGCCTGTGAAATGTTAAAAATAATGTCTTAGTTGCTTACAGATTTATGTTTAAATGAAGCAATACATATGAAAGTACTTTATAAAATTAAAACACTATGCAAATTATTTTTATCATATGGTACTATTTAAAGGGAAGCCTTTGGGAAACCCACTGGGAAGGTCAAAGTGCATTACAGTTTCCTGACAAATGATTTCATCCTTGCAGAAAATACTGGTAACATCTCTTAATGTCTGCAGAGCAATTGTGTAGAGATTCATTAAAAAATCAACATAAAATTGCTTTTCAATATATCCCTACAAAGACTGCTTCCTGGGACTATGTGTAAAAATCTATTACCCTTGAAGTCTTCTTTGGGTAATTTTCTAATTAAAAAAAAATTTATTGGTTTATTTTTTGGAGGCTAATTACTTTACAAATTGTACTGGTTTTGCCATACATTGACATGAATCTGCCACGGGTGTACATGTGTTCCCCATCCTGAACCCCCCCCTCCCACCTCCTTCCCCATCCCATCCCTCTGGGTTATCCCAGTGCACCAGCCCTGAGCACCCTGTATCATGCATCAAACCTGGACTGGTGATCTGTTTCACATATGATAATATACATGTTTCAATGCCATTCTCCCAAACCATCCCAGCCTCGCCCTCTCCCACAGAGTCCAAAAGACTGTTCTATACATCTGTGTCTCTTTTGCTATCTTGCATACAGGGTTATCGTTACCATCTTTCTAAATTCCATATATGTGCGTTAGTATACTGTATTGGTGTTTTTCTTTCTGGCTTACTTCACTCTGTATAATAGGCTCCAGTTTCATCCACCTCATTAGAACTGATTCAAATGTATTCTTTTTAATGGCTGAGTAATATTTCATTGTGTATATGTACCACAGCTTTCTTATCCATTGGTCTGCTGATGGACATCTAGGTTGCTTCCGTGTCCTGGCTATTATAAACAGTGCTGCGATGAACACTGGGGTACATGTGTCTCTTTCAATTCTGGTTTCCTCAGTGTGTATGTCCAGCAGTGGGATTGCTGGGTCATAAGGCAGTTCTTTTTCCAGTTTTTTAAGGAATCTCTACACTGTTCTCCATAGTGGCTGGACTAGTTTGCAACAGTGTAAGAGGGTTTCCTTTTCTCCACACCTTCTCCAGCATTTATTGCTTGTAGACTTTTGGATATCAGCCATTCTGATTGGCATGAAATGGTACCTCATTGTAGTTTTGATTTGCATTTCTCTGATAATGAGTGATGTTGAGCATCTTTTCATATGTTTGTTACCCATCTGTATGTCTTCTTTGGAGAAATGTCTGTTTAGTTCTTTGGCCCGTTTTTTGACTGGGTTGTAAAATATTTTTCTGGAGTTGAGCTGCAGGAGTTGCTTGTATATTTTTGAGATTAGTTGTTTGTCAGTTGCTTCATTTGCTATTATTTTCTCCCGTTCTGAAGGCTGTCTTTTCACCTTGCTTATAGTTTCCTTTGTTGTGCAGAAGCTTTTAATTTTAATTAGGTCCCACTTGTTTATTTTTGCTTTTATTTCCAATATTCTGGGAGGTGGGTCATAGAGGATCCTGCTGTGGTTTATGTTGGAGAGTGTTTTGCCTATGTCTTCCTCTAGGAGTTTTATAGTTTCTGGCCTTACATTTAGATCTTTAATCCATTTTGAGTTTATTTTTGGGTATGGTGTTAGAAAATGTTCCAGTTTCATTTTTTTTTTTTTTTACAAGTCGTTAACCAGTTTTTCCTGTACCACTTGTTAAAGAGATTGTCTTTTCTCCATTGTATATTCTTGCCTCCTTTGTCAAAGATAAGGTGTCCATAGGTGTGTGGATTTATCTCTGGGCTTTCTATTTTGTTCCATTGATCTATATTTCTGTCTTTGTGCCAGTACCATACTATCTTGATGACTGTGGCTTTGTAGTAGAGCCTGAAGTCAGGAAGGTTGATTCCTCTAGTTCCATTCTTCTTTCTCAAGATTGCTTTGGCTATTTGAGGTTTTTTTTGTATTTCCATAGAAATTTTGAAATTATTTGATCTAGATCTGTGAAAAATATCGTTGGTAGCTTGATAGGGATTGCATTGAATCTATAGATTGCTTTGGGTAGTATACTCATTTTCACTATATTGATTCTTCTGATCCATGAACACGGTATATTCCTCCATCTATTAGTGTCCTCTTTGATTTCTTTCACCAGTGTTTTATAGTTTTCTCTATCCCCTGGGGAAAGAAATGGCAGCCCACTCCAGTATTCTTGCCTGGAAAATCCCATGGACCACGGAGCCTGGTAGGCTACTGTCCATGGGGTTGCAAAGAGTCAGACTGACTGAGCAACTTCACTTTCACTTTCTTTTGTTTCTTTAGGTAGATATATTCCTAAGTATTTTATTCTTTTCATTGCAATGGTGAATGGAATTGTTTCCTTCATTTCTCTTTCTGTTTTCTCATTGTTAGTGTATAGGAATACAAGGGATTTCTTTGTGTTGATTTTATATCCTGCCACTTTACTATATTCATTAATTAGCTCTAGTAATTTTCTGGTGGAGTCTTGGGGTTTTCTATGTAGAGGATCATATCATCTGCAAACAGTGAGAGTTTTACTTCTTCTTTTCCAATTTGGATTCCTTTTATTTGTTTTTCTCCTCTGATTGCTGTGGCCAAAACTTCCAAAACTATGTTGAATAGTAGTGGTGAAAGTGGGCACCCTTGTCGTGTTCCTGACTTTAGAGGAAATGCTTTCAATTATTCACCATTGAGGATAATGTTTGCTGTGGGTTTGTCATATATAGCTTTTATTATGTTGAGGTATGTTCCTTCTATTCCTGCTTTCTGGAGGGTTTTTATCATAAATGGATGTTGAATTTTCAAAGGCTTTCTCTGCATCTACTGAGATAATCATATGGTTTTTATTTTTCAATTTGTTAATGTGGTGTATTACATCGATTGATTTTCAGATATTGAAGAATCCTGGCACTCCTGGGATAAAGCCCACTTGGTCATGATGTATGATCTTTTTAATATGTTGTTGGATTCTGTTTGCTAAATTTTGTTAAGGATTTTTGCATCTATGTTCATCAGTGATATTGGCCTGTAGTTTTCTTTTATTGTGGGATCTTTGTCAGGTTTTGGTATTAGGGTGATGGTGGCCTCATAGAATGAGTTTGGAAGTTTACCTTTCTCTGTAATTTTATAGAAGAGTTTGAGTGGGATAGGTGTTAGCTCTTCTCTAAATTTTTGGTAGAATTCAGCTGTGAAGACATCTGGTCCTGGGCTTTTGTTTGCTGGAAGCTTTCTGATTACAGTTTCAATTTCCATGCTTGTGATGGGTCTGTTAAAATTTTCCGTTTCTTCCTAGTTCAGTTTTGGAAAGTTGTACTTTTCTAAGAATTTGTCCATTTCTTTCAAGCTGTCCATTTTATTGGCATATAGTTGCTGATAGTAGTCTCTTATGATCCTTTGTATTTCTTTGTTGTCTGTTGTGATCTCTCCATTTTCATTTCTAATTTTGTTGGTTTTTCTCCCTTTGTTTCTTGATGAGTCTGCCTAATGGTTTGTCAATTTTATTTAACTTCTCAAAGAACCAGCTTTTGGCTTTGTTGATTTTTGCTATGGTTTCGTTTCTTTTGCATTTATTTCTGCCCTAATTTTTAAGATTTCTTTCCTTCTACTAACCCTGGGGTTCTTCATTTCTTCCTTTTCTAGTTGCTTTAGGTGTAGAGTTAGGTTATTTATTTGACTTTTTTCTTGTTTCTTGAGGTGTGCCTGTATTGCTATGAACCTTCCCCTTAGCACTGTTTTACAGTGTCCCATAAGTTTTGGGTTGTTGTGTTTTCATTTTCATTCGTTTCTATGCATATTTTGATTTCTTTTTTGATTTCTTCTGTGGTTTGTTGGTTATTCAGCAGCGTGTTGTTCAGCCTCCACATGTTGAAATTTTTAATAGTTCTTCTCCTGTAATTGACATCTAATCTTACTGCATTGTGGTCAGAAAAGATGCTTGGAATGATTTAAATTTTTTGAATTTACCAAGGCTATATTTATGGCCCAGGATGTGATCTACCCTGGAGAAGGTTCCATGTGTGCTTGAGAAAAAGGTGAAATTCATTGTTTTGGGGGTGAAATGTCCTATAGATATCAGTTAGGTCTAACTGGTCTATTGTATCATTTAAAGTTTGTGTTTCCTTGTTAATTTTCTGTTTAGTTGATCAATCCATAGGTGTGAGTGGGGTATTAAAGTCTCCCACTATTATTGTGTTATTATTAATTTCCCCTTTCATACTTGTTAGCATTTGTCTTACATATTGCGGTGCTCCTATGTTGGGTGCATATATATTTATAATTGTTCTATCTTCTTCTTGGATTGATCTTTTGGTCATTATGTAGTGTCCTTCTTTGTTTCTTTTCACAGCCTTTGTTTTAAAGTCTATTTTATCTGATATGAGTATTGCTACTCCTGCTTTCTTTTGGTCTCTATTTGCATGGAATATCTTTTTCCAGCCCTTCACTTTCAGTCTGTATGTGTCCCTTGTTTCAAGGTGGGTCTCTTGTAGACAACATACATAGGGGTCTTGTTTTTGTATCCATTCAGCCACTCTTTGTCTTTTTGTTGGGACATTCAACCCATTTACATTTAAGGTAATTATTGATAAGTATGATCCCGTTGCCATTTACTTTACTGTTTGGGGTTCAAGTTTATACACCCTTTCTGTGTTTCCTGTCTGGAGAAGATCCTTTAGTATTTGTTGGAGAGCTGGTTTGGTGGTGCTGAATTCTCTCAGCTTTTGCTTGTCTGTAAAGGTTTTTATTTCTCCTTCATATTTGGGTGAGATCTTTGCTGGGTACAGTAATCTGGGCTGTAGGTTATTTTCTCTGATCACTTTAAGTATGTCTTGCCATTCCCTCCTGGCCTGAAGAGTTTCTGTTGAAAGATCAGTTGTTATCCTTATGGGAATCCTCTTGTGTGTTATTTGTTGTTTTTCCCTTGCTGCTTTTAATATTTGTTGTTTGTGTTTGATCTTTGTTAATTTGATTAATATGTGTCTTGAGGTGTTTCGCCTTGGGTTTATCCTGTTTGGGACTCTCTGGGTTTCTTGGACTTGGGTGACTATTTCCTTCCCCATTTTAGGGAAGTTTTCAACTATTATCTCCTCAAGTATTTTCTCATGGCCTTTCTTTTTGTCTTCTTCTTCTGGGACTCCTATGATTCAAATGTTGGGGTGTTCAGTTAGACCTAATTGATATCTATAGGACATTTCATCCCAAAACAATGAATTTCACCTTTTTCTCAAGCGCACATGGAACCTTCTCCAGGATAGATCACATCCTGGGCCATAAAGCTAGCCTTGGTAAATTCAAAAAAATTGAAATCATTCCAAGCATTTTTTCTGACCACAATGCAGTAAGATTAGATCTCAATTACAGGAGAAAAACTATTAAAAATTCCAACATATGGAGGCTGAACAACACGCTGCTGAATAACCAACAAATCACA
This sequence comes from Bos indicus x Bos taurus, assembly GCF_003369695.1. Taxonomy (NCBI): domain Eukaryota; kingdom Metazoa; phylum Chordata; class Mammalia; order Artiodactyla; family Bovidae; genus Bos; species Bos indicus x Bos taurus. Next base: position 31,670,036 of record NC_040095.1, read on the forward strand.
GAAGAAATCAAAAAGAAATCAAAATTTGCATAGAAACGAATGAAAATGAAAACACAACAACCCAAAACCTGTGGGACACGGTAAAAGCAGTCCTAAGGGGAAAGTTCATAGCAATACAGGCACACCTCAAGAAACAAGAAAAAAGTCAAATAAATAACCTAACTCTACACCTAAAGCAACTAGAAAAGGAAGAAATGAAGAACCCCAGGGTTAGTAGAAGGAAAGAAATCTTAAAAATTAGAGCAGAAATAAATGCAAAAGAAACAAAAGAGACCATAGCAAAAATCAACAAAGCCAAAAGCTGGTTCTTTGAAAGGATAAATAAAATTGACAAACCATTAGCCAGACTCATCAAGAAACAAAGGGAGAAAAATCAAATCAACAAAATTAGAAATGAAAATGGAGAGATCACAACAGACAACACAGAAATACAAAGGATCATAAGAGACTACTATCAACAATTATATGCCAATAAAATGGACAACGAGGAAGAAATGGACAAATTCTTAGAAAAGTACAACTTTCCAAAACTCGACCAGGAAGAAATAGAAAATCTTAACAGACCCATCACAAGCATGGAAATTGAAACTGTAATCAAAAATCTTCCAGCAAACAAAAGCCCCGGTCCAGACGGCTTCACAGCTGAATTCTACCAAAAATTTAGAGAAGAGCTAACACCTATCCTGCTCAAACTCTTCCAAAAAATTGCAGAGGAAGGTAAACTTCCAAACTCATTCTATGAGGCCACCATCACCCTAATACCAAAACCTGACAAAGATCCCACAATAAAAGAAAACTACAGGCCAATATCACTGATGAACATAGATGCAAAAATCCTTAACAAAATTCTAGCAATCAGAATCCAACAACACATTAAAAAGATCATACACCATGATCAAGTGGGCTTTATCCCAGGGATGCAAGGATTCTTCAATATCTGCAAATCAATCAATGTAATACACCACATTAACAAATTGAAAAATAAAAACCATATGATTATCTCAATAGATGCAGAGAAAGCCTTTGACAAAATTCAACATCCATTTATGATAAAAACTCTCCAGAAAGCAGGAATAGAAGGAACATACCTCAACATAATAAAAGCTATATATGACAAACCCACAGCAAACATTATCCTCAATGGTGAAAAATTGAAAGCATTTCCTCTAAAGTCAGGAACAAGACAAGGGTGCCCACTTTCACCATTACTGTTCAACATAGTTTTGGAAGTTTTGGCCACAGCAATCAGAGCAGAAAAAGAAAGGAATCCAAATTGGAAAAGAAGAAGTAAAACTCTCACTATTTGCAGATGACATGATCCTCTACATAGAAAACCCTAAAGACTCCACCAGAAAATTACTAGAACTAATCAATGACTATAGTAAAGTTGCAGGATATAAAATCAACACACAGAAATCCCTTGCATTCCTATACACTAATAATGAGAAAACAGAAAGAGAAATGAAGGAAACAATTCCATTCACCATTGCAATGAAAAGAATAAAATACTTAGGAATATATCTACCTAAAGAAACTAAAGACCTATATATAGAAAACTATAAAACACTGGTGAAAGAAATCAAAGAGGACACTAATAGATGGAGAAATATACCAGGTTCATGGATTGGAAGAATCAATATAGTGAAAATGAGTATACTACCCAAAGCAATTTATAGATTCAATGCAATCCGTATCAAGCTACCAACAGTATTCTTCACAGAACTAGAACAAATAATTTCACAATTTGTGTGGAAATACAAAAAACCTCGAATAGCCAAAGCGATCTTGAGAAAGAAGAATGGAACTGGAGGAATCAACCTACCTGACTTCAGGCTCTACTACAAAGCCACAGTTATCAAGACAGTATGGTACTGGCACAAAGACAGAAATATAGATCAATGGAATAAAATAGAAAGCCCAGAGACAAATCCACGCACCTATGGACACCTTATCTTTGACAAAGGAGGCAAGAATATACAATGGATTAAAGACAATCTCTTTAACAAGTGGTGCTGGGAAATCTGGTCAACCACTTGTAAAAGAATGAAACTAGACCACTTTCTAACACCATACCCAAAAATAAACTCAAAATGGATTAAAGATCTAAATGTAAGGCCAGAAACTATAAAACTCCTAGAGGAGAACATAGGCAAAACACTCTCTGACATACATCACAGCAGGATCCTCTATGACCCACCTCCCAGAATATTGGAAATAAAAGCAAAAATAAACAAATGGGACCTAATTAACCTTAAAAGCTTCTGCACAACAAAGGAAACTATTAGCAAGGTGAAAAGACAGCCTTCAGAATGGGAGAAAATAATAGCAAATGAAGCAACTGACAAACAACTAATCTCAAAAATATACAAGCAACTCCTGCAGCTCAACTCCAGAAAAATAAACGACCCAATCAAAAAATGGGCCAAAGAACTAAATAGACATTTCTCCAAAGAAGACATACAGATGGCTAACAAACACATGAAAAGATGCTCAACATCACTCATTATCAGAGAAATGCAAATCAAAACCACTATGAGGTACCATTTCACACCAGTCAGAATGGCTGCGATCCAAAAGTCTACAAATAATAAATGCTGGAGAGGGTGTGGAGAAAAGGGAACCCTCTTACACTGTTGGTGGGAATGCAAACTAGTACAGCCACTATGGAGAAGAGTGTGGAGATTCCTTAAAAAACTGGAAATAGAACTGCCTTATGATCCAGCAATCCCACTGCTGGGCATACACACTGAGGAAACCAGAAGGGAAAGAGACACATGTACCCCAATGTTCATCGCAGCACTGTTTATAATAGCCAGGACATGGAAGCAACCTAGATGTCCATCAGCAGATGAATGGATAAGAAAGCGGTGGTACATATACACAATGGAGTATTACTCAGCCATTAAAAAGAATACATTTGAAGCAGTTCTAATGAGGTGGATGAAACTGGAGCCTATTATACAGAGTGAAGTAAGCCAGAAAGAAAAACACCAATACAGTATACTAACGCATATATATGGAATTTAGAAAGATGGTAACAATAACCCTGTGTACGAGACAGCAAAAGAGACACTGATGTATAGAACAGTCTTATGGACTCTGTGGGAGAGGGAGAGGGTGGGAAGATTTGGGAGAATGACATTGAAACATGTAAAATATCATGTAAGAAACGAGTTGCCAGTCCAGGTTCGATACACGATACTGGATGCTTGGGGCTAATGCACTGGGACGACCCAGAGGGATGGTATGGGGAGGGAGGAGGGAGAAGGGTTCAGGATGGGGAACACATGTATACCTGTGGCGGATTCATTTTGATATTTGGCAAAACTAATACAATTATGTAAAGTTTAAAAATAAAATTAAAAAAAAAAAGTTGGGGTGTTTAACATTGTCCCAGAGGTCCCTGAGGTTGTCCTCATTTCTTTTAATTCATTTTTCTTTTTTCCTCTCTGATTCATTTATTTCTACAATTCTATCTTCTATTTCACTAATCCTATCTTCTGTCTCCGTTATTCTACTGTTGGTTTCTTCCAGAGTGTTTTTTTAAATCTCATTTATTGTGTTATTCATTAAATATTGACTTTTTAAATTTCTTCTAGGTCCTTGTTAAACATTTCTTGCATCTTCTCGATCTTTGTCTCCAGGCGGTGTATCTGTAACTCCATTTTGTTTTCAAGATTTTGGATCATTTTCACTATCATTATTCAGAATTTTTTATCAGGTAGATTGCCTATCTCTTCCTCTTTGTTTGGTTTGGTGGGCATTTACTCTGTTCCTTTACCTGCTGGATATTTCTCTGCCTTTTCATCCTGTTTATATTGCTTTGTTTGGGGTGGCCTTTCCATATTCTGGCAGTTTATGGTTCCTCTTTATTGTGGAGGTTCCTTGCTGTGGGTGGGATTGGATGTGTGGCTTGTCAAGGTTTCCTGGTTATGGAAGCTTGTGTCGGTGTTCTGGTGGGTGAAGCTGGATTTCTTCTCTCTTGAGTGCAGTGAGGTGTCTGGTAATGTTTTTAGATGTCAGTGGGTTTGGTGTGACTTTGGGCAGCCTGTATATTGAAGTTCAGGGCTATGTTCCTGTGTTGCTGGAGAATTTGCACGGTATATTTTTCTCTGGAACTTGTTGGCCTTTGGGTGGTGCTTGGTTTCAGTGTAGGTATGGAGGTGTTTGATGAGCTCCTGTCAATTATTATTCCCTTGAGTCAGGAGTTCTCTGGGTTTGGTGTTCTAAGGATTTGGACTTAAGCCTCCTGCCTCTGGTTTTCAGTCATATTCTTACAGTAGCCTCAAGACTTCTCCATAGATACAGCACCAATGATAAAACATCTAGGTTAATGATGTAAAGTTTCTCCACAGTAAGGGACACCTGGAGAGGTACGCAGAATTACATGGAGAAGAGAAGAGGGAGGAGGGAGTTAGAGGTGACCAGGAGGAGAAGAGGGGGAATCAAAAGAGGCGAGAGCAAGCTAGCCAGTAATCACTTCCCTATATGCTCATCACTGTTTGGACCCCTCAGAGATGCTCATGGAGTTACACAGAGAAGAGAAGAGGGAGGAAGGAGAGAGAGGTGGCCAGGAGGATAAAAGGGGGAATCAAAAGGAGAGAGACAGATCCAGCCAGTAATCAGTTCCCTAAGTGTTCTCCACAGCCCGGAACACACAGAGATTCACAGGGTTGGGCAGAGAAGAGAAGGGGTAGGGAGGGAGATAGAGGTGACCTGGTGGAGAAAAAGGAGAGTCCAAAGGGGAGAGTCCAAAGATGCTCCAAAGAGCAATCCAGCCAGTAATCTCACTCCCAAGTAAAAATGGGTACCGGAGATCAGGTTCTTAAAGGTACAAAATTGATAACAAATACCAAAAAGCAAAGATTAAAAATCTAGAGTATAGGTTAGATTCTCAAAAATACAATATTAAATAAAAAAACAAAGTCACAAAAATTATAAAAAAAAAAATATATATATGAAGTTTGCTTTAAAAATAAGGTTTTTTTTGCAAAGTAATAGTAGGTTATAAAAATGAAAATTAAAGGAGTAATAGAGGACTTTAAAATTTAAAAAAAATTAAAAAAAATGATAATAGTAAAAATACATCTAGGACTTTATCTGGTGTTACTGTGGACAGTGTGGGTGAGTTCATTTTCAGATAGTTCCTTGATCTGGCTTATACTTCTCAACATCTGTAGTCCCATTCCTATGTAGTTGGTGCCAACTGCAGGGTTTTAATCTATTGCAACTGTCACTTCCAAAGTGGTTCCCTCTGTTTATTTTAGCTTCTGTTTGCTGGCCTCTTCAGTGATTAATTTCCACCCTGACATAAGGGGGCGGTGGTGGTCACTTTTTTTAGGCTTACTTGTTCAGTCGTGCTGTGGGGAGGGAGGAACACTGCAAACAAATATCACTGGTGTCTGTGGAGAGAGCTCCCAGTGTCTAGGCCACACTGGGTTTGCCCCCGCTCATGGCTTGTGTGCTTTCCCAGTCTACACTGCTCAGGCTCTAGGTTGCTCTGCCAGGAACTGTCTGAGGCCTGTCCTGGGTTGAATGCACTTCCCAGGTCTAAGCCACTCAGGTTCAGGTTCTCAGGTACTCCACAAAAGCACAGACTTGATTGAGCCTGCGTTTTGTGCCCTTCCCCAGTCCGAGCAGCTCAGGTGACCAGGTGCTTGGCAAGCTGTGACTTATCGCCTCCCCCGTCCCAGCCGCTCGGTTTTCTGGGTGTACAACAGGCGCACCCTTTCAGGTGTGCTGTGTGTCTCCTCTGGGGAGCTGATCTCTGGCTGCGACCCTCCCGGCGGATGTTGACCGTCCAGAATTCCAAGGAGTCTTGGTTAGCAAAGGAGCCTGCTTGCAGTTTGGTAGATGATGCCTCTCTGGGGCCACGATTGTCCCCTTCTGGCTCTGGCTGCCCTGTCTGCCTGTCTCTGGTCGGGGATGGGCTGGTCCACAGCCGGCTAGCTCTGCTCAGTCCTTTGTTCTCTGGTGGCTTAAGGAAATGGCAACCCATTCCAGTACTCTTGCTTGGAAAATCCCATGGATGAAGGAGCCTGGTAGGCTACAGTCCACAGGGTCGAAAAGAGTTGGACGTGACTGAGCAACTTCACTTTCTTTCTTGTTCTGTGAGCAGGCCTGGCAGTGTTTTAGCTTAGGGCTTTTTGTGGGATAGCTATCCCACAGTCTGGTTTGCTATCTCAAGTTAGTTCCCTAAGACTGCCCTCAGGGCATTCAGGCTTGGTCCTTACTCTAAGCAATGCAGCCCTTGCCTCCCTGCACAGCTCCCGCTTGCTAGTGGCGGATGCAAGCGTCTGCGCTGCTTCTCCACTGGAAGTTGCCTTAGGCACGTAATCTGTGGGTTTTAATTACTTATTTTCCTCCTGGTTATGTTGCCCTCTGAGGTCCCAAGGCTTGCCACAGATTTGCCGGTGAAAGTGTTTCCTGGTGTTTGGAAACCTCTTCTTTTTAAGACTCCCTTCCCGGGATGGATCTCCGTCCCTCCCTCTTTTGTCTCTCTTTTTATCTTTTGTATATTTTCCCTACCTCCTTTCGAAGACAATGGGCTGCCTTTCTGGGTGCCTGATGTCCTCTGCCAGCATTCAGAAGTTGTTTTGTGGAATTTGCTCAATGTTCAAATGTTCTTTTGATGAATTTGTAGGGGAGAAAGTGGTCTCCCCATCCTATTCCTCCACCATCTTAGGACCGCCGCCCCTCTCCCCCCAGTTTTTTTTTTTTTTTGACTAAGAAGATAAAAATAAGGTGTGAAATTATTTGTGTTCAGGCAATAACATACACATTACTCTGCATCTTCCCAGAAAAATATGCTCTTCAGAGTGACTATTTCAGTGTTGTAACCCTCAGATTTCACAGTAAACTAAATGCACTGAAATCGAGAATTTGTTATCATTGCTAAATTCCATGTGTCAGCCCCCCTCAGCTAGTCTTTCAGTTGAAAGAGGAAAATTTGGTATTTTTCCAGCAAGGAGATAGAAAGTAAATGCCACAGAGAAGAAAATGAATGCTCTAAGACCTCCAAGGTCTTAGAAAAATGTCATTTCATGTGTGAAAAAACAATGCACCTGTGTTGAGAAGGATCTGTGGTTATTTTAAGTATGCAGCTCCTTTGCCTTTTATTTCTTGGGAAGTTTTATTGTTAAGTTTTATGGCCTCAAAGATGCTCAGTTCAGATTCATGTTTACATGAATTTTATTATAACTTTATTTTGTGCCAGGCTTGCTAGTTATTCTTCTAGAGCTGTTTTCCCCAAGTGTTAATATATCCAATGATGTGTACTCCTTTAGCATTATATTTTCCATTGTTGAATAAATTGGAAAATGTGTTTAAATTTAAGTAGATTTCTTTAACAATAGTTTAAAATGTCAATTTGTACTCTGGCTTTCCCAGAGGGAAGTGTAGTATAAAGTGTTTTCCAGCTTTAGAGAATTGCTCATTTAAGACCAGTTAAGGGAACAGGTATGCCCTAGAGTACATGTTGGTAAACCCATTCTAGGCAGCTTGTTAGGTGAGCTAAAAACTAGAGTGTGATAAACACCATTTAGAAGTGGTTCAAAGGAGGGAGTAATCATTCAAGGTTCGAAGGAATTAGGGGGGCTGCATGAAGGAAGTCTTGAGCTGGGTCATGAATAATGAGGGGAAATTTGACAGGCAGGCTTTGTAGGTGGGAGCTTTACAGGTGAAGGAAGAGGCAGGAACAAAACACACGGAGATGGGAAAGCACAAACTCTATTCAAGGAGTGGCAAGTGTCTCTTGCTGCCTCCACAAGGGGATCTTAAGTTCAAGTAAACATTGCCCAGATGACTACAGGCAATACTTATTTCTAGTTTACTGATGAGAATGTAGGACAGGGCAGTATGAGGCTTTCTGTTTTATAGTCATAGTTGTAGCAACAGTCCATATAGCAGTCTACACAATCATTAATACAGCCGTGTGGTATTTTCTTTCCTCTCCTCTGCCAAGTGACCGCTGAGGTATAAGAGCAGGAGACTGGTAGTGGGCATATAAAGGAGTTCACCCAAGGCTTAGAAGCTCTATTTCTCACTGGTGCCACTAGCTCTTGTTACAACTCCATAGGCAAAACTTACAATGTCCCCACATGGGATGTACTCAAAGAGTCACCATACTTATGTTTAAAGCACGGTTTATCTTTGAGCATTTAGAGTTGTTCCTCATCCAGATGCAATTTACCAGTCAGGTCATTTTAACCATGAGCAATTTTACTTGTGTAACACACAAGCTGGAATCAAGATTGCCGGGAGAAATATCAATAACCTCAGATATGCAGATGACACCATCCTTATGGCAGAAAGTGAAGAGGAACTAAAAAGCCTCTTGATGAAAGTGAAAGTGGAGAGTGAAAAAGTTGGCTTAAAGCTCAACATTCAGAAAACGAAGATCATGGCATCCGGTCCCATCACTTCATGGGAAATAGATGGGGAAACAGTGGAAACAGTGTCAGACTTTATTTTTTGGGTTCCAAAGTCACTGCAGATGGTGATTGCATGAAATTAAAAGATGCTTACTCCTTGGAAGGAAAGTTATGACTAACCTAGATAGCATATTCAAAAGCAGAGACATTACTTTGCCAACACAGGTTCGTCTAGTCAAGGCTATGGTTTTTCCTGTGGTCATGTATGGATGTGAGAGTTGGACTGTGAAGAAGGCTGAGCGCCAAAGAATTGATGCTTTTGAACTGTGGTGTTGGAGAAAACTCCTGAGAGTCCCTTGGACTGCAAGGAGATTCAACCAGTCCATTCTGAAGGAGATCAGCCCTGGGGTTTCTTTGGAAGGAATGATGCTAAAGCTGAAACTCCACTACTTTGGCCACCTCATGCGAAGAGTTGACTCATTGGAAAAGACTCTGATGCTGGGAGGGATTGGGGGCAAGAGGAGAAGGGGACGACAGAGGATGAGATGGCTGGATGGCATCACTGACTTGATGGACGTGAGTCTGAGTGAACTCCGGGAGTTAGTGATGGACAGGGAGGCCTGGCGTGCTGCAATTCATGGGGTCGCATAGAGTCGGACACAACTGAGTGACTGATCTGATCTGATCTGAACATAGTTGACATAATATTCTTTGATTTCCAAGGGAACAGAGCTTAACAAAAGGTCAAATTCTTACTCTGAAGCTGTGCTGTTTACACACAGCCCTTAAATATTAAGTTAGCAAGGAGATTAAGCAAATGATCTTGGATTCTACCTAGAGTTTGGATTCAAGTAACTTCTATATTGACATGTATTTATTCATAATAATCTCTTATGATCCTTTGTGTTTCTGTGGTGTTCATTGTAACTTTTTCATTTCTAATTTTATTGGTTTGAGTGCTTTTTCTTTTATCCTTGGTGATTCTGGGTCTGGCTAAAGGTTTATCAATTTTATCTTTTTGAAGAATTAGCTTTTAGTTTCATTTTTTGTATTTTTTTCAATCCTAGTTCATTAATTTCTGCTCTGATCTTTATGATTTCTTTCCTTCTACTAATTTTGGGTTTTGTTTGTTCTTTCTCTAGCTCCTTTAGGTGTTGATTTGGGACTTTTCTTGTTTCTTGATGTAAGGTTTTATTGCTATAAACTTCCCCTTTACAGCTGCTTTTCCTGCATCCCATAGGTTTTGAATCACTGTGTTTTCATTGTCATTTGTCTCCAGGTATTTTTTATTCCCTCTTTGATTTCTTCAGTGAGCCACTGGTTGTTTAGTAGCATATTGTTTAGCTTCCACATGTTTGTGTGTTTGCAGTCTTTTTTTTGCTTGTAGTTGATTTCTAATCTCATAGTGTTGTGGTCAGAAAAAATTCTTGATATGATTTCAATTTTCTTAAATTTACCAAGGCTTGTTTTATGGTCTAGCATGTGATCAACTTGGAGAATGTCTCATGACACTTGAAAATAATGTATATTATTGTTCCTTTTGGATGAAATGCTTTATAAATATCAATTAAGTTCATCTGGTCTAGTGTATCCTTAAGGTCTGTTTCCTTTATTGATTTTCTATCTGGATGATCTATTGATGAAAGTGGGGTGTTAAAGTCTCCTGTTATTGTGTTACTGTTTACTTCTCCTTTTATGGCTGTTAGTATTTGCCTTATGTATTGAGGTGCTGCTATGTTAGGTGCATATGTATTTATACTTATTACATCTTCTTGGATTGGTACCTTGATCATTATGTAGTATCCTTTATAAGAGTATTTTTTTTAACCATTTGTCTTAAGTAGTGTCACCCCAGCTTTCCTTTGATTTCCATTTGCACAGAATACTTTTCTCACCCCGTCCCTTTCTATCTGTATGTGTCTCTAGATCTGATGTGGGTCTCTTATAGTATGGGTCTTGTTTTTGTATCTATTCAGTCAGTCTGTGTCTTTTGGTTGGAGCATTTAATATGTTTCCATTTAACACATTGATATGTATGTTCTTATTGCCATTTTGTTAATTGTTTTGGATTTGTTTTTGTAAGTCTTTTTTCTTCCCTTCCTCTTTTGTTCTCTTCCTTGTGATGACTAAATTTACTCTTGTGTTTTCTTTGTATGTGTATCCATTGTAGATTTTTGGTTTGCAGTTACCATGAGGTTTTGATATAGCAGTCTGTAAACAAGGTTGTTTTAAGTTGCTGTTTTTTTTAAATTTCATTTTCCATATCCTACCTTTGTACTCTCCTCATGATGACTGGTTTTGATATCATATTTACGTGTGGATGATTTTCTACCATTACTGAATGTTGGCCTTTACCAGTGAGCTTTTCCATTTGTAATTTTCTTCCTTCTAGTTGTGACCTTTCCACCTAGAGAAGTTCCTTTAGCATTTGTTGCAGAGTTGGTTTTATCTGGTGGTGCTGAATTCTATTAGCTTTTCCTTGTTTGTAAAGCTTTTGATTTCTCCATCAAATCTGAACAAGTCTTCTTGGTTTAGGTTTTTCCCTTTCATCACTGTAAATATATCCTGCCATTCCCTTTTGACCTTCTGTGGAGTTTCTGCTGAAAAAATAAGCTGATAAACTTGTATGTTATTTGTTGCCTTTCCCTTGTTGCTTTTAGTATTCTCACTTTGTCTTTAATTTTTGTCAATTTGATTACTATAAGTCTGTGTGTGTTCCCCCTTGGGTTTATCCTTCCTGGGAGAAGTCTCTGCTTCCTCAGCTTGGGTGACTGTTTCCTTTCCCATGTTAGGAAAGTTTCAGCTATTAATTCTTCCGTTAATTCTCAGGTCCTTTATCTCTTCTCTTTACGGTACCCCTATATTGCTAATGTTAGTGCATTTAATATTGTCCCAGAAATCTCTTAAGACTGTCCTTATTGCTTTTCATTCTTTTTAAAAATTCTGTTCCACAGTAGTGATTTATAACATTCTGTCTTTCAGCTCACATATACATTCTCCTGCCTTATTTATTCTGGTGTTTATTCCTTCTAGTGTACTTTTAATTTTACTTGTTGTATTGTTCATCTCTGTTCTTTAGTTCTTCACTAAGCATTTATTGTATCTTGTTCTGTGCCCCTGTTCTTCTTTCTTTTTTGTTTTTTTTTGAGATCTTGGATCATCTTTACTATCATTTCTCTGAATTCTGTTTCAGGAAGATGTCTACCTCCACTTCACTTAGCTGTTCTTCTGGGGTTTTAGCTTGTTCCTTCATCTGGGATATATTCCTCTGCTGTCTTTGTCTTTGTTTTCATGGCTTCCATTCTGCAGGATGCAGGGTTGTAGCTCTTGTTGCTTCTGCTGATCTGCCCCCTTGTGGATGAGGCTGGTCTCAGGGGCTTGTGCTAGCTTCCTGGGGAGAGGACTGGTTTGTGCCCACTGCTGGATGAAGCTGGGTCTTGTTCCTCCTCTGGGCAGGGCCATGTCAAGGGTTGTGTTTAGTGACCAGCTGTGGGCTTAGTAAAACTTTAGGCAGCCTGTTCCCACCCTGTTGGTTGTTTGGCCTGAGGTGTTCCAGCACTGGAGCCTATAGGCTGTTGGGTGGGGCCAGGTCTTGGTAAGAAAATGGTGGCCTCCAGGAGAGCTCATGCCAATAAGTACCCTCCAGAACTCTTGCTACCAGTGTCTTTGTCCCTGCACTGAGTCACAGCCACCTGCTGCTGGTTCTGCAGGAGACCGTCCAATACAAGCAGGTAGGTCTGACCCAGGGTCTCCAGGTCACTACTTTTCCTCCTGGGTTCTCAAGACCTTGTATGTGCTTATATGACCTTGTATGTGCCCTCCAAGAGTGGAATTTCTATTTTCCCCAGTCCTGCGGAAGTCTTGTGATCAAACCCAGTTGCCTTCAAAGCCAGATGCTCTGGGGGCCCTTCCTCCCAATGCTAGACCCCCAGGCTAGGGAGCCTGATGCAGGACTTAAAACTGTCTCTCCTGTGGGAGAATCTCTGAAATACAATCATTTTCCTGTTTGTGGGTTGCCCACCTGGTGTGTATAGGATTTGAATTTATCACAATTTCATCTCTCTAGGAGCTGGAACCTTCTGTGGAAGAATCTCTGCCTCATGGGTTTCCTGTTCTCAGGGTCCTACACAACCTGCCTGACTAGCTTCCCTCCCAGTCTTGACTTCTTATCAGTCTCCCATTATGACAAGGGGCTTGTCTGACAAACTGACTTCTTCTAATGTGTGAATGGTAGAGGGAGAGCTGTTTTTCCCTTCTAGGCAACAGGCTTAAACTCTCCCCCTTCTCACAAACAAACACTCCCGCATGTGTCATGTATGCTTTGACACATCCAAAATATGGCTCTAAGAGTCCAGGAAATCCAGCAGGGTATTTTTGTGCTGGGCTCTTGTTTCCTTAATAAAAAAAAAAAAGAAGAAGAAGAAATAAGGAGCTGTTTCCTCTGCTTCTGTATTTCAGCCCAGATCAAAAATCACACACATTGCTACTGTGTTTAAGCTACTGTGCTAAGTTCTCCTTACAAGGAGAAGAACTCAAGAGTATGCAGTCTGATTGAGGATGTTTTTCTGTGGTGTTTGATAACAGAAGGATACCATCACAAATCCAAGAAAATAAATTTATTAAACTTTGAAGGAAAAAAATCCACAGACATAAAGAAAGTTAAATATAAACTGCAGGACACAACTAGTCATACTAGTGAATAATGGCTTGTGTGGCCAGCAAAGTACCAAAATGACATTCGGAGACCGATTGAGGTATTTAGCTATTTTTGGCTATAGAAATGTTGTCAGCCTACTGTGAAATGGTAAGATAGTTTCCCCAAACACACAGTTTTAAGTTGAATTAGGTTCTACATAGATGAAATTGTCTATGAAACTAAATTATATAGCTCTTAGAGAAAACCATAGCAGCAAGATAGCAGAAAACCTATTGAACATTTATTACAAGTAACATATTGAACTTTAAACACCCAATTTTAGTTTTTCACTGTCCTTCCTGCAAGAAAGAAGGAATTTAAAATTACCAACCATTAAGCTTATTTTCTAAAAAGGTCTGAGCTAAATGGCAAATATGCTTTTTAAGTTAAAGCTAACTTTAAAGTTTTATTAACTTTAAAAAAATACTTAAAGTGAGAAGCATTCATGAGTGAGATGAGTCTTCTCTTTTTGACAAACCTTTTGCGGAGCAATCCCAATGCTCCTGTGAATGATGTTTAATTTATTCAGGGATTGAGCAATAATTTATAAATTACTCAGACCTCATTTTCTTCTAACTACCAGCTTTAAGGCCAATTCACTCAGAGAGGAGGTAAAAAACGATGAAACTCATTTCACTGCTTTAAATAAATCCTATAAAAGATGTGGTGAGGAAGAAAGTTTCTGCTATGGGTTTAAATAAATTTTTGAGTTATCTTTCGGGATTTAAAATCTTGGTTTTTTTTTTGGTTTGTTTCTCATTATCACTAACAATGAGCATGTGTCTGGCTATAGGCTATGAAAGAAAAACCTACTTCTTGAACTTTTATTCCATGATCTGGTTAACTTCACTTTGACCAGCTTCAACTTACAAAATGCTTCTTGTTCCTATTCCTTCCTTAGATAAATATGAAATACGAGACACTGCGGTGGAGGTTCTAAGGCTTGACTCTTATGATATGCATGCGCTAAGACACTTTTTTCCAGGGCACTGCAGTGATTAAGCATCCTGGTCAATAGGAACAAGCTGTAATTTCTACTTCTCTTAGTATGTAGCCCTCTGACATGAACCAAAACTTGGGTAAGAAAAGGTTTTTTTTGTTGTTATTCTTCTGTGTGTGTGTTTTGTTTTTTTTGGTTCATGGTAAGTTGACTTGTGCAAACATTTAAAAGTTTTCTAAATTAACAAATATTTGTTTACAAATTCAGATAAGATGAGCACTTTCCAATAATGCAGGTAACTACAATCATTTCAGAATCACTTAAAGAGTTTTAGGAGGTATAAAAAGGGCCTTGTAAAAAACTAGTTTTTCTTCAGGTGCATTGACCAAAGCATTAAACCAGCTTTAGACTGCAGTTATTACATTCTTTAGATGGGTTGGCATGAACTACAGTACACCGTGTACAGTGTAATATAAAATAGCCATGCTTAAAGTGTAAATTATTAAAAATATCTTTATCCATTTTATGCCAAAATAAATGTTTTACATATCCAAACTATTTCTTCTTACCTATAATTTTAGTTCCCAATTATAAAAAAAAATTATCCTGTGCTATAATTTGCATTCAATCTTCCTGAACTGCAAAAGCCACCTGATTTTTCGCTTTTTCAAAAAGCATGATTAACTATACATTAAAAAACATAGCCATTCAATGCTTAGTAGCACAAAATTAACACCCACAATAACAAGACAACAGTCTTTGAGACAGTTCTTTAAAGTATTTACAATTCACAACAGGAATATTTATCTGATTAAGGATTCTTCTTCTTTTTTTAATATAATGTTTCAACATTTCAGGAAAAGGCATTTAGAATTCATATTCCCCACCCTCAACTCACCCCCCTCCCAAAAAAAGTTTAAACATTGTTTTGGTTTAAGCATTCATGCCCCAGCCAACCCTGTGCCATTCAATGGGTAGCTCATGGGAAATCAAAGAAAAGCTATGGCATGATTTTGTTCAGTTGGTCTGTGCTCACATAGCCACATGATGAGAGAAACTCTTTGTCAGGCAAGGGCAGGGCAGTCGCATTGAGTACGAGGCCCTGTGGAGACTGTACTATATGAATGGAGGTATAATCTGGGACAGGTATCTCAGAACTTGGAACATGTTCTGCTGTCCCCGACCTCCCAGCTGTAGTGGTAAGGCTTTCTGTGGTGATGTAAATGTCTTCCTGGTTAAAGCCTGGCTCTACGTGTGATTCAGCCTCGACGTGAGGGGCCAGGGCAATGTACTTTTTGGCGTCTACCTCGCAGAAGTAAGCGGTGTCCACGATGAAGTTAGCTTGGCAGGGTGTGACCACTTCTGGGTGCGTGTCACACTGGGGGTTCCCAGTCTTATTCTTTTGGCCTGGGGAAAGGACCACATTTCCTGCTGGTGTAATGTCGCTTACCTGGGCATAAAAATCAATGTTTGCCAATGAACTTGGATTGCTGAGCTGTGTATGGACAGCTTGATGAGTTGACTCAGTTCCACCAATGAGAAGTGGTCTTGGTTTGTTTTCCTCTACTAGGATAACACTGGGCTGCTGGCTAGCAGGGGCAGCATCATTAGAAGGTGAATTATTTTGATTCTTCTGATCAAGGCATGAGATATCTGCTTCCCCTTTTAACCTTTGTGGCTGAGCAACCTCTGAGGTACCATCGCACATGTCACTGACATGGAAATCAGCCTCCAGAATGTCAGGTTCATAGCAGCTGGTACGCCCAGAGTCGTCATCCTTTGCCCCAAAGATATTGAGTGATTTTTCATGGTCATTGCTCAGAAGTCTGTCTGTGTCTGACCCTTCAGTCTTTTCATCAGGGTCATCAATATCTAGTTCAATAAATTCAACCCAAGAGTCATCATTGTAGAATTCGTGTTTATAGTTGTCATGAATGGCTAAGATTGTATTCACCTCTTCTAATTTTCCTTCCTATAAAACAGAAAAAGAAGATCTATGAAAATAAATTCACAACAATTGATTTAACAAATAATATTGAGTCTAATCAGTAACAAAATCATATAACAAACCATGTAACAAATACATTAGTGAAGAACTTTTCTTTTTTAAAATTATTTTCCATTATGGTTCATCATAGGATACTAAACATAGTTCTCTGTGCTAGACAGAAGGACCTTGTTTATCCATTCCATATATAATAGCATATATCTGCTAACCCCAACATCACACCATCCCTCCTCCAACCCTCTCCCCCTTGGCAATCACGAGTCTATTCTCTATGTCTGTGAGTCTGTTTTTGTTTTGTACATAGATTCATTTGTATCATATTTTAGATTCCACATATAAGTGGTAACATATGCTATATGTCTTTCTCTTTATGATTTACTTCAGTTAGTATGATAATCTTTAGTTGCATCCTTGTTGCTACAAGTAGCATTATTTCATTCTTTTTTAAATGGCTCAGTAGTACTCCATTGTATATATGTACCACATCTTCATTCATTCATCTGTTGATGGACATTTAGGTTGTTTCCCAGTCTTGGCTATTGTGAATAGTGATTCTGTGAACACAGGGGTGCATGTATCTTCTCGGATTAGAGTTTTGTCTGGATATATGTCTAGAAGTGGGACTGTTGGATCACTGTTGCTGTTATTCAGTCACCAGTCATGTCTGACTCTTTGTGACCCCATGGACCACAGCACGCCAGGCCTTCCTGTCCCTCCCCATCTTCCAAAGTTTGCCCAAGTTCATGTCCATTGCATCAGTGAAGCCATTCAGCTATCTGATCCTCTGATGCTCTCTTCTCCTTCTGCCCTCAATCTTTCCCAGCATCAGGGACTTTTTTGGTGAGTTGGCTGTCTCATCAGATGAACAAAATACTGTCGCTTCAGCATCAGTCCTTCCAATGAGTATTCAGGATTGATCTCCCTTAAGATTGACCGGTTTGATCTCCTTGCTGTACAGGGGACTTTCAGGAGCCTTCTCCATCACCACAGTTTGAAGGCATCAATTCTTTGGTGCTCTGCCTTCTTTACAGTCCATCTGTCACAACTGTATGTGACCACTGGGAAGACCATAGCTTTGACTATACAGACCTTTGTTGGCAGAGTAATGTCTCCACTTTCCATCATGCTGTCTAGGTTTGTCATAGCTTTCCTGCCAACAAAAAGCTTGAATCATATGGTAATTCTTTAGTTTTCTGAGGAATCTCCATATTATAAATATTTTCCATATTGGCTGTACCAACTTACATTCCAACAGTGTAGGAGGGTTCCCTTTTGTTCACATCCTCTCCAGCATCTGTTATTTGTAGTTTTTAATGATGGCCATTCTGACTGGTGTGAGGTGGTACCTCGTTGTAGTTCTGATTTGTACTTCTCTAATAATTAGCAGTGTTTAACATCTTTTCATGTGCCTATTGGCCATTTGTATTTCTTCTTTGAAGAAATGTCTGTTTAGGTCTTCTGCCCAGTTTTTGATTGGGTTTTTATTGTTGTTGAGTTGTATGAGCTGTTTTCATATTTTGGAAATGAAGCCCTGGTTGGTCTCATTATTTGCAAATACTTTCTCCCATTATGTAAGTTCTTTTCCTTTATGGTTTCTTTTGCTGTGCAAAAGCTTGTAAGTTTGATTAAGTCCCATTTGTTTATTTTTGCTTTTATTTCTATTGCCTTGGGAAACTGACCTAAGAATACATTGATATGATTTATGTCAGAGAATGTTTTGCCTATGATCTCTTCTAGGAGCTTGATGGTATGTATGTATTAGTTGCTCAGTCGTGTCCAACTCTTTGTGACCCCATGGAGTATAGCCTAGGAGGCTCCTCTGTCCATGGGGATTCTTCAGGAAAGAATACTGAAAGGGGTTGCCATGCCCTTCTCCAGGGGATCCTCCCAACCCAGGGATTGAACCCAGGTCTCCTGTATTACAGGCAGATTTTTTACTGTCTGAGCTACCAGGGAAGCTCTGATGGTAAAATGCCTTATATTTAAGTCATCTGCATGTAACAGTTGGCCTCTTCCCTTCCAACTTGGATAAATTTCCTTTTTCTTGTCTGATTTCTGTGGCTAGGACTTTCAATACTATGTTAAATAGAAGAGGTGAGAGTGGGCATCCTGGTCCTGTTCTAGATTTTAGCATGAAGGCTTTCAGTTTTTCACCATTGGCTATTACATTGGGTGTGGGTTTGTCATTTGGCTTTTATTATGTTGTGATATGTTCCCTTTATACCCACTTTGGTAAGAGTTTTATCGTGAATGGATGTGAAATTTTGTCAGATGGTCTTTTTTCTTGAGATGATCATGTGATTTTGGCTTTTGTTTATGTATCACATTGACTTGTGTATGTTGAGCATCCTTGTGAACTTGGACTGACTCTTGGTTGTAGTATGTGATCTTTTTTTTGTTGTTGCTTTTGGATGTGGTCTGCTAATATTTTGCTGAGAATTTTTGCATCTATATTCCTCAAAGACGGGCCTGTAATTTTCTTTTTGGTGGTGTCGGTCTGGTTTTGGTATTAGGGTGGTTTCATAGCATGTCTTTGGAGCTAATGGAACTCCTCTTTAGTTTTTTGGAAGCTTTTGAGAAGGATCAGTGTTATTTCTTCTTTGTATGTTTGGTAGAATTCACCTGTAAAGCCATCTGGTCCTGGACTTTTCTTTATAGGAACTTTTAAAATTACATATTCCACTTTACCTCTAGTGATTGGTCTTTTCTAATTATCTATTTCTTGATTCAATTTTGGTGGGCTGTGATTCAAATCTGGTGGGTATGTTTCTAGAAACTTGTCCATTTATTCTAGGTTGTCAAATTTGTTGGCGTATAATTGTTTATAGCATTCCCTGTGGTCTTTGTTATTATTGTGATATCAGTTTTTATGTCTCCTTTCTCATTTCTCGTTTATTTGGGTTCTCTCTCTTCTTGGTGAGCCTGGCCAGAGGTTTATCAATCTTGTTTACCTTTTCAAAGAATGAACGTTTGGTTTTATTGATTTTTTTTCTATTTTTTAATCACTATTTTATTTATTTCCTCTTTGATCTTGATTGTTTCCTTCCTTTTGCTGATTTTATGTTTTGTTTGTTCATTTGCTACTTCAAGTAGTAGATTAGGTTTTTTTCTTGTTTTGATGAAGAAGGCCTGTATAGCTATGAATTCCCCTCTAAGAACTGATTTTGCTACATCTCAAAGATTTTGTATGGTTGTATTTTCATTGTCATCTTTCTCAAGGTAGTTTTAAATTTACTTTCATCATTGACTCATTGGTTTTTTAGTAGCATATTGCTTTGTGATCATTTTTATTTCATTTCTTTTTCTGTGGTTGACTTTTAGTTTCATGCCATTGTGGTGAGAAAAGATGCTTGAGATAATTTCTATATTCTTTGTTGAGGCCTGTTTTTGTGCTCCAGTATGTGGTCAATCCTTGGAGAAGGCGATGGCACCCGACTCCAGTACTCTTGCCTGGAAAATCCCATGGACGGAGGAGCCTGGTAGGCTGCAGTCCATGGGGTTGTGAAGAGTCGGACACAACTGAGCGACTTCACTTTCATGCATTGGAGAGGGAAATGGCAACCCACTCCAGTGTTCTTGCCTGGAGAATCCCAGGGACGGGGGAGCCTGGTAGGTCTATGGGGTCGCATAGAGTCGGACACGACTGAAGCGACTTAGCAGCAGCAGCAGCATGTGGTCAATCCTAGAGAATATTTCATGTGCATTTAAAGAATGTGTATTCTGTTTCTTATGGATATAATGTCCTGAAAATATCATTTAGGTCTAACTGTTCTATCATGTCATTTATGATCCCTGTTGCCTTGATTTCTGTCTAGAAGATCTGTCCACTGATGTGAGTAGGGTGTTAAAGGTCTCGTACTATTACTGTATTCCTGTTGGTTTCTCCCTTTATATCTGTTAGGATCTGTTTTATGTATTTGAGTGCTGCAACATTACTGCATCTATGTTGATGAGTATAAAGTTCTTTTCTTGTATTGATCCTTTTATCTTTATATAGTGTCCTTCTTTATCTTTTTTATGGCCTTTATTTTAAGGTATGTTTTGTCTGACATGTATATTGTGATTCCCACTTTGTCATTTCCATTTGCATGAAATCTTCTCCCATCACCTTTCAATCTGTGTGTCCTTTGCTCTAAACTGGGTCTCTTGTAGGCAACATAATGTAGGCTCTCATTTTTTCACATAGTCTGCCACTCTGTGTATTCTGATTGGGACGTCTCGTCCACTGACATTTAAGGCAATTATTAATTGATATGTATTTATTGCTATTTTAAGTCCTGCTTTCCCACTGATTTTTAAATTTCTTCCTTGACCCCCTCCCCCTTCTTTTTTTGTGGTTTGAATTATTTTTGTATTATGTTCTTTTTGGTTTTTGTGAATCTGTTGTTTGTTCTTAATTTGTGGTTACCTTGTTTTTCATGTATGTATATACCATATTATATTCTACCTGCCTTAGACTAGTAATCACACAGGCTCAAACATGTTCTAGGAAATGATTAAAAACTTTTACATTATTGTACTCTTTTCTCCCACATTTTAGGATTTTGATGTCCTCTTATATCTTCATGTTCATCCTTTTTCTGTTCATTTCGGTTATCATCACTTTCACAGACATTTAAAAAAAAATCTGTATACTGGCTTATTTAGGTGATTTGCTTTCTAACTGTGATTTGCTCTTCTCTATATATTCTTACTTCTTTTAGAGAAGGCCTTTCAATATTTCCTTTGTACGTGTGTACGCTCAGTCATGTCTGACTCTTTGTGATCCCATGGACTATAGCCTGCTAGGCTCCTCTATCCATGGAATTTTCCAGGCAAGAATACTGGAGTGGTTTGCCATTTCCTTCTCCAGGTGTCTACCCATCCCAGTGATTGAACCTGCATCTCTTGCATTGACTGGTGGGTTCTTTACTAGCTGAGCCACCAGGGAAGCCCTTTAGGTAGGGAAGTCCATTCAGTTCAGTTCAGTTGCTCAGTTGTGTTGAACTCTTTGTGACCCCATGGACTGTGGCATGCCAGGCTTCCTTGACCATCACCAACTCCTGGAGTTTACTCAAACTGATGTTCATTGAGTTGGTGATGCCATCCAATCATCCCATCCTCTGTTGTCCCCTTCTCCTCCCACCTTCAATCTTTCCCAGCATCAGGGTCTTTTCCAATGAGTCAGTTCTTCGCATCAGGTGGCCAAAGTAATGGAGTTTCAGCTTCAGCATCAGTCCTTAAAATGAATATTCAGGAATGATTTCTTTAGGATTGACAGGTTTAGTCTCCTTGCAGTCCAAGGGACTCTCAAGAGTCTTCTCCAACACCACAGTTCAAAAGCATCAATTTTTTGGCGCTCAGCTTTCTTCATAGTCCAACTCTGACATCCATACATGACTATTGGAAAAACCATAGCTTTGAGTAGATGGGCTTTTGTTGGCAAAGTAATGTCTCTGCAAACATGCTGTCTAGGTTGGTCATAGCTTTTCGTCCAAGGAGCAAGCGTCTTTTAATTTCATGGCTGCAGTCACCATCTGCAGTGATTTTGGAGACCCTAAAAAATAAAGTCTGACACTGTTTCCATTGTTTCCCCACCTATTTGCCAGGAAGTGATGGGACCAGATGCCATGATCTTAGTTTTTGGAATGTTGAGCTTTAAGCCAACTTTTTCACTCTCCTCTTTCACCTTCATCAAGAGGCTATTTAGTTCTTCACTTTCTGCCTTAAGGGTGGTGTCATCTGCATATCTGAGGTTATTGATATTCTTCCCAGCAATCTTGATTCCAGCTTGTGCTTCATTCAGCCCAGAATGTCCCATGATGCACTCTGCATATACGTTAAATAAACAGCGTGACAATATACAGCCCTGATGTACTCCTTTCTCGATTTGGAACCAGTCTGCTGTTCCATGTCCAGTTCTAACTGTTGCTTCCTGACCTGCATACAGATTTCTCAGGAGGCAGGTCAGGTGGTCTGGTATTCCCATCTCTTTCAGAATTTTCTAGAGTTTATCGTGATCCACACAGTCAAAGGCTTTGGCATAGTCCATAAAGCAGAAGTAGATGTTTTTCTGGAACACTCTTGCTTTTTTGATGATCCAATTTGATCTCTGTTTCCTCTGCCTTTTCTAAATTCAGCTTGAACATCTGGAAGTTTTTGGTTCATGTATTGTTGAAGCCTGGTTTGGAGAATTTTGAGCATTACTTTACTAGCATGTGAGATGAGTGTAATTGTGCGGTAGTTTGAACATTCTTTAGCTTTGACTTTTTTTGGGATTGGAATGAAAACTGATCTTTTCTAGTCCTGTGGCCACTGCTGAGTTTCCCAAAATTTGCTGGCATATTGAGTGCAGCACTTTCACAGCATCATCTTTTAGGATTTGAAATAGCTTGACTGGAATTCCATCATCTCCACTAGCTTTGTTCACAGTGATGCTCCCTAAAGCCCACTTGACTTTTCATTCCAGGATGTCTGGCTCTAAATGAGTGATCACACCATCGTGGTTATCTGGGTTGTGAAGATCTTTTTTGTATAGTTGTTTTGTGTATTCTTGCCATTTCTTCTTAATATCTTCTGCTTCTGTTAGGTCCATACCGTTTCTGTCCTTTATCAAGCCCATCTTTGATGAAATGTTCCCTTGGTATCTCTGATTTTCTTGAAGAGATCTCTAGTCTTTTCCATTCTATTGTTTCCCTCTATTTCTTTGTATTGATCACTGAGGAAGGCTCAGATTATGAACTCCTTACTGCCAAATTCAGACTTAAATTGAAGAAAGTAGGGAAAACCACTAGACCATTCAGATATGACTTAAATCCCTTATGATTATACGATGGAAGTGAGAAACACATTCAAGGGATTAGATCTGATAGAGTGCGTGAAGAACTATGGACAGAGGTTCGTGACATTGTACATAAGAGAATGATCAAGAACATCCCTAAGAGAAGTAAATGCAAAAGGTGAAATGATTGTCTGAGGAGGCCTTACAAATAGCTGAGAAAAGAAGAGAAACTAAAGGTAAAGGAAAAAAGGAAAGATATATTCATTTGAATGCAGAGTTCCAAAGAATAGCAAGGAGAGATAAGAAAGCCTTCCTCAGTGATCAATGCAAAGAAATAGAGGAAAACAATAGAAGGGAAGTCCTTTAGGGCAGGTTTAGTATTGCTGTATTCTTTTAGTTTTTGTTTGTCTGAGGAATTCATCTCATATTCTAAATAATAATCTTGCTGGGTAGAACATCCTAGATTGCAGCTTTTTCCGTTTCAGGACTTTTTTTTTTTTTTTTCTTGGGGATTAACATTTTTTTTTAAAATTTTATTTTATTTTTAAACTTTACATAATTGTATTAGTTTTGCCAAATATCAAAATGAATCTGCCACAGGTATACATGTGTTCCCCATCCTGAACCTATATCTTGCCACTCCTTTCTGGCCTGCAGTGCTTCTGTATAGAAATCAGTGGATAGCCTTATGGGGGTTCCCTTGTAATCAACTCTTTTTTTTTTTTTTTTGATGCCTTTAGAATCCTCTATTTTACTTTTGCTATATTTATCATAATATGTCTTGGTGTGTTTGGGTTTACCTTGTTTGGGACTCCGTGCTTCCTATACCTGGATGTTTCTTTCTTTAGGTTTGGGAAGTTTTCAGCATTCCAAATACATTTTCAATACCCTTTTCTCTTTCTTCCCCTTCTGGAATCCCTATTATGCATAAATTGGCAAGGGAAGAAAGACTCCAGTGTTCTTGGGCTTCCCTGGTGGCTCAGCTAGTAAAGAATTTGCCTGCAATGTCGGAGATCTGGGTTTGATCCTCGGGTTGGGAAGATCCCCTGGAGAAGGGAAAGTCTACCCACTCCAGTATTCTGGCCGGAAGAATTCTATGGACTATTTAGTCCATAGGGTCGCAAAGAGTTGGACATGACTGAGCGACTTTCACTTGGCAAGATTTGTATTATCCCATAGGTCTCTTATATTGCTTTCATTTTTTTTTTTGTTTCAATTTGACTTTCTGTCTGCTGTCCTGATTGGTTGATTTCCATTATTTTTTCTTTCAGGTCACATATTCATTTTTCTGCATTATTCCTCCTGCTATTCATTGCTTTTAGTTTAGTGTTCATCTTGGCAAATGAGTTTTCTATTTCTTTGTTCTTCCTTATAGTTTCTAATTTCTTTTTACAGTACTCTGCATTTCTGTCAACAGCCTGTCTTAATTCCTTCAGTATTTGCATTATCTTCTTTTTTGAAGTAGATGTCTATTAGACTGAAGAGGTCTGTTTCATTGTTCTTTCAGGGGAATTCTCTCGGTTTAAAAGGGAATTGTTCCTCTGCTTCTTCATCTTACTTATTTCTCTTATTCTGTGAGTTTAGAAGAATTAATGATCTATGGTCTTAGAGGACTATTTATATGTGGCATTTTTCCTATGTAGTTTGTGTGGGTTTAATATTTTTAGTGGGCTTTACTGGTTCAGTTCAGTCTCTCAGTCATGTCTGACTGTTTGCGATCCCATGGAATGCAGCACATCAGGCCTCCCTGTCCATCACCAACTCCCGGAGTTTACTCAAACTCATGTCCATTGAGTCAGTGATGCCATCCAACCATCTCATCCTCTGTTGTCCCCTTCTTCTCCTGCCTTCAATCTTTCCCAGCATCAGGGTGTCTTCAAATGAGTGAACTCTTTGCATCAGGTGGCCAAAGTACTGGAGTTTCAGCTTTAACATCAATCCTTCCAATGAATACTCAGGACTGATCTCCTTTAGGATGGACTGGTTGGATCTCTTTGCAATCCAAGGGACTCTCAAGAGTCTTCTCCAACACCACAGTTCAAAAGCATCAATTCTTCAGCACTCAGCTTTCTTTATAGTCCAACTCTCATATCGATACATGACTACTGGAAAAACCATAGCCTTGACTAGATGGACCTTTGTTGGCAAAGTGATGTCTCTGCTTTTTAATATGCTGTCTAGGCTGGTCATAACTTTTCTACCAAGGAGCAAGCGTCTTTTAATTTCATGGCTGCAGTCACCATCTGCAGTGATTTTGGAGCCCAAGAAAATAAAGTCTCTCACTGTTTCCACTGTTTCCCCATCTATTTCCCATGAAGTGATGGGACTCGATGCCATGATCTTAGTTTTCTGAATGTTGAGCTTTAACCAACTTTTTTACTCTCCTCTTTGACTTTCATCAAGAGGCTCTTTAGTTCCTCTTCACTTTCTGCCATAAGGGTGGTGTCATCTGCATATCTGAGGTTATTGATATTTCTCCTGGCAATCTTGATTCTAGCTTGTGCTTCATCCAGCCCAGCATTTCTCATGATATATTCTGCATATAAGTTAAATAAGCAGGGTGACAATATACAGCCTTAAGGTACTCCTTTTCCAATTTGGAACCAGTCTGTTGTTCCATGTCCAGTTCTAACTGTTGCTTCCAGACCTGCATACAGATTTCTCAAGAGGCAGGTCCGGTGGTCTGGTATTCCCATCTCTTTCAGAATTTTCCAGTTTATTGTGATCCACACAGTCAGAGGCTTCCCTTGTGTCTCAGTGGTAAAGAATATGCCTGCCAATGCAGGAGATATGGGTTTGATCCCTGGGTTGGGAAGATCCCCTGGAGAGGGAAATGGCAATCCACTGTAGTAGTTTGTTTTTATTATGGATGCCTGTCATTTTTTCCCTAAGTATCTGCTGGCCTTATTCCCTTGATAAGGAGAGTGTGCAAGTGTGATAGCTGGTGCCCAATCCTCAGGTAATCTGTGGTGGCTCATGTGTGCCCCTGGAGCAAGTGTTGGGAGCAGAGGTGGTGAGGTGCTCCTTGAGTCTACAAGGAAGGTGGTGTCAGCTCATGACCACTCCTGAAGTGTAGGGGGTGGGTAGTGGCTTGTGATAGCTCTTGGAGCTGGTGAGGGGGGTGCCTGTTACCTGAGAGCAGATGCAGGGACCCTCACCCAAACAACGGTGCCTGGCCTCTAAGACGGTCCAGGCTTCCACCATGTACATCCTCAGGTGCGGTTACACCAAACTGCAGCCCCTTCAGGCTGTATTTACACAACCAACCCAAGTCCTTTCCCTGGGTCTAATCTCTAAAGCCTGAGCTTCAGCACCCAGCCTGCACCAGTGGACATGGGTCTCTGGCTGGGGAGTGCAGGGGAGTGGCACTGACCATCTGTTCAGGTTTCTCTACATGCTAGCTGCTACAAACCCGTTCCTGTGTTCTTCTCTAAAGCTCTGAAGCTCCCCCTCTGTCCTGGCTGATCTCCCCACCAGTGAAGGGACTTCCTGGGGTGGAGTCCCTTTCCAGTTTCTTTCTTTATTCTTTTGCCCTACCCAGTTACATGGAGATTTTCTTGCCCTTTCCAGAGTTTGGATGTCTTCTGCCAGTGTTCAGTAGATATTCTCTGAGGATCAATCCGTATGTAGATGTATTTTTGATAAATTTGTGGGAGGAGGTGAGCTTCATGTTCTACTACTCTGTCATCTTGATTCAGAAGTCAAGAGCTTTTAAATACGTAAGACATCCTCATAATTTTAAGGGATGTATTATTTAAAAACTTTTCCCAGAAGGAATACAAAAAATTTAATGTGATACATATAGCTTGCAAAAGGTTTCAACATAAGGCTCTGTTCTTAAGGTAACATTTAATTAGTGTCATGTACAACTTAGATATTTTATTAATTACCTTGAGGAGATCTGGATCAATTCCTTTAATCTTTGGAACTGGAACTGGGGGTAGAATCAGCATCTTAATCCTTGAAAACAAAATTTTGTTTTGATGTAAGTTACTCATTCTCATTTCAAAAGACAGAAATAAAATATTGACAATATTATTACTAATATAAAGTAACAGAATATTTGGAATAAGTGAATCTGAGAAAGAGAAGGAAAAGCATTAAGCAGTGAATGATGAGGCAAAACTAAAGAATGGAAAAAAACCCTCATCTGAAGTGAATTTAAATAAAATGTGGTTTTCCTATAACTTTTCCTTAATGTCTTTTATAAAGTTTCAGAATTGGGAGTTAGACATTTAATTCCATCTGAAGCCAATTTCCATGTCAGTTATAAGGAGGTAATTTTAATACATAATTCGTTGGGGAAGGGGAGGAGAAAGAGCCAATCCATGTAGAGATATGCACCCTAAAAAAAGAGTGGGCTGAGATAAGTTCATACCACAATGCTCACATGAATTATTAAATTACTTAAGATAATCTCATTAACCAGGATGTCATTGCGTGGTTCATTTCAGTTGGGACAGACTAAATATGAACTATTTCTAATCAGTACAGGTTTATATACACAATTCTATAATGCACTTAAATTTTCTGTTCCAAATATCTACATTACTTTTTGACCATAATTTATTTCAATATCTATCCTGCCTATCTTGTGCCTAAGTGTATTCCCAGCACTTAGAAAATTTCTGGCACAGAGAAACATTGCCTGAATAAATCTGAGTAAATCATTTGTCTATTTCATTAATAGTGTGAATAGAGTTTTCATTTTAAAATCAACACTGTGGCTCTGGAATAGAGATTATCCATTCTAATCTGATTTTTGGATATCAGATGATATTCTACTCAGTGTGAATAAATAGTCTGGTCTACTCAATAGGGAGGGCTTCCTGGGTAGCTCAGCTGGTAAAGAATCTGCCAGCAGTGCAGGAGAGCCTGGTTTGATCCCTGGGTTGAGAAGATCCCCTGGAGGAGAGCATGGCAACCCACTCCAGTATTCTCGCCTGAAGAATCCCCATGGACAGAGGAGCCTGGTGGGTTACAGTCCATGGGGTTGAAAAGAGTCGCACACAACTGAGCAACTAAGCACAGCACTCAATAGGGAACCCATTCTCTGAATGTTTCCATCACTTTTTAACCTAATCCAAGGCAAATTTCATTTTGTAAGTTGAGTTTGAGTAGACTCACTAGTTTTACTTAGTGGGACAAGTGTTAAATTGTTACTGATGAATAGAAATAATAGGAAAAAAAAAGCATGCTATTAATAACTGCTACCACTTTTGAATGCCTCTAATAATGCCTCCAAACACCGAAACTGTGTTGGCAAATTTCAGTCTGTGGGCCAAATCTGTTCTGCCCTCTGTTTTTGTAAAGAAAGTTCTTTTAGAACATGGAGTCAAGTTCAGTTTACATATTATCTATGTAACATAGTTTATATATTATCTACAGCTGCCTTCATGACACAGTGGCAGAAATGAGTAGTAGTGACAGAGACTGCATAGCCCAGAAAGCCGAAGATTTACTGTTCGGTTATTTTTAAAACAACTTTGCCAACACTTGCACTAAACATTTCCTTTGGTGCTTACCACGACCAGGGAGGAAGAAGATATTATCTATGGAAAGATTTCGAGATTTAAGGAACATGTTCAAATCACACACTAATACTTGGTTCAGCTGGCACTCATATTCAAAGCAGCTGACTCCAAAACCCATGCCCTTTGCTTTCTGTCATGCTGCTGGGTTAACTTGGTTCTGCATTTCTAAATAAATAATTCACAGGTTCTGTTGTTGTTTAGTTGCTAACTCATGTCTGACTCTTGCAATCCCATGGACTGCAGCACACCAGCAGGCTCCTCTATTCTCCATTAACTTCTGGAGTTTGCTTAAGCTCATGTCCATTGAGTTGGTGTTGCTATCTAACCATCTCATTCTCAGCTGCCCCCTTCTCCTTTTGCCTTCAGTCCTTCCCAGCATCAGGGTCTTTTCCAATTAGTCAGTTCTTCGAATCAGGTGGCCAAAGTATTGGAATTTCAGCTTTAGCATCAGTCCTTCTGATGAATTAGTCAGGACTGATTTCCTTTAGGATTGACTGATTTGATCTCCTTGCTGTCCAAGGGACTCTCCCAGCATCACAATTCAAAAGAATCAGTTCTTCAGCACTCAGCTTTCTTTATGGTCCAACTCTCACATATGTACATGACTACCGGAAAAATCATACCTTTTTTTGACTATGTGGACCTTTGTTGGCAAAGTGTTATCTCTGCTTTTTAATATGCTGTCTAGATGTGTGATAGCTTTCCTTCCATGGAGCAGCATCTTTTAATTTCATGGCTGTAGTCACTGTCGGCAGTGATTTTGGAGCCCAAGAAAATAAAATCTGTCACTACTTCCACTTTTTCCCCTTCTATTTGCCATAAAGTGATGGGACTGGATGCCATAATCTTAGTTTTTTTTGAATGTTGTTTCAAACCAACTTTTTCACTCTCTTTTCACCCTCATCAAGAGACTCTTTAGTTCCTCTTTGCTTTCTGCCATTAGAGTAATGTCATCTGCATATCTGAGGTTATTGATATTTCTCCCAGCAGTCTTGCTTCCAGTTTGTGATTCGTCCAGCCCAGCATTTAGCATGATACTCTCCAAATAAGTTTAATAAGCAGGGTAACAATATATAGCCTTGACGTACTCCTCTCCCAATTTTGAGCCAGTCTGTTGTTCTGTGTCCGGTTCTAACTATTGCATACAAGTTTCTCACGAGACAGGTGAAGTGGTCTGGTATTTCCATCTCTTTAGGAATTTTCTACAGTTTGTTGTGATCCACACAATCAAAGGCTTTACCGTAGTCAATGAAGCAGAAGTAAATGTTTTTCTGGAATTCCCTTGCTTTCCCCATGAGCCAACAGATGTTGGCAATTTGATCTCTGGTTCCTCTGCCTTTTCTAAATTTAGCTGGTATATCTGGAAGTTCTTGGTTCACATACTGTTGAAGCCTAGCTTGAAGGATTTTGAGCATTACCTTGCTAGCATGTGAAATGAGCACAATTGTACAGTAGCTTGAACACTCTTTGGTATTGCCCTTCTTTGGGACTGGAATGAAAACTGACCTTTTCTAGTCCTGTGGCCACTGCTGAGTTTTCCAAATTTGCTGACATATTGAGTGCAGAACTTTCGCAGCATCATCTTTCAGGATTTGAAATAGCTTAGTTGGAATTCGGTCATGTTCACTAGCTTTGTTTGTAGTAATGCTTCCTGAGGCCCACTTGACTTTATACTCCAGGATGTCTGACTCTAGGTAGTGACTACACCATCGTGGTTATCTGGGTCATTAAGACCTTTTTTGTATAGTTCTTTTGTGTATTCATGCCACCTCTTTTTAATCTCTTCTGCTTCTGTTAGGTCCGTACTATTTCTGTCCTTTATCCTGCCCATCCTTGCATGAAATGTTCCTTTGATATCTTCAATTTTATTGAAGAAATCTCTAGTCTTTCCCATTCTAGTGTTTTTTTTTTATTTCTTTGCATTGTTCATTTAGCAAGGTGAGATAAGAAGGCCTTCTTATTCTCTGGAACTCTGCATTCAGTTGGGTATGTTTTACCCTTTCTCCCATGCCTTTCGCTTCTCTCCTTTTCTCAGCTATTTGTAAAGCCCCCCGCCCCTGCCCCCAACAACCACTTTGCCTCCTTGCATTTCTTTTTCTTTGGGATGGTTTTGGTCACTGCCTCCTGTACAATGTTACGAACTTCCATAATTCTTTAGATACTCTGTGTCCCAGATCTAATCCTTTGAATCTATTCATCACCTCTACTGCATAATCATAAGGGATTCGATTTAGGTCATGCCTGAAAGGCCTAGTGGTTTTCCCTACTTTCTTCTATTTAAGCCTGAATTTTGCAATAAGGAGCTGATGATCTGAGCCACAGTCAGCTCCATGTCTTCTTTTTGCCGACTGTATAGAGCTTCACAGGTTCAAAACCAAAAATGTAACATAACTCTAATTACAGGAAATAAAGATCCCCAAATATGCTTTGCCCTGTATGGGTCCCTCTTTTTTTTTTTTTTTTAAGAGGATGATGCATTTAGGTACTTGAGAGTCAGCTGTCAGGGAAGTGTTGTTGCCTTTAGGCTAGGGTGGCACACCCTGTAGCCTGGAGCGACCAAGCCAGTCATAAGGAGAGATGGGAATTGTGACAGAGAA
Organism: Bos indicus x Bos taurus; assembly: GCF_003369695.1. Taxonomy (NCBI): domain Eukaryota; kingdom Metazoa; phylum Chordata; class Mammalia; order Artiodactyla; family Bovidae; genus Bos; species Bos indicus x Bos taurus. The sequence goes on from NC_040095.1 coordinate 31,700,943, forward strand.
CATGAGCCCTTTCTGAATGGGATGGTTGGTCCTCTGTCTTGGGACATATTGCCATGCAGGATTATCAACCCAGTTTCACTATTTTTTTTTTTTTTTTTAATATGGCAATGACTTAAAATTTTTTAAATTTATTTTGGGTGTTCTGGTCTTTGTTGCTGCACAGGCTTTTCTCTAGTTGTGGGGAGTGGGTTCTACTCTAGTTTTTGTGCGTGGGCTTCTCACTGCAGTGGCTTCTCTTATTGCAGAGCATGGACTCAAGGGCCTGTGGGCTTCAGTAGCTGCAGTTCCTGAGTTCTAGAGCACAGGCTCAATGGTTGTGGTGCAGACGATGAGTTACTACATAGCATGTTGGATCTTCCCAGACCAAGGATCGTACACATGTCTCCTGCACTGGCAGGCAGATTCTTAACGACTATACCTACCACCAGGGAAGTCCAAGATCTCTGTTTTTAAAATAATCTAGTAATCTTGATTTTTGTGTGAAAATTCCCTGTTTTAGAAACACTTTGTAGCAAAACTGTCCCTCAAAAATCAGAAGGAAAAAAAAAAAAAAAACCCCAGCAAAACATGGATCTGCAGGCTGAATCTGGCTTTCAGGTTGCCACTTCTGTTTTATGTTGATTCAGTTATTTCGTTCCTGATTTAGTCATATAGCTTGATGGCTACAGTAAGTTGTATGGTGGGAGCAACAGAGTATAGAATAAAGATAAACTGGCATGAAACTATGTTTCTGATCTTTAATTCAAATCCAAATTACACTATACATTTTACTAGAGTTGACTCTTAATGATTTGGATTAAGAAAGGGAACAGTGGCTTGGTTTGTGAACTAACAAAATCTCAAGCAAACACAAGGAGCACCTGAAATCCTTTATAGTCCTGAAGTTCTGCGGTAACTGACATAGTATCTCATTCTTTTGAGTTTTATTTTAATTGTTCTTTCTACACTTGCTGACAGCTATTTTCTACCATTTCCTGCTTTCATTAGAACATGGAAATTTAGACAATGATAAGGGTTTTTGTGGGCATATGAAAAAGGAAGATAAGTTTTTTGTTGAAAAGAATTAAATTCAGAACAGGGAATTTGGCAGTACAAATAGATTTTCAAATTTTTTTCCAATTTGGTGATTTTGACCAAGTGTCATAGTTAAAAAAACTTCATTATTCATAGAAAACTATCTTTTAGACAAAGGTTAATATATTTCCTTTGTAATTCTATTTGATCAGAGGATGACTTTTTCTTCCAAATATTGTTAGCTAATGTAATTTAGCAACATAAATTTGCTTGGCCTTCGTGATGACTTGAAATTGACAACTAATGTTAAAAGTAAATTACTTTATGTATGTAGTGAGTTTATCTGCTGTAGTTATATATAAATTAGCCTATCACCTAACTGGACAGTTCAGTGAATTCAAATTAATCTACAGAATAATTTGGCTCCTTTGGTATTACTTAAGTAATGAATACATTTAAGTAAATAATTGTTTAGAATTTTATTTACTAATTTCCTCCCTCCCAAACTGAAAGCTGCTGTTAGACAATAATGTTGCTAGAAAGATAGAAAACAAAATTCTCCAGAGTTAATTTTGTCCCCCTGAGTTTACATTACTAAATTGGAGATGAAACTCTACTAAAAATAATCCTTCCTGCATCCACTTGGAGACTTTTAAGCATGCTTGACACTCTGTAACTCTAGAATTCTTCTATTGAAATTCTGTTTTGATGTTTACAAATGCTATACAGCTTCAAAACAAAGTAAAAAAATTTCACAATATATTCATAATATAAAGCCTATTTTGATTTCTAGATGCCTCATGGCTTCACCTGGAGAACTTGTATTCGGTTTTAGATAGAGTAACCAACTGTCTCGGTTTGCCTAGACACAGAATTTTTAGTGTTAAAACCAGGAAAGTCCCAGGCAAATGGAGTGTTAGCTACCCTAATTCTAGGAGAAGGGACAAGATTAACCTATGGGACTTAAGGCATATTCTAAATGTAAGAAAACTGGCAACCCACACCAGTAACTTTTCCAGTATTTTGTATTAAAAGTTTCTGTAGTCTATACTGAGTTTCTTTCAAGAATGAAAATAGAATAATGGTCCTTACAGCTTAAGGGAAACTTAAACATCATACAATCCACCACCCTCAAATTACCCATGAGAACGTGGAGTCCTAGAGATAAAGGGACTCAAATGAACTCAAACAACAGTGGCAGAATAATAACTGAAACCTGCCTTCTGGCTGCAAGAGGATGCAGGATGGTGTCCTCAAACTTAGAATTTTATCTCTGACAAAAGAAGGTAAAATACCAAACTGTAAGTAGCCAACCAATTTAAATAAACCCAAATTTACTTAAGATTGGTATCATATGAAGTCTAAAGAAAGGTTTTATTAGACTGAATTATCTAGTAGCTTTAGTTCACCACTTAAATTTTTGCTCAAAGCTACCTCTGGGTCCTGGAATAAATATCAGTGCGGAACTTTAAGGTGCATGTCACATGGTATGTAGTCACTAGCCTCACCCTCTTAACATGCTATGCAACTTTCCAGATAAAACTGAGACCTGTGTTGTCTCTCTGTGGACACAACAAATATGTAAATGTAGAGCGATAACGTTTCACTGGGTTGATGAAACACTTCACTCAGGATTCACAAAAGAAAACATCAAACAAAAAATGGAAACATGGACATTTGCTAAATAACTGGCAAAACATATCAGAGTAGGTTATATCACACTTACCTTTGCTGTTTAGAAAATATGAGTAAAAATAATGTCACTGCTAGCCCAAGTATTCCAAAGATAATAATTAAGAACCATGGAAACTGGAAATCTGAAAAACACAAAAATAATATCTCACAGAACTATGAACAGTTGAAGTTTATATCTCATTCTCCTGTTCCACATAAAACTTCCTAATTTGTATTCATCTAGTAAAGTCAATGATTTCACTTGATAGCCACTGAAATAGAATGCAATTACTTAGTATTTTCTAAGAACACCTCTATCCACTTCTTCAGATCCTTTTGTATACCAAAAAAAAAAGAGTAACAGCATACAATTTAAGCACAATCCATGTTTATTATATAAACAACCTGCTTTAAACATCTTATGTGTTCAGGGTGTGTCATTAAAAGGCTTTAGCTTGAGGGAAAAGTGATGCTTGTTAATATACTACTTTACCTAAATAATGTCCAATTCTTTTTTTTTTTTAATGTGATCTTTAGATCTAGATCTGATCTAGACTGAGGATCCATCAAAAAGATGGGGGCCAAGTTGTATTTTTGAATCATTATTAAAACTTCTTAGATATGCAGGGTGTACATTTTTACAGCGTAAAAAGTACTGTTTGACAGAAGATCAGTACTAGGACTCTCAGATTTTAGAATGCTGTTCAGTTGCTAAGTCATGTCTGACTCTTTGCAACCCCATGAACTGCAGCATGCCAGCCTTCCTTATCCTTCATTATCTGCCAGAGTTTGCTCAAACTCATGTTCATTGAGTCATGCCCATTGATTCAGATTTTAGTATAATTGATAGAAAATTTGTGGGAGACTGTTTGTAAAACTTCTATTTCATTTCTTTAGAACAAGTGCCACAGTGGCAGAGGTTGACTACTTTTAAGGTGGAATTTCCCTGGTGGCTCAGACTGTAAAGGATCTGCCTGCAAGGTGGGGAAAGATCCCCTGGAGAAGGGAATGGGTACCCACTCCAGTATTCTTGTCTGGAGAATCCCACTGACAGAGGGGCTTTGTGGGCTACAGTCCTTGAGGTGGCAAAGAGTAGGACACGACTGAGCAGCTAACACTTTCCCACTTTTTTTCACTTTTACCATAACACTGCTTTACTGAAAGAAAGCTTTTATGCTGTGATATTCTTTTATTTATTTTCTTATTCACATATTAAAATCTACAAGGGAGCTATTATGCATGTTATAAAGAATTAGTGGGGGAGAGAATACCATTTTTTTTGTTCTTGTGGTATCTATAATTTTATATCAATGATATATACTTAGGAACATAATATAAAGCAAGAGTTTTTTTTCCTTTTCTAACAGAAGTAAAAAGTTGTTTAAAAAAATCTTTAAGTGAATTAAATGCCATCACGATAAAGGGCATGTGGCAGATATACTTTTTCTTAAAAATTTAATTTAATTTTTACTATAAATTTATTTAATTGGAGGCTAATTACTTTACAATATTGTATTGGTTTTGCCATACATTGCAAATGTACTTTTAAGCCAGAATTTCCATATATCAAATACTGTCTGAAACAAGCCTACTGAGGAGAGCTTAGAAAAAATGGTGTTATAGACATTTTCACCTGTGCTATATAGCATCATGGGTTCTACCTGTACCATATGTGCAGAAACAATTGTGTTTATATTTTAAAATTACATTTCTTTTATATAGGATCTTCAAATATTCTATGTCACCCTTGAGCATAACTAGCACATGATTTATCAAGCCTTCCTCCAGATAAAAGCCACACACCAACTTTCTAAAACCAATAAGCACCTGCCATTGACCACTTATGCTGATTCAATACTAGGCTTTCTCTTAGAAGCCACATAGATAGCCATCCATCCAGATTCAGAATTTCTTCTCTGTATATTTGAAAAACCTTTTTTTATTATTATAAATGCAAAACAAACTCAAACGAAATATTAGAAATACAGAAACATATAAAGAAAAGAATCACCTGAAATTCTATCTGGAATTATCACCCCACTCTCCTCCATCAGTAACTTTGTGTCTCTTCTCCTCTTTAACTTGCACCTACATCATGACTTTTCCTGAACAATTCAGAAGTGAAATCCTCCTTCCTCTTTCGTAATGGATAATACTTGTTACAGGTAGTGAACTCCAGGTCCCTCATCCTGAAAACTGAGGCTAATGTATATTGATCTGGACAACACTCTAACAGTATAGGGAATGTATGCCTGTGTATTGACAGAAACCATGTTGGCTGCCACCTTAATCTCTTAGGTTTACCTTCTTCACATGCAGATGGGTTCATCTGAGGAAATGTTATCAGGAGCACCTCACTGAACTTGCCATATTTTTCAGTGTTTCGTTGTCTGGTTCTCACACGCACTTCATACTCTTTATCCAGTCTCAACGAGTACATCGGAACTGATGTTACCATTAAAGGGTCCATCTTTCAAGACAAAATATAAAACTTACTGGTTAGAGAGTCAACAACTCAATGCAATAAGCTCCATGAGGTGCTTCTGCATTTTTATTCAAAATGAATTTCTGGAAAGTAGGAAATACTTTAAAATGCACTCCTGGAGTTTGCTATTTAGAGAAAGATCTAAGTAAGTAACTTAGTAACACATTGTAAATTAACTACACTTCAATTTAAAAATGGTAAAAAAGTCACTTTGTTAAATAAATCACAGTCCTCAAATTAGTTCTGTTATAAACCCAAAGATATAATAGACTTGTTAAAAGAAATGCATCTCTATTCTTGCATTAGGCTGTCAGATATTCTCCTAAGATCAAAGCATAATAGAATTATTATAGAGGATGGCAGAATTATAAAGAAGATTACAGACACACTGCCTACCCTTTGGAATATTACATTGTTATGTAAAGACATCAGGACAGTAAAAACCAAACATATTTCCTATTCTCTATGTCTATATCTGTTCTTTGGAAATCCTGGGTAGTCATTCATATGATCACAGAATTGTAAAGTGTTCTAGAAAAATCAGTTGTCTTAAAGTTTCAAATAATTCTATCAGCTTGTTCTATAAGGCTTAAAGCCATCTCAAAAATATATGCTATTCAAAATCTATGAAGAAAAGTCACTAGAGGCCTTTGGTAACAAACATCAGGATCCCGCAGTCCTGAAGGCCAGGCCATTCCTTTACTTTCCCAGGGAAGGCAGGTGAGATTCTCAGACATGTTGCTATCAAAGAGGAAGACACGACTAATGATGGGGTTTTCCTTCAAGTCAAATATTCAAAGTAAGTAGTCAATATATGCTTTTTATATATTTTCAGGTAGAACATCTTGCTCCCATTTATAGGAAAACCAGGAACATTCTTTTTCAACAGCCTGGGTTATTCACACAAATAAGATTCTCATAATTTGTTAAGTTAGAAGCTGGACCTTTAGCTTCTAAAACAAATTTCCTTTCGCTACAGTTAGTTTCTACTCACAAAGTACCTCTTTTTTTCCCCCCATGTACACAGAATGGTTAGTTTGATCTTTTATAGAAGCTTAATACATGGAATATTTATGTACTTGAAATGCTTCTGAATATTAAACTTTTTATTTTTCTTAAAAATTCTATTTACTGTTCTTGAAGCCCTACATTTCTCTGTCACCATCACCAATATATTATTTCTTTACAGGTTTCATTAATAACAAAATCCCAAAGGGGCTGAGTGATGCAATCTACGGCCCCCTCTTCATCTTCCCTCAGCCCTCCACAGCAGCCACACCAAATTCAGATTTGCTCACATAACTAATCCTGCCCTGACCCCTGTCACCTGCCTATGAGGGAACACCTATTCTTGGCTAATTCTCAGTGCAAGTACTGCTGATATTCTAAGTCTTTTCTGGCAGTTTTCCCTACTCCATCCTGCCTGAGAATACACGTATTACTTCTTTTAATTCATCGCTCAAATTTCTATATTATACCGCATATTCCCTGGGAGAAAACAATGCTTTCATTCTCTTTACATTTCTGAAGCCCAGCACAATATCAGGTATATAGAGAAGGGAATGGCAACCCACTCCAGTATTCTTGCCTGGGAAATTCCATGGACAGAGGAGTCTGGCAGGCTACAGTCCACAGAGTTGCCATACAACTGAATGACTAACACTTTCAGCATTTGCTTTTTCAGTGTGTACTCAAGAGATGACCCACATGTTGTGGATAATTCTATGCCACTCATTAAGTCTTAAAAAAACAACCCCCAAAATTCAAAAACACAATTGGTTTAGCAGGTAGATACTTGTAAGCAACTACATGGTCATTAGAATTACTATTATATTCAAAATGTGTTTAATTAAAAAAATGGGCATATTAATACTAAATTCAATGTTGTCAAATGGTAAATTCCTGATATAAGTAACACACATTAGCTTTTTCCCCCTTGACTTACAATCCTTTTTTTTTTTTTTAATGCTTATGCCTCTTGTTTTTACAACCAACTAGATCATAAGTTCTTTAAGAAAGGTCAGTTGTCATAGATGGGTCCTTGATACTCATGGCAACTCTGAGACCCTTGCAAATGACCAAACTTATAAGTATCATGGATTTATTACTGAGAATTTCAAAAATACTAATTTCAAAATGATGATAAACTGATTTTATGTTCATATATTTTTATAAGAATTGTACTTTCTGAAATAATAAAATTATAGTGAAAAAATGACATTGTTTCACATTTTTGCAAATCTCTTTACTATCTGGCTTAGTAGAAGATGCTTATATTTTTACATTTGCTTCTGAATTAAAACTGTGTTAGGATGTGTGATTTTGGTTAAGGTGCATGAATAAAACTTGATCTCACAGATATATAGTGAGAAAATGGAAGAGAGCTTTTAATAGCTGTTTCAGCTAATTATATATATTCTTCCTCAACACCACCACCAACAAAAAAACTCAGTAAGTAGTATTTTCTTAAAGGTTAGTTGCAGTGTGAAATCTGAAACCATGTCAATAAATCTTTCACACTTCTTTATATTAAAATCCACCATTGCAACTAGTATTTTGAATGCATCATTTCTCCATTCGTCGTTTGGTTACAGCATGTATTGGTCACTTGGAAAATATCACTCACTGAGTTATGCAGATTTTCTACCTGTTCACACATTTCATTATACAATATTTAAAAAAAAAAAAAACCACTTTTGCTAAGATCACCATTGATCGCATCAGATCTTCAAAGGTTGGGAACACTCTCAAGCTCACAGCTGCAGATGGCGAAGTTTTCCAAAATTTTAACTTAACCTTGACAGCTCAAATTTTCTCACTGGCAACAAATACTGTCAATTGTTTTTCTTGAAGTGTTAAGCTCACTTTATTCTTTTCCAAGAACTATTTGCCAAATATTTGCCAACTCAAATATGAAAAGTCATCTATCAGTTTACCAGTTGTTCCTTCAAAGTAAAAATGGTGTTCCAAGCAAAAAGCAGCTAGTTCAAGCAGGAACTCGGGTATTTAAATGCCTTTGCTCAAAATAACCATCCACAGCTCCGAATGCAGCCAAAGTGCTTTATGCGTACACAGAATATGAAAAAGCTACATAGTCAGAAATCATGATTTAATAAACTTAGAAACATATGTACTGCTTCGTCAAGGACATCTGCCTCCCCCACCTCGCCTGCTTCCATTTCTTTTCTGTGAGTACAGAGTGGTGCAGAGCATAGTGACTACCGGTATAGTCTGGAGTTATTGCCCTGATTTGTGTGAAGGCAGCAGCAGTGTTTCCACCATTGCTTTTGTACCACCTGTGTAAATCAATGCAGTCAAAAAAGGAAAGAACATTCTAGTGTTATTATGGAAATAGTCTTGACCCTGTGGACTCCCTGAAAGAGTCCCAGGGACCCTTGAGGGTTCAAAATTTACACTTTGGGAAAATGCTGCCCTGGGGTGCCCAGCACGGTGCTTTGTGTATACTAGTTATTTCAATACTGCTGAATAAATGTTTGACTGAAGTTTGAATTTAGAATACCTTGTTTGACTCAGTATCCAGCCAAACTTTTCTGTACCAAGTTATGGAACAGATATCTAAATTAGAATGATTCCACAAACAGAACCTTGAAGCCAATATTTAACTGTTCATAGTGCTCTAAACTTAACTTTCCTGTAATGACAAAACTGGCTCCGTTTTCAGCAGTTCACTGAATGGACAGGGCCTGGTGTCTCAATTCTAGGAGTGAGGCCATGCCAGGATGCTGGGCACAACCTGGTGACTGGCCAGAAACCACTTGGCTTGGCCAGGCCTGTGGCTGTGGTTAAACTGATTTAGAGTTGGTTACATTGAAAGCAGCATGATAATCCTGCTTTTCTTCTTCTTGTGTGCCATGTGGAATTTATCTCAGTGCCCAGTTCCCATGCCCTTGGCAAGGAAGTGAGGAGTTCAGAGGTCAACCCAGTACCAGGCTACTTGCCTAAGTAAAAACCTCTTAGCTTGATTCTCCCTGGGGTATGTGACAAAACATCCTTCTGAAACTCTAGGGGATCAGTTCCCTCCCTTTGTTTCCCTCGTGGAGTCACTGAAGAACTTATTTTAGTGGGAGTCTGCTGAACAGTGGCAACTAAAATCCTGGGCGAATATTTAGCCACAGCTCACTACTGACCTTGATCATAACCTTTCCCATGTTTAGCCACATCCTCACAGATAGCTGAGTGACTAGAGAATGTGATATTATTATAAGGTTAGACCGGACACCAGTGATGAGTGGAGAAATCATTTTCCTTTTCTTCCGTAGGTTTCCATATAAAACTCCATGTAAGCATCTGCTGTCTTAAAGAATTCCAACATGAAATTTTAGTGATTATATCCATTTTTCTCAAATAAGAAATTAGAACTGGGATATGTGGTATTAAGTCAAAAGAAAGTCTAATTAGAAATGAGAGGGGTTGTTGAACACAAAAAAGAAGAGTCAAAGGGTTTTTCAATGTGAGATGTAATAATATCTTACCATTTTCCACTGGGTCTCATTTAGTTCTTTATAGTGCAGTTCATACTCCAGGATTATCCATCCCATCTTAACATCTGTATTGGGTGGTGGTTCCCATTTCACTAGGATGTCGGCATGAATCTCTGTCAAACTGATGTTCAGTAGAGTCCAGTTGAGGCCAACGGGTGGATCTGGTTGTACTGTGCATTTCAGCAGAGAATTAGTACACAGACATAGCTTGATGTTAGTGGAATGCATTTTTCCGAAGACGACTAAGTTACTTCATACATTATTCTCGATTCTTCCAATATTCCCATCATTACACTTCCACTTTATGGCAGAGTATCATTTTTAAAATTAAGGATGACCTGTTATTAACTGAAAAAAAAAGCCCCTATAAAAAATTCCTTTTTGAGTTTAAAATCTGATCTATAGCCATTCTTGAAGATCTGTCACATTTTGCATTTCTTTTGGCTCTGATAAGATGAATACTTTGGGATTTTGGCAAAGGAATTCACTTTAACCCCGAACTGAAAGGAATAGAGAGTCAGAAAGACCCAAGTGTATTTAAACGTGTGGTCATTTTGGAGCGAGGGGTGGAGAAGTCTTTTTTCTTCTGTATGTTACCTGGGGTAAGGCCTTTTAAATTTTCTTTCTCATTTATTTCTGCACTGCTACAGAAGCACAGTCCTTCAGAACACTTGGTAAATACCCCTTCATTTGTCTTCCTGGCCCCATGTGATCATTTCTTCAGGTATAGGAGGAGGGCGTTACACTGATCTCAGATGGTGATGAGTCAGTGTTTTCTGTGTTTCACTTAACTGCATGCTATTGACTTCTGTGGAGTGGATACTACTTTTTAAAAAAACAGAGAAAGTCCCAATTTGATTAGTCATGACCACATTTTGGAAATTAAATTGGAGGGATTTGCAAAATGGCTAAGCTACATATGCCGCATAATGATACCTACACCTCATCTTTCCAGTTTTGCTGGGGATTGATGAGTTCTGAAAACCAAAGCTTAACGCTTTATATGACTGAACTATAAAAATATTTTTAAAGGGAAATTTTCTCAAACTTATTACTCATGTTGCATCTTACCCACACCCCCACCTCTCCCGCACTTTTAATAGAGGATATAGAACAGGGTCCCTTTTGAGAATGCCCAGTACCACCATGATGAGCATAATAACAACCATCTCTCTTCTAGTCTTCTGCCTGTAACCTGCTCCTCTTCCACCTTCCCTAATTCTGTTAATGATGACTCCATTCCTGCAGGATGAAAATGGTGAACCCTTCCTTGACTCACTTTTTTCCCCCCCGTCACCTCACATTCTGTCAGCTGTAATTCCAAGATATTTCCAGAATCTACCCACTTCTCTTCACCTGCTCTGCTCTTACCTGGTCCTAGCCGTTATCATTTTGTTTTGAAGCATTAGCCTCCTAACTAGTCTCTTCCTGTGGTCCATGTCCCCCTTCAGTTTATTCTCGATACAATCCTCAACACTGTGGACATGCTGGTCATCCTAACACTTAAGTTAGATCACATTGCTCATCATTTAAAGCTTTCTAAAGGCTTCCTATCTCCAGACGAAAGTCAAAGTCACACCAAAGCTTAAAGGGTGCCATAGCTTTGACCCTCTGATCTCCAGGATCTGGTTTATGATCATGCTCCTCTTCCCTCTCCGTGTGTCCTTCCACTAACCCCACGCTCTTCCTTGAGTGAGCAAAGGTGTGCTTCCACCTCCAGATCTTTACCCTGTCTATGCCCTCTTCCATCAGATAGACATGGGACTGTTTTCTCATTTCCTTCTTTACTCAAGTGTCTCTGTCTCAATGAGGCTGTGTGTGATAATGCTCCCACTGCAGCCTCTCCTATTTTTCCACATTGTCTTTCCTCCCAGCATGGTCTCCTTCCACCCGCACTGAGAAAATGTCCCCCTGGTACAGACACTTCCTGCCTCTAGCACCTAGAACACTGCCTGGCCCAAGGAAGAGACTCAAAGAAGCGCAGAATAAACTGAACAAATGACAGACACCTAAGTCATATACGACTTTAAATCCAAAGACCAGCCCTGAGAGGTCTAGTAGAGTATATGCATAATACACAAGGAAGATGAAGCTTGTGATCAGCATCTTCAGAGCTATAGGGTCACCCCAGTTCTTTGCTGTCTCTCATTCTCAGCTCCCTCCCTCCCTGCTATCACGGTAACCCTGCCTGTCATCATCTTTTGCCTTGATTATCACAAAGCCTTCTAATCTAGTCTGTGCTATTCTAATCTACCCTCTATACTGCAGCAAGATGAATTTCCCTGAGATGTTAGTACAATACTCTCTGGCTTCCCAGGTGGCGCTAGTGGTAAAGAACTTGCCCCCAAACACAGGAGACATAAGAGATGTGGGTTTGATCCCTGGGTTAGAAAGATCCCTTCGAGGAGGGCATGGCAACCTACTCCAGTATTCTTGCCTGGAGAATCCCATGGACAGAGGAACCTGGTGGGCTACAGTCCACAGGGTTGCAAAGAGTCGGATACAACGGAAGCAACTTTGCATGCATGCGTGCACACGTATACATACACACTATGCCTTTGAGGTTAAGAGCGTGGGCTCTGGAGTTATGCTGCCTACGTGCAAATCTCAGCTCTGCCTACCAGTAGTTCTGACCTTGGGCTAGACATTGAACTGCTTTGGGGATCAGTTTCACCATCTGTAATATGAAAATTATAATAGAACCCATCTAGCACAGTTAGCATACCTGATTTATGGTACATGCTTTGTAAATATCCTGAGGTCATTTGCCTGCTTAAACATCCTCAAGTGTACCCCTGGGCAGTCAGGTAAAGTCTAGGTTCCTTTGTGGGGCACACAGAATCACTGATGATTCCTCTGGTCAACCAGTCAGGCCTGCCAAACCGCTCCTGAGTCTGTGACTATTCCGTGCTATCACTTTTGGAACTCAGTAGCCATTAGCAGACACTGTCCATCTTGTATACCCGGCAACTCCTGCTGAGGCTTTAAGAAGTAACTGAACTGTCACCATCTCCGCGCAGCCCTTTCTCATCCCTCAGGCCCAGTCAATCATTCACACCTCTGGCCACCACTTCGGCTTGCTGTGCATTCCACACACCTCAAGGCCAGCACCTACTGGCCGTATCTCAATTATTTGTAAACATGCCTGCTTTCCCCACTTGACTGTGTCTTACTCATTTTGTAGCCAACACACCCAGCCAGGAGCCAGGCACTCAGTGAAAATCAGCCAAGTGAACGAGTCGGGTGGCTACTGGCAGGACAGGTTTAGAACACAAGTCTTTGATACTGTATTCTTTCTCCTACCCATTTAGTCATTAGACTAAATGACTAAATTTAGGGCATATATTCAAGTACTGATAGCTTCTCTGGATTCAATAGTTTCTTTAAACCATGCAGACAGGTTATCTTCTGCTTTTTACATTTTTTTCAATCTTCTCCCTCCACAGTCAATCAGATTTACTTGTTTCTATCTGCATCTTCCACCCTCCCTCTCTCGGTCTCTTCCAGCCTGGAAACCACACACAAGAACAGCACATCTAAGTGAGGCTCCAAGGAGTTCCTGTAAGCAACAAACAAGCTTTGTGGATAGATGCGAGGCATCAGTGTCAGCTACTTATGGTCCTTTTGTGATTCTATTTAGCTGTTTATACTATTATAGTACAAACACGAATATTCCAATTATGGTTCTTTGTCTTGTTTCATTTCCCCTATGTCCACATGGTGGGCAAGGGATAAGCTGCCTGAATCTTTCACTTAGTTCACTGAACTGATTTCTCCAGTGTTTGTTTTGAGATCTTATAAACATGCCTTTAAACTGATTTTGGCTGTTTTGCCAATGTAAAATTCCAGAATGATTATGCCTTGTGGCAAAGAAAATCTTGGACTGTAGCCCACCAAGCTCATCTGTCTGTGGGATTCTCCAGGCAAGAATACTGGACTGGGTTGCCATTTCCTTCTCCAGGAGATCTTCCTGACCCTGAGATTGACCCTGTGTCTCTTGCATCTCCTGCATAGTCAGGCAAGTTCTTTACCACTAGCGCCACCTGGGAAACCTAAAGAAAATATAGGCATTTATGATAGGAATGCCAGAGATCAAGGCCAATGTATTTCAGTACAGCTGAATATAATCATCATACCAGATCATGAGGAGAGAAGGAATCTTAAGAGTGCATTGAGTTTCTTCCTTGTAGTGCCACACAAGAATACAAACTGGCATTCAGAGACCTTCTCAAGGAAAAGACTCCATAAGACTCCTATTCTTCCCTTTATAAACCTCCTGCCAGATTGTTCTATATTAGAGCCAACCTGAGCTCCCCCGCCCTTTCTTGTTCACCAGCTTATCTCATGTGCTATAAAGGAGACTTCCATCCACCCAGAGAATGCAATGCAATGCAATGGCAAAGTCTTCCTACTTGCATGCACTTGGACTTTGCAGCCTTCCCCGCTTATGTAATCTAAAGCCATGTCAAATAAAACACAAACCTGTGATTTACCTATGTCCTCAACAGAGAAACACTTATGATCCACAATACCGCCATTGCTAGTTAGCTTGATGCAGTAGGGGGTCCACACAGAGGTATAAGACGAATTAAAGTAACAGCTGTTTTCACCAGCAGAGACGTAATCGGGGCATTCTTTCCATTCTTGAATGTCCCTGAAATGGAGGGTAAAAAGGAAGAATTGTTCCCCAAATCATGCAATAGTGCCATTCAAAGCAAGCTGCTTAAGAGTCACATTCAATAAACCAGGACACGAGTATTTTATGAGCAAGTATCTTAGTGGTACCATTTCCAAGGACTAGCACATCTGTGGACTGACGATCAGTGTCTGCAGACTGAGAGGAGGCCTTTTGGCATGTCTGTCTATAGTAAAAGTATCCCTTCGTTGACTGCATATAAGGTGCCAGCTCCTAATTTAAGTGATTCATTGGTAGGTACTTTCCCCATCTTACAGATGAAAGTTCTGAGGCTTACAGAGGTTTAAAAATATTCTTTTATTAAAACACTGCAGAATCAACTCCTAAACTATAGAGAATCCCAGCGAACAGCTGAGTCTTTAGACCTGGGTATTTCCCGAACTCATGGCGGAAGAAACTGAGGCGACACATGGATGGTGTTCTCCAAGTTGAGTGACAGTGAGATGTGGGTGGTCCTGAAGAGGAAAATCAGCTACCACCCTACTCTGAACCACTGCATCTTATGTCCATCTCCTCTGCAAGGTTGTCCTGTGCTTGGCAGTGGAGGGTGGGAGTTTTCCTGATGCCTTGAACTCCTTCCCATATTCCTGATATCTTTTCTTAAACAAAGAGCCATGGTAACATTTCAAACATGCTGGACATCCAGGTAACCTTTAAGAAACATGGGACTCCTAGCCTTTCCCCCTCTACTCATAGAAGAAACCAAAGAAATTTAAAACCCAGACCAGAAATTAAAAAAAATTCTCCAAACTAAGAAAGCATTTTTCTTGTCCATTTTGTAAATGGGAATGGACATTTAATTATAATATAAAAAGAATGGAAAAAACAAAAATGGGGCTGTATTGAATCAATGTGTTTACCTATCAGTTCCTTTGTGAGTGTTTCTCCACAAAGAATGAGCTCATCCTTTTCTGTATCTTGGATCAGATAAGAACAAATGAAACAAGTCACAGATGACAGATGGACACATGGAGAACACTGAAGAAATCAGAAAAGCTATACCTCCATATCTAAGGTCCACCCTAGAGTTACTCACCTCCACCCCATTCTACAGAAAGCATTATTTACCTCGATGACTTAAAACAACAGCAGATGAATGGATAAGAAAGCTGTGGTACATATACACAATGGAGTATTACTCAGCCATTAAAAAGAATACATTTGAATCAGTTCTAATGAGGTGGACGAAACTGGAGCCAAAACTAATACAATATTGTAAAGTTTAAAAATAAAACTAAGAAAAAAAAAAAAAAAAAACAGCAGAACTGATGTCGAATGGAAAAGAGATGGCAGGAAGGTCACTGGGGGAGGATGTCGGAGTTTGGGGAAAGGATTCACCCTGATCAGCTGCCAAGGGGACCTGAACAAAAATGCAGAGCAATCAAAAGATGGCTCAGACTCAAGTCCATCCCAGCAGCAATATGTGAGAGAATGTGACACAGCTCTCCTCCAACCTCCCATCTGCCTGCCTGCCTGAATGAGTAAATTCAGCAAGTCATCTTTGGGTGCCTCCTATGCAAGCACTCTGCAGGTATCATATCTGACACTAGCACTGTGTGGCCATAAGGATTAATGGGCCTTGATCCCTACTTTCAGGCTAGAAGGCGACTCAGAAATTATCCACTGAGTACTTTTTTTTTTGGTCTCCTTTATTCAGGACATGAGTGTTTCATAAGCATCAATTATACATAAAATATTGTGCTTGATATATACAGGGGAGTCATGTGTGTCTAAAGAAATACTTCAGCCTCGGGGGAATGACGAGAAACCATATTACAGAGCAGAGTGGGCAAGTGTTCATATGTGGTGCTCACTGGAGTTAGAAAAGAGAATGATTGCCATGACCATTCATGGGCGGCTTTGGGGTGAGTGAGGTACTCTTAGCAATCTTGAAGAAGGGTAAAAGTTTAAAAGGTGGCAATAGGGGAAGGAAGAGAGGGAACAGAGGCAGTGGAATCACTGGGCAAAACTTTCTTAAATTAGAATTGCTACTTAGATGGCGTCATTCATTATTTACTTACTCTTCACTAGGCTGAGAGGGTGTTTTACAAATCAAGGAGACATAAAGCAGGTAACGTGTGGCTGAGGCAGAAGCGGGAAGGAATGACCTTGTGTCCCTGAGGTGCTTGTGGCTGGCGGGCCAGGCTGTGGAGGTCTGTGAGCATCGCTCTAGGGAGTGGGTGCTTGGCAGCAGGAGACAAGAAGGACCCCACAGGCTGTGCAAGGGCAGGGACTGGAAGAAAGGGATGAGAAGCTGGGAGAAGACACACATTTTCTTCTTTACAGCTGTTTCCCAAGCTGGTCTGTTTGGCGCTAGGAGGACACTTATGTAATATCAAGGGGTCCTTGAGACAGCTGCTCATCAGCTGTTGGAAAGAACTTGGGATTAACATGGACAGTGGACTGTTCCTTAATTTCTGGCTGAGGCTCTTAAAAGTTCCATCTCCTTGGATGAGAGGGAGATTCATCTCCAATGGGAAAATTAAGGGGGTAGAGGGTAGAAGGAAAGATAAACTGTGTGTGTGTGTGTGTTCAGAATAGGAAAAAGAAAAATACAGATAGGTAGGTCACTGCACTATGGTATAGTTTATCTTGATAGACTTTCAAAAATAAATACGAGTGTAGTAAAAGAGAATGGTTTTACAAGATTGCCTAGGGAATGAGATTTTCATATAATAGTTAAGGAGTCAAGTTTTGTATAATAGTCAAATGTATTTAACAAATTGACAGTATTAAAGTCAGTATGAAAACGTTCTGAAGATGTAGGCCGGTGCTTAGCAGGTCTGGATTGGTAATGGGAGATGAGCTCTGCGTATGGCATGCAGTGTCTCAACTCTGGCCTGTCAGCAACCTGGTCCCCAAGGGATGGTATGAAAAGCCCTGTTTAGATTATCTCCAACCCATTAGCTCCACAGAACAAACAACTTAAAGTACTTCTCTAAAGCACAATGGATCAGGAAGAGCCACTTCAAAACACAACTCCCAACCCCCTCCCTCATTAACTGAAGTTGAATTTTATTTTAAATACATACTTAAAACTTATTTTTAAACTGTTAAATTTAGACAAATGCCAAATGGACACACAACACAGATGCTCTGTTGCCTGCCTTCACTGGGTTGAATTTCTCTACAGATGACCAAAGCCCATTTCTAAAAGCTACTCTCTGCTTCTTTTAGTCCCAAGACTTAAGTGCTTTAGGTTTGTTCCCAGACTGGCTTGTGAAACAGGGCTGAGAACTCTAGAAAGAGCCTATCCATAAAAATCAGAATAAAGAGCAGAAGATGTGCTTTCCACCTAAAGGTACCTAACTGGAAGACAAAAAAACCCAAACAAACCATCATTTATGTCCTAAGGGCAACTGTTTTCAAGCCATCCAGATCATGTGTTTTAGGCTTAATATTTAACATTTTCTTTTTCTTTTTTAAATAACACTGCTCATTTTCCTTTCTAATTTCCTCTACAACCTGGCAGGGCAAATGAACTTTCTTGTCAAAAACCAGGATAATTTGTTGAGGGGGTGTTTGTGGGGGTGGGGATATATAGCCTTTGGGAACAAGTCTTCACCCGCCCACTTCTTTGGAAATGAGGCATCTGCAGGAACAGGCTGAGAGCAGAGCAGGCTGACAGACTCCTAGAGGCCCCTTTTCACCAGGACTGCAATTTGCATTCCTGCAGAGTCCCAGCCCAGCTCCGAGGCTGAACCTGGCATGGTCCCGTCACAGGGTGGCACAGACTGTTCTGAATTGGCTGCCTCTTCCACTGGCTCACCTGGCTGGAAACAGAGCCAGCCAAGCATGCAGCCTGGGCCTGTCCTGTGGACCAGCCTGACCTGGTTAGATTCCCTGGTGCTTTAGCTACCAAGGCCAGGCCTGGAGTGCAGTGGCCCCATCCCACTCCTCCCTGCCTCCACTACTCTGCCTCTGGATGACTTTGGGTCACAGTTTCAATTGTGTGCCAGGGACGGGGAGTTGTGATTCTATGGTTCCAGGAGGTACCTGGGAACTGCTTTCCAAGAAACAGTGACTGGAGCCAGAAAGTGCATCTGTATCTGCCTCTTCCTGTAAGCAGGTGATGCAAAGCCCCACACGTGTGTACTCTACTAGGTGCAGCCCTGCTGCTGCTGCTAAGTCGCTTCAGTCGTGTCCGACTCTGTGCGACCCCAGAGATGGCAGCCCACCAGGCTCCCCTGTCCCTGGGATTCTCCAGGCAAGAACACTGGAGTGGGTTGCCATTTCCTTCTCCAAAGCATGAAAGTGAAAAGTGAAAGTGAAGTCGCTCAGTCGTGTCCGACTCCTAGCAACCCCATGGACTGCAGCCTACCAGGCTCCTCCATCCATGGGATTTTCCAGGCAAGAGTACTGGAGTTGGGTGCCATTGCCTTCTCCAAATACTAATATTCTGAATACTCCTAATCCCATCAATTCTACCCTTTCCAGATAAATGGTGCTGGGCTATTTGGGCTCGAGGTTCATAACATTGTACAGACGGTGGTGATCAGAACCATCCCCGAGAAAAAGAAATGCAAAAATGCAAAACAGCTGTCTGAGGAGGCCTTGTAAATAGCTGAGAAAAAAAGACAAGTGAATGGCAAAGGAGAAAAGGAAAGATATACCCATCTAAACGCACAGTTCCAAAGAATAGCAAGGAGAGACAAGAAAGCCTTCCTAAGTGAACAATGCAAAGAAATAGAGGAAAACAATAGAATGGGAAAGACTAGAGATCTCTTCAAGAAAATTAGATACCAAGGGAACATTTCACACAAAGATGGGCACAAAAAAGGACAGAAATGGTATGGACCTAACAGAAGCAGAACATATTAAGAGGTGGCAAGAATACACAGAAGAACTGTACAGAAAAGATCTTCAGGACCCAGATAACCATGATGGTGTGAACACTCACCTAAAGCTAGACATCTTGGAGTGCGAAGTCAAGTGGACCTTAGGAAGTGTAACTATGAACAAAGCTATTGGTGGTGATAGAATTCCAGTTGAGCTATTTCAAATCCTAAAAGATGATGCTGTGAAAGTGCTGCACTCAATATGCCAGCAAATATGTAAAACTTACCAGTGGCCACAAGACTGGAAAAGGTCAATTTTCATTCCAATCCCAAAGAAAGGCAATGCCAAAGAATATTCAAACTACTGCACAATTGCACTCATTTCACATGCTAGCAAAGTAATGCTCAAAATTCTCCAAGCCAGGCTTCAATGGTACATGAACTGAGAACTTCCAGATGTTCAAGCTGGATTTAGAAAAGGCAGATGAACCAGAGATCAAATTGCCAACATCGGTTGGATCATATAAAAGGCAAGAGAGTTCAGAAAAAAACTCTACTTCTGTTTTATTGACTACGCTAAAGTCTTTGACTGTGTGGCTCACAACAAACTGTGGAAAAGTCTTAAAGAGATGGGAATACCAGACCACCTTACCTGGCTGCTTTGAAACCTGTATGCAGGTCAAGAAGCAACAGTTAGAACTGGACATGGAACACTGGACTGGTTCCAAATTGGGAAACAGTACGTTAAGGCTGTATATTATCACCCTGCTTATTTAACTTATATGCAGAGTACATCATGCGGCATGCTGGGCTGGATGAAGCACAAGCTGGAATCAAAATTGCCGGGAGAAATATCAAAACCTCAGATATGCAGATGACACCACCCTAATGGCAGAAAGCAAAGAGGAAGTAAAGAGCCTCTTGATGAGAGTGAAAGAGGAGAGTGGAAAAAGCTGGTTTAAAACAACATCCACTTTCACCATTACTATTCAACATACTTTTGGAAGTTTTGGCCACAGCAATCAGAGCAGAAAAAGAAATAAAAGGAATCCAAATTGGAAAAGAAGAAGTAAAACTCTCACTATTTGCAGATGACATGATCCTCTACATAGAAAACCCTAAAGACTCCACCAGAAAATTACTAGAACTAATCAATGACTATAGTAAAGTTGCAGGATATAAAATCAACACACAGAAATCCCTTGCATTCCTATACACTAATAATGAGAAAACAGAAAGAGAAATTAAGGAAACAATTCCATTCACCATTGCAACGGAAAGAATAAAATACTTAGGAATATATCTACCTAAAGAAACTAAAGACCTATATATAGAAAACTATAAAACACTGGTGAAAGAAATCAAAGAGGACACTAATAGATGGAGAAATATACCATGTTCATGGATTGGAAGAATCAATATAGTGAAAATGAGTATACTACCCAAAGCAATTTATAGATTCAATGCAATCCCTATCAAGCTACCAACGGTATTCTTCACAGAACTAGAACAAATAATTTCACAATTTGTATGGAAATACAAAAAACCTCGAATAGCCAAAGTGATCTTGAGAAAGAAGAATGGAACTGGAGGAATCAACCTACCTGACTTCAGGCTCTACTACAAAGCCACAGTTATCAAGACAGTATGGTACTGGCACAAAGACAGAAATATAGATCAATGGAACAAAATAGAAAGCCCAGAGACAAATCCACGCACCTATGGACACCTTATCTTTGACAAAGGAGGCAAGAATATACAATGGATTAAAGACAATCTCTTTAACAAGTGGTGCTGGGAAATCTGGTCAACCACTTGTAAAAGAATGAAACTAGACCACTTTATAACACCATACCCAAAAATAAACTCAAAATGGATTAGAGATCTAAACTTAAGACCAGAAACTATAAAACTCCTAGAGGAGAACATAGGCAAAACACTCTCCGACATACATCACAGCAGGATCCTCTATGACCCACCTCCCAGAATATTGGAAATAAAAACAAAAATAAACAAATGGGACCTAATTAAACTTAAAAGTTTCTGCACATCAAAGGAAACTATTAGCAAGGTGAAAAGACAGCCTTCAGAATGTGAGAAAATAATAGCAAATGAAGCAACTGATAAACAACTAATCTCAAAAATATACAAGCAACTCCTACAGCTCAACTCCAGAAAAATAAATGACCCAATCAAAAAATGGGCCAAAGAACTAAATAGACATTTCTCCAAAGAAGACATACAGATGGCTAACAAACACATGAAAAGATGCTCAACATCACTCTATCAGAGAAATGCAAATCAAAACCACTATGAGGTACCATTTCACACCAGTCAGAATGGCTGCAATCCAAAAGTCTATAAGTAATAAATGCTGGAGAGGGTGTGGAGAAAAGGGAACCCTCTTACACTGTTGGTGGGAATGCAAACTAGTACAGCCACTATGGAGAAGAGTGTGGAGATTCCTTGAAAAACTGGAAATAGAACTGCCTTATGATCCAGCAATCCCACTGCTGGGCATACACACTGAGGAAACCAGAAGGGAAAGAGACACATGTACCCCAATGTTCATCGCAGCACTGTTTATAATAGCCAGGACATGGAAGCAACCTAGATGTCCATCAGCAGATGAATGGATAAGAAAGCTGTGGTACATATACACAATGGAGTATTACTCAGCCATTAAAAAGAATACATTTGAAGCAGTTCTAATGAGGTGGATGAAACTGGAGCCTATTATACAGAGTGAAGTAAGCCAGAAAGAAAAACACCAATACAGTATACTAACGCATATATATGGAATTTAGAAAGATGGTAACAATAACCCTGTGTACGAGACAGCAAAAGAGACACTGATGTATAGAACAGTCTTATGGACTCTGTGGGAGAGGGAGAGGGTGGGAAGATTTGGGAGAATGGCATTGAAACATGTAAAATATCATGTATGAAACGAGTTGCCAGTCCAGGTTCAATGCATGATACTGGATGCTTGGGGCTAGTGCACTGGGACGACCCAGAGGGATGGTATGGGGAGGGAGGAGGGTTCAGGATGGGGAACACATGTATACCTGTGATGGATTCATTTTGATATTTGGCAAAACTAATACAATTTTGTAAAGTTAAAAAAAAAAAAAAAAAAAGAATGTCCAATCACAAACGGCCAACTATGCTTTCCCAAAGAAAGCCACCACTTAAACTGTAGCCCCATCAAGTAATTTCTTTCTTTGCCTCTGAGGTCGCTCTATAAAAGCCCTTCTCCAGCTCGTCTTCAGAGCTTTTCTGACCAAATTCAGTTCAGCATTGAAGAATTCAAACTGATGCTCAAATAAACTCTTGAAATTAAAAAAAAAAACAAAAAAACTCAACATTCAAAAGACTACGATCATGGCATTCCAGACCCATCATCACTTCATGGCAAATAGATGGGGAAACAATGGAAACAGTGACAGACTTTATTTTATTGGGCTCCAAAAGCACTGGAAATGGTGACTGCAGCCATGAAATTAAAAGACGCTTGCTCCTTGGAAGAAAAGCTATGACAAACCCAGACAGCATATTAAAAAGCAGAGACATTACTTTGCCAACAAAGGTCTGTATAGTCAAAGCTATGGTTTTTCCAGTAGTCATGTATGGATGTGACAGTTGGACTATAAAGAAAGCTGAGCACTGAAAAATTAATGCTTTTGAACTGTGGTGTTGGAGAAGACTCTTGAGAATCCCTTGGGCTGCAAGGAGATCAAGTCAGTCAATCCTAAAGAAAATCAATCCTGAATATTCATTGGAAAGACTGATGTTGAAACTGAAGCTCCGATCCTTGGGTCACCTGATGCAAAGAGCTGACTCATTGGAAAAGACCCTGATGCTGGGGAAGATTGAAGGCAGGAGGAGAAGGGGATGACAGAGGATGAGATGGTTGGATGGCATCACTGACTAGATGGACATGAGTTTGAGCAAGCTCCAGGAGATGGTGAAGGACAAGGAAGCCTGGCGTATCAGCCTTGCAGGGGTAAAAGTTCATTTGGTGCCCAAGCATCTCATCCTTGTGTGCCCTTTGGGGTATGTTTGAGAGACCTCTCACACCAGGGGAGTAAGGCCCGTCCTGGTTGTTAACTCAACGTATTTATTTGCAAATTAAGCACCCGGCTCTGCATTAAAAATGGAATATAGCATATCAATAATCATAGGCAGTAAAAAAAAAATGCTTTTGTAGCCCAGGAACTGGAATTCTATAGTATTTTAAATTATTCTCATACTACAATAATAAGAATAGCAGCTATTACTCATTCAGTACTTACTATGCTTGTCACCAAGCACTGTGATAAGGCTTTTTCATGCATTAGTTAATAGAATCCTCCCAAGAAGCCATGGGGCAAGCTCTGTTATCTTCATTTTGCGTATGAGGTGGCTGAATTGTGGACAGAATGACTAATCTGTCCAGTACTACTCTGGAGCAAAGGCTGGAGCCAGGCTGAAATATAGGATGGTTGGCCCTAAGCTCTCTCCCTTCACTGACTGCTGCCCCTTCCTTTAGTTTCCTGGCTCCTCCGGGGGATCAATAGCACCATCCTGGGACTGATGACCACCACTTAATCGGGTCTCCACTAACCTTGCCTCTTGGTTTAGGCCTTCCCTGAGGGTTGGGTGGACGAGAGAAGATGATAGAGAGTTTGAGCCTAGGCTTTTAAAGAGCATAAAGGTGCAACATGAGAATATACAGAAATGCAAATCATACCAAGTGAGGGGCAAGCAATAAGTGACTTGGATGGTGATTACACTGAAAGATCTTTGTCTTCACTCTTCTTTAATGGAATACCCGTAAAAATGGAAAAGAGAAGTATCACAGTCCCTTATCGAAGATAATGAATTTAACAGAGACAAAGTCGACTTTCTACATAGGAACCAAACCATCTTACACATATCTTAAAAACAAAAACCCTATGGCTTTGCACCACAGAGGAAGTCGGCTGGGCTGTGGCCTTCAAGGCTTGTCTCGGTCTGGTCCCATCTAACCCTCTGACTTCTCCCCGCATCACTCTCCTTGTCTTCCACCTTGTCCTAGCCAGCCTCCTGCGTTCCTCCAACCTGCCATGTCAGCCAATTGCAGTTTCCTCTGTCTGTGCAGTCTTTCCTTCAGATAGTCACATGGCCTCTCTCACCTATTTTATGTCTCTGCTCTCAGGTACCATAGAGGGGTCTCTGAAGACCTCATTTAAGGTATCACCTGGGCTCTCAACAGGCACACACACTCATGCATGCTCACTTTCACATGTTTACTCTCCCATATGCTCCCATTTACAGATACACTCATGCGCATCCATACACACCCAACACGTTTACACATACTCACACATGCATACTCACCTGCTTTCCCACATTCATGCACAGTCACACTATACCCACTATTACACACTGACGTTCATGCACCCACACGTGCTCACTCATACTCACACACTCATCCTCAGATGCTCTCATGCACATGCAGATATTTAACTTATATGCAGAGTACATCATGAGAAAAGCTGGACTGGAAGAAGCACAAGCTGGAATCAAGATTGCCGGGAGAAATATCAATAACCTCAGATATGCAGATGACACCACCCTTATGGCAGAAAATGAAGAGGAACTAAAAAGCCTCTTGATGAAAGTGAAAGAGGAGAGTGAAAAAGTTGGCTTAAAGCTCAACATTCAGAAAATGAAGATCATGGCATCCGTTCCCATCACTTCATGGGAAATAGATGGGGAAACAGTGGAAACAGTGTCAGACTTTATTTTTGGGGGCTCCAAAATCACTGCAGATGGTGACTGCAGCCATGAAATTAAAAGATGCTTACTCTTTGGAAGGAAAGTTATGACCAACCTAGATAGCATATTCAAAAGCAGAGACATTACTTTGCCAACAAAGGTCCGTCTAATCAAGGCTATGGTTTTTCCTGTGGTCATGTATGGATGTGAGAGTTGGACTGTGAAGAAGGCTGAATGCGGAAGAATTGATGCTTTTGAACTGTGGTGTTGGAGAAGACTCTTGAGAGTCCCTTGGACTGCAAGGAGATCCAACCAGTCCATTCTGAAGGACATCAGCCCTGGAATTTCTTTGGAAGGAATGATGCTGAAGCTGAAACTCCAGAACTTTGGCCACCTCATGCGAAGAGTTGACTCATTGGAAAAGACTGTGATGCTGAGAGGGATTGGGGGCAGGAGGAGAAGGGGACGACAGAGGATGAGATGGCTGGATGGCATCACTGACTTGATGGACATGAGTCTGAGTGAACTCCGGGAGTTGGTGATGGACAGGGAGGCCTGGCGTGCTTCGATTCATGGGGTCGCATAGAGTCGGACATGACTGAGCGACTGAACTGAACTGAGCTGAACATTCTTCCTGGCTTTACTTTTCTCAGTAACCCATATACCAGTTTAAATTTAATTTTTTAATTTTTAAAATTTTTGTCTGTCTTTCCTCACTGGAAATTAATCTTCAGGAGGACAGGGACTTTTTGTCATCACTGCCATATTTCCAGCATCTAAAATAGTACCCAACATATAGTAAGGGCTTAACTAATATATTTAAATGAATGAATGGGTGAATGCATTTAGATCACCAAAGAAGATTATTTCCATTCCCACCACTGCATGACACTCAATGGATTTTCATCAGAAAATTCATGGACAGAAATCAGAAAAGCATGAAGCCCATACCTTCTGATATAGAACATCTGTACAGATCCTGGGCTCTGTAAACTGTGATTAGCCCCATCTGTCCAGTGACATGAGAAAGTCTCCAGTTCAGGTGAACGGCACTTGGTGAATTTAGGATTCCCAGAAGAATCTGCAGAGTAAAAAGACAAGACAAGTCATGAAATCAGGAGGGTAATGGATGGTCCTAATGAGACACACATTTAAAGTGATCAAGAGCAACCACTTCTAGAAATGCTGTTTCTCTGGGCCATAGCTTCAGAGCTGTTGTCAGTTATTTCTCTTAGCCCTTGATTCCAGGAACAAACCATTTTGTCTTTATTTCCAACATTATTTCTTGGGGTGGGGGATGCTGTTTAAGAAACCAGAGTTAGAGATGAGGACTTGGGCACAAGTAGGAGAAGGCAATGGCACCCCACTCCGGTACTCTTGCCTGGAAAATCCCATGGACGGAGGAGTCTGGTAGGCTCCAGTCCATGGGGTCGCTACGAGTTGGACATGACTGAGCGACTTCACTTTCACTTTTCACTTTCATGCACTGGAGAAGGAAATGGCAACCCACTCCAGTGTTCTTGCCTGGAGAATCCCAGGGACAGAGGAGCCTGGTGGGCTGCTGTCTATGGGGTCACACAGATTCGGACATGACTGAAGCGACTTAGCAGCAGAAGCAGCAGCAGTTTACTAGGAGGGTGACTCCGGTAAAGGAAGAGAGGGATGTGGGGAGCAGAGAACAGCTAATACGGTGTGTGCTATTCAGCTCGTTCCCATAGTGGCCGGCGGGGGCAACCCCACAGAGGTCCCTCTGAGAAGCTGTCAGAGTGTGCCTTCCTGGTATCCTTGTCTGGAAGACCAGGGTGTTATATGCCAACTCCTACCTCCCAAGGCTGAGGGCTGTCCAGGAGGTACAAATGCCCACGAACTTCTAGGCTGCACCTGCACATGGGTCGAGGGTCCTTGCTAGACTTCTTAGAAACCTTGACAGGCACCTGAAATGTGCCCAGTGATATGCATGGTGGCAGCTGACCACCATGGATGACTGTCTTGGCACCAGGTGGACCCAAGGGATGTCGTGTGGGGACCACAGCATTCATCACAGAGCCTTTTCTCTTTTTACCAATTTTTGATGAAAAGTTACGTTTGCCTTCTTTTAAAAGATTCAGCCAGTAAACTTATTAAATAGATACCTACTTTAAATAACTTATGCATACATATGTATCAATTCTAACATGGGAAGTGGAGAAAGCCACCTAGATGTGAGGATATTAGCAGACTCCTCTGCATCTATAAAATCTGCAGTAGGTCTGAGACAAAACAAATTTTTGTGTATCAGTTTTAATTCTTTTTCTGATTTCCATAGCCATTTTGAAGATGGTGGTCAGTATTAATTAACTGAAGCATAGGAGCTTGTATGATCTGTTGCAAATGAAAAAAGTGTGTGTTTTGTTAGCCAAACACTTTATTATACAGTAGAGTTGCTGGAAAAGTTCTTTTTCTATTAGCTGATGCACTGGAAGCGTTATTTTTAGATCCTTCCAGAAAATAAGTGCTAAATAAACCACATTTAAGCCACAACTAACATGTTTTAGGGTTTCCCAGGTGGCTCACTGGTAAAGAATATGCCTGCCAATGTAGGACACATGGGTTTGATCCCTGGGTGGGGCAGATCCTCTGGACACGGGAATGGCTACCCACTCCAGTATTCTTGCCTGGAGAATCCCAGGGACAGAGAAGCCTTGTGGACCACAGTCCACAGGATTGCAAAGAGTTGGACATGACTTAGTGACTTAACATCAACAACAATAAACATGTTTTAATACCTGCAATGTTGAGGAAGGAATGCACATTCTGACTGCTCTTTTGCACAGAATGTGAGGAGAGGAAATACACCAGATTTCAATTTGAGAGATCTGTGATCTAGTCTCAGCTCTGACAATATTTAGCCTTGAACTTCCCAAGTCATTTGGGCCTCAACTTCCTCAATAGAGAGGCTGGAATAGATGAACTCTTTCTTAAACTTTATGACGTCACTTTACAGTTAAGTGACATGTGCTGTGCTGTGCTTAGTTGCTCAGTTGTGTCTGATTCTTTGCGACCCCGTGAACTGCAGCCCGCGAGGCTCCTCTGTCCATGGGGATTCTCCAGGCAAGAATACTGGAGTGGGTTGCCATACCCTCCTCAAGGGGATCCTCCCAACCCAGGGATCGAACCCATGTTTCCCACATTGCAGGCAGATTCTTTACCATCTGAGCCACCAGGGAAGCCCATGAATACTGGAGTGGGCAGCCTATCCCTTCTCCAGGGGATCTTCCCGACTCAGGAATTGAACTGGGGTCTCCTGCATTGCAGGCTGATTCTTTACTAGCTAAGTCACCCGGAAAGCCCTTAAGTGACATAAACAGCTGTTAATAACAATGCACATGATCAAAATATAATTTTGGCATTTGAGCCGAAACTGCCAGAGAACACCAAATGCAAACACCATTCAGGTTCCTATAGCCTCTGTGCAATAAGCCTGCCACATACTGGTAAAAAGAATAAATCCAATCAGAAAACTTGAAACATGAAGGAAAAAAATTGCTAGCTTGAGGGAAAAGAACTTGAAAGAATTAATTTGAAACACATTTTGCTTGCTTCAACTTACTGTTCCTGATTATTCTGTTTCCTTTTAACTCCAGATGTATAGAAAGCCCCATTATATCTTCCATTTTAAGTAAGAAATAGGAAATTCATAGTTGTGGTGCTAATGTGATGAAATAACATGCCCACAGAGGAATCCTGCTGTAGACGCAGTGCAGCAAAGCTACTTTTTTGGTCTTTTTTTAAATGTCTGTCTTTCATTGCCTGTCTTCCTTTCCCTGCCTTCCTTTTTTTTTTTTCTTCCTTCTTCCTTGCAGCCTCTTCCTTGCCTTCCTTCTTTCCTTTCTTTTATGGCTGGGTGTGTGCTGTTAGGTGCTGTGGCCCCATGGATCCCAGGCTCCTGTTATCCACAACCTTAAGTATGTTCTCCCCTTGAGCAACTTGCTTGAATCTGTGGAATATAACAGCACTGAGGGGATATCGCATCTGGGATTAGAATACAAAAGACTGTGACTTCTGTCTTGCTGGCTGGCTGAGTCTCTTGACGGTTTTGCTGAAGCAAGCTGCCATGGTGGTGAGAACTACACAGCAAAGAACTGAGGGTGGCCTCTGGTCCACAATTAGCAAGAAGTTGAGGCCCTCAGTCTAACAACCCTTCAAGAGCTGAATCCTGGGAAACAATTGCTCAGTGAGTGTGGAAACCGATCCTTCCCCAGTCCACACCACAGATGAGACCACAGCCCTTGCTGGCACTTTGAGCACAGCCCTGTGAGAGAATCTGAAGCAGGCCCACCTGCTAAGTCCATGTGGAGGAAGGATAGGGAAAAATACTAACCATAGTAAATGTTTGAATGTTGTTGATATATAAGGAATAAATCTAATATATTGGGCTTCTCTGGTGGCTCAGATGGTAAAGAATCCGCCTGCAATGCAGGAGACCTGGGTTCAATTTCTAGGTTGGGAAGATCCCCTGGAGGAGGGCATGGCACTCCCCTCCAGTATTCTTGCTTGGAGAATCCCCATGGACAGAGGAGCCTCGCAGGCTACAGTCCATGGGGTTGCAAGGAGTCACTGAGCACATCAGAACTTCAAAGAACCATTTAAGAATGACATAAGTCACAAATAGAATATGTCACCATGAGCATAGGAAAGGGGGTAAATTCCCTTTTGGAGGCAAGAAGAACTGCAGTATAGCTGGCTGCTTCTCTTTTTCTTAGTTTCCTCCTGCTTCAGCTGTTACCACTATGGTTGAAGACATTCAGCATTCCTAAGTCCAGTTCCTTAGAGTCATACTGAGCTTTTCCAAATCTGAGAGGTACTGGCCTAACCTTAAAATGAGCACCTATTAGATCTAAAAATCCCAGTAGAAACTTGTTCTGTGTTTCACTATGAAGACGACCAATGGTTATGATACTCTCTGAGTTCCTCTTTGATGAGCCACATACAGTCATTTCTAAAGTAGAAATACTTCTTACCTGTTCGTGATTTTTTTTTTTTTAGTATAGCCCTAAAGACAGTGTAGTACACTATCCATTTACAGCATCTCTTAATGTTGCAATGGACAGGAGAAACCACCTTTGACCCTTAGTGAGAAATTCTCACTAAGACAAATGACTATTTCAACTCAAGTGGTCCTGCCTCCTGAAGAAATGTTAGTATTAACAATGCTCAAGATTCAAAAATATTAATAATACATTTGGGATTCATTTTTATTCTCTTTGGAGTTCCATTTTGAAAATAACTGTAATGACATACTTATTTTAGTTATTATTACTAGTTTACATACATCGTGCTATATATTACATCATGTTGATAATATCATGCTTATATAATCTCCTTTAACACTAATAACAGCTCTAGAAGGCAGGTACTATTTATACTTAGAAATGGGTAAAACTGGAGTTCAGAGAAGTGAGCTGCCCATATTTATATTACTGTTGTATGCAGATGGGATTAAAACACAAATCTATGTGATTTTATCTAAACTCTTGGTACTAGCAAAAAATAGTAGCTTTTTTTATTAGATAATTCTCTTTTGCTTCTCAAAAATCCCCAGAAAGGAAAGATGATAAGCAAACAGACGTGCTCTAACTAAACTCTCGGTTATCTGTAACCTGGCAGCCCTAAGAGCAGGATTTCCTAACTGTGGCTGCACATCAGAATCAACTGAGGAATTGTGAAAGATACTGATCCCTTGGTCTACTCCTAGAGGCTTGACCAAATGTAGCAGGGGTGCAGCATGGGCATTGAGATTTTTTAAAGTTCACCCATTGCTTGAAATATGCAGCCCAGGTTGAGACAGCCACTGCTGTAGAGAAACACAGCTATATGTAAGCACTGAAAAGTTGGCTTTCCATAGCGTTAGGTTCTCTGATCAGTTCTAGCACAACTACAGATGAAGAGTGTCACTTGGTGTTAGTCCTGTGAGCCAAGTTCTGGAGGGTGCTAGAAGGATATGAATGTTAATTATGGCCTCCAAAGAATATAATAATGGTTCATGAACTCTTGAAGAACTAAGAGAGATTTCAAATATATATACAAAATACTACATCTAAATGCTAAACCTGCCCAAATTTCTGGTGGACTATAAACTGGTAATAAAAATTAAAAATAAACTAGTATTCTTACTGAAATTATTACTCCAAGAAAGCTTGAAGAGAGTTTTATTACAATTCAAGTTTTGAAAAGTCGATTTATGTTCAATCCTATGATGACAGAAGGATCACAAATGGCTGGGAGGCTCTGCTGGTTGCCCCACATCGCCTTTGACAGTGACCATGACTGACTCTTCAGCCAGACTGGCCGGGCCCCCTTCCCTGCCCAGGGGCTCTCCCTTTGGAGGAAGACAATCTTCCGGGGCAGGACACAGACATCAAGCAGCTGCTGCCACTGAAATAGTCATTTGCCTTCTTCCCCTCTCTCACCAGTCACACTCTCCCATCCTCAACTCATGACAAAACAGAAACAAAAGCCAAATGAAATCACATACAAGTGCCCAATGTGTGCTTGAGGGTTCAGGGTTAGAAGAGAAGGAAGAAGAGGAGCAATTGAAGTGGGAGGGGAAGGCTAGAAGGAAAGGGGCTTTTGGAAGGAAAGGACAACGTTCTTCCTGGAGCACCAGGTCATGGAGGGGAAGGCAGGCACACTGCAGCCACGTGCCCTTCAATGTACAACCTCCCCTATAGCCTGTCATGTGGACCATCTGCTGTCAACAGTCCTGGACACTTGTTATCACTGCTGAAAGGGGGCTGGGGACTCAGTATCTTGTGAAGAGACAACCTTGCTCTCTGACCAAAGCATAACTGAGCGCAGACAGTTGACAGCTGCCTTTTGAATTGGGTGGCATAGACAGTAAGGAAAGAAAACAAAGGCCGTTGATATGATTAAGAATGAAAACTTGCAAAGGCATACAAAAGACAATTTTATAGAACAGACAAATGAACTTCATAAGTAAATAAGTGGAATGGGCTAGGTGGTTGAGTTGTGTTTCTAAAATGTTACCTTTTATTTTTTTGTAAAGCATAAATATTTGCTGGTCTTCCTGGGGACTAGGTTCTGGACTGGGGGGCACTGTATTTTGCACACACTTGTAAACACTTAGGTGGAGGGAAAAGAACGCCTTGCCCAGCTTTCTGGAGTCTTCCCTTTTGAACCTCTGCTTTGAGGCCATGCATCCTTGGTGGCTCAGATGGTAAAGAATCTGCCCACAATGCATTAGACCTGGGTCTGATCCCTGGGTTGGGAAGATCCCCTGGAGAAGGGAATGGCTACCCGGTACTCCAGTATTCTGGCCTGGAGAATTCCATGGACTGTACAGTCCATGGGGTCACAAAGAGTCAGACACAACAGAGAGAATTTCACTTCACTTCATCCTCCAAAGTACACTTGTTATTTTCAAAGCACTCACCTATTTGAAGAGCTTCAGAAATTCAGTGATTTCTCCACCCTAGAGCATCTTAAACCCTTTACTAAATAAATGTCTTGTCTTTGATGGATGCTAGCCTGTCAAAATGTGGTAAAAGAAGTCTGTAAACTTCTTGGTTGATCACTATTGTTAAGTAAGTAAGCTGCCTTAGAGATAAAATGGGCTTCCAAGGTGGTGCTAGTGGTAAGGAACCTGCCTGCCAATGCAGGAAATTCAAGAGACACAAGTTTGATCCCTGGGTTGGGAAGATCTCCTGGAGAAGGAAATGGCATCCCACTCCAGTATTGCCCGGAAAATTCCATGGGCAGAGGAGCCTGGTGGACTACAGTCCAAGGAGCTGAAAGGAGTTGGACACAACTGAGCACATAGATAATCTAGTGTCAAAGAACACACATTTTAAAAGTCTGGTAGGCTTTTTATAACCTACGAATTATCAAATGGTTCTGAAACTGTGACTACTCAGTTTGTATAAGCTATTGGAAAAAAATCTTTAACACTGGAAATTGGCAAAGAATCCAATAAAGTATTTTGCATTGGACAATACTAAATGTAAGGAATTCACCTTCACGCTTGACTTCCTTTATGGTTCTCTGCAGAAATGAGGAAGGCACAGCTGTAAAATCTTCTGCTTAGGCGCTTAATGGCTTAGAGTTCAGACCGAGAGTTCACAAAATTTCCCCTGAACTATTCATTTCTTTCTTTTTTATTATTTTAAATAACTCTAGTATGCTTTAAAAAATAGATTCTTGGTGCATTTAAAACACTGTAAGGTTGACTAAAACAAGGACTTAGTGAAAACATCCAGTTACTTTAAGATGAATGTCAAGTCAAGTGAACTTTACAGGGTCTTGGAACAGTATTTGCGGCACATGTGGTCTGGCAGGGAACTTAACTGGATGCGGCCCCTGTGGATAGCTCATCTGTATGGCAGTGTCAGGAAACAGAGCTATGCATGCAGGACTGTTAGCGTTTAAGCCTCTATCTTTTCACAAAGTTTGTTTTGTTGTTTTATTTAATTTTCATGGAACAGTTTCATTATCAAATGTATTTACTTCCCTTCTGAAACCGTTGTGGTTGAACATAATTAATCCTAGTTTTGAATATTCAGGGTAATTAATTAATCATTCTTCTCCCCTTTCCTTTCTTCTCCATGGCATTTATTCAGTGTATTTAGCTTACTCATTGCTTTCCCTGGTGGCTCAGACAGTAAAGAATCTGCCTGAAGTGCGAGAGACCCAGGTTCAATCCCTGGGTTGGGAAGATCCCTGGAGAAGGGAATGACAACCCACTCCAGTATTCTTGCCTAGAAAATTCCATGGACAAAGGAGCCTGGTGGGCTACAGTCCATGGGGTTGCGAAGAGTCGGACACGACTGAGCAACTCACACACACACATACACAGAACTTTCCCATTATTTCACTCAATTCTCTAGGACAGAATGGTCACACACTTTCCTATCTAAGACTTTCTCTCTTCTCCCATCAATTCTCTTAAAATTGAGTGGGCAGGTGGGAGCACTATTTTCCCTGGTGTTTTTTCTCTGGCTAGGGAGAGGGATCTACCAAGGCAGTTCCAGCTGCTCCAGGTTCTAACAGTATAGCCTGCTGGAAGATGAAAGAGGAGTGTCACCTCCAAGACGCATACTTACTGCCCTGCAGGATAACTGACTTAGGAAATAGAACTGCCATAGTTTTATTATTTAAAAAAAAATTCTTATAGCATGGTTTTAATATGTCAAAGAAACAACATTAAATTTAGTAAAATTTATTTTTTGTTTGGTTGAAGCAAGGGACATCTTAGATAATATAATCAAATAATTAAAATATAAAGCAAGAGGGTGTAGAATAATTGAAACCTCCAGTAGGAATGTAAACTGGTACAGTCACTGCAGAAAAAGTTTAACAGTTCTTCACAAGTTAGACGGGGCTTCCCAGGTGGCGCTAGTGGTAAAGAACCTGCCTGCCAATGCAGGAGACGCAAGAGACGCGGGTCCAGTCCCTGAGTCAGGAAGATCCCCTGGAGGAGGGCATGGCACCCACTCCAGTATTCTTGTCTGGAAAAATTCCAGGAGACTGGTAGGCTATAGTCCATGGGGCCACAAAGAGCTGGACATGACTCAGCATACGGCATGCGTTGTTAATTTAGGCATGTCACAATATAAGGGTTTATAACTCACTGCACAGAAGACACTACTAGAGG
The DNA here is from genome assembly GCF_003369695.1 of Bos indicus x Bos taurus. NCBI lineage: Eukaryota > Metazoa > Chordata > Mammalia > Artiodactyla > Bovidae > Bos > Bos indicus x Bos taurus. The sequence continues at coordinate 31,735,483 of NC_040095.1, forward strand.
GGGACTTCCCTGGTGGTCCAGTGGTTAAGACTTCACCTTCCAATGCTGGGGGTGTGGCTTCTATCCCTGGTCAGGGAGTTAAGATCACTCGTGGCCAAAAATCCAAAACATAAAACTGAAGCAAAATTCTAACAAATTCAATAAAGACTTTAAAATGATCCACGTCAAAAAAAAAAATCTTAAGAAAAGACTACTGGATCCCCTGGCCATATGAAAATGTCCCAAGTGAAACTTAGCTGAAGCACTTGTGAATGAGGTTATCAGGTTCTTTTTAGTGAAATGATCCCAATTCCTGGAAATAGGTGGCTGGCAGAGGGGCTGTACTCAGAATTAGCACATTGTAAGCTGGAATCAAGAATGCCGGAAGAAATATCAATAACTTCAAATATGCAGATGACACCACTCTTATGGCAGAAAGTGAAGAGGAACTAAAAAGCCTCTTGATGAAAGTGAAAGAGGAGAGTGAAAAAGTTGGCTTAAAGCTTAACAGTCAGAAAACGAAGATTGTGGCATCTGGTCCCATCACTTCATGAGAAATAGATGGGGAAACAGTATCAGACTTTATTTGTTTGGGCTCCAAAATCTCTGCAGATGGTGACTGCAGCCATGAAATAAAAAGACGCTTACTCCTTGGAAGGAAAGTTATGACCAACGTAGATAGCATATTGAAAAGCAGAGACATTACTTTGCCAACAAAGGTCCATCTAGTCAAGGCTATGGTTCTTCCTGTAGTCATGTATGGATGTGAGAGTTGGACTGTGAAGAAGGCTGAGTGCTGAAGAATTGATGCTTTTGAAGTGTGGTGTTGGAGAAGACTCTTGAGAGTCCCTTGGACTGCAAGGAGATCCAACCAGTCCATTCTGAAGGAGATCAGCCCTGGGATTTCTTTGGAAGGAATGATGCTAAAGCTGAAACTCCAGTACTTTGGCCACCTCATGCAAAGAACTGACTCATTGGAAAAGACTGTGATGCTGGGAGGGATTGGGGGCAGGAGGAGAAGGGGACGACAGAGGATGAGATGGCTGGATGGCATCTCTGACTTGATGGACGTGAGTCTGAGTGAACTCCGGGAGTTGGTGATGGACAGGGAGGCCTGGAGTGCTGCGATTCATGGGGTCGCAAAGAGTCGGACACGACTGAGCGACTGAACTGAACTGATGCTGGAATCTGGGGAATTAAAAATAATTACTGATGCTGTGTTCTACTCTTTGAGATTCTACTTTAACTGATAATATATGGAATCACCAATTTAGTTATCTGGCTATTGGATTTTTAAAAGCTCCTCAGCGATTTTAAAGGACAGAAGGATTCAAGAACCACTGACTTATATCATCTTTTCCCTTCTGAGTCCAGAAGACATCCTGCTTGTTCCCACCACTGGAGCCTCTTGTCTGGTTCTCACAGACAAGTTCTTTGCCAGGAATGGGAGGGGAAAGTACATGTGGGTATATTCTCATCCAAGCCTAAAAGTATAGCCATGCTTTGCCAAAGTCAAAACTCTTGTCACTGAAAAACACAAACCTCCTAAAGTCTCAGGGGAACCTTCAATCGCCAGAAGAAACCAAATGATGAATGAGTCTTTATTTTCCCATCCTTGTAATTTTGTCAAGGCCGTTTAATTCTCACTGATGATGATGTAGTCTTCTATGTAATTGCATTTCTAAGGTTTGGAGTTTCAAATGCAGTAAAACAGGGTCTTTTGTAATGAGGACACCAAAGTTTTTTAGTTTTAGGGTTACAGGCACATGCAACATGAATTCATTCAATTGTCCACTTATTCAACAATCATTGAACATCTGTTTATGTGCCAGGCTCCAGCTTAATGAGCATCACTTGCTGGAACAGTAAATGTCCAAGGATGATGGCGCAGCAGACAATTTTCTAGCAAGAGGCTGGGCCAGTTCCCTGAGAGAGATTCGCCTGGTCATTCTTTCTTCATAACTTTTGCTCTGTGGATACTTTCTCGCTTGGTATAATTTATTCCCACCACATGTTTGAATTCTGAAGTCTATATTCAGATTTTTAAAATGTTTCATGTATATATTTCTATTTCCATAAAAGAATGTCCAGTATGACAAATGCAAAGATAAATATGGTATACACAGCCATGGCTTCCAAAATATGAGAGAACATTTTTCTATAAATACTTATATACATATTTCTCAGGAACATAGCTTGTAATTCTTGTGTGTGTGTGTATATGAATTTTTAAAGGTATTTAGTGCTGCAGCAAGGCAGCTGTGTCACTCTTCATTCTTCTAAACCAAGAGCTGTCAACCAGGGTGGGTTTCCTTCCCAGTAGATGTTTGCTGGAGACATACTGGATTGTCATGGCTGGGGGAGGGGTGACATTTTTCAGGTAGAGGCCAGAGATGCTGTGAAACACCCTACAGTGCACAGGAGACTTCCTGTGACCAGATGACAAAGAATTATCTGGTGTAAAATGACGATAATACCCTCTTCCAAACAAATAAGACTATTAACTTACAAAGTAGTTCTCCAAAATTTAAATATGTACCCAGAATGGAAAAAGCTAACACAAACATTGAATTTTTTTTTGTCTTCTCAACAATGAAAAACATCTTGCATTTTTAACTTGTTTGGGATTTTAAAGAGACTTTCATATAGACACTCTATTAGTCAAGAAGCATTTATGTGGTACCCATTATGTGTAAGGTAGTCTTTTGAGTGTTATGGGAATTATGAAAATAACATGACACATGGAGTCTGCCTTTGAAGAGCTGTAGTAGTACAGGAAATAATATGTGAGAAGTAGTTAACAATAAAAGGTAGTTCCAATAAAGATAATAATTGCTTTTAGGAAATCAAAGAATCTTGTGATGACTAATAGCTGAGGATAGAGAGACAGATGAAGTCTTCAAAGATGAATAAGGAGAGAGTGGTGAACTAATCCTAGTTTGCTGAGATGGAAAAAGATTGATGATGGTCAAGAACCAAATGCCACGAGGGACATATCTGTACATAAGGTTGGGCTTATTTGTCCTCTTTGGGTTGAATCAGAATTTGCATTCTAACAAGTTCCCAAGTTATCTGTATTATGTACATTAAAGATTGAGAAGGATTAACTTAAGGTCTCTGACTGCCAGCTAAGGGCTCTTTTAAATTAGACCGGTGGTTCTCAACGCTGGCTGCACATTTACATCACCTGGTGGTCTTTAACAACATACCTTCCAGAGATCTAATTTAATTAGATGGGGTGATGCCTATACAGTGTTAGATGTCACTTATATCTTTAAAAATATAAACACTACTCTCAATGTACAGAGGGAAAAAGACTGAAGTGCTACTTAGGCATTGGTATTTTAAAAAATGCCCCAGGTGACTCTAACATGCAAGCACGGTTGGGAAGCTCTGAATTAGAACAATGAGCTTCTGTGTTAGATTAGTACAATGAATTCCTTAGCAGATATATTGAAAGGCCCCTTAAATGCCGAGTCCTGTGAAAAACACACCAAATAAGGTTAGCAAGGCAAAGCAGCATGCACTGAAATCTCCGAGATGGCAGTGTGGTGGACAGCACAAGCCCCTCTGTGGGTGATCTTCCTGGGGTCTCCCAGGAAGGCCCAGCCTTAAATTCCACTGTGTGGAGCAGAAACACATGCTCGCAGCTGTGTTTTGGGGGATTTAAAGTTGCAGTTTTAAGCATATACGGTGTTGTGAGAATGCAGCTGCCTTAACTGTGGGAGTCATGGACGTTAGTGTGAGATTCTGCGCCATAGATCCTGGGACTAGAGCCAGCTCCGGGCTCCAGGACAGCCCTGTGTCAGTGCACACAGTAGAATGGCCACGGCTGCCTTTGTGGGAAATGACTATGTCTCAGTGGAACACATCATACCAAGCCCTGGCAGTGCTCCAGCAGCAAATTTCCTAAATCCTCGTAGTTCTTCATTTATTCACTCCTGCAGTTCTCTGTTGGAGAGATTCACGTTTTTTGAGAGAGATGCTTTTCAAACTTTAGTATGAGAAATCCAAAGTTGAAATCTTGTTAAAATGCAGATTCAGTAGGTAGGACCTGAGATTTTGAACTTTTCACAAGTTTCTGGATGCTGCTTCTGGTGACCACATTCCAAGGGGCAAGAATTTAGATCTGTGTCATCCAGTATGGTAGCTGTTAGTGTCATGTTGCAATTGAGGACTTGAAATGGGGACACTGTGACCAAGATTTTGAATTTTTAATTTTATTCAATTTTAATTAATTTACATTTAAAAATGAAAGCAGTGTAAAATGTTTTTGCCTTAAATATAACTTTGTTTCAATAGGACTACATTTCATTTCTCTGAAACTTTGGCATCCCAAAGTGTGATGTAAAATACACACTGAATTTTGAAGATTATGAAAAAATAATGTAAAATATCACAATACCGTTTTATTAGGTTGATTACATGTTGAAATTATAGTATAAATATATCTTATTTAATATTCAGCTAAATAAGATATAAAAGTTAATTTTACCTGTTTTTTTTACTTTTTTAATGTGGCTAATAGAAAATTTAAGATTGTATGTGTGTGTGGGGTGGGTGGTGCTCAGTTGTGTCTGACTCTTTGCGAACCCATGGACTGTAGCCTGCCAGGCTCCTCTGTTCATGGAATTTTCCAGGCAAAAATATGGGAGTGGGCTGCCATTTTCTACTCCAGGGTATCTTCCTGACCCAGGGATTGAACCTGCATCTCTTGCTTCCTGCATTGGCAGGCAGGTTCTTTGCCATTGTGCCACCTGGAAAGCCCTCAAACTGCATATGTAGCACTCGCATTTCTATTTGACAGTACTTGCTTAGATGGTAGAACTGATTTCAAAAGAAAAAATACTTAACTAAAAAGGAAGAATTCAGAAAATTCATTGCATCAGCTTAAACATGGAAGACCTAAAAAAAGTTGCTAAACTGGCAAGCTGTATAAATTTGAGGTATAGAGCTAATACCCATTTCAACAAATCCATTCTCTCTGATCCACTGTCCTGAGAAAGCTCCAGGTTTTCACCTAGTTCATGGACACTCATGGGCCCCTCAGCAAGAGACCCAATCCAACCTTCCTGAGCGAAGCCCCTAATCGATGTTTCTTTCCTACCTTATTTCCTCTAAAACACACCTGCCTCTGTTTCCAGTCTTAGACCCTTGGTGAATAGGGGCATCACGGAGCAGCAGAAAGAGCACAGGCTTGAAGGCCAGCTGAATGTGGGTGTGAATCTCAGATGTGGAACTTGCTAGAAATATTATATTTTCCCATGTGCAAAATGAAAGCAAAATACCTATCAGGTTGCTGAAAATTAAATCAGATTATTTACATAAAGTGCCTGACATGTGACTGGTTTTCAACAAAGAACCATCACCATTATTACAGAGGACAAACTCACTAAATTTAAAATTGTATATAAAGCTCTCGTATTTACTCATGTGGATTAGTTAGGTCCTCACGCCTTCATCTATTGAGTTTCCAGGCTATTTTTGAAATATAACAGGGCCTTATACATTGTAATAATTTAGTCTAAAAGTATGATTCACAATGAGACTCTGAAACACGGAAATGGTTCACATAGAAAGGTATTTGAAAAAAGTAAAAGTTGGTTGTTCAGTTGTGTCTGACTCTTTGCAACCCCAAAGACTAGCCTGCTAGGCTCTTCTGTCATGGAATTCTCTAGGAAGGAATACTAGAGTGGGAAGCCACTCCTTTCTCCATGGTATCTTCCCAACCCAGGGATCGAACCCAGGTCTCCTGCATTGCAGGCAGATTCTTTGCCATCTGAGCCGCCAGGGAAGCCCAGAAAGATATTTCAGTTCAGTTCAGTCGCTCAGTCGTGTCCGACTCTTTGTGACCCCATGAATTGCAGCATGCCAGGCCTCCCTGTCCATCACCAACTCCTGGAGTTCACTCAAACTCACGTCCATCGAGTTAGTGATGCCATCCAGCCATCTCATCCTCTGTCGTCCCCATTTCCTCCTTCCCCCAATCCCTCCCAGCATCAGGGTCTTTTCCAATGAGTCAACTCTTTGCATGAGGTGGCCAAAGTACTGGAGTTTCAGCTTTAGCATCATTCCTTCCAAAGAACACCCAAGACTGATCTCCTTTAGAATGGACTGGTTGGATCTCCTTGCAGTCCAAGGGACTCTCAAGAGTCTTCTCCAACAACTAGGCAAATCTACTTAGAATCCACCAAAATGGAAACTACTTTCTTATTCATGTATCCAGTCAGTCTCAAATGTAAAACACATTTTTGTCAGAAGTAATGGGCTCTCTAGGTTCTATAGCAGGGTTGATACTTTAGGGCAGCTAACTCTTTATTGTGAGGGCTATCCTGAGCTTCCCAGGTGGCTGAGTGGTAAAGAATCTGCCTGCCAATGCAGGTGATGCAAGAGACACAGGTTTAATTCCTGGGTCGGGCAGATCCCCTGGAGAAGGAAATGGCAACCATTCCAGTATTGTTGTCTGGGAAGTCCCATAGACAGAGGAGCCTAGTGGGCTACAGTTCATGGTGTTGCAAAGAGTTGGACATGACTGAGCAATTACAAAACAATTCTGAGCACGGGAGGATGTTTAGCATCATTCTCTACCCACGAGATGTCAGCATCTCTGCCCTCTCCTCCAGCTGTGACCACCAAACTATTTCTAGCTAGTGCCAAATGTCCCCTGGGGGTGAGACTCACCCCTGGTAAGAACCAGTGCTCCATGGGAATGTACCACTCACTTTAGTACCTCAATTACCAACGCCCTGATTATAATGAAATTGCACTTACAATTAATAAATGGAATCATTTTTATTGTATATTGTATATATTAATGTGTAAAAGTTATTTTTGACTACCATGGACTGAACTTCTCATATGTGCTAAGTTCTTGCCCCATACTTCTCATCTCATCTTGACATCTATCTCTTCTGTGAGGAATGGTGTATGAGAGTATAATAACCTTTACTTTATAGATAAGGAAGTTTAACTTCAGTAAAGGTACAACATTTTTAGCCAAAGCACAAACCAGCAAGCAGCAAGGCTGGGGTTTCAATCCAGATTCTTTTCATTTCAAAATGTTTTTCCTCATACACTGCACTGCTGCTTTCAGTTTTATTTGGGTTTTCTCTTTATGGTAAGGTTGCTTTTTTGGCATCAGGCTCAGAGATTTATCAGCTTCTACGAGCTGTCAGATAGCATGTAGAGACTACAGCTTAGAGATTAAGTGTCCTGTACTTGGTCTGAGAAGGTCTTGTACTTCACCTTTTAACCGATGCAAATCAGAAGAGCATGCTTATGGTCAGAGTCATATGTATCCCTAACTAGCAGTGTCAAATCCCCTCATGGAAACAGGAAACTAACAACAGTCCATGCTTCTGTGAAGTTTTCAGTCTAGTTGGGGAAATAAGATGTACACATATAAAATGATCAGAAAATAAACCATTTAGGAAATACTGGAGTAGCTGTATTGATCCGTATAAAGAAAGTGAGAAGCAGTATAAATTACAATGGATCTAGGATCTTTCATAGAAAAGTTTGGATGGGAGGAGAGAAAAAATGGAGGTGCATTTTAGGAAGTTGATCATTTATAACAGATATTATACTTCTAAATTTGCAACAGATATTATACTTCTAAATTTGCCACTGTGAGTTAAGAGAGGCGGTTAAATGCACCTTGGTGAATATCTGCTTATCCACAGGTAGACAACATTCCATTGGGGGAACTCTCAAGAATAAAGGACATACAATCATGGCCCATATTTGCTTCTCTCTCTTCCAAGTCAGGATTTCCACTCACTCCTAACCATAACCCAAAAGACAAACAAACATATAGAAGAATTAGAGGAGCAACATTTATTACAGACATAAAAAGAGAATTCTGGGAACATGACTTTGGCAATTCTAAACAGAAGTTTATATGTAGTCACACACTCTTAGAGGTGTGACTACAGATAAACTTATACTCAGCGAGGCCCACCATTTCACTCAGCTGAAGAATATAATGTTAAAAGAGAGAGAAATGAATTGGCCAAGGTTACACAGCTGGTAAGAAGCGAGGCTACGTGCTCCACTGCCTCCACGAAGGGACAATCACGGGCACTAAACATGCCGACCTGATGATCATTATGGACTTACTTCACATCTGACAACCTCTAATGCCTCACCAAATTTCAAAGTGTCACATTTATAGAGTGAACCAAGCTAAATCCTGAGCCCTAGACTCTATGACAATATTAAACCATGTCTTGGATCCCTGTTTTTAGAAAAAACAGGCCACTATTAGGCACTTCGAAAGCTTTTAAGAAACCCAGATGAAGTATTTTAAGTACTAACATTCAACCACGTAATGAGTCCAGAATTCCATGCATAATTAACCTATTTTTATTACACTAGATGGCAGCAAATAGGTATCTAGGTATATAGTCAGTTAACTAGGAAATTGAAAACAAAAGGAAACTACACACAGATTGTAGTTCATACAATATTCACTGAATAAAGTGGAAGTTCACAAGTATTAATCTCTTGCATGCTCTCAAACATTCTTGAAGTGGTGGTTCTTGTGTTTTTTACTGAGATTCCTTCTTATGTATGGTAGGGTGCTAAAAATTGTGGTGGATTGTTGCAGTGTTGAACTGTAGAATCATTGGCTCTTGGCAGGTAGGGCAATATTTTATTTATTTACAGAATCTTTTCTCTGGCTACCAGAGGATAGGGGATGTGCAGTAGTGAGAAGACAGGTCTGGGAAGAGATGTTGCAGGATGTGACTCTTACGATGCACAGGGTGGAAATGTGTATTAACAAAAGCAGGCTCTAAATACTGGCAGGTATTTAGAAAAATCAGAGGCTACCTAATCACCAAAAGGACTGAAGGACTGTCTAAGTCATCGTCTTCAAAATGGACTGTGTAAAATGATCCACTGGGAATGAAAAGAACACACTAAAGCTTTTATTAACATATGTTGTTTATTTAACATAGAAATTCAGGTCTACTAATAATGAACATGGAGAGTCACAGGGAGCCTTCATTCAGCTTGTGTCAGAGTCACACACCACATTTGGCACAAGAAGGGTTCTGCGGGAAGGATGGGGAGGCACAGTTTAGAGAGTTGGTGAGTAGTTCTTTCACTTGTCTCTTTTTTTTAACATGTTAGGGCATTTTTAAAAATAGGTTCTACATGGCTGATTTAATGGCTAAACAGATTAAACTGATATTATGGTGGTTTAGCTAATCATAACATAGGAAATAAATGATTTAAAAATATTCATGCAATGATATCATTTATATGTGGAATCTAAAATATGGCATAAATGAACCTCCCTGCAAAACAGACTCGGAGACGTGGAGATCGGACTTGTGGTTGCCGAGGAGGAGAGCGGGAGGGAGAGGGATGCACCAGGAGTGTGGGTTTGGTGGATGCAAACTGTTACGTATAGAATGGAAGAACAACAAGGTCCTAATGTACAGCATGGGGACTATATTCAATATCCTGGGCTAAACCATAATGGAGAAGAATATAAAAAAAAGTGTATATATGTGTATAACTGAATCACTTTTCTGTACTGCAGAGATTGGCACAACATTGTAAATCAACCATACTTCAATTAAAAAAACTGAGGAAAAATATTCAAGTAAAGAAATCTATTATTGAAAGTAATTCTAATGATGCCAGCCCAAGTCAACAATAAGGCACTGGCCTCGCTGATGCTTTTCTTACCCGTAGAATAGCTTTATCCAAATCTGATAGGAAGCTGATTTCCAAAAGGGGAAATTATCCTAAAGACGATTTGAAATATAGATTGACATCTTCTACAACTACTCTTCATTTTTGTTAACATCTAACTTGATATATCTTATTCTTTTCAGATATGAGACTGAGATTGTAATTAATGCAAAGTAATGAAATAAATGTAGCACAGATCCAACCTTTCAAACTGTGTTTCCTAAATTGTTAAATGAAGACTTCTTTCTCCAAAAGAAGTAAACTTCAAACACACTGCAGGAAGTATTTTGTTTTATCAAACACGGGACTATTTTATAATGTTGTTGGTTCAACTTAAGACTTTAAAATGTATATTTTTATGAACATTCTGTAACAAAATATATTAGAACACTGCACATAAATTATAAATATGGAAGCATATATTTTGTGAGTTTTAAAAAAATTTTACTAAATATTGGGATATAGAATCCAAACTTCAGTGACCTATGACTGAGCATAATCCCTTTACAGATGAATGAGCCAAATGAGGTCCAGAGGCTTACAGACTACTAAGGTCAATACAGAACATTAATTTTTAAATTCTTTAGACTCTATTGGTTTCTATTTGCATTCATCCCCTTTTCAGGCTTAACTTATAAGGTATACATTTAGGTACACAGGTCCAGGGCAGACCACTAGACCTTATCCTCCTACAACTCTCCAAATGCCTTTATCCTTAAAGAATTATTGTTGGAAGCACAAAGGTGCAAGGAATAGTAAAGAGAAGGCATCTGACCATCACAAAAAATGCAGCTATGTGTGATACAAGGACCCAGATACTAGAGCAGAAATATACCACAGGATAAGCTAAGTGTTTATTCCTATAATTAATCCTGTCAAATGAACTCTTATAAGCAAGAGAATTAATTAAAATGTATTCACAATTTTGAACTACACAGCAAAGTGAGGAATTGCTTAAAAAGGTTGATGTGGTCATGGAGAAAATCGTTTGGTATTCTGGGGCAGGTACAAGAGAATTTCCTTCCCGGATGAGGCATTTCCTTAGCCCCAGTAGTTTTTTCCTCCATGTTGGCTCTCTCTACTTTGTGGAGCTATGATCAATGATCTACATAAATCCTGGAGCGGAAGGTATACTTAGTCTTGGGTAACCACTGTGCTCGCCACCAGGGCAACTTGAGAAACACCTAGGTTTCAGTGCTCCACTCCAGACCAAATTCTCTGAGAGAGGCATAGGAATCGCTATTTTTGCTTCCCTCATTGATTTGTATATTTTTGGGTCCCAACTCTCTGGCAGAGTGTGTTGTATGGCAGAGGTCCCCAACCTCCAGCCATGGACTGGCACCTCCCATCAAATCAGTGGCAGCATTAAATTAGGAATAAAGTACACAATAAATGTGATGCACTTGAATCATCCCCAAACCATCCCTCCCATTCCATTCCTGGTTCATGGAAAAATTTTCTTCCATGAAACTGGTTCCTGGTGCCAAAAAGGTTGGCGACTGCTGCTGTATGGTAACCACAAAGGGAGAAAGAGCAGAGGTTTCCTTGCTGGCCTGAGATCATTAGGGGCTCCCTCTTCAAAGACAGTATTATATTCATGCTGTGAACTTCAGTAAGATATGAGAGAATATTTGACCCATAAAGAAAATTAAATACTAGAATGGATTCATTTAAGAAGAGACTGTAAATCTTTACCTTGAAAGAGAAGCCTCTTTTTGGTCTTCTGAAATGTATCTTTGCTTACATGGAGGTGGTGGCAGGGCACTGGGACAGATTCAGCTAACACTTACTACAGGCAACTATGTTCCAGAAACATGTACATTTAATGCTCAAGGTAACCATAGAAGGCAGTCAGTGATATTCCCACTTTACAGATGGGAATGTAAGACTTTGAGAGGTTAAATGTCTCATTTAAGTTCATTCAGCTAACAGGCAGAAGTGGGATTTGCACCAGATCTCTGAAATTCACAACTAGTATATTTCCCACTGCCTTTGCACCACTATCTTGGTTTTAAAATTCAGGGTACCATTAATAAACAGATGAGAGAAAAAGTAAAAGTATGGTTGTTGTTGTTGTTTAGTCACTAAGTCATGTCCGACTTTTTGTGACCCGATGGACTGCAGCCCACCAGGCTCCTCTGTCCATAGGATTTCCCAGGCAAGAGTACTAGAGTGGGTTGCCATTTTCTTCTCCAGGGGATCTTCCCAACCCAGGGATCGAACCCACATCTCCTGCTTGGCAGGCGGATTCTTTACCACTGAGCCATCTGGGAAGCCCCAAAGTAAAGAGGAGACAGGAAACAAGAGGGAACAGCTAGTGTATTTGGTGAAGTGGAAATATGCAGGCATTCCCTCTGACCATTTGATAGAACTATAATAACCCTTACAGTAAAGAGGAGTAAAAGAATCTCTCTAAACTGATGACTTATCACCCATGAAGTGTGGGTCAACAAACAGGAAATATTCACTTGGTTTGAACTAGAACATAAAGTTCCTGTCTTAAGAGAAATTTATAGGATCGTCAACAATGACAAGTGGTCGGGTCAGCTGTTGAGTTTCACATCTTCCATGGACAGAGCAGTCTTAATATCCCCCTGGAGCCATGATTCAGCACTGATTCAAGCAGCAGTTAACTCTCCATTAGAAGCCACAGCTGCCACTTCGTATATCAAGCAAGGTTTCCTGGGTGGTCTCTCACCATACCATAATTATTAACGTGACTTTATTTATGGACTTGGACAACTCTCAGCACAGAGCAGCATGGTTGTTATCCACTGAGCCAATACAGCTGCACTGCATTTGTTACATGCCCATGATGTAATTTCATAAGCACAACATTAATTCTCTGTTTTACTGTTACCTCCGCTTTGCATTGCTGTTTTTGATCAAGTTAGGGACTGACAGAACAATCGCATCTGTTACATGCCCATGATGTAATTTCATAAGCACAGCATTAATTCTCTCTTTTACTGTTACCTCTGCTTTGCATTGCTGTTTTTGATCAAGGTAGGGACTGACAGAACAATCCTGGGTTTTAGAACAAGACAAGAGTAGTAGATGGAGCTAAGGCTTTGGGGCAAGTGTTCTGAGTTTGATTCCTTGTTTATCTGATTTTAGAAAATAACATATGGTTCTGGAGTCTTAATGTTCTCAAATTCAGTGAAACGGGAATGTAAGAGTTATCTTACTGAGTTATTGTGAGATAAACTCTAAAAAGTGCCCACTTAATAAATGCTAATCATCTTTCACCCAGGAAATTTGGCTACTGTAATTCACAGACTTTATTTTTTTGGGCTTCAAAATCACTGCAGATGGTGACTGCAGCCATGAAATTAAAAGATGCTTACTCCTTGGAAGGAAAGTTATGACCAACCTAGATAGCATATTCAAAAGCAGAGACATTATTTTGCCAACAAAGGTCATGCATGGATGTGAGAGTTGGATTGTGAAGAAAGTTGAGCACAGAAGAATTGATGCCTTTGAACTGTGGTGTTGGAGAAGACTCTTGAGAGTCCCTTGGACTGCAAGGAGATCCAACCAGTCCATTCTGAAGGAAATCAGTCCTGGGTGTTCTTTGGAAGGAATGATGCTAAAGCTGAAACTCCAGTACTTTGGCCACCTCATGCGAAGAGCTGACTCATTGGAAAAGACTCTGATGCTGGGAGGGATTGGGGGCAGGAGAAGGGGACGACAGAGAATGAGATGGCTGGATGGCATCACGGACTCGATGGATGTGAGTTTGAGTGAACTCCAGGAGTTGGTGATGGACAAGGAGGCCTGGCTTGCTGCAATTCATGGGGTCACAAAGAGTCGGACATGACTGAGCGACTGAACTGAACTGAATTCACATACTAGGGTTGATAGTAATATAAATATTAGGATAACAAGAGCTAATACCTATTGTCGGTGTTTGAACTGGCTATCTCTCAGACTGTCCTCAGAGCTTTGGTGTATTAACTCATTCAGTCTTTCTAACAAGTATTATGAGGTGGGGACTGATGGTATCCCATGGTAAATATGGGAAAACTTTGACCTACAGATGGAAAATACCATGCCTAGGAAGTCCTATTTCAAAGCCCATACTTTCAATCACTGTGCTTGCTCATGGGATTTTCTCAGCAAGAATACTGGAGTGGGTTGGCATGCCCTTCTCCAGGGATTGAACCCATGTCTCTTGCGTTTCCTGCATTGCAGGCAGATTCTTTATCGCTGAGCCTCCAGGGAAGCACCTCCATATCACCACTTCCCATCATTCTAGAAGAAGAGTTCTACATCAAGAAGATGTACAGAGGCAACACAGCACAGTGGTGATGAGCAAGGGTGTGGGTGCCTGAGTCAGTTAGTGAGAAAGTGAAAGTGAAAGTCTCTCAGTAGTGTCCAACTCTTTGTGACCCCATGGACTGTAGTCTATGGAATTCTCCAGGTCAGAATACTGGAGTGGGTAGCTGTTCCATTCTCCAGGGGATCTTCCTAACCCAGGGATTGAACCCAGGTCTCCTACATTGCAGGCAGATTCTTTAGCAGCTGAGCCACTAGGGAAGCCCACCTACCTGAGTCAGTTTACCTGGTTTGAATTGCCACTTTGTATTTAGCGATGTGTGCTTTGAACAAGTCCTCATTCTCCTGTGCACCATCTCCTCATCCATTAAATATGGATAATAGTAGGATTGTGATGAGAATTACTGATTTTAAATATGTAAAGTGTTTCAGTTCTGTTCAGTCGTGTCCAACTCTTTGCGACCCCATGAATCACAGCACGCCAGGCCCCCCTGTCCATCGCCAACTCCTGGAGTTCACTCAGACTCACATCCATCGAGTCGGTGATGCCATCCAGCCATCTCATCCTCTGTCGTCCCTTTCTCCTCCTGCCTCCAATCCCTCCCAGCATCAGAGACTTTTCCAATGAGTCAGCTCTTCGCATGAGGTGGCCAAAGTACTGGAGTTTCAGCTTTAGCATCATTCCTTCCAAAGAACACCCAGGGTTGATCTCCTTTAGAATGGACTGGTTGGATTTCCTTGCAGTCCAAGGGACTCTCAAGAGTCTTCTCCAACACCACACTTCAAAAGCATCAATTCTTCAGCACTCAGCTTTCTTCACAGTCCAACTCTCACATCCATACGTGACTACTGGAAAAACCATAGCCTTGACTAGACAGACCTTTGTTGGCAAAGTAATGTCTCTGCTTTTGAATATGCTATCTAGGTTGGTCATAACTTTTCTTCCAAGGAGTAAGCGTCTTTTTGTTTCATGGCTGCAGTCACCATCTGCAGTGATTTTGGAGCCCAAACAAATAAAGTCGGACACTGTTTCCACTGTTTCCCCATCTATTTCCCATGAAGTGATGGGACCAGATGCCATGATCTTCGTTTTCTGAATGTTGAGCTTTAAGCCAACTTTTTCTCTCTCCTCTTTCACTTTCATCAAGAGGCTTTTGAGTTCCTCTTCACTTTCTGCCATAAGGGTGGTGTTATCTGCATATCTGAGGTTATTGATATTTCTCCCGGCAATCTTGATTCCAGCTTGTGCTTCTTCCAGCCCAGTGTTTCTCATGATGTACTCTGCATATAAGTTAAATAAGCAGGGTGACAATATACAGCCTTGACGTATTCCTTTTCCTATTTGGAACCAGTCTGTTGTTCCATGTCCAGTTCTAACTGTTGCTTCCTGACCTGGGTAAAGTGTTTAGCACATAGTAAATAAGATGTAAATCCCATTATATTAATAAAGTATTTCCAGGTGGTAAATCTGATGATGGATGTCTTCAACACTGGAACTGTAAACAATCTGTCCCTGCCCCCTTCAATTATTACAAACCTTTCCTTATAATTCTGCATCAAATAATAACTTTGCCAGTGTTTTATGAACTAAAATATTATCTCAATTTCTTCTTAATGTAATAACCCATTTTAATAACCCATTCTGGCCTCTGTAATGTGAACAGTAGTAAAACTCATTTGGGTCAGTGAAATCATAGGGTAAGAAAAAGAGGAGAAATAAAAACGTGGTCTTTAAAAGCAGGCACTCATTAGATCAGAGACCCCATCTGACATGCTAGCCATAACTACCATATGCAGACTGTAATTTTGAAAATTCATGCTGTAGCAGTGTCATCATTTTTAAAGACCTACTTTTAAAGACCATACTTTATTTTTTAAGGTCAAAAAACCTGAGTTCAGAATTTGAAGTCTGAAAGCTCAGAATTCCTTATAGTTGTCACAACTCCCTGTGCTACAGAATCTAGTACATTCATCTTGTCTGGTATAAGGAGTGGGATGTGAGCAACATTTTACTTCTTTTGGCAGAGAGTTTACCAGAGTCTAATTGTGAACTTTTCTTTGGCCAATAACTCTTGGTTTATGACTTGTAATTTGAAAGCTATGTTATCAGCACAGTTATACAGGAAAGGAGCACTTAGAAATTTCTCTTCTTGAATAAGTCTAAATAAAAACAAACACAACTGAATAATGTCCATATAGGTCATTTATAACAAAATTTAAAACAGTGCTTTTTTCTTTTGCACTCTTTTGGGTTAATGTTTTTAAATCAAGAGTTTTTTTTTTAATTTATTTTTTTAAATATAAATTTATTTATTTTAATTGGAGGTTAGTTACTTTACAATATTGTTTTGGTTTTGCTATACATCAACATGAATCCACCATGGGTGTACACGTGCTCCCCATCCTGAAACCCCCTCCCACCTCCCTCCCCATACCATCCCTCTGGGTCATCCCAGTGCACCAGCCCCAGGCATCCAGAATCATGCATCAAACCTGGACTGGCAACTCATTTCATATATGATATTATACATGTTTCAATGCCATTCTCCCAAATCATCCCACCCTCGCCCTCTCCCACAGAGTTCAAAAGACTGTGCTATACATCTGTGTCTCTTTTGCTGTCTCGCATACAGGGTTATCGTTACCATCTTTCTAAATTCCATATAAATGTGTTAGTATACTGTATTGGTGTTTTTCTTTCTGGCTTACAAATTCATGGTTGATGCAAATATCCTATCAGTTTGAAAACACATTTTAAAAATACTTGTACTGGGACATAATGCTTAAGTTGAAAATATAGCAGAAGTCCTACCAAATGAAATCAGTTAATATAACTTTCCCTTTTAATTCAAAACTACATCCATCTCTGGACTGATAATATCAGTCTAGAAAAAGTTTTTGAATAAACACGTTTGCTGGACAGATGAGAGAGAGAGAATAAAAGAAATTGAGGGGCAGAGAGACCAGAGAGTGAGAACAGTTCAGGGACTTCCCTGGTGGTCCAGTGGCTAAGACTCCCCACTCCCGATGCAGGGGGCCTGGGTTTGATCCCTGATCAGGGAACTAGATCCTGCATGCTGCAACTAAGACCCGATACAGCTAAATAAATAAATAAGTAAGTATTACTAAAAAAAAAAAGAACAGTTCAGCATGTCACTCGAAGGAGTATGTCTCTCCTACTTCTCATAGCTCCAGGATACACTACAACCCAGCTGAGAGAGAAATGTGCCTCTTGGTCCATGTGTGTCTACGAACTTGTGGTCCCTGACCAGCTCTTCTCAATTCCTAACTGGTAAAAGGCTACCATGCACTAAGCTTTCTGTTTCATTCTTAGCACTGCACAGGGTATCCACTCAATCTGGTTCAGCCTTGACAATCTGGAGGTTCACTAACCTCTCTTAAAATTTTTAAGATGATGGAAGGCCATGGAAAGATCAGAGATGTGGCTGGGTGGATCCTAAAGGTCACTTGGGAGTAAACCATCATAAAATAAAGACTTGGCCTTTCAGGTGTGAACCAGACACACTTTGGGGAAACATGTGAGTGGTGTGGTTTCTTTAGGATTCAATTATAGGAAGCCCAAGCCTTGACAACATTCATGAAAGTCTCCTAGAATCACTTTGAAACAGGAAGGAAGGGGACAGGACACAACCTTTAAAAAATGATATAGCCATAGGACATGACAAAGACTGGTTACAACCAACCGAGTCCAAGACGGTGGAAGATTCGACTTCCAGTAGACCTTGAGTCTCATTACATGCTCATTATAATACACTAGCATGCTAAATGGCACCCTCACCGGCACCATGACAGTTCTGAGGTCAACCATAAAAGGCCAAGAAGTGGGCAGAGGCCCAATTCCTGGAAATCTCCATCCCTTCCCACAAATAACTGGAATAATCCTCCTACTCATTAGCCTATGAAATTACCCAGCCCATAAAAATTAACTATGCCATATTTCAAGGCTCTCTCACCTTCTGAATGGCCCACACTCTGTCTGTGGAGTATGTTTCTCTCTAAATAAATCCACTTCTTATTATCACTTCATCTCCAAATTCTTTTGTGACAAGGTAGGAACCTCAAATTCACTGGGAACAACTCAAAGGGTCCTTACTACCCATGCAGGATTGCTAGAATGGTGAAATAAGGAAAATCCTATTTGCTTGATCTCTTTCCCCTATTTGACAACTCCACTTTCAGCAAAGTCCCTATGGAGCAGGTTAGATACTAAGTCCACTGCATTCCAAAGAAGTCCACTACATTCCATTTAAAATCACCTTGGAGTTAATGGAGTTAATGGTTGTAAACTGGCAGTGGCTCCTTGTACTCACAAATTTACAGTACTTGGAAACATGGTCAGGATAAAGGCTATGTTACACACTTATTTGGGGCTTCTCTGGTGACTCAGATGGTAAAGAGTCCTCCTGTAATGCCCAAGACCCAGGTTTGATCTCTGGGTTGGAAGCATCCTCTGGAGAAAGGAATGGCTACCAACTCCAGTATTCTTACCTAGAGAATTCCATGGACAAAGGAGACTGGTGGGCTACAGTCTGTGGGGTTGCTAAGAGTCGGATACTACTCACTTTTATACACTTATTTGGGGCATTTGGTTCAGGGTCTCAAGAGGACAATTACAATGACAGCAATATATGGCACACTTCAGAAAGAAAGACTTCCATATACTGTATATTATCATCAGATTCACTAATATCATACATTGTATTTCAACTATTAGCAATTGATGTGATTACAAAGTAATAAAACATCATTTTAATAATTATGCAGGCATTCATATATTTAAATAACATTATCTTTAAAAGTGAGTACCTTGGGAAGCTTTAAATAAATCCCAATGAGGTTGTTACTTTCTTCTAAAGGAATTATCTTTAAATTAATTCATGAGTCACATAAGCAAATCAGTCCTATTACATTTTAGTCTGAACCAATCTAATTTAGCAATACTGTGAAAGTTTTGGGAGCAAATAATTTCATTATCTGGAACTGCCTGGTACTGGATTTTCCTGTCCATGCTTGCAATGTCCCCAGGCAACTGCAGATAACCGGGGTAGTGAATATAATGGAAGTATTTCAGTGTCACTATTGTTCTCTGTAATATCATCTCCAGTAAATTTATATGGCCTCTTATATGACTTTGAGTGACATCATGGTGTAAGGAAAATGGGGACAAAAAGTCCTCAAATAAATTGTAAGGCTTCAGGTTTAAGGCTTCATATCTCCTCTCTTTCCAACCCCTGGCCCCGTAACCATTCACTCCCTAGGCCATTTAGGATAGTTTTATGCTCTTAATGGAGGCTCAGTGCATGCGTGCATGCCAAGTTGCTTCAGTTGTGTCCAACTCTTTGCAACCCTATGGACTGTAACTTGGCAGGCTTCTCTGTCCATGGGATTCTCCAGGCAAGAATACCGGAGTGGGTTGGCATGCCCTCCTCCAGGGCATCTTCCCAACCCAGGGATTGAACCCTGTCTCCTGCACTGCAGGTGGATTCTTTACCCACATATTCTCAATACACTAGGTTGAAGGTTGAAACTTACCTTTCTAGTTTTTTCTTCCTCCTGAACCCTACATTTCTTAAAGAAAAGGACTCCGGTATCCCCCCTGGCTGGCTGGCTCACCATCAAAGTAAACAGGATTTTCAGAACATTCTCCATTTCTCAACCTGTCACACTGGTTTAGAGCAGTCAAACCAAATCCTTGTAGTGAGCTGCTTTATTTTCAAATCTCTGTGAAAATCATCTCTACTACATGCCCAGGATCACGCTTTTTGGATTTAATTATTTTTACCAGTTCTGATAAATCATTTCATCTCCTGGCTGTTCTTTTTGCGCAAGAGGAGTTTGCTTTTCCAGGGTGGGAAATAAGGCCCAGGGAGTAGACCATAATTTTCCAGATGTCTGTTTTCAAAAGCCCTTCAAAGTGAACCAGCCTGTTTGGCTTTGTCTTCTCTTTAATGGGTTTTTATGGCTTCTATTACTTTGAAAATATCATATGCCCTGAATCTCACTGCTTTGATAATTTCCTCTCTTTCTGAATCTTTATCTTCAGTTCATTTTTCCCAAATTCATTAAAGTATTTTGTTTATTTTTAAATTAATTCTATTATTTTACAAATATTCCTTATTTCATTGATAACATTCCAAATTAGTGCCCCTTTAAAAAAATACTCTCAAGGACCTCAGATCTTGCATTTGGTGTATTTATATACTATCCCCCTGTGTTAATGAAATGTTAACGACTTCCTACACCACGTATTTTCAGAGCTGGATACAAAAAGAAAGGAAACTAACGTTTGTGGAAATTTTTATGCATGCATACGAGGCAGGTAGCATTTAACCTTGTTTACTGATCAGCAGCATAAGGCTCACAGGTTAAGTGATTTGTCCAGAATCCCACAGCTAGGAAGTAGCAGGGTCAGAGTGCCAGCCACGACTGACTGACTGACTGATTCAGAGCCTAAGTGCTCAGGTGAGCTTCTCAAAGACTGCTCCTTTCAGGGTTCACTTTTCAGGTACCTCTCTTATTTGAGGGAATTTTTAGGAAAATCACTTGTGCTCTTTGAACCTCTCAGAAAAGATTATCATTACTGATTCCAAGAACAAGAAATATCGGTCAGGTTTAAGAGACAGGACTTAAGTGCTAAAGGCATTCCAGGTTGTCCTAAGTTTGTTGAGGCAAAGTCCGAAACAACCCAAATCATAGAGCTGCCACTCAGGTACAGGAAGTATTTCTATTTTTTTCTACTACTAGAAGGCAATGGCACCCCACTCCAGTACTCTTGCCTGGAAAATCCCATGGACGGAGCAGCCTGGAGGGCTGCGGTCCATGGGGTCGCTGAGGGTCGGACACAACTGAGCGACTTCACTTCCACTTTTCACTTTCATGCATTGGAGAAGGAAATGGCAACCCACTCCAGTGTTCTTGCCTGGAGAATCCCAGGGACGGGGGAGCCTGGTGGGCTACCGTGTATGGGGTCGCACAGAGTCGGACATGACTGAAGCGACTTAGCAGTAACAGTAGCATTTTTATTTCTCTTCATTAAAAATAGCAATAATAATAATATTACTATTATATACTGTATCACAGTATAGAATATGTAACATACAGAACATATAAAATATATTCTATGTATACACTATGTTGTTGTGTTGTTCAGTTGTCGAGTTGTGTCTGACTTTTTGGGGAAAGAAAAGCCATAGGGAAATAAAACTCATGTCAAAATTTTGAAGTAAAAACTCCAAAAGCTATATTCAAGGAAATACCATTTGGGTACTTGATGTGCCTAATGTAAAACCCTTTAGCCAGGAGCGAAGAAGGAAAGGCAAGCGTGAGTGCTGGTTTTTCTAAGCTAGTTTCCTGTGATTTTATCTCTGCTTCCTTCCAGTTGGTGAGCTTCTTTGCTCTTTGTTATACTTGCACGTAATACTTGCATATAAAACTCCTGGGAACATATGAAAATTAGATTTTCCTTTTATTTTTACTTTGGCTCTTGATTTTATTACACTATTAATATCATACTACAAAGTGCTCAGTGGCAGTTGGCTAATTAGTCTTATTCATATTGAAAAAGGACCATAATCCCATCTGAAACTTTGCACAGTGAAGCTCAGTGTTTTCTACTCAGACAGTTCTCAACCATAATGATATAATTATACCATTTTCTCAGCAGCATCACCCACATACTATAATTACACTCAAAGCTAAGGCTATGTTTATAGTGTACTAAAGAGGATGGAATTGTTTCATTTTAAGTGATTCATTTACCTCCTCTGTTGGTAACAGAAATGCATGGTAATGGAAAGAGTCATGGTTTAATATGCTTCTCTGAACAACAACTTCAGACACCAAAAAAAAGATAAAGCTCCCAAACCCCAATATGAGAAAGTATGGGGAACATGATTTCTAGTCTGGTTACCACAATGACTCCTCATTTGAAAATCTAGGAAGGACAAGGGAATGCAAACTAGCATGCGGGCGGCCACTGTGGGGTCTTGGGAGGCTCTCAGTTGATCTGCCTGGTGCAGGACAACCCCACTCCATCAAGTCAGTTTGCAGGACTGACACTGTGGCTCCAAGCCTATAGGATGACGACTCATCTAAGCACAGGGAAGTTCCCTGTGGAACCTGCAACCATTTGTTCCTTTATGGATGAATGAATGAATGGATATATCATTCATATCCACTATAGGCTAGTTCTAGATGCCAAGTGCACCGCAAGAGACAAAGCAGAAATCACTGTTTTCTTGGAACTCAATTCCAATGAATTTTAGATCTGTCTTTTGCTTATTTACTTGAGTGAGTAAAAAGTTTTATAGTTGATTTACAAAATTGTGCTAGCTTCAGGAGTGTAGCAAAGTAATTGGTTATACATATACATGTATACACACATACATATATTCTTTTTCAGGTTATTTTACATTATAAGCTATTATAAGATATAGAATATAGTTCCTTATGCTATACAGTAAATCCCTATTGCTTATTTTATACATAGTGGTGTATCTGTTAATCCCATACTCCTAATTATCCCTCCCCTTTCCCCTTTGGTAACCACAGATTTGTTTTATATATCTGTGAGGCTGTTTCTGTTTTGTAAATAATTTCACTTGTATTATTTTTTCAGATTCTACATCTTTTCAGATTCTTTGTCTGAATTTCATTTAGTGTGATAATCTCTAGGTTCACACATGTTGTGAATGGAAATATTTCATTCTTTTTCAGAGCTGAGGAATAGCCCACTGTGTATACATACACCATATCATCTTTTTTCATCTGTTGATGGACACTTAGGTTGCTTCCATGTATTGGCTACTGTAAACAGTGCTGCTATGAACACTGGTGTGCAGGTATCAGAAAGCTTTTATTTTTACTGTGGGTGACATAGGCTCACCCATATTAGCTTGCATGAAAAAATGCTAGTCCACCATAGATCAGAAGCACCATTTTCTTGACATATGGGCATGGACCCAACCTGGTAAAGAAAGGGATGATTGGAACAGTCTGGTGTTAGATGTTCTGGGGTTCATTTGTAATCAGCTAAGAGAGAACACCCATTGCTCTCCGACATTGATGAGGTAGAGATGGCCACTTCATTTCCAGTATTTCATCTCCTCTAACTGGCTTGCCAAAGCCTGTGGTTGAAAATGTTTCATAAAATCTTGACTTTCTTTGACTTTTCTTGCTCCATGGAACCTTAAGTACAGCAGGAGTAGAAGACAGCATTGTGGGAAACCATAAAGGATTGCTTGATGGGCAGATGTATATGTGTAGGTATGTGGCTCATGGTTCTGTTTTAGGAATTATTTCTCAAATGTATGGGGTTTCCTTTTCTTTTTAGAACAGCTAAATTATGAACCGATTTTCATAGCTTTCAGGCCAACAAGCAGATGCCTGTGTTATAAATGATTCCTTTCCTTGGTTCTGATACATCCAACAGCTGAGCCTAAGCCGCTTAGAAATCAGGCAACAACACGAAGGGGACTGAACAGTCTTTGAAATGAAATTCCATTATTTTTGGTTTTCATTTAGATTTCCTCCTATTTATATGGGCTTGAATGACTAAGCCCCTGACCTAGGACAGCAGGGAAGAAGTAGAGAGGAGGCAGGTCGAGTGGCATGGACAAGGGCAGGGGTGGCCATTTTTCAAATATGTACTTCAGGCTTGTAAATGTCAAGCCTTAAAGCTGGACCTTCAAGAACAAATATCTTGAAGGTAGAAATAATAGACTGCATTTAGAAAATTGCAACTAACTGGTTCTATTTTCTGTCCTTACTTTTTGGTTTGTGATTTAATCAAAAGCCTGTTGGTTATTTTTCTTTTCTTTTTCTTCTTTTAGGAGTGGCAAGAGGCTAATTCAAACGGGAAAGAATGTAAATACTCCATGGCCACGCCATCTTGGAATCTCTCTAGGGACACAGCAATGGTCACTGTAATTTGACTTCAGCTCTAGGAAATTGCTTGCATCAACATTGAACCTCTAGCAGAAGTTGCACAAGCAAATTCATCATGGTAGATGACAGCAGCAATGAAAATTTCAGTCCAAATTGAGCTCAAATACATCCTAGAGCCACAATCTTAAATTCTAGACAAGTCATTTTCCTTGCCACTTGAAAACAGAGTATCATTTTTCAATATGAACCATTTAGGACCACACACTTCAACACAATTCATGTCTAGTTAGCTAGAACTCAGTATTTTCTGGTTTTCCCATAGCAATTTTCTAAACTAATATGTTCATATAAGTGCCTTTTCCATATAAATGCCTTTTCATCGAATTCTGGTCACCAGTAAAGCTAATTCATGGTTTCCACTGGGGTTGTGAATTATCTCTACTTGGGGGTGGGGATGGGTATCTCTTCATGAGGGATTGCTCCATTTTTATTATGGAATTTGCAAATACATAAAAATAGAAATCGTGATTTTACTATGGTCCTCACCCAGCTTAAACAATTGTCAGCATTTGACCTATCCTGTTTTGTACATTCTCTGCCTTTGTTTTTAATCATCTGCTTTCACCTATAGCTACATACATATGTATCTTTAAAAGCTAAGGACTCTCTCATTAAAAAATAATCTAATATTATACCTAGCAAATTAATAATGACTCCTCAGTATCATCTAATACACACTTTGTGCTCAGATTTCCAAAAATATCTCAAAAAATGTCTTTTGGCCATTTGTTTGAATCAGGATACAAACTAGGCCCATGCAATGTCTCAAGTATGTCCAAATCCATAATACTTCTCAGTTTTTTGTTACATCATTGTTTTGGTTGAAGATAATTTTCTTTAGGGTTTATGCATTCTTAATGAGTCATTTAAGATATCCCTCTTGTTCTGCTATTTTCTATAAACTGGCAGTAAGACCCAGAGGCTTATTGACTTTATCTCTAATGGAAAGAATCCATCATGGGTAGCTGTGAACTCCTGTATCAGGGACATATTATATCATATGATGACAAGACTTATCTATGTTTGAAATGTTGTCAGCCTGATTAATCTAGAATATAGCAATTTTTATCATTTACTGATGATCTTGCCCAAATCATATGTCATTGGTGGTGGTGGTTTAGTCATTAAATTGTGTCCAACTCTTGTGACCCAACTCTTGTAGCCCACCAGGCTCTTCTGTCCATGGGATTTCCCAGGCAAGAATAGTGGAGTGGGTTGCCATTTCCTTCTCCAAATCATTATGTCATTAGGGCTTCTAAACTGGTGATTTCTCTAATCTGCCACTTTAGCTGCATTTATTAGCTAAGTATGTCTAAATGAGGAACAATAACAACCAAAAGAAAACAACTTTCCTTCACCTTGAAATGCAATTCATATAAAAATTCAAGGTAATTTCTTATTTTCCTAATGTATCAGTTTTTATAACAATGAGTAAATACCCTAGTAACTTTCAAAGGTGACCATTTTTAAAAAAATTTCATTATGAACTTACTGATGATTCATGTTTTGATGCAATTTTTAGGGGACTGTAATGATAGGAATAGAAAGAATGAAGTCATTTCATCTTTTTTCAGTTATTCTGAGCTGTTTTCAGATAAAAAGCTCACTGTGTAATCTTGGCTAACTTTCCTCTTTCCATTCTCCCTTTTTCCTCTCTATCACCCTACTATTTTACCAGGCTCCCTCTATAAAAATGGCTGGAAGCAAGCATTGAGACCAGATGATATCTAAAAATCCATGTATATATACAAATTCTCAAGGCAAACCCCTGTGGGTTTTGACGGCCCAGAGGGATGGTATGGGGAGGGAGGAGGGAGGAGGGTTCGGGATGGGGAGCACATGTATACCTGTGGCGGATTCATTTTGATATTTGGCAAAACTAATACAATTATGTAAAGTTTAAAAATAAAATAAAATTAGAGAAAAAAAAAATTAAAAAATATGTATTTTTTTTAAAATTGGAGGATAATTGCCCTGTGGGTATTTAGTGAGGGATTCATATATACTCAGGGAAGGGTAGGTACAGACACCCACAATCTACATATTTGATCCAAGATCTACATGTTTGATTGCTAGACCCACACCATGCCCACAGCATTGAGCACAGCTGCAGAGGTGTCAGTCACTAGCAACCGTGCTCCTTTGAACACTAGTGGCCACTGGGGTAGCAGTAGGTAATGCTTTGAAAAGAAGTTCCCTGGCCAACTATTTTCAGGAAGTGCTGTGGTTCTTTTATTTCTTTTGGATATTCACAATGTGCCCAAACAGACAGATTAGAGACTCTGAGTGGTTTTGTAATGAAGAACCCTGTTTAACTTTGCATGTTCCAGCATTTCCCAAGCACTGGAAACATGGTAGGCTAAACAGTTAAGGCCAGAGTTCTTTGCAAGGGTGTGTAAAGAATATTAGTGGAGGAAATTAAAAAAAAAAAAACACCACCTAATGCTACTTCATATAAAATAGATAAGCAACAAGGACCTACTGTATAGCACATAGAACTATGTTCACTATCTTGTAATAACCTATAATAAAAGAGAATCTGAAAAAGAATCTGAATGTGCCCTTAGTTGCAAAATAGGTCTTTGCAGATGTAATTAAGGTAAGGATTTCAAGATAAGGTTATCCTGGGTTAGGGCTCTAGATGGAAATGATGGGTGTCCTTATAAGACAAAAGAAGACCAGACATAGAGACACAGGGAGAAGACCATGTGAAGATAGAGGTAGGGACTGAAGTAATAAATCTACAAACCAAGAAACACCAACAATCACTAGGAGATGAAGCTAGAAGAAGGAATAAATTCTCAGAGAGTCCAGAAGGAATCAACATTGACGTCACCTTGATTTTGACTCTGGCTTCCATAAACGTGACAGATTAAATGTTGTTGTTTTAAGCTCCTAGGATTAGGTAATTTGTTACACAGCTGTTTCAGGAAATAAATACAATATGCCTGAATCAATGGAGATTGACTCAGGAGATCTGTGGTAGATGGCATTCATACTTACTGAAAATGTCCACAGCTGATTCTGATGGACATATATGCATCAAGAACCACCACTTTAGGGCCCTGGGGGTTGACCTGCTTATATTGACATCCTGTTGGATTTAGTCACCTGATGTGATGAGCTGACTCATTGGAAAAGGCCTTGATGCTGGGAAAGATTGAGGGCAGGAGAAGAGGGCAACAGGGGATGAGATGGTTGGATGGCATCACAGACTCAATGGACATGAGTTTGAGCAAGTTCCGGGAGATAGTGAAGGACAGGGAAGCCTGGCATGCTTCAGTTCATGGGGTTGCAAAGAGTTGTAAATGACTTAGCAACTGAACCACAGCAATGGAATTTAGGCTCTTGCTGTGACTCCAGTGGACCAATAAAACTTTCTGCTCTTTACCCCCAAGTCTGTTTTTCAGACTTGAAATGAAATGCTATCAGGTCATCCCTTAGGTAGTACACTGGAAGTAGTTTTTATAGATGGTGATGATGGTCAAGGCTGCGTGAGTAGAAAGAGGACTACTCATCAGTAGGTTCAAAGGGAGGAGACGAAGATCAGCACTTGATCATCCAATTAACCAAGCAGATCTCACTGGAAGGGAGTCTCATTCTGCAGCCTGAATAAGGTGGAGCTTTCTTTCTTTCGGTAACTTGAGAAACCCTGGTCTCCTATGACTTCAAACCCTTCTAGTTTACTTATAATCCTTCTAGACTCAGTTGCCTTCTTTTTCTCAGCTGCCCAAGAAGGCTGCTCCTTTTATCTCCAGCTTCTATTCATCTGAAAACACCTTTCTTTTCCCAACTGTTCTCATTTTAGTGCTTAGCTTCCCTGGCTCTCTGGATCTAGTCTGCCCTCTCAGTCTTTGATTTCTCCAAAGGAGTCAGAGATGTCTCTCCAGTCCTGTCCAGAGCTGATGATTCATAAATAAGGCACCTGCTCTTAAAAATACCTCCACAAGGAGAAGTTTGCCAGTCAGGAAAGAGCTGATGTATGCTCTTCTGGTTTTCTGGTTTGACAGCTTCTCATACAGAGGCTGACTAGACCCTAGGAGGTTATTTGCTCATGGTTTATCCAAGATTATCCAGTCAAAAACTAACTTTGGGAGAAGGTACCAAAGAAAAATTTCAAAATTTTTGCCCCAGCTGGTTCTTCAGCCAGGAAGGGTGAAGTGTGATGATCGTGGATAAGATGGTGAAGGAGATATTCCTTCTCCTTATAAACCACAGAGGTCCTGATTTAGCTCTTGGAGCCAGCCACAGTTCACCTGCTACCCAGTTCAAACAGGCTGTCAGAGGCTAGACTGGGTACTTAACCATTAGTTAATATATTATTTGTTGCTGCTGTTAAACTCGATTTGGGGAGCCTCCTTATAGCTGAACTTCTGAAGCAAAACCAAATTTTAAGTTAGGGACTCCAGGGACTTATAAATGTATACATATAAAAGAATCCTAGCAATAAAACAGTACTTGATTATTACCAAATGACTCATCCAGGCAGTAAATGTTCTAAAAGCTCAAAGAAAGAAGCTTAGGCCTGAGTTTAGTTCAGTTGGGGGTAAAGTTGCCCTTTGGAAAAGTAGAAAAAATTTGTTGTAATCACATATCTTTTCACTGTCTGGACAGCTTCATGGCTTCTAGAACTAAGGACAGTCTTTTTCAGGGGAAAGAGGAAGAAAAGGAAACAACCTCCTACAGGGTGCCAAGTAATGTGGTAAACATTTGATCTAATCCTGCCCCGGGGCAATCCTGAGGCAAGACAGTGAAGCAAGGAAGTCAGCTTCCAGGCTGCTCTGTCCTCCTCTTGCCCACCACCTCCTTGCTGGGGTGTCCGTCTTTCTCACCTGGTGCCCACATCTCATCCTCTGAAGTCTGGCAAGCCCCTCAGTCCCTTCCTCTCAGTAAGTGCCCCATGGTCTCCCAGCTCTAAAGGGCCAGCCTGACCTATAGTCTGTCTAGTCAAAGCTATGGTTTTTCCAGTAGTCATGTATGGATGTGACAGTTGGACTATAAAGAAAGCTGAGCACCGAAGAATTGATGCTTTTGAACTGTGGTGTTGGAGAAGACTCTTGAGAGTCCCTTGGACTGCAAGGAGATCCAACTAGTCCATCCTAAAGGAGATCAGTCCTGAATATTCATTGAAAGGACGGATGCTGAAGCTGAAACTCCAATACTTTGGCCACCTGACAGGAAGAATTGACTCCTGGGAAAAGACCCTGATGCTGGGAAAGACTGAAGGCAGGAGAAGGGGACGACAGAGGATGAGGTGGTTGGATGGCATCACTGACTTGATGGACATGAGTTTGAGCAAGCTCCAGGAGTTAGTGATGGACAGCGAAGCCTGGCATGCTTTAGTCCATGCAGTTGCAAACAGCTGGACACGACTAAGTGACTGAACTGAACTGACTTATAGTCCAGGTTGAAGTGCTTACAGAAGAACATGAAGAAAGCAGGGCTTCTCAGATGAGGGTCTTCTGGGATATGAAGTTTTGTTCTTTTTTTTGTAAAGATAAGTGACAATGAAAAGGCATATTTCTAATATTAAAATTTATTTTTTAAATAATTTTTTCTCCAACGGGCATTCTCTGGAGTCTGTGAGAATTTTATTACCTTAAAAAATATACTACTTGAAATAGAGCTACCATATGGATGCAGCAGTCCCACTCCTGGGCATATATTTGGAGAAAACCATAAGTTGAAAAGATTCATATACCTAGTCGTGTCCAACTCTTTGTGACCCCATGGACTGTAGCCCACCAGGCTTCTCTGTCCATGGGATTCTCCTGGCAAGAATACTGGAGTGGGTAGTCATTCCCTCCTCCAGGGGATCTTCCTGACCCAGGGATTGAATCCTGGTCTCCTGCATTGCAGGCAGATTCTTTGCCATCTGAGCCACCAGGGAAGCCCCTTTCTTTTTTCACTTTCAGTATTCATAGCAGCACTATTTACAATAGCCAGGATGTGGAAGCAACATGAATGTCCATCAATGGAAGAATGGATATAGAAGATGTGGTATATATAAACAATGGAGTATTACTCAGCCATAAAAAGAACAAAATAAGGCCATTTGCAGTGATATGGATGGATGTAGAGATTATCATACTGAGTGAAGTCAGACAGAGAAAGGCAAATATGATATGATACTACTTATATGTAGAATCTAAAAAAAATGGTATAAATGAAGATATTTACAAAAAACAGAAATAGACTTACAGATGTAGAAAACAAACTTAAGACTACTAAGGGGAAAGTGGGGGTAGAAGGGATAAATAAAGAATAACTAGAGTCCCCTATAGTACAGGGAACTCTACTCAGTACTCTGTAGTGACCTATACGGGAATAGAATCAAAAGAAAAGAAACAAAGTTAGTCGCACAGTCGTGTCTGACTCTTGCGATCCTATGGACTGTAGCCTGCCAGGCTCCTCTGTCCATGGGATTTCCCAGGGAAGAGTACTAGAGTGGGTTGCCATTTCCTTCCCCAGGGGATCTTCCTGACCCAGGGATCAAACCTGGGTCTCCTGCACTGCAGGCAGATTCTTTACCAACTGAGCTACAGAATCCAAATAAGAGTGGATATATATATACATATGACTGATTCACTTTGCT
This sequence comes from Bos indicus x Bos taurus, assembly GCF_003369695.1. Taxonomy (NCBI): domain Eukaryota; kingdom Metazoa; phylum Chordata; class Mammalia; order Artiodactyla; family Bovidae; genus Bos; species Bos indicus x Bos taurus. The sequence goes on from NC_040095.1 coordinate 31,766,006, forward strand.
GTACAGCAGAAATTGACACAACATTGTAAATCAACTACACTCTAATAAAAATTAATTAAAAATATACTACTCAATATGAGATATATTCTACTAGATTCAGCATCCTTCTTATCCTCCTAGAAAGTATAAATACAAGAAAAGCTCTGGTGACTGAGGTGAGGAGGTAGATGGGATGCTTAAGGGCAATAGTCATAGTAGCAGCAGCAGCAAGAGTAAAAATAATAAAATATCTAATTTTTATTCCATGCCTACTTTGTGCCAGGAATTTTCCTATGTACCTATCTGCTTCTCAAAATGATCCTCTGAGATAGATGTCAATATCGCCATTGACAGATAAATCAGAGTCCACAGCATGTCAGCAGTATGCCAGGTGCATACACACATAACAACTCATGTTCTCCAGCTCCCTGACCTCCGAAGTCCTCATGGCACAGCTTGGGACATCAATTGCAACCAATAATAGAATCTGTACAATCACTACTGGTTTAGAACAAACACCTCTAATACTTTTGTAGGACCTTTTTGTCTGCTTTTTCCTAGGAGAAAGAAAAATGGCAGAAGAGAAAATGCGTTTGCTGCTCTCAGATTTGGGAAATGATTCTCATCAGTGTTAGTGTTGTGGAGAGGATGCTAAACTCAAATGCCATGAGATCTAAACTAACACTTCCCTCTCTACCTTCCTTCTGCATTTGCTCTTAAGTCTCTCCTGGAACTCAGTATAATATTCGTTTAACCAATAGTCATTTTGTATCAGGCCCTGTTTATGTTGTGGCAGAAGAGAGTAGGGCATATAAAGATGAGGGAAGACCAAATTCTTTCCCTCTGAAAGTGAAAGTGGAGAGTGAAAAAGTTGGCTTAAAGCTCAACATTCAGAAAACGAAGATCATGGCATCCGGTCCCATCACCTCATGGGAGATAGATGGGGAAACAGTGGAAACACTGTCAGACTTTATTTTTGGGGGCTCCAAAATCACTGCAGATAGTGACTGCAGCCATGAAATTAAAAGATGCTTACTCCTTGGAAGGAAAGTTACGACCAACCTAGATAGCATATTCAAAAGCAGAGACATTACTTTGCCAACAAAGGTTCGTCTAGTCAAGGCTATGGTTTTTCCTGTGGTCATGTATGGATATGAGAGTTAGACTGTGAAGAAGGCTGAACACTGAAGAATTGATGCTTTTCAATTGTGGTGTTGGAGAAGACTCTTGAGAGTCCCTTGGACTGCAAGGAGATCCAACCAGTCCATTCTAAAGGAGATCAGCCCTGGGATTTCTTTGGAAGGAATGATGCTGAAGCTGAAACTCTAGTACTTTGGGCACCTCATGCGAAGAGTTGACTCACTGGAAAAGACTCAGATGCTGGGAGGGATTGAGGGCAGGAGGAGAAGGGGATGACAGAGGATGAGATGGCTGGATGGCATCGCCAACTCTATGGACGTGAGTCTGGATGAACTCTGGGAGTTGGTGATGGACAGGGAGGCCTGGCGTGCTGCGATTCATGGGGTCGCAAAGAGTCGGAGATGACTGAGCGACTGGACTGAACTGAAGAGTTTACAATTGAAGGGAAGTTACCATATGGATACAGGCCACCTGTGTTCAACCAAAAGATGTACAACCTCAAAAGCTCTTGGAATTCAGAAGAAGAAGAGTTTTAGTTCAGTTATTTTTGGTTTAAATATGTATCATTTCTTATTGCATACATTTGCCATTTCTCTGGGGTCTGCTTGACAGGAGCACAGAGCTGCTCCTGGAAATGTTTGCTCTCCCATGAACCCAAATTTGGAGTGCTGAAACTATTGATTATGGAATATTAAGTGAGGAAAAAAGAAGAGTTAAAGGCTGCTTTTCCATAACACCCGAAAACGAAAAGATAATCTATAGCAGTAAAGACACGAATGTTATCTAAGAGCATGTTGAGGACACACAAAGCCCATTCATCTGAACAGTAACATCTACTACGATGAGGTGGGGTTTCTGGCTTATGAGTCTTTCATGATGCACAATTTCCTAACAGGACAGTCTCCTATCTTTATTCTTCAGTGTGGATTCAGTGCTCAGTGGCAGCAGTCAGCTTATGGATGATCCGCAAACCCACAAAGTAAGCCTGCCCTCAAACTGGAGCTGTGTGTTGTTGACTGTAGCTCTTCATAAGATAAATGTTATGTGATAATGATGACACGTCTCAGACAGTTCAGTTGCAAACTATTGCCTATTCAATCCATCACCAAGCATTTACAGATGCTCAGCTTTCATTTTGTGGAATACCCATAATGATAGAAATGTATAAGTCCACACTGCTTGGTAGATACTGTTAATCTTACTTTACAATAGAATATGTATTTCAGAGGAGGTGACTGTGAAGGAGATTCATAAAATGCATCCGGGATTCTCATTAATGTTACCAATTGAAGACAATTTTCTATAGGAGACTAAAAAACAACAACGAATTCAAACATGATGACTAAAAATACCTTATTACAGAAACAATCTTTTTTCTGTTTATAAAAGGGGTTGGCATACTTTTTCTTCAGGGGCCAGATAGTAAATATTTCAGGCTTGCAGACTTGTCTATGTTTTAGTTGCTCAGCTCTGCCATGGTATTCCCAAAGCAGCCATAGATGATCTGAAGCAAATAGGTCTGGTTGTATTGCAATAAAACTGTACAAAACAAGCATCTGGTCTGATGACTGTAGCTTGCCAACCCCTGGTTTAAATATTTGTCAGCCTTAAAAAAAGAATTAGCTTTTTTTGTATTATATATTATGAATTACTTGCAGATCAATTTCCTAGAAATTATATACATTTAAAATCCCTTTGAAAGTTGTATAGACTATTTTATTTTTTAAAATTTTAATTGAAGGATAATTGCTTTATAATATTGTGTTAGTTTCTGCCATACATCAAATCAATCAGTCATAGGATACATATATACATTCCCTCCCACTTGAACTTCCCTCCCACCTGCCACCTCATTCTACCCCACTAGGTTGTCAGAGAGCACTGGATTTGAAATCCCTGCATCATATAGCAAATTCCCACTGGCTATCTATTTTACATATGGTGCAATCAGTTGTCTCTCAAGTTATTTTTAGTTTAAATATATATTATCTCATATTACATGTGCTTGCCATAAGGCACACTATTATCTGAATTTCTATTCAATGTACCTGTTTTTGAATTTCATAAATCTTTTTTATAAATGTGATGTTCAGTCTGCTTTCTCATTGCACAGATGAATCTATATTAAAATCAGGGCACACCTATATGATGAATTCAAGATTTTTTTTCTCAGTGCAAAAGTACACATTATCTGAAAAACTGTGCATTGCATGTAGGAGCTGGTGTGGACAAAGGCCTTTTAGGAATGACAGAGTCTGGGGTCCTCACCCTAGAGAGGCTTTTGTGTGCAGAAGCAAGAGCTTTCTTGAGAGCAGTGATTCTAGAGTGGGGTTTGAAGCTGTAGAACTTAGCAATTCAGCAGGGCTGCAGGCTAGAACTCCAAGGTCACAATCAACTTTGGGATGCTTTAACTTTCAGATCACGAAAGAGTTTGCCACCCACTGGGGTTACCCAGGATGAAAGAATGGTTGTCTAGGATTTCACCCCTGAGAAGTGTGCATTACGCTCTGGAAGAGACACCATACTAGGAATGGGTATAGAGAGTCCACACAGGCCCCCTGGAATTTTTAGAGGGACGCTTAATCGCCCTTCTCAGACTTAAAAAAAATATTACTCACTTCCACGATCCAGGCTTTCTGAAGCTTATACCCACAGACTTCCAATTCTTTTCTTACTGTTTTAGGATCCGTCATAAACAGACGACCTTGACATATGTTGACAATCAGAAAGGACCTGCAGGTGCTTGAGGAGGCTGGTCTTGAGCTGTGGGCTCGTTCCCCACTCCAGATATTCAGTTAACGCTGGCCAAGGCCGGTGCACAGAGAACAGGTCTCTTGTAAACTGAATGGGAAGCATCTACTCACTGCTGATTATGGCTCAGCAAATTGCTGGGAGTTGAGGAGGATAAAGAAGGTAAGACCTACTATTTATCTTACAAAGAATCGTTAACTCCCCCAACAATTACATGTGAAGGCAGACAGTGTATAATGAAGCACCATCACTGGGAAACTAATAGCAGGCATTATCTGCGTATTTCAGGCTGGAAAAAGTCACTATCAAGTCTCTACTTGAAGATAACTGAACACTGTTATTTCACTGATCAATAACATGCATTATCTACACTTTATTTTGTTCATCTAGGTTCAGATATAAAGCATCACACTGCTGGTACCTTCTTTAATCTCTCCGTTGGTTAAAGAGACTTACGAGAACTGCGGGCTTTTGGGGTAGCTCAGTTGGTAAAGAATCTGCCTGCAGTACAGGAGACCTGGGTTCGATCCCTGGGTTGAGATGATCCCCTGGAGAAGGAAATGGCAACTCATTCCAGTATTCTTGCCTGGGCAATCCTATGGACAGAGGAGCCTGGAGGGCTATAGTCCATGGGGTCACAAGAGTTGGACACAACTTTTCATGCAAAGATGGGCACAAAAAAGGACAGAAATGGTATGGACCTAACAGAAGCTGAAGATACTAAGAAGAGGTGGCAAGAATACACAGAACAACTATACAAAAAAGATCTTCATGACCCAGATAACCATGATGGTGTGATCACTCACCTAGAGCCAGACATCTTGGACTGTGAAGTCAAGTGGGCCTAAGGAAGAATCATTACAAACAATGCTAGTGGAGGTGACGGAATTCCAGCTGAGCTATTTCAATTCCTAAAAGATGATGCTGTGAAAGTGCTGCACTCAATATGCCAGCAAATTTGAAAAACTCAGCAGTTGCCACAGGACTGGAAAAGGTCAGTTTTCATTTCAATCCAAAAGAAGGGCAATGCCAAAGAATGTTCAAATTACCACACAATTGAACTCATTTCATATGCCAGCAAAGTAATGCTCAAAATTATCCAAGCTAGGCTTCATCAGTACATGAACTGAGAACTTCTAGATGTTCAAGCTGGATTTAGAAAAGGCAGAGGAACCAGAGATCAAACTGTCAACATCTGCTGGATCATAGAAAAAGCAAGAGAATTCCAGAAAAACATCTTCTTCTGCTTCATTGACCATGCTAACACTTTTGACTTTGTGGATCACAACAAACTGTGGGAAATTCTTCAAGAGATAGGAATACCAGACCACCTGACCTGCCTCCTATGAAACCTGTTTGCAGGTCAAGAAGCAACAGTTGGAACCGGACATGGAACAACATACTGGTTCCAAACTGGGAAAAGAGTACGTTAAGGCTGTATACTGTCACCCTGCTTATTTAACTTACATGCAGAGTACATCATGTGAGATGCTGGGCTGGATGAAGCACAAGCTGGAATCAAGATTGCCTGGAGAAATATCAAAACCTCATATATACATATGATACCACCCTTATGGCAGAAAGCAAAGAGGAACTAAAGAGCCTCTTGATGAAGGTGAAAGAGGAGAGTGAAAAAGATGGCTTAAAACTTAACATTCAAAAAATGAAGATCATGGCATCCAGTCCCATCACTTCATGACAAATAAATGGGGAAACAGTGGAAACAGTGACAGACTTTATTTTGGGGGGCTCCAAAATCACTGCAGATGCTGACTGCAGTCATGAAATTAAAAGGCTCTTGCTCCTTGGAAGAAAAGCTATGAAAAACCTAGACAGCGTATTAAAAAGCAGAGATATTACTTTGCCAACAGAGGTCCGTAGAGTCAAAGCTATGGTTTTTCCAGCAGTCATGTATGTGAGAGTTGGACCATAAAGAAGGTGGAGTGCCAAAGAATTGACACTTTTGAACTGTGGTGTTGGAGAAGACTCTTGAGAGTCCCCTGGACTGCAAGGAGATCCAACCAGTCAATCCTAAAGGAAATCAGTCCTGAATATTCATTTGAAGGACTGATGCTGAAGCTGAAACTCCAATACTTTGGTCACCTGATGCAAAGAGCTGACTCACTGGAAAAGACCCTGATGCTGGGAAAGATTGAAGGCAGGAGGAGAAGGGGACAACAGAGGATGAGATGGTTGTATAGCATCACGGACTCAATGGACATGTGTTTGACCAAGCTCCGGGAGTTGATGAAGGATGGGGAAGCCTGGTATGCTGCAGTTCATGTGGTAGCAAAGAGTTGGCTACAACTGAGTGGCTGAACAACAGGAGAGCTGTTTGGTCTCTACCTCTGTTTCTTCTCGGATAAAGTGTATAATTCTACTGGCCTTCCTCTGACCTCAGAGAAGCAAGCATAGAGGCTAAATAGTCTCTGCAGGATGCTTGGCATTATCAGAACATTAGTGCTGTCTGTGAGTTAGAAAAGGCTACCACTAGTTTGGGTGCAAGAAGTAGCCAACATAAACACCATTTCCTTAAAAGGGATCCTAGTTATCTATGTTAACTTACTGTGTCGTCTACTGAGTTGTTTGTAAACAGCATACTGTCAAGAATTCAATGTCAGCTTTGATGTCACAGCCCTGTGCTACTCTCTAATGTGTGTCCGAAGCTCAACAAGTAAAGGCTGCACATTCTAAGACACGATCTGTGCAAGGACACACTTCCTTTATCCTGTGTTTCTTTTACATGGATTGTTAGCTTGTGCTTATTTCAGCTATATTGTCAACTAATAAGCCCTTAAGTTTGAAAATATCTGATGAAAAAGAATGATTAAAGCCGAGAGGGTCATTTGGCTTTTAGGGGGCAGTGGTGGGTCACAGGCAGGAGGGAGGCTTCTATTCCTTTGGCACTGGAATTGCCTGTAGGATAGTACAGTGATGACATAGGAACATCCTGGGACACCCCCCTAAGACTAGACCCGTGACAGTAGTCCCATGACCTGACAATAAGGCTCTATGGAAGGCTTTTGGGAAAGGCTGTACGTACTTATAGTAATGGACAGGAGAAATGTCTCCTCCTGCATATTTTAATCTCTATCCTCTCATAAATGACTGCTGGAGGATATAAAGCTACTGTGTGGGAGCCAAAGAATAATTAAGATACTGGGGGAATACCTGGCTTCTATTTTTTGAATTTTTGTTTTGTGTCCATGTAAAATCCACTGACTACTCATTAAAGACTTGGCATTTGCCAGGTCCTTACCAGGTGCTGTAAGATAATAAGGATGTAAAAGATAAAGCCCTTATTCTTTGGGGTAGTATAGTCTATCAGAGGGAATAGAAAGCATATAAGAGTCTCCATTAGGTTGAAACAAATGACATTAATGATACTGAGGTTCAAAATGGAGTTGAGTACAGGAAATTTCCTACAGTTCAATTCTAATTCTTGTTGGAATATAAATAAGAGCCATAAGAGAATACAGTAAAGACCATGGCTGCTACTGCTGCTAAATCGCTTCAGTCGTGTCTGACTCTGTGTGACCCCATAGACGGCAGCCCACCAGGCTCCCCCGTCCCTGGGATTCTCCAGGCAAGAGCACTGGAGTGGGTTGCCATTTCCTTCTCCAATGCATGAAAGTGAAAAGTGAAAGTGAAGTCACTCAGTCGTGTCTGACTCTTCACAACCCCATGGACTGCAGCCCACCAGGCTCCTCCGTCCATGGGATTTTCCAGGCAAGAGTACTGGAGTGGGGTGCCATTGCCTTCTCCAAAAGACCATGGCTGCTGCTGCTAAGTTGCTTCAGTCGTATCCGACTCTGTGCGACCCCATAGACGGCAGCCCACCAGGCTCTCCGTCCCTGGGATTCTCCAGGCAAGAACGCTGGAGTGGGTTGCCATTTCCTTCTCCAATGCATGAAAGTGAAAAGTGAAAGTGAAGTCGCTCAGTCGTGTCTGAATCCTAGCGACCCCATGGACTGCAGCCTACCAGGCCCCTCATGGAGCCAGGTACTATTATAAGTACTTTAAATATATCAACACTTAGAATCCTCATCACAACCTTACGAGGTAGGTACTGTTAGCATGTTCATTTTAGAGATAAAAAAGCAAAACAAAACAGAACCAAGGTACAAAGAAGTCATAAAACTTAAGTAAGATCATGCAGGAAGTAAGCTGTAGAAGTGGACTACATCAAAGTTGCAGAGGTTGAGTTCTCGAAGTACTGGGCTGCATACTACCTTTCTTAGAGGGAAAGAAAGGGTTACCAAGATTCCAAGATGGAAGCGCACATTCTCTTGGGGGAACTGGGGAAAGCTTTGTGGATAAAGCAATATTTGAAATATGCCTTAAAGACAAAAATCCATAAAGGTTTGTTCCCACCTGGGAGGGAAGAAGAGGGAATTTCTGGCAAAGGAGTCATTATGAAAGGCTATAATGAGCAGGAGTTCTGCCGACATAAACATGGGTGTACATAGTACACAAGGGAGATGAGGCTGGAAATACACACAGGCTCCATGTTGTGGGCCTTCTTAAAGGACAGAGAGATGAATTTATTCATAGTTTAGGAAACAGTGGGGAACTACTGAAGATGACGGGGCAGAAGAATCACTGGATCAGAGGTAGGGAAGAAGGATGAATGTGGAAGCAGAGAGTAGGGGGCTGGGAACAGGAAAAAAAAGAGGAGGTAGGGAAGAAAAATTAGGAGGCTAGGGCAGAAGTCCAGCTATGAACGTACAGTAAGGACCCCAACAAGCAAGATGATGGTTATTACAGTAAACTATTATCTCATATGTGTTTTTTTAATTGAATTTTTAATTTCATATTGGAGTATAGCTGATTTACAATGTTGTGTTAGTTTGTGTACAACAAAGTAATTCACTTATACATATATCCAAAATCCTCCTCAGAAAGATGTGCAATCAGCTAATAATTTCTCTAATACTTAATAAGTCTTAAGTATTTGTCCCATACAATCATCAAATCCTGTGCCAAAAACCAACTAAGAGACAGATGAAATTATTAAAAAAACAAAACGCATGAGACCACAGCAGCCTGACTCCGGAGTCTGCCTACTTCAGGAACACTAAAAATGTTTTGTCTTTCTCTGAAAGATTCTAACCATCCTCATCACTCTCCCCCACAACTCAAAGCAGCTTTCCTTGTAGTAAGTTTGTGCCATTACTTCTTTCAAGTATATAAAGATGTCTATCTCTTTCAACTGTAAACTCCTTCAAACCCCTTCTTAGCCTGTATGTGTGTTTTTGTTCATATTTATATCTCTGCATTGGTGAATTACACTGCTACCCATATGTGTGGGCTGAAAACTTCTCATGGGACTTTTAAAAATAGTTCTTTGCCAAATATCAAAATGAAAAGCTAATACAATTATGTAAAGTTTAAAAATAAAATAAAATTAAAAAAAAAACATAAATAAAAATAGTTCTTTGTTTCCAGAAAATATTTCTCAAGCCTGTACTCTGTGGAAGGTATGTTAGTATGGGCCCATGACTGCACAAACACCCATTCACGTGGATTAGGTCCTGTACCCACACAGAGAGCAAAGCCCTGAGGGCTTAGAAGATGGGCCAGACACTTGTTGATGAGCAAGAGAAGAAAGAGATGAGTGCAATGGATGATTCTTTAGGTGGTGCATTGCGTGGGTTAATCTTAGCTGGTCTGGTTTGACCACATGCTTTTCCCTCAGAGTATTGCTTGGCAATGCTGTGTATGGATCATGTTAACTAAAGATGAATGATGTGCTCTAGTCATGGTTCCCCAAATTATTTCAGGGCAAGATATGTCAGCTTGTTGATGCTGCTTAGCAATAGAATTAGATTTATGATTTGTACCTAAGTTCACTGGAACTAGAGGCCTGACAGTTAAGGCTGTCTACATAGCTAGGGTGCACCCACATGACCAGCTCACTCCAGGAAACTCCGTCATGAGCAGACTTTGGGCTTCCTGGTACTGAGGTGCTTGGCAGGAACATGAGTAATGGTTCCAGACCTGCAGACCAAGGGTGACTGCTGTGACTGGGGAGTGAGAGGACAGAAAGGCACACACTTGGGTTCCGCAGACCCTGGTCAGTGCACTTGCCCATCTACTGTAGCTGCACTGTATCTCTTGCCAGTCAGGAAGCTGTCCTCTGAGTATACACCATTTGATTTCTATGATTCTTTTAGCAATAGAACCCTGAAGGTGGTCAATGTGCAGTTAATACAGGCAGCGAGATCTGATCCTCTATGAGTGCCCCCCACCCTCCTGTAAGCCAAGAGGTTCCATGATAACAAGGCGGGGGTAGGGGGGTTGGTGGGAATTGTTAAGTGTGCAAAAGGGTGGGTAGTCAGGGAGCTATAAAGGATGCCTCCATTCAGTTATTTTATTTGCAACATCATTTATTACTTGCTGTGTTCAAGGTACCATTTGGGGTACTGTGAACTATACAACCCTGAATAAGACACAGCTGTTCATGATCCAGATAGGGAGATAAGAGAAATATGCAAACAACTATACTCCAAAGCAGTGTTTAACATATTACTTCAGAGTGGTAAGGAATCACATGGCCTCCTTCAAAGACACACATGGAGGAAGGAGGGATTGCTCCAGGCCAAGGGTTAAAGTGTTTTGGCTGAACCTAAAAGTATGGGCAGGATTTATTTTTCCAGAATGTGGGATAAGGCAGGAGGAGGACAGTTTTGGAAGACAGGATGGCATGAACAACGTCCCAGAAGAGGGAAAGCACAGTGTTCCTGGGGAGGAGTGACTCGTCTAGACTTACAATTGGGGTCAGACGACAGATGGTGGATTCGAGTGTCTTGGAATAGGTTTGCGGTTTAAATTTTAGGTAATGGGGAGGGTACAAGAGACCCTAAAGTTAAGGCTATTTAGAGCAGAGGGATATGTTGGATTCTGAACATCTTTATTGGCAATGGAAGGAGAGGTGGGAAGAGGGTGGAAGGAGGGAGACAGTTACTAAGGGGTTATTGTGACCCCTTAGTATGAAGTCGAGGTGACCTGCAGAAGGGTGGTGTCATTTATTTATGTTTGGATAGTTCTGTCTAGGATTCGCTCTGAGGAGGTTTATTTATTTTTCTTCCATGGGGTTTTGCTTTGAATCTAAGAATTCAGAAAAGTGCACATAGAAAATGTATACATTACAATTGTAAACTGACAGATCATGAACAATAATTTTTTTTTTCTTAACTGGAGTAATGTTGGTTCACAGTGTTGTGTTAGTTTCTGCTGTGCATACATACGTCCCCCCTCCCTGTTGGACTTCCCTCCTACCCGGTCCCCCCTCCTCCAGCCGGCATCCTATCCATCCAGGTTACCACAGAGCACTGAGCTGAGCTCTGTGATCAGAGTCGGGCATGACTGATCGATTAACCCTTTCACAGATGAAGGTAAGTAGCTATTCTTCTTGCTTATCACAAGGACAAAAAAAATCAACATATGCAAAATAAGTGGCAGCAATTTCTTCAACATATCCACCATACTCAGAGGTTGTCTTTCAACAAAGCCCAAAGCTTGAGCTCCTCAGACCCCATGACATGACAAAGAAAATGGCTTGGGGAAATTCTACCACCACTTTGAGGGAAGTGAAGGGCAATGTATTATATTTGTGTGTGGGAGAGGGTTTCAGTGTGGGAAAGAGCATGTGCCAATTAGTAAAACATTCTTAACTCATTCCTTCTCATTTCCTTACAGAAAGTAGCAATAAGTTACATTATCTTCTGAGTGAAGGCTCTGGAACATACTGGCTGGGATAATGCAAACATAACTAACAGCTAACCCTTTTACAGCCCCTCACATTAATTAGGGAGCAGATTAACATGTCAGATGCTTCTAAAATAGGAGGGTTGTAATGAGTCTGTGGTCTGGCACAACTGACACATTGATGACGTTTGTTAAAAACAGCACCAACCCTCCCTTTGAGTGACCTCCAAGAAAAATGATGTTTACATCGCGTATTAGAAATGTAGCCTGCAATTTAGTCATAAAACCCCAATTATGGTTTCATGATGCTGGAATGACCCATGAAACAGCAGTGGCTTAAACAGTCAGGTACACTGTCTTCCCTTTCTTTATTGTGTAATGTGGACTTGAGCATATATGTCAATTGAGGAAGAGAAAATCCATCCATAGAATTTAATTAAAGGTACCTACTATGTGGGTTTCCCAGGTGGTTCAGTGGTAAAGAATCTGCCTGCCAATGCAGAGACGGGAGTTTGATCCCATGGTTGGTAGAATCCTCTGGAGAAGGAAATGCCAACCCACTCCAGTATTCTTGCCTGGGAAATCCCATGGACAGAGGAATTTGGTGGGTCCCCGTCTACAGGGTCACAAAAGAGTTGGACATGACAGTGACTAAACAAAACCACTACCATCTACGAGGTAATTAGGATTTGTTTAGGGCATGTGAGAGATTTAGAAGAAGCAGAAAACATGGGCTTTGCCTTAATTGACTGCAACATAATTAATTCTTGAAGCCCACACAACTTTTTGAGTTCTGTGCATGATACAAAGACATACATGATGATGTTGTGAGGTATAAATGTTATCACAGAGCAGTGAGCAAAGTTCCATGGAAGCATAGATGCAGAACCGGTTTTTGGGGCTAAAGGATTTCGAGAGGTGTTCCCAAGAGAGCAGATGTTTGAGTTCAGTCTTTAAGATAAAGAAAAGATTGTCACAGGAGAAGAGGGGGATATGAAAGTCATGTTAAGGAGAAGAGACAGCTTGTATGAAGGCAGAATTTCAGAGTCCAGGGTGATTTGGTTAAGGGGACAAACTTAAGTGGTAATGTGATCATTAGGTAAAGAAATATCTCAGACTAATAATGACAATATGATACAGGACTTGTAAAAAGAAAGATTCCTAAACTCAGTAACCTACTTGCTGGCTCACAATAAATTATTTCATCTTTCTTTTCTTTTCATTATGTTGGTCTTACTTAACCTCTAAGGCTGGGCTTCCCAGGTGGCTCAGCAGTAAAGAATTCGCCTGCTAATGCAGGGGACACAGGTTCTATCCCTGGGTGGGGAAGATCCCCTGGAGAAGGAAATGGCTACCCATTCCAGTATTCTTGCCTGGGAAAGCCCATGGATGGAGGAGCCTGGCGGGCTACAGTCCATGGGTTTGCAAAAGAGTTGGACATCACTTAGCAACTAAACAACAACAACCTATAAGACTAACTGTATGAGAGAAATAAAGAAGCAGCCTTTTTTTTCCCCAAAGAGGACATGAAGATGGCCAACATGCACATTAAAAGATGCTCAACATTGGTAACCATCAAGGAAATACAAATCAAAACCACCATGAGATATCATCTCACACCTGGCAGAATGGCTATCATCAAAAAGAATACAAATAACAAATGTTAGCAAAGATGTGGAAAAAAGGGAAGCCTTATACACCGTCGGTGGGAATGTAACCTGGAGTAGCCGTCATGGAAAACAGTATGGGGGTTTCTAAAAAAACTAAAAATGACCTAGCAGTTCCACTCCTGAGTATATATCTCCCCAAAACAAAAACACTAATTCAAAAAGATACATTATCCCAATGCTCAGAGCAGCACTATTTACAGTTGCTGAGATATGGAAGCAATGTAAGTTGCATCAGCAGATGAATGGATAAAGAAGATGTGGTATATACATGTAATGGAATACTACTCAGCTATAAGAAATGAAATTTTGCCATCTGCGGCAGCATGGATGGGCCTCGGGGGCATTATGCTTAGTGAAATAAGTCATACACAGGAAGACGAGTACTATATGATGTCACTGATACGTGCAATCTAAAAAACTTAACAAACTATGAAAAAAAAAAGAAGCAGACTCACGGATATGGAGAACAAATGAGTGGTTACCAGTAGGGAGAAGGAAGGGGGTCGGGGGGGAAAAAGGGTTATTATGTGATTATATGGTATCATGTGTGTGAAAATTTTGAAAATTGTAAAGCATTACAGAATTTAAAGAATCTTTCACTCAGTTAAAAGAAAAGCAGAAAAAAAGCGGCCTTGTGGAGAAGTTGACAAATTCTGAAAAAAAAAATTTTTTTAGTTTGCCCCTACAATTTCAGTTATTAATTCATCCAGTTACCATATCCTAAATAAAACAGAGTAAGAACAGTAGCTTGAACTGCAGTAAAATCTGAACATTATCGCCAAAGGCAGAAAAAGGACTGAAATTCTTACTTGTCTCTAGGACTGGATATAGTATCTGCAGACTCTGAGATGCTCTGACAAGGAAAGCTGGTGTGGCTGAAAGACAAAGAGGGGAAAAAACCCATTAGTCACCCCTGTGAAAAATGGTCTGATGTGACCTTGTTACATTCTCATTTTCAAAATGTCAACATGTGACCTGGCCCAACCTCACAAAAATTCTCTTTTTTCTTTCTTTTCAAAACTAAAATTGCACCTATCCTCTAAAAGGAACTCCTAAATATTCAGAGCAAATGGAAACCTTTTGTTTAGTTGCCTCTGGTCTCATGCCTGGACACAGTTAGGAAGGATGAAAAATTGCCTTCCTACATCATTTGGGTCCAAACTTAAGTCTTGCTTGTGAAAACAAGAAGGAACATAAATTCTTTTTAAAAGCAGTATTAAAAACAGTTCAGTCAAACACGTTTATTCTTAGAAACAAACATGTGAGCAACCCTGGGAGTAGGGAAGGAATGAGGGGAAGTGAAAAACTGGACAAGAGGGAGAGACAGAACTTTAGGACATGAGATGGGCAATGAGTCATCTATTATAAAGGAGTTCTAATGGTACTGATACTAGTATTCAAAGTGAAGTCGCTCAGTCGTGTCCAACTCTTTGCGACCCCATGGACTGTAACCTACCAGGCTCCTCTGTCCATGGCATTTTCCAGGCAATAGTACTGGAGTGGATTGCCATTTCCTTCTCCAAGGGATCTTCCTGACCCAGGGATCAAACCTGGGTCTCCTGCATTCTAGACAGACGCTTTACCGTCTGAGCCACCAGGGAAGTCCCGATACTAGTATTAGGTTACATTAAAAACAGGAAAAATGGAACATGATCAATGTAGCTATCATTGAACTGTTGAACTGGGTTCAACTGCAAACACCTCAACTGCAAACATACTGTAACTGCTGTCTGGTTTTGGTGGAGAAGGGAGTGTCTGTAAGATTCTTCTCATCCCATTAGGTGATCCCTGGGCTGCTGGAGAGGCAGTGTGACCCAGGGCCACAGCAAACACACAGCACCGCCTCAAAGCAGCAGAACTGCTAATGCTTCTGGTGCTCAATAGAAACCCACAGTAGCAGTGCTGAGAAATGGTTCTCTGATATGAAAAAAGGAAGAGGAAGAAAATGAAGATGCAGGGACAGTGAACTGGCCCACATCCATCTGGGTGGGTGTGGGCCTGAATCTCAGAATGGGTGAATCCTGTCCATCTGTCCTGGGTGGGTGTGGGCCTGAATTTCAGAATGGGTGAATCCTGTCCATCTGTCCTGATCCACTTTTCAATGTGTTTTTTCACTAACTCCTCCCACCTGGCCAACCAGTAGGAAGCAGCTGTCGGGTCTGGAGATCAGAATATAGAACCTAACGGAGGAAATTAAGATCCTCTCATCAAATGCTGCAGAATTCTAACCCTTAAAAGTTTTTGCAGCCTGGGCATATCAGGGAGAGTATTTTTCCAAATGAAGTTAGGTTTGGGGGCCTTTGGCGAATAATATTGTAAATTCTGTATGACTTTCAGCTCCAAAAGGGTTTCTTTTCATTCTCTCTCTAAATTTTAATATTAACTTTATCTGCAGAAGTTAATTTACTCCCAAATGCAATAAAGAATTATGACAGAAAGCAAATAGAATACACGTTTCCCTAGAGTAGATAATGTACTACACATGGATTTTAACGTGACCAGAAAGGAAAATTGCATTTTATGAAAATCCCCTCAAGTCTACTCACTGCCTTGAGACCCTTAGTCTTTGTTATTATCATTATCTAGACCCCAACCCCCACCTTTAATTCCTTGCTACAAATCAGACAACACTTTATTACCCCTTGCCCTAAATTGGGCACTAGAACATTATTTTTGGTCAAGGTTGGGCAAGTTTATATAACTTTCAACTGTGAATGACCTCTTTCACTGACAACTATGTATGCCTTGAGAATGTTAAAAAAAGGGCTCCCAAAAAGAGGAAAATTAAGTCAATCAGGGACGACAGACACACAACCATCTGTGTTATTTTGGTCAAAATTATCCACTGAGTTTTTCTCCATTTTCAGCTTGACACCGGGTAAAAAGACACCAGTTTCCAGGCTCAGACCGGCAGGAAAGTTGATGAATTTCCAGAACGATGACTGATACAGACAGTGGGGGGTCAGTTATGAGGCCCTAGGGGAGCCCACAGAGCCAAACCTCAGGCCCGGAAATGCTTGGGCAGCGCTGGCCACCCTCGACTCTTTTGCGTTCCTTGCAGACAGCGGTCTGGTGCCTTCCTCTTTATGGTGTCTTTGGTAACATTTTCATGAATCAGAAAGTCTTACTCAGCTAACAGCCTCCACAGAACATGGTGAATCAAGGCATAAAAGGAACAAATGGCATCCTTGGGGAATAACTACCGATTTATGCCAGCACCGAGAGGGCGCTGATTACAAAGTTGAGAACCATGAGCAGAACTGTGACACCTTAGCAAATGGAGGTATCACCCTCGGTGGTCAATTTCAGTGTCCCAGCTGTCCTCGCTGTCTAGAAGTGCTGAGTAATAGAGGAAAACAAGTGAGGGGTGGCAATAATGAGAGAAGCACTGCTCTAGTATATCCCATGGGGGCTTCTAAATCCTGGCATTATAAAATGAATTAGCTACAGCCCTTGGCCTTGGTGAGCCCACAGTTTTTGGGCAGGGATATATAAAGGAAGGAGTGGTCTGCATTGGAGGAACAATGCAGTGTCCTTTAACAAGTCAGGACACTTCCTGGGGAAGGTGACCCCTCGGATGGTGCTGAATTTGGGATAACTAAGCAAATGAGAAGGAAAGGATAAGGCAGTTGGTGCTAAGGGAAGCACTGAATAAAGAGAGGGCTAAGACGTGGCTGGGGCATGTGAGTCACAATCTGTCGGGAGTGGGTAGAGCATGGCTGACCGGGGATGTGTTGAGTGGGGAGAGGTCAT
This sequence comes from Bos indicus x Bos taurus, assembly GCF_003369695.1. Lineage (NCBI taxonomy): Eukaryota > Metazoa > Chordata > Mammalia > Artiodactyla > Bovidae > Bos > Bos indicus x Bos taurus. The sequence goes on from NC_040095.1 coordinate 31,783,009, forward strand.
GTTAGGATGGTCTTTCCAAAGAACTTAACTGTGATCCTGCAAACACTGGAGAACTATTCCTTTGCGGGGCCTTGAGGTACAGCTTCTCATGGTGAACCTGCTTAAGAACAAACTGCAGTCTATACTTTCCTACTTATGTCCAATCCTGTGCTCAACTTCCCAACCATGGCACACAACTGGATCTCAGTTTCTCTGTCTGTAAAATGGGGCCAGTTGCAGTATCTACACAAGTGAGGTTTAAGTCAATGTATTCAATACAATAAAATACATTAAATATGCAATATAGTGTTTAGAGTTAGATATTATTTTTATTATTGTCACTGTTATTATTGCTACCACTACCCTGAAAGTAGAGGAGAGCATGGCAACCCACTCCAGTATTCTTACCTGGGAAATCCCATGGACAGAGGAGCCCAGCAAGCTACAGTCCACAGGGTTGCACAGAGTTGGACACGACTTAAGTGACTTAACATGCACGCACGCACGCACCCTGAAAGTAAGGGCTCATCTTTTACAACAAAGAATTCAGCACGAATCTTTGTTGTAAAAGAATGTGACAATCACAAGTGGACTTTGTGAGCTTAAGGCTTTGCACATATGAAGACATGATTCAGTCCTAAGTGCGCCAGGATCTGCTCTATTTATTTAGGTCCTCCTGTGCAGGCTGGACACAGGCAGTAGGACCCTGGAGAAGTGAGATCAGTGGCATTGAGAATGGGAATCTACCTGGGACTCAATGCAGTCATTTCCAGTTCTTGTAAGTTGGTGACTTCCTACTTACAGTAGGAAAGTCGGTATGGGAGAATTAACGTTCTGCTGAGGATTGTACTTTACCTGTTGTGCAGCAGTGGCATTTGGAATCAGCCATGAATAGTGCAAACACAAGTAAGTAAACCAAGATACAGCATATGGCAACCATTTTACACCACGGCAGGAGAACACAGAGTGCCTCATATGGCATCTGCCATAAAATAAGCATCGGTTGACGTCAGCTATTATCATTATTACCTTATGGTTACTATAAAGATAATGCTGATGTAACTGTCATGAAATCTCCATTTCAAGACTTTCTTTGATTGCAATAATCATTTTGTGGTATACACATATATCAAACCATTGTGTTGGACACAAACTTGCACAATATTTTATGATAATTTTATCTCAATAAAGCTGGAAAAAAAAAAAAAGACTTCCACTGAAGTCTCCCTTGGGCAGTAAGTTGTCCTTCCACCCAGCAGCCCTAGAAACAACTCTTACACCCTTTGCAGTAACTGCTTCTTTTCCTGTGCCCTATGACACACAGTAAGTTTCTTGAGATAGGTATTGCTTTTATCTTTGTAACCTCTGTTAGGAGTGAAGGGCATGGAACCTAGTAGAAAAATACAGCTTGCTAAACAAAGGCGGTAGATGAATTAAAAATGCTTGAAACTTTGGCTTTTGGACTAAAAGGGGATCAAAGAAAAACAGTTTATTCTCAGCACACTACATCTCTCCTTATAAATCTCAAGTTCGCTTGACCATTTTTTCCTGCCTTTTGGAAGTCTAGTTATCCTTGAGCATATTTCAGAAATTTCCCCTGCTCAGATTTCAACCTCTAGAGCTCTTTCCAGACCCACTTCTGCCTTTCTGTCCTTTTTTTCTCTATCACACTATGATCACCATCACCGGAGAATATTCAGTTTAAAGTCCTTATCTCCTCCAGATGTGTGGTCTCCTTGCAGTAAGGCTCGAGTTCCAGCTCCCTGTCTGGTCACACTGATATCATGTCCCAGGCCATCCTGCTGACTCTGAAGAGGCCAGCTGACGGCAAAGTCAAAAAAATGTGTGTGAGGTGTTTACTGCTCATGTTTACTATGCCCTTAAAATGTAGCCAGCACCATACTTCAAGACATTTTTTGAATTTTTTCCATTTTTACCTTCAAACCTCTGAAGTGGATATGATTTGTTACATTGTATGCACGAGGGAGGGCTTCCCTGGTGGCTCAAGATGGTCAAGAATCTGCCTGCAATGCAGGAGACCCAGGTTTGATCTCTGGGTTGGGAAGATCCCCGGGAGAAGGGCATGGCAACCCACTCCAGTATTCTTGCCAGCGGGATTTCATGAACAGAGGAGCCTGGCGGGCTTACAGTCCAGGGTCGCAAAGAGCTGGACACAACTGAGTGACTGAACAACAACAGTGCATGAGGGATCTGAGGTTCCAAGAAGTAACTTGTCTAAGGCCGTCCAGCAATTACATGGCAGAAGCCAAATTTGGAGCTGCAGCCAGGTTCTGACTCCATCCCAGTCTACTGTTTCCCAAACCTGTCTGACCACCAAGATTTGCTGTGGCGTTCGTATTCACTCACTGAAGTATAGTTGATTTAACTGTGGCATTTGTTAAAATGTGGATTCCAAGGCTCTGTACCAGATTTATAGAATCTGGGTCTCTAGGGCCCAGGTCAATCTGTAGGCTTGCAAGGCCCTGAGAATATATATGTTTACTTTGCATGTCCTACCCCCAGCCAGGTGACTCCTATGACATGATACATTTGGAGAAATTGTCCACTGGCAGTACTTTCTTGCTCTGGTCAGCCATTGTGTCCTCTGTGGGGCTCCCCTTCCAGGCTCCCCCGCTAAGTGTTCACAGCTGGGGTTTATGGCTCACTAGAGCGCAACCTGATTTATTTGAATGCTCCAAGTGTTCTGGAAAGTTAAACTGATGGAACCAAGGTGCTGAGGCTGTGGGTGCAAATATCCTTTAGGGGTCAGCGCATGAGGAAGCAGGTAAGGCACACAACAGCCTGGCAGCCAGGCCTCTTCCTTTTGCTGTGTCATCCAGTGACGTGTACACAGCAGCTCCTGGGGCTGCAGCTGTTGTCCCGGTCATGGCTAACCCTTGGCACCCCAAGTCCTGGACCCGAGCGCTATGACAATTCTAAGCTGGAATTTCATTTCTTCTGGGGCTCACTGACTAACTTGAATTTCCATCCGTAGTTTCTCCTGAATGAAGGCATATTATCTCCTACAGACTATGACTCTTGGCAGCTCTAAAGAAGCCTGCGTAATCTGAACAGAAAATCTCTGAACCTTTCAAACAGACAGCGTCACCTCCCCAGATCTCCACGAGGGAATGTGGTTCTTCTACACTTGGACAGTAAATCTCAGAGCACATTACATAAGATAATTTAAACAAACAAGAAAAGGAGTTGTGAGATGATGCTGGTGGTTCCAAACACCTTTTAATGCTAAAACACAAAAAACAAAACCCCAAACGAAAAAAAAAACCTGTGTTGCAGACAATCTATAGCAATTTTGGAGGAGAAACTAGTGTCATGAAAAGAAGCACATGCTGAAATAAATCTGTAGCAGTCATTTTTTTGCTGTAAATGCTTTTAGAGAGTAGTTGGGCCTCGAGGATAGAAGAATGAACGTGCAGTGAAAGATCCTAGTGGAGGAAGTTTCCTAACAGCTTGAAGCTTCACATGTTCCTTTCCTGTTTGGCAGTGTTCTCCATGCTAAGTTAAAAAAATCCTGACACAAGTTTACGCACGTACCGAGGACATCTGCCTGTAATTAAAGACAGAAACTAGGGCCCGACTTTTCAAACATAGCTCTTAGGGTGATAAGGCCAGTTAGGGGTGCAGTGACTTAAGGAGAACACGTTGGGGAGGGTGCCCTCTTTTATTTTTTTTAAAGGAGGTTAATACTCATGCTGATCTCAGCTGGCTTGCATCTTCCTTTGGCCATGCTTCCCAGCAATTCCTCCAGCTTTCCCTTTTAACTGTTGAGAGAACAGTGAAACACCCTGCCCTGCTAGCTGCCCTTAAGGCTTCTTCTCATTATGAGAACAGCAAGTGTGTCAACACCAGGAGATGGGTGGAAAGCCAGCCCTCTGTGCCCGGTGACAGCCCTGCTAAGGGGAAGCACACAGAATCCAGGCTGGCACCAGACCATTATCAGTCCTAGGTGGCCAGGCAGGGGCACAGGACTGGGACTGGAAGGACAGCCAGAGTATTAAAAGGTTAGATTGATGTGCACGGAAGAGGGCAGAAGGGTCTCTTCCCTTATAATGGTGTTTTAGATGTTTTTAATACCTGTGAATACACTCACTAGAGCAACAGAATCGGACGATTTAATAAAGTCTAAAGCTCAGATGGTGACTCACAGATGATGCCCCAGAGCTGGGACCTCTTCTCAACTCTGTATTCAGTGATATCATGTCACTGACTTGGAATCAGCCGTGGTGGTAATATTTATACCACAAAAATCAGTGAATACTTCAAATCAAGGTTTTTTGCCACAGTCTGTGGGAATTCCATTCACCTTTCAAGATGAGTGTGTCTTCTCCTCCATGATGCATTTTGTATTTTCTCCCAGATGGGATCCACCTCTCCATTCTTTGTGCTCTCACACAATAGCTGGACTGTGGCATTTCTTATTCTTTGTCAGATATCTCAGGTATCTGACTTGGCCAATGAATGATGTACTGGATGTTTGATGGAAAGGACCCTGTCTCCTCCTTCTGATCCACCAAAGCATTAGCACAGCCCCTTCAATACAGTGAGTGCTCAACATTTATTTATGAAATTACTGAATATCTCACTGGGAAGTCTTTCAAGAAATGTTACGAGACACCATGACTTTACCTATATTATTATTCTGAATTTAGCAGGCATTTTGTGGTCTCTGGAGTCTCAATTTGGAAGATTCTAAAGCATACCATTAGATCTTATGACAAATGTCCACCCAGGACCTTGAGTGCTTAAACTTGAGGCAAAGTCCGTGTATTTCAGCTTATCTTCATGGTATCAAACCACTTAACAGAGTTCAGTGAGGTTCGAAGAATAAATGAACACAGGATCATGTAGTTTCCTCACCTGCCTTCCTGTTACCTGGATAGATGCACTTGCTTGGTTTTGGCTACAGCAGTCAGCCAGTCTTTTGATACCATTTACTGGGCTAAGGCTGGTTTTGCTGACTCTTAAGTCCTGGGCATCAGTTGTTTTGGCAGATTCATGGATCTCCTTTTTGAGACTGGTCAGCATTTCAGATGGAGAAGGCAATGGCATCCACTCCAGTACTCTTGCCTGGCAAATCCCATGGATGGAGGAGCCTGGTAGGCTGCAGTCCATGGGGTCGCTAGGAGTCGAACACGATTGAGCAACTTCCCTTTCACTTTTCACTTTCATGCATTGGAGAAGAAAATGGCAACCCACTCCAGTGTTCTTGCCTGGAGAATCCCAGGGACGGGGGAGCCTGGTGGGCTGCCATCTATGGGGTCGCACAGAGTCGGACACGACTGAAGCGACTTAGCAACGGCAGCAGCAGCATTTCAGAAGTGTGAAATGGTAAAGGTGTCCTAGGCAAGCATATACTTTGCCAGAGGTTTTAAGGCATATTTTTCCTTTGCTGAGCAAGTGAAATGAAAGTCACTCAGTCATGTCTGACTCTTTGCAACCCCATGGACTGTAGCCCACCAGGCTCTGTCCATGAGGATTCTCCAGGTAAGAATACTGGAGTGGGTTGCCATGCCCTTCTCCAGGGGATCTTCCCAACCCAGGGATCAAACCCAGATTTCCCATGTTGCAGATGGATTCTTTTTACCATCTAAGCCACCAGGGAAGGACCAAAGGCACCTTTTATAAATAGGTTGATCTGAACTCCTGCCACTCTGCCTCTCGTTCCCAAGCTCTACTCATCAATTTCCATGGAATTTCTTGAACAAAAAAGCCTATTCCTTTCAGAAGCAGGTATCTGAGAGGTATTGAGAGGTCAGAATTGCAGTGTGTGGGCACTTATACGATATACCAGGTGCTGTCCTGGACGCCAGAGATATGATGGTGAGGACTGCAGAGGGAGGTCTGCTCTTACAGTCCACCATGTGGGAGGAAGGCAGGAAACAGATGAGCCAACAGATGATGCAGATGCAGGGGAGGGCAGTGAGACGTGGGAGAGGGGCGATTAAGAGACCTGAGCACAGCATGAAAGAGTACAGGCCCTAAGATGGGGCTGGGGGACAGAAAGGAGGTCAGTATGGGTGGAGCAAGTGGAGACAAGGAACACAGGAAGAGGAGTAAAGAAGGATTTGAGGTAATGGAGCGCCAGGGGCCAGACAGTGCACCATCTTGTAGGCCAGGGTGAGGACGTGTGGACCGCTCACCACGTCACCATGTCAGTTTCATGAAAAGGACACCAGTGAGTTGGAGCTGCTACTGCTGTCACATCTGTCCCATTATGCTGTGTCCTTCCCACCTGAATCCTTCACTGTAATAGCTGGGAATTGGGAAGTGTTGTCAAAGGGTCCTGAGGCTTTTTGGTGTATAGCTTCAATTCACTAAGTACCTTTATCCCACTGTACTTCATCTGAGTTATAGACATAAGCCAGAGGGCCATTTGTTTGTTCAAGACATACTTACTGAGCACCTATAATGTTAAGGCACTATGCTAGACATTGGGATATGGTGGTGAAGAGACTCGCACAGCACTCACGGTTCATTTCTCTCTATTCCCCTCAATAGACCCTTGGCTCCAGACCAATGCATGTGTTTGCCATCTAGCACATTCCTGATTTTAGGTCTTTGCTCACCTTATATCATTCTCTTTGCTTTCTCTAGAATGGAGAGAAAAATCAGAGGTAATTACCACTTATGGAGTGGGGATAATAATTCAGAAAATGAAATTGATATATATAAAGTATTTCACAGAATGTCTGGCACAATAAAAAAAAAGGAATGAAATAATGCTATTTGCAGCTATGTGGATGTACCTAGAGGTTGTCAAACTAGGTGAAGTCAGAAAGAGTAAGACAAACACCGTATGACATCACTTATATGTGGAATCTAAAATATGACACAAATGAACATACTTATTTAGAGAAAAGACTTGTGGCTGCCAAGAGGGTGCAGGCGTGGGGGAGGGAAGGGTTGGGAGTTTGGGATTAGCTGATGCAAACTAGTGTGTATAGGATACTATAGCACAGGAAACTACATTCAATATCCTGTGATAAATCATAATGGAAAAGAATATGAAGAACAATATATATGTGTATAACTAAGTCACTTTGCTGTACAGCAGGAATGAACACAATAGGAAGTCAACTATCAGTTCAGTCGCTCAGTCGTGTCTGACTCTTGTGACCCCATGAATCGCAGCACGCCAGGCCTCCCTGTCCATCACCAACTCCTGGAGTTCACTCAAACTCATGTCCATCGAGTCGGTGATGCCACCCAGCCAACTCATCCTCTGTCGTCCCCTTTTCCTCCTGCCCCCAATCCCTCCCAGCATCAGAGTCTTTTCCAATGAGTCAACTCTTCGCATGAGGTAATTAAAAATTTTTTTAAAGTAAAAAGACTGTCTGGTACATAATGTTTATGATTACAGTTGCCTCTCAGTTAATGGCATGTATTATACATGCCACTCATCTGATAAAAATGCTGATTATTGTATTAATATATTTGCCCTCTCAATTGGATTACAAATCCACTGAAAGTAGGAACCACATTTTATCCTTTCCAACCTTACACATATGAGGCCCTCCATTAACATCTGTATTATGATGGCTAGATGGTCTTTTATCCTAACACGCTCTCCTTTTGATTAGTATCTACAAGATTACAGGTTTTTTTGGTTAACAAAGAGTCTTAGTGGAAGATCATGTACACTTCATAGATATATTTGTCACAAAATATATAGAGTTCTAGAGTTCCAAAAGAAAACAAAACTTGGATACAGCTTCTCTAAGATACTTGACACAAAATTTTTAGATTCATTTTTCTGAAGGCCAGTTATGGAAAGAAATGCTTGAAACTCTGTAACTAACAGGCCACCAATTCCAAAAATTATTTTGCAGTGGAAATAGAAGTTCTCCCAAAATGTGAATGGAGACGGATAAGGTGACAATCCACCACAGACACGTACCTTGGCAGCAAGGTACCTGACGCTTACTTTTTTGAGCTTTGTTCTGCTGGGCCTGTAGTTTTTGGCTCCAGTGAGAAGCAACCCTTATGGGCTGAACTTTAATTCTCAATCTAACTTTAGAGTTTCCAAAATGGACGATTAGAATCAAAACAGTCCATCAAATCACATAACATCACTCTAAAGCAAAAAACTGTACTGGGTGTGAAAAACAAGGTTATGGTATTTTTCTGGAAGGAATATGTTTCAACTGAAAAGAAACTCCATTTCTTTGCAGCTACAGGGCAGGCAAAGTCTTGTAGTGTAAAATATAAGTTTCGATCCCTTGCTGGAATTATGTTTAATGTGATGATGGTATGACATAAAGAAAAGAAAATCAAAGGCCGTATTGATCAGCCATATGTGGCCGCTGCTCTGCCGTGCATGCCCAGCACAGCGTGCCTTTGTGTCCGCCTGCAGGGGCGCCCTGCCCATAGGCTCCCTGGCAAGACAGGGACACTGTATGGCTTTAAGCGTTCCCTGATCGAATGTGGGAAAAACAGCCACGAGCCAAGTTCTGAACAGAGTTTTTATTGTGCTGAGGCCAGGAGATGATGGGGAGGGAGAGGGGCAGGACTCCCATACAACTTCTGCCTTGCTCTACTTTCTGGTAGACGTAAGTTGAAAAGGCTGAGAAAGATACCTTTGGGTAGACGGGACAAAGAAGGATTTGGGACTCTATAGAGTTCAAGTTCAGGAAATTTGCAGCAAGTGCAAAAAATATATATATATATATATATAAATAATATGAATTACATATATAATGTATATGATTTATACAATTCATATCATTTAATTTGTACTTAAATTTTGTTTATATTTATATTTCATGAACTTCCAAGCAGCAGCCAGTGCAACTGAAGAGCACACAAAATAATATATATGACCATACAGAGCCTACTTGAGTCTTGTCTGCTATTAGCCCCTGCTCTAAGTTGGAAAATCTGAATGGCCCAGTTTTTTTTTTTTTTAATGAAGGAGCACATAGCAAAAAAGGATCCAGAGAAGGATCAAGAGAAATGGTTGGGCCACAAACATTAATTTCAAATGAAAGTCACAAGAGGAAAATTCTCTTTCGAAAGAAGGACACAAAAAAAACAATTTAAAAACTTTATCTGGAAAGTATACTCATTTTCGAGTCCTTAGGAGCTGCACACCCAAGAAGCTTCTTTCCTGTTCCTGGATCTTTTAAATGCTGCCTGAATGAATGGCTCCACTTCTTCGTTTCTTCTCTTTTGAATCCTTTCCAGCTGTGCTTCTGACCCTTACCCTTACTTGCTCTTATCAGGTTCAATGGTCTCTTCTCCTACCTTTTATATTTCAACTGTTCAGTTGCAGTTGCCCCAGTAGACCACTGACTTTTAAAGGTATGCTCTTTGTCTAGCATCTATTATGCCAAGTTTGCCTCAGTTCAGCTCAGGTGCTCAGTCATGTCTGACTCTGCGTCCCCATGGACTGTAGCACGCCAGGGTTCGCGGTCCTACTCCAGCTCCTGCAGCTTGCTTAAACTCATGTCCATCAGTCAGTGATGCCCTCCAACCATTTCATCCTCTGTCATTCCCTTCTTCTGCCTTCAATTTTCCCCAGTATCAGGGTCTTTTCCAAAAAGTCAGTACTTCGCATCAGGCGGCTAAAGTATTGAAGCTTCAGCTTCAGCATCAGTCCTTCCAATGAATATTCAGGATTTATTTTCTTTAGGATTGATTACTTTGATTTCCTTGCAGTCCAAGGGACGCTCAAGAGTCTTCTCTAACACCACAGTTCAAAAGTATAAATTCTTCAGTGCTCAGCTTTCTTGATGGTCCAACTCTCATATCACTATATGACTACTAGTAAAAACAGCTTTAACTATACAGACCTTTGTCAGCAAAGTAATGTCTCTGCTTTTTAACATGCTGTCTAGGTTGGTCATAGCTTTCCTTCCAAGGAGCAAGTGTCTTTTAATCTCATGGCTGCAGTCACTATCTGCAGTGATTTTGGAGCCCAAGAAAATAAAGTCTCTCACTGTTTCCATTGTTTTCCCATTTATTTGCCATGAAATGAAGAGACTGGATGCCATGATCTTAGTTTTTTGAATGTTGAGCTTTAAGCCATCTTTTTCACTCTCCTCTTTCACCTTCATCAAGAGGCTCTTTAGTTCCTCTTCACTTTCTGCCATAAGGGTGGTGTCTTCTGCATATCTGAGGTTATTGATATTTCTCCTGGTAATCTTGATTCCAGCTTGTGCTTCATCCAGCCTGGCATGTTGCAAGATGTACAGTGCATAGAAGTTAAACAAGCAGGGTGAACATATACAGCCTTGACGTACTTCTTTCCCAATTTGGAACCAGTCCATTGTTCCACGTCCAGTTTTAACTTGCTTCTGGACCTGGAAACAGAGTTCTCAGGAGGCAGGTAAGGTGTTTTGGTATTCCCATCTCTTGAAGAATTTTCCACAGTTTGTTGTGATCCACACAGTCAAAGGTATTAGCACAGTCAATGAAGAAGTAGATGTTTTTCTGGAACTCTTCCGCTTTTTCAATGATCCAATGGATATTGGCAATTTGACTCTGGTTCCTCTGCCTTTTCTCAATTCACCATGAACATCTGGAAGTTCTCAGTTCACATACTGTTGAAGCCTAGCTTGGAGAATTTTGAGCACTACTTTGCTAGCATGTGAGATGAGTGCAATTGGGCAGTGGTTTGAACATTCTTTGGCATTGGCTTTCTTTGGGATTGGAATGAAAATTGACCTTTCCCAGTCCTGTGGCCACTGCTGAGTTTTCCAAATTTGCTGGCGTATTGAGTGCAGCACTCTCACAGCATCATCTTTTAGGATTTGAAATAGTTTAGCTGGGATTCCATCACGTCCACTAGCTTTATTCATAGTGATGCTTCCTAAGACCCATTTGACTTTGCACTCCAGGATGTCTGGCCCTAAGAGAGTGATCATACCATCATGGTTATCTGGGTCATGAAGATCTTTTTTGTATAGTTCTTCTGTGTATTCTTGCCACCTCTTCTTAATATCTTCTGCTTCTGTTAGGTCCATACAATTTCTGTCCTTTATTGTACCCATCTTTGCATGAAATGTCCCCTTAGTATCTCTAATTTTCTTGAAGAGATCTCTAGTCTTTCCCATTCTATTGTTTCCCTCTATTTCTTTGCATTGATCATTTAGGAAGGCTGTGTCTCCTGCATTGGCAGGTGGATTCTTTACCACTGAGCCACTTGGGAAGCCCATCCACATTTCTACTTAATCTAAAATCCTATAGGTCATCTTTGTTTGCCTGGTTTCCCTTTTACTTCACTGGCTATTCTTTCTTGTTCTCCTTTGTTGGCTTCTCTTCCTTTGCTTTACTCCTAAATATTGCCATTTCATAGACTCTTCACTTTCCTAGCCTTTCTCCCCACTAGAAGGGGAAATCTCATCAAGTCTTGCAGCTTTAAAAATCACTATATGCTGATGATCCAAATTTCTCATCATAAAATCCTGAACCTCTGTTGAACTCCAGGCTCAACTTGGGCTCTTCAGCCTCTTAACTAGATATCCAATAGGTATCTCAATCCTAACACAGAAGTCTCAAGTAATTCATGATGAACCTGTTTCTTCTGAACTCTTCCCTATCTTTGTAAATTATTTCACCATCCATGCTGGTGAGCGCATGCTCAGTTCTGCCCGTCTCTGCAACCCCATGGATTGTAGCCCCACCAGGCTCCTTTGTTCATTGAATTTTCCAGGCAAAAATATTTGAGTGTGTTGCCATTTCCTACTCCAGAGGATCTTCCTGACCTAGGGATTCAACTTGCATCTCCTATGTCTCCTGCATTGGCAGGTGGATTCTTAACCACTGAGCCACTAGGGAAGCCCATCCACACTTGCACTTAATCTAAAAACCTATAGGTAATCTTCATGTCTTCACCCTCCCTAACTCCCATTCCCTTGTTTAACCCACTGACAAACTGTGTCAGTTCCATCTCAATTAACTTCTCTCCTTTCCCTGTGCTATTATTATATCCCAAACTCCCAACAGTTTTTGCCTAGACTATCAAATGACCTCCTAATTGGCCTTCTCATTTCCACGCTTATCCCCCTTCAATTAAGTACTGAAACATTAAACAGGGTGACCTTTTAAAAGCATAAATCAGATCATGGTACTTAACTAAAATGCTCCACAGCTTCCCATGTAATCACACTAAAGCTCAAACTCCTTATAATGGACACCAAGATCTCTTGTGTGGTAAACATGTCTGGTTGCCTACCCAGAGTGCCTTCCTCCTTCCTTCTCAACCAAATCTTGATTTTGTTTGGGTAACCATTCCTCCCCAAGAAGCTCATGTGCCTCAACAGAAACCGACCCAACCCCAGCTCCATGAGTAGGTGTAACTGGATAGAGGGCTATTCCTATCCTCTTTTGAAGTTCAAGAAAGAGGATGTGGCCCAAAGGGAACCCTACTAGGAGGCATTCTGGAAATTTTAATGGAAAAAATGACAGAATGCCATGAGTCTCCTTGCTTTAACCATTTCACCCCAAACCTGAAGATGCAGCTGATACGACTAAGAGGGCAAAGACATCTTTTGGAAAATGAATTTGAAGCTGCTGTATTTAGCTAATCCAAAGCCTTCTCCAACTCTTCTTTTCTAATTATATGAATTATTTTTATTATTACTTAAGTTAGTTTGAATGATTCTTCCTATCCCTTGCTCCTGATCCTGACTCCTATTAATATATTCAAAGAGTGGCCCCACTTCCCTTTCTTTCTCTTTGCACCAGTGTCTGCTTACCATTGTGCCCCAGCCCTGAACTTGCCGATCTTACTCAGACTGAACTCTTGCTGATCTTAGTACCCACGTAATCTTCCTGTGAATGGCTTAGGCTTCGGTTCATATGGTATCTTCTTAGGGACACCTTCTCTGACCTAATAATTGGAAGGACAATCACCATATTTTATTTTCTTCATAGTCCTTATTTATCTTTGTGTTGAGTTCTTTTATTCATTTGTAGTTTTGTCTACTTTTTCCTGTCTTCTTTCCACTAAAATATAAGGCCTGAAGAAAGCAAGGATCTTCTTTCCTGGCTCAAAGTAGGCATTCTATAAATATCTGTCAAATGGATAAACGCATAAATGAAGGTTTTGACCTAGTAATAATGGGGACTTTACTTTTTGCTTGTTACCTTAGATTTAAAAGATCTGGGCTATACTTTCTAAAGATGTATCTATAAATATATTCCTGGAAACTCTATGACAATTCCTCACATTAGCAACAAATAAATCATTGCTAATTTGCTTAACTGGGCAAAAAGGCTGTTAAAGCAGGCAGAATCTTCGAATGCAAACAGTTGGTAATCTAGAGATAGGCTAGTATCTTTTCTCAGTCGCTAGACGTGCATCATCACTGTTTTCTTGGACTTGGGACTACAACTGTGGATTTGTCTATGATTTCTCCTTTCTCTACTAGTTGTCAGAACCTACAATTGGTTCTTTCCTTCCATGACGTGTTTCCTAGGCTCCTCCTCTTTTTTCCCACTTTTACTTCCCTAACGAGACATTTCTCCACTCAAGCCTTACCCCAAAGCTTCCTGTTATTTCTGCCCTGAGCAGGGATTCAAGTCTAAGCTTTGTGCTCTAATTTTCCTCAAATACCACTGTCATTCTGCCATACCCCTGCTGTGTGGGTGTGTTAGTTGCTTAGTCGTGTCCGACCCTTTGTGACCCCATGGACTGTAGCCCACCAGGCTCCTATGTCTATGGGATTCTCCAGGTAAGAATACTGGAGTGGGTAGCCATTCCCCTCTCCAGGGGATCTTCCTGACCCTGGGATTGAACCCGGGTCTCCTGCACTGCAGACAGATTCTTTACTGTCTGAGCCAATGCCCCTGCTGATAAGACTCACATGCCACCCTCTCACTTGCTGGATAAAGTCCAAATTCTGCAGCCTGACATTCAAAGTGTTTCTTCAGCAGGCACTGCTTTGCTCCAACTTCTTTCCCACAACTCATTAATGCAAACACTCTTCAGTCAAAACGGCATCCCTACGATCGTCAGCCTGTGTCCTCGTTTCTTTATCCTTTACATTTTCCTCTTCATCCTCTTCTGCTGAAAGTTTTCATACTTCCCTCCCTGAGCAAAATTTCCAACTCCCTGAGAACACCCGCTCCTTCACAAGACCTTCCTTGAAAATTGGCTCCCTTCTGACAATTTTTGACATTTCACCTCTCCCCTTGCACTGGCTACTGACGTTGTCTGTCACTGATTTTTCTTGAAAAGACTGTTAAGCAGAAACATGGAATGTAAACTATTTGTATATAGTTACTATCATTAGGATAATCTCTCCAAACAGGAAAATGGGACCTAAGAGTATGTGATAAACGAGTAGCATAACAACGTTAGAGGACACGGAGGCTCCATAAACGTTCTTCAAGTCACACTGGAATGTGAACTATTTGTGACACTTCCAATAATTAGAATCTACCCAAAGCTTCTAGGAAATAATTTACATTGTTTTCCCTCCTTGAACACCTTCTTATAGAAGATTTGCACAAACCGGTATATTTCAGACATATTACAATTGATAATCACATAATTTTCTTTAATTAAAACCCACTAAGTATATGTTTATAATGTCAAATTTCTGCTTCTGGAATGCAGTGCCAGCAGGTAGCCTCCTTCGTTTCTTAAGCTTGTGTGTGTGTGTTAGTCACTCAGTTGTTTATCACTCTTTGCCACCCTGTGGACTGTAGCCCACCGGGCTCCTCTGTCCATGGGATTCTCCAGGCAAGAATACTGGAGTGGGTTGCCATTTCCTTCTCCAGGGATCTTCCCAACTCAGGGATTGAACCCATGTATCCTGCATTGCAGGCAGATTCTCTACCATCTGAGCTACCAGGGAAGCCCTTCTTGAGTTTAACCACAGTATTTATTAGTCATAACTGGCAGCCTGTGTAAAGATAATGGATGATATGCCCATCTTGTCTGAAAATGTCTTTCCTAAAACCACTCTTTAAAAATGAAAAATATTGAGATGGCAAACTGATTATCCATTTTAGTCAAAATATTTATAGGGTGCATGCTTAGTCGCTCAGTCATGTTCAACTTTTTGTGACCCCATGGGTTGTATTTCACTAGGCTCCTCTGTCCATGGAGTTCTCCAGGCAAGAATATTGGAGTGGGTTGCCATTCCCTTCTCCAGGGGAACTTTCCAACCCAGGGATCAAACCTAGGTCTCCTGCATTGCAGGCAGATACTTTACTGCCTGAGCCACCAGAGAAGCCCATTTATAGGGAGCACTGCCTAAATGCATAGCTTTTTGCCAGGTTCATGGGCTAAGGAAAAGTACTGATAGATGAAACTTAGGAGTTTCATCTTGGTTCCAGATGGTCAATACTGAAATCAGATTGACTGCAGTCTTTGCACCTGAAGATGGAGAAGCTTTATACAGTCAGCAAAAACAAGACTGGAAGCTAACTGTGGCTAACTGTGGCTCAGATCATGAAATCTTTACTGCAAAACTGAGACATAAATTGAAGAAAGTAGGCAAAACCACTAGACTTTTCAGGTGTGACCTAAATCAAATCCCTTACGATTATACAGTGGAAGTGACAAATAGATTCAAGTGACTAGATCTGATAGACAAGAGTGCCTGAAGAACTATGGACAGAGGTTCATAATATTGTACAGGAGGCCATGATCAAAACCAAATCCAAGAAAAAGAAATGCAAAAAGGTAAAATGGTTGTCTGAGGAGAACTTACAAATAACTGAGAAAAGACCAGAAGCTAAAGGCAAAGGAATAAAGGAAAGATATACCCATCTGAATGCAGAGTTCCAAAGAATAGCAAAGAGAGATAAGAAAGCCTTCTAAGTGATCAGTTCAAACAAATAGAGGAAAACAATAGAATGGGAAAGACTAGAGATCTCTTTAAGAAAATCAGAGCTACAAAGGGAACATTTCATGCAAAGATGGACACAATAAAGGACAGAAACATTATGTACTTAACAGAAGCAGAAGATGTTAGCAAGAGGTGGCAAGAATACTCAGAAGAACTACACAAAAAAGATCTTCATGATCCAGATAACCATGATGGTGTGATCACTCACCTAGAGCCAGACATCCTGGAGTGCAAAGTCAAGTGAGCCTTGGAAGCATCACTACGAACAAAGCTACTGGAGGTGATAGAATTCCAGTTGAGCTATTTCAAATCCTAAAAGATGATGCTGTGAAAGTGCTGCACTCAATATGCCAGCGAATTTGGAAAACTCAGCAGTGCCCACAGGACTGGAAAAGGTCAGTTTCCATTTCAGTCCCAGAGAAAAGCAATGTCAAAGAATGTTCGAACTACTGCACAATTGCACTCATCTCACATGCTAGCAAAGTAATGCTCAAAATCCTCCAAGGCAGGCTTCAGCAATACATGAACCATGAACTTCCAGATGTTCAAGCTGGATTGAAAAAAGGCAGAGGAACCAGAGACCAAATCGCCAACATCTGCTGGATCATACAAAAAGCAAGAGAGTTCAAAAAAAAAAAATCTACTTCTGCTTCATTGACTATGCTAAAGCCTTTGACTGTGGATCAGAACAAACTGTGGAAAATTCTTCAAGACATGGGAATACCAGGCCACCTCACCTGCTTCCTAAGAAATCTGGATGCAGGACCAGAAACAACAGTTAGAACCAGACATGGGACAACAGACTGGTTCCAAATTGGGAAAGGAGTGCATCAAAGCTGTTTATTGTCACCCTGCTTATTTTACTTATATTACTTAAATATGCTTATTTCCCATATATTTTACTTATATGCTTATATACTTGTCATGTGAAATGACAAGCTAGAATCAAGATTTCCAGGAGAAATATTAGTAACCTCAGATATGCAGATGACACCACTCTATGGTAGAAAGTGAAGACAAACTAAAGAGACTCTTGATGAAAGTGAAAGAGGAGAGTGAAAAAGTTGGTTTAAAACTCAACATTCAAAAAACGAAGATCATGGTCCCATCACTTCATGACAAATAGATGGGGAAACAATTGAAACACTGACAGACTTTACTTTCTAGGGCTCCAAGATCATTGTGGATGGTGACTGCAGCCATGAAATTAAAAGCCACTTGCTCCTTGGAAGAAAAGTTATGACACATCCAGACAGCATATTAAAAAGAAGAGATGTTACTTTGGTGAAAAAGGTCTATCTAGTCAAAGCTATGGTTTTTCCAGTTGTCATGTATTGATGTGAGAGTTGGACCATAAGGAAAGCTGAGTGCCAAAGAATTGATGCTTCTGAACTGTGGTGTTAGAGATGACTCTTGAGAGTCCCCTGGACTGCAAGGAGATCAAACCTGTATCCTAAAGAAATCAACCCTGAATATTCATTTGAAGGACTGATGCTGAAGCTGAAATTCCAATACTTCGGCCACCTGATGCAAATAACTGACTCATTGGAAAAGACCGTGATGCTGGGAAAAATTGAGGGCAGGAGGAGAAGGGGACAACAGAGGATGAGATGGTTAGATGGCATCACCGACTTGATGGACATGAGTTTGAGCAAGCTCTGGGAGCTGGAGTAGGACAGGGAAGCCTGGCATGCTGCAGTTCATGGGGCCGCCAAGTGACAGAAATGAACTGAACTGAAGGAATTTTCAACTAGTCCATGAGCAATACTAATAGACCAGATGCTATGTGATGCTCCTAAGGGCTAAAATGTTTGGAACTTAGTGATGCCCAAGGAGTCTGGGAAGTGGGAAAGCAGCACAGTCAGGAGGTGCTTGCTAACCTTTACAGCAGCCATGGTGTTGGGATTGATTTTGAAGGCTTGCAGGATGGAGGATGCAGATAGATCGGCAGAAGGGAAATAACATGTCCCAGGACAATGATAAAAGGGCACAATTGGCTTACAGAAGCATTGCAAAGGACAGATATGGCCATGAAGGGGAGTGTGTTTGGGTGGAGGTGGGGGAAATACTGGCCATTCAGTATAGAGCCAGATGGCCTCAACACATAGACTTGTAGCCTTTGGCAATGGGAACCACTAAGATTCTTGAACTAGAGTGTGATAGGACAAAAGGGCTGTTTTAGGAAACTGGGCTCTTCAGCCGCATGCCTAAGCGATTGGGGAATGCAAGGGGTTCTTGCAATAGCTCAGGCATGACCTCTGAGAGCACTGAGATCATATCCATTATTCTCTATTGTTCTTACTTGTTCAGAAGACCTTGACAAAACAAGGCTTTTGCCACATGGCTTGATCTCTATGTGAAAGTTTCCTTTTCCACATCTCCTGCCAAGTCTCCTAAGGACCATCCCCCTTGCTTCTCTCCTTCAGGGTATGGGTGACCTCCTCTTCAGGACCAAACTGATGGCCATTAAGTAGTAAAACACCCATGTGATCGTAAGTTTGTGTCAGCTGAGACTTTAAACCCAGAAGGGTCCAAAAATTAACACAAATGTTTGTTTTGAAAAGTTTTAACTTCTTGAGAAATAAAAATATGGTAATAAATTTCTATTAGGTGTTCCTTTCCTCCCTGCAAAGTGTGCCATGCCAAATCCTCCTTTCCTTTTGACGCAGGGCTCTGTTATGACATTTTTACCTGACAAAATAACTTCATTTTGATGTTAAAGACTCAATCTATTTATTTTAAATTGGGGCTGCTTTGACCAAAGAGGGAACAGAAGGCCCAAGTCTGCCTCTGGCAAAAAGTTTAGAAATTATAAAAAGAAAACATTTGATTTAAAAGATATTTCATGATACAAAGGAACTTGTTTATGAAACAGAAACACACTCACAGACTTAGAGAATGAACTTATGGTTGCCAGTGGGGGAAGAATGGGGAGAAGGATGGGAGTTTGGGATTGACATGTACATTCTGCCATATTTAAAACAGAAAACCAGCAAGGTTCTACTGTATAGCACGGAGACCTCTGCTCAGTGGTATATGGTAGCCTGGATGGGAGGGGTGTTTGGGGAAGAATGGACACATGTATATGTATGGCTGAGTCCCTTTGCTGTCCATCTGAAACTATCACAACATTGTTATTGGTTACACTGTAATATAAAATAAAAAGTTCAAAACAAAAAAAAATATTTCAGTGGATATCAGTATAGTTACCTAAAAGTTTATGAGGTGCTTCCAGCAACAGACTAATGAATTGCTTCTACTTGTTCATTAAATCAACAAATAACAACCGATGATCTACTACACCTATTATATGACTGGCATGACTCAAAGCTCTAAGGACACAACACTGAAATATCCCTACCTTCATGGAGGTTACAGTCTATGGCTACCCTATTTCAATAGCATCAGTTTGGTTAAAAATGCCAAGATTAAAAAAAAAAAGCCAAGACAGTAACTGTTTTAGGACTTTTAAAAAGTAATCCAATTTCGTTAGTGAGCAGAAAAATTAGACTATGATATGAAAACACTAGGGAATGAATTTGGAAAATAGCCCAAATCTTAGACAGTTAAATCTCCTTTACATATAGAACTCAGTTTTCAACCAACAAAGCCATAAGCTGGATGGAAAAATAGTTTTTTGTTTTTGTTTTTGTTTTTTAAATAGGAGAGTGTACAATATACTAACCTAAGTAAGTGTCAGCATTATGTACTGAATGCATGTCAGTCTCTTAGTCGTGTCTGACTCTCTGTGACTTCATGAACTGTACCCCACCAGGCTCCTCTGACCATGGGATTCTCCAGGCAAGAATACTGGAGTGGGTACCCACTCCCTCCTCCAAGGGATCTTCTGGACCCAGGGATCAAACGTGGGTCTCCAGCACTGCAGGCAGATTCTTTACCACCTGAGCCATCAGGGAAGCCCACTGAATGCATATTATTGATATTAACAAGTAAAGGTGCAAGTTTACAGGGTAGGCTATTTCTGCCTCCTATACTCACTTCTGTTAACAGCTACATATCAGTATATGTGCACAAAAATAACCTTATTTTCTCTTTAGTGTATTTTGCTGTAGAGTTTTAAAAAATCTTAAGAGTATACTCTTGTAAACTTCCCAAGTATAGATTTTGTGTGAAGCAGGCATAAATTTTCTACAAAGTTATCAGGGTGCAAAGAATGCCACATTATTGTACTTCTGTAAAATTGATTTGCGCCTG
Source organism: Bos indicus x Bos taurus (assembly GCF_003369695.1). Lineage (NCBI taxonomy): Eukaryota > Metazoa > Chordata > Mammalia > Artiodactyla > Bovidae > Bos > Bos indicus x Bos taurus. Next base: position 31,803,027 of record NC_040095.1, read on the forward strand.
ACTCAGCCTCCTCAGTTCTTCCCAAGTTGGTGGGATATTCAGTTTCAGCTCTTTCTATAGGAAATAGCTCTTTGGCAGTCTTACACAGAGATAAACATTTACAAAAAGTATCCATTCTCTCTCTCTCTCTTTTCTTTAGGTCCCCTCTCTCCTTAACTCAAGAGAAGTTCAGCTCCCCTCTCCAATATTTATAAACAAACCTAGGAAGAGAAGTCCTGTTTCAGACCTGCAAAACCCCCTGGGGCCAAGAGAAAAAGAAGTCTTGGCTGCCTTTGGAATGGGAGCTGGAACAAATCACAGATGACTGCATCCGCAGTGCTCCTGCCACAGCTGAAAGGGTAAATGGCTAGTGTTCACCTTCCATTCTTGCTAAGTGTCACAGGAGTGTTGAGAGGCAGTGTTTTTTAGTCATTAAAAATGACTAAAACTATCCCCAAGTCCTTGGAAATGTAGCCTAGAATTGTAATTTGCGCTCCTTGCTAAAAAAAAAAAAAAAAAAAAAAAAAAAATTCTTGTTCTAGAAAGCTTGCTACTCACAGCAGTGTCTCGTCTGTGGGCCAACAGCATTTGTGGCCTGTTAGAAATGCAGAGTCTTAGGCCCCACCCCAGACCTTCAGAATGAGACCCTGTGTCTGAACAAGTTCCCCAAGTGACTTGCATGCACCTTAAAGTTTGAGAACTGCTTCTCTAAATGATTTTTTTCCTCCCTTTTTTCTTTTCCATTTCTCAAACACAAGGCATAATCTCTGCATGACTTACCCTGAGGAAACCCCTCCAAATGAGTGATGAAAATGAAGCTTTCTGAAGGGGCTTCTGTCTCTGCTGCAACACTTGGACAAAAACTGCACCACAACATCTGGGATTAGGTAACCAATAGACTTCCAAAGAGAAGAGAGTTCACATGTTTCTTCTGGAGGGAACAAGGCATAGTTGCACCCTGGTTCCATGTTTATGCTGCTAATTTTATTAAATTGTGTATGGAGGGACTTCTGAGCTCGGATCACTAAGCTGTAATTTGAGAAATGAAAGGCCAGCATTTGGTCCAGATCCCAAATACAGCTTACTGACTGCTTACTACAGACAGTAAGGAAAATGTCCTTTGAACCAGGGTACAAGTAGCTTTCAAGTCATTAGACTTGCAAAAATTGTTATTTGGCCTATAAAATTTACACTTGGCATTTACACTTTGCAATGCCAGTTTATTTTCTAAGTAGATATCCTATCCCCTTCTCCTATTGTCCCTAATGTTAAGAGCCAAGACTCAGGAATATTTGCCTGTTACAAATACCTAATTCTTCCTCATTCTTCACCCACAGTGGAGATTAGAGAAGAAAAATAGATTAGGTTAACTTAAAAAAAATCACTTCCACATTTCATAGCATTTAGGTATGTCATTCATTCACCCATTCATTCATTTTTACTTCTGTCCACTTTCAGGTAGCTGTTTTTAAGGAAATTTTGTGTCTTCAAAATAATGTCAAATACCTGAAATAATTTACAAGTGATAAATTTCTTGTTTTTGAAATGATGCACTCCAAAGTACATAGCTTTCCATAGTGGTGCCTGGTATAAAGTGCTATTAAGAAATACTTGGTGTCCTCATTTCTTAAAAACATTTATCAAGTGGCTGTTTTGTGTCCAATTAGTTATCAAGCATAGATTAAGCAATGTAAGAGGCAAGGGTTGTGAGAAGTAAAAGTATAAGACAAATCCCCATGCTCAGATAAAGCCAGCTTCGTTGAAAGAGCCAGATTGGAACACACCCACGGTGGACCAAGAGCAAGGATGAGTCAGTACTAGCAGAGCATTACTAGGGGCCTTCCCCAAATGTTGCATGATGATTAACTAACCAGGGCCGTGATGTGGTCAAGATCACTGAAAGTTGGAACAAATTGGGAAACCTACATGGATAAAGTTGGACTTAAAGTGGATCCTGGAGGATGGCTAGGTAGAAGTTAGGAGAAATGCCAAGAGGCACAGTCATAGAGAATATTATGTACTTATTTTGATTTTGAAATAGCTCTGTCTGAATAACTATAAAAGAAAATAATTTCTTCTGTGGAAGAACAATTTGGAAATGAAAACCTGCATTTTGTGACTAAATGAGGCTTAATTTGCAAAGGGTCTATATACCAATCTCATACCAATAGTAGGGGAGACTTTAGGGGCTGCACTGCATGCTGGGTAGTGAGAATTTCTGACCAGGGGTCATTACAGACAACATGTTTGTGAGGCTCTGGACTCTTGATGGAAATCTCTCCTGGAAGGTACAGTTCTTATTCTGAGAGCAAGTACAGTCCTAATTTAATCCAGAAAGGATAAACAGCTTCCTAAATTCAATCAAATGCCTTGAGCTGAAATTACTTTAAATGGCCAGAAGTTTTATAATGTTATTAAAAATCTAAAACAAATAACAAAAATAACACCACCTAGCAAGTTAACATCAGGAAAATATTTGAGCAATAATTATACAACCTCAGAGGTTCCCTGCTCCAGGAACCAGAACCCAGGCGCTAGCAAATATAATCCTCAGTATTGGTCTCTCCATTCTTCCCATCATTCCTCATTACAGTACTGCCTGATGGAATCACCATCTCACACTGCACGATTAAGTCAAAATCATTATAAGATCTTGGCTTCTGTTCAAGGAATGTTTTTTTAATTTTTAAAGGTCAAAATGCCAGAAAAGAATTTTATCTTTATCCTTCGGGGCTATGTCTTGTGAAAGAATCAAAAACAGTTGTGAAGAGTTTCTAATACTTATCCTCCATGTGTGGCAAATCACCAATAATTGTGAAAATTATTAATGTTATGACAAAATTAAATAGCTTTCCAAGCACACTTACTGGCAGAACATTTCTGAGAAATATTATGCCTGTGACTTCAGGTCATTTCAGTGACATAGCTCATCTTCCCAGAGACTCAAGTGGAATGCCTCTTTTTCTTTCGAGTTTCCTTAAATCATAACACTATGGAAACCCAAACTGATATTTTGCTCCAAAACTGTTTTTGTAGTGAGACTGAGAGGTACTCATTCATGGCAGAGGCAGAAGAGCTAAGTCTGTGCGAATGTGTTCCAGACTATTTAAAAGTTAAATACTTAAATGTGATGAATTTTCAGTCAGTCCTATCTGAAAGGAAGCAGATAAGCTACTGTTTCTCTGGCATCTCAGAAACAGCCATATTAAAACCAATACCCTAATAATTTAGAGACTATCACACCATTTGTGACTCTTAGTAAAGACATTTGTATCTTTCCATTCCTGTTGCCTTCTTTACTATTCTTATCTCTACCTCTAGGCTCTTTTGGTTCTTCAGCTTTCATTCAGGAAAATAATTTCTCATAACAGCTAAGTACAATATTTTCTTCTCCATCATTAAGTGACTTTGCTGCATTTCCATGTATCACCTCCCTGGATGAGAACTTTGGCATTTTGGAAATTTTAAATTCACATAGGCAGAAATGGGGACATTCTGTGGCTTCACTCTGCACAGTGCTATGGGCACATAGGTATTGAATGTGGAAAAATCATGCTAGCTGAGAGCTAATAACCACTTTCCATGGGCCACATGCCATGTTAAGCACTTTACAAAGACGATCAGATTAATTCCTGAGACAATCTCACGAAACTACTGTGTAAGTGCTATTACCATCTTTTTTTTTTTTAATTTTTTATTCCTTTATTTCTCATGTGTTCCCCATCCTGAACCCTCCTCCCTCCTCCCTCCCCACACCATCCCTCTGGGTCGTCCCAGTGCACCAGCCCCAAGCATCCAGCATCGTGCATTGAACCTGGACTGGCATCTCGTTTCATACATGACATTTCACATGTTTCAATGCCATTCTCCCAAATCTTCCCACCCTCTCCCTCTCCCACAGAGTCCATAAGCCTGTTCTATACATCAGTGTCTCTTTTGCTGTCTCGTATACAGGGTTATCGTTACCATCTTTCTAAATTCCATATATATGCGTTAGTATACTGTATTGGTGTTTTTCCTTCTGGCTTCACTCTGTATAATAGGCTCCAGTTTCATCCACCTCATTAGAACTGATTCAAATGTATTCTTTTTAATGGCTGAGTAATACTCCATTGTGTATATGTACCACAGCTTTCTTATCCATTCATCTGCTGATGGACATCTAGGTTGCTTCCATGTCCTGGCTATTATCAACAGTGCTGCGATGAACATTGGGGTACACGTGTCTCTTTCCCTTCTGGTTTCCTCAGTGTGTATATTACCATCTTTTTAAAGATGTGAATAGTGAGGCACAGAGACTGTAACTCACCCCAAATCACAAGGTAGTAAATGGAACTAAGCCAGACAGAGGCTCTAGAGCTCATACACTTAAACCTCACAATTTAGTTGATATTTCCTTCAATGTTTGTCTATGAATCCTGTCAGTTGGATCATCACCAGAATCTGACAGCAGTTCAGGTATGAGCTAAATCAAATCCCTTATGATTATGCAGTGAATGTGATAAATAGATTCAAGGGATTAGATCTGATAGAGTACCTGAAGAACAATGGATGGAGGTTCATAATATTGTAAAGGATGCAGTGATCAAAACTATCCCCAAGAAAAAGAAATGCAAAAAGGTAAATGGTTGTCTGAGGAGGCCTTACAAATAGCTGGGAAAAGAACAGAAGCTAAAGGCAAAAGAGTATAGGAAAGATAAATCCATCTGAATGCAGAGTTCCAAAGAATAGCAAGGAGAGAAAATAAAGTCTACTTAAGTGAACAATGTAAAGAAATAGAGGAAAATAATAGAATGGGAAAGACTAGAGATCTCATCAAGAAAATTAAAGATTTCAAGTAAACATTCCATGCAAAATGGGCACAATAAAGGACAAAAACAGTATGGACGTAACAGTAGCAGAAGATAATAAGAAGAGGTGGCAAGAATACACAGAGGAACTGTACAAAAAAGATCTTAATAACTCAGATAACCACGATGGTGTGATCACTCACCTAGAGCCAGACATCCTGCAGTGGAAAGTGAAGTGGGCCTTAGGAAGCATTATTACGAACAAAGCTAGTGGAGGTGATGGAATTCCAACTGAGCTATTCCAAACCCTAAAAGATGATGCTATTAAAGGGCTGTACCCAATATGCCAGCAAATTTGGAAAACTCAGCAGTGATTACAGAGCTGGAAAAGGTCAGTTCCCATTCCAATCCCAAAGAAAGGCAATGCCAAAGAATGCTCAAACTACGGCACAATTGCACTCATTTCAGATGATTACAAGGGAATGCTCAAAATGAAAGCAGCAAATAAAATAAAAGCATTGAAGGCTGATGTTGGAATGGACCTAATTGTTAAATGGGTCATAATTTTAGAGATGAAATAACTGGGTCCCAAAGTGGTTAAGGGACTGCTCAAAACCTCACAACTAGTTAGTTGAACTGAAAATGTAATCTAGGTCTCTAGCTTTGTCTGTAAGGGGCTCCTTCCACTGGTCCATGCTCCCATTTCCTGATCTGTCCCTCCTCTGACAGGTTATTCCTCTGTTCCATGCAAAGCTCAGGGTATGAAGGCATTCAGAATCATAGGCAGAAGTATGAGTTGTAAATTAAGTAAAACCATAGAATTAAACTGGTGCACACTTTATTTATTTCATGGTTTGCTTTCTACTTAAAACCTACCATTTACTGGTTCCCTCTTTGATAACATTTTAATGAGAAGTAAAAATGAAGAAATAGGTACACATACACATATGTATTGGTTTGACTGGTTAAATGAAAAATTTTCACTGTTCTGAAAACTATAGCCTTAGGTTAGGTAATATGAATAGCATGTGTGTGAGGACTGAAGTTGAGAGGATAGGAGACAGTGATGTAATAGGGACAGGAATGAACTTCAAAGCAGTTCAAAGGCAGTGGCAACAAGTACCTCTTGCTCGGGAGATGAACAGAGGCATGCTGGGTAGAATTTCTAGTATTTACTACAGAATGGAGATTTGCAAATTTTTAAATATTTAAAAAAATTGGTAGATATTAACATGTATTCAATGTTTAGAGGCAGAAGAATAAAGTTACTTTTAGGTTGATTCATCTCTTGTCCCAAATCATGTCCTAAACCCTTGTTTTCAGGAATGGTTTAGGTGACAAAAACCAGAAGCTGGGTAACGCTAATTTTGCCATTTTAAAATAACATGTTTGGCCTCTCTGAAAAGTGAAACTTTTGAAGGGAGTAAGATCAGATGTGATGACACAATTTAGAATGAGGACCATTTACCTACTGGTGTCTCAATACACTACAGTGTGAAAATTGAAGTTCTTGCCTTAGTGAAACTCAGCCTGTAGTTAGAGTTTCCTGTAGGAAAACAGTATGACATCATTAAAATACTCTTTATACAAGGGAAAGGTCAATATCAAGATAAAACTTTTTTCTCTGGATAAAACTTTGAAATGAAAGTCCGAGATGGTAGCTTATCAAAAATACATCATGTTCCTTCTCTTTCCTTATTTCCCTAGGTCCCTGCCAAAACTTTCCTAGCCCTGGCCTGCTATCTAAGACCTTTCCTCCCTGTCTCCCCACCCTCCCTCCCTCTCCCCTTCCTTCCTTCTCTCCTTCCCTTTCTTCATCCCTTCATTTATTTCTTCTTCACAGAAGTTGGAACTGCACTGCAGTCTGACAGCTCTTCCGGTCCCCTCAGTTTCTTCCCCCCTTTTCCTCTCAGGCAGTTTCTTCCCCGCTTTTCCTCTCCTCTAATATATCTCCTGCATATCTAATTTCCCAGGAAATCCCTTGTAGGTCTGAGTCTCAGAAAACTCAGGCTAACCAAGGAGCCAAAATTTACATTCCCAGGATCATGAGAGCTTGAGAAAAAGAAATGCCAAGTGGTCAGCCACTAACAAGCTGAAGAGACCCCAAAATACCATACCACGGGCTTATGAGCCACTTAGTTTTGTTTCTTCTTCTAAGAGTGAACTGTATCCTCTGAGTAAAGAAGCTGTCAAGCTTCGCAATGAAGAGAGAGGCTCAAGGACTGGAGGGCTTCAGGCTCAGGTTAGCCTCACTGCCGATGGGGTGCTTGCCAAGGAGGACCCAGAGGCTGGAAGAACCCAGGTAACTGTGGCCTCCAGGACCTTTTCTTTTACTTTTCATTTTCCCTTTGAACGTGCTTTCCTCTGTACTCTTAGGATTTATGTCTGGTCTTCTTGTTTTAGAAATTTCTTTCCCTCGTTGACACATGAATAAAAAAAGAAGAGTAACTCCTATCACACACTTATAATATTATGCTTCCTGCCATTCAAGGGCCTTCCTGAGAGCCCTGCCTGTCAAGAACTTTGATGCCTCCTGCTTACTATTTATAAAGCCATGTTTGCGTTTTAGTGACAGTCGCTAAGGTCACCTCATCTTCCAAGATTTCTCTTAATCACTGGCCCATTATTTTCCCTTCTTGAGCACTGTAGCAAATGATGGAGAATACAGATGGTAAAGGTGATTTTGAACTAAAGGAGGTTAAGATTTCATAGGCTATCTGAAATGAATTAATCTTGAGAAAGCAAAAGACAACTGTGTTCACAATAGAGCAGAAATGAATCAGGCCAATTGTGTATCCTTTTAATCTACTAATTCATTTCCTTCTTTTAAACTGTGATCTTGAATCTGTTGTGTTTATGAATTCAATCAGGACACTTCATTCTTTTTTTTTTTAATTTATTTATTTATTTTTTTCTTTTTTTTTAATTTTATTTTTTTAATTTTATTTTTAAACTTTACATAATTGTATTAGTTTTGCCAAATATCAAAATGAATACATCACAGGTATACATGTGCTCCCCATCCTGAACCCTCCTCCCTCCTCCCTCCCCATACCATCCATCTGGGTCGTCCCAGTGCACTTCATTCTTTACTTTATTCTTTAAAGACGTTCTAGTGGGTCGACACTATTGGTTGGCTACTCAACAGCCAGGAACCAAATTACCCCAAACCCATGGCTAGATTGGGATTAGTCTAAACCAGTTAAGGTATCCCATTCACCTTTGCCAGATGTTCACACTTATGACACCCTTTGCAACTGAGGTGCAGGTGAAAGAACTCTGGCTGAAGAAAGTATTATGAAAGTTGGCTGAAGACGTCTGGAAAACCTGTAGATGCCTTACAAAACAGACAGATGTAAAAGAAGAGCTTGCTGACACCACTACCTCTTCTACCTTTTCTATCTACATGCCTTGAATATGTGTGTGATGTCTGGGACTTCAGCTGTCATCTGGCCTGTAAGCAGTGACAATCATGAAGGCAAAAAGTTCGTGAAGCCAAAAAGTCATCACACTAGGGGTGATGCAGAAACCCAAGAAGAGCCTGATGATACCCGTAAGCTGCCTAACCAAACCTGAGACCACTTCTAAATTTAAATAAGCAGAAAATGCACATATGGCTTGAGCCACTGTTAATAGGATATTCTGTAAAAAAAAATTTTTGATGCAAATCCAAGTCCCCTGTCTGCTTCTGTTTCTGGCAGAGACTGTGTTCCACCATAACAGCGCTGGTCACATGGCTCTTCTCCTACTGTTCTGACTCCCACCTGGGATCTAGCTCGCTGTGTTCTCCACTTGCTTTTAGGCATGAGGGAAGTAGAGGCTCTCAGTTAGTGCTGGCTTTGGATTTGTCACCAGGGATGAATTGATTAAACTTATGAATCTGTTGTAAAGAGACACATCATTATGCTCTCTCTACTTAAACTCTTGGCATATACCATCTCTTTCTGCCCTGGATTTTAGATGATAAAATGGATTTCTATACATACTGAGTTTTATTTTTGATTCCACAATCCTGATTGAGAGTTTTATTTTTATTTTTAAAAACCAAAAATAAATTTCATTTTTAAAACACAAAAAATAAACAAACTCAGTAAGTGTTTTCAAGGTATACAAAATAAGCAATTTAAAATTGTCCAGAAAACATAGGGCAAGATGAGTTCTAGGCAAGTATTTTAGTGGAACAAACAAAGCAACTCTTTACTTTTACACTGGGTAGAAGAAAAGGTAGAATTTGAGTTTCAGCAATAGACATAAGGAAAAAAAATGCAGAATATGTAGTGAAAGTGAAAGTCACTCAGTCATGTCTGACTCTTTAGGACCCCATGGACTATATGTTCCATGGAATTCTCCAGGCCAGAGTGGGTAGCCATTCCCTTCTCGAGTGGATCTTCCCCATCCAGGGATCGAACCCAGGTCTCCCACATTGCAGGCAGATTCTTTACCAGCTGAACCACAAGGGAAGCCCAAGAATATTGGAGTGGATAGCCTATCCCTTCTCCAGGGGATCTTCCCAACCCAGGAACTGGGGTCTCCTGCATTGCAGGCAGATTCTTTACCAACGAGCTATGAGAGAAGAATATATAGTACCATGCCCTATTTCACTGACTCAAGGGACATGAGTTTGAGCAGCTCTGGGAGTTGGTGATGGACAGGGAAGCCTGGTGTGCTGCAGTCCAGGGGTCACAAAGAGTTGGATATGACTGAGTGACTGAACTAACTATGCCCTATTTCATCATAATCTTATGTTAATAGTGTAACTTATTTCTGAATTTTTTTTTTTTTTTTTTGGTTTAACTTGAGGATTTGAAAAAAATGAGGACTGAATGCTTTGTACTTTCAGTACTGTAGTATAACCAGGGCTTTCAATCTATGACAACAATCCAAATACAAATTTGACCCATACGTATAATATATAACTGATGGCTGATTGTAAAAAAACACTAGTTAGGGAGTTTGGAATTGACATGTACACACTATATTAAAAATGAATAATCAACAAGGGTGTACTGTATAATACAGGGAATTATGGTCTGTATTATGTGACAACATTAACAGTAAAAGAATTTGAAAAACAATAAATACATGTATGCCTATAATTGAATCACTTTGCTGTACACCTGAGACTAACACAATGTTGATGATCAACTAAGTTGCTGTTCAGTTGCTAAGTCACGTCTGACTCTATGATCCCACGAACTGCAGCACACCAGGCTTCCCTGTCCTTCACTGTCTCCCAGAGTTTGCTCAAACTCATGTCCATTGTGTCGATGATGCCGTGCAATCATCTCATCCTTTGTCACCCTCTTCTCCTCCTGACCTCAGTCTTTCCCAGCATCAGGGTCTTTTCCAATGAGTCAGTTCTTTGCATCAGGTGGCCAAACTATGGGAGCTTCAGTATCAGTCCTTCCAATAAATATTCAGGACTGATTTCCTTTAGGATGGACTGGTTGGATCTCCTTGCAGTCCAAGGGACTCTCAAGAGTCTTCCCCAACACCACAGTTCAAAAGCATCAATTCTTCAGTGCTCAGCCTTCTTCATGGTCCAGCTTTCACACACATACATGACTACTGGAGAAAATAATAGCTTTCACTATATGGAGCTTTGTCAACAAGTGATGTCTCTGCTTTTTAATATGCTATCTAGGGTTGCCATAGCTTTTCTTCCAAGGAGAAAGTGTCTTAATTTCATGGCTGCAGTCACTATCTGTAGTGATTTTGGAGGTCAAGAAAATAGAATTTGTCACTGCTTCCACTTTCCCCCCTTCTGTTTGCTATCAAGTAGTGAAACCAGATGTCATGATCTTGGTTTTCTGATGGCTCAGTTTTAAGCCAGATTTTTCACTCTCCTCTTTCACCCTCATCAATAGGCCCTTTAGTTCCTCTTTGCTTTCTTCCATAAGAGTGGTGTCATCTGCATATTTGGGACTGTTGATATTTCTCCTGGCAATCTTGATTCCAGCTTGTGATTTATCCAGCCCAGCATTTTGCATGATGTACACTGCATATAAGTTAAATAAGCAGGGTAACAATATACAGCCTTGACAAACTCCTTTCTCAGTTTTGAACCAGTCTGTTGCTTCATGTCTGGTTCTAACTGTTGCTTCTTGACCTGCATACAGGTTTCTCAGGAGACAGGAAAAGTAATCTGGCGTTCATTCCCATCTCCTGAAGAAGGTTCCACAGTTTGCTGTGATCCACATAGGCTAAGGTTTTTGTGTAGTCAATGAAGCAGAAGTAGATGTTTTTCTGGAATCCCCTTGAGTTTTCTATGATCCAGCAGATGTTGGCAATTTGGTGTCTGGTTCCTCTGTCTTTTCTAAATCCAGCTTGTACATCTCGGTTCATGTACATCTTGGTTCTGCTGAAGCTTGGCTTGAAGGATTTTGAGCATTACCTTGCTAGCATGTGAGATGAACACAAATGTACAGTAGTCTGAACATTCTTTGGCACTGTCCTTCTTTGGGACTGGAATGAAAACTTACCTTTTCCAGGTTTGTGGCCACTGATGAGTTTTCCAAATTTGCTGACATATGGAGTGCAACACTTTGACAGTATCAACTTTTAGGATTTGAAATAGCTCATGTGGAATTCGATAATCTCCACTAGTTTTATTTTTAGTAATGCTTCCTAAGGCCCACTTGACTTCCCACTCCAGGATGTCTGACTCTACAGTGAGTAACTGCACCATTGTGATCATCTGAGTCCTTAATACATTTTTTTTTTGTATAATCAACTATACTCCAATATAAAGTAAAAAGGTTAAAAAATGGAAAAAAACCTAGTTGAGCCTTACTTAATTTTGTGATTGCTACGTGTAGTGTAAAAATTTGTATGGAAACACAAAAGACCCTGAATAGCTAAAATAATCTTGAGAAGGAAGAACAGAGTTGGAGGATCACACTCTTTGACTTCAGACTGTATTACAAAGCTACAGTAATCAAAACAATATGGTATTGGCACAAAATCAGACACATAGATCAATGGAACAGTATACAGAGCCCAGAAATAAACCCTTAAGCACTTACGGTCAATTAATCTACAACAAAGGAGGCAAGAAAATACAGCCGAGAAAAACAGAGTCTCTTAAATAAGTGGTGCTGGGAAAACTGTACAGTTACAAGGAAAAGAATATAATAAGAGCATTCTCTAACAGCATATACAAAAACAAATTCAAAATGGATTAAAAACCTAAATATAAGACCAGATACTATAAAATTCCTAGAGGAAAACATATGCAGAATACTCTGATAAAAACTACAGCAATATATTTTTGGATCTGTCTCTAAAGTAATAAAAGCAAAAAAAAAAAAAAAAAAAAGTCTATGTTTACCTTATCAGACTTAAAAACTTTTGAACAGAAAATGAAACCATCAACAAAAAGACAACCTAGTATGTGGAAGGAAATATTTGCAAATGATATGACCAATAAGAGATTAATATCCAGTATCTGTAAACAGCTCATATAGTTCAACATCAAAAAAACAAAACAATCCAATTAAAAAATGGGCAGAAGACTGTTTAAGCATTTTTCCAAAGAGAAAAATGCAGATGGCCAACAGGCACATGAATAGATGCTCAGTATTGCTAATCATCAGGGAAGTACAGTCAAAACCACAATGAGACACCACCTCACACCTGGCAAATGGCTATCACCCACAAGAATACAAGTAACAAATGCTGGTGAAGACGCAGAGAAAAGGAAATCCTCGTACACTGTGGGTGGGGATGTAAATGGTTGCAGCCACTGTGGAAAACAGTATAGAGGCTTCTCAAAAAACTAAAAATAGAACAATAATATGACCAGTAATTCCACTCCTGGGTACATATCCAAAAAAATAAAAAACACACATTTGAAAAGATACATGCACCCTAATGCTCAGAACAGCATTATTTACAATTGACAAGATATGAAAGCAAGCTAAGTGTCCACCAACAGGTGAATGGATAAAGAAGATGTGGTACACAATGTAATACTACTCAGCCATAAAGAAGAATGAAATTTTGCCATCGGCAGCAACATGACGACTTGGAGGGCATTATGCTAAGTTAAATACAGTAAAGAAGGACGGATACTACATGATATTACTTATATGTGGAATCTAAAATATACAACAAACTAATGAGTATAACAAAAAAGAAGCAGACACAGAGAACTAGTGGTTGCCAGTGAGGAGAGAGGAGGAGCAATATAGGAGTTGGGAAGTGGGAGGCATAAACCAGTGGGTGTAAGAGAGAATGCATGGTACAACATGGCAGAGTATAGCCAATATTTTATAATAACTATAAATGAATAGTACCCTGGAGAAGGAAATGGCAACCCACTCCAGTATTCTTGCCTGAGAAATCCCATGGACAGAGGAGCCTGGTGGGCTATAGATTATGGGGTTGCAAAAAGAGTCGGACATGACTTAATGACTGAACAACAAATAGATTATAACCATAAAAAATTGTATAAAAATAAAAATGAATAAAACAAAAAATATATTCATCTTTAAAACAAAAAACATTGCACTTAACTTTTTAATGAAAGACTCAAAATCAAGGACATAAAAGTGTGGTCTAGTGGAGAGGGTAACAAAAACACTAACATTTGTATTGTTAAATATTTTAAAAAGAGTTTCACATTGACTGATATAATTTAATAGCCACAATAACCCAGTGATATAAATAAGGCTCTCATTTCCATTCCTAGATGAGAAAACCAGAGCTCACAATATTTAACAATTCGCTCATATTCACACTGCCAGGAAATACATATTTTCATCTTTTGATGCTGAATTCCTAACTCTTTGACTCTAGAATCAGCCCAAACTGTAGTTTAGAAAGTCAATAACCTCAGTTGTAAAGCAATAAAAAAAAAATTGCCTCTTTCACTTTGCCAGGAAATCTTGAAAGTAGATTGAGGGGTTGGATGTTTTCAACACTTGAAATTTTTAGGAGAAAGTTACTAATAACTTCTTATCACTATCAAGCCTCTGCTATTTTAATCTTTCTATAAACTCTGTGCCTCTAATATTGTTACTATACTGAAATGAGCCTCTTCCATTTCATTTGTTTTTCCACATCTCACTCTCGTCTTTAACACTCAAGGTAACTTCTCTTTTCCATGCGGTCTTCCTGACCAACTCCTATCCACCCTGCCCCCTTTCAGTTTTCTGAATTCTGCCATCACTTACATACTCAGTAGAAGAGCATTTAGCAACTTATTATGGTGCCTTACTTTGCCTTTATATGTGTCAGGCTTTTATTTCTGATTAGATTGTACACTGAGAGTACAGATTTTTATGGCTGTATCTTTCCTAGCCCTTAGCATAATATGGACTACCTACTTGGTGTGTTCAAGAAAATGCTTAGCTATTAATAAATCCCAGACTTATTTTTAAACTCTGCTTGCTTCTTTCCTTCTTTCTTTTTATAGGTTTCAAAATTTAAGACAAGAGACAGAACATTTTTGAGCTACAAATTCTATTGAAAACAACCTTTAACACATAAATTCTCATTAAAAGTTTATGAGAGGAATAAAAAGCTGAAAGAATAAGAACCAGCATGACTAAAATAGTAACAGGTTCTTTAGTATTTGACATCTAAGGGAAATTATATTATGTATCTTTAATATAAAATTGCAATAAATCAGATTAGATTTTAGCAATTAATGACATTAATCCCATCAGGGATGAGAGAGGGGAAGAGAGTATTAGGAAAATTCCACTTGCATTAACACTTCAATGAGATTTTGGAAAATAACAAACCTATGGTGAGTTTGGGACTGTGATTTCTTCTTTGGGACAACTGCTTCAGACCGACTTACAAAAATATATCTATTATTGAGTTAAAATCCCTAAAATCCATTTTGCAGTAAAGTGAGTTTTTCCAAATGCCTGGATCACCAATCCTCTGAATAGATCGAAATTAAATAAAAGTAAAAAGTTGCACCAGGAATTGTACAAACCAGAGCTGAAGACATTTGATTATTCCTTGTGTGGTAAATATGGTAGAGTTAGAGTTGCACGGGAAAGAAAAGGGAAGACATCAGAAGAAGGAAGATTCTGGTCCTTCTCAAAAAGCATTCTCTTTTGAGGTTTAAAGTAAGATATTTTAAGAGTTGATTCAGATTTCTGAACACAGAATGGTAACAGTTTGATGATCTAATACTATGTGAAGATGAAACAATTTCTGTAGTGATTAAATAAGTTGCTATAGTAAAGGGGATAGAAAGTACTATGGCATCAAACTGCTCTCTTAGGCCAAAACTCGTTTGATCCTGAATTAGTGCAAAGAACTTAGGCACAGCCTTGGGTAACATACAGGAAAGGGTCACACCCTGTGTCTAGAGGCAGAGTTGATATTTGTCACTGTACAGCTGCTGGCTGTAGGGGCCACTGTGGTGTGCTGTCCAGACCCCTTCAGTGAAGGACCTATTGTTCTAGATGCTGGAGGTGCTTCAGGCCAAGAGCCTTCAGTTCTCAGCCCCTTTCAGGGACTGCTTCAGTAGCAGAGAGCTGCCTCTGCCAAGGGCAAGACCATTCCTGCATTTAGTGAGTGATCCGTGTTGGGGTGGCTGGCCAGGTCATCTCAGCCCCATGGGAGACAATTATGAAGGGCCACCTCGGCTCCTGAGCTTCCTGTGGGGTCAGCTGAGGCTGTCCCTGGGCCTGTTCTGCAGCTGAACTTCCTGCCCTGCCCACCTTTCCCCCTACCTTTTTGTTTGATTTGTTTGAATTTTGAAATAATTATAGATTCACAAGAAGTTGCGAAGATAGTATAGAAAGAGCCTCTGTATCGTTTACCGAGGTCTTCAAGGTAGTTATCTTACATATTTATAAGACGATATCGAACCCAGGAAATTGACATTGGTATAGGGTATATGTAGAGTTCTGTGTCATTTCTTCACATATGAAGATTCGGGTCACCACCACCGCAGTCAAAATGGAGATTCCATCACCACAAAGGTCTTTCTGCTGCCCCCTTTTTTGCTCTGCCCATTCATGTTCCCTTTCTTTCTCTTTCACAGGTACTGACTGATTAAGAAGCACTCTTGGGAGGAGATATATTTATACATATAGTTATGACTGATTCACGTTGCTATATGGGAGAAACCAACACAACATTGTAAAGTAATTATCCTCCAATTTAAAAAAAAAAAAAAAGAAAGAAATGCTCTTAATAAACATGCTGTATTTCCATGCAAGTTGGTAAAAAGCTACCAACCCAAGCTCCTGAGGGCCCCACTCCCTGAACTGCCTCCCCAATTCCTTCCTTGGGACCTCCTGGACCTTTTTATGGTCCAGTAATTAGAGGGGTCATGTCCAGCCTATTGTTGTTCAGTCGCTCAGCTGCATCCAACTCTTTGCAACCCCTTGGACTGCAGCACGCCAGACCTCCCTGTCTTCACTATCTCCCAGAATTTGCTCAAACTCATGTCCATTGAGTCAGTGATGCCATCCAACCTCTTCATCCTCTGTAATTCTCTTGTCCTCCTGCCCTTAGTCTTTCCCAGCATTGGGGTCTTTTCCAATGTCCAGTCTAGCACATTCATATTCTAGGATTCTGTGCTGGTGCTCAGGCCTAGTTCCTGCTGACTGGTATCTGACTGCCCATATAATACCTATTATTCAGTCTTAAATATTTGCTGGCCTACTGAAGCCAAGTGGGTAGCAGAAATGTCTAAAGAAGCCTGGAGCGGGTAGAGTGCGGTGACAAGCAAAGAATGTTTGCTCCATCTTACAGGGCCAGTGGTTACTTAGGCCCAGACAACTGTCTTAACCATGCAGGCTCAGACTTGTTTAATTAGTCAGAGAAGGGACAGAAGTAAGGTTGTTTTTTTTTTTTTTTTGCTAAATAATTCAAATTTTAGATGATACCCACCAATATGACTTTATAAAAATGCTGTCTGGGTGACATAAAACATCTGGCCTATAGATATCAGTCTGTGGGCTTTGTGGCAAGATCTATCTGGTCCACATGGTCCTAGGAGGCCAACTCCAGTAGGGTGTTTGGTAGCTTGGCTGGATTTTCTCATTTCTGCCTGATATGACATCTGTGGATATGTGGAAACACTTCAGTTTATGCCCCAACTCATATTACCAGGCTGGGATCAAGGAGTTTAACCTAAAACCCATCTCAGAAGGGCACTGCATCCACTGAGGAGTGTGCCACTGACCCAGCCTGCCTTAAGCTACTCATCTCTTTCAGATAGCTTCGCCCACTGTCGCAGCAGTGGTCACACATAGACAGCTCAAGAACTCAGCTGTACATTTGTTTCGAACTGCAAAACTGAATAACCCAGAGCTTTGAAACTGTGCCAGATACTTTGATTTTAAATGAAGATGAGCTCTCCAGATGCTCTTGCCTACACATATTCTTCATATTGCATATTCGTATCTCCACTGATGTATCTATTTTTTAAAGTTTTTCTTTTATTCTTGAGTAATTTGCCCTTAAAGAGCAAGGTTTTAAGAGGCTTTAGGCAATGTGTATTTTTTCCCTCCAAATTCTCAGTCCAGATTTACAGGAATATATTTCTTGAAGACGACAGGTCAAAGAAAATTCTAGAATTACTGGCAGAAGTTGGGCCCAATAAATTTAAAACGCAAGCATAAAGAGAGTTCCGGGGGCTTATAGCTATTTATGTGCATCAAATTGTCTTTAAAACTGAAGTAGCTGCCATAAACAGCGACTTAAATGATGAAAGATTAATTCTCTTAACTAAAGGTATATTGTTTTTCAAATTTACCTTTTGGAGAGAAGTGGAGTAACTTTAGATATAAAGACTACTGTTTTGGCAGTGAGCAAACATTCCCTGTAAGAACAGGTAAGGGCCAAGCCCTGAGAGGAAGCCTCCAGGGGTACCCCATGGCCTGTGCACTGACTGGGGAAATTTCAGCCAGGATCCCCGAGTAACGGAGTGGTGCCCCCCTAGGGTGTTTCCAGACTTCTTCCAAAAACATATGTATATTGAATCACTTTGCTGTACACCTCACACTAATACAACATTGTAAGTCAACTGTATTTCAACATAAAAACAAAAATTATATTAAAAATAAACCCCTCCTACCATAAACTGTAAAGCTGTTCCCTGCTTATTCCAAAGTCATCCTATTACTAAAAGGAAAAAAATTTGAACTCTTCAGCAAGACATAAAAATGCCCCTGACAACCTGGTCCTGACCCCCTCTCCACTCTTATCTCTCCTTGCTCTCTGGGCGAGAGCACTCTGGGACCTCTTATAATTCCAGTTGTTCTGCCTCAGGACTTCATGACCCCTAAAAGCCCATGCCCTACTACCATCGCCTTGGGGATTTGAATGTCAATATATTTGAATTTATTAGAATATATTTGCATTTGAATTTTGGGTGCACACAAATATTCAGACCACAGCAGCCCCCTGCCCAGGTACCCAAGTAGGCACCTGGGCAATACAGAAACACTCTATCAGCCTCCGTATTCCTACCCTTTGTGTGCCTAGTTTCCTCTGCCAAGAATACCCACTCTGCCATCTTTCCCTCCCACTTCCAAGATCAGTCTTCTCTAGTCACCACTAAAGACAATTCAAATATTGCTTTCTTCATGCTTCTTTGACCCATTTCAGAGCTATACTGATTTCTCCTTTATTTCTGCATTCTGTCTATCTAATCCTCAAATCCCTCAGGGGAAAAAGAAAAAAAAAAACAAAACCTGTTACTCAGGTTGTCTTGAATTTCTTGGTGGAGTCCTCAGTGAATGTGTCACTGGGTTTCCCACTCAGTACTGGACATGGCAGGACTTCCCAGGTGGCTCCCTGGTGAAGAACTTGCCTGCCAATGCAGGTGACACTGGAGATGTGGATTCGATCCTTAGGTTGGGAAGATCCCCTGGAGAAGGGCACGGCAACCCACTCCAGTATTCTTGCCTGGAGAATTCCATGGACAGAGGAGCCTGGTGGGTTACAGTCCATGGGGTCACAAAGAGCCAGACACGACTGAGCATGCATGCAGTGGATATGGCAGGGGGACAGAGCAATCATTCCAATATCTCCTAACATCATCACTCTGCTCTCAGGGCCTTCCAGCAAACCTATAAAATGGCACCACCCAGTACCCATAAATGAAACTGACTGTCAACCATGGATACCAGGACCTGAAGCTAAGTAAGTAATTCAAGACAACTCACTCTTCCTTCAGAATGTTTCCCGGGTTATTGGAAGAGACCCGGGAGCAATGGTGCAGGGCCTAGTTATTATTCTTTCCCTGATCCAGCACTGGAGCCACGGATGCCAGTGTTGGCACCTTTCCTGGCAGAACAAAGTCCTTCTTTCAGATTGTTCTCACCGAGTGGAATGCTGGAATCAGCTTTTACCAGTTCATGGGGGTGAGTTGGTGGTCACATTTTTAGGAATTGTGTGAGCTAGTTATTAAACATAGGCATTATTGAAAATTAAATGATATCACCTTAAAATTAAATGCATTATATTAAAAACAAATCTAATCAAGACAAAACTCATCACTTCACAATTATTTCATAACATTTCATTACTCTCTATGCTCTTGAGGTTATTTATGTCTATTGAATCTGTCTGGTGAAAAACTACATAACAGTAGACTACTGTGCCTTTCTTCCCAGTGCTACTTTCTGTCACCCTGGTAGCTTGAAATTGGCCATGAGGGGGGTGGTATTTACACCACAGAAATCAGCAAATACTACGGTTCACTGCTTCCCTTCTCCCTATCACCAAGAGCAGTTGTTCAATATTTAATAGCACTGCACACAGTCCTTGCCAATCCACCTTAACAGAACACAACCAAGAGGCTGGAGTGGTCACCCTTTTCTAACCATCCTCCATAGCGTCCCATGGCTATGTCGCTGATCAGCCTCCCAAGTCTTACAAGTTGGGAGTGAACAGGTCACTGGCGGTGTAGAGTACAATGCTTAAGGGCTGCACTTTCAATCATGTTGGTGAACTGAGAGTTAAGGACTCATTTGCTCAAGACTGATCTCCCTACAAGCTGGCCTCCAAGAAAAGGATCTGGCTTCCTGCAAAGCTCTGCAAGAGTTCTTACCCAATGTTAAGGCAATCAATTCTATTCATCCTGAAGGTCTGGAACTCAGACACTTGATCATGCCAGGAGAGAGGCCAGTGCTCCCTGCAGCCACAAACACTAAGCCAGCAGGATTAGGCTGGAGCCAAGGTTCTGACATATATGTCTACTGTACCCTGGCTCCTGATTACACCAGGGGAGGAGCTAATGCTTTGCTCATCAGGTGACTTAAAAATCCCACAGTCCAAGGGCCCTGCAAGAAGGTTTATGTGCTTCCCCGGAATGTGAAATGGCAATCCAGTAATTACACATCTGCTTCTGCTGCTGTCTCTGTTCCCCCAGGACTTCAGCTCCAGTCTTTGTGCTGAGAATCCTGCTTTTCCTTGTTTATTAGACCCTTTCAGAGTGATTTATACATATATCACTTTATCTATTTATTTACCTGCTTCATTTTCCTTGGAGGCAGGGAACCATTTCATTCATCTAAGAACATTTATGAGGCACCTACTCTAGGCTAAATACCATGGTAGGCTCTGTACATGGTGATGAATCAAGCAGACCTCATGAAAAGTCAGTAAGTAGTGAATTCTACCAGGTGACAGACTTAATTTTTCTTGGCTCTAAAATCACTGCAGATGGTGACTGCAGCCATGAAATTAAAAGACACTTTTTCCTTGGAAGAAAAGCTGTGACAGACCTAGACAGCATACTAAAAAGCAGAGATGTTACTTTGCTGACAAAGGTCCATATAGTTAAAGCTATGCTTTTTCCAGTAGTCATGTACGGATGTGAGAGTTGGACCATAAAGGAGGTTTAGCGCCGAAGAATTGATGCTTTTGAAATGTGGAGATTTCAAAATGCTGGAGAAGACTTGAGAGTCCCTTGGACTACAAGGAGAGCAAACCAATCAATCCTAAAGGAAGTCAACCCTGAATATTCATTGGAAGGACTGATGCTGAAGCTGAAGCTCCAATACTTTAACCACCTGCAGCTTACTCATTGGAAAAGACCCTGATGCTGGGAAAGATTGAAGGCAGGAGGAGAATGAGGTGACAGAGGATGAGATGGTTGGATGGCATCACTGACTCAATAGACATGAGTTGGAGCAAGCTCCAGGAGGTGGTGAAGGACGGGGAAACCTGGCGTGCTGCAGTCCATGGAGTCGCAGAGTCAGACACGACTTAGCTATTGAATAACAGCAACCAGGTGACAAAAGCTCACCGCAGCGCAGTGATTCTTTGTACTCTCACCTGCTTCTCCCATATTTGGGTTTAGCTAGCCCTAGTTCTGTGTGTGTGTGTGTGTGTGTGTGTGCGCGCGCGCGCATGCGTGTGCATGATTTTTCTCTCGATTGTCCTCTTAGCCTTTCATTCTCTACCTTCTTATTTATTTTATAAACCAAGTGAAGCTAGACTAGATAAATGATCCCTCGGTCTAGGCTTCTCTTTATTGCCTCATGCCCTTGCCATTCTTAAGTTTCAAAACTCTGCTTCAGAAACCAGCAGCTAAATTCCCAAGTAAGAAAATCTGTCGCTATTCCAGAGCCTCAAGAATGGTTATCAGCCTACTCAACTCAGAAGAGGAAGCGAGGTTTGGATCAGGTCTCTGAAATCACCTTCTATTTCCAGCAAAGGGAATTCCCCCACAAGTGGAAAATGTGTGTGACCTCTCTCAGGGACTCTCTTAAATTCCAGGCCCAGGCAAGGCATTTCAGCTCCTGGCCTTCAGAAATACCCTCAGCAGGGCTGCTCCTTTGGTGGCCCTTAAGCACAGCTGGCCTCCTTAGGAAGTAGTTCTACCAAGGTCAAGTCCAAGATCCAATTAGGGCAGAAAGACTGAAGTAACAGTGCCTCAGACGTCTTCAGCTGCCCAGTGTGCGGCACCTTGAATATAGGCGAGGCCCCATATACATATCCATACAGATATAGAATGTTCACCAAATCAGTTGAACGCATTTGTTTATGCAAAAATAGTTACTTTGACATCAATGTTGATATGCAAGAGCTAAGAGACAGCTTCCCTTGGCTTAACCCTGCATTCTAAGGAAAACAGAGATTGTCATACTGAGTGAAGTTAGAGAAAGACAAATATATGATATCATATATACGTGGAATCTAGAAAATGGTACAAATGAACTTATTAAACAAAACAGAAATAGAGTCAAAGAAGTAGAAAACAAATGTTTAGCAAGGGGGAACTGGGGGAGGGATAAATTAGGAGATTGGGATCGACATATACACACTACTGTATGTGACATAAATAATAATAACCTACTATATAGCAAGGGCTTCCCTGATAGCTCATTTGGTAAAGAATCTGCCTGAAATGCAGGAGACTCCGGTTCAATTCCTGAGTTGGGAAGATCCACTGGAGAAGGGATAGACTACCCATTCCAGTATTCTTGGGCTTCCCTTGTGGCTCAGTTAGTAAAGAATTTGCCTGCAATGTGGAAGACCTGAGTTTGATCCCTGGGTTGGGAAGACCCTCTGGAGAAGGGAAAGGCTACCCACTCCAGTATTCGGGCCTGGAGAATTCCTTGGACTGTATACTCCATGGGGTTGCAAGAGTTGGACACTACTGAGTGACTTTGACTTTCACTGTATAGCAAAGGGAATTCTACTCTGTACGCAGTAATGACTTATATGGGAAAAGAATCTGAAAAAGAAGGGATATATGAACATGTATAACTGATTTACTTTGCTGTACAGCAGAAACTAACACAACATTGTAAATCAACGATACTCCAGTGAAAATTAAAAAGCAAAATAAAACAAAACCCCAAACTGTATCAGTTCATTAAATAAACTTTACACAAAGCACACTGTTAGATGCTATGTAGACTGATGAGATATGGCACCTGGCACCAGGCATTTTGCATCTAAGGAAATAACATGAAATGACACAGCTGAAAATTTAAGTTCAATATTAATTTCTACAAATGTCTTGACAGTATCGACTGCTTTGCAACAATAAACAGTGTTTGCATAATTAAATAGCATTTTCACAAGAATGATGTCCCCATCATACTCTGTTTCTAAACTATATGTTTATAATAGAACTGTAAGGGTAGAGGTCAGATTTTCCACTTGGAAACTGCTTTGTCTTTATGGAGAATCTTTGAAATAATTTCCTTTGGATTGTTGGAT
Organism: Bos indicus x Bos taurus; assembly: GCF_003369695.1. Taxonomy (NCBI): domain Eukaryota; kingdom Metazoa; phylum Chordata; class Mammalia; order Artiodactyla; family Bovidae; genus Bos; species Bos indicus x Bos taurus. The sequence goes on from NC_040095.1 coordinate 31,825,955, forward strand.
TCTAGAGGGCAACTGGGCTTCCTAGGTGGTCCAGTGGTAAAGAATCTGCTTGCCAATACAGCAGACCCAGGTTTGATCCCTGGGTCAGGAAGATTTCCTGGAGAAGGGAATGGCTCCCCACTCCAGTATTCTTGCCTGGAGAATTTCATGGACAGAGGTGCCTGGCGGGCTATAGTTTATGGGGTTGCAGAGAGTTAGACATGATTGAGTGACTAAAACAGCAAAAACAGAGGGCATGTATTGCCCTTTTCTAACTAACCAGACTAAGCTATCTCTCTCTATCAATTCGTCCACCTGGCATTACTTCATATTATTTGGTTAACAGAAGTTTTCTGAAGTTTAACAATTGTACAGGTAAGGATGTCAAGGGATATTTTCAGGTTAATTGGATACTTGGTTTAACAACCTGAAATAAACTGGTAGTCAATACAATACCTCTTTAATTTTCACTGATTTTTCAATAAACTCTGGCAAAGAAGTAAAGACGCTTTCAAAGATATAACTGAACTATGTATCTTTAAGAAAACATGGGGAGCTAGATAATGTATTTATTCACTGAGTATGGCCCGAGGGGCTGAGGGAAGAATCCTCTGAGTCACCAAAATGTCCATACCAGCTGGTGCTGGAGAATAGACATTGTACCAGTAGAGATTTATTCATTTGGATGAATCATGGTCCTCTATCAAAATGCATATACCCCTGAGGGAGCTGTCAGATTCAGAAGACTCAGCTGGGCAAACACTTCAGCATAAATTATTTTATGATTTTTGCATGGGCCATCAGTTTGGGGCACATGCAAATAGGTTTTTAGGTGGAAGTTCCAAAGTCTGGAGCTCTTTTGGGAGGCTGGGCCTGTTAGGAATGCAGAGGGATTCTCTGGCGGCAGGCACAGTACAGCGAGGGGCGGGAGGCGTGTGTAGTGGGTAAGAAACAAGAGAGGGGGGGTCTCAGAGAGAGAGCTGTGGAAGATTCACATGCTGAAACAACCTTACCAACTGCACAATTCTCCTTGGTGAGCACATCTGATATTTACTGCAATGGTCTTGACATGATTTCTCATCTGGGGGAAGATGGCGGACACTGGAGGATGGTGGGAAGTAACAGTTCTCAAGGCCCATCCTTCTTCCCTTCAGCTGCAGCTACAAGTACATCTAGTGGTGATGACAGTGAAACAATTCAAAAGCTAAAGATCCTACCCGCTGGTTCTGGAGGAGAAAACTAGTCTAGGAAACAGCAGAACACAGTCCATGAGAGCAATTTGCCTCCAATAGGGTCAAAAGTTCACTTCCTGACCAGAGTTGCTGCCACTCCTTTGACCTAACTCGGAAGGTCTGCTCTGTTTCTGGGCATCCCAAGTACTGTCAACAGCTTGCACAGCTCCTACAGACAACCTCTGACCATGTTACAGCTGTTTTCTTGCTTGCCAATTCCCTTAAACTTGCAAGGTTCTCTATTCTTTTAAATCAGGGCTGGAAGCTATAGCTAATGTGGATGCTTCAGGCCAAGTGTTTCTCATTTTGATTGCAGAACTGTACATTTGCCTAATGCGGAATGCATCACACAGAGTTCCCTTTTAGAGCTTGTGAGGTGGGTGGCCAAAGGGGAGTTCTCTTCTACTCAGATTTTACTGTGCTTACTGAAAAACAAGCTGCTAGGCTTACAGCAAGGAAATCTGCCATGGTCTCTGCAACACACACACAGCTGTCTAAGGAAATCCAACGGGGAAGGCAAGGAGTCATTTCACTCTCATACTCCCTGAGAAGAGTCTTGCCAGTTCTAGGCACACATACTGGGTTTCTGATCCTACAAACCCATGAGAAGTCAGTGGTTGGAATGTCAATGCATGTACTTACTGTTACAAGCAACACTCCTTCTTAATATCAAGATTGCCTACTTTTAATGCTGGTGTATAGTTGCATTCCCCACAGCAGAGTTTAAGTAGCAAAAACCCAGGGATAATTGGTCCTAACAGAAAACTTCTTGGCATTCTGTAGCTGGTTTGCAATCTGAATATGTGGCAAAATCTGATGCTCTGTGGTTGTTTTCAGGGGAATAGAAGCTCTCGAATATTGAATTTGCGTTTCCATTTCCCTGATCACATCTCTATTGTGCTGCCAATAGAGCAGTCTCCCCCACACTATAAGTAAATATGCAAAGGAAGGGAAAAAATGAAAAAAGCATCATATTTAGTAGCTAAGCAGAAAACTCTAGTCTTAGAAACTTTCCTCACAGAAACATCTCTCCTTCCTTTCGGACTCTAATCTTAAACCGTTTTAAATGGTGACAGGCTTTTTGGGGATCTTTCTTTTTTTATTATTTTGAAGCATTATGTGTTAAAATAGAAGTTGTCTATGGCTTGTTACTTTAAGTGCTTGGCTGTGTGTTCAGAAAAGCATAGCCAGCTGTAATTGAAGGCTGAGGATGATTGCTTCTTATTTATTCTCACCATCTTTTTGTGTGCTTCCCTCATCCTTTTCAGGGAAGCTAGGATGATGCCAGGCATGCAGCAGGCTCTCAATAAACACTGACCAATGAATGAGTGAAATAATTGGTTACTGCTGCCTTTCCCTCTCCCAACTTCCCACTGACCTCCTGTTGACCTCTAGGGGCCCAGAGCCATTCACCTCCAGCTGACTCTGAATTTCTCACCACCATCCCTCTCTACCTGAACTTCATGATCTTGGGTTTCATTGCATCTTGCCAAGTATTGGTACAAATCTAATGATTTGCTATGTTTAGATTATAATTTGGGGACTTGTTACATATTCTAGGAATAATAAATCAAAGGAATCATCTCCACCTTAAATTATACCTATTCATGAGTAGACTCTTAATCCTCTCATAGGTAGCACAAATGACCTTAAAATATTCAGGATGCACTGAAAGAGCCAAGTTAATACTAAAAGAAGTATACAAGTACACATATATGTGTGTATGTCTACATGTGTGTATATATACATACACACACACACACACATATATACGTGTACACACACAGAGAAAGAGAGACAGGGAGACTATAGACCATTTTTTAAAAAGCTGATGCAATAATTGATAGTTTAGAACTTTCACACTTATAAGGTAAAGCTCTAAATTGAGATATTTTGTCTCTTCTCACAGAACTATAAAATACTATGAAAACAATAAGAACAGATAACTCAGAAAAGAAGAAAGCAAAGGGAAACTTGTATAGAATTTTCTTTTTCTCAGTGAAGGGTAGTAACATGAAGACTGGAGTGTACCGAATAAACGAAGTTAATAAAACTGAAGTCTAAAGCCAATGAACCATAAGCATAATCCCAAAGCTAATGATGAGTTCACTTCTGAGGATCTTCAGAGGAAAAAACAGGATAATTGCAAAGCTTGAATAAGTTAAAAGGGCACATTCTTAACCCATACCTTTAGCTTCAATCCCCAGCAATATGCTAGAATGAATTGTTGGTTTCTGAGTACCCAGAAAGGAAACCATGGGTCACTTGGAACCAGCATGGATTCATTAAGAACAAATCATTATTGGAAATGCACTTCATTTCCCTTCATGAAAGGATTATCTGGCTGTTTAGGAGAATGTTGTTCATCAAATGTTTGTCAGTTTCAGTGAGGCGAGGGACATAGTCTCTCATGCTATGCTGTAAGTAAAAGCTATTCCTGTTTTCTGAATAATTATAAATATAAGTGAATTCATAGATGGTTAAACAAATGACCCAATAAGTGAATTACAGAATTCTAAACAGCCTGGGTCATGATTTTCAAGGGCAGGTTGCAAGGTTTTGAATTTGGTTTTGCAATAAAGGCTTTGGTAGAAGAGCCCCTGTAAAGTGGGGGGACATGAATATGGATTTATCAAGTCCATAGATGAAAAATAATTGGTAATTCTGTTCTGGAGGAAAAAAGAAGGACAGGGTTTCCAATCTAACAGATATCATTAGATTCACCTAATGGACTGAAATGAACTAAAATTTTCCAAAATTGTTTGGAGAAAAGGTAAAGTTCCCAGTTTGCAATTCTTTTCCAAAAGTACCCCTTTACCAGCCTGCATCACTGCCTGACATTTCACTGGCAAAGCCTGTGCTCAAACTTCTCTGACTCCCTGGAAGCTGCATCAGTAGGATCTGACTCCAAGCATCATTTTGATTTCAAAAATGAGATTCAAAGCAGACAGCAAATTATCATGATTTTTGAGATTCAAAGCAGACAGCAAATTATGATTTTAAACAATACACATGTGAACACTGAAAACCTTACTCTCTCTCTCACTCAGTCCTCTCTGGCAAAGACAGATATCTATGCAAAGAGAGAAGACAAGTGCATTCACATCTTGGAAGATTGTCCCTGAGCCAGTGGGTTACCCTCCTGGGAGATTAAAACTCACAGTCAGGGGTAGACATATAACCACAGGTATGACGGAGACGGAGGTGGGGTAGGCTGGGAAGAAGAGATGATGGTGGGCAGAGAACATGGTCCAGCCCCAGGGAAAGGCACGTGGCCCCACTTGTCTAAGCATCTCATCATGTTCTTTAATTAGCTGTGGTCTTCCTGTGCCAGGGAATGGATTTATGGGAACAAATCTGTTTCTTTAAAAAAAAAAAAGGCAGCAAAACATATCCCCCAGAGTTCACATTCCCAAATAAAAAGAGAAGGGAGCAAAACCTTTGCCACTAAACAGGAAGACCAGGCAGTTGTGTTTGCACAAGGTTCCCAGGGAGGAAGGGGGAGGGGGTGGACTAGTGATAAGATCACAGCTTCCAGCCACTGAGTGGCCCACCCTGACCCTCTGGTCTTGGGAGTTTTGGAGCAGAATTCAGATCCCTTCTGGCTTTGACAAGGGAAAACAAAACAAAACCAAAAACAGAAAGGGGCAGAGAAAAAGAAAACTTTCCCAAGTTACTGATCTCCTTTTCCCCTCATTCCTTCTGTCTTGAGTCCATGCGTCCTCCTGTGACGATGCTTAATTTGGAAGAGGAGGAGACCATTTTAGTATGAGCCCTAAATATTTCAGTTTCTGCAGCCTCCCAGCCTTAGACCATGCTCAGAAGAGCACGTTGCCTTCCTGGGGTTTGTTTCTTGCTTTTGATTTCATTTGTTTTGAAATGATATCCATGTTTTCCAGTGTATTCCAAATAAAAGCAACCCTCTTTTAAAATGCTTACTGCCAAACTTACAAACATCTGATAAGAAAAAAAGAAGCCTGTGTGGAGTTAATTTACTCAGGAAGCCCATTTTTTTCCAGTGTGTTATCACTTTGAGGTTTAGTATTAGACAAGGTGTCCCTCAAGGATCAGACAGCAACTCAATATGTTGACCCTCTTCCCTTTTCATGTTATTTATAAACCATTTCTCCAACAAATTTATCTGCGATACCCAATGCCACGTGTTCGAGCTTTTTTTAGTCAGACATTTTGCACCTTCATTCAGCTTTGGCTGGAATCCCAGCGCTCTGGCTCAGACGAACTTTATGGCCTGACAAGAAGGGCCCTTTGAGGTCAGTGGGGCCTTGGGAAAGAAGGGTGAGGATCTCTGCCACTAGGGAGAGACACGTGGCAGGCACTGACGGCCTGAGGGGTAACTCTGCTCTTACATTTGGATTTCATGGTGCTTTCTTGAGAATGACCTGTACAAAATACAGCAACAAAAGCAGAACACTGATGAAGTAAGACAAGTGGGCTTTCAGAGTGACTGTCTCTCCTAAAAGCACGGTGACAGGCCCAGGGTGTTCATCTTTTAGATATCTGAGTCCAGCTGTCCTATTTTATCACTGAGTCAATCAAAAAGTTAAACCCATTTCTTGGGAAACAAGCTTTCTGTTGCCATACAGCCCATTACTGTTGGAGGCAGCCAAAAAGCTTCCTATCCTAGTACATATACACAATGGAGTATTACTCAGCCATTAAAAAGAATACATTTGAATCAGTTCTAATGAGGTGGATGAAACTGGAGCCTATTATACAGAGTGAAGTAAGCCAGAAAGAAAAACACCAATACAGTATACTAACACATATATATGGAATTTAGAAAGATGGTAACAATAACCCTGTATGAGACAGCAAAAGAGACACTGATGTATAGAACAGTCTTTTGGACTCTGTGGGAGAGGGAGAGGGTGGGATGAGTTGGGAGAATGGCATTGAAACATGTATAATATCATATATGAAACGAGTCATCAGTCCAGGTTCCATCCAGGATACAGGATGCTTGGCACGACCCAGAGGGATGGTACGGGGAGGGAGGAGGGAGGAGGGTTCAGGATGGGGAGCACATGTATACCTGTGGCGGATTCATTTTGATATATGGCAAAACCAATACAATATTGTAAAGTTAAAAAATAAAATAACATAAAAAAAAGCTTCCTGCCCTCCAACTGGCACATCTCTTCTGTTCTTCTAAACGTTTTTGCTGAAAATTCTTAAGTTGAAAGGAAGAGAAATAGGCTGGGGTGTATTGGGAGGGGAGCAAAGTGGGATCAGAAGAAGGCAGAGGAGAAGGAAGAAACGAAATATGATCAATATTTCACCAAACCATATGACTGTCGGGTTCTCTTCCTTTAGTTTCATAACAATAAGAGCTTATATCTATTGAGTGTTTATGTGCTAGAGAGGTTTTAAGTTCTTACATGTATTAACTGATTTAATGTTCACAATAACCCTGTATGTTAGGCACTGTTATTGTCGCCCTTACATGAGGAAACTGAGGCACAGAGAGGTGAAGTAACTTCACTGAGGTCACACAGCATACAGGTGCTAGAAGCTCTTGTGCTTAGTGGCTCGGTTGTGTCTGACTCTTTGCGACCCTTTGGACTGTAGCCTGCCAGTCTCCTCTGTCCATGGGATTTCCCAGGCAAAAATCCTGGAGTGGGTTTCCTCCTCCAGGGGATCTCCCCAATCCAGGGATTGAACCCTCATCTTCTGCATCCCTCACCTTGCAGGAGATCAAATGCACTCTGTTCTCTGCACAGTCTGCTCGACGGGCTCCATATTACACAACCCCCGTGACACAGGGCAGGTTAGGTCCGCGAGCTTATCTAGACACAGCATCCCCTCCCTTTCAACCTTACTGACCACTCTCCACCTTTCTTTTCAAGTTCGTGACAGCACAAATGAAGATACAGCTCAGAGAGCTAGAAAGACTGTGAGGAATCCTTCAGATGAGCCTGTTCAACTGACTGTATGCAACAGAATTCTGGTTTTACACGGCTCACTTTGGTTTACTCACCCCGACAAAGTAACAAAGTTTTAAAGTGGCAGGACAGCAGGGAACTGGAGTCCACGTCCTAAGTATTGTTCTTTTCACACTATAATTCTCTTATCTACCCAGAGCTGTATTTTCTATCATTGCAGGGGAAAAGGCAGTTCAGGGTGGGTGGGTGTGTACATACACATACCTTCCAGTTAAGATGTTAAATAGATTGACAGCATTCCAATAATAGTGGTATACAAGGGACAGAAAAATGAGTCAAATGAAATCTACTGTTTTGTCCCTTAAGAAAAATATTGATAAAAAGATCACTTACCAAGATATTCACAATCAAGGTTAAAGAGTGGAAAACCACCACTACAAAAAGGGTACATTCATGCTGATATAGCACTCATGCAGGATCCTATGGGAGCTGGATGGACACACACACACACACACACACACACACACACAGTTTCTATCAGTGTTTGACCTCTGAGTTCCGCTCTGCTGGTTAATACAGACAACTATTTAGTTTCACTGAAGCCTGCAGGAGTATACTGTATCTGCCCTGTGATAGCCAATCTCAAATTTCCAACACTTTTGTGGCTTTTGCTGTCCTCACTTCCTCCCAAATTCACCCACCTGCCAAGTTCCTTTGCAAAATAATTCTAGATGCAAGAGTACTGACATGAGGAGCTGAAGATGGTGGAGGGATACACTGATTATTAAACATTCATTAAAGGAAAAGAATGAACTTACTATGAATACAGTAACATGAGATTATTTTTCTGGGCTCCAAAATCACTGCAGATGATGACTGCAGCCATGAAATTAAAAGACGCTTACTCCTTGGAAGGAAAGTTATGACCAACCTAGACTGCATATTAAAAAGCAGACATTACTTTGCCAACAAAGGTCTGTCTAGTCAGGGCTATGGTTTTTCCAGTGGTCATGTATGGATGTGGGAGTTGGACTGTGAAGAAAGCTGAGCACCGAAGAATTGATGCTCTTGAACTGTGGTGTTGGAGAAGACTCTTGAGAGTCCCTTGGACTGCAAGGAGATCCAACCAGTCCATTCTAAAGGAGATCAGTCCTGGGTGTTCATTGGAAGGACTGATGCTGAAGCTGAAACTCCAATCCTTTGGCCACCTCATGCGAAGAGCTGACTCATGTGAAAAGACCCTGATGCTGGGAGGGATTGGGGGCAGGAGGAGAAGGGGATGACAGAGGATGAGATGGTTGGATGGCATCACTGACTCGATGGACATGGGTTTGGGTGGACTCTGGGAGTTGGTGATGGACAGGGAGGCCTGGTGTGCTGCGGTTCATGGGGTCGCAAAGAGTCAGACACGACTGAGTGACTGAACTGAACTGAACATGAGATTTAATATAATTTACTATGGAAGTTACTGTGAATATTCACTGGGAGGACTAATGGTGAAACTCCAATACTGGGGCCACCTAATGCAAAGAGCCAGTTCATTGGAAAAGACCCTGATGCTGGGAAAGATTGAGGGCAGGAGGAGAAGGGGACGACAGAGGATGAGATGGTTGGATGGCATCATCAACTCAATGGACATGAGTTTGAGCAAGCTCTGGGAGATGGTGAAGGACAGGGAAGCCTGTCATGATGCAGTCCATGGCGTTGCAAATAGTCAGGCATGGCTTAGCAACCGAACAATAGCAACAACCATGAAAGTTATGATTTCTGTGTCATTAATCCAAGAACTAAACAAGCACTGCTTGCAGGTGGCGAGCACATTAAAGGAACATACAGGGGCTGACCATCAGCCAGACCTGGGTTCTGCTGTGACAAACCATAACCTCCTTGAGCTCTCTTGACTTCAGGTCCTCCTGGGTAAAGATGATTACCACATACACCTTCCAGGGTGTCTGTGGGATGCAGGGTGAGCACAGTTACCTAGGTGTTGCTTACACTTAATGCTGAGTTCATGTCTGTCCTTTTAATCTAGTGACTGGAGGTTTCTAAAGTGTAAGGATTTTTTAAAAATACCCTTCCTTTTTTTTTCAAAATTTAAAAAAATCCAAAGGTTTGGGGAGGTGGGGAGGAATCGACTCCTTTTGCAAGAAGTAGGATTTGAGTAAGTGATAGAAGGGAGGGGCCAAAGAATTAAAAATATCCCAAGGACAATCTTTGCCAGGTAGATTTCTGAAACCTGGGGGTGAGGAGGGGGAACACATAAATAGATGCCAGGGTCTTTATAAAGTTCTGCTCTGAACATAAGTCATGTGCACGCAGTGTCCCATAAGCTTGAGGCTATCCTAATGATTCCTCTCATAGCTGTGGTCTGTGGATATCTCCTAGGGGACTAGCCAGCTCAGACCAGCCAACCCCTGGTGGCTCCCATTTAAACATTTTGTTGCTTCTCAGCACCTCCACTAGAGGGCAGCAAGTGGAAGGGAGAGGATGTCCCAATGGATCAATGTCAGGGCTTGGCAGGAGCAGCTGTCAAGGTGGGGTGCCAAGTAATGGGGGTGGGGGGTGCAAAGGGGCAATTCAACTGAGTGGAAAAGATGAGAGCTTGAGTGATTAATGGTTTTCCATTTCTAAGTGAAGCCAGGGATGGAAGGAGAAAGAGCCCAGCACTAGAGGAAGCTGGAAGAAGGTTTTCCAAACCAGCTGATCTTCAGATTCATGTTTGGAGTTTTCCTAAAACACACACACACACACACACACACATAATATGAAAACAGATAAAACTCCAGGACATCACTCTTGGGCTTCTGCATCAGAATCTCTGGATATAGAGCTTATGAATCTGTATTTTTCAAAAAAAGTCCCAGCTTATTCTGTAACAGCCAGGGTTGGCCTCATTAGGGTGTCTAAGATCCCTTCCAACTCTGAGAAGACTAATTTCCCTGACATAAAATAAGCCTGAAGCAGCCTTCAAAATAACAGTAAACTTGTCTATCCCTCTAGTAATTTGTCTTCAGAGAAATAAGGGGCAGAAGTAACTGAAATTTCTAGAGTATGGATTGCAAGTTATGGTTTTCTGAGAGCTATGCAGACACAATCTCCCTTAACCTTTTACTCCTTACAACAAGCCTGTGTTCGGGCAGATTAAAAAGCCCCATGTACAGCTAGGGAAACCAAATCCCAGGGAGGCTGCCTTGTGGTGGCGAGTCTGGGAACCATGACTGTTGACTTCAGTTTACTCCAGCGCATGACTATTTCCAGTGTCTTTTCAATTCTGTTCTTTACCTTTATAAACAATATTTTCATCAAATGATTTCATTAAACTCTAAGAATGATTGATGGCCAAGCCCAAGGTATATGTGGAACAGGAACGGAGACAGGACTAAGAAAAAGCTATGATGGCAAGGGGGCTTCCCTTATGGCTCAGACAATAAAGAACCTGTCTGCAATGTAGGAGACCTGGGTTCAATTCGTGGGTTGGGAAGATCCCCTGGAGGAGAAAATGGAAACCCACTCCAGTATTCTTGCCTGGGATATCCCACGGACAGAGGAGCCTACAGGATACAGTCCACGGGGTCACAAAGAGTTGGACACAACTGGGTGACTAACATATACACACACGACAGCAAGGCCTTAGACCCATCTCCAGCCGTGTCTTTGGTGCTCCAGGAAGCAGGAGAATGGTCAGTGGTAGTCTGTGAGTGAGAAAGACGAAGGAGGGCGCAAGAATCAGGGGTCACACTTCTGCGGCTGGCCTGCCACAGGGGAGGGCAGAATGATTTCATAAGGGTCTTGTCTCAACCCAATTCACTCATCGCAGAAGCTCCTTTCTGCTCTTGACCACTCTGTCCTGAGGGTGCCACTCAGCCTGCACCTTCAGGTGTTTGAAATTTTGCAATGTTTCAAAACAGATTTTCAAATAGATTTCACCAACTAGGTTGCTTGCCATCAAAGGCTAACCTATGGAGGAACATATACTGAAGAAGGAGCCTGCATCTCGGCCCTGCTCCTGTTGATGACTATTGGAACTTTGGGAAAGTCATTTCACTTTTCTGGCCTGGGCTTCCTCCTTAATAAACAGAGAGGGTGTGTGCTGTAGCTTCTAGACAAGACCATGAGGACATGTTTAGTGTCAAATTATTTTTGAATAGATTCCTAACATTTAAGGGCTTCCCTGGTGGCTCAGACAGTAAAGAATTCATGCCATGCAGGAGACCTGGTCAGGAGGATCCCCTGGAGATGGGAATGGCTACCTACTCCAGTATTCTTGCCTGCAGAACTCCATGGACAGAGGAGCCTGGCGGCTACAGTCCATGGGGTCACAAAGAGTTGGACAGGACTGAACGATTAATACTTTCACTTACATTTAAAACAAGAGATTCAGATAAAAATATTTCAAGACCAACTTTTGGCTACACTCCAATGAAGAACAAATGGAATGGTTTTCCATAGCCCTTTCTACCTTCTAACACACTAGATAATTTAAGTATTATTTTTATAGCCTATCTTCTGCCTCACGCATCCACATACCTTCTTTAAAACACACACATGCAAACACATCCTGTTAAGGAAAGCTTGTGGTACAGGATGCTTTATATTTCTTGTTCACTGAAGCATTCTAAGCACCTATTAAGACTAGTGCCTGGCACATAATAAATGCTCAGAAAGTACTTACTTTTTTAAAACCCTCTTTAATTAGAGTTAATTTGCAATAAAAATATCTGTTGACTCAATTCCTAGTAATTTTATGAAAAGTACGGTTTTCTCAAGTGAAGGAATCTAAAGACAATAAGTATGATTTAGAGATATGAATATATCCAACAAATTCCTGATTTAAAAATCATAATACAGGCTTGGTTTTCACTGTGAGTCATTATATTAGGTCTGCTGATACATGTTTATGCTATATATAATATACACGGTTCTCATAAATACAATCAAATTGAGACTGAAGAAAAACAGTATTGGGGGAGTTTACACAAGAATTCTGAATGTACCACAAGATCCACTTGTCAATTGTTTGTTTCACTCATAATGCTTAAAAAACAGCATGGCATGCTATTCTAAACGCATGTGACCAACAGCTCAGTATGCAGAATGTTCCATATTGATGTGACCTTAAATGTGGAGACTGATTTCTCTGGTGGTAAAAGGCAGGTCTTAAGACTGATGAAAGGTAATCTTAGACCAATTACACTGATTTCAACAGCCAGCTTTACAGTTCCCATACTTCTTTTCCTAAATGCTCAGGGTTGTCTCCCAGTTCACTCCACCAGGCTCTAATTTTCAAAGCTGTAGAGGGAGAAGTGACAGGAAGCATTTGTCGGAAGCGCTCAGATGTGGCTGTTCTTGCAAAGGGATTTGTTAGCTGATGCTGAAGTTGTTGCATTCCCCATAAACAAGCATGAGCGGCAGGCTTTAAGACTGATCTTCCAAAACAAATGTGACTCAGCATCATTAGGGCAGTTCAGGCTCAAGCTAGCAACTCAGGCTCTAGTCAACCTGCATAGACCTCTGCAACAAGCAATAGCAAAAATTGCAGGCAAGCTGAAAGGGGGGAAATGCTTTAAGGTAAATGTGGCTTCATCAGACACACCAGTTTTTTTATATGGAGCTTCCTTGTTAATGACTATTTAATGCAGAACACTTTGGAATAAAGTTTGGAAATTCTGGTACTTTCATAATGGTCAAACTTGTCTCTATGGTACTAACAGGTAATTACTCAGAATTTATTTCTACTTAAATATACAATGTCAGATTTAGAGCTTAAAACAAGTATTCATGATTCTAGGAATGGTTCTTCTTGAATCAACAGACCTCATATGAATTAATTGAGGTTTATCTGAAGAATATACTCAAGATTGACCTTCCTGTATTTGTGGAAGGAATAGAGGAAGGAAATCTACATAATGAAATCTGGATTGGAGGGTTTGTCTTTATTTTTTTTGTTCTTGTTGTTTGATTGTTTGCTATCATTGGAGCAGGTATGATAAAAGGAAAAATAAGAAGTTGATAAGTTGTTAAGTCACTTCAGTCGTGTCCGACTCTGTGCAATCCCATAGACGGCAGCCCACTAGGCTCCCCCATCCCTGGGATTCTCCAGGCAAGAACACTGGAGTGGGTTGCCATTTCCTTCTCCAATGCATGAGAGTGAAAAGGGAAAGTGAAGTCGCTCAGTCGTGTCCAACTCCTAGTAACCCCATGGACTGTAGCCTACCAGGCTCCTCTGTCCATAGGATTTTCCAGGCAAGAATACTGGAGTGGGGTGCCATTGCCTTCTCCAAAATAAGAGGTGTCTAACTTCAATTAAGTTGCTCATTCAGAGTTCATACTCCTTTAAGTGTGCCCTAAAAATGATTACTACCTTAATCAGTGCTGACCATTGTCAGCATGCACTTTAAATACTCCTGGAAAAACTGCATGAATATATGTCACTGTATGAAGAAGCATTAGTCACAATTAGTTGAATGGTGTTATCACAGAGCTTGGACTATGCAGCCCAACTCGTTCTCTATGGTTTCGGTCAAAGGCAGCCCCTTCCTTCCTTGGGGTTCCCACAGCATTTTGTGCATATTATGTATATTCATTATGGGATGTTTTCTAGGATTGTTCTCTTTCGTCCAAGTCCTTTGTTTATTTGGCAAATCTTTAAGGCTCTCAAAGTTTATTATTTAAAAGTGTCCTTCACCTGGCTCAAAAAATCTTGGATGAACAAATAAACCAGTGAAAAGATAAGGGCTGCATTGTAACTATACACACACACACACACACACACACACACACACACTTTTTTCTTTCCCTTTAAAAGTCTACAAACATGCTTTGTCTAATCGGACCCTGCAACAGTCCTGAGCACTGTCAGGTCAACATGCACGCTCCTGATCTAGGGCAGTGGTTCTCAACTGAGTCATTTCCCACCTCCACCACTCCCTCTCCGCCCCTCACCCCCATCCCAGGGAACACTTAGCAATGTCTGGAAATGTTCTGGTTCTTAAGGTTGAGGGTGGAGGGTACCATCTAGTAGCTAGAGGTCACAATTCTGTTTAGAAAGCATGGAAAAATAACATACCAAAAATGTAGATTTTGGGAACCAACCTATGCATGTAAAAATTTTAATTCTATCAGTTTCAACTCTGTGACTGAGTTATTCAATTTCTCAGCTTGTTCCTTTCTCATCTTGAAAAGGCGATAATGATACCTTGCTCAGAAAGTCATCCATGAAAGCTAGATGAGCTGGCATGTTAAGTACTTGGCATAGTTACTAGTAAGAGTTAGGTTTTTAGTAAAGGTCAGTTTTCATTCCAATCCCAAAGAAAGGCAATGCCAAAGAATGCTCAAACTACTGCACAATTGCACTCATCTCACATGCTAGTAATGGAGAAGGAAATGGCAACCCACTCCAGTGTTCTTGCCTGGAGAATCCCGAGGACAGGGGAGCCTGGTGGGCTGCCGTCTATGGGGTCGCACAGAGTTGGACACGACTGAAGTGACTTAGCAGCAGCAGCAGCACATGCTAGTAAAGTAATGCTCAAAATTCTCCAAGCCAGGCTTCAGCAATATTTGAACCGTGAACTTCCTGATGTTCAAGCTGGTTTTAGAAAAGGCAGAGGAACCAGAGATCAAATTGCCAACATCTGCTGGATCATGAAAAAAGCAAGAGAGTTCCAGAAAAACATCTATTTCTGCTTTATTGACTATGCCAAAGCCTTTGACTGTGTGGATCACAATAAACTGTGGAAAATTGAAAAGAGATGGGAATTAAAAAAAAAAAAAAAGAGATGGGAATATCAGACCACCTGATCTGCCTCTTGAGAAACCTGTATGCAGGTCAGGAAGCAACAGTTAGAACTGGACATAAACAACAGACTGGTTCCAAATAGGAAAAGGAGTACATCAAGGCTGTATATTGTCACCCTGCTTATTTAACTTCTATGCAGAGCACATCATGAGAAACGCTGGGCTGGAAGAAACACAAGCTGGAATCAAGATTGCCGGGAGAAATCTCAATAACCTCAGATATGCAGATGACACCACCCTTATGGCAGAAAGTGAAGAGGAACTAAAAAGCCTCTTGATGAAAGTGAAAGTGGAGCGTGAAAAAGTTGGCTTAAAGCTCAACATTCAGAAAACTAAGATCATGGCATCTGGTCCCATCACTTCATGGGAAAATAGATGGGGAAACAGTGGAAACAATGTCAGACTTTATTTGTTTGGGCTCCAAAATCGCTGCAGATGGTGAGTGCAGCCATGAAATTAAAAGACGCTTACTCCTTGGAAGGAAGGTTATGACCAACCTAGACAGCATATTCAAAAGCAGAGACATTACTTTGTCAACAAAGGTCCATCTAGTCAAGGCTATGGTTTTTCCTGTGCTCATGTATGGATGTGAGAGTTGGACTGTGAAGAAGGTTGAGCACCGAAGAATTGATGCTTTGGAACTGTGGTGTTGGAGAAGACTCTTGAGAGTCCCTTGGACTTCAAGGAGATCCAACCAGTCCATTCTGAAGGAGATCAGCCCTGGGATTTCTTTGGAAGGAATGATGCTAAAGCTGAAACTCCAGTACTTTGGCCACCTCATGCGAAGAGTTGACTCATTGGAAAAGACTCTGATGCTGGGAGGGATTGGGGGCAGGAGGAGAAGGGGACGCCAGAGGATGAGATGGCTGGATGGCATCACTGACTCGATGGACGTGAGTCTGAGTGAACTCCGGGAGTTGGTGATGGACAGGGAGGCCTGGCGTGCTGCGATTCATGGGGTCGCAAAGAATTGGACACGACTGAGTGACTGAACTGAACTGAACTGAATCTCTTCTTCATTTCCTTCAAGTGGGGAAGAACAAGGACAATTAGATCGCTTTTCTAGAAAGTACTCTATGCCTATTGCAATTATCCCAAAGTAGAATGGGTTCCTGAGTCATACAGGTCTGGGGTTAAGGTCTTGGAGAGCAGAGCTGAACTGTCAAGGCACTCTGGTGCCTTGACACCACTATATTGAATCTAAATATAGCTTCACATCTTAATTTTGATTTCTACACAGTAAGTTTCCAGGTATGATTTTGTGTGAATCAATAGTTCAAATTTTTAAAAGGAAGAGAATCAGTGGATAAGAAGACTCCTAAGATGTCTTTGTTCTCTCTGTCCTCTGCATGTCTGTGTTGCTGGGATTGGCATTCACTAGAACATGCACGATCCTGCTGGAGATGCAGTTAGAAAAGATCCAAATGTGTTCTTTCACTATGCCCATGAAATCTGGGAATCATTTTGTAAGTTGTAGAAAGCTATTCAGTTGTAAAAAACAAAAGGGACTTCTAGGCCCCTCTTTATCGTTCTCTTATCACTGCAGTACTATGAGTTCCTGCTCACCCCACCCCCCAGCCAGGTATAATTTTCTCAAAGGTAAAAGTATAATTAACTTGCCAGTCCCTGGTAGCTCAGATGGTAAAAACTTTGAGAACAAAAATTTATGAGAACAAGAATCTTCCACTCATTGAAATTTTTTTTGTGTGTTACTCTTTTACGATAAAGGGTCATATTGTCAGAAAAGAAAACTGTATCAAGAAATTGTTTAGAAACAAATCTGTAATGTCTTTCTTGCCATTAGTGATCCTGCCTAATGGTATAACAGGAAATAAACATTGACCAATCACCAACTCTAAGGGGCTTCTCTGGTGGCTCAGAAAGAAAGAAAGAGAAGTTGCTCAGTCACATCCAACTCTTTATTTTTTTTTTCCTAATTTTATTTTATTTTTAAACTTTACATAATTGTATTAGTTTTGCCAAATATCAAAATGAATTGTGACGACAGTCACGTCCAACTCTTTAAAACTCCATGGACTGTAGCCTACCAGGCTCCTCCGTCCCTGGGTTGAGAAGATCTCAAGAGTTGGACACGACTTAGTGACAAAACCACCCAGACTTTGTGATTGGTGGTAGTGGTGATTTTGTCACTAAGTGCAAGATTCTTGTTCTCATAAACGTGGTTTCTCTTCCACTGATTTGTATGGACAAATTTTATTAGAAAAATGGTGCTGGTAAATCTATTTCCAGGGCAGGAATAGAGATGCAGATGTAGAAGACAGACTTGTGGGAATAGCTGGGGAAGGAGAGGGTGGGATGAATTGAGAGAGTACCATTGGCATAATACACTACCATGTGTGAAACAGGCAGCCAGTAGGAAGCTCTAGATGACACACACAGCCCAGCTCAGTGCTCAGCAGAAGCCAGCATAGCTGCTGCTGCTAAGTCACTTCAATCATGTCCGACTCTGTGCGACCCCAGAGACGGCAGCCCACCAGGCTCCCCTGTCCCTGGGATTCTCCAGGCAAGAACACTGGAGTGGGTTGCCATTTCCTTCTCCGATGCGTGAAAGTGAAAAGTGAAAGTGAAGTCGCTCAGTCGTGTCCGACTCTTAGTAATCCCATGGACTGCAGCCTACCAGGCTCCTCCGTCCATAGGATTTTCCAGGCAAGAGTACTGGAGTGGGGTGCCATTGCCTTCTCCGACTAACATAGCATTGTAAAGCAATTATTCTCCAATTAGAAAATATATTTAAAAATATTAATAGACTCATTTTAAAACACTTCTGATACAAATGTTATGAGAAAGTAGGACTCTTGGGAGGATAGAGAGAAATACAAGATAAGAGAAATATAAGCATTGTTTTATCATTGTCTCTGATTTTCAATAAATTAACAAATATTTTTTTGTCTCCACTCCTACCTCCCCCCAAAAAGAAAAATGGTGTAGGAACAATGTTACACCCAACACAAGTCCAAGGTACAAAATAGGGAACGTTAATCCTGTGAAAATGAGGAAAGTTTTAGTAAGGAGGTATAGACTTAGAAACAGGCAAAAAGTACATGGTATAAGAGTGAGTATGGTATAATTCTCTAGGCATATTAGCAGAGAGGGGAGACAGCTTTCCTTTACTTTAATGGTTTCTGCATTCATGGAGAATCCAGGAATGATAAGAAGAGAAAACCCAGAGTTGATTTCATAAGACAGTTCTTGCACTTCCTTAGAACAACATCGGGAGAGCCTTGTAGATATCAGGGCTGCACAGTATCACACAGTATTGTTCAGCGGCCCAGTAGGTACCTTTTACGGATTTTTTTCAAAAGAAGAGGTAGGCTCCTGTCTCCACAAACTTGGCTACTGAGTTAGCCTCAGGAAGAGATGCCCATTTGATTTGAGGAAAATTGCCCATACCTCATCATAAGTCTCATATATAAGTATATAGGATACTTATATCAAAGTGCTACATTAAACCGAATGAATCTGAAACCTAGAGAATTTACAGAAGGAGTTCAAGTAATTGCCTCTTGTCTCTTTGACATAATATAACTATGATTCTTGACCTAGGCTGAGCAAGTAAAACATGCAACTTCGAGACTTCGGCTGAAATCTCTGCAGAGGTGAGTACTACAGTTTGGTAAGCACCATGGGGATCCTGACACTTGTGAGGCCATATGCCGTGCACTATGGGCTCAGACTGCTTGGGCTGGACTCCTACTTTGGCCTTCGCCAGTTATGTAAGTTAGTTACATAATTATTGTTGGTGTCCTTACCTAATGCAGGTAATGATGGAACTTACCTCTTATTATTGCTTGGAGGGATTAACCAAGGTTACAAGCATGAAGTACTTAAAACTAGGTTCACGAAAATGCTTCAGTTATTATCACAGTGAACTGGTTTTAATTCATTCTCTCCATATCCCCGGTCTACCCAGTGACCAACTTGGGAAACTGGGTGGGCCTCACTCCTCTTGGCCTTGTATTTGCCATACACAAATGCTCAGAGAATGTTCACTGAAGTCAATGGACTCGCCCAGCACCACTCCCCGTATCAGCGTCAACTCACTCCAGACCCACTTGCTGGATTGATCAGATTCCATTTTATTGAAAGCATAAGAACCAGAGAACTAAGATTTGATCAAACGTCCTCTGAGCATTTATTGTTAAAACTATAACTATAGAACAGTGTCCAATCTCCTAAAAGTTTATACCATCCGGTCTTAGTTCTATTGTTGAAAGCACTTTTAACATTAGAATTCTCTTTTAGACAGTTTTCTGGATTTATTGTTAAAATTATCTTTAGCTTCCAAAACTTCATTGTGTAACTGAATTGCTCCTTTTAGGCATATATTGTTATAATTCAAATTCTTCATGTCTGTTTAGTTTGCATGTTTAAGGCCTCAGGATTTGTAGTTAGTCAACCTGAGGTCGATATGAGTTACCAGTTCTTGAGTACTTGGGGGCTTTTCCCGTGTCATCTCAGCAGGTGCTTTACTATTGTTACTTCCTTGATGGTTTTAAACAAGCTCTTTTCCTCCCATTTAACATATGAGAAAACTGAGGCTTAGAGAGTATAAGAAACTATAAAAGCCTTTGCAGCACATGTTGTCAGCGCTCTGCTGATGCAGAGCCCATATCCATATCTGTACAC
The DNA here is from genome assembly GCF_003369695.1 of Bos indicus x Bos taurus. NCBI lineage: Eukaryota > Metazoa > Chordata > Mammalia > Artiodactyla > Bovidae > Bos > Bos indicus x Bos taurus. The sequence continues at coordinate 31,845,510 of NC_040095.1, forward strand.
ATGAATTCCTTCTGTGCCTTCACTCTCAACACCAGGCACCTGTGTCTCTGTCATCTGGACCTGCGCTGGAAGAGCTGGGAGCCTCTAGGATTTGATGACCTCCCCTGGTCATCCCATGGTCAGTCCTTAACCACCAACTGAGGGCTGTTCTGGACAACCTGAAACACTACTTTAGAGGAGACTATACCAGATATCATATGGTTATCCAGCACTGGATATTCAATTCTTGCTTGTTTTTCTTTTTTTTTTTTTTTGAGCCTTTCCCTTGTCTCATTTCCCTACTCTTCAGTTTTCCCCTGGAATATTTTTCTAATAATCCACTTTCATTTAAACCCTTGTTTCAGCATCTGGCTTCTGGGGAACTCAAACTAAAAAATATATCACACCACTCATAAGTGACAGAACTGGGATTCAAACCTAGTTCTGACAAAGTTGGAGATCAGTGCTCTAAAATCCCTAATCTAGACTGCTTCTCCTGACAGTGGCAGAGAAGACAGAAGCAGGAATCAGAAGTGGCTGGTGCAGAGACTTGCTTACTGGTCCTACTCCCTAAGCATCTCTGTACGTTCTCCAAGTACCGGCCAAGGCCATCTGACCAGCCTCTCTCCTTTCCCCATGGGGAGTTCTTCCACAAGTCCCCTTTCCTCTCTGAGGGTCTAGGCCTCTGGTGATTGCTGCTATCTCCTGTGATAGCCAAGGGCAATAACATAGAACGGGAGGGACATCGTGTATAACCAAAGCAAATGCAGATCAAACTGGGCTCCTAGCAACTAATGCAGAAATCAGTCATCAGTCTACATGGTATTTACTGAATGCCAACCGACGGCTAAGCGACCGAAGCAGTCCCCTCACATCAACCTAGAATCTCAGTCTTTCCCTTCTACCTTCTGCTTTAAGGCATCTGTCAACTCTCCCCTCTGTCAAAGTCTTCTGACTTTGGGTTTACAGCAGCCTACTCTCAACCAACATGGTGGAGGGTGGTGGAGAAATCACCACCCTCCCAAATTTGATGGTTATGAAATAGTTTCACTTTGGATACATTTCACGTTAATGAAAGTGCTACATATTCTTTTCTCTTTAATAGTCTTCTATTTTTTCCTTAAAGTAAGATTTCAAGACTTAAAAATACAGGCTTTCAGTATTCATCCACAGAAACAAGACAAGACAGGTCACCCTAGGGAGTAGCCAGATTTTCACCTCTCACAACCATCATGGCTATACAAACACAAGTTTGACACGTATATATGGCCAGGGTATGCACAGGAGTTAATCTAGTTGATTTCTATTCCTCGATAGGAGCTTTCCAGGAAGTCAGGTTTAGTGATAGCTACAAAGGGAGAGAGAGCTAGTCAATCATGCCTATGAAATTCAGAGCAAACATCCAAAGACTATGGTGTTGGCATGGCTAACATGGAAGTCAGGCACAGTCACAAACCCATTTGGAAACTCAGCCTGGGCTGTCTAAGCACAGCACCTCAATACTTCACTGCATTCTGCACCCCAGAACCTTGTCTGGCCCAACTGTGCCCTGACACAGGGCAAGGCTCTTTGACTGGTTCCCCCAATTCCTGACTGCCCTCTCTTCACAACACATTCATTCATTGTTAGTTATTGTTAGAAAAAGCATGGAGCTTCTTTAATTTTTTATTTTAATACCCAAAACATTTTGGATTGGGGTATAGCCAATTAACAGTGTTGAGGTAGTTTCAGGTGAACAGCAAAGGGACTCAGCCATACATATAAGGCAGGTACTTCTTGCTTCAATCAAGGAAATAGCTGGGCCACTGGTTGGGCAGTGGAGGAGAAAGGAAGGTCCTGAATGTTAGGCAGCCAAAAGGTCCTTTCCTAAAAAATGAGCTCTCAGTTTGGGGGAAGCCACCAGTATTCTTGCTTGGGAAATCCCATGGACAGAGGAGCCTGGCGGGCTATAGTTCATGCAGTCACAAAAGAGTCAGACACAACTCAACAACAACAACAAAAGGCAAGGTAAACATCACCAATTCAATTTCCACTAATGTGAATCTATTAACATTGGGTTTGGCAAGAAGTTCATTCGGGTTTTTCCATAAGATCATATGGAAAACCTTGAATCGACTTTTTGGCCAACCCAATACTTGGTAACACATGACTGTCCACAAGTCAAATATTCTGAACATTATTTCTCCCACAAATTTGCAAGATTTTATTACTCTGCTGACAAAGGTCCATCTAGTCAAAGCTATGTTTTATCCAGCGGTCATGTATGGATGTGAGAGCTGGACCGTAAAGAAGACTGAGCACTGAAGAATTGATACTTTCGAACTATGGTGTTGGATAAGACTACTGAGAGTCCCTTGGACTGCAAGGAGATCAAACCAGTGAATCCTAAAGGAAATCAACTCTGAATATTCATTAGAAGGACTGATGCTGAAGCTCCAATACTATGGCCACCTGATGTGAAGAGCCGACTCACTGGAAAAGACCCCGAGGCTGGGAAAGACAGAAAGCAGGAGAAGGGGACAACAGAGGATAAGATGCTTGGATGGCATCACTGACTCAATGGACAAGAGTTTAAGCAAGCTCCAGGAGATGGTGAAGGATAGGGAAGCCTGGTGTGCTGTAGTCCAAGGGGTCACAAAGAGTTGGACATGACTGAGCGACTGGAGAACAACTAAAAAATTAGATTACACAAAATACAATTTTTTTTCCTATTCAGGGATGAAGACTGTAGGGTTTTCATCAAAATGACTGACAATTTTGAGAGTTTCATACTTTCAGATGAGCTGTCACTGGAAAACTGGAAAAACCTGATATTTCAGGGATGAGGCAGGGAAAACTGACCGGTTCTCCGTAAGATCGCTCATCAGGGTCTTTCGTAATCAAAAGTTCAGTGTCCAAAGGGGCAGAGACAATTTGGATCTGGAATCTGAAACCCTCATGACATCTCTCTGTCTGTCAATATTTGAGGCAATTTAATCAGGGAGGTGGGGCGCAGATAAAGGTGGTTCAGGGGTAGGTGCTGGTGACTGGTCTATTCCATGAAGGATGTTGGCCAGTGGCTGGTATATGGGGTACAGAGTTCAGTCACCTGGGAAAATGTTGGCAAGACTTAGACATGGCATCAGATGCCCAGGCATTGGTGGGTTGGGCAAAGTTCTGACTCTAGAGGCATCTGAAGTACAGAGCAAGAAAATGATTCTTCTGCCCACAAATCAGGGCTTTGGGTCAGACACAGGGAGGCTTGGGGCTTTCTGGAGAACAGTTTCTATAGCTGCACAGTTATTTCCAGACCCTTCCTACTGAAAAGGGGTCCAGATCCAGCCTCTGCCCTGGGGGCTGGCATAACAGAGCATTAGTGACAACTGGGGACAATGACTAGGGAAGTCCCAGGTCGGGATTTAGAAGCTGATTTCCTTAAAGAAAATGAAGATCAAAAAAAAAAAAAAGAAAAAAAGAAAAGAAAATGAAGATCTACTCCATGTCTCAGAATGCTACAGGATGGGGAAACAGGAGTGAACAAAACACTCTTCATGAATCTTTAGGTCTACTAAGTTTTAACCTGTAACTATTTATTGTACAGAGTTTACAAGTAGTCATTTTGTCAATCTTTTGAAAACAAATTGCATATATTTCAAGGTCAATCCAGAATGTGACACACAACTTAAAACACAGATGTCATGATAACTTCATTTAGAAGTGAAAAGTGAAAGTGTTAGTCACTTAGTCATGTCTGACTCTTTGCAACCCCATTGACTGTAGCCCACCAGGCTCCTCTGTTCGTGGAATTCTCCAGGTAAGAACACTGGAGTGAGTTGCTATTCCCTTTTCCAGGGGATCTTCCTGACTCAGTGATCGAACCCAGGTCTCCTACATTGCAGGCAGATTCTTCACCATCTGAGCCACCAGGGGAAGATACATTTAGAAGAGAGACGTGCAACAAATGTCATCTCTCCCACCCCCTGATCCTCTGCCACTGACAGTCCTTCTAGAAGCCCATCCCTCTGTCCTGTGTCTTGGTAAAATTTCTAAAAACAATGAACAAGATGCTGAAACATTCCCTCTGTGTGGACACACTCCTCCATGCTCTAATACCTGCAACCTTCCTGTGGAGATATAACACCGACACTGTAATTAGTTAAGGTTAAAGCCTAAGGCTGGTGAGTTTTTTCATATATAGAAACAGAGATTCCTGATAGATGTATCTGACAAAATATAGCAGATTCATTTTTGGATGGATTTGGGGAATACAGACCAGAGAAAATTCTGATTTCCAGCTGAGGTTTGAAGAAGCACTCCAGGCTCTGGGGCTTCCTGGTCTGCACAGTGCTGGCCATACGGGGCACCACAGAATCCTCTCTGTATGATTGGCTGCCTCGGATTTCAGACAGTGTTTATGCCACACATCATCTCCGCCTTTGCTGCTAACTACAGACGAGGAAGGAGCTGTGCTCTGGGTTGGAGGGATGACCCTGTTGACAGCATGTGAGAATTTCTTGAAGAGCCAAAACGGAACTACAGTGCCTGCTGCCTGGGAAAGCTGAGGGTGATCCTTGGTCTGTGGCTGCCGGTGACTCTGCCTAATGACCAAGTTATAGACATACATGGCTATGGGTAAGCAGGCAGTTCCAAGGAGCAGGGGGTGGGCCCCAAAGATGTCTTTGTGGATGGCTCTGAAATGCCTAGAATTCTTTATCACTGAGTTTAAGGTTAAGGCTTTGAACTAAACTAACTCCGAGAAAGTAACGCAATGACTCAAAATCAGGGTGAGAAGAAAACCAGCCCCCACAGGATCTTCCTAAGAGGGTTTCCTAGGGAAACCTGGGTGACAGAGAGAGCTGGGCCCCTAGCTATGACAGATGACATCAGCCAGAGAGAGGCTGGCCAGGCCAGTCCAAGCCAGTGTGGACTTCTGCACACTTAAACTTATGTGAGACTCTGCTCGAGGCAGGAAACCAGGTGTGTGGATGGACGGGAGCTGGTGGCCAGCATCATCAGCAAACACATTTTGTCCACCGCATTCCTGACCCCACATAACAGGAGCCTGAGTGTGGGCTACTGAACCAAAGTGGTTTGTCAACATTGTGCATAGAAGCTCTTGTCCTGTAACGTTGGCATCTAAAGTGGAAGAAAGGACGTATAGTCCAACACTGGCGTGTGGGACCTGAACGTTAAGGTTTAGACTACTCTTGGGTGGTCCCAGTCCGTTTAACACTAACTAGCTAGGGTACACGGAGAAGGCAATGGCACCCACTCCAGTACTCTTGCCTGGAAAATCCCATGGACAGAGGAACCTGGAAGGCTGCAGTTCGTGGGGTTGCTGACTGCACTTTCACTCTTCACTTTCATGCATTGGAGAAGGAAATGGCAACCCACTCCAGTGTTCTTGCCTGGAGAATCCCAGCGACGGGGGAGCCTGGTGGGCTGCCGTCAATGGGGTTGCATGGAGTCGGACACGACTGAAGTGACTTAGCAGCAGCAGCAGCTAGGGTACAAACCTCATCACATGGCCAGCTGCTTCACAGGGGTGAGTCACGTAGCTACAGCGGAAGCCTCATCGACCTCCCAGATTCTGCTCAGTGCATAGCTGTGCTGCCCTTGACTCATCCTGAGTGTATTTTATTGCATTCCATGAGATAAGTGCAGACTCTAGGGGTGATCAAATATCTGGGGATATGTCAAGGTCTTGGGATTGAGTAATGAATGTGCAGAGACAACATGGAGTCAGGAGTTCAGGCCTTTGTTCCTGCTGTGGACCCTCAGGGCTCAGTGGCCAAGCCATATCACAGACACACCACAGAGGGGGAGTAGATGGCTGTGGGACCCAGGCTGGGCACAGGCAGGAGGGGTTCTGGTTAATGGAACAGCAGAAGGCTTGCTTAGATACTCTGTTGTCATCAGTCTCAGTGTTTCCCCCCAACACAGAGCTGTGCCGTGCAAGTACCACTTCACTGCTTATAGGCTGAGCTGTATTCCAGGGCTTCACTCTGTGACAAGTGAGTCACCGTTGATGCTGGTAACATGAACTCAAGACGCAGAAACTTTGAAATGGATGGAGTAAGAAAGCTCTGCCAGTTCCTGAAGTCAAAAACCTACATGTAACTGGACTCCAGGTGCTCCTGAACATGTCTGTAACCCATCTATTTGTTCTTCTTGACCACCACTGGCACCTTTGCATCATCTCTCTTAACCTATTACAACCACCTTCCTCCACGCTCATCTCTCTCCAATTCACTTCTAATCTACTACGGCCATTGCAACTTTCAATCTACTACTACAAACATTGTCACTGTTTCCAAAATGACAATCTAACAGTAGTATTACCTTGCTTAAAACTCTTTAGGGACTTTCCTGGTGGTTGAGTGGCTAAGACTCCATGTTCTCAACACAGGGGGTCTGGGTTCGATCCCTGGTGAGGGAACTAGATCCCGCATGTTGTAAGTAGGAGTTTTCATGCAGCAATTAAAGATACCGAATGCCACAATGAAGACTGAAGATCCCTAATGCCACAAATAATACCTGGCACAGTCAAGTAAAATCATATATGTTTTAAAAATCTCTTTAATAACCTCAGAGGACCACTTTTTTACTTGTCTGGCTTCTATAGCCCATGAGCTCCTTAAAGGCAGATAGGTACATTCAAATTTACATTCAATAAAAACTTGCTGAAAGACCTCATCACCCACAAAGGTCTCTGCATATCTTCCATTGGCATCACCCAGGTAGACGAGACTGGAAGCTCCATTGCCTGGCCTGCTAGGACTTGAACTCCAGCGGCTTAGCCATCTGTGATACACCAAGAGGACCAGGTGACACAGGGCTGTTGATGTCCACAGCACCAGAAGAGACTAAGACTTCTTCTCATCTCTTGAAGTAAAGACAGCAGGAATCTCATGCTCCGTGGCTTTCTCACTAACTTCTAGGGTGAATTCAAGGAAAGCCCTGAACTACACCTTCTTGAAAACATTTTTAACAGGTACATCTCATGGCTTTCTCACTAACTTCTAGGGTGAATTCAAGGAAAGCCCTGAACTACACCTTCTTGAAAACATTTTTAACAGGTACACCTTTTACTGTTTACCAACTACAGCCATGACTCTAATACATGGGTGAAATACATCCTGCATGACCTGAAGCTCCCAGGACTCTGTGGGGCTTTGCCTGCAAGCAGGCATGAAAGAGAAAGGTTTATTTATTTATTTTTTTAAATAATGTTCTTGCCATTGGGTCATTATTTCCTATTGCCAGCAATTAGACCAGAGGTGTCTTTTCTTTCACAAAAGTGCTGTGTATGTTTGCATAAGTTTATGAAAAATGTTCAAAGATAGAAAACATTATTTGAGGGATCTTGGTTCCTTTGGGACATGGCATCTCACTCCTAGTGTAAGTTATCTAATGGAATGATATTTAGAGTGATAAGATACTAACGATGTGCTTTGTTTGCAACCCATGCCCTACATACACACACATCCACACACGTATGTATGTATATATATATATGTTTTGGCCAAGTTGCATGACTTATGGGATTTTAGTTCCCCGACTAGGGACTGGCCCCAGAAGTGAAAGTGCCGAATCCTAACCACTAAACCATCAGGGAATTCCCTATATATACATTCTACATACATACATACACACACACACGCACAAAATGCATCACCATGAACACTTTCACCTGGCCTAGAATTTAAGAACCATGACTTGCTGGATATGGTATGCTGCTGCTGCTAAGTCACTTCAGTCATGTCTGACTCTGTGCAACCTCAGAGATGGCAGCCCACCAGGATCCCCAGTCCCTGGGATTCTCCAGGCAAGAATACTGGAGTGGGTTGCCATTTCCTTCTCCAATGCATGAAAGTGAAAAGTGAGTGAAGTCGCTCAGTCGTGTCTGACTCCTAGTGACCCCATGGACTGCAGCCTACTAGGTTCCTCTGTCCATGGGATTTTCCAGGCAAGAGTACTGGAGTGGGGTGCCATTGCCTTCTCCAGATATGGTATAAGCCTCTCCAAATACTACCCATCTTCCCGGCCCAACAAGCCTTGCCTTTTCCATGAAGCTTTGGCCATCTCTAGACCTTCTATACTTTATCTTGAATTCATCGACCTAAGTTTACATAGAAAGGGAATAATTACAAACACAGCGTTCACATAGCATACACTCTGACCAAATTAATTATACACCTTCCACAAAGGAAGTGCTGAAAAAACATCTGTTGGATGCTGTGTGTGAAATAGACCACTCACTGCCTAGCACAGTGCCCTGCATGCAGTGTAAACCCAGTGACCAGGTGACTTGCTCTCCACGTCTGTTGCGTATCTACACCTGAGCACTTCTTTTCTGTTGTTCCATCACCATCCATGCTACTTCTACAGCCATGCCTGCTCTTCTCAGCCTTTCAAGCCTTAACCCAGTATTCTCATTTCTGCTGAAATAACACCAACATCCTCTGTGAAGTTCCCTCTACTTCACCACAGCTTGACGTGACTCTCCTCTCTTCACTCCTCTTAAAGACAGTAGTTCAGGCCACTGTTTCCATACATAACCACCTCATACAGTCATTCTCTGTGGATTTTCTTGATCTCTTAAGTCATGATAAATTCCTTGAAGGAAGAATCACTATCTTCCTCATAGCCCTGAGTTCAATCTTTAAAAATGAGAAGCTCTGAAGAAGTATCCATATGCTGAATTTGTTGAATTAAACTATTCCAGCCATCTTGATTTATTCTTTTTCAGAACATCTTGGTCATTAGTATTCATCACACACTCTAGACCTTAAAGCTGTAGTCTCTCATTAATACCTACAGGTTCCTCACATCCCAGCTAGACTGAACTTCTTCAGGGCAGGCCTTGCCTGCTCTCACCTGAAGTTGCTGAGGTCAAGAGGATGCTCCGTTGGGGACCAACAGATAGGGCAGAGGTACAACAACATATAACAGGTGCTCCTCAGAAGTATGTTTGTATCCATAACATCTTTATGCGTATTTCTCATTAAAATCACTATCACAGGAGCCGCAGTTTTAAGGCAACCAGTTGACAGTTCAACCCTGTGCAGCCCTCTGAAAATGGGGCACTGTTGCTCATCTCTGATTCTGGAATAAGAAATTCTCCCTGAGAACCCTCTTACATAGTTGGTGGGAATGTAAATTGGGGCAGCCACTATGGAAACAGTATGGTACGTCTTCAAAACACTAACAATAGAAGTACCATGTGATCCATCGACTCCATTCCTGGGTATATATCTGGAAAAAATGAAACACTTATTTGAAAAGACACAGGCATCCTCATGTTCACAGCAGCACTATTTACAATAGCCAAGACATGGAAGCAACCCAAGTATCTATCAACAAGTGGATAAAACAAGATGTATATATGTGTTAATATACAATGGACTATTACTCAGCCATAAGAAAGAATGGAATTCTACCATTTGCAATAATGTGGATGGCCATGGAGGGTATTATGCTTACCGAAAAAAGTTAGAGAAAGACAAATATTCTATCATATCACTTATTTATGAAATCTAAAGAATAAAACAAATATAGCAAAATAGAAACAGACTCACAGAGAGAACTAGTAGTGAATAGTAGGGAGAGTGGAGACAAGAGGGGCAACATAGCAATATGGAATTAAGAGGTATAACTACTATATATAAAATAGATAAGCCACAAGAATACATTGCACAGTCTGGGAAATTACAGCTGGAATTTTACAATAACTTTAAATGGAATATAATCTATGAAAATACCAAGTCACTATGCTGTACCCCAAAAGTAATATAATATTGTAAATGAGCTATGCTGCTGCTACTAAGTCGCTTCAGTCGTGTCCGACTCTGTTCGACCCCATAGACGGCAGCCCACCAGGCTCCTCTGTCCCTGGGATTCTCCAGGCAAGAATACTGGAGTGTGTTGCCATTTCCTTCTCCAATGCATGAAAGTGAAAAGTGAAAGTGAAGTACTCTTAGTGACCCCATGGACTGCAGCCCACCAGGCTCCTCAATCCATGGGACCCTCCAGGCAAGAATACTGGAGTGGGGTGCCATTGCCTTCTCCGAAATGAACTATATTTTAATTTAAAAAGTTAAACAAACTACATCCAGGAAAAAAAAATAAATTCTCCCTAAGAGTAGGTATACTGCCTTGAGGATTAGATATAAAGACTAATATTAACAGCTTATGGATCAGAGACCTATTAATACAACTTTTGTTACCTGAACATTATTGACTGGAGTGTGTTAATATTCACTTACATAACACATCGCTAGCAGAGGCGTTAGTTCCTGCAAAATCCCCCAGTCAATCATGTATTAAGGATGAAAGACAGAGAAAGCAGCTATTCCAACACTGTAGCTAAGACAATGATGGCACTGTTCAGTGCTTAGCTCTCATTAAATTTCCGACAGGCCAATTAGACTTAATAAAAAAATTCTCTCAGGGCCAGTATATTTTTAATTGCTCATCTGCCCAAGCAAGAAAAGCCCTGCTCAAGGCTTCAGGTGCCAACCTTCCCTGGGCATGCAGATCTGCCATCTTCTACCAGCCTCTGGGCAGCTCTTCTCCAGGTGACGCTTCCCAGATTGCTTGCTCAGCAGCACCACCTCTTCCACTGACCAAACTAGATTCAGTGAATGGCTGGTGAAATTACAGAAACATCTTTTTTTTTCCAAAGTTCTCTCTTATAGTTTTAGTCTGCCTTATACAATGGGAGATAAAATAAATTGATCTGGGTACAATCTGGATCTAGCAGGAAAAAAAAAAAAAACACGTGGCCCATGAAGGTAATCTGAGATTCAATTCATGTCATGTCAGGAGATCACTCTGGCTGAACCCATCAGATAAATGGCCAGAACTGGCAAGCACCACACACACACACACACACACACACACACTCACACACACACTCACTCACTCACTCATGTTCAAACATGCTCATCTTCATCTTCTTATATAAACATCATACCCTGTCCTTAACAATTCTCAGGCCATTTTAAGCTAAGAATTCTGGAGTAGCCACATATTCCAAAGGAATTTTGGTTAGCCCACTAAGAAAAAAAGAGTAACAACTTTTTTTTTCCCTTTCCTAAATTACTTAGTATGTGCAAGTACTGTTAAACTGTAAGTACTGTTGAATATACAATTTGTATTTACTATAAACTATTGCATTTTTTTATTCTGTGCTCCCCACAGACAAAAAACTATCAAAAAGCAAAAAAAAAAAAAAAGCAAACATAAAACCAACTAATTGTTTTGTTTCCTCCACGAAGTTAAAGGTTTACTAAAATGTCAAAGCAGTTGAATATATGCTCTTTGCAGACTCTCTAGGTCAAAAATGTAATCTGAGTTCTAGTCTTTTAGTCAGGCACACATTTTAAACTTTCTTTAGAGGTCCTTTGCCATACTTTTCATTTCATAAGTCTTTTAAATTCCTCAAGCCTAGCCCGGAAGAGTGAAAGTCATCTTCATGAAGAAAGTAGAGATTAAACCACCATGACTTTGGAATGGCACAGGATCTCAGCTGTAAATCTTTGGCTCAGAACCAGAGTCTAAAACCAGCCATGGGAAAAGCTGCTGACATGGAGGCTGTGATTCCCTCCATGTTCGACTTGCATAATGTTGACATTGTAACACCAGAGAGACCCCAAAATATTTCAAACAATTGTGACTTCTTTTCTATAAATATTTTAAAATTGTTTTAAGAGATAAAATAACATTTTACCCTTCTTGTTTTCTTAGTTACTCTGGTTGCCCTCTGCAGCTCACTACTAGGGATTTATTTTTGGCTTGAAGGTCAGGGAGGACATTTTAAGGCACTACTTCTGTTGCTAAACTGTGTTTTCCAACATGAGTTGCCTGGTTAAGTAGGGGAGCTGGCCGCTCTTAAAGCCACAAGTGACTGTCAAATCATAGAATAGGAGAAACAGATGATCCTTTCCTTTGTTGATGCTCAGGCAAGAAAAAAATATCAAGTATTCAAGATGATATTTTAAAAAGTCTCCTACTTCATTATAAGCACGGTTTTCTTTCAGGGCAGAAAAATCCTTTTCATTCCCTTTCATTACTCGCCTATTCCAGTTATTACTGTTTGAGTCCTAAGTTTGAATATATGACAACTTTTCCAATAGGAAGAGAGTATAAAGAAGAAGGGAGAATTACACAGATGGCCAAGGAAATTAGTGACATCTGAGCACATCATTCAACTACTTCAGCTGTTTCTTCCTTCTAACTTAGCCAAATGGTAACCATCCAGTGAGTGAGAGGTGAACTTTATTTGAAATCTGAAATTTCCACTCTCAGAGAATATGATTAAGAGGCCTTAAATCTGAGCTCTGGAAACAGGCTTTGGTAAGCTTAGTCACAGATGAGCTGAGTGATCAGTTGGTAAATAACCCTTCAGTGCAATTTCAATCTTTCTCCCAGAGCCTGAGACCAAGAGACCTGGTGTGCCTTCACCAGAAATGTCCTCAGCATGATTTGCAGCATTTATTTTTGATGAAGAAACATCAGCTGTCAAAGCTGACTACTGTATTCCTCCTAAAACATCCCCAGAGATGTCCTCCTAGTTTGCAATTTTAAACCTACAACAGGTTTTCTATTTACAGCTACTTAAAACTTACCTCTTTTAATTACCTCACCCAAAGAACTTAGATTTCACAAATAAAGTTCAGTGTGGTTTCAAAACACTGCGAATGGGAATGGAAAAGCAGAACTCACCTTCACTCCCAGAAAAAGCATCACTGGAGCCTGCCACTGCCAAGGTCAACAGCAGCTGCCAGAGATCCATACCTGTAGGACCTGCAATCATACAAAGAAAAATAAAATTAAGCCAAGCAATTAAAAGCAGACCATGTTCATCAAAAATTGTTTAAATACGGCTGAAGCAGGAATGAGTTGACATGCACATCAGCTCTAGAAGGAATCTTCATAAGTTTTTCGCTGCCCTAGAGTCTCACGTTGTCATACTTCTCATTTTACATACATTCTACTTCCGGTGGGTGCTCGCCTTGAGAAAGAACATGGACACTAGATTTCCACATTCTTGCCCATGGCCATAAAATGACCTCACAACAAATGACCCCCACACATTGCTTTCATGACAGGGCCAGCATGGTTCACTTTAATTTGACCTGGAAATAGGAACTCCTCAGCTGTATCGCTAAGCAAGGGACCTTGGGCTGGACAGGCCAAAAAAGGAAAAACAAAACAACCCACTTCAGGCATAGTAAAGTTTCTCCAACGTGTTTCCCAGTGAACAAAAGAGCTCAATTAACACTCAAAACACTGTGCTAATGAGCCATAGGAAGGAGGCTTAACTAGAAGGCTGCAGAGAGAAGGTGGGAGGTGGAAAGGAAAAAAACATCAGTGCTTCCTAGGTGGCCTCCCCGGGACACCTGGTGTCCTTGTGGGTGTTAGTTGCAGAAGGAATGAGGTCTCTGAAAAGCCCAGGAATGTGAGCACCTCAGATTCTAAAAAGGGTCAGTTTGCGGGCTAGCCATTTGGAATCCCAAGCTTGGCCACACCTTGGACCCTTCAGTGTGATGAATGGGGGGAACAGGTCAACATGCCTCAGCCAGCACACACCTTTACCTGGAGGAAATGAAGCTTCTTTGTAATAAATAAACCAGATGTCCACCTCCTTGATCTCTAAAGAGACAAGTTTAGGCTGGCTTAAAATGAAATCAGCAGACTGCCCTTTGGAAAGCTGTTGCTACATCTGATGACTAATGCCAACTACTTTAAATCTTAGCTGCAATATTTCCATAAAATTATAGCTCTTTACAAGTTATTCAGGCAGATCTGATCATCATACTGGGAGCTCCATCGGTGACTTTATTGGACTTATTTTTATTACATTCTTGACAACAACAGAATAGTCCTTCTATTTCCCCTAATCAAACTGAAATGATGAACACGGATGGTTGTTTTCATGGGTAATGGAAGGCTTTGAGCCAGGTAACAGCTGTGTAATTCTGAATAGGTATTAAACATCTGATGTTCTACATTTTCATTTCTAGACAGTGGATGATGCAACATTTTAAAAATTCTGTATCATTTTTTTATGTTCTTAAAACATTCTAAGAAAACATCTCTAGGTGAACGGAATCTCTCTTGTGTTCCCGCATGCATGAGAACAGCCCTTATACAGTGCCCTAAGGGTCATTCATAGGATTGAGGGTGACATCACAGAGGAATACACTTTACCAACAGTGAGACTTCACACTAATGTGAGTTGGGGTTATTATGACACCCGTGTTTTAAATTCTTAACCTGGAAGGCTCTGGGCTAATGGCTTTGCGTCATCCACATCTACTTTTACTGAGCTTCTCTCTCAAGATCCTTTACTCTTAGATGAACAGGCCATTATATTCATAATTTGAGGTCTCCAGCAAAAATATTAGTTTGGCCAAGAAGTTCGTTCGGGTTTTCCCATACGCTCTTATGGGACTATACTAATAGGCTTATGGGAATACATCAGATCAGATCAGATCAGTCGCTCAGTTGTGTCCGACTCTTTGCGACCCCATGAATCGCAGCACGCCAGGCCTCCCTGTCCATCACCAACTCCCGGAGTTCACTCAGACTCACGTCCATCGAGTCAGTGATGCCATCCAGCCATCTCATCCTCTGGCGTCCCCTTCTCCTCCTGCCCCCAATCCCTCCCAGCATCAGAGTCTTTTCCAATGAGTCAACTCTTTGCATGAGGTGGCCAAAGTACTGGAGTTTCAGCTTTAGCATCATTCCTTCCAAAGAAATCCCAGGGCTGATCTCCTTCAGAATGGACTGGTTGGATCTCCTTGAAGTCCAAGGGACTCTCAAGAGTCTTCTCCAACACCACAGTTCAAAAGCATCAATTCTTTGGCGCTCAGCCTTCTTCACAGTCCAACTCTCACATCCATACATGACCACAGGAAAAACCATAGCCTTGACTAGACGAACCTTTGTTGGCAAAGTAATGTCTCTGCTTTTGAATATGCTATCTAGGTTGGTCATAACTTTCCTTCCAAGGAGTGGGAGCAGAGAAGAAGATAAAGCAATGTGGCTGGATTCCAGGAAGGGCTAAGTGTTTCCTTAGAGATTAATGCTCCCCTTCCACTGTTGCTGGCTCAGTGGGGATGACTGCAAAAGCAGTCCCCTTGTGTACCCCGCTCCTTCACACTCCCCTAGTGAACTCTCTCTAATGCCTTAACATGAACAGAGTGTTAGTTGGCCTGGGATGATTCAACTGTAAGCTTCCCCCTTCAACTATGCAGAGCTCTGCATGGCAGCTTCTAGATGACAGGATTCTCTCTCATTAGATTCTGGAGGAGATGAAATGTCACTGGAAGAGGAGAGAGTGCCAAAACACAAAGTTTGGTACTTTAATCTATCAGTGATGTGCTAGATGTGAAAATCCTTTATTTCCCTTTCCTAATATAATAATCTAACTAGAGGCAGGCATTGTTCAGAGGCATCTATTAAACTGTACCTTCGTCTATAGGGTTTTTGAAGTTTGCAACATTTTCCTAGGGAAAACCCCTCTCTACATTTCTAATGATATTTACGCATTCTTTGGCTATAGCCACAAGGCATGATTTTCATTGGGGTGGGGGAAGAAGGAGCTGCTATTCCTGCATCAGGGTACTCACACCATTTATTTGGAGCTCAATATGCCTGAGGCATTTTGCCTGTTCCCCCTTCCTCGAGGGAGAGCCAGTTGAAAAGCCCTGTGATCCAGCTGGCATGAGTTTTAATTCTGTAAACTGCCTAGCAGAGGAGGCCTCAAAATCACAGTGCAGCCAATGATATAGTTTTGTTCCTTGGCTATAAAACAGTCCATAAACACACAAGAAGAGACGGAGATTAAATAAAATATTTTTTCCCAATATGTTATAACCAACTCCAGGCAAAGGAAGCCATTGGTTCAATTCTCTTTCACTTAAAATTAGCAAGTATTTGTTGAATCACCAGTACCTGCTAGCATTATTCAAGGCACAATGGAAAATATAAAAGCAATCAAAATCATTGAGAAATCACTATTGGATTTCAGAGATATTCACACAGAAATGATGAGCAGCAGGTCAATTTAAAGTGAAGATAAGACTACTTTGCAAAGAATCCCCATGTCATCTTTATTAAAAGTAACACTAAAAAAGATATAAAGCCATACAGGAAAAAATGTCCTCATATCTGGTTAGTAATTTACCAGAGATATAATGAACCACTACCCAAAACCCCCTACCACCTCTGATTTGCATCATGTATTTAAAAGGAAAACAGTCAAAAAGCATCCTTAGAAGTATGATGTTAACATTTTAATAAATGGGAGGAGTAAAATAACAGATTTGGGAGCTTATAGTCCTGTCACAGCCAAGTTAGGAAGAATATCAAAAGGGTGGCTTGAATTGAGCAGAAATAAGTTTCCCCAAATTTCTGTTTTACTGATCTAGTAATTCTGCTCTGCAAGAAGTGAAAGAAAGAAAGTGAAGTGGCTCAGTCGTGTCCGACTCTTTGCGATTGCATGGACTATAGCCTGTCAGGATCCTCTGCCCATGGGATTTTCCAGGCAATACTGGAGTGGGTTGCCATTTGCTTCTCTAGGGGATCTTCCCAACTCAGGGATCAAACCTGAGTCTCCCACACTGCAGGCAGACTTTACCATCTGAGCCACCAGGGAAGCCCTGGAAAAAGCGAGGGCTGATTTAAAAAAAAACCCAACAGAAGCAGAATTGTTTATATTGCAAAACCAAGACTCCAGGTAGATAACCTAATAAATGTGTATTTTCTGATGCTAGTGTTGATTACTAATGAAATATTGCAAAACGGAATCTCATTGATTTCTTGGTGAAGCTTTTCTAAGAACTCAGCGCTGAAAAAGGAAGAGGTTCATCCAAAAGGGTATTTGAAATAATCTATTCTAATTAGCTTCAGGCATTTATTTGAATAGATTGCACCTAGAGTTCATGTTATTATCTACTTTGTGGTGACGGTCATTTGAAAATCTGTCAGACACAAAATGCCTTAGGTCAATTTATCTCTTTCCTATCAGTGAGGGAGAAAAAATTCACAGACATTATTGATATAACTACTCTTGTTGAAATTTCTCTCCCTTCTTGGATCCGGTAGGGAATACAAGATGAGAAAGTAATTTAAATGGATAAGGTGTGGGAGAAAAAATCCTTTGGAAGTGGTATATATAGTAGGTCTCCATTTTTATTAAAAAAAATAGAGCATATATGGTGGGTATTAACACTTGTGCTAATTCAGTTACTACCAGTCAACCACTGAATATTTCAAACGTGGCTAACACAACTGAAGAATTAAATAAGCTCAATTATACTTAATTTTGATTAAATATTTCAATTAAATATTTAATTAAGTATATATTCAGAACAGGTTGAGTATGTAAACCTTTTTCAACTGTACATTTTATAAGATCTAAGTACAGATCAAGTATATTTCAGATGAAAAGTTAGCATCTAAATTGAGATGTACTGTAAGTGTAAAATATACATGGACTTTGAAGGTTTGGTACAAAAGGATACAAAATATTTCAATAATGTTTATGTTGATTACATGTTAAAATCATATTTTTGGACTGTTGAATAAAATATTAAAACTACTATCCCCCACTTAAAATAATTTAACTATAGAGAATTAGTTAAATTACATATGTGGCTTGAATTATATTTTATATTCCTATTGACAATACTGATATACACACTTTATGGCTTGTATGTCTGTACCTGCATTCAGAAACATTAGTCTGTTACAGAAGCATATCTGCTTTCATAACAAAAACAATACACAAAATAAAATTGTATATTTATAATGACATATGAAATCATAATGGTTAAGTCTTTAGAGGTCTTCCCAAATGCAGAATGATGGGGACAAAAGATTTACTGAAGACTTAGGTATGATTATATTTATGGGAGCTTTTTAGGGTACCAACTGTGCCTTTGTTTACCTTTAGAAGTATGATAGTTTGCAGTGTATCTCTGAGTCATAGTCTGCTGCTACTAAGTCACTTCAGTCGTGTCCGACTCCGTGAGACCCCAGAGACGGCAGCCCACCAGGCTCCCCCGTCCCTGGGATTCTCCAGGCAAGAACACTGGAGTGGGTTGCCATTTCCTTCTCCAATGCATGAAAGTGAAAAGTGAAAGTGAAGTTGCTCAGTCGTGTCCAACTCTTAGTGACCCCATGGACTGCAGCCTACCAGGATCCTCCATCCATAGGATTTTCCAGGCAAGAGTACTGGAGTGGGGTGCCATTGCCTTCTCCGGAGTCACAGTCAGTGGTGTACTAATATCTAACAATTGTCTCTCTGGAGTAATAACTTAAAAGGGCCACAGTTTGTAGCATTTGCCAATCTCTGTGATATAAATACCGCCACTAAGGCTGATTTTAAGCTACCAAGTCACTTAACTTGGATTCATTGAATCACTGACATCACAAAATGTTGATTCACAAGTTGGTATAAGCTGGACCGAGCACACCACCAGCTGGGAAAATAAATGATGCTCTCTGGACTCTAGGTGAGGTAACAGGTACAAAGATTAAACAATCTGCTGACATGGACACAACAGGCAGGAGACAGTGCTACTGAGTGAGCCCTGGACACTTGGGTTCATCTGATGCCACCTGTTCCACGTCAGATGGCCATATGTCATTAATAAGCATTGATACTTTTCCAGGGCTATAGAAATTACTATCAAACTCTATCATAGATGCTATCCTTGCCCTTCAACTACAGAGGGTGAGCTTAGGGCTTCAGTGCACAAGTTCTGCAATCAGGTTCAAATCCTTGCTTTACCAAACCTCAGTTTACTCTGTGTGTATCAACACTTGCTATTTATTACACTTTCTGATACTAGTGATTAAGCAGACCATTTATGTTTCCATGGGGTTGGGAGAGAGGCCCTCATTGTAGGTCCTGGAATGGAAGCCTAGGGATGTGGTTATGCCATCAGCACAATAGGTGAGACTCCCCTCTTCAAGCAAGCACTTAAATCACACGAGTGTCCAGGGAAGTGGAAGGATCATCATAATGTAACATGTGCATCTCCTAGGATAGCACATGTTACACTGCTTACTTCTGCTTAGGTGTGCAGGCAAACTGCACACCTACATGGAGGTGGGAAAAGTAATCAGAATAAAAAGTGTGGGAATCCAGAGGTTGATTTCCCCCTTAATCACAATCTCACCTACTGTAAGAATATTATATGCTCCTGTTTACTGGATCCAGATCATCTGTTTCATGAGTTATGGATTTTACAGCTGAAAACTGGGTAGATTAATTCTAATAATAAGATGCTTGGTTTAAAGCCAGGAATCTTCCTGTGAGAACACAGAGAAGGCAACGGGGTTACAGGAACCTGGGCTTCCACCCTTTTCTTTCTGGAGGAGTGAAAGAATAAGGGCCATTTCAAGACCAAATGCTTGTGCTTCCCCTTTCCTGGTAAGGATGGGCA
The DNA here is from genome assembly GCF_003369695.1 of Bos indicus x Bos taurus. NCBI lineage: Eukaryota > Metazoa > Chordata > Mammalia > Artiodactyla > Bovidae > Bos > Bos indicus x Bos taurus. Next base: position 31,864,934 of record NC_040095.1, read on the forward strand.
TTCTGTTGGGAGTGGACCTTTCTTGGCGCATGGGACATCCTGTCTGAATTCAGCAGGACCCAGTGGCACTTTGCAACCCCTCAACACAATAGCTAGACCAATGGATGACCTTCAAACTCACTCAGCCTGATACCCTTGGTGCATTCACTGGGCAAGAGGCAGGTGTAACTCGTACATGGAAGAGAAGATCAGTCACATAGGTGGGTGCTTATTTGAACAGTATGTTCCATTTCTTTGTATATCTTACAGTATTGCACCTACAAAGTCATTTTTTTTTTGCTAAATAGAATTTGAGAAAGCAAACCTCTTACTGGATTTCTGGTTTCTCTCTTTCCATGAGTGGCTCCCCCCACCGAAAAATGTAATTTTTATTACTGTGACAGATCACACAGAACATGGAAAATGTACTTTAAACAAAGTTGAAGATGCTGAAGTTTCTTCTAAGACTCTCAGATGGAATTACAGGCTTTGTCTTACCTAATTTATTGGAAATAGATAAGCTGTTGAAGATCTCATAGGATGAAATCTTCAAATAACAAAAAAGATTCAGTATCTTGATGAGATATAATTTGACAATGATTTCGACCATAACTCAGAGTATTCAAGGAATCACTCACATACCTGGATCACATACAGAGTAAACGTTGGAAGAAACTCTTTTTTTCTTTTATCAAGTCCAAAATAGTGAAGCTGTGGTTTCAGGGTAAACAAGTTGGGAAACCCAGAGTGAGGCAATATGCTCTCCTGGGAAATGCATGGCTAGAAAAGGAGTCAGCAGTCCTGTGCCCTGGACGCAGTCCTACATTGCCCGATGTGATGGCTCAGGCAGTAAGTTCATCACTGCGGGGCCTGTCTCTTCACCTACACACCATACCAGGCTTCCGTGATGCGCCAAACCCCATGCTGCGCAATGTAATAAACAGCTGCCAAGTACAGAGGGTTCCTCCTGTCCTGAAGCTGCCAGGCTCCTTGTCTTTCTCGTTCTTCGGCTGTGAGCAACCTGGAGGCCACAGCTGTGTGTCATTCATGCTTTTATCCCCAACAACTAGCCCCAGACCCCACAGAGTAGATGCCCCTTCCAAAATCTGCCAATGAATAAATGTGCCAAGTGCCTTATTATTTCATTCATTCCTTGCAAAAGATCCTCATTTTAAAATAGGGAAACAAAAGTTTAGAGAGGCTTTGAGAAGTGAAGGGAATCCCACAAGCTCAGACGGAATACTTCCAGGTATGGATTGGAACCTTCTCCAAGCCTGCCATTGCCCTTCATGCTTCTCTGGAAATGCTAAGCCAGGCTGACTAAACACACAAGCAGGGTACCAGTGAGGCAGGCCATACCTCAGAGAGCAAGAGAAAGAGAGGAAAGTCCGCATTTAAATTATGGACAGGGACAGGCACTATAGTATTTCCAGTACTGAGGGCCTGTCAAGGATGGTGATAACTCATAAGTGCTGACGTTGTTTCTTTAGGAGAAGGATATTCATCTCTATGTCTCAGAGATTCCGAGAGCACCTGGTCTACTTTTAGGTACATTACTTAAGAGCTATGCGGTGTGCCCTTTCCATGACATGAGGGCATTGCCCGCCTCTTTGGAGCCTATATTATAAATAGAAAGAAGTCTATTTGGCCAGACTGACTGGCTGCCAGATAGATGGCAAACACAGGGCAGATCAATGTCACGTCTCATCGCCAGGAAGTTTACAATACACCATTTCACTCTTCAGATCATGGAAGGTGTAATAGCTTGATGTGGACCATCATTGTTAATAGCTTTAGTAGAAAATGCTCTCCAAAGAAAATGCACCTTGTTACCGAAATATAATGCCAGCCACAAATGCCTGCTGTCTGTATAATTTTACATTTCCTAGTAACCACATTAAGCGTAAGAAATAGATAAATTTTAATTATATATCCTAATTAACCCAATATATCCAAAATATCACTTCATCATGTAGTAAATAGGAAAATTATTGAGATATTTTATGCACTTTTCTTTTCCCACACTGAGTCTTTGAATCGGGTGTGTATTTCACACTCACAGCACATGGCAACTGGCACCCGTCACATTAAAAGTGCTTAAGAGCCGCAGGCAGTGAACGGACACTGCAATGGACAGTGCAATTCTGAGACTCTGAGACTGGGGAGGTCCACGTGCCCAGCCCCTGGCTACTGCAGGATGTATCTGTGTAGACCAAACTGCTGAGAAGAGACTTTTAAACATATTTGGCAAGGTCCAATAATTTATTAAGGTCCTAGAAAGAGTTTTTCTACTGAAGCGAGAAGCAGGCTTTTCTAGACCGTAACACTCATTTTGCGTATAATTACTGAGCACTGAACTCTACAAATAATTAAACCATAAGCCCAGAAACAGATCTGTCATTAGGTATGGGACTTTAAATCATTTCACACCCTTAGCCTCTTTCTTTCCAAAAGAGTATGTTGGGAGCATATCAATGGTTCTTAGCCTTGACTGTGTATTAGACCTTACAATCAAATGCCCTGGCTTTACCATAGTACCAAAGCTAAATGGGAGATTTGGCTTCCAGGTGGCACAGTGGTAAAAGAATCCACCTGTCAGTGCAGAAGATGCAGGAGACATGGGTTCAATCCCCGGTGGGAGAGATTCCCTGGAGTAGGAAATGGCAACCCACTTCGGTAATTTTGCCTGAAAAATTCCATGAACAGGGGAGTCTGGTGGGCTACACAGTCCATAGGGTTGCAAAGAATCAGATACAACTGAGCACACACGAGCAAACTGAAAATCAATGACCTATTGCAAGTCAAACGTGCCATGATTTTGAAGTCTGTGAAAATAGAGTCTAGCTGTTCCAAGCAGCTTCTATAGGTGCTGCTTGAGGGGTGAGGGGGAGGGGGAGAGTAAAACATCATTCTCCCCCATTCAGCTGACCAATAAACATATTTTTTAACAATAACACAGAACCCTCTAAGGGGTTTAAATGCTGAAATATGAAAAGTAGGATCAGAAAATATTAATCAATGAAACTGCAAAAGAAAGAACATGTGTAAACAGATGAGACCAGTCATCCACAGATATTTTAATCACTCCAATAATGATATTACATGATTTCAAAGTGTTGCTGATCAGACTGGATAGGCAGAATGCTAAAGAGGTTCTCCAGTCCCCCAAAGACAATCATTTCTGGTTATTCTACCATTAATCGAGGTACTGCACTGGCGAGACTTCACAGATGTTATTAAGGTTACAAATCAATTGACTTTAAAATAGGGAGACTATTCTGGATTGTCTGGGTGATTTACATTTAATCACATTAGTCTATAAAACCAGGAGAGGAAGTTAACCAGTGAGATGTGGCAGAAAGGGAAGTCAGAGAGGTTAGAAACTTGAGAGGGACTTGCCCTGCTGTTACTAGAGGGGCCATACAGCATGAGATGCAATGCAGGCAGCCTTGAGGAGCAAAAATGGTCTCCTAGCTGACAATCAGCAAGGAAAGGGGGACGACAGTTGTGCAACGGCCACGAACTGAATTTGGTCAATAACGTGAATGAACTTGGAAGCAAATTCATGCCTAGGACATCCCAAAGGTAATACAGCCCTAATGACAGCTGATTTCAGCCTTGTGAACTCTGAGCAGAGAATCCAGTTGTACCAGCCTGTGTCCAGACTTCTCACTTACAGAACTGTGAGCTAACAAATGGGTTTTTATAAAGTCACTCAATTTATGGTAATTTTTTTAGAAGCAATACAAAACAAGCCTGAGGTTGATATCCTAAACATTTGTCAGGAAGACAACTATCAAGCCGACGGAAACACAGCCAAAAGGAGAGGAGATTTTTACAAGAGCACAGAATTTTGGAGGCAGAAGGAGCTTTAGAGATAATCCAGTCTAATCAAATAGTAACTGATGAAGAACCCTGAAAAAAATTAGTAAATAATTTATGGCTTTGTCTCACCCAACTATTTAGGACCAACAAGAATGTCCCAATACAGAGACAGGTACAAGAATCTTCCTTTCAGAGCCTGCTGATGCTCTCCCTTGAGGCCACTCAGTTCTCTCCATTCTAACTCTACAATTGCCAAATGACCTGCCGATTCTTGTCTTGTTTTCTGGGTTCTCTCTGGAAAATTAATACAATAACAAGCTGAAATGAAATTGCTTCACAGCTGACATGGAAAACAAACAAATGTATTGGCATTCATCTCATGAGGTTGGCCAGTGTAAATTGGGTGCCTAGAATCTAATCATCTCTGGGTCAATTGATGCAATTCATTGTTTGAACACATCAATCTGGACGAGTTGATCAGCTGATTCCAGAGAAAGCCTGAGAGATCCCATTTAATTAGTTTGCTGGCCTTGCTTCTCATTTTAACCTCATGTCAGACAGGAAATTAAAAAACTGTCAATGAAGAGACAAATCAAAATCAAGGTCAAAATCTATGAAAGAATAGAGTCGGGAGAAGATAAGGACAAGGCGCATGTATTTATGGAGGAAAAGGTCTTGTGGAAGGGAGGACAGGCTATCTTTGTACATGTCCTTGTAAATCTAACATCTTGGCTCAGGAGAGCTTGTTTTCAGGACCCCTGAATGGAATGTTCATTTTCCAGGAGCCTTATTTTTACCACCCCATGGGACCACCACAGCATGACTCAGGAAACTTAAGTCAGCGATCTGGTCATGTTTCTCCTAAATCAGTTGGCTAGTGAATGAAGCTGGAACAAGCGGACTGAGCTAAAGTCTGAATGGCTGTTAATTCAAGAAGACCGTCCTCCTATGAAGAAGTCAAAGGAACAGACACTAACACACCTCCCATTGCAATCTGTTTGAGAGAAATCAGTTATTTCACATCTTGGAGAGCAGTAATAAAACATTCATCTTCCCATCAAACTGAAAAGTGAATCAAATGAATTTTTCACTTTCAACCACTTGTGACCATCTTATCAGTCAAAACTTTACTTCCAAATGGGGAAGAAAAGCTACAGGGCATCCCACCATGGCAGTTTACACAGCTGCTGCTGCTGCTGCTAAATTGCTTCAGTCGTGTCCGACTCTGTGCGACCCCAGAGACGGCAGCCCACCAAGCTCCCCCGTCCCTGGGATTCTCCAGGCAAGAACACTGGAGTGGGTTGCCATTTCCTCCTCCAATGCATGAAAGTGAAAAGTGAAAGTGAAGTCACTCAGTCGTGTCCGACTCTTAGCAACCCCATGGACTGCAGCCTACCAGGCTCCTCAGAGTGCTGGAGAGGGGTGCCATTGCCTTCTCCGAGTTTACACAGAGCATCATGTAAATGTCGAACCAGAGGGCAGGTGCCCTAGACAAAGGGAAACAGTCATTGGGATGCCCATAAGCCTCTGAAATCAGTCCTGTCCAAACTGAATGAACTCAGCATCTCCTACCCGCCCCCAGCTTCCCACCTAACAAACAAACGGCTTCATCTCATACATTTTCTAACTTGCTTAATGAAGTTACGGCTCCCACATTAGCTGAACTATCAAGTGATAATTTGGTTACTCCATATACACCATGTGTAACTTGTTACCATAAGGGGGTGATTCTATCTCAGAATTCTCTCTGGAAGGTAGCGCCTCCTCCCTCCAGGCCTGCCACACTTCTTTAGGCTTAAAACAGCTGCTGTCACAGTCTCTCTTCCTTTACCTTCAAGGCTGCTGCTGGACAAACCCAAAACTTAGCGATTCTTCAAAATCATGCTCAAATATCACTATCTCCATGAAGCATTCCATACTCTCCTGAGACTTAACCTTTCATCCCTCTACTATAAAAATGTGCCCTGACACAGAAGTCACAAGGTAACAAACCCCTGTTTGTGGAATGAATGAGTTCTCAGTGCCTGTGTTGTTGTAAGTTTCCACAGGGCAAGACGCTGTAGAAGGCAATGGCAACCCACTCCAGTACTCTTGCGTGGAAAATCCCATGGACGGAGGAGTCTGGTAGGCTGCAGTCCACGGGGTCACTAAGAGTGGGACGCGACTGAAGTCACTTAGCAGCAGCAAGGCAAGACACAGACTTTCCCCTCATCTATTTATCACTCTGCTCATAGGAGTTAGTTTGCGTGAAAGAGAACAGAGGGTACTTTGGAAGTTAGGGGATGGGCCTAGGGCTGATCTTTGGGCAGCCAGAATATCACCTGAGGATGCTGGATATAAGTGCAAGAGAATTTCACAAAGGCACAGAAGGTCATAGTTACTCAAAATTCTGCCCAACATCGACCTGAGTGGCTGGCTGCTTATGCCAGAGGAAAGGCTTCACTGCTCCTCTGGAAGGAGGCAGACCTCACAGGTCAGTCTTTCCCATCAGTGTCTTACCTTAGTCCCCTCAGAATTCACAGCCAATCTCCTCTCTACTTTTACAGGAGGGACAAGCAGAAAAAGTCAAGAGAAAAAGAAGAAAGTCGGGTGCAGGGGGCTTCCTGCTCCCCTTTTACCATTGGCACAGGATAGAGCACGAATCACAATTCCTTTGGAAATTACTTCCCATGCTCACTAGATTATATTCTTCAAACTACAACTTCATTTAAGGAAATGGGTTTACTAGTTTCTCTAGAAAAAAAAATGTCTGGAAGCCTAACATTAGTGATGGTGGGGGTTGGGAGGATGACTAGGGAGATGGTATCACAATCAGAGAGCTTAGGGGCTGAATGGGGCCCTAAGGACCGTGCTACTGTAAAGGTCTCACTTCAAAGATGAGGTAAGCAAAGCCCAAAGGGAATAAGTGATGAGTACAAGACCCCACTGCTGTTCACAGCCGAGCTGGGAGCAGCACCCAGGCCTCTCGTCCTCAGTCCAGCGGGCTTTTCAGTACTTCACCTTGTCTTTAACATGTTGCTCTATTATCAAGGAGCAAAAAGTCAGTTCACCCTTAGGCTCACACGTGCTGTCACATATAATATCATGAATCATTAGGCATTCAGCACAAACAAATCCTAACCCGTGTGGAGGTGAGATGAGCCAAGCTCTCCTGGCCTTTCCCAGCTCCACAGTGAGCTGCCCTAGCCACCTTCTGTGAGTTAAGACAAGAGCCCTGGAACAACCGAGAAATGAAATCTACTCACAGCCAGCCCTCAGGACTGGAGCAAACTGAGCCTGAAGTTCCGAGAATAATCTTGATTAGCACTTTGCAAAAATCTATTCTCCACACTGACACCACACAGCTCTCCTTCCAAGTGCAGCTTGGCAGTCTGTTTCACTCTATCTAGTATCAATGACAAACCCTTAGCAAGGTCCTTCCAGTCCTGTGTGATCTCACCTGGACTCCTATCTTTCCATGTCCATCTTCCACCCCTTGTCCAAACCTCCCCCTTACGGAGGAACCTTCTTAGAAGGCTCCAGGCTATTCATACCTTCACCCCTGTGTCCTTCCACCCTATTCCCACTTCATTCATCCCAGGTACTCATTCCCCAAACCTCAGCTCAAGGTCAGTTCAACTTAAATCCATTTCTAGCAACAGCCCCCCACTCCCTACCAGGAGAAGTTAGGTGCCTTGCCAAACCTCCACCATAGCATCCTGAGATGCCCACTACTTTCTTTTCTCTCCCCTGAGGGTCATCTCTGTATCCCCCACTGTCTTGCAATACCTAACACATTCAGCCTGAAATGAATCATTGCAGAAATGAATAGATTCCCCTGGACTTTAAAATAGATGTTTTTAAGGGGGTAGGAGCACATCCTTCTGTTGAAAGTTCAGCTGAATGCTTTTCAATGAGATAAAATAAGTGGCATTTCCTATCATATAAGGCACGATGCATGTGTGTGTTAGTCACTCATTCATGTCTGACTCTTTGCGACCCCATGGACTATAGCCCTCCAGGCTCCCCCAGGCAAGAATACTGGAGTTGGTAGCCATTCCCTTCTCCAGCAGATCTTCCTGACCCAGGGATCAAACCCAGGTCTCCTGCATTGTAGGCAGATTCTTTACTGTCTGAGACACAAGCAAAGTCCATGGCATGACAGGACAGCCCTAATCAGGCATGCAGGTAGGAACCTGAGACATCAAAGCAAACCAGCCAATGGGTACAGCTAGCAGTACAAAAAAACTAAGTCTTATTTTCCTTTTCGTCAATTTGCTGACCATCCCTAAGACTTTAGGAAACCTGGAACAAAATGCAAAACAAATATACAATCGTGGTGGCACTTCTTCATGACACTCCTCTAAAATACAAACTGACTGCTGAAAAGTAAAACATGAACCACAATTATAACCCCGAAATGTCTCCTGAGTGCCAATTATTATTTCTGTCGACTTTCTCAAAATGTATCAGCTTCTTACACACGCAGAAAGCTAGCCTTTCATTCACAGAATAAACTTCAGAGACCTAAATTATATTATAATGGTCATTGGACAGGGAGGAAGGCAGTCTGAGGTTTTGCCTAACTGGAATATTTTAAAGGCTGCTGGACAGGAGAAAGAAGTTTCATTCAGAGTAGAAGAAGAAGAGTGGAAGAGGATGGCAAGGAGGGAGGGAGGAATAAAGCCAGAAGAGGGAAGAGCGAGGTGGGAGGAGAAGAAAAGCAACTAAGTCAAGTGCAAAAGCACTTTTGTTTGTTTTTTTTAAAGAGACTTGACTCTCACCCTTTAAAGCAAAGTGAACAAGAAGGGAAATACTAACCAAGAGTCCAGCAGACACTCCTGAAACAGAGGCTGGATTTTCGTATGGTTCCTCCAGGCTTTATGGCAAGGACGTCTAAACTTCCTTATTCATTCAGTCATGTATGGAAGCAGACCGCACTATGCTAATTTGGTTAAGAGTTGGCAAACAGTGCGGGGTTGGAGGAGGAATATGGTGAACGTTTCTTGGTCACCGCTTGGCAGTAGATTCTTGGTCTTGCTGCTTTCCTATATAAACCTTCCCCAAATCCTCCCCAAATCAATTACATTTTCTCTCTCTTCCTCCCTCCCAGTCACACACACACACACACACACACACACACAACCTGGTACCAGAAAAGATTAGAGCACACAACGCATTGCCTCACATAACGAACCCCCCGACCTTTGCCCAGGGCTGGGTTCTGCCAACTGAAGTGAAGGCCAGGCCTGGGCTGGAGGCTCACAAGGCTCATCAGGATGGGGCCAGCCAGACCAACTGAGAAGGCCACGTATTAGAATTTGACAAAGACCATACGCCAGAGGGGCTGAAGACAGGGAGAGTTGTCGGAATCTAATCCCACAGCTAAGGAGTTCAAGGAAGGAAGCTCCAGGAGGGCAGAGGTGCTGGAATCTCCATGAAGGATCCCAAGAACCCAGAGTATAGCAAGTGGAATATTTGTTAAATGAAGGGTGAGCAATTAAATTTTAAAACATTCTGGGAGACCCACCTCCCAGAATATTGGAAATAAAAGCAAAAATAAACAAATGGGACCTAATTAACCTTAAAAGCTTCTGCACATCAAAGGAAACTATTAGCAAGGTGAAAAGACAGCCTTCAGAATGGGAGAAAATAATAGCAAATGAAGCAACCGACAAACAACTAATCTCAAAAATATACAAGCAACTCCTACAGCTCAACTCCAGAAAAATAAACGACCCAATCAAAAAATGGGCCAAAGAACTAAATAGACATTTCTCCAAAAAAGACATACAGATGGCTAACAAACACATGAAAAGATGCTCAACATCACTCATTATCAGAGAAATGCAAATCAAAACCACTATGAGGTACCATTTCACACCAGTCAGATTGGCTGCGATCCAAAAGTACAAATAATAAATGCTGGAGAGGGTGTGGAGAAAAGGGAACCCTCTTACACTGTTGGTGGGAATGCAAACTAGTACAGCCACTATGGAGAACAGTGTGGAGATTCCTTAAAAAAACTGGAAATAGAACTGCCTTATGATCCAGCAACCCCACTGCTGGGCATACACACTGAGGAAACCAGAAGGGAAAGAGGCACGTGTACCCCAATGTTCATCACAGCACTGTTTATAATAGCCAAGACATGGAAGCAACCTAGATGTCCATCAGCAGATGAATGGATAAGAAAGCTGTGGTACATATACACAATGGAGTATTACTCAGCCATTAAAAAGAATACATTTGAATCAGTTCTAATGAGGTGGATGAAACTGGAGCCTATTATACAGAGTGAAGTAAGCCAGAAGGAAAAACATAAATACAGTATACTAACGCATATATATGGGATTTAGAAAGATGGTAACAATAACCCGGTGTACGAGACAGCAAAAGAGACACTCATGTATAGAACAGTCTTATGGACTCTGTGGGAGAGGGAGAGGGTGGGAAGATTTGGGAGAATGGCAATGAAACATGTGAAATATCATGTAGGAAACGAGTTGCCAGTCCAGGTTCGATGCATGATGCTGGATGCTTGGGGCTGGAGCACTGGGACGGCCCAGAGGGATGGTATGGGGAGGGAGGAGGGAGGAGGGTTCGGGATGGGGAACACATGTATACCTGTGGCGGATTCATTTTGATATTTGGCAAAACTAATACAATTATGTAAAGTTTAAAAATAAAATAAAATTGGAAGAAAAAAAAAATAAATTTTAAAACATTAGTGCCCATTGGAGATCCCAACATACTTAAAGTTCCATGTTTAATTATAGTACCTATCAGTGGCTATTATCTGGAGCTTCACCAGATTTCCTGTAGCCTCCTCACCAGTTAGAACAATCACAATGATTCCCACCACTGAGTGTGGGTTGAGCTGCTGTGCACGCAAAGCTTTGCTGCTAGTTATTCAGTCATGTCTGATTTTGCGAACCCAAGGGCTATAGCCTGCCAGGCTCCTTTGTCCATGGGGTTTCCCAGGCAAGAACACTGCAGGGGGTTACGATTTCCTTCTCCAGGAGATCTTCCCGACTCAGGGAATGAACCTGTGTCTCCTGCTTTGGCAGGTAGATTCTTTACCAGTCAGCCATGAGGGAAGCCTGCATGCAAAGCTATGTGAGTATTATTCTTATATGACCAATGGTCCTGTCCATGCTCCCAATACAAGAAGACCATTCATCTTCCTACAGTGTTGGTGGGAATGTAAATTGGCACAATCACTATGGAAAAAAGTAAGGAGGTTCCTTAAAAAAGTTACCATATGACCCTGCAATCTCACTCTTGGGCATATATCTAGAGAAAAACATGATCTGAAAGGATACATGCACCCCAATGTTCATTACAGTATTGTTTACAACAGCCAAGACCTGAAAGTAACTGAATGTCCATTGACAGAGGAAAGGATAAAGAAGATGTGGTATGTATATATAAACACACGCACACACACACACACACTGGGATATTACTCGGCCATTAAAAAGAATGAAATAATGTCATCTGCAGCAACACGGATGACCTAGAGATTGTCATACTGAGTGAAGTAAGTCAGACAGAGAAGAGGAAATATTGTATGACATCTCTTATATGTGGAAACTAAAAAGAAATGATACAAATGAACTTACTTACAAAACAGACTCACAGATTTAGAGAATGAATTTATGGTTGCTGGGAGGAAAGCTGGAGGAAGAGATAGTTAGGGTTTTGGGGATGGACATGAACACACTTCTATATTTAAAATGGACACGAACAAGGATCTACTATATAGCACATGGGATTCTGCTCAATGTTATGTGGCAGCCTGGATGGGAGGGGAGTTTGGGGAAGCACAGATACATATGTACGTATGGCTGAGTCCCTTTGCTGTTTACCTGAAACAAACACAACACTGTTAACTGGCTATATACCATCCAATACAAAATAAAAAGTTTTAAAAAATAATATATTGAAAAAAAGACTGTTCATGATTGATGAGCATAGCTGAAATTAGCAAGGCCTTTTACTGTTTAAAAGACTCCTGCTTGGCTGGCTTTCCTGTGTGTGTGTTCAATAGATAATTCTGTGACATGTGACACATACAAAGCCATTTAATATAAGGAACCCTCATAGGGAATCCTCAAGCTGGAATCAAGATTGCTGGGAGAAATAGCAACCTCAAATATACAGATGATATCACCATAATGGCAGCAAGTGAAGAGCCTCTTGATGAGGGTGAAAGAAGAGAGTGAAAAAGCTGGCTTAAAACTCAGCATTCTTAAAATTAAGGTCATGGAATCTGGTCCCATCACTTCATGGCAAATAGAAGGGGAAAAAGTAGAAGCAGTGACAGATTTTATTTTCCTGGGCTCCAAAATCACCATGGATAGTGACTGCAGCCATGGTGCTTGCTCCTTAGAAGGAAAGCTATGACAAACCTAGACAGTGTATTCAAAAGCAGAGACATCACTTTGCTGACAAAGGTCTGTAAAGTCAAAGCTATGGTTTTTCCAGTGGTCATTTATAGATGTGAGAGTTGGATCATAAAGAAGGCCGGGCATGGAAGAATTGATGCTTTTGAACTGTGGTGCTAGATAAGACTCTTGGGAGTCCCTTGGACAGCAAGGAGATCAAACCAGTCAGTCCTAAAGGAAATCAACTCTGAATATTCATTGGAAGGACAGATGCTGAAGCCGAAGCTCCCATACTTTGGCCACCTGATGTGAAGGGCTGACTCACTGGAAAAGACCCTGATGCTGGGAAAGACTGTGGGCAGGAGGAGAAGGAGATGGCAGAGGATGAGAAGGTTGGATGGCATCACCGACTCAATGGACATGAATTTGAACAAATTCTGGGAGTCAGTGAAGGACAGGGAAGCCTGGCGTGCTGCAGTCCACGGGGTTGCAAAGAGTCAGACACCACTTGGCCACTGAACAACAAAAACCTTACAGGGAAATGTTCATTCGATTAGATTAGTTGACAATGACTAGATTTGAGACTCCCTGACTGTGAGTTGGTGGACTGTGAGTTCATTTACTCTGAATGATATATTGGACAAGTAGAAACAGCCCTTCTGACAGATGTTTCCAAAGTCAGACTCAGGAGTCCATGAATACCTCATCTCTAAACCCTGTCTTCCTCCAGAGTCTTCAACACAAGCCAGAAATCTAGGGGTTACCTTTTCTACCTCTTCTGCCCCCATTTCATCTGTCAACTTTAGCTCTTCGGTATCTTTTGAATTCATTCCATCCCCTTTATCCTCTCTACTGCTACCACCAAGTCCTAGCCATGATCTCTCATTGAGACTTTAGGAATGGCCTCATAACACCCATGAGGAGCCTCAGACTCCCTCCAATCGTTTTTTCATGGAAAAATTATGTTTTGAAACAAATATGATCATGGTACCCCTGTGAATAAAACATTCAAATGATTTTCCTTGTTCATACAATTAATATAACCCATCATGTGAGTTAACAGTTACAGTTATCCCCCAACATTCACTCTCCCCACTTTCAATTAGTAATAGAACCCAGTAAGAGAGCACCTGTCACAGCCAACCTTGCAGCCACCTCTGGTCATACTAAGACTCACTTCTGGTTACAGGATGTCAGTAGTGGCAGAAACATCTTTCAGGAAATGTATGTCCCTTTCACTTTTCCTTCTCCACTCCCCCTGGCTTGATGGGCTGGATCACCAAACACTTGGATGAGGGCATCTACCTCTGTGGAAGATTTCTGGAACTCATTATGAAGTGGGAAGCTCTTCCCAGATGGCACTGGTGGTAAAGAACCCACCTGCAATGCAGGAGAAGCAGGAGACAAAAGTTTGATCCTTGGGCCAGGAAGATCTCCTGGAGGAGGAACTGGCAACCCACTCCAGTATTCTTGCCGGGAAAATCCCATGGAAAGAGGAGACTGGTGGGCTACAGTCAATGGGGTTGCAAAGAGTCGGACAGGACTGAGCGATAGAGCATACATACATGCTTGAAGTTGGATCTCAGATAATAAGGGTTTAAGTACTCATAAAGGACTAACTAGTCAGTGGTTGTTTGACCAGCCAGTCGAGGTCTTTCTAGCTTATTCTTGAAAGAAAAAAATTTTTTCACTGAATTTTTCAGGTTCAACTGAAAAGAAGCGGGAAAGAAAAATCAAGAGGTCTAAAAGCATAAGCTTTCCCTAGTGGCTCAGAAGGTAAAGAATCTGTCTGCAATGCGGAGACCTGGCTTCAATCACTGGGTTGGGAAGATCCCCTGGAGAAGGAAATGGCAACCCACTCCAGTATTCTCACCTGGAGAAACCCATGGACAGAGGAGCCTGGTGGGCTACAGTCCTCAGGGTCGCAAAGAGTCGGACACAACTGAAGCGACTTAGCACACATGTATGTAAAAGCATAAGCTGAAATTTCATCCTCAATATGTATAAAAAGGGAAACTTGACAGGAGCACATGACAGTCTGACATGAATTTTTTTCATGGGGCCTTAAGAGGCACCCCTTCCATTTCTAAGAGAGAATTATGAATTCTAGTGCACTGAAACCAAAAGTATTTAGAAATGAGTAGCTTTATTAGCAGCAGCAGCAGCTTTATTTAGGGAATTATTAGGGCCCACAGTAATGACCATCATCAACAGACAGAAATATTTTGGTCTATTAAAGAAAACATGGGACACTCTGCCCAACCTTATCCCAAACAAAATTAGCAAACCTCAAGTTACTAGGGGATTTATTGAATAAATAAAATCTGGCAGTAAATAATGGTCATACAAAGAGTAGGGAAGTATGGGGCCTTAGGAACAGGATCTTTCTAAGTTTTTGCACCCAGTCCCCCTAGACTAGGCTGCATCCAAACATGAGGCTTTCTGTTTCAAGGCGAATTTTATTTGTAGATACTTCAAATTTAGATATTTATACCAAGAACATGAGCTAAATCAAGAGTAGGGGTAAAAAAGAAGAGTAGGGGTACATGATGTGAATTTGCAAAGTGATCATTTCCCCCAGAGCCAGTTTGGGTTTTTTTTCCCCTGGTTATAAACATACAATACTTATTTTTGTAGAAGTTTGGTAAGAATTAATATAATGTAAAACAAATTTTAGATTCCTTTTCTGTCACTCTCTAATAGTTTCTAAAACAAAGGTCAAAAAGATCCCATACCAAAAATTTGTTTATTTTTCTTTTTCCATTTAACATTAGTGTCTCAAGCATCTGCCAATTATATTGCCACTTTTTCTAGGAAATGCAGCTTTTAGCAATTCTTTGTTGATTCAAACGAAATCAACCTGGCTCAGCCTGTATTGACTGATTAGACTGAGAATGAAGTCCCAATATTAAGAACAGACCAGTAAGAAATGATTGAAATTAAATGTTGGACGACCCAGGCAGACTATCAGCTTGGAGAAGTAACAAGAGGAGAGACAGCTTGAGGACATCAAGAAGAATCCATGAAAGGTACATGAGGTAGTGAAAGGGAGATACAGAAGGATGACTGGGAACCTGCTCAGAGATCTGGTATCTTTACAGTAAGTCCCCATTGTATGGAGTTACATGGAAACATCCTCTCCCTTGCTGCCTGAAAAAGTATAATCCCCACCTATCCCAAACCAGGGGCTTCCCAGGTGGTGTTAGTGTTAAAGAACCTGCCTGCCAATGCAGGAGACATTAGAGACACAGGTTCAATCCCTGGATTAGGAAGATTCCCTGGAGGGGGACAAGGCAACCCACTCCAATATCCTTGCCGGGAGAATCCCATGGGCAGAGGAGCCTGGGGGGCTACAGTCTATAGGGTTGCAAAGAGTCAGATACCACTGAAGCAACTTAGCACACATCCTAAACCAAAATAAAAGATGAACATAAATGGTTGTATGAATTAATATTCCATCATATTCCTATTCAGGTGTGAGTATTCTTTAAACTGAGCCATAACCTATAATTAGGCTGTGGAGTCAATTTAGTGTCTCAACCAGCTTTGTCAATTTGTTTAAATGGATGGGATGGAATGATGCTATGGAACAAATATTTGTGCTCCCTGACACCCAAATTCATATTTTGAAATGGACGTGGCGGGGGTCCTGAGGTGATTAGATCATGAGGGTAGAGCCCTCATGAGCAGGACCAGGGCCCTTATAAAAGTGGTCCCAGAGAGCCTGCGCCACCTTTCTGCTACGTGAGGACATAGCAAATAGAGCTGTTTGTGCACCAGGAAGTGAGTGCTCCCCAGACACTGAATCTGCTGGTGCCTTGATCATAGACTTCCCAGCATCCAGAACTGTGAGAAATAAACTTCTGTTATTTATAAGCCATTCAGTTTATGGTACTTCTGTTATAGAAGCCCAAACAGACTAATAAGACAAATGGAATGGAATGGTGGTTTCTTCACATGAAAATTTTTTTTTAAAGTGTGTGTATGACTATTGGCTCACTGTGAAGACCTGATTATTTCTTACTGTGGACAGTAGTCAAAAAGTTTGTAGGTCATTGATATAGATTGTTTCTAATTTTTAAATATCATAAGTAATGGTACAATAAGTATCTCCTGGCAGGGAGGGGACTTGGCCTATATTTCCATTTATTGCCAAGTGATTGATTCCCAGAAACAATGTTACTGTGTGAAAGTGGTAAAAATTTATAAAGTTTTTTGATAAATATTACTCAATGCTTTCAAACTATCTTAATTTAGACTCCGATCAGAGCAACAGAGAACTTTAATATCAGTGTACAACCGTCAGAAAAAAATTTATTTTCCCCCTATCATTGCTAATTTGATGGGTAAAAATGACCTTCTACTGTTTTAATATAGTTATTTGAAAATGAGTGAGGTTACTTCTTTGAAACATTTAATGTGAATTATCTATATATGTCCTCCCCTTTTCATTATTTTCTTTGTTGGAGTTCCTACCTTTTTATTTCTGCTCTTTCATGCATTTTTAAAGGGACAGTTTCTTAGTTATTCTCTAGGAATGAAGGTGTAGCAAGAAGAGAAAATAGAGTATTTCAATTGGCTTGATTTTGCCAGACTGATATCAAATTAACCTTAGGCTTTTAATCCTGCACTTGATTTTGAACAAGCTGCATGATACAGTATGTTAGCCATAAAAATAACTAGTGCCAGAAATGCAGCCAATATGCAAGTTTACACTTTGTACTTCCTCTTCTGTGCTAAATACTTCAATGCTAGGCTTATTTAAAAAAAAAAAAAATTAAGACAGTAGTACTGGAAAATGTGAAAGAGCAATTACACACCAAAGAAAGCAGATTGAGAAGCTCCAACATACACAGGATGGAATTTGAATTAAATTCCAACTGCAAAGATTAAGTTTTGGAAACGGTTGTTATTGACAATTTTATAAAAATTAAAGAATAAAATGAGTTTTCAGGTTAAAAGCAAAAGTAATCATTGAGTAGTATAAATAAAAAGTAAACCTACTCTAGGGCATTAGGATAAATAAAAAAAACCTTAAAAAAGTACTTTACATAGAGGCAGATTACCTAGTAAGAAACTCAAATGGACAAGTAGAAGACTTTCTCTCATCAACAACAGATAACAGGACACAAATGAAAACCTTCAAAGTGGTAGAGAAATAACCATCTATTTAGAAATTGATACCCAGCTAAATGCTCCCTAAGTCTTTTGCATGGGTGGACAGCAGAGCCGGAGTCATATGAAAACTGAGTTTACAACCTAAAGATTCTAATTTAAATAATTACTAAAGGAGCTATTTTGCAAGAAGACAAAAAATCTTAAATGCTGAAATTGTTGTCTCAAAAACAAGATTCTCTTCCAATTACTCATTATTATCCTGTAGTTATTGAACTATTTCTCTTCTTCCCTTTAAAGTAAAATTTTTTGAAGGAATTGCATTATGTTTTTATTACCAATTAAGTTTTGTCTCTTTTGTAAAATGCACTCAAATTAGACTTTAATCTTCACCACTCCAATTAAATAGCTTTTGTCCTGGTCTCTAATGACTTCTACTAATACATTGCTAAATCTAGTAGCTACTTTTTAATTATCTTCATTTGAACTGTTAAAACAATATACGACACAGTGGCCTTCTCTTTGAAACACTACCTTAATCTGATCACTTTATCTGTGAGCTCTTTCGTGATAATCTACACTCTCCACTGATTCTCCCACCCTGCTGGACACTTAGTTATGGTCAATTTTGCTGCGTCCTCTTCATTTTCTCAACCATGTAATACTGGAACACCCCTAGGACTTCTCCTCTCCTTTTTCCCCTATTTACACTTATTCCTTAGGTGACCTCATTCAGTATTATGACATCAATATCATCTATGATTATGTTCTCTAAACATATAATTTCAATTCACATCTCTTCTTGAATGACAAACTCATCTATCCAATGACTAATAATTCCCTTGGATGTTTGATAGGAATCTCAAACTTATAAATCTATAGCCAAACTTCTGATTTTACCATCCTAACCTGCTCATTCTATAGTCTTGGTCATTTCAACCTAAATCACCATCATCCTTCCAGATTCTCAGGCCTTTCACTCATACCCCTGATTAATTTATAAGCTAATACTGTTAGACATACTTTCAAATTATATCCAGAATGTGATCACTGCTTACCATCCCCATCTTTATTTTCCTTATCCAAGATACTAATGTTTCTTATCTGGATTATTATAATAATTTCTAAATTGGTCTACTTTCTGGTCTTGAATATCTTATGTCCAAAGACATAAACCCACGAAGATCTTAATCTTGATAAAACAAGAACATGTCAATTCTTTGTTTAAGACTCTCTGATGGTACCCATTTCACTCAGAGTAAATGCCAAAATGCTCACAGTGGTATGAGCATCTTGTTTGATCCCCTCAACCCTCACCCCTGACTCTCATCCCCATCTCTGCCACCATCGACCACCTTACTTTTTTTTGCTCATTCTGCTCCAACAACATTAGACTGTTTGATGTTTCTTAGCCCTCAGGCAGCATATGCCATTTTCTCTGCACAGGGTACTTTTCTCCCAGACTTCCTTTAAGTATCTATTCAAATATCACTTTATCTGTGAGCTCTTTCCTGATAACCTACATCAATAATAACCCTTAAACTCATTTTTTTCCCCCAGAGCATTTATATTGTATAGTCGTTAACTTTTTTTCTCTATTCTTTTACTAGAATATCAACTACATGAGTTTAGGGACTTTATCCACTCTGTTCATTGCTGTACCTCCAAATACCTATAACCATGGCAGGCCAAGAGAAAACATGCGGTAAGGATTTACTAGATGAATAAATAAATGATGAGGAAGAGAAAGGCAAAACCGGATGGCTAATTCAACTCCATATTGCTTGTCAAAACAATATTAATCACATTTCTTATTGATCAAAAAAGATGAAAATACATTTTAGGCAATAAAAATATGGGAAATAGTTGACATTATCTCAAAGGATTACTAAAATGTACTAGATTCTCTACTCTGTTAGAAAGATAGACGGTGCATGTGGAACGGGACTGCTAACAGTGCCTGATGTGGGAGTGAGCAGCCCGACTGAGGGGTACATGGACAGATACACGGACATGTGGTGAGTGCTGTCAATGTGGTCCTTGCAGGTTCTGCTGTCTTAAGAATTAGCAGGGTGGTGCTGGGGACCCTCCCTGGGGAAGACTGAGGGAGTCACAGCCCACCAGAGAGACTAGGAAGGGAGAGAGAAGCTGAGCCTGATCACAATTTTTTGAAAAGTGACAGTCTTCACAGAGTTTAGAAAATAGGAAAAGGAGATGTTTTAGGCTTTTGTTCCAGGAATGTTTTCATTCTCAATAGGCAGAAAATGGAGAATCCCTTTTCCTAGGTAATGCCTATATTTGAAATAAAATGAAAGGAAAACATCTGCATTTTTAACTTTTCTAAGAAACATTTCTAAAAATTATTTACATCAATACCCATAAAAGCATGTTTACCAAAAATACATTTTAAGACTAAAAAATGAAACAAAAATGACATAGTAATACATCCCATTCAAGTAAGATTTAGACTCAAAATGTAAGGATAGTTCATTTTCAGAAGGCTCAATATAATTTTCAGCATTAATATCTTAGAAGAGGCAGTCAAATGGTTATTTTAACATGCAGAAGACTGATGTTATAATTTATATTTATTTACAAATTCTCTTAAGAAACTAGAAATACAGACAATTTTCTTAATCTGACAAAAATAGGTCACCTCCAAACCTATACCTAATAGCATTCTTCAAGTGAAACTTTGAAGACTTTCACTATAATGAAGTACAAGTGAAATTTTTGAAGACTTTGACTATAACATAAAAATGCTTATTATAAAGAAATAGTATTTACACGGCATGGTATCTTGTAAGGACAGGAAAGTTCAGATCAGTGGGAAAAAAGAGCCTAGAAAGTCCAAAGCATATATGGGATTTTAGTGTATAACAGAGAAGACAATACAAACAATGGAGACAGAATGAGGCTTTTTAGTTAATGGCGCTGGGACTAGATTTTCACATGGGAAAAAAGATTCATGCTTTATACCATACACATTCGTTAACACCACGTAAATTAAAAGTCTACTTATTTAAAATAAAAGTTTCATAAGTAAATTAAAGCACTTTAGAATATGGGAGGAGTTAATATAAAATATAACCATGGAGGAGAAAATGATTTCTTAAGCAAGGCACAAAAATCAGAATAATAAGGAAATTTAACTATATCAAAAATTTAAAATTATCTGTGCTAAAAGATGTCATAAAAATTACAATGCAATCAACAGATGGGAGGCAAAATTTTCTATGTGTATAATAGACAAAGGGTTTGTCACATATATATGAATGCATATCATGAAAAATAAACATATATTAAGATATATATACATTAGGATCACATGTATACACGTTTCTATAAACCAATAGGGAGAATAGACAAGAAAAGAATGGACAGAGAGTAGAAAAGACACAGAGGAGGAAATCCAAATGGCCCTGCACAAACGATGTTCAATTTCATAAATAATGAGTCATGAAAATTAAAACAATGAGATTCATATGCAGTATCCATCAACTCTCAGATAATTAAATCTGAGAGTAATCAAGTGCTGGCAGGGACCTGGGGAAGGGAGGGTTCTCACATATTGCTGATACTAGTACAAACTGGTTGTGCAATTGGTAGAGCAATTTGGCGATATCGCACAGACACAAAAATGCACATATCCTATGATCAGCAAGTTTCCACTGATACGTACTCCAGACAAGCTCTATCACATATGCCCAAGGGGATATTTATTTCGGTATCAATTATTTCGGTAAAACAATGAAATCAATTCATATTCCAACTAGTGTGGGAATAGATAGTGATATTTTCAAAATATGGAGTAATACACAGCAATTTAAAAAATGAACCAGGGTAATATAACCATGAAGGTGAGTTCTGAAAACAAAATACTTGGTAGTTAAAGTAGCAATTGCCAGAGTAACACATTCCACACCCAAAGTAAAAAATACATACTTGAAAAAAAATGCAAATAATTTGGTTCATGTATAATATTTCATATTTGTAGTAGTAAAATTTTAAAGTATAGAAACAGGATTGTGCAAATGCCAATACATGACAGCTGTATCCTCTGGAGTGGCAGAGAGAATGGCGAGACTGGAAAATGTTAGAGACTTCACATTTACGCATACAGTTTGCTTCTTTACAAACAATGGCTATGAAGCAGGCATGGGAAATAGGTTTACGTTTGATGTATTCATCTGGGTGGCAAGTACACAGGCGTGTATTGTAGCATCCTTAGTACATTAAGAAAATGACATAAATAACAAAGTAGGTCAGGGTTGACACCCATACTCAGCCTTGAAGCAGTTCAAGAAGATGGACTGCCACCCCTCTCTTTCCCATAAGAATACGGAAGTAAAGTCTCTGAGCGGGGAATCAATCAGGAGGCAAGAGGGTAGAGCACATGGTTTGAAAGAATGACACTGTCCAAAGTCACAACATAAGCTGATGAGACCCAAACAGGTCCAAGATGGCAGACAAGTCTACCTCCACTGGACATTGAGCCTCAGTGTATGCTCATCATTAACACATCACCAAGTTAAGTGACATACCCACCGACTCCAAGACAGTTCAGGAGTCCAGATCATCAAAGACCAAAAAGTAGGCAGTGGCCTGAATCCTGGAATCTCTGCCTCTTTCCCAGGATAGTTGGGATAATCCATCCACTCATTACCCTGTGAAACTACCCAGTCCATAAACACTAACCAAGCCATCTTTTGAGCCACCCTCACCTTGGCTCAGATGGTAAAGAATCTGCCTGCAATGCAGGGGACCTGGGTTTGATCCCTGGGTTGGAAAGTTCCCCTGGAGAAGGGAATGGCTACCCACTCCAATATACTTGCCTGGAAAATTCCATGGACAGAGGAGCTGGGCAGGCTACAGTCCATGGGGTAGCAAAGTATCAGACACAACTGAGTAACACTTTTACTTTTCACCTTTGGAGAGGGCCCACACTGTGGAGTGTGTTTCTCTCTAAATAAGTCCACTTCTTACCTATCAAAAAACCCAAACAGAAACAAAAACAAACAAACAAGCAAAAAAAAAAAAAAATCCAAAGTAGTTTAGAGAGCCCCAAGTCTATATCCTTGGCCAGAGTCAAAGGCGACAAGCACATTAAGTATGGTACAGATGGAAAGCTAGAGACACACTATATTGACTTTCCACGTGTGGAGCATCCATCCCTGTGATGACACTGAGATGCAAAGGCTGAAATGGTGATTCAGGTTGGTTCCAGTCACTGAACCCATGACAGTCACCCCCACATCCATTGCACTTACCCTTGTGGCTTAATAGTTGACCCTCAGTCAACTGGTAGGAGGAGGAAGGGGAGCTTACTCAATCCCAGCTTTTAGGTTGAGAAACACTCTCTTCACAGATTCCAGAGAAAAGCCACAGAGTGGATCTTACAAGAAGAAAAGCAAATCACATGTGATGCTGCTCAGGCCAGGTCCTGTCACAAGGCTTCCCAGAGGTCTGGTGCCAGCAGAGCCTGATGAAAGTGAAAAAAGCTGTATTCCTCACTAGCCTTCAAGAAGCATGCTAATTTGAGTGCTTCAGTACTCCACTGTCTGACGTGGGGGCATAATTATTAATAAGGGGCTTCCCAGGTGGTGCTAGGGGTAAAGAACTTGCCTGCCAATGCAGGAGACATAAGAGACACGGCTTCAATTCCTTGATCAGGCAGATTCCCTGGAGGAGGGCACTCCAGTACTCTTGCCTAGAGAATTCCATGGACAGAGGAGCCTGGCGGGCTACAGTCCATAGGGTCACAAAGAGTTGGACACGACTGGAGCGACTCAGCATGCAGCATGCACGCATGCGTACAATGATTAATAAACAGTTCTCAATCTCTCTCCCTGAAGTCACACAAACAGGACAAGACTCAGGAAGCTAGATAGGGGGTTCTGTTTAGTCTCCCTGAATTGCAGCTAATGGCTCTGAAAGGCCTGGTTCATTTTAATCAAGTGGACTATTGGAAAACCTGCCAGCAAACACCCATTAAAACAAGAATCAAAATATTTCACATACTACTATGTGATGCAGTTGGTTGAGAAACATCGAAATAATAATACAGTGACCATAAAACGGCAGTACAGGCAGAACATCCCGTTCAGAACATCCAGGATGAGTGGCATACATCTGTGGTCATCTCAGTTCCTAAGTACAGAGGCACCAGCATACCACACTCGCTGCCTCAAATGACTGCAGAGAATATTCTGAGAAAATCGATAATTAGTTTCCTCGATTTTACTTTTAAGAAACAATGAGATTCCTCGGTGGCTCAGTCGGTAAGGAATCCACTGCAATGCAGAACCTGGGTTTGATCCCCAGGCTGGGAAGATCCCCTGGAGAAGGATATGACTACCTACTCCAGTACTCTTGCCTGGAGAATCCCAGGGACAGAGGAGCCTGTCAGGCCACAGTCCATGGGGTTGTATGAGTCGGACACAAATTAGCGACTAAACCACCACCATAATTATTCCAAATAGGCTTCTATGTATATTTCAGTGTATGTAGAAATGTGTCCCTTGTATATTTTATCTGCATGTCCTATGATAGCACCACACTTCACAAGTATGTTTCCACAGAGTTGGCCAGAGCAGCTTAAACTGCAGCTCTAGAAACTATTTAGCTGTTCTTATTGAAAGAGATGAAAACCTAAGAGAATAGGTAACTTAGTTTATGCCAACAATCTACTTCTGAACATGACACAGCTTGTGCAAAACTGACAAATCTTGCATGCTAAAAGATTTGGCTCTAGCAGTCATTTCCACAGTGCCTACTGAGTTGCAGCCACATCTAGAAAATTTTTAAAGTCCTGTGACTTTATTTCCGATTACTTTTTCCCTTGAAAAAGTAAAGGCATTTTTATGCTTTGAGTTCTTACAAGGTTCCCACTTTTCCCCCATATGTAACTTTTTAATAACAAACAAATGTAAATTATCTCACCGATCCTTCTAATGAACAGTATTTCACTTTTAAGACAATAGTTCTTTAAGCAGGCATATATGGATGTGAGAGTTGGACTATAAAGAAAGCTGAGAGCCAAAGATATTGATGCTTTTGAACTGTGGTGTTGGAGAAGACTCTTGAGAGTCTCTTGGACTGCAAGGAGATCCAACCAGTCAATTCTAAAGGAAATCAGTCCTGAATATTCATTGGAAGGACTGATGCTGAAGCTGAAGCTCCAATACTTTGGCCATCTGATGTGAAGAACTGACTCAATTGAAAAGATCCTGATGCTGGGAAAGATTGAAAGTGGGAGGAGAAGGGGACGACAAAGAATAAGATGGTTGGATGGCATCATCGACTCAATGGACATGAGTTTGGGTGAACTCTGGGAGTTAGTGATAGACAGGGAAGCCTGGCTTTCTGCACTCCATGGGGTTGCAAAGAGTCGGACATGACTGAGCAACTGAAGTGAACTAAACAGTGCTTCTAAACTGATTGATGCCAGTTTTGAAACAACTATTGATACTTAGGTCAAATTTTATTCCACATCTAAGATGCTCACATATTTTCAAGTTTGCCTCCTTTGCTAAATTCAGTTTGTTTTCTGAAGTCTACATGTTTTAGGTATTCTGGAAGTTCCTACTTTAAAGCTAAGAGGAAGAGTAGGTAATAGATAAGAATCCCCTAGTTGCCACTGACTTCCATCCATGGCTCATTTTGCCCTTTTAACTAGACTGGCACTATGAATGCTTTTGTAAGACAGCATGGACTTTTTCTTTCATAACAATCATTTCAGAGTTAAGTGTTCCCATTCATTCCTGAATGTCTGACTAAGTCTTCCTCAAAAGGCTCACAGCTTGTCAGTTATTTCTAAAGCTGGAAAGCTACATGACAATTTTTCTTCTTCCATTAGAATTTTAATGTGTGTTGTAGGTTGTAGCCAGTGTTCAAAAGAGAAAAAATTCAAATTCTCTCTTTAGTGCTAATTCTACATTTAATTTATTTCAGGTGAAGAAGTCGGGGCTGGCATAATAAACTTAGAAAAGATGAAGGGTCATTTAATTCGTTCATTTTTATTTCTGGTCCTGAGAATGGATTTTGTCTCCATATTTAGTGAATTTGGAAGATTTAAAAATCATAGATCCAAAAGAAGTTCCAGATCTTGTATTTTAGGGAAGGAAGGGATGACAAGTAGATTATTTATAAATGTGAAATTTGCTGAAGCCTCAACCAAGCAGGAACTAATCAACCCACCCAAGGGTTAAGCTGTGTCTGACACAGCACCTGTCAGAACGTCCACTTTCATGCAGACTGTCAAACTCAAAACTGGCCAGATTCACCTTCCAGACTCAGACTTCTGCACAGCAGTAGAACAAGAAACCGGACATGGGCCAAAGCTGCCTTTACTGTTGGTCAAAGCACACAGCACTGCAGTCTTTGATGCTGCAGAGAATAATGAGATGGCCAGGACTTTAACCAAGGGGATTAGCATGGATGTATATATTTGAATATATGCCTTACAGTATACATTGCTGCAGAGAAGGCAATGGCACCACACTCCAGTACTCTTGCCTGGAAAATCCCTTGGACGGAGGAGCCTGGTAGGCTGCAGTCCATGGGGTCGCTAAGAGTCTGACACGACTGAGCGACTTCACTTTCACTTTTCACTTTCATGCATTGGAGAAGGAAATGGCAACCCACTCCAGTGTTCTTGCCTGGAGAATCCCAGGGACGGGGGAGCCTGGTGGGCTGCCATCCATGGGGTCGCACAGAGTCGGAAACAACTGAAGGGACTTAGCAGTAGCAGTAGCAGTATACATCGCTGACTGATCTATTACATCATTAGGTATTGCTCCTAATTCCATATTTAGACCACCCATTCACCTACTGCAATGAATCTCCATTGGATGTTTCACTTAATTTGTGTTCTAGACAGACCCTACTCCTTTGGAAGACACTAATTTGTGAAGGGGTTTTGTTGTGATCCTCACCAACAGTGTGTCTGCCTCTTTGCTCACTTTAAAGACTATTAACCACCACATATTCCTCATTGGTCCCCTGTTTTCTGACTTTTGTCTCTGATCCTTCTTGCACTTTGCAGCCAGGAAGCAGAAGTCCATCTCTGAACATAACATTTCCTTGTTTAGTATTCTTTAATGACTTCCCATGCTCAGGCCCTAACTCCTTAGCTGGCAATCAACGTTCAATCCGAACTGGTCCCATTCTGTCTTTCAAGCTACACTCAATGTCGTTCAATTTGTTACGTGGATATACTCCAACTTTTAACTGTTACGTTCTATATCACCTGGAGTGCCCTGTATTTTCCTTTCTCTCCATGTTTTGGCTTTTTTCGTCTTGTAATACAACCTACCAAATTTTCCTCTCTCTTCCTTCAGAAAGTTTTCCTCAGTCATTGAATCAGGCAGGATCTTTCTGAGCTCTGAAGCTGCATGCTTTCTTTGTCAAACTCTTGCTTAGTTTATAGGGCTTCCCTGGTGGCTCAGAGGTTAAAGCGTCTGCCTGCAATGCAGGAGACCTGGGTTCGATCCCTGGGTCGAGAGGATCCCTTGGAGAAGGAAATGGCAACCCACTACAGTGTTCTTGCCTGGAGATTTATCACAGCTTGTCCGACAACGAGCTGGATGTGATTTTTATCAAACCAGAAGTTCCCTTAGGGAGACAGAGGCTTATTATATTTGGTGTTAAACTGACACAGTTTAATATTGGAAAGGGTGCCTGACAAATGTGATCATCTGCTTTACAAAACTAAATAAATTTTAAAATCATCCACGGCTTTTTCAGCTCTGCCTTCTCATTCCCCAGTGCCCAAAGGGAAAGAGATCTAAGACTTCAAAAGCAAGACCTCATCTGTGCCTCCTCTATTATCTTGCATAATGTCTGGAAAATTATAGGCCCTAATAAAATGTTCTTTTTCTCCTCCAGTAAATGAGGCTTGGCTGAACAGAAGCGTAGCCAACCACTTCAGCACAAGGTGCGTGATCTTTGGGTTTGATACTCTTTCTTCTAAGGGGAGAAAGAACCTTAGGAGTGAGAAAAGTTGCCCAAACAGTAACAATGGCAACCCACGCAGGCAGCACTCAACAGCGATGGGTAGACACGGTGCTCTTTTTCAGGATGAGCTAGGAGTAATTGAGGCGGGGGTACAGGCAGTGCAGAGAGATGATTTTTGACTTAGCATTTCAAGATCAGAGAAAAACGTTTTTACCTTTACAGTGTTCTGTTGATTGTCAGAGCAGGGGGAAAGAAGTGTTAAGACGATGGAAAGATCAATCTATTAGAACTGAATTTATCTGTACTAACGCTGTCACCCTCAAGCTTTGAGTTGAAGATGCCTTTAATCAAGATATTCCAGGTCCAGACGGCTTCACAGCTGAATTCTACCAACAATTTAGAGAAGAGCTAACACCCATCCTGCTCAAACTCTTCCAGAAAATTGCAGAGGAAGGTAAACTTCCAAACTCATTCTATGAGGACACCATCACCCTAATACCAAAACCTGACAAAGATCCCACAAAAAAAGAAAACTACAGGCCAATATCACTGATGAACATAGATGCAAAAATCCTTAACAAAATTCTAGCAATCAGAATCCAACAACACATTAAAAAGATCATACACTATGACCAAGTGGGCTTTATCCCAGGGATGCAAGGATTCTTCAATATCCGCAAATCAATCAATGTAGTACACCACATTAACAAATTGAAAAATAAAAACCATATGATTATCTCAATAGATGCAGAGAAAGCCTTTGACAAAATTCAACACCCATTTATGATAAAAACTCTCCAGAAAGCAGGAATAGAAGGAACATACCTCAACATAATAAAAGCTATATATGACAAACCCACAGCAAACATTATCCTCAATGGTGAAAAATTGAAAGCATTTCCTCTAAAGTCAGGAACAAGACAAGGGTGCCCACTTTCACCATTACTATTCAACATAGTCTTGGAAGTTTTGGCCACAGCAATCAGAGCAGAAAAAGAAATAAAAGGAATCCAAATTGGAAAAGAAGAAGTAAAACTCTCACTGTTTGCAGATGGCATGATCCTCTACATAGAAAACCCTAAAGACTCCACCAGAAAATTACTAGAACTAATCAATGACTATAGTAAAGTTGCAGGATATAAAATCAACACACAGAAATCCCTTGCATTCCTATACACTAATAATGAGAGAACAGAAAGAGAAATTAAGGAAACAATTCCATTCACCATTGCAACGGAAAGAATAAAATACTTAGGAATATATCTACCTAAAGAAACTAAAGACCTATATATAGAAAACTATAAAACACTGGTGAAAGGAATCAAAGGGGACACTCATAGATGGAGGAATATACCATGTTCATGGATTGGAAGAATCAATATAGTGAAAATGAGTATACTACCCAAAGCAATTTATAGATTCAATGCAATCCCTATCAAGCTACCAACAGTATTCTTCACAGAGCTAGAACAAATAATTTCACAATTTGTATGGGAATACAAAAAACCTCGAATAGCCAAAGCAATCTTGAGAAAGAAGAATGGAACTGGAGGAATCAACCTACCAGACTTCAGGCTCTACTACAAAGCCACAGTTATCAAGACAGTATGGTACTGGCACAAAGACAGAAATATAGATCAATGGAACAAAATAGAAAGCCCAGAGATAAATCCACACACATATGGACACCTTATCTTTGACAAAGGAGGCAAGAATATACAATGGATTAAAGACAATCTCTTTAACAAGTGGTGCTGGGAAAACTGGTCAACCACTTGTAAAAGAATGAAACTAGAACACTTTCTAACACCATACACAAAAATAAACTCAAAATGGATTAAAGATCTCAACGTAAGACCAGAAACTATAAAACTCCTAGAGGAGAACATAGGCAAAACACTCTCCGACATACATCACAGCAGGATCCTCTATGACCCACCTCCCAGAATATTGGAAATAAAAGCAAAAATAAACAAATGGGACCTAATTAACCTTAAAAGCTTCTGCACATCAAAGGAAACTATTAGCAAGGTGAAAAGACAGCCTTCAGAATGGGAGAAAATAATAGCAAATGAAGCAACCGACAAACAACTAATCTCAAAAATATACAAGCAACTCCTACAGCTCAACTCCAGAAAAATAAACGACCCAATCAAAAAATGGGCCAAAGAACTAAATAGACATTTCTCCAAAGAAGACATACAGATGGCTAACAAACACATGAAAAGATGCTCAACATCACTCATTATCAGAGAAATGCAAATCAAAACCACTATGAGGTATCATCTCACACCAGTCAGAATGGCTGCGATCCAAAAGTCTACAAATAATAAATGCTGGAGAGGGTGTGGAGAAAAGGGAACCCTCTTACACTGTTGGTGGGAATGCAAACTAGTACAGCCACTATGGAGAACAGTGTGGAGATTCCTTAAAAAACTGGAAATAGAACTGCCTTATGATCCAGCAATCCCACTGCTGGGCATACACACTGAGGAAACCAGAAGGGAAAGAGACACATGTACCCCAATGTTCATCGCAGCACTGTTTATAATAGCCAGGACATGGAAGCAACCTAGATGTCCATCAGCAGATGAATGGATAAGAAAGCGGTGGTACATATACACAATGGAGTATTACTCAGCCATTAAAAAGAATACATTTGAATCAGTTCTAATGAGGTGGATGAAACTGGAGCCTATTATACAGAGTGAAGTAAGCCAGAAGGAAAAACATAAATACAGTATACTAACGCATATATATGGAATTTAGAAAGAGGGTAACAATAACCCTGTGTATGAGACAGCAAAAGAGACACTGATGTATAGAACAGTCTTATGGACTCTGTGGGAGAGGGAGAGGGTGGGAAGATTTGGGAGAATGGCAATGAAACATGTAAAATATCATGTAGGAAACGAGTTGCCAGTCCAGGTTCAATGCACGATGCTGGATGCTTGGGGCTGGTGCACTAGGACGGCCCAGAGGGATGGTATGGGGAGGCAGGAGGGAGGAGGGTTCGGGATGCGGAACACATGTATACCTGTGGCGGATTCATTTTGATATTTGGCAAAACTAATACAATTATGTAAAGTTTAAAAATAAAATAAAAAAAATAAACAAATAAAAAAAAAAAAAAAGAAAAATGGTCAGACAGCACCACTGACTCCATGGACATGAATTTCAGCAAATTCTGGGAGACAGTGAAGGACAGTGAAGCCTGGGGTGCTGCAGTCCATGGGGTACAAAGAGTTGGACATGACTTAGTGACTGAACAACAATAAGTGGAAAACTATCAGATGGATAAATGCTATAAAGCAAGCATAATAGGATGACATGATAGAAAGTAAATGGAAACAAGGGTAGGGATGGTTGGTTACTGGGGTCACAAAAGACCTTTCAGTTGAGTTGAGACCAGAATGACAAGAGGAGCCAGCAATGCCAAAATCTGAGGATGAAACATTCCAGGCAAGAGGACAGTTAGCTTGGTGGGTTAGGGAACATGAGAAAAAGTCAGTGTGGCTGGAGTGTAGAGAGCTGTTTGTCCCCCAGCCAATTGCCTATAAATGTACACACTTCGGTTTTCTGCCATACATTCTTCAAACTTAGGGTGAAACAGGGAAATCTAGAGGCAAAAATGTACCCATGTTTGTATAAAGCATAAAGAGATCTTGGGGGTCTTATGCATATAATAATGATCTTGATGGCAAGTTTGTTTTCTAGTACTGAGAGACTGGACCAGTTTCTCAAGGTTGAAGGCAGAGAGTGCAAAGCTGGTAGGGTTAAGGAGAGCCCCAGGCGGCTGTGAGAGGAAGCGCAACTAACTGCCTATCCTCAGGAGGCCTCTGACCATAAAGGGAACACCAGAAATCTCTCCTTGATTCTTCAGGAGATTTGCACAAGGTCACAAGGTATCCTGTGGCACAGCAATCGCTCTCAAGCTTTTAACTCTCACCTGATTATTATATTCTGCCTTGAGTAATAGTTATTTCAGGATCTGTCTTCTTGCTACCATTAGCCTACAGGACATTTCTTGACAGAGACTGTTTCTTACCAATCTTTCTCTTTTCAGTATCTAATACAGTGCCTGGCACATAACAGATGCTGAGTAAATGATAAATTTCCTGGGTCTGCTTTTATTAGCTGAATATTCCAACTATAGGAAAAGCATTCCAATTATAATGGTGCCCACATAATATACTTGTTTTGGTGTATAAGTAATAAATCCTTAAGAACTTCTGTGTCATCGACCAAAGGACAGATTCCCGGCAACTCTTGGCATAAACAGATAATGATGCTTGCTGAACGCACGCATGCATGTCTGAACGGACAAATCTATGAACAAATGCCAGTAAGAACAATTGTAGTCGTAGTGATTTAATTCATTCAGCAATGAGTTTCCACCATATGCTCAACATTAAAGCTAAGTGTCACAGAGACAATGAGTAAGAGAGACATGGGCTCTGCCATAATGGAGCTGTGGGTCTAGTGGGGAAGCATAGCTGAGGTCATTACACATGTATGTGATTAGGCTGCAAGTGCTTTGAAGAGATGCATGAGCTAGTTTGATGGTCACAGAAGGCTTCTTTGAAGTCCACTTGAAAGATAAGGTCTACTTTATTCAAAATGTAGACAATGGGGTCAGTGACAGTAAATAATCATGAAGTCTTTAGGAACCACGTAGACATGGAGCAAGTGGTCAAGAAAGATGAGAACCGATGGTAGCTGCGACTGCCTCTTGGTAACTAGCTGGGGATGGATTCCTGAGGGACTAAGTGGAATCTTCCTCTTCGGCCATCTTTAACATTAGACTAGAGCTTTCCATGTGTGTCCCAGTTGTGTGTGGTCTTGTTTAAACACAAGAGGATACACTGAACAACCTAAATTTGTCTTCTGCGGGCATTCTTGACCAGCCCACGATTCTTTTACTAGACACTTCAAACAGAGCAGCTTTGCTGTTTTTCTGACGTATACCAGGCAAAATTGACATTTATTTTATGAGCTGAAGAAACAATGCATTGCCCTCATTCTCCCATCATTCAGGAAAAACAGCTAAGTGAAATTTTGGTCAAAATTTCCAAAGAGCTTTGGACTGAGGACAAGCATGGAAAAATTCAAGCCCAAACGAGAAATTTCCAGAATTTTAGAAGCAAGTGAAAACAGGGGGTTATAACAGTTTCAGCACTTGCTGCCAGGAACAAAGTATATACGATATTATTTATTGCTGAAAGCCTTTCAGAAAGGCAGCATCTGGTTTCAGTGAGGTCTTGCTTTTATTCCCTCTAGCAGCTGGACTGAACACTACAGCACAAGGAGATCAACCAATTTGCCAAGGTGACACAGTGAGTTAGCGACTCTCTCCAGATTAGACCACAAGAGCCTCTGGCTCCTTGAATGCCAAGAATAAGTCACATGACCCATGCAGAGTTTAGCACTTTTTATCAACTCTCTCACTTTTCTCTAGTGGGAAGATCAGATATCACCCTGGATCCCTGTAAATGCCAACAGGCTGTGCCCCCTCCACTGGGATGTGTTCATTTAGGCTGTGTGTGCTAACAGCAGGAAGAGGCAGAAATGGTCCTGCAGTGTCCCGCTCATACTGGGAAGGGGATGATGGGGATCTGAGAAGCTGGGCACTCTGCTGTGGTCACTCCACATGTACTTCTGAGGCCAGGGAAAAGCTGATGAGGACGAGATTACTCTGCCAGGAGAAAGCGCCCCAAGCTTTTACTTCCCTGTGAGCCTTTTTTCCTACCCGTGTTATTGCTCACAGAGCCCTGGCTCCAGCAAACACATCCCTTCATTTCTTTTGCATATGTCTTCCATACCGACAGTGGAAAAGGAGGCTCTGTTGTTTCCTGAGCATATGTTTTCCCTACATCCCAAGAAGTCTGTTATTTGAGTTGCAAAGGGAACAAACACCA
Source organism: Bos indicus x Bos taurus (assembly GCF_003369695.1). NCBI lineage: Eukaryota > Metazoa > Chordata > Mammalia > Artiodactyla > Bovidae > Bos > Bos indicus x Bos taurus. The sequence goes on from NC_040095.1 coordinate 31,898,097, forward strand.
CCACACACACTCACAAAATTTGTTTAATAAAAAATTTTAGCATTCATCCAATGGCCAAATTATCTACCAATCACTCTCCCCTTTGTATATGTGTTTGTACACACATATGCTATTATTATAATGCTAGTAATAAAAATAATTATCAAGATATTCATATAAAACTATTAATACTATTCATTATTAATATACTGGAATCAAGAGACCAATTTTAGGGAAAGAAGCAGAAGGAAGGGCAGTGCAGGGAAAGGATCACAGTCATTGTTTTTAATGTCTAAACTTCCAGCTGGTGGGTAATCTGAGAAGACCAGAAAACAGAACGCTGAGCCAGTTCATTGTGTTAATGGACTTGGCATATCCTAAATTGTTCAGAAGAATATCAGGAAAGGAACAAGACCTCATTTGGTCCTTAGACTCTGCAATGGCAAGAGCACAGCATCAAGAGAAATTATGCCAAGTGTTTGGATTACATGATCATGCCCAGAAGACATGCCTTTTTAATAACGTAAAACATACATCTACCCAGAATGGCAGTAACCTAACCTTCACCGTAAGTTGAACAAACAAGGCACCACTAAGAAACGTCTGACAATCTCAATACAACAGGATTTGGAAAATCAACTCAGAACTTATTAAGATGTCAAACACAATAGAAATAAAGAGCATTTCACTTTGTTTCCTTTATATCACATTTTTTCTTTTAATTGGAACAGACAACATAGGTCCTGACCATAAAGAAGTGATGACATATCCCCCTTTGACTTAATATTACTCCAAGGGACAGTTATGCTAATTTAGATACTGTACTCATTCATTCAGTGTTATTGAGTGCCTCCATGACCTGGGTACTGATACAGGCCCAAAGATGTAGTCATAGAGGACACAGACACCTTCCTGATCTCCTGGAAATTCTAATTCGCTAGTTTGATCTTATTTCAAAGTTCAATTATTGTTTTGATAAATCTCACTTCAAGTATTTAAAAGAAATCTTCATCAGAGGAAAATTCTTGTTATTACTGTCTTTTCAAAATTTATTTTCTCAACCCCCATTTAATATCAGTCCATTGGTATTAAGTTAACAGTTACTATCTTCTTAGAGGAAAGAGATGGAACATAATAAAGCATTGTTTTTTGTGCTTTGAGAGATAAATTTCTAAATAATAAATGTCTAATGAATTAACCAGTAGGTTTGGTTGCTACATGCCAAAACCAAGGCTGTCACAACAAACCAGGCCAACTGACGAAGATGCCTCCAAGTATTAAACTTAATTCTGTCTCAGCCATAAAAAGCTAAGCTAACATCTTTAGCAAGCACCAGTAAATAATTACACATTTTGGCAAATAGGTTCAAACAATCAGGCTTCAAAGTTTGCCCCAATTACCTGTCCAAAAAATTCTTTGTACCAATAGGGATCAATCCGACCACAGGGACACCAGGCAACTGGGCAGGACATAAATCACACAGGTCCATACCTCTGGCTCAGTGTAGGCTCCAACCTTTTGCTGATGTACACCAAAGTCTGTCCAAATCATATGAGCATGCCTGTGTATCTCTTCTCGTGAAAAACTAAAAAACAGCCATTTTATATTTGAGATCCTTCCACTGTTTCTCTAACATTCTCTCCCTTCTCCTCCTCCCCACCCCTCACTGTCTTGTCCCCTTTCCTTTCATTGTTTCTCCCCTACTTTCTCTACAGGGTGAGATACTGTTCTAAGCTCTTTGTATATATTATCTAATTTCAAAACCCCGATGAAGAAACTCTGCAATCATCATATGTAGCAGAAGGTTACACAGCTTGGAAGCAGCCAACCAAGATCAGGTTCCTGAAACCCAAGGTTACATAGCTTGGGAGCAGCCAAACCAAGATCCCAGTTAGCCCTTCTGAGCCAACCACTGTGTCACGCTGCATCCAAGTGATTTTGGCTTATGTGTTTATGGTAAAGGTGAACCGTTTTAGGCTTTAGGTTGCAGAGTACTAGTGATCCAGTTAACAAACTCTCACTTTAAAGGTGGCAATCAAAGTGGTAATTAATGGGGCAGTTTATTACATTTTATATGTTGGCTGCACCAACTTCAGGTCTGTTGCCTCTCCCATATGGGGAACACATTGACGAAAGTCAGAAACAAATACCAGTTAGAGGTTATGATCACTTAAACGAATAATCAAAAAGTAAATAAAAATCTATCTATAACATTACAGTTTTTCTCTGTATCCACTCCAAAAGTAAGCCAAATAAAGCCTTTGTTTCCAGTAACAATCATTATTGTTATTCACTTCATGGGTCAGGAAGAGCTTTCAATGAGCATAGCTCTAAGATTTAAACTAAATGACTTGATGGAGAGAAAACGAAAATACGAACTACTGCAAGATCAACCTGCCCAATGAACTAATTTCTAGACTGTGATAAAATGGAAGAAATGCAAGGATTGCTACCGCTCTCCTTCAACAACCATTTTCCAACTCAGCTCTGGTCTTACCGGTGGTGAAGCCTGGACCACCCACTAAATTTTCTACAGCTAAACAAACAGCTACAGTCCAGAGAAACACAAATTTCTTGGCTTACTGTTTTTATATCCACCCAGTGTTAAGTCAAGACTGGTGTTCCAGAAGGTCACAGACTAAATCCAACAACACGCAATGGGGATCTTAATTAAGCCTTACTGCCAAATGAAGGAAATCATTAAGTTAGTCCTCAACCTGTGTCCACCATCTCTCTTCTTTCCTGTGAACAACTAACTCCCAGGTAAACAGAAGCCAAAGCTATGGAGATGACCCAGAGCACAGTAAGATGGATCTCACAGATGAAGAAAAATGCAAACAGCTTATAAAGTGGGTTTCATTAGTAAACTGAAAGAATTAACAACAGGAAGAGAGTATACTGGAAGATAAGGAAGGAAACACATGATAACAACAGTTGCAAACAGTAGCTGTCTGCCATGAACGAGACACTAGCCTACGCCAAAGTAAACTACAAGGAAAAGAAATCTGTTTTTACCAGTAAGGCAAAACTGCTTTCTGGATTTGCAATCATTTCCTGTAGAGTCATTCTTTGGTTTTCTGGAAGGGACCAGGTTCAAGGTCTCTATGGAAGTCTGATGAGATCTGGGAAAAAGCAGCAGCTAGTATGTATTTAGCAAACATATTAAGGGTCTACTAATGTGTAAGATACTGCATCTTGGGTAAACCTGCACCGTGCTTTATGACTCTGTGGCAGAAGTACTCTCTGCAACTTCAGTTGTGCTCTTGATAAAAGGTAACGGCCCTCTTCTGGCCACCTTTAATGAGACAGCTGGCTTTGTGACTTAGCTGGCCCATCACGCCCCCACCACTCTTTCTCCTCCAAGATGTCACAAATTCCCAGTGAAATGGAGTGTCTTATTGGTCCCTAAAGACCCAGTCTTCTTTTAGATGTTGGAAACATAGGAAAGTTTACAAAGCTCCTTTATCAAATGGAACTGGGATGATACTATTTACGGGGACCCCATGGACCCTCCCACAATCTTTTCCTTCCATCTTCCCTTCTCTTTCTGTAATAACTACCGATCTTTACCAATGTCCCTGCCATGACAGAGTTCCAGGGGCATGCCTGGGCATTGCCTCACCAGAGGTCCCAGGTTCATCTCTGCCCTGTCCTCCATCTTCCTGAGGCCATGCCCCAACTTTGACCTCTGTTTCTTAAATCCTGAACCTTGTTCTATGGCTTCTTCACTAAAGTTGATTTCAGATTATCTATCTCCGGATTTTTTTTTTCTTGCATCTAGAACCATTTATGTCCACGATCATGAATAGCTGGGAGTTTACATAAACCCAGATAATAATTTTGGGGATCACAAATTCTAACAAGAGGGAAGAAAGGGCTGGTTATCAGAGAAGCAAGGCTAAAGATTTCTCCAAGAAATATACCATGAATTTATCTTCTGAGTGTGAAATCTCTGGGTCTGCCTACCCAAAGATGTGACCTTGCTCATGGAAGATTTGCAGAACAAATCTTGTTTGAGGACCTACAATAGGCCACTTGTAAGCGGCCAGATTTCTGCACGTGGAATCCAGAACATAGCTGTAAGGTGCATCTTTTGACTTAAGCAATTATTTTACTATATTTAGTCACAGTTCTGGTCAAGAACTTGCCCAAATTTGACTAGGAAAAATAACAAAGTAAGTTTTATTTTGATTTTCCTGTAATTAAACATATTTTTTCAAGAACCTATAGGATAGTAAAGAACTTTTATATCAACCTCATTCATGTCTACAGCCAACTCATGCTTAATTACTAGAAAAGGGAACAGGAGAAAGGAGGAAGGTAAGATACATAAGTTAAAGTCACAGATAATCCCCAAACCTCTTTAATCAAGTTTTAGCCTCATCTTGCTAAGCCTTTTATCAGAGTTGCTAAGAAAGAACCAATGTGACATACTTAAGCTTTATCTCATCCATTTCCTCTCCCTGGCCTCTAGTTGGGCTGCTAATAAGCTATGAAGTTGCCAAAGATAGCTGGCCTCCACATGGAAGGGAGAGGACTAGAGGCTGAATAATCCACAAAGTCATTTGGAGACTGCACAAATGACTTTTTACTGTGTACAACTCATCCCAGCCTTGGGATGAGATGATTAAAGAGGCTGAGTAGGGCATTTTCCTCTCATATAACCTATACAGTTGAAATCTCACCAAAGAGGTAAGTTTGGGGTGGTGGTGGTGGTTAAAACATTAGGTCTCTAGTAACCATTTGATTATGGAAATTTGGCCACATTAGTCTACTGAGATGCAGAAATGTGGAGGAGCTAATCAGTGATACCCAACCTGTTAGTGGCAGACCAGAAGACTATGATTACAGAAGGGTACTGTTTTCATCATAAACTTCACGAAGGATCTAATTCAATTTTATTTCCTTGATCATTAAATTTTTTTTTCTCCCAGAGCCACGAGTTCAGGACATCAAAGAAAGAACCTTAAGGTGTTCAAAAATTTTTATTTTGGCAGGGGGGCTGGCGTTAAAACACCACAAGTTGAGAAGTAGATCAGAGCTGGTAGAAGGAACCTTAAACAGAATTGAGAAAGAAGATGTGTCACAACTAAAATATCCAAGTCAAAAACTGTTATGGGGTGTCTACTTATGCCATTACTTTTATTAATTCACAGTCTATAAAGCTAGTTTTCAATGAGCAACCTGCTAGTCAAGTGCAGGACCCTAAAGGATTTGAATATATAGTTAAGCTTTACTACAGAGAAAATGCAGAAATGAATATTGATAGATCATTCATTCAAATATATATTAATATTCACTGTTGCATTTTCTCTACCTTTTCTGTCTCCTGACACCTTAACTGTCTCCTGAGAAATCTGTATACGGATCAAGAAGTAACAGAAACAGACATGGAACAATGGACTGGTTTAAAATTGGGAAAGGAGTACATCAAGGCTGTATATTGTCGTCACCTTGCTTATATAACTTACATGCAGAATACATCATGCAAAATGCCAGGCTGGGTGAATCACAAGAGGAAATCAAGATTGCTGGCAGAAATATCAATAACCTCTGATATGCAGATGATACCATTCTAATGGCAGAAAGCAAAGAGGAACTAAAGAGCCTCTTGATGAAGGTGAAAGAGGAGAGTGAAAAGGCTGGCTTAAAACTCAACATTGGAAAATGAAGATCATGGTATCCAGTCCCATCACTTGATAGCAAATAGAGGGGAAAAAGTGGAAACAGTGACAGCCTTTATTTTCTTGGGCTCCAAATCACTGTGGACAGTGACTGCAGCCATGAAATTAAAAGATGCTTGCTCCTTGGAAGAAAAGTTATGACAAACATAGACAGCATATTAAAAAGCAGAGACATTACTTTGCTGACAAAGGTCTGTCTAGTCAAAGCTACGGTTTTTCCAGTAGTCCATGTATGGATGTGAACTGCTGCTGCTGCTAAGTCCGCTTCAGTCGTGTCCGACTCTGGGCCACTCCATAGACGGCAGCTCACCAGTCTCACCATCCCTGGGATTCTCCAGGCAAGAACACTGGAGTGGGTTGCCATTTCCTTCTCCAATGCATGAAAGTGAAAAGTGAAAGTGAAGTCCCTCAGTCATGTCCAATTCTTCGTGACCCCATGGACTGCAGCCTACTAGGTTCCTCCATCCAATGGGATTTTCCAGGCAAGAGTGATGGAGTAGGTTGCCATTGCCTTCTCCGATGGATGTGAGCACTGGATCATAAAGATAGCTGAGAACTGAAGAATTGATGCTTTTGAATTGTGGCACTGGAGAAGACTCTTCAGGGTCCCTTGAACTGCAAGGAGACCAAACCAGTCAATTCTAAGGGAAATCAGTCCTGAATGTTCATGTGAAGGACTGATGCTGAAGCTCCAATACTTTGGCTACCTGATGCAAGGAGCTGACTCATTGGAAAAGACCCTGATGCTGGGAAAGACTGAGGGCAGGAGGAGAATGGGGAAACAGAGGATGAGATGGTTGTATGGGATCACTGACTCGATGGACATGAGTTTGAGCAAGCTCTGGATATTGGTGATGGACAGGGAAGCCTGGCATGCTGCAGTCCACAGTGTGGCAAAGAGTCAGACATGACTTAGCAACTGAACAACAACAAATGTATATAAATCATATATGTGTGTGTACGTTTATGTGTGTGTGTGTGTATGTAATATATATTCACGAAATAAATAAGTCCTTCTATTATATGCCAGGCACTCATCTAAGCACTGGGGACAGACATCTTTTCTCCAAACAAGCTGTCAGTTCCAAGAAGCCAAGTACTGTTTGGGAAAGGTGAGGAATGGGAAGACCAATCCAGTCATATCACCTAAAACTTTGAGAGTTCCCTAGGGGGGGTCAAGTTCACAAGGTTCTGCTGCTCTCGTCAGGATTTCCTACACTCCCCCTCACCTCTATGCCTAATTATTCACCATATATTGATGAATACACTGGAATCTGTACATTTCTGTGCCTTAAATGGCACCTGCCGACTCCTGGATCCACTGGAATGACTCCGGTCTGCACCCCAACCTTGAGAACCTCTGCACTTATTACCCTCTGCCCTATCAACCTCAAACACCACCACCACCTCTCAACACCACCCTCATGAAACCACGTCCAGCACCAAAAGGAGTTAGTCATCATCTCCCTGCCCCTTCGTAATATTAGCATAAACCAGTGCCATGGCTATCACTGTGGAATATTGGGAGGATCTATGTTCTCTAACTATACACTAAGACTGGTAGTGGGTATAGAGGTAATACATTTCAAATTTCCATCAAAAATCAATTTTACAGTAACCCATAGCAGTTAGAGCACAGGCTAACATTTGAAAAGCCACAAACCTAATTAACCTAACTTTTAATTGATCTCATAAAAGCTTGGATTTCTAAAGGGGAACAAACAGTACTTATGTTGGTAGAAGGGTATAAAAAGATACACGCAACCTGGCACCACAATCTTTTCCAGCACACCCTTTATAATAAATGACTAAAATACCAAGCTTAAAAGGTTAGAACATCCTCGGGGGCACTGTGGTGAGTATGAAACAGTATGCAAGTCTGATGCATACCAAAGAAAACACGAAAACAGGCTTGATAAAATCCACTCTTCCTGTCACATATGCAGACAAACATATAAATAACATCAGAAGAAAAATAAAGGCAGACAGACTGTTCTCTAGCCTGGAAGGAAATTCTGATGAATTCTAAAGGAGTTCGAGGTTCATTCATTCAGTCAACATTTTTGAAATGCCTCTCTCACATGTGGGCCTAAGTTCCAGGCACTGAAGATCTAGCGGAGAAAAACACAGGAAGCAAATAAAATGAAAAAGTCCACAATCCTTGCCTTCCCAGAAGCTTGTAGACTCACGGATGTGGGTCAGGCAATAAGTGAGTCATATATATCAGATGATAAGCGCCATGGGGAAAAATAAACGACGACGTGCAGGAGAGCGTCGGGGTTGGGGGGACAGTGAGGCTGTTGTCCTCTTAAAGGAGCTGTCCAGGGAAGGTGCCATATGCAGGACACATTAGCATAAAGATCTGAAAAAGATGAAGAAATCAGGAGGATTTAGGAGGAAGGTCTCACCAGGTGGTAAGAAGAACAAAGACAGAAGCCTGTCGGTGAGTGCTCTCCTGACACATAGGAGGAGGAGGCAAGACAACTGAGAGTAAGCCAGGACAGGCTGTTCTGTTGCAAACGTGTGTTTCTGTAACAGTAATTAGCTCATAGGCTATTGGCAGATAGTAGCATAAATGTTGGTATAACATGGAAACATTTGTTTTGTTTTTTTCTTAGGCAAAAGGAGCCAGAAGAGCCAGAATAGAATTCTCATCTTTTAGCAGGAAAGGAGAAAGACCTTAGGTTGGCTGCCGCACAGGCCAGAGGGATTTCACCTCCAACTGAGAGAATGAGCACCTGCCCCTTGCTGTCTCCCCAAAAACGTGCAGCTCTCCCAAGCTATCTCTGGTGAGTGCTGGGGTTTTAAGTCATAGAAGATTAGGAGAGGCCCACTCTAATCCTACTTTCCCCCCAAATCCTATTTTTTTGAGTACATTTTTCAGATGTAAGGAAGAACATGGGCTTCCCTGGTGGCTCAGCTGGTAAAGAATCTGCCTGCAACGCAGAAGACCTGCGTTCAATCCTTGGGTCAGGAAGATCCCTTGGAAAAGGGAACAGCTACCCACTCCTGTACGCTGGCCTGAAGAATTCCGTGGACTGTAGAGTCCAAAGGGTCACAAAAAGTCGGACACAACTGAGTGACTTTTTTTTTTTTTTTCAGAACACAGAGTTTTACAGGAAGTGTGTACGTGCTAAGTCATGTCCAACTCTTTGCAACCCTGTGGACTCTAGCTGGCCAGGCTCCTCTGTCCATGAGATTCTCCAGACAAGAGTACTGGAGTGGGTAGGTATGCCCTTCTCCAGCAGATCTTCCCAACCCAGTGATTGAACTCATGCCTCTTAGGTCTCCTGCATTGGGAAGGTGGGTTCTTTACCACTAGTGCCACCTGGGAAGCCCCTGTTTTACAGGACACACATATACTGTTATTCCAGAGACATCTGCCGAGTGCAGGGCCTCACAGGACACATGAAATGGGAGGGTACTGGTGGGCTTTGAGAGGAGGCATGAGATGACCTGATGCACTGATAATAAAAGCAGTGGTACAATGGAGGAACAGAGGGTGAGCAAGTGGAAAGCAACAGACCAGTGAGGGGCCTTTGCAACAGTCAGGTGAGAGAGGGCTGGCCCAGGAAGTGAGCAGTGACAATGGAGTAAGACGGAGCCAAGAGGACTCCACTGCTTTTCAGCCTAAGCAACTGACAGTAGATGACTGAAGGGTGATTCAGTTAAGGGTGGTCACTTCAATTTTGGTGAACTCAATTTCGAGTGGCTATAAATCAAGTGGGAATTTCAACTAGGTAGAATGGCACCCCACTCCAGTACTCCTGCCTGGAAAATCCCATGTATGGAGGAGCCTGGTAGGCTGCAGTCCATGGGGTGGCTAAGAGTCAGGCACGACTGAGTGACTTCACTTTCACTTTTCACTTTCATGCATTGGAGAACGAATGGCAACCCACTCCAGTGTTCTTGCCTGGAGAATCCCAGGGACAGGGGAGCCTAGTGGGCTGCCACCTATGGGGTCACACAGAGTCGGACACGACTGAAGCAACTTAGTGGCAGCAGCAGCAGTCAAAATAGACGTGTCCAAGACTCAGGAGGGAATAGTTTGAAAGTTTTCAGTGTATATTATATTAAACCCTTAGAGTAAATGTATTCAAATTTTCAAAGACTGATTTTTCCAGCAACCTACTAGCAGCTGGAGTAGAAGCCAAAAGCTACAAAACCTGTGGACTTGGGTTTTAATTCTTAGTATGAGAGCCTGGATTCCTGGAATGGGAGTAGGGGAGTGCTTATGGTGGGAGAAGGGTGCCGGAAGAGGTCTGAAGCCAGCTCTGGGTCATTCTAACAGTCAGAGGTGGGGGTAATGAGCAAAAATAGCAAAAAGCTTACAAGGAAGACCTGTGAAGTGTGAGAAAAACTAGAAAAATGTAGCGTCCTGGACATCAAGTAAGAAGTGTGGGTGATCCAAGAGGTGAACTGAGATGAGGACCGAGGACGTGCTACTGAATTTAGCAAGTGGGACAGGGCAGCAGCTGTCCCAGTGGCCAAGCTCAGCTTCCATCCGCTGTCCCACCATAGTCAGTGGGGTACATTTCAGCCAAACATGGAGTTTTGTTGAAAAGGATAGAAAAATGGGGGGGGGGCGGGGCTAAAAGAAGACATAGGATCTACAATTATATGCTTATCTTTTATAATAATGTTGGGACACTATGGCATGTTTTTATGGTGATGGAATGATCCAGTGGAGAGGAAAAAATAAATCTGAGAGAGAGAGGGAGAGTTGTGGGGGTAATGTCCCTAAGAAGAAGGCGAGAAAGCAGGTGTCATGTGAAGAGGTTTGCCTACAAAATGCTGTGTTAATAGGAGGAAGGCAGAGCTGATGGGCACTGACTCCAGGAGAGAAGCAGGTGTGGTGGGAGCTTGCAGATTCCCTTCTGTTGTGTGTGGGGTCTGTCTGCAGTGAGAGAGAAAGAAGGCTATCTGCACAGATGTAGGATGCAGGAAGGAAGTGTTAGGGGCTTGAGGAGAACAGTGAGAAGAGCTGTGAAATAGTTGTCTAGACAAAGTGAATGGATCAGGGAAACAGCTTTGCCAGTTGTATGAAAAACTTGGGGAGGTTAGTGGCCGTGCATTTAACCAGCAACCGACCATCAGGGTGTGTGTTTTCTCCTGTCATATTCAGCTCTCAGGTGCTGGCATGGTGTAGGTAGAGAGCTGGATTTATTCTGGGCTGGAATTTTGCCAAACAAAAGTATGATGAAGCAAAAGAAGTACAAAACATTATAATCAATTGCTGCAGTCTGAAGCCAAATTCATCAGCTGCAATCTTAATACCCAAAGGTGATGGGATTAGTGGTGAGGCCTTTGGGAGGTGATTTGGTCATGAGCCCTTGTAAATGGGATAAGGGATCTTATAGAGACCCCAGAGAGCTCTGTAGACCCTTCCACCGTGTGGGTATACAATGAGAAGTTCGAGACCCAGAAGAGGCCCCTCACCCAACCAAGCTGGCACCCTGATCTTAGACTTACACCCTGAGAATTGTGAGCAGTATGTTTCTAGCATTTGTAAGCCACTTAGACTGTGGCATCTTGTTCTAGCAACTCAGAAAGAACTTAGGTATGAGCCATAGAATAAAGGCATTGGGTAAGGATGTTTATTTCTTGTCAGGCTGCCAATGGAACATTAATCAGTATAGCCTTTAACCAAGCGACAGCCCACAACTAAACATCTCATCACATAGTGATACTTCTGTCCCTTTTAAAGACATTATTTTTCCCTTTCCTGCTGGTGAAACAACAGTAACTTCAAATACAGACTCCCTGTTGGCTGATGTGTAAGATGGGCAATACCACTGTTCATACTGAGAGCAGTCATCTCTTGGGACTCACTATTTATAATAAAGAGTCCCCAACCCTGCCTGCAATGAGGACTCTGGAAGATACCAGGGCTGCAAGAGCATAGGGCAGAACACGACCCAAGAGCTGGGAAATCATTCGCAGGGTATTTTTAGGCTTGTGCCTCCTCCAGGCTTTCTTACCACTCCTAGTTTATCCCTAGTTATTATACTCCTTGCAGAAATTCTCAATGACATTCTCACTTTTCTTGTTTTTCCTGTTTGCTATCAGGGAGCTACAGGGCCAGCCCCCTTTGGCCCTACAACCACATTCAGTGCTGCGACTGGGACAGACGGAAATGAGCAGCAATTCTATCTGCCATCAGGTGACTCCACGTGTATTTGAAGGCGATTCAGAAAGGAGATGCTAACCCAAGATTAAATGAGTTCAGGGCTCGGAATTCCTTGAATACACCGTTCCTTTTGGGGGGCAGTTTGTGGGGGCAGCATTTCCCACCTGGGCCAGTTCGTCTCTGATTAACTCTTCTTCCCTAGAGGATCCATTCTGGGTTTCTCTCTTTACTGCACCTCAGGAGGCTGGTCTGCTGGGGGCAGAGTCTGCAGGCTCCCTTCCTGGCTGACTCTCCACTGCGTTTGAACAATAGAGACCAGGAGGTTGAGAGAGAGGTCGGGGATGACCTCCCCCCGAGTCCCCACGCTCTGTCAGAACCTGTCCCCACCGGACCTTAGCTTCTGTCATATGGGCCCTCCTCCCAGAACAACGGTAACACAATTTCCTTCCACTGCTGCTCCGGGTCTAGGGGTGACAAGAGCCTCCCTGGGGCCTCAACATGCCTTGTTGGTGACTTTAGCCCCACCCATACTTCCTGCATTTCCCCTTCATTAAAGTCTCAGGAACCTCTCGAGTTAGATTCTGTTTCTTGCTGACTGACACATAAACCATTTCAAATTCCACTATGTGTAATTTGGGTTCTTCCCAGATAGAGCTGGTGGTAAAGAACCCGCCTGCCAGTGCAGGAGATGCCAGAGATGTGGGTTCGATCTCTGGGTTGGAAAGATCCCCTGGAGGAGGGCATGGCAACTCACTCCAGAAATCTTGCCTGCAGAATCCCACAGACAGAGGAGCTTGGTGGGCTACAGTCCACAGGGTCGCACAGAGTCAGAAACGACTGAATCGACTTACCACACACACACACACACACACACACACAACTTTACAACTACACTTTGGTGCTGAAGCTGCTAGACCAGAGGAAGGAAAAGCAAATTCCAAACAAATAATATATTCATTCATTCAATGTAGGTGAAAATGCTAACATCTATGCCTTGTTAAAGGGAGAGACAGAACTCCACTGTAAGAACCTCAGAATAACTTAACAGGGAACCAGGTTTACAAATGGCTTTTTTCAATAGAAGTTTCACTTCTCAAATTGAAGGATACTTACAAAGGCTAGTGATCACCTTTGTTGAAGTCTTTTTCCATTAACTGTGACTGTGATATAATTACGGCTTCCCTGGTGGTTCTGTGGTAAAGAATTTGCCTGCCAATGCAGGGGACATGTGCAGATGTGGGTTTAATCCCTGTGTTGGGAAGATTGCCTGGAGAAGGAAATGGCAACTCACTCCAATATTCTTGCCTGGGAAATACCATGGACAGAAGAGTCTGGTGGGCTACAGTCCATGGGGTTGCAAAAGAGCTGGACACAACTGAGCAACTAAACAACAACAATCAGCTTAATAGGATTTTTGGGGAGGTTGTCCTGGCATAATAAAAGGCCCTAAGATTGTGTTTCAGAGAATGAAACACAGGAAAGAAGAATTTTAATATACTTCAAAAAAAGTTTAGCAGTAACAACTGGCCCATTCAATAGCTAATTTGTGCTAAGTCAATAGATTAGAAATACAGTCTTATATTTACTGAAGATTAGCAGTCTGGCTATAAAAACTGAGGTCAAAGAATACTGCTGTTAATTTTCAATGAATTCGCTTAATAATCAACTGCTAATGACCATATCCCCATTTCCTTGTAAGGACCCAGAATCCTGAAAGTCTAGGGGAAAATCTGCTGGTATCACCCAGGTGAACTCAGGTCAGGGTGAGATTTCTAAAAAAGATCTGAGTCCAATAGGTTCTTATCTAAAAGAAAATAACTTTTCAGATTGACCAATGTCACTGGTGATGTAAACACCCAACAGATGTCAACAATAGATTGCACAAGACAGCCTATGAAGTCTGGCTTGAAGGATTAAAAAATGTATTCCTGTTAAGAACTAATAAACAGGCAATCTACCACTCAATTTAGGAGTGATCAAACATATTTTGCTGTACGGTGAGCAAAGGACTATATGTTGGCAACTTTTTGCTTCCAAGAAGCATGGTAAAGTATGCAAAACTAGACAAAGCTTAGTCAAATTCCAGCTGTGCCTTTCTTACTTTCATTAATCTTGAGCATGTAAGTTAACTTCTCTCAGCCTTATTTTATCATTCAAAATACAGGGAAAATATTTCTTTCTCTTGCTTCAAAGATTTCATCGTTTATAAGATGTCCTGTCTTGGGAGCTCAGTCCAGTGCTCTATGACAACCTAGAGGGGTGTGAGGGGATGAGGTTCAAGAGGGAGTGGCTATATGTATGTTTATAGCTGATTCACTTCACTATACAACAGAAACTAACACAATATTGTAAAGCAATTATCCTTTAATTAAAAATAAATTTTAAAAAACAGATGCCCTGCTCTCTCACTTAGAAATGACATCTGGGAGAGAAAAAAAGAGAAAAACATTACCACAGTAAATATATGTATCAATTATACAGGGCATCTGGACTTTAGAAATATTAAACTGGATAAAATTTCCATCTTGGAATCTGGAAAATAGAGAATTCCAGAAAAACATCTACTTCTGCTTCATTGACTGCACTAAAGACTTTTGACTGTGTGCATCACAACAGACTGAGAAAAATTCTTAAAGAGAAGGGAATACCAGACCACCTTACCTGCCTCCTGAGAAACGTACGTAGATCAAGAAGTAACAGGTAGAACTGGACATGGAACAATGGACTGGTTCCAGATTGGGAAAGGAGTATGTCAAGGCTGTATATTGTTACCCTGCTTATTTAACTTACATGCAGAGTACATCATGTGAAATGCCAGACTGGATGAAGCACAAGCTGGAATCAGATATGCAGATGACACCACCCTTATGGCAGAGTGAAGAGGAACTAAAGAGCCTCTTGATGAAAGTGAAAGAGGAGTGAAAAAGCTGGCTTAAAACTCAACATTCTAAAAACGAAGATCATGGCATCTGGTCCCATCAGTTCATGGAAAATAGATGGGGAGATGATGGAAACAGTGACAAACTTTATTTTCTTGGACTCCAAAATGATTGCAGATGGTGACTGCAGCCATGAAACTAAAAGACACTTGCTCCTTGGAAGAAAAGCTATGACCAACCTAGACAGTGTATTAAAAAACAGAGACATCACTTTGCTAACAAAGGTTTGTACAGTCAAAGCTATGGTTTTTTCCAGTAGTCATGTATGGGTGCGAGAGCTGGACCATAAAGAAGGCTGCGTACCAAAGAACTGATGGTTTCGAACTGTGGTGCTGGAGAAGACTCTTCAGAGTCCCTTGGACTACAAGGAGATCAAATCAGTCAATCCTAAAGGAATACAACCCTGGATATTCATTGGAAGGACTGAAGCTGAAGCTCCAATACTTTGGCCACCTGATTCAAAGAGCCAACTCACTGGCAAAGCCCTGATGCTGGGAAAGATAGAAGACAGGAGGAAGAGGGGATGACAGAAGATGAGCTGATTGGATGGCATCACCAACTCAATGGACATGAGTTTGAGTAGGCTCTGGGAGATGGTGAAGGATAGGGAAGCCTGACGTGCTGCAGTCCATGGGGTCACAAAGAGTTGGACACAACTGAGCAACTGAACAAGAACAAAGTGCTTACTATGTTCCAGGCCCTAACTGCATTATGTATAGTATTAGTGCATTATCATAGCAATCCAAAGGACAACATAATAGGCACTATTGTCCCATTTTACAGAAGAGAACACCGAGGCCCACACAGGATAAGAGAACCTCACAGAGGCACACTCTTAGTCAGAGTCAGCGCTCTGAGCCAAAGCCACGGCTGCCTGACTCCAAAGTCTGGATTCTTCTCATTGAGTTATGCCTCCTACTTGACTTTTCACTTGCTCCTTCTTGTTTCACTGCTGGAAGTCTCATGTTTTTAACAAAACTAGTAATTCCACAGGAGCAAGGACAATGTTACCTATTCCTTTTGACAATGGATGGCACAAGACTGGGCCCTGGGTAGATGCTCAAAGGATGTTTGCTAAGTATACGACAGCACTTTAAAAGAATTATGACTTGGTAAAAGCAAAAAACCGTGAATACTGAAGTACTTGGAATGAGCAAACTGAGGATAAGAAATTGCTCAAGAAATGAGCTGCATTTGGAGGCCACCCCTTTTCAGTAAGTACTTCCTTGCTTTTTATTTGTTTAAATCACTCTTGATTATCAGTCCAAGAATTGGGCTTCAACAGAAATGCTCCTCAGCTCTATGAAGTAGAATTCTAGCATTTTCTCCTGCTACTCCTGGGCCACTTCTCCTTTCTTTAAACAGCCAACAACTCCCAGCATGCATGCTCAACAACCCTCAAGGCAGGCCAGGCCTGAGAGGCGTGTAGGTGAAATCTGACTGTCATTGAGAACAGGGAAACAGCTTCCAATTGGTACAGGTAACCTCGTTTAATGCTAACATTAAAAAACCTGAGCAGTTCTTGGCTGAATGGGACAGGGCTAACTAATGCCTCTTTTCATTTCACACTTAAAAGAGGATGAAGGCCCTCTTAAGATAGAGATCTAGAATATAAGGTAAGAATTTCCAAAAGACTGAAATCCTCAGCATCCTTGTCCTGTCCTCTAGATTTCACACTCCTTAGAAGACCATATTGCTCATACTGAAGATGGGCATAGGAGGCTCAGGTAACATGGGATCTTTACCTATACTCAGCTTTTCTGCATTTCCTCCTTGAAACTGGGCTTCCCTGGTGGCTCAGATGGTAAAGAATATGCCTGCAATGTGGGAGACACAGGTTTGATCCCTGAACTGGGAAGATCCCCTGAAGAAGGGCATGGCTATCCACTCCAGTATTCTTGCCTGAAGAATCCCATGGACAAATGAGCCTAGCAGGCCACAGACTATAGTCCATGGGGTGGTAAAGAGCGGCTAACATTTTTACTTTCACTTTGCTTGAAATTGTGCCCCTTCTTCCCTTCTACCTGGCATAAAAAGCCCATTCCCCCCTAAAGATAGAGCACAAAATCTGGTGAATTGGACCAGGGCCCATAGTCAGCCACAACCTCAGCTCAAATTAATATCATCATCCAGCTTGGGCAACAAAACCGAACTACTGCTTTCTGAGCGAGTCTAAGGTTTGCAGGGTAACTTCAAAAGACAATCCCGTGTTCACTACAACTCAGCTGAAACGATCATGACATTTAACAGAACTATGGGTCTCATTTAAAAACTATGTAAGAGATTTGCAAACACACAATCCAGTTTTACAGTTTTTCCCATCAGTGCTGTTTTCATTAAGTATATATATATTAATGTAGCCCTAATTCTTTCCCAAAGCTCCCCCTTTTCTTTTATCCCACCCCCTTTCATTCTAAGCACATATAGACCTGCACTTTCTCAGGACTAATAAATTTCCTGTTGAAACATTTATAACAGTTTCTGGTATCCTTCCCCAGACAGCATCAGGCTTTATTTCCTTCAGCTAATTGAGCAAATGTCACCTTATTAGGGAGGGATTCCCTGACTATCCCATATAAAATACTAACCCTTTGGCCCATCCAGCTCCACCTATCCCCTTATAGTGTTTTGTTTTCCCCATAACACTCAACTCTACCTAACTTAACATATATTTGTTTACTGACAGTCTCCCTTCACTAAATATGGGAAAGCACTTTGTTCTTTGTGGAATCTCTACTACCCATAACAGTGATTAACTCACTATTAATAACAAGCCCACTATAAATGTTTGCTAGATGCATTAACAGTCTTCCTTTCACATCATTGCCAAGAGGTGACAGTGTAGCCTACCCTGTTTTGGGTAAAAATATCACATCTGTTTTAGCCACATCTCTCCTTAAAATCTAGAGTGGATCGTATCTCCAGCCTGAAAACAAGTTTTTTTGTTTTTTTTTTTTAAGCAAGTCATATGCTTCTTTTACTGGTACTTTACATATTTTGACACCGTACCCACTTCTGGAGAGATCATCCTCTAGGGCCAAACGAGGTTGATGGCATTATCTGAAGTCTTTCAATAACCTTTACACCCACGTCACAGTAGGAAGCTTTTCTTTTATTGCTTGGGCACAGGAAGATACTCGAACATGACATGAGTAGTATTAGATCCACATCTGACCTAGTAATCACAAACTAAAGGCACGCAGAGCCTGAGGCACTCCACCAGGCAGCAAAGGTGCACCGTGTAATCAAAACTCCCACATACCAGAACATGCTGTGCCCTTCTCGTCATGATCTCATCTTCTAGTTAAACACCACCTGAATCTGACCACTTTCCTGCCTGTTTCTTCCTTAGATCAGGAACTGATCACATGTAGAAAACATGAATCCTAGACATGTAGAAAGAACACTGAGTTTTAAATACATGATTAGCCATTTCCTCCAATTAGTAAAAGAAATTTGGATGCAGAGATGGGTATCCTGAACCCATGGGATGAATTCATTCATGTTGCTTCATTTTAGAATTATGATCTGGGTAAAGATAATGCTGCATGAAGGGAGGAGAAGAGAGAATATTTGATCAACTTAAGGACAAATCAATTATAAACCATTCTTCAAGTTCCAAATAACTTATTTGGTGGGCATAGTGACTCATTTGAAAAGACCATGATGCTGGGAAAGACTGAGGGCAGGAGGAGAAGGGGACGAAAGAAGATGAGATGGTTGGATGGCATCACCGACTCGATGGATGTGAGTTTGAGTGAACTCTGGGAGTTGGTGATGGATAGGGAGGCCTGGTGTGCTGCGGTTCATGGGGTTGCAAAGAGTCGGACATGATTGAGTGACTGAACTGAAGTGTATAAGTATGATAAGGTACATTAAAGGAAATCTACCATTCCCTCACTGGAAAAGACCCTGATGCTGGGAAAGACTGAAGGCAAAAGGAGAAGGGGGCAGCAGAGGATAATATGGTTAGACAGCATCACTGACTCAGTCGACATGAATCTGAGCAAACTCCAGGAGATAGTGAAGGATAGAGGAGCATGGCATGCTACAGTCTATGAGGTTGCAAAGAATTGGACAAGATTTATCGACTGAACAACAAAAACCATTTCCAATAGATCAACATTATGCAGTCATGTGTTATAAACAAATATAGAACTTTCTGGATTCTGAAGCAAGAGGTACACTGATGGCAACCTTAATTTTTTGAGCCTTTGCTTTGAAAAACATTTAAAATTTTGTTTCTGGTTTCTCTTTATTATTCCTAAGCACTTGAAAATTGCCATAAGAGTATGATTTTGACATTTTACTCAGTAATAATTTTGTACCTATATTGTTTTGTGCCTACATCATTGAAAATTTCAAGTTAGTATCTGAATCACTGAGGTTTATCATAAATTTTGCTACAAACTCTATTCCCTGAACCTCGGTATCTTATCCTATAAAACATGAGAAGCCAACTAGAAGATCTGAAATCTCTCTTTGCTTTATGAACCTTATTCCCACCTACTGAGTTTTTAAACACAAGCACTGCTGAATAAGAAACACTCCTGTTTGGAAGAAGTCTGGACAAATACCTTAAGGGTGATCTCAATGATGACACATCCTTCTAGACTGGTCAGTTTGTTAGCATTTAACATGACATATGGAAAAGCTGCTCTGAGGCTTAGCAAAATCACCCATTTGCCAAACACGGTGCTTACAGGATCCTTCTTGAAACATTCTTTAAATATAGCTTGCCCGTGAGCTTATTTTGAAAATTTTGTCTTTAGGGCCTTTGTCACTTAAAACACACACACACAGAAAAATGATTGTGTTTACAAATTCTGGCCACTTTTCTTAGTCTAGAGCAGTGGTTCTCAATCATCAAGATTTTCTCCTTTGGATAGCCATTTGGCAAGGTCAGGGACATTTTTAATTGTCTCAAGTTGAGGGAGGTGTGTTGCTGGCATCTGGTGGGTCAAGACCAAGGATGCTGCTGAACATCCTACTCTTTATTGCAGAGGCAACGCAGCCACCACAGTAAGGATTTAGCTGACCTAAAATGTCAATAGTGCCAAGATGGAGAAACCAAGTGCTGAGATGGAAAGAGAAGCTTTACATATTTTTAAAATTCAGTTTTAATTGGAGGATAATTGCTTTACAATGTTGTGTTAGCTTCTCCTGTACAACAACATGAATCAGCCCAAGTATACATATATCCCCTCTCTCTTGAGCCTATCTCCAACCCCCACCCCATCCCTCTAGGTCATCACAGAGCACCAACCTGAGCTCCCTGTGCTATACAGCAGGGATAGCTAGCTTTCCATTCATGGTAGTGTATCCATGTTGACGCTGCTCTCTCAATTCATCCGACTCTCTCCTTCCCTCCCTGCATCCACAAGTCCCTTCTCCACGTTTGTATCTCTGTTCCGTCCCTGAAAATAGGTTCATGAGTACCATTTTTCTAGATTCCATAAATATGCATTAACATATGATATTTGGTTTTTTTTTCTTTTGGACTTACTTCACTTTAGAGAGAAAGCTTTAGATGGATGGTAGTGTAACCAAGCTAGGCAAGTAAGAATTGGAGTTCTTGGGGGCAATCCTTATTTCTTGAGTTTCACAGATATTTTTCATATTCATTTAGGGCTTACATGAGTGTTTAGGGGAAGCTCAGATACTACAGGAGAGAAAAGTTAATGTAGACGTAGGTTGTATTAAATTATTTCTTGGACTTCCTTTTTTTGAGTATATTTCAAAGTAAGTTGATAGGTTACCACTTCTTTATATTTAACTCTTCGATATGATTGGACCTTCCAGAGCAACCCTGATGGCTGTAGTCTCATTTCAACCCAAACCCTGGCAGCCGACCTCAGATTTGTTATGGTCAGCGCTGAGCTAACTCTCCCCTGGAACAGTCTCAGGGGTGAGAATCAATCTTTTATGCAGAGCATGCCTGTTGGATTGTTGGATGCAAACCCACTGGGGCAGTTTTTAATGATGGAGTCTTGGTTCTGTGGCCTGCTCCCTAGAGAATGAGCCAGTTTAGAAGATGAACTCAATAATTCTGCATTTGCCACTTGAAGTTCCACTACTTTTAGACTATTTTCACTGTAAATCATTCTAAAATGATCCCATACACCTTTGCCTTTTGCAACAAACACCACCATGATTAATTTTATCTTCTGTTAATGGTTTTACAGTATCACTGTTACAGATGTCAGTTCTTAATCCCTGTAATTGCTTTATGCACTGAGACAGAAATAGTGGTTCAAGCAAAGTGTTTACTTCACTCAAGTTCTTGTAGCATTGGTAGGTAAGTCAAGCTGGCTATTTGAGCTCCCTGCCTTCAAAGTCACCAAAAGTGTGAGCATTTCCTGAAGAAGTGGAAGGAAATCAAGAAGGCTTGACACACACTTTGTTACCCACTTCATAGGCTGTGAACTCGCCAACAAAACTGGACTTGCAGAGATAAGCTGTTAAGTATGCAAACTCAGGTTTTTACATGATTTTTCATACCAACTAATCAAGTTCTGAGAAGAATCTTGAGAGTCCCTTGGACTGCAAGGAGCTCAAACCAGTCAATCCTACAGGAAATCAGTCCTGAATATTCATTTGAAGGACTGATGCTGAAGCTGAAACTCCAATACTTTGCCATCTGACATGAAGAACTGACTCATTTGAAAAGGCCCTGATGCTGGGAAAGATTGAAGGCAGGAGGAGAAGGGGACGACAGAGGATGAGATGGTTGGATGGCATCACTGACTTGATAAACATGAGTTTAAGCAAGCTCCAGGAGTTGGTGATGGACAGGGAAGCCTGGTGTGCTGCAGTCCATAGGGTCAAAAGAATCGGACACGACTGAGCAACTGAACTGAACTGAATCAAGTGCTGAGTATTAAACACACTCTGAATGGCTAAATGCCTTTCATACATTATCTAATCCCATCCTCATAACAGCCCTCTGAGATAGGCCATTTCACAGACACAGGAGGCTGAGGCAGAGAAACATGGAATAATTTGGCTAAATGACAGAACCCAGATTTGAAGTCAGACAGTCTGACCCCAGAGCTCTGTTTTAACCACAACTCCAGACGCTGCAAAATGATAGCCTGTGGGCTAAGTGTGGCCCACAGATATGTTTTGCTTGACTTACATATGTTACTTTGGGGTCACCATCTAAAGTTGGGCAGCTTGAGTCTGGCAAAAAGGCTCAGCCCTGGGGCAAGCAAAATCCAGGCCTCACTAGACTTAGACCATCATGGGCGCCAGCGTGGATAAAGGGGTGCCATTTTCCAATTTAGGAAAAAAAGCTAGATGAGCCAGTGGCAACCCTGGTTGTCAACACTAACAATTGTGTGAAATTCCAAATTTACTGCTTCTTAGGGAAGGAAAGGGGGGAAAAACAGAGGAAAGAGATAAGGAGAAAGGAAAAAAGGAAGGAAAGAAGAAAGACACAGAGAAGGAGGGAGGGAGGCAGAACCAGTATTCCTCTGTTCAGGAGTGTCTCTAGAAGGCACACAGGCTTGCCTGCAAGCAACTGGCTCACTTCACACATTTATGTTACTTCCCAAGATCCTTGGAAGGGAAGTTATAACCAACCTAGACAGCATATTCAAAAGCAGAGATATTACTTTGCCAACAAAGGTCCATCTAGTCAAGGCTATGGTTTTTCCAGTGGTCACGTATGGATGTGAGAGTTGAACTGTGAAGAAAGCTGAGTGCTGAAGAATTGATGCTTTTGAACTGTGGTGTTGGAGAATACTCTTGAGAGTCCCTTGGACTACAAGGAGGTCCAACCAGTCCATTCTAAAGGAGATCAGTCCTGGATGTTCATTGGAAGGACTGATGCTAAAGCTGAAACTCCAATACTTTGGCCACCTCATGCGAAGAGTTGACTAATTTGAAAAGACCCTGATGCTGGAAGGGATTGGGAGCAGGAGGAGAAGGGGACGCCAGAGGATGAGATGGCTGGATGGCATCACTGACTCGATGGACGTGAGTCTGAGTGAACTCCGGGAGTTGGTGATGGACAGGGAGGCCTGGCGTGCTGCAATTCATGGAGTGGCAGAGAGTCCGACACGACTGAGCGAATGAACTGAACTGAACTGAAGATGCCACAAGCTTTCCAACTTTGTGACCTCTGTATTCATTACATTTACAGTGTTTTGTTTTAAAAAGCCCCTGTTGCAAATGGGTCTTCTCACAGCTCTTCAGCTAAGGTTTAACCCCTTTGCAGAAGGGGCAAAAAACACATCCAGATTCTGGGCTGACTGACTCCGTCAGGTGACCAAGCTCAGTGGATTCTTCCTCTGCTGGCTGAAATTCTTGTTTTTCAGGACATACTGTTCTCTTGAAGCTCTATGTTTGGCAGCCAAAAACAAATGAACAAAATACCCACCCAACTTTGTGTGTGGGTAGCCAGGTGGGGGACAAGGACTTAGGTATAAATCATAAATGCTTCCTTTTGGTGCAAATGGTCACAGGAATGTTTACATTTTGGAGGCATCATTGTTCCTTTTCCTTACATCTCAAGAGGCATCACCAAGGCCTGGAGCTTGGGGACAATTCACAAAGAGCCACAGGCATGGTGACTGGAACATAAAGATTAATGCTGACTGAAAGATATACCCATTTGAATGCAGAGTTCCAAGAATAGCAAGGAGAGATAAAGCAATAATCTCAGTGATCAATGCAAAGAAATAGAGGAAAACAATAGAATGGGAAAGACTAGAGAGCTCTTCAAGAAAATTAGAGACACCAAGGGAACTTTTCATGCAAAGATGGGTACAATAAAGGACAGAAATGGTATGGACCTAACAGAAGCAGAAGATGCTAAGATGAGGTGGCAAGAATACACAGAACTATACAAAAAAGATTTTCATGATACAGATAATCACGACAATATGATTACTCACCTAAAGCTAGACATCCTCCAATTCGAAGTCAAGTGGGCCTTAGGAAGCATCACTATGAACAAAGCTAGTGGAGACGATGGAATTCCAGTTGAGCTATTTCAAATCCTAAAAGATTATGCTGTGAAAGTGCTTCACTCAATATGCCAGCAAATTTGGAAAACTCAGCAGGGGCCACAGGACTGGAAAAGGTCAGTTTTCATTCCAATCCCAAAGAAAGGCAATGCCAAAGAATGTTCAAACTACTGCACAACTACACTCATTTCACATACTAGCAAAGAAATGCTTAAAGTTCTCCAAGCCAGGCTTCAAAGTATGTGAACTGTGAACTTTCAGATGTTTAAGCTGGATTTAGAAAAGGCAGAAGAAGCAGAGATCAAACTGCCAACATCCGATGGATCATCAAAAAAGCAAGAGAGTTCCAGAAAAACACCTACTTCTGCTTTATTGACTATGCCAAAGCCTTTGACTGTGTGGATCACAAGAAACTGTGGAAAATTCTGAAAGAGATGGGAATACCATACCACCTGACCTGCCTCCTGAGAAATCTGTATGCAGGTCAAGAAGCAACAGTTAGAATTCGACATGGAACAACAGACTGGTTCCAAATCAGGAAAGGAGTATGTCAAGGCTATATATTGTCACCCTGTTTATTTAACTTCTATGCAGAGTACATCATGAGAAATGCTGGGCTGGATGAAGCACAAGCTGTAATCAAGACTGCCAGGAGAAATATCAATAACCTCAGATATACAGATGACACTACCCTTATGGCAGAAAGTAAAGAAGAACTAAAGAGCCTCTTGATGAAAGTGAAAGAGGAGAGTGAAAAAGTTGGCTTAAAACTTAACATTCAGAAAACTAAGATCATGGCATCTGGTCCCATCACTTCACGGCAAATAGATGGGGAAAGTGAAAACAGTGGTAGACTTTATTTTTGGGGGCTCCAAAATCACTGCAGATGGTGACTGCAGCCATGAATTTAAAAGACCCTTGCTCCTTGGAAGAAAAGCTATGATAAACCTAGACAGCATATTAAAAAGCAGAGACATTACTTTGCCAACAAAGGTCTTTCTAGTCAAAGCTATGGTTTTTCCAGTAGTCATGCATAGATGTGAGAGTTGGACTATAAAGAAAGCTGAGCACTGAAGAATTGATGCTTTTGAACTGTGGTGTTGGAGAAGGCTCTTGAGAGTCCCTTGGACAGCAAGGAGATCCAACCAGTCCATCCTAAAGGAGATCAGTCCTGAATATTCATTGGAAGGACTGATGCTGAAGCTGAAACTCCAATACTTTGGACACCTGATGTGAAGAGCTGACTCATTTGAAAAGATCCTGATGCTGGGAAAGATCGAAGGCGGGAGCACAAAGGGATGATAGAGGATGAGATGGTTGGATGGCCTCACTGACTCAATGGATACGAGTTTGAGTAAACTCCAGGAGTTGGTAATGGACATAGAAGTCTGGTGTTCTGCAGTCCATGGGGTCACAAAGAATCGGACACGACTGAGCAACTGAACTGAACTGAACTACTCAGCTCTGCTGCTGTAATGAGACCCCAACCATTGATAATGTGGAAAGGAATGCATGTGGCTGTGCTCCAATTAAATCACATTCAAAAAACAGGTGGCCTATAGTTGGCAGTCCCTGCCTCAAAGGACACTGGAACCATGCAAAACTAGACAAGAAATATTTGGGGAACAGGCAAGACTCTCTCACCAGTAATCATCACCATGAAACAAACCATAGGGCTTGAAGTAAAAGCAACAAAGAAGAGGGAAGGAGACAGGAGAGGCAGGCATCCCTACAACATGAGAAGCTGTCTTACCATGTGAAGCCAAAGACACAAGTGCTCCAAGATCAATGCCAACCGTGATAAGCAAAGGCAGAGAATGCCATCTGATGCATAGAAGCCTGACAATGAAGACATTCAAGGGAATAAAATAATCTGCAGACTACAGCATGGGGGTGCCACAGGAAGGTCAGGGGACCATTGGGAGCAGATGCGAAACACCAGGAAGTGTTTCAGTCTTTGACTCTTGAGGCACAAAGAGGCAGATACAAGGTAAGGGGTTGGAGCAGGAGCACAAGGACCAAACAGATGCCCTCCGAACTCCTGAGGGCCCTCACTCCTAGGCCCAGCACTGCTTGGCACGGGCGTCACTGCTCTGCTTTCTTCCTTACTCACATGCAAAGCATTCATAATATGAAAATAAACTATGTGGGATGAAACGTGGAGAAAGTAAGGAAAATAGAAAATGCAACGAAGAAAAATTAGTCAGAGGAAGGTCATCAGGCCTGGTGCGAGTTTCCGGAAGGCTGGTCGTGGGGCTTCCCTAGTGGTCCAGCAGCTAAGACTCTGTGCTCCCACGGCCAGGGGCCTAGGTTTGATCCCTGGTCAGGGAACTAGATCTCACATGGCACAACTGAGACTTGGCATGCTGCAGCTAAAGAGCCTACATGCCTCAACCAAGACTGAAGATCCCATGCAGCCAAATAAATAAAGAAATATTAAAAAAAAAAAAAAAAAGGAAGGCTGGTCTTTTGGCTTTTTGATGGCTGTTGCTCTCTCCTAGAAATGCGTCTTTGTTTCACTACTGTCCTTGCCCTGAACTCCATTCTAACTTCTTTCATAAATAACAGCCCACACTTAGGAAGTACTTACTTCATGGCAGTGTTCTAAGTATGTTATGTACATATATGTTGACCTTGATCTTCAACTGTGAGGTGTGTCCTGTACTATTGTTCTCATTGAACAGATGAGGCAGCTGAATCACAGAGAGGTCAAGTCATTTTTCCAGAGGTACACAGCTAAGAAATGACAACCTTGAAACTGGAACGCAAACAGTCTGGCTCTGGCATCTATGCTGCTGGCCGTTACATTTCCCCAAGGTCACACCGTCTTCCTCCTCCACATCCCAAAGCCAGCTCCACACACCAACGGCTTCATTCCACCCTCCAGGGCACGTCCATATGTATTTTTTCCTTTTTCTTGAGAAAATTTAATACAACTTTCAGATGCAGTTACCAATTTACAGAATATAAAGAGAAGAGAAAAACATGTCAAAAGATACAAAGGGGGAACATCATCTCCGGAACAAACAATTCAGTTTCTTCAACTGATAAACTGCAGGGAGAGAGAGAGAGAGAGAGAGGGGGTGAGACAAAGAGAGAGAGAAAGAGAGAGGGAGAGAAGGAAGAAGGCAGAGTAGGAGGATAGATTTTGAACCTATAGATTTAAAGGTATTTAAAAGACGCAGCCAATTGCAATACGTGGAAATTTGGAGCCTGATTCAAACTATCAAGACTCTTGACATGTATGAGACAACTGTAATTGAACAGTATATGAATATTCAATGATTTAAAGATTGTTATTTTTAAATATAATAATGGTATTATGAATATACCTTAAAATACTATCTTTTAATTAAATGAAATGATAGATATATTAACTAGATGGGGTAATCCTTTTATGAGATGTACATATCAAATTATCATAATGGACACTTTAAATATCTCATAATTTTATCAACTATAAATAAACTCTCAATAAATCTTGGTTAAAAAAAGAAAAAAAAAGTTTATCTTTTAGAGATGTATTACTACTGCTACTGCTAAGTCACGTCACTTGTGTCCGACTCTGTGCGACCCCATAGACGGCGGCCCACCAGGCTCCCCTCCCTGGGATTCTCCAGGCAAGCATACTGGAGTGGGTTGCCATTTCCTTCTCCAGTGCATGAAAGTGAAAAGTGAAAGTGAGGTTGCTCAGTCATGTCTGACTCTTCGCGACCCCACCAGGCTCCTCCATCCATGGGATTTCCCAGGCAAGAGTACTGGAGTGGGTTGCCATTGCCTTCTCCATTAGAGATGTATACCGAAATACTAATGCATGAAATGAAATGATGCCTGGATTTGCTTCCCAATAATACGGGGGGGGGGGGGGGTAAACTGGGTGGGGCAGAGATAAAATAAGATTTCTATGAGCTAATAACTATTGAAGCTGCTAACAACTATCTGAAATTCATTACACTATTCTACCTCACTTTATAAATGTTGAAAATTTTATATAACAAGAGCTTCATAAAAGTTTGAAGGACAGCATTCTAAGGCTTAAAAATAAAACGTCAGGCCGGGAGGAAATTCTAAATTTATCAGCATTTCACCTGTATGTACATGTATAGTTTCTTCCTCCTTTAGCAGGTATTTTAAAGCTTAAGGGAGGAATTTAAGGAAGTTGAAGCAGGGAAGTCAACTGTTCTT
This sequence comes from Bos indicus x Bos taurus, assembly GCF_003369695.1. NCBI lineage: Eukaryota > Metazoa > Chordata > Mammalia > Artiodactyla > Bovidae > Bos > Bos indicus x Bos taurus. The sequence goes on from NC_040095.1 coordinate 31,925,986, forward strand.
ATTCCTGAAAGATAAGCCTTGGAGATGCTGGGATAATCTGCAAATTAGTTTCTTAATGAATGAATTTCTTGAATGTCACTCACATATTCTCAGCAATGAAGTATAACTCTCTGTTGTTCAGTCACTAAGTTGTGTCTAACTCTTTGTGACCCCATGGACTATAACCTTCCAGGCTCCTCTATCCATGGGATTTCACAGGCAAGAATACTGGAGTGGGTTGTCATTTCCTTCTTGAGGGGATCTTCCTGGCCCAGGGATCAAACCCACCTCTACTGCATTGAGGCGGATTTTTTAGCACTGAGCTACGAGAAAAGCCCTTAACCCTCTGTAACCCCTTCCCATGCTTCATCATGATGCTGACAAGCTCAAGGTAGAAAGTATGAGGAGGAAGAAAAACCACACCCAAAGGTTTCAGGCTGGAGGATGAAAAGGAGATATTCAGCATCTACCTATACCCAGAGTGAGAGACCACATGATGCCATGTAAGCGACTATCCCAGGAGACCCAGGTCTCAATCTCAGGCCACAACCAGTCAGCTGACCAAACCCAGAGAGTCACTTAACCACTGTGGACCCCTACAATTTTATCTGTAAATTGAAGGATTTGGATTAGAATTCCTAGGACAATGCAGCATCTAAGAGGTAAAACTAAAGATTTATGCTCTTAAAAGCCAGTCTGAACACTAGACTCCAACAGATTACCCATGTAGATTAGTCATGTCTGACTCTCTGCAAACCCATGGGCTGCAGCCTGCCAGGCTCCTCTGTCCGTGGAATTCTCTAGGCAAGAATACTGGAATGGGTTGCCATTTCCTTCTCCAGAGGAATCTTCCCAACCAAGGGATCAAACCCAGGTCTCCTACATTGCAGGCAGTTTCTTTACCACTCAGCCACCTGGGAAGACCAATAGATTACCCAGTTCTAGTCTAACAAAAGCTGCTTTGAAAAGTTACCACTGAGCCTTAGAGCCCTGGGTTTCTGGCAAGAGAAAGAAACCAGGTGAATTAGTGAAGTCAGGAAGAGACTATCTTGAATATAATGAAATGTGAGAAGAAATATGCCCTGCACTGGGATCACTAACTCAACTAAGGGGATAAATGATGGATGAAAATGATGGATGAGAATAAATATACTTTCTGCCTGGACACTGCGAACTCTGAGTATTCAGCCATCCACAGGTGCCAACTGTCCTGAAGGCAATCTGACCTTCAACAGGTATAATTCGTGTTCTGTTGGACAAGGCGGACCTGATACTTACAAGCCCACAGGCCAAATATTACCTCAACTTCCAGAAACTAGGCTCCTACCTACAATGCAAGGCATGGATTTCCATTTGATGTGCCCTAATCAGGCACAGCTCCAAATGGACATCTCCATACACATGTATCCAACATATCCAGTCTTAAGCTTTCTGCATGTCATCAGGTCTGCATCAAAACTCTAAGGGGGGAAAAATGGGCTGGTCCAGTTTGCTAAATGACCTTCAAAGAGAAAAAGTCATTGGAAAGGAAGAAACCCGGTATACTCCATTAGTTGACAATATTTTAGACCTTAAATGGCAGAAACCGTTCACTAGTCGTGAAGAACAAATTCTCTCTGCTCAGAAAGCCTAATTATGTTTGTACTTATGCGTCCCCCTCCAACACAAAATACTGCTGCACAAAACAGTGAGGCTTCTGACTCTGCTGCCTCAGCTAGTCTTGACAAGAGATAAGGTGAGTCACGAAACAGCCTGGCATGCCCTCTACCTGCAGTAACTCCTCACCAAGGGCTAAATCATGGCTGGCTAGATGCAGACAGCTTTGTCTTCCTTTTTTTCCTTAATAAAAAGAAGGGTGTTCCCAAAGGATGAGTGCTACTTAACATAATTTGAGGAATTACTGGTGACTTAGCAGGCAGAGGTGCTGTCAAGAGTGGATTTGGGTACATGGACAGCAGAGAGGACTGACTTCATCTAAAACGAACCTGTAGCAAGAGATAAAATATTAACCATCATCTCTTGCAGAATGGAAAAAATACAGAGCTAACTAGCTCTGAGATTCCTGACCTCCACCTCCATTAGATCACTACAAGCCAAAGCTTTCATGCTTCCTCTATTGTGCTTTTTGAAATGTGAAGATACGCACACAAGCTCGAGTTATCTACACAAACACCTGTCTACTCCAACCCAAATGAACATCCTCATATGCATGGTTGGGCTAATTTTGAGGCCAGTATTTCTTTTCCGATCTTGAAGTAATAGGGCAGTGACAAAAGGCTGTTCCAAGGAAAAACAAGAGATGGAGACTCGGGGGATTGTGTTTAATACAGGATGAGTAATGTAAATATATTAATAAATAGAGCACGAGATATTAATAACTTGCAAGACTGGCAAGCAACACATGAGATGATTGCAAATTTGGTGGAAAAATTAGCTAATACATAATTCATGAGTCTCTCCAGGGGTAGGGAAGACAACTTTTACTCTTCAGCCTACCATATCACTCTCAAAGAAGTCTGTTGCTGTATTCTTTTTCTGTGTGCACATCTCTCATTATGTGCAAAGTGCCTGGAACATTCTACAAATACTTATTAGATAGATGGAGTGAAAAAAAGTGTCACGGGCACATCTTCCTTCTAGCTATTATTTTTCCCTTCTGTTTTTTGCTTGTCTATAGAAGGAGCATGGAGAAGGCAATGGCATCCCACTCCAGTACTCTTGCCTGGAAAATCCCATGGGTGGAGGAGCCTGGTGGGCTGCAATCCATGGGGTTGCGAAGAGTTGGACACGACTGTCTTCACTTTCACTTTTCACTTTCATGCATTGGAGAAGGAAATGGCAACCCACTCCAGCATTCTTGCCTGGAGAATCCCAGGGACAGGGGAGCCTGGAGGGCTGCCGTCAATGGGTCGCACAGAGTCAGACATGACTGAAGTGACTTAGCAGTAGCAGTAGCATAGAAGGAGCAAGTACCTTCAAGCAATAGCTGTACAGTATAAATGACATCATTTCAGTCATGCTCAGTGTGTTCAACTCTTTGCAACTTTTTGGACTGTGGCCCACCAGGCTCCTCTGTTCATGGGATTTCCTAAGCAAGAATACTGGAGTGGGTTGTCATTTCTTACTCCAGAGGATTGTCCTGACCCAGCAATTGAACCTGTATCTCCTGTGTCTCCTGCACTATAGGCAGATTCTTTATGCACTGAGCTATCGGGGACAATGCTTGGCTCTCAAACATCATCTATCCCCTTCCAAAAAAGGGGGCTTGGAATTGGAAGGCATGTCATTCAGTTAGATGTGTCACTTAGTTCTATCCACGTGAGATAGTCAAATGTAGATGCTAGCATATTGCCTCAGTGAAAAGGCACATATTCAGAAACAGAAAAACAAAGGAATGGGAGTTTCCATCACCTATCTAGCAGGTATGCTAAATCAAGGACTTAATTCCAACCACTTGCATGTTGGGCTCTGACAGCCAAGCATTGCCCCAGATGGAACATAATTTTACAGTGTAGTTCACTCATCTATAAAGGAGAGTGAACAGAAATAAATATCCAATGTTAAGAAAATTCTTCATTAGATTTTTCAATTCCAGGTGAGGAGGTCATCCATCCAAGAATCAGCTTGCTCTATGTAGTTGTACTTAAAGCAATAAACTTTCTGACTTATCCCCCAATTCATGCTAAGCTATGCTTGAAGGTACAGAGAGATCCGACTGTCTCCCAGCAGATTTGAGGAAGCCAGACTGTCAAGTGAAGGCTTCAGATTCTGGGGTTATTTACACAGACGGTGTGTCTCCTGGATTCTGCTTTCATGTATATACTTTCATGTATATCTATCCATGCTTGATGGTACTGGAGGGGTTTTAGAAAAGAAAGGACATAAGGAGACATTTTTTTCCCTATTAAGTCTTGAATAATGAGAGCCGTTTCTAGATATTAGGGGTATGAATAGGGCTCCATTCTTTCTTGAGCTGCATTTCTAGTACCCAACTAAAGAGAGAACAGGGAGGCAAGAGGTTATGCATGATTTCTTGCTTCCCCTTGAAAATGACCATCCTGTCACTTCCAATCAGTAAGGTTCCCAATTGTTCCAATAGGGAGAGGTGTCATGTCAGCCAGAGAGCCTTAAGGTTCCATCTTGGTTTTGATGTTCCCTTTAGTCCTTGTCATTCCTTTTGACTCCCTAAGATAGTTCAGTTACAGGGTTTATGGTGGTTTGGCCAAAAGCAGTAGGATAAAGTATACTCTGCCTGTGGCTTCCCAGGTGGTCCAACGGTAAAGAATCTGCCTGCCAGGGCAGGAAACGCAGGAGACGCAAGTTTGATCCCTGGGTAGGGAAGATCCCCTGGAGTAGGAAATGGCAACCCGCTCCAGTATTCTTGCCTGGGAAATTCCATGGACAGAGGAGCCTGGCTGGCTACAGTCCATGGGGTCACAGAGTCTGACACCACTGAGTGACTGAGCACAGCACATGGGACTTAGATTCTCTCAAGCAACCATTAGAGCTCCTACTTTAGGACCTGAAGTGAGGAGTATTCCCAAGAAACTTGAAGGTTCACTTTCTGCTCTCCAAGAGCTCAGTGTCAGTCTCTTAAATGACTTCTCCATGTTGATTGTGTAAAACCATGCTTGTTGACCTCTAGACAGCTAGGCCTATCTCAGCCCGAAAACAACTACAATAGAAGTTTCCAGCACAATTGTGGAATAGGCAGATGGTAACTGCAGCCATGAAATTAAAAGATGCTTGCTCCTTGGGAGAAAAGCTATGACAAACCTAGACAGCATATTAAAAAGCAGAGACATTACTTTGCCAACAAAGATCTGTCTAGTCAAAGCTATGTTTTTTCCAGTAGTCACGTATGGATGTGAGAGTTGGACTATAAAGAAAGCTGAGTGCCGAAGAATTGATGCTTTTGGACTGTGGTGTTGGAGAAGACTCTTGGGAGTCCACGGGACTCCAAGGAGATCCAACCAGTCCATCCTAAAGGAAACCAGTCCTGAATATTCATTGGAAGGCCTGATGCCGAAGCTGAAAATCCAATACTCTGGCCACCTGATGCAAAGAACTGACTCATTGGAGAAGACCCCGATGCTGGGAAAGATTGAAGGCAGGAGAGGGGACAAAAGAGGATGAGATGGTTGGATGGCATCACCAACTTGATGGACATGGGTTTGGGTGGACTCCAGGAGCTGGTGATGGACAGGGAGGCCTGGCATGCTGCAGTCCATGGGGTCACAAAGAGTCGGGCATGACTGAACAACTGAACTGAACTGATGAGCATTAACAGATCCTAACATGTTACTTTCTTTTCTGCCAACACTGCATGTGGATTTTATTAGTAACAAATAATGCATGATCCTCCTAATTATGAGTTAGATCCCACCACAAAATCATTTATTATCAGATAACACAATCTTCTTTGAAAGTCATATACAAAATCTGAAATGATGTATCATCTATCCACGTAACCACACAAAAAAAGTGATTTTTAGGCATATAACACTCTACAGAAACAGTTTCCATTCTTTGTTATTTTATTTTTTTTTGAATCAGAGTTTGAAAATGTTTAAATATTAAGCAGTTATTTCAAAACAATACTTGAAAGCCTAAAATTTAAAAGTCTACCATTAAGAGAATACTTTTCTCTGTGTACACCAATTTCCTTCTCTGTTATAAAGTAAGGCTGGCTTTATTCTAAGCAATGGCTTTCGTTTAATACAGTAAGTCTATTCCCCACCTCCACTCTATCAAAAACCTGTTTTGTGCCTACAGAATCACAAACTAGAGAATGTCCCAGCCATTCAATGGTGAAATCACCATTTCCTTTTTATCTTAAGTGTACCAAATAATGGTACATTTTTACACAATAACATGACTTTTGTGACAACAGGAATCTGCTCTCCCATTACACATTCCATCACTGTATTTGTTATTCAAACTATTTCCTAAATTCTTTGAAGTCTCCACCCTTTAAATACTTGAATAGGCTTATCTGTGTTTTAAGTCAATTTTTGCCCATTGTTTGCCAAATCCCCATTTAAGTCTCACAACTTTTACCCAGGCAACAGAATTTTTGGTTCCCTTATCTTGAATTTCAGTGCACATAAAATACACCTTTTCAATTTGCCCCATGTGTAGAGCTTTCTCTTAGCAATACTTTTAAGCTATGACACCAAGATATGCTCCCTAGTAATCATTCCAAATATATTCCTCCAAGGATTTTTTTTTTCCAAATGAGCAGCAAAAAGAAAATCTGGATTATATTTAACTTTTACAAATTCTACTTCATAATTGACATTAGTTAATTATGTTGAAAACCACTCTTTCTTCTACATATAAACATTAACTGGTATCAAGGAGAACCACAGTCCTCTCCATGATCTCTTCTTTGGGTTCACCTCCACTACTAGTACCTACAGCACAAAACCCCATCTGCATCTCCCTGAACATGCACTCCTGGTCTCAGGAAGGACCGATAACAGAAAGAGACGCCAAGGAGTTTTGAGCTACACACACCAGATTGTCTATGCCGCTTAAACTCAGACCACTAGCGTCCCTTCCTCATATTTCTGTTTACTTTTTCATTCACTGTATTTCACTTTTCTCTATCCTAACCCTGCATTCCTCAGAATTAAACACTTTTTTCTCCCACCACTATCCTCCATAGGATTTGCTAGTTTCATAAACTCAATCTGCCTTTTGCCTGATCATTACACAGCAGACAGCTTTGCCTTTTTAAAAAATCACTCACAGAAACACAACTGGTTCAAGATTGAGAGAAAGTAGTACAACAGGGCTGTCTGCTGTCACCCTGTTTGCTTAACCTATATGCTGAGCACATCATGAGAAATGCCGGGCTGGATGAGTTACAAGCTGGAATCAAGATAGGCGGGGGTAACATCAACAACCTTAGATATGTGGATGATACCACTCTAATGGCAGAAAGCGAGAGGATCTAAAGAGCCTCTTGATGAGAGTGAAGGAGGAGAGTGAAAGAGATGGCTTAAGACTAAATATTAAAAAAACTAAGATCATGGCATCTGGTCCCATTATTGTATGGCAAATAGAGGGGGAAAAGGTAGAAGCAGTGACAGATTTCCTCTTCCTGGGCTCCAAAATCACTGCGGATGGTGACTGCAGCCATGAAATCAGATGAATGCTTCTTGGCAAGAAAGCAATGACAAACCTAGACAGTGTGTTGAAAAGCAGAGACATTTCTCTGCCAAAAAAGGTCCGTATAAATCAAGATTATGGTTTTCCCAGTGGTCATATACAGTTGTGAGAGCTGGACAGTAAAGAAGGCAGAATGCCAATGAATTGATGCCTTTGAACTGTGGTCCTGGAGAAGACTTCTGAGAGTCTCTTGGACAGCAAGATCAACCCAGTCAATCTTGAGGAAAATTAACCCTAAATATTCACTAGCTCCAGTATTTTGGTCATCTGATGTGAACAGAGACTCATCGGAAAAGTTCCTGATGCTGGGAAAGAGAGAGGGCAGAAGGAGACAGGGCATCAGAGGATGAGATGGCTGGATGGCATCACGGATGCAATGAAAGTGAACTTGGGCAAACTCCGGGAGACAGTGAGGGACAGGGAGGCCTGGCATGCTGCAGTCCATGGAGTCACAGAGTCGGACACGACTGGGAGACTGAACAACAACAGAAACAGAGTTCAAGGAAAAGCCAGAATTTTGCCTGAACATAATGCAGGGCAAGAGGGAAGGTGTGTGCTTAGTCACTCAGTCGTGTCCGACTCTTTGTGACCCCATGGACTATGGCCTGCCAGGCTCCTCTGGCCATGGGCTTCTCCAGGCAAGAATACTGGAATGGGTTGCCATGCCCCCCTCCAGAGGATCTTCCCAATCCAGGGATCGAAACCATATCCCTTTCCTGCATTGGCAGGCCAGTTCTTTACCACTAGTGCCTCCTGGGAAGTCCAGGAGGGAAGGCAGGGGAGAAAGGAGGCCTTGTGGGTTTTCTTTTCCTCCAGCTAGTGGTCACTCTTTCATGAAGCCCTAGTCTGCTTGCTGTTCAAGGTCTCCAGTCTTACCTAAACTACCTAATCCTTTGCCTTGAAAACACTGAGTATTCCTGTCTTCATTCCTAAGTGGGACCTATACCTGCCCCCAGGAATGTCCTCTCCCTTGGCCTGGTTAGTGAAGTCCTTCCCACATGCCTGGCCCCAGCTTGATCCCATTGCTTGGAGGGCAGATTTTTCACTCACATCTCCTGCTGGGCCTGGGGAAAATGGACTCTCCTCACTTAGCACTTTACATATTCTGTCTCATAGAAAATATACGTACAAGTATGTCTGACTCAGAAAAACAGCCACCATGCAGCAATCTAAAACATTTCTATTCTCAAAAGAACTCTGCCACACAGTATTAGTATCCATATTTTCTAGAAAAGGAAACAGCCTTAGGAAATGGAAATAATGGGTCTAAGGCCATAGTTCAACAGAACTAAGTTTGAATCCAGGTCCACCCACCTCTGAAACTCATGTCTGTTTCGTCCTGCTCATGCCTCTGTTTCTACAGTGAAAGTCAATGCTTTAAAACCAGGCCTGTATCCCCACCTTGAGTGCTCCTGATTTCTATTCTTGAGTATTTAATGAATATTCATGAAAAGGTTACATTTAAATGAGATTCTCTATATAGTGGTATACTCAGGAAATTTAGAGGGCTGAGCAGCAGAGGAAAGTTCAGGATTAAAATTTATGCAGATAATCCACAAAGTGAATGATCCACAGGCATGATAATCCACTGTTGGCTAGATACCCAGTTCCAGAGGTCTCCTGCCTAACTTCACAATGTCAGGGCATAAGCACCAGTGTTTACTTCTATGGTTGTTTCTGCTCATCCAATGAGCTGTCTGGGCCTGGAATTAATCCTTTGGGGATGTTAGAAATATTATGACAACAGCTGGTAATGCCATTTACAGTGTCCAAAATGGAACTTCCATTTTTCCTCCCCAAGAAAGATTCATGTGTGTCTTCTGAAATGCCAGACTTATTTCAAAATTAAAATCTTCACATTTTCTTCAACAGTTAGAGTGTTCTGATGATTAAAAAACACAGAAAAATGGCTCCCTAACATCAAACTAGCTCCCCTTAGAGATTGTGGTATTGTAATATTTTATAGTTCAGATTTATTTCAGGAAACATGCTTGTAATTGTGACTTTTGAATTTGTGCAGTTACAAGATGCAAAACAAATGGATACGACTGTAGTGTTTTTGGTAGTGGATGGAGGGCACTCACTTTTTTAAAAAGTAAAAACATGCAAGATTACTTTTCTTAAAGAAATCTGTTACGCCTATGATATGGCACAGCCAGGCAATCAACTGGGGGCCGAGATAAGGCTGTTATCTACTACTGTTACGGTATCTACTTCTGTGAAGCACAGTTCACCTAACCAAGACTTGCTGATCTTTAATTTTGCATTCAGAAGTTGGCAAAGTGGCATATGCCAATCAAGGCCATGCCAGCTGTCACAAATGCAAATACAGTCAGGTGGATTCAATGGCAAAACATAGTTTTGCCAAGCTAACTCAGATTTCTGGACCAGGGTTATAATCATAGTTTGTTCAATTCTGAGAAATTAGTGAGGCTCTTCTAAACATTTGTATATAGCGCTCATAATTCATGTGGTGATCCCATTACTAAGAGTAAATGTGGTCTTAGGTAGTACACAACCTAATCCTTCTGGAAGAAATAAAGTATAAGCCACAGGTGACCACATGAGCCATTCCAGTACTTGAGTAAATGCTGGATCTCTGAACATCTCAGTAATCAAAACTTACCCACACCATTCCACAGGCTAAGAAGTTCATTTTGTATTTCCTCTTTCAAGTTCTACTGGTAAGCTGCAAGTACTTGCCCAATTTTTGTACTTTTCCATGAAGAAATATCTCTTACCAAAATGTTCCTGCTATATTTTTCTTTAGAATCCACAGTAATGGTTGACTTTTGCCTTCTTTTCTTTAGAAAGGCAAAAAAAGCTGGGTATTTCAATGAAGTTTAGAGTTCAAAAAGCTAAATAGATGGGCAGTTTATTCAGCTGGGCACATCCAACACTACTCTCAAATGTTTGTTTTATGGCTTTGTCCTATTTTAAAAGTCTTATTTACGAAGATGAATAGCTATAACTTCTGAAACTGGAGAGAACAGCTCAAAATGCTTAAGCTCAGAATCCAAATGAAACTCCAATGATAATTTGTATCAATGCAGGGGATGATTACCAAAGCAGCTCTCTACACAATAGAGGCAAGCCTATCTTTGCCTCTGTATGATAACTCAAAAGTTCTTTTTGAATTAACAAAAATATGCTTCTCAGTAAAGTGGCATTCAATGCATAAAACACTGCGTGTTTGTGTGTATGTGGTAGCCTATATTTAGCTACTTAGAAATTATGGAGAGCTAGGCTCTGTAATCACGCACTTAGGTTTCTAACAGAAAAGGTAAGGAGATTTTTCTTTATTTCAATCCCATATTCTACTTCTGTTTTCACCTAGCTAATTATCTTAAGTAGTATGGTATGAGCATAAAACAGACACACAAATCAATGGAACAGAAGAGAAAGTCCAAATATAAACCCTTGTATATATGGTTAATTAGCTTAGAACAAAGGAGCCAAGAATGTACAACAGAGAAAGGATAGTCTCTTCAAAAAGTGGTGCTGGGAAAATTGGACAGCTACCTGCAAAAGAATGAAACTAGACCACTGCCTTACACCAGACACAAAAATTAACTCAAAATGGATCTAAGACTTGAATACCAGAGCGGAAACCATAAAATTTCAAAGACGCGTAAGTGGAAAACTCCTTGACACTGGTCTCAGGGAAGATTTTTTGGATTTAGCACCAAAGCAGAGGACACAAAACACAAGCAGGAGAAGGCCACATGAAGAAGCTTCTGCACAGCAGAGGAAACCAGCAGCAAAAGGAAGAACATCTACCCAGTGCGAGAAAGTATTTGCAAAACATATACCTGATAAGGGGTTAATATCCAAAATATACAAATAACTCATACAATTCAACAGCAAAAATAAATCTGATTTAAAAACGGGTTAGATGTGCTGTGTGCTTAGTCGCTCAGTCATATCTGACTCTTTGCAACCCCACGGACTACAGTCCACCAGGCTCCTCTGTCCATGGGGATTCTCCACGAAAGAACATTGAGGGGGCGGAACATGCCCTCCTCCAGGCGATCGTCCCAACCCAGGGACTGAACCCAGGTCTCCTGAATCGTGGGTGGATTCTTTACCATCTGAGCCACCATGGAAGCAAAGAAATGGGTAGAGGATCTGAACAAACATTTTTCCATATAAGATATACAGATGACCAACAGGTACATGAAAAGGTACTCAACATCACTTATCATCCAGGAAATGCAAATCAAAACCACAATGAGACCACCTCACACCTTTTAGAATGCCTATTATCAAAATGATACGAAATAAAAAGTGTTGGCAAGGATGTGAAGGGAATCCTCATGCACTGTTGGTGGGAAAGTAAATTGGTATAGCCACTCAGTCTGGAGGTTCCTCAAAAAATTAAAAATTGAACTACTATATAATTCAGCAGTTCCACTTCTGGATATTTATACCTGAAGAAAATGAAAACAGTAACTAAAAAAGATCTATGCATCTCCATGTTCACTGCAGCATTATTACAATAGCCAAGATATGAAGGCACCTAAGTATCCATTGATAGATGAATGGATAAAGAAGACGTGGTATATATACATAAGGGAATATTATTCAGCCTTAAGAAATGAAATCCTGCCACTCGCAACGCAGATGGACCTTGAGAGCATTATGCTAAGTGAAGTCAGTCAAATACCATATGATTTATATGTGGAATCTAAATAAAACAAAATTAAGTAACAAAAAACCCTGAGCTCATGGACACAGAGAATAAATTGGCAGTTGTCAAAAGCGGGCAAGAGTGGACAGGGGAGGGGACACAAAATGGAGAAGTGGATCACAAAGTGCAAACTTCTCGGTATTAAAATAAGAGTGTACAGCATAATGAATATAGTTATTACTGTATTGTGCGTTTGAAAGTTGCTGAGATTTTAAAAGCTTTTACCACAAGAAAAAAAGTTTTGTAACTACAATATATATGGTGATGTATGTTAGCTAGAATTATTGTGATTATTTCACAAAATATGCAAATATCAATCACTGTTACATATCTGAAACTAACATATGTTATGTCAATTATATCAAAAAAATTGTATCAAAAGATGAGTATCTCTTCTCAATTTCTACTGTGGACAAGACAAGCTGAAAGTTTCAAGTTGAATTTTGACAGAAAAGTTTCATGATATGCACATGTTCAGAGCCATTGACAAATATCAACAGTCTAAGCTTCATTTTCAGGGGCTTTATGTTACACAGGCAGTAATCTTTATTAGTGTTTTAAATACTATTCTGCCTACAGGTTAATGGGTATAATAACTCAGTCTTCCTACACCGGAGGACAAATAGCATTTACCTCTTAAATGATTTTTGGTGAGTGTCATGGAAGAGTGAAGAACAAATCTGGCCTGCTGTCTCAAGAAACCATATCTAGGAATCCGACCTTTGGTAGGTCATCTGTGTTGATTTATAATTTTGTGATTTGGTCTCTAGGGGCCTTTTATTAATGGTGCTGTATATCATGATCTCTATTCATTTTAATCCTACTGATGAACTGCACTCTGATAGGTAGGCATGTCCTTTTGAGCCAATTTGGAAACTGAGTCACAAAAAATGTAAGCCAGATGTTCAAAATAATCACAGAAGATGGAGCTTTTCTTGGCCTAAATTTGTTTGCCAAGGCTTAAAAATAAATATGTTAGTTAAAAATAACAGCCAATTGCCAAAGAACTAGACATAGAAAAGTTTCCCATACACTAAACCAATATACTGAAAAGCACTGATTATAACATCCTATTTTGTTTTGTTTTTTTTTTAAATAATATTCTATTTGATAAAACTGCTCCCCTGGGAAGAGAACCTTTCAACATTCCCAGACTCCAGAACTACTTTGGTCCTTTAAGGAGCAATGGGAAGAGAATTTAGTCATTGGACTTTGACTACTGAGATTCACCATGAAAATTGACAGTCTCATTTATGATATTTTCTGAAGAAAACTGATGTGACAATAGCAATAGCATATTTAAAACAAGGAGAAAAAATGGATTATGAATTACTAAGCATATTCAATTCAGTTAGAGGCTATTATTAAGCAGAAGATTTCTTTCTGCAAATTTGTTAAGTGATGCTCTGGAACTCATCTTTTAAAAATTAAAAAACACAAACTGTTAAGTAATGAAAGGCAAGTATTTTTATAAATCATGCAGAGAAAAGAGGAATAATTTGAATAATATCATACCAATAAATATTTTAAAAGCACCCTTTGAATTAAAATAAATGAAACATTTAAAGGGAAGTTGGAAGCTCCAATACTTTGGCCACCTGATGTGAAGAACTGACTCACTGGAAAAGACCCTGATGCTGGGAAGGATTGAAGGCAGGAGGAGAAGGGGACGACAGAGGATGAGATGGTTGGGTGGCAACACCAATGGACGTGTTTGAGCAAGCTCCGGGAGTTGATGATGGACAGGAAAGCCTGGTGTGCTGCAGTCCATGGGGTCGCAAAGCATCGGACACGACTGAGAGACTGAACTGAACACTTTACTTACGTCGCTCATGACTACCATTCATTCATTCAACTGTCACTGATTAATAAGTTCAGAGCCCTGTATCAAAATATTATTAAGGATCCAAAAGGAATAAAATATGGTCTGTTAAAGAATATACATCTTAGGTAGAAGACAACGTTTCGCTAGGTTTCTGGCAGATAATTTAGATAGTGTAGAGTTAGTTATATGTGAACCAATCAAGCTGCACATGTCATAGGAATACAACCAACTTTAGAAAACAAAGCAGAAAAGTTTCCATTTCTTTTACATGTCTTATATACATGCTTTATCTGATTCCTCAGGCATCCAAAGAACAACAACACTGAATTAGGAAAAGACTTAATATTAAGAACACAGGCAGAAATGAGCCAATTTAGAATGATTTAATATACTTATGATTTATAGTCAAGATTAATTACGTGATAACGCAAATGAAACGTATCAGTGACGAAGAACAGACATAGCATCCTTATGCAAGGTTCTTCAGTAAGGAAAACAATCAGAATGCAAAGTGGTTCGCTGTGAAATTTTCGAAGTACATTTGGTCCTCACTTCCCCTACCTCTAACTGCCCAGAGGAGGTGGAGTGCCTTTGCCTGGCGTGTCTATGTTGCAGTGCCTCAGAGGGGAGCAAATTCAGATCTCAACCTACTGTGCTGTTTGAGTACCCAGAGGTACAGACCTTCCTTAGGATACAGGCCGGTTCAAGTTCACTTTCTTTTATGACATGTCCTTAGTCAGTTCCACCCATTCCATAAAACAAACAAACAAAAAGACAAACTTGGAAGCCAAATTACAATTCCTAGAGAACCAAAATAGTCATGTATCTTTACAGAAATATGAATTCGTTTATAATCACTAGACACCGCTACATGTATCTGACCCTTGAAGAAGGCAGGAGTCAGGGGTGCTGACTGACTCTGCAACAGTTGAAAACCTGAGTATAATTTATAATTGGCCTTCTGTATTTGTGGTTCCTTTGTATCTGTGGATTCAACCAATCACGAATCATGTAGTATTGCAGTATCTGCTATTGAAAAAAATCTGTAGTGTGAGCAGACCTGCGCAGCTTAAACCCATTTTGTTCAAGGGTCAAGTGTATTTTAAATAGTACACCTGACAGAGGAAATTTAAGCAGTTTTGTTAATAAAGTAGTAAAGAAATAAGGCATTAGAGCGGATGATGTAAAAGATGCACAAAGACAGAAGGGTTAAATGCTGGAGCACTGTCCTGAAACGGACAAAATAAAAAACTGGTAGTGACAAGGTTCAGCTTGAGAAGAAAATAAGGCTTCTGTAGGTCAGAATTCAGAAAAAAAAAAAAAAGGGAGGATAAAAATCTGGACAGTTTCGTGTTGAAGATACCCTATCGTATAAGATGGTCTAAGTCACGGTTCTCAAAGTGAGGTCCTCTGGCAGGACCTGCGAGTTTGTTAGAAAAGCAAGCTCAGGAGCCCCGCCCTGACCACCTGAATTAGAATCCCTGGGGATAAGGCTCAGGAAGCTATATTATAGCAAGCCCCAAATTGTGCCATGTGATTTTTAAATATATTAAAGTTTAAGAACCACAGACCTAAACCATCTTAGTAAAATCAGTAAACCACATCATGTGCTGATGTCTCACAAGGAGGTGGGGCCAGGACTTCAGGGCTGGAGATTCAGAACAGCTGCAGAGAGAAATGTGGGATAGAGGTGAGGAATTTGGGAAAGGCTAGCTGAGTTGAGCTAGGCCCCTGTGAAGCTGGTCAGCACACCTTTCCGAATTAGCAGTCTTCTTGTGAACTAGCTTTTGAGTGTAACTTCCCTCCACGGTAATATGGAGTCTATGTAAAACTGCATTCTGAGCTTCATGTAGCCAACTAGGGCCCTGGAAAGACAGCTTTATTATAATTAAGGGGCTGTTTGTATATTATATGTGTGTGTGTGTTTATATATACATATATGTATGTATGGTCTGTGTGTGTTTTAGTCACTCAGTCATGTCTGATTCTTTATGATCTCATAGACTTAGCCTGCCAGGCCCCAGGCTCCTCTGTCCATGGGTTTCTTCAGTCAAGAATACTGGAGTGGGTTGCCGTTTCCTTCTTCAGGGGATCTTCCTAACCCAGGGATCGAACTCAGGTCTCCTGTATTGCAGGCAAATACTTTAACATCTGAGCCACCAGGGTATAGAATGAATCAAATTAGGCAAAAAGAAAAGACTTATTGGCATTAAAATAGGTGAGAAAATATACTGGAAGAAAACTTAAGACTCGGTGAAGCCCATAACTCTGTGTGGCCCTGGGAAGGTTATTAAACATCTTCAGGGCTCATTTTTTCCTCTAGCTTTGTATCTAGCTATTCATTTATTCAAACAACAAGGGAGGGGGAAAAATAATACTGTACAGAAAATCCAAACTAACATTTGGGCAACCCAATACATAAGTACACAGCAGATTACGGTAAAGGCTATGATAGGGATATTGATAATACCCAATGCCTAGAGAACAATGAGGCATTAGCAGCTAATTCTAAATAAGAAAAACAAGAGAGCCTTCATGTTGAACGGACAGTGGAGGTAGATCCCAAGGAGCGAGAAAAATCAGCAGATGGAGACCATAAAGGTAGAGAATGAGAAAGGGCAGGGCAAGTGTGGGAGTGGAAACAGCCCAGCGTGGATTTTCAGATGCTAGACTGATGACGGAAAGACAAGGCCTTTTTCTAGCTCTGAGATTGATTTTTCAATTTTCAGCAGCCTGAAAATAATGGGAAAATTTGATGGTGTAATTTTATCAATCAGTTCAGTGCTAGGACAATTTTTTTTTCATTTTCAGCAGTTCATAAATACTGAATTTGGGGTAAAAGCTTATCTCAGACTTCTTGGCTGGCTTTAAAGTAAAGGAGCCAGGGTGTTAATTGTCCTTGGAGTATCTAACTCTTCCATTTTCCTTCCTCCTGCCATGAGATTAGAGGCATTTCTGGGACTACCTGGCAGAAGGATTGCTTGCCTCTTCAAAAAATAAATCTTGTTGCTCAGAGGCCAGAATTTAAATTGATTCCATCAGAGGAAAGGAAGAACACCCTACAGTGAACTTTTGATTAACCTTTTATAAGCAGGCCAACTTTGTAATCTCATGGTAAAATTCATATATTGAATCTCTGGCAGAGGGCCTCTGCCAAGAACCCCTTTTCTGTCTTGGGTCAGGCCTCAGAGGGTCTGAGTGAGGAGAAAGCAGCTGTCCTCTTGAATTTAAAAGCAGTTCTGAGCTCTCCTCAGGGCAGCATGGTTATACTTAAGCCAGAAGAGCAGCAGCTCTGAATTTCTGGAAGAGAATGCACAGAAAACATCTTTTCATCTTGCTCAGATTTCACAATTGCAGGAGTAAGGTTACAGGCTGGACAATCACAATGTCAAACCTCCCTCTTTTGCAAAGTGTTTATTTCTGATCACTTTTTACAACTTGTGAAAACCATCCACACGACAAGAGTAAAACGGCATCCAGACAGTGGACACCTGTGGTCCTACCTGCGGTGAAGGATGGATCGTATTTTCAGTTAATGAATTGTATGCCATGCACCTGAGTCCTGAGAGTTTAGTCCAAAGAACAGTGTTTCACTGAGTTCTAAGTTCACGTGGAATAAGACACGTGTTTGTCTATAAAAGATGCCCTTTCTGGGCTTTCTAAGAATGTCCACAGCATGAAGAGTCCAAAGGGCCACAAACTCCCCAGAGCAGAGTGTTTAGAACACACTTACCACCATTAATAAGTTCTTTGTGCTGAGCACAGAGACTGCCATGGCTAGTTCTAAACACAAGATAAAAATCGGAGTCAAATCCTACCCTTGGCATATAGCCCAGGATTACAAGAGAGCCAACAATTACAATCATTGGGTTTTTTTAAAATATAAATTTATTTATTTTAATTGGAGGCTAATTACAATATTGTATTGGTTTTGCCATACATCAACATGAATCCGCCACGGATGTACACGTGTTCCCCATCCTGAACCCCCCTCCCATCTCCCTCCCCATGCCATCCCTCTGGGTCATCCCAGTGCACCAGCCCCGAGCATCCTGTATCATGCATCGAACCTGGACTGGTGATTCGTTTAACATATGATATTATACACAATCACTGGTTTTTAATCTTTTCTCTGACAGTGTCACTCTGAGAGTGACAGTGCTTGAGTTTTGAGAGTTCGGATCTGGGTGAATTGATCAAATAGCTCCTCAACTTGCCTTTATGTTAATGTTTTGGACACCGGCTTAAGACTTGCCTTGTAAGTTTTTCCTTAGTTATCACGACGTCACTTGGCCTCATTAAATGGGCATCTCTTTTAGGCTTGGTTCCCTTCCATAACATGTTAACTAGGTATCATTTGGGAAACAGTTGATATAATGAATGATTATCCCTTTCCTCAGTAATCCTTATCACCAACAATAAGACAGTTTTTTGAATGTTATAAAGAAACTTTTTACATGTCCAGATAAAATATATCTTCAAAGATCTCCCAGAATCAGAAATTCACAGACAGGGCTAAAAGGAACCCTTATTCACCAAGCTCAGACTCCTTGGACAGACTTCTCATTTGCAAACTATGTACTCAGACAAATAAAAAGAGAGTAGTGTGACAGTAACAGGAACCACAAGTGTGTGAAGAGAGAAGGGGAGAAGGCATAAGAGACCCTCACCTCACAAGATTCCACTGATAGTCTATCGGAGACAGTTCCACCCTGGAGCGCTGTAAATTGCCTCCAGTTTCTGCTGAATTTTTGTTGGCTGCATTTCTCTCTCAGAAGGGAACTTGAGGGAAAAGTTTTATAATTATGGAAAGTAGCAGGGGAAAAGGGACAATACCGTTAATTTCTTCCAACAGCAGTTTCTCATCATTATTTTCACACAGCTCATTGTCAATCTACATTATTTTTAAGAATGCATGATTTTAAATATTTAATATGATGTATTTCTCTTAACCAATACATAAAGGTATACCATGCAAAGGACATTTCCATTCAAAACAGACCTTTAAGATGAGGGAAAAACTCTGTGTGCCTACTGTCAGAAACTGGTAGGAATACAGATGCCAATTCACTTTCACTCGCATCTCCACATGTTCATGTGTGATGCGACATTTTGGCTGACTCTGTTACATAGGCAATTTCTGATTTGCTATCCACTGCATTCCCAACCCCAGGGGAAGATCCATGTTTGTAAGGCCCGAAACTTATGCAACTTGGAAAATCTTTAAGAAAAATATACCTTATAACATATACAAAACACCATGTTCACTTCAACGCCACCCCCCTGAAGGCAAGCACATAAGAGGGCAAGCTGAATTGGAAGGAGGCAGTGATTTTAATCAGTTCTCGTTGGTTGAAATACATTATGTTTTGCAGTTTTAGAAAAAATAGCTCAGTGCTCTGGGAGGACCTAGAAGGGTATGGGATGGAGGGGAGGGAGGCTCAGGAGGAAGGAGATATATGTAGATCAACACACAGCTGAAACACAACATGGTAAAGCAGTTATACTCCTATTTAAAAAATAACTTAAAAATAAAACAAAATTACCTTAAAAATAAATGACCATGACAGCACATTGCTACGATCCCTCCTAGGAGCTTCATACCACACCTGCCTCTGTTCTTACCCTAAGTCTCTGCAGCCTGCATTACAGCTAACTCAAGGGGAAATTCCAGCCCAAGAATAAGCCTTATCCCTTTACTTGATCCCCTTAACCCTGAGAAAGACTTATTATGACTCAAAGAGACATAATAATTCAAAATCAAAAGGTAAAAAAAAGGAAAATATATTGTAGAAAATTAAAATATTGTTCCTAAAAATACAGAATCTCAGCCCTCAAAATACTACTCACACCTCCTTGATCATCTTGTCTGAGCACCCAATTTTCATAGGGTGCATATTACCATGATGTTCTCTTTCATAGAACGTACTGTTAGCAATCAAAACTCATTGCACGCTTAAGAAAAAAGGAACTTATGTTTAAAGAGGGTCTTTTATTGTAGTTCTTAGCTCAGGTCAGAGAAATAATGCTTCATTCAAAACTTGCCAAAGACCTCTGCCTGCTTCCGGGGCTACCTGCAACACCTCACTTAGAAGGTGTCTTGCAAAGGTTCAGTCCTGAGCATACCAGCAAGTGACTGGCTCCCCTGACAGCAGCTGAAGCACATGGCCTCTTAGACCAAGCACTTCCACTGTCAGAAGAGGGCTCCTCTCAGAAGCTCACTGGTGGGCAGATACACCTCAAAAGGCCATTCTAGTTCATTTACCAGCTTTCCTGAGCTTTACCTAAGAATAAGGCCTCATCTTCTGAATGCATATTATACAGATCATCTAATTCAGTCAGTTCAGTCGCTCAGTCATGTTTGACTCTTTGTGACCCCATGGACTGCAGCACACCAGGCCTCCCTGTCCATCACCAACTCCCAGAGACTACTCAAACTCATGTCCGTTGAGTTGGTGATGCCATCCAACAATCTCATCCTCTGTTTTCCCCTTCTCTTCCGGCCTTCAATCTTTCCCAGCAACAGGGTCTTTTCAAATGGGTCAGTTCTTCACATCAGGTGGCCAATTAGGTTCTGGTTATGACCTACAATGTATCCAACAAGGCCCAAAAGCAAATTCTTTTCAGCCACAGAGAAATCTGATCTTTGCATCATTCATACCTCTCCTGCTTAGAAAGAACTGTTTCACTCTTAGCCTCAACTGCTTATATGGCAAAAATCATGCTGATGCAGTGCATTCAGTCTTTAGGCAAACACTGACTTTTAACATTATTCAGAGTAACCAGTGTAAGGACAGCACTGGAGGTGATATCCACATCATGAAATCATAGTAGCAGATACTTAGAATGGAAGGGACCTCCAAGGTGATCTGGTTGAACCTCGCATCCAGCAGTAGGACTCTAGTCCCCAGGGTCCAGAAGCTTGTTCGTCTGGCTGCAAACAAACAGATCCAGTCTCAGAGATCCCTGCTTACCTGGCAGGCCATTTCCTTGGAGTGTGAGTTTACTATTTAGAAAATCTTCCTTGTATTTTCCCACTTCTAGGCTTTAGTCCCTCATCTACCCCTCCTACCCAGGAAGCAACCAAGAATAACCCTCTTGTGTAGTGTGCACACACAAACACACTGGAATATTACTCAGCCATACAAAGAATGAAATAATACCATTTGCAGCAATGTGGATAGACCCAGAAATTATCATATTAAGTGAAATAAGACATAAAGACAAATACCACATGGTATCACTTATATGTTGAATCTAAAATATGGCACCAATAAGTAATTATGAAACAGTAAGAAACTCGAAGACACAGAGAACAGACTTGTGGTTGCCAAGGGGGAAGAGGAGTGTAGGAGGGAAGGATCGGCATTCGGGATTCGCCAAAGAAAACTATTACAACAAAGTGCTATTGTAGAGTACAGGTAACTATATTCAATACCCTGTGTTAAACCAAAAGGCACAAGAACATATATGTATAACTGAATCACTTTGCTATATGCTGAAATTAGCACACTGCAGATCAACTATACTTCAATAAAATTTTTTTTAAAAGGACTCTTTTTTCACTCTACCAATGACAGTCTTTTGATGAACCTATCAAGTTCCAGTTAGACATTGAATTCTCTTTCTACTGTTAAACACTTGGCACAGTTTCTTGCCCTTTCACAATTCTGGCACTGGCTTCTAAATGTCCTCTAATTTGTCAATATCATTCTTAAAGCATTTATCTATACCTGAAACCTGGAGAAGGCAATGGCACCCCACTCCAGTACTCTTGCTTGGAAAATCCCATGGACGGAGGAGCCTGGTAAGCTGAAGTCCATGGGGTTGCTAAGAGTCGGACACGACTGAGTGACTTCACTTTCACTTTTCACTTTCATGCATTCAGAAGGAAATGGCAACCCACTCCAGTGTTCTTGCCTGGAGAATCCTAGGGATGGGGGAGCCTGGTAGGATGCCGTCTATGGGGTCGCACAGAGTCGGACATGACTGAAGTGACTTAGCAGCAGCAGCATACCTGAAACCATGAACCTAGATGTCGTCTGACTATGCATATCTGTACACAATACTTCTATTTTCATGCAACAGCATTTGTACAATCCACAGTTGAGCTAATCTGGTGGGAGGCGGCGGCGGCGGTGGCGGGGGGGGGGGGCACTATGCCAAACTCTTGGCTCAAATTAAATTTAAAACGAGAACATTCTCTAAACTAGATTCTCTAAGAAGAGAATATCATGTGTCTTCCAAGGCAGTTAATGTATCTTACAATCATCATCTTCCAGTAGATGTTTAAAGGAGGGAATCCCATCATACTCCCTCCATTGACCTTTTGCAGTTTGTCACCCGAAGGTCAGCAAATTCATCTTCAAATTCTGCTGAAAGTCTATACAATACCATGCTATGCTAGAAGGTGTCCTTTAGTTTAAGACAAGAGAGTCCTCTGTGGAATGGTCACCAGCCCTAAAAAAAGACATCTTGTCTAACCCAGGTTAAGTAAATGTTCTATAAATTTCTTTTATATTTTTATCATCATCTCTGCAATGTTAACAGTGCCAAAGCCTGTAATAAGCATTAAATAGTTACTTATTGACTAAACCACTGGATAAATGAATGAGTAGTTCCCAAGCTCCCATCCTCCCTTTAATAATGGTTGGTTTTCATCAGTTCTTTTCGTTCCCCACATGGCTCTTAAGAGCTATAGCTCTCCACTAGGGCACTGGGCAGTGATCATATTCTTGCCTCTGCCACTGCCTGATTCTGTTACTTGAGAAACATGTGTAAACCTCTCAAGACCCTTGTTTCCCCCATCTGAACAACAATCTCAACATTTCATGTATTTACACAAAGACATGTGGTATATATAATGGGACCAGGCAGTCCTAAGCACTTTACAAATATTAATTTAATCCTGGAAAAGCAAACTGAAGGACAGAAAGGTTAACTAACGCAGTCAGGGACTGTCGCGCCAGCAAGTAGTGGAGCTGGGTTTTGAACCCGGGCAGTCTGCCTTCTGCATGCATGCCATACTCCCTCCATGTGAGCTGATGGCAGAACATTTGGATAGTAAGGAAGGTCACTGACCACGCACCTTAAAAAAGTGAATTTTGCTCGATTTTCCATTAGTTCTCCAAATAGCAGCTTCTCCTTTCAGTCATATTTTTGTCACTAACCAGCGGGGGAAAAAATCACTAAAATATAGTTCCTCGAACATAAAGTGGATACAAATGCCTTGCATTGATTTGCATTCCTTCCCAGTCACAACTGCTGGAAGTATTTACCCAAAATGTTAGGGACCATGAGCCCCGGTCAACTTATTGCCAGAACAAGAACAAATCAAAAAAGGGCTACACCAGGCACCAGGAATCTGGGGGAAAAGGAAAAATGCATTTCCTAGGAAAAACATCAAGATGAAGATCATTCCAGAGCTAAGCACTGGCCTACCTGAAGGTAGGAACAGAAACGTCCTCAAATATTTACAGGTAGTTTACAAACAGTATATACAGCAACTTTTATCCTCACCAATAAGCAATCTCAGGATCTGCTATCTTGCTCCAGGTGTCTCCCCACACATTCTCAGTTAGCAAGTCTGCTGGAATATAGTAGATATTCTTGGTGCGCTTATCCTAATGGGTTCAGTGCAATGAATTTTTGAAAAACCATTAAAGCCAGTCCGCGAAAGCTCTAAACAAGCTCCTCAAGATAGGGAAAGAAGGAAATGCCAGTTAGGAAGAAAAAGTGGTCACAGAAGCAGCTTTACTGAGTGGTATATTTTTACTTCAAATTTAGATTCAGACTGAATTCAGTATTCCTTCACGTGAGCAAGAAATATTCAAGCACTGCAGGGAGCCAGAGCCCTGGGGGCAGAGGTGGGGTGGGGACCATTTCCATTTTGCAGTGAACCTCACAGCAGGCAAGATCTTTCCATTTAGGACTAGGGTCTATGGCAAACTAGTCTCTAAATTCAGAATTTCTCTCTAGAAAGTTTAGGTCTGAAAGGAGGGTATGTGATTAGCTCTAATAATCAGAAAGGCACTGATGGGTGTTGGAATGACCAAAAGTCACATTTCATTTGAGGGAGGCAGCAGTGGGATACAAACAGAACCTCTGTATCCAACTCCTGTTAGACATGGAATGATCCACCAGATTCTGGAGGAAATCTGTTGGGAATACAGATATGAATTTGGATTTTCATTGTGCTAATTTAAATATTCTTCTGGTCTACTGAAGAGAATGAGCAGTTAATAATTGCAAGACTTTTTTTTTTTTTAGCAAATAAGCAATATACATGCATATATGTTTATGTATACACACACACATACATTCCTCCCCACTCCCATTCCTCCCCACCCCCACTTAGGAGATGAGACTATTAGGTTTTGAGACAGGCTAATTCTCAACATGCTTTTCTGAAAGATGAAATGAGTATTTACCCCACACTGAGTATCTCTGGGAACCTTCCAGAAAGGAACTCTTACACTATAAAAGAAAAAAAACACCAAACCAGTAAACTAGAAGCTAGAAGATGAAGCAACAGACCAGATCAAGTCCAAACTTGGAATTCAAGCACAGCTTATGCTTATGTTCTGATACCAGAAGCTCCATTTTCCAGTTGTGTGGGTGATGCAGAAATCAGAAGAATCCAGTCTAGGGATGCCAGTCTAGGGTCTCTGGGTCCCAGGAGGCTTCTCTCCTCTCCGTGCTACTCTGAGCCTTTAAGTCTGGCTTTCACAATTGTCAGGGGAATCAGAGTTCTAGGAAGATGACTGTTCACTGGCCAGAGGGGAAGGTGTCTTGAGGCTCTAAGACGAGGTGCTTGGACCTGACTGACAGAGGCAAGGCTGGGCAGAAGCACTGACAAGGAGAAAGAGGGCCCTTTTGCTGCCACTGTGAGATTCTTTTTTTTTTCCTCACTGACAACTCCTTCAATATCTGCCAAGGTAGACAATGGATTGGTCTGTCAAAGTAGATGGTGCAATACATGAGAAGTTCTGAGCCTCAAAATCCTTATCTGCAAAGTGGAGATAATTTTCCCACCTCTCCCACTTCCAAAGCTTGGTGTGAGAATCCCAGCACACGCAATTAACCTGCTATAGACTGAATATTTGTGTTTCCAATTCATATACTGAAACCTAATGCAAAAAGAGAAAAACAACAAAATAAATAAATATCGTTTATATGTGGCTTTTATATGTGGCATATAGAAAAATGGTACAGATGAACTTATTTACAAAGCAGAGACAGAGATACAGATGTAGACAAGCAACTTATGGATACCAAGGGCGTAAGAGAGAACTGGGATGAATTGGGAGATTGGAAATGACACTACTATGAATAAAATAGATAACTAATGAGAACCTACTGTAGAGCACAGGGAACTCTGTTCAATGCTCTGTGGTGACTTAAATGGGAAGGAAATCTAAAAATGAGGGGATGCATGTAAACACAGAGCTGATTCGCTTCACTGTACAGCAGAAACAAACAACATTGTAAAGCAACTATACTCCAAAAAAATTTTTTTTAAATCATTATACTCAGTATAAGAAAAACACTGTCTGAAGTTACTGTTCTGGCTTTGCCAACCTGCCTGCTGCCTCTGGACCCAGCTGCTCTGCTTTTCTTAATTCAGATGCTCATTATTAACCAACATGTTCCATTCCTCTTAACCATCTATAACTCAGGCTCTGCTCACACAGTTCCTACCATCCCAGCACCATTTACAGAATTCTGTTTTCAAGAAGATCGCAGAGTTGCTCAATTGGCAACAGGAAACAATTATTCCTTGAAAGAGAGTATTTTTCTACTGCATTTCAAAAATTAGTTTCCCCAAAATAAATACATCCCAATGTACTTTTTCTGTTTGCTCAATTTACTCACTTGGGTCACTGTGACCTAGTTACTTCTAGTTTCGAAAGAAAAATCAGATTTTTTTTTGGTAGATGAGAAGATAGAAGATGCTTATAATGACACATCAGCATGTGTGTGTGTGTACACACATAACTGAGAACAGTAGCTTTGCCAAGGACTCTAGGAATCACCTAGATTAACCCTCTTTGGCCCCACTATACATTTGGAAAAACGGAGGCAACATGGCTGAGAAGTCACTGGTCTGCCTCTCCTACAGCCTGTCAGCACACAACCGTAGAACGTGGTCATGAACCTCCTACTTTTCCTCTGCTTCACACTTGCTTTGTTCCTCTCTCTTGATTAGCTCCATATTTTAGGGGATGCATTCTTGCCTGCGATGGCACCCCATTCCAGTACTCTTGCCTGGAAAATCCCATGGATGGAGGAGCCTGGTAGGCTGCAGTCCATGGGGTCGCGAAGAGTCAGACATTGAACGACTTCCCTTTCACTTTTCACTTTCATGCATTGGAGAAGGAAATGGCAACCCACTCCAGTGTTCTTGCCTGGAGAATCCCAGGGACGGGAGAGCCTGGTGGGCTGCCGTCTATGGGTCACACAGAGTCGGACACCACTGAAGTGACTTAGCAATAATTCTTGCCTACATCTTCTACTCCCTTCCAGAGACCTCATTCCATGAGGCAGCTGAACTTTTCACACAAGTATTTCTGATGAGAGCCCCACTCTCACTGTCTAAAACTTCCAAAGTCAAAAGAAACTTACAACTTGATGCTGCACATGAAGCAAAAGGGCAGTTTCCATTGAAACAAGAAGAGAAAATTAACTTGAGTCAGAATGTGAACTCCCTTCATCATTATATCCTTGACACCCAGAGCAGTGCTCAGCACTCATTAAAGCTCAGTACACACCAATGCAGACTCCTGAGGGACGTTGAGGAGCGGCTGCTGGCAGGTAGAAAATGATAAATGCAAACTGCATCAGAAGTCAGAAGACCTGGAATCTAGTACCAGCTCTGAAAGGATTAAATTATGTGGCTATGAGCAAATGTTTTCCTTGGTTTTAAAAAAATCAATGGGGTAGGCACTAAATTATTTTAAAAATATTCTTTAAACATTTTATGGTAAATATAATAAAAAAAATATAAATTACAGCTATAGGTTGAGAGGTCTCTGAAGAGGTTTGTGGTCCGGCCACCCACCTCTCCCCTTCATTTTGTATTTCCAGAAAGATGATTATTCCATTTGGAAAACTTCCAGGAAAATATTTTAAACTAAGATTTTAGTTTAAGAAAACACTCTCAGATTTAACCTAAAAAATCTACATTTATACCACTGTTAATCAATTTAGGGTTGAAATATACAATTATCAAATTCCACAATCCTCATTATCCTGGAGTGTAATTTTATTTTCAGTGAAAGTATTAAAAGATATGGCCAACATGGCATAAGAACATTTTCCCTGAAGTCATATCACTGACAGTCATTAAGTTTGCCTACTGTGCTTCTTTCTAAATATACATTTACAGCAGGACTTGATTAGTTTTCTACCAAGAAATACATGTTTATTAAATTCTCTCTCATTCACCAAGACTCCTTATTTATCTTAGTAATTTTAATGGAAAAGTATATGAAACATTATTACATAAATGCTTACAGAGATGACAGTAATTTTATTATAAATCAAATAAATAAAAGGTCAAACAAATATTAAAATCTTTCAGGAATTGCAGTATAAGCTTTAAAATCATGAATCTCCTCCTTACATTTTTATAACTTAGTCTTTAAATATTTACCAGTGCAATATTGAAACTAAGTTATCATGACTCATTTTCTGGAAATTTCTTGGTTTTCCAAAAGCTTAAAGGTAGAGTACATGTTTAGCACATTCTAGTTTTCCATTTCAGAAATGTTATGATGCAAAGCTACATCTCTCCAACAATAAAAACTACACAATAGGAAGTGTTGGCATTTCAACGTTCTATCATTTCTGGATTTGAGGGCCTCCCTGTATATACACCAGAGAAGGCAATGGCACCCCACTCCAGTACTCTTGCCTGGAAAATCCCATGGATGGAGGAGCCTGGTGATCTGCAGTCCATGGGGTCGCTAAGAGTCGGACATGACTGAGCGACTTCATTTTACTTTTCACTTTCATGCATTGGAGAAGGAAATGGAAACCCACTCCAGTGTTCTTGCCTGGAGAATCCCAGGGACAGGGGAGCCTGGTGGGCTGCCGTCTATGGGGTCCCACAGAGTCGGACACGACTGAAGCAACTTGGCAGCAGCAGCAGCTGTATATACACGTGTTCTTAAACACACACATTTTGTTATAAAAATACCTAAAACAGTCAGTCTCATAACCACAATAAGCCAGACACAAAGGAAGAAATTTGTTTCCAATAATAAGGAACCAACTGAATTAACTGTAATCTTACACAAAACAAATATTTAGGTAATCTCATTATCTATTTGAAAACAGGTCTACTATGTGGATCAAACAGTTTACATATGATGACAAAGTAGCTTAAATATATATCAGATTTTTAACACCTTTATTAATTCAAAGTCTCCCCCCTTATATCCTGTTTGGGTGCAAAAGTGAAAAAAAAAATCTACAAGTATTACTGAATTTAACTTAGCTTCATTTTAATAAGCAACTTAAAATTCCTATGGTCATGCTAAAGAAATTTATGACTCAGAGTCCAAGTTGAAACATTCAAATCATTCTAAAGACAGAAACAGAGCTATGACCTGTAACAGACTGATACAAGAAAACTAACAATTCAAATAAGCCCTACAAAGAGCAATTCCCAGTTTCTTTGTTCAAGTCAGTATATCTGGACTGGAAACTGAACATTAGATTGGCCACTTATTTTTAAAAGTCAGCTTCCAAAATGGAGGTGGCAGCTCCTGGTCCCTGGGTCCCATGCCTCTGTCTGGAAGGGGAAGCTTGCACACCAGAGGGATTACTTCCATTACCCCTTAAAGGTGGCAGACCTGGAGGTGGTCTACCAGAAGCAAAGTCTCCAAGAAGCTAACACTCATTCCCTGTGCTTTCCCATTCTCCAACTTGTTCCCATCCACCTCTCCTGCCAGCACCCTGCTTCCCTAAGGCTAGATGCCTGCACCTCACTTTCCCTAGATGAAATGCAGAATGATCTCTTTTCCTTTCTACATGTTCCCTTTCACAAATACTCATGACACCAGCACTGAGCTAGGTACTGAAGGCACAGTTGGAACCAAACACACACAGGTCCACCCACATGATGCTGAGGGACTAGTCGGGGAAGGCAAGCATGAATCACATAATTGTAGAGATAAACACACAGTCAGACAATGGCGGGGAGGAAAGGCCTCCCTAAGGAAATGACAATTGAACTGACAGTCATTACATAAGAGGGGCACAGAGGCAGCAGCATCTGAGGTCCTGAAAGAAGACATATGTGGCAACTGCCAAAAAGGAGGGTAGTAATGTGAAGCTGCGAAGAAAGCTCAGTGCTGAAGAATTGATGCTTTTGAACTGTGGTGTTGGAGAAGACTCCTGAGAGTCCCTTGAACTGCAAGGAGATCCAACCAGTCCATTCTAAAGGAGATCAGTCCTGGGTGTTCTTTGGAAGGACTGATGCTAAAGCTGAAACTCCAGTACTTTGGCCACCTCATGCAAAGAGTTGACTCATTGGAAAAGACTCTGATGCTGGGAGGATTGGGGGGCAGGAGGAGAAGGGGATGACAGAGGATGTGATGGCTGGATGGCATCACTGACTCGATGGACATGAGTTTGGGTGAACTCCGGGAGTTGGTGATGGACAGGGAGGCCTGGCGTGCTGCGATTCATGGCGTCGAAAAGAGTCGGACACGACTGAGTGACTGAACTGAATGTGAAGCTGGAGAGAAAAACAGCTGCCAGACCATGTGGCTTTGAGAAAAATGGTAAAGATTTATTCAAAGAACACTGGGGAACAATGAAAGAATTTTATGCAGATAATGAAATAATGAAGTCTAAATTTAGAAGGAAAAAAAGTCCCTCTGGCCAGAAAAGTCACTGTGGCCAAATGTGGTGGACAGAAAGAATGAATGAGGGGACAAAAGTCACCCATCAGCCAAGCAAAACTAAAACTTCACAACAAAACCATTTTGCAAGGCTGAAGAAAAAAGTAATGTGCTTCTATGGCTAGTAAACGGTAGAATTTGGATCTGAAGTTTTAAGTAATGTATCTACTAAATGTAAGTAATCTGCTTACATGGTGATATTGCAGTTTGTTTAGCTGCCATACAAAAGACCACAGACTAGGTGGCTTAAACAACAGAAAGCTATTTCTCACAGTTCTAGCCAATTCTGTTCCTGGGGAGACCTCTGTCTTGCAGATAGCTCCTTTCTCCATGTTCTTGACTGTCAGAGAGAGCACTCTGGTATCTCTTTCTCTTCTTCTAAGGTCACAAGATGTATTGGAGGAAACAGCAACCCACTTCAGTATTCTTGCCTGGGAAATCCCACGGACAGAGGAACTTGTCAGGCTACAATCCATGGGGTCGCAAAGCGTCAGACACGACTTAGTGACTAACACTTAGAACCTCATCTGACATTTATCACCTCCACAGAGGCCTTATCTACAAATACAGTCACACTGGGGATTAGGGTTTCAACATAAGGATTTTGGGGGGACACATTCAGTCCATATATAACATGTGGGTAGAAAATGATACATGCAAGATTTGAAAAGAGGATGAGGTGGTTAGATAGCATCACCGACTAAATGGACATGAGTTTGAGCAAGCTCTGAGAGACGGTGAAGGACAGGAAAGCCTTGCATGCTTCAGTCCATGGGGTTTCAAAGAATAGGACATGACTTAATGACTGAACAACAACAACAGAAAGTGATATGAGCAGGATTTGAATAGAGGTCTCAAATACCCATAATCGGTCCACTTACCAAGCTGTCCTCTCAAAGTGGGAAATACAGTAGCTTAAACTCCAAAGACCTAGATCATTAGTGTGTTAAGACAATGGGACTTAAACTCTAGTCCAGCTGGCAAACTCCTAAATTTCTTTTTTTAATAAGTCTTTAAATAGAGTAGGAGAGATGATAGAACTCAGCATTTATTCTTCACCATTTTCACAAGATTAAAGAGTCAAATATTGGTTTTGTATGTGCCAAACAGAGAACTTTATGAGAAAGCTGTTTTAAAATAAATGTTTACTTTATCCCACAATATGAAAAACAAAAAATTTCTTGGGCGGCTATTTACTGGGGAAGATTGCATTTCCCGTTATTATTGAATTCACTACAGTAATTATATATAGCACCAGTTACAGTAAGTATGCACACAGCATACATACATATTCATATTGATATGAAGGTATGCATACACATACATATGTGGAAAACACCACAGGGATGGAGACCTAAGATTATGAATCCGATTTCAGCTTTTTTACTTTAAAAGGCTGCTACTTCTGGCCATCCCAGGGGGCGCAAGGGTAAAGAGTCTGCCTCCCAATGTAAAATACGCCAAAGATGTGGGTTTGACCCCTGGATCAGGAAGATTCCCTGGAGGAAGAAATAGCAACCCACTCCAGCATACTTGGCTTGGAAAATCCCACGGATGGAGGAGACTGGCAGTCTACAGTCCATGGGGCTGTGAAGAGTCAGACATGACTTTTGCAGCAAGATAATTAGTTATGACAAGCACACAATCACACATTAAAAAAATGAGAAGCTCAACTTATAATTTAAATTACTTAGCAGCCAAGCAAAACTGTGCCCTCATTTCCCTCCCAGTCCCAAGAAATCTTGCCTGACAAGTTAGTAAGAGCTATCATCTAAGGGCAGAGTCACATCATCTGTCAACAGAGGTTGATATATATACAGAGGTTGAATATATACAAGCAACCTTTCAGCACCAAAAAGTAGATATGGCTTCAACTAGAGTAATTAATCCATCACATTATCCATCCACTCTGAAGACAGCTTGGCAGCAGTTGTCTTGAGACAGTGTGGAAGGGGACTCTGCAGGAAACCAGTAGGAAAACGAAATCAACTTTTCAGCCTGGGTTTCAGAGATAAATTCACATTGTCTAACCAATCTAAAAGCCTTTAATGGGATTAAATCTCTCAAATGGAAAAATCTCCATGGATTGTTTTTTAACAATCAACAATTCTTTAACAAAAGAATGTTCATCTCACATTCTGCATCACAATGAACACAGCGTACTTAAGATACACACAGGTAATTTCTAGAGTTGATGAAACACATTTCATTCATGATCATACTTGATTCTGGAAATACGCTTGTGGATAGAAATCAGGTGTATATTATAATATCCATTTTTCCAGCAAGAAAGAGAAGCCCATGGTCATGTGGATAAGAAGTAATTTGCTTGGGTTATTGCTGCAAATTTTTTTTCTTCTAAAGGCAGGATATATAGTTTATAAGAGATACATTCAAGATTTTTGTAGTTGCATGAAATTTTGTAGCCTACCATGTGTAAACAACATCAATAGACAACAACAACAAATCGAGTGAAGTAACTGGTGGAACTAGGGAGAAAATATATTTAACATACAACAATGTGTCATGTCTTGGTCACAACCAATACACATTTGAATTTGCCAAAAACAGAGATCTGGTTATACAGGTTAATGGATCTCACTTAACCTAGCAATGACATATGGGAAATCAAATAACTGGTTTTGCACCTCATTGTTCCTCATCTAAAAAACAGAAATAATAAACAGCATCTAGTTCATAGAGTTGTGAGGAATAAATTGGATATCTATAAAAAGTACCTGGAAGTCATTAAATGCTATTTATTATTATTATTACCATATATAACATATCATAGGTGTACAGTAGATCACTTTGACACATTTATATATTTATATATAGTATGAATGCTAATAGTAATATGTATCACATTACTCAATTATAGTATAATTGTCTATATTCATTGCAATAAGTAAATTGCTTATTTATTTCTCTTTACGAGTTTGTACCCTTAAGTACCATCACTCTTAGTTTAAAAAAAAAGTAAGAAAAATAGAGCAAGGCACAAAGCATTACTCACTTTGGGCAAGAGGTCTTATACCAACCAAGGGTACTTATTTTCAATCTGTAAAAAGTAAAATCCTATTAATTCAAATACACCCACTTAAATATCAGGATAGGCAGCTGTCAATAAGCCACACAAATCAGTCCTTCCACCCAGGTATTTGCTCTCAGGCAGACATAAGAAGTTGAAGTTGAGCGAGACTGGAGAGGCTTGCTTCCACAGCAAAAATCTCACAGGAAAGTGAGCAAAACCTGATAATTGCCTCTCTGCTCCCTTGGGAGGGCCAGTCACATCCCAACTAATAATCCAGCACTCAAACAGGAAATAATGAAAAAGAAGAGGGAAATTATCATTAAAAATCCCAGGAAGATGAATTAATCCCCTTCCTCCCCTTCCTACTCCCCCAGCATGTGTCCTGTAAATAGTAGCAAGTAGAGTTCCACTGTTAACACATTCTCTCTCCTTCCACTGGACTCTGGGGTTTTTCCATCTTCAAAGATTAAATTCCCTTTGATTTAATATAACAACCAGCTTATAGATAAAGGTGCCATTTGTTTGCACCAGTTTTCTGGCTTTGGAAACAAGCAATTTAAATAATTTGAGACTTTAGAGACCTTCTAGTTCAAACGAAAATGCCTCCAAAGGCCAGGAAGGTAACACAAATAAGTGAAATAGGCCAGGTAGAAACTGGGGTTTATTTTGTTGAATTTTTACCACTCAGAATTATAAACCCAATTGCTGCCCAATCTTTCCATTTTTCCAAGAGAAACTGGAAATTTTTTAATGTTGGCAACTAATTTAAAAGATTATTAAGCTCCATATCCACATGCATATTAAACTCACCTGAAGATTTTCAATTGGGAACGCCAACCTAATCCGGTGAGTTTCAGTCCTAGCTTAAAAAAGAAAACTAGAATCACCCAGGAGCTACACTGCTGCTGCTAAGTCGCTTCAGTCGTGTCTGATTCTGTGAGACCCCATAGACAGCAGCCCACCAGGCTCCCCCGTCCCTGGGATTCTCCAGGCAAGAACACTGGAGTGGGGTGCCATTGCCCTCTCCGAGGAGCTACAATGGTCTGCCTCAATTCGTCAAGGGTAAGCTTTCAGGTGATTCTATTAGGCAGCCAGAGTTGAAAAACACCAATCTGGTCTAATCTATGAATTCTATAGAGAGGAAATAGTGGCTCAAAGACTAAAGCAACCTGAAGCTACCAGGAGAGAAAGAACGGGGGTTTTACCCAACATGCTGACCTAGCAAAGCTTTACTATAAACGCTACTTTTCTTGCCAATGAACTGGCAACATAGTTTGGGCTCCAACACTGTAAAGTGTTCCAAATGCTTCCTCAACAGAAGTGTTAGGAAAAAGAGGATCATAGCATCAAGAACTAAGTTGAGTGACTCTCCTGCAACATTTGCATTGCATTGTAAATTCCCTGAAAGCAAAGGATTGTTGAGTCCCTCCCTCACCAGGTGAGATAAGTCATCATTTCAATAAACACTTGGTCGACAAATGACTTTGTGATTTTCAAAGTTCTATTACTATATAAATTGGGAATAAAATTTCCTAAAAGCTCAAAACTCAATTTTCTACAGAGCAATGTCTAGAAACATTTCAGAGGAACAAATTATCAGGTCTCATCTATCTAGGAGGGAGATCCCTAGGTCACTGCTGCAAAGAGCTGTAAACAGTAACTGAAGGAATAAGCTGTTCACAAGAGCCCATCTTATTAGGTTTAAAGCTTCCTCTCTCTGCAACAGTACAAAAAGGAACAGACCAGTCTATTTATGTCACTTTCATCACCACCACTAACTCAGAGTAGTTATTTTCCCTGGAGCTGAACCCTTGCCAATATCAATAGCCACAGCTTAAATATCCGGTTTGGTTTCTTGACTCCCTATGATAGAACCCTGCAATCACTTATCTGTCTACACTTTTATTCCTTTTCACACACTACAGGGACGACTCACCTCAAAACATGGAATATGGAGTTGTATTATATTAACACCTCAAAAGATTTGGTGATCAATACCAGACTTCCTTTCATCCTATAAAGATGCTGGAAATCCCTATTCATCGTGTAAGAGTAAGACAAGCTATTGCTCATTTGGTTTATTATTTTACAACAAAAACAAAAACACACACTTCTGCCCTACCTGTCAGTCAACGCAATCCATTCCTCTCTCTTCATAGTGAGCTGTCGTTTTGTTATTGAACCAGGTTTGTCTTGCCAGGATGCACAGCAAACCAAAATGCTGAGATGCCAAGGTTTGCAGCAAAGCAGCCAAGTGAGGCAGAGAAGGCAATGGCACCCCACTCCAGCACTCTTGCCTGGAGAATCCCATGGAGGGAGGAGCCTGGTGGGCTGCAGTCCATGGGATCGCAAAGAGTCGGACACGACTGAGCAAGTTCACTTTCACTTTTCACTCTCATGCATTGGAGAAGGAAATGGCAACCCACTCCAGCGTTCTTGCCTGGAGAATCCCAGGACAGAAGAGCCTAGTAGGCTGCCATCTCTGGGGTCACACAGAGTTGGACACAACTGGAGCGACTTGGCAACAGCAGCCAAGTGAGGAGAGGGGGGAACAAATCTCCAATCCGCCTCCCGAAGAGGAGGGGCTGGGGTATAGAGACGCAGCATGGGAGGCGTGGGGAATGGTGATTGGAAAAAGGTGCGGGAATCACCCTTCTGCACAGGTGTAACTAGTCTACGGGTCTCTGAACCTTCTGAGGGTGGAGTTTTCGCCCTCCGATGTCAAAAGGTCACCAAGCAGACACAAGCATGCCCAGGTGAAGGGTCTGTAGTCCTATCCAGTCTCAACCAGCTCAGCACCAACTAGAGGCTGCTGACTCCAAGTTCCTGAGAGATAACTTGGGCAAACATCTGATTGTTTAGGCAAGGTACCGCTGAGAGGACAGGCAAGTCTTACAACAAATTTAATTAGTGAAGGCAGGTGGGATGGATCTAACTGGTTATCTGTGGTTTTATCTCTAAAATAACAAATCTGATCGTGTCATTTACCTACATAAGAAATACTGGTGCAACTACCTACAGTGCCCCAGAAAAGGTCTGTGATCCCTGGGCCAATGCACGAACTCATCAACTTTTCCAGCCTCGTTTCTCTTCACTTACCCTCAAAATATCCTCTGGTTCAGCCACCTTAAATCGCTTATCAAACACACCATCTTCTTTTATAGGTCCATGAGTATGAGCGGGCCCTTTAAGAACTCCCTTTCCCCCTTTTCTCTACCTGGTGGGCTTTTCAAGAATCAGCTTAAAAGGCATATCTTCCAAGCCTTCCATGACTCTCCAGGACAGTTAGTCTCTGCCGCCTCCATCTCTCCTGCCTCCCCCTGGGGTTAGTTATGAATGCGATTAAATGGCTCCAGGCTGTGTGCTCCCAAAGCCGGTGCCTGCCCTTCATCGCCTCCTGGTGCCTGGCTCATGAAGGCACTCCGTATGGAACACAGGTTTGCCAAGTTCAGCCAACTGCTGCTGCCTCACCTGTGCAGATAAGCAGACAAATGGGTGTCCTGGGCGGTTCTGCCTCCTGTGGCAACTCCGGCCCCCATCCACAGCAAGCTTACTCGCTGTTTGTGACTGTTTTGCTTAACCATGCTTTGGCTTCAACTACTCCGTTGTAAGCCTCTCTTGTGAAAGAAAAATACTGCACAATCTCAGTTATATAGAATCTAAAAGACATGAAGTCATAAAAATAAAGTACAATGGTGGCTAGAAGGGTTGGGAATTGGGTGAAATAGGGAGAAATTTGTCAAAGGCTATGAACCTTCACTTATAAAATGAACAAGTCCTAGAGGCCTAATGTACAGCATGGTGACTACAGTTAACAATACTGTATTGCACACTTGAAATTTGCTAAGAGAATAGCTCTTACATGTTCTCCTCCCCACACACAAATGTGAGGTGATGGATGTGTTAACTAACATTCATACGGTAACCATTTTACAATACATATATCAGATCCTCACAAAAAGTTACACAATATTATTAGTCAATTACCTCAATAAGGACTTTAAAATACATTGAAACAAACCAGCAAACAAAAATATGCTCTATTCTCAAACACACTGAGCTTAAATCAGACCCTCCTTATTAAACATAATGTCTGACATAAAAGTCAATGTTTCAATTTACATTCCCTTCCAGTGCAAGAGGGTTGCCTTTTCTCCACACCCTCTCCAGCATTTACTGTTTGTAGATTTTTCGATGATGACCATTCTGACTGGTGCGAGGTTGAGCCTGGTACTGATGAACCTGTATTCAGGGCAGCAATGGAGATGCAGACATAGTGATCAGACTCGTGGACACAGTGGGGGAGGAGAGCCTGGGACACACCAGGAGAGTGGCACTGAAACATGTACATTACCATATGTAAAACAGATAGCCAGCGGGAACTTGCTGCATGACACAGGGAACTCAACTTCAGTGCCCTGTGACAACCTAAAAGGGTGGGATGGGGTAGGCGGTGGGAGAGGTTCAGGAGGCAGAGGACATATGTATACCTATGGCTGACTCACGTTGATATATGGCAGAAACCAAGGCAACATTGTAAAGCAATTATCCTCCAATTAAAAATAAATTAATAAAAAAGTCAGTGTTGATTGAAGTACACTTTTCAAATCAGACATCATGGGCACTCTCTCTTGATATTTACCTGAACCTCTTTTGTGGTGATTTATTTATCACACGTGTAACTTTGTGACCATCACCACTGTTTAGATATAGACAATTCCATCACTAAGATCCCTCAAGCGAATCTTTTTTAAAAAATGTTTTATTGGAGTATAGTTGCTTTACAGTGTTCTCTTATTTTTCTACGGTATAGTCTTTTGCTGTGATTTGAATCAGGAGATATCAAGAATATCTTCAGAAAAGTCACCACCAGAGATGGAGGAAACAAAATCAGAGTCATGTCAAGTTTACAAATGAAAATAGATTCTAAAAACCACAAGGATTACCAAACTACCAAGTCTTTACCCCAGAAAAAAGTCACACTCACACTGCTGGTTCAGTACAGAGAGCTAGCTATGCCTGCTCTCAGAGTGAGTTATTATCTATTGACATCAGTGTCAATCCTGTAGAGCTTGATGGTGGCACAATTCCATCAATGATTCTCACTCCTGACTGACTCATTTTTCTATCTGCTGGCCTTTAAAGATATCATGCATGTCTGTGCGCTCACTCAGTCGTGTCCAACACTGCAACTCCATGAACTATAGCCCACCAGACTCATTCGTCCACATGATTTTCCCAGCAAGAATACTGGAGTGGGTTGCCATTTCCTCCTTCAGAGGATATTCTCAACCTAGGAACTGCACCCACGTCTCCTGCGTTTCCTGAATTGGCCGGTAGATTCTTTACCACCAAGCCACCTGGGAAACCCCAAAGATACCATAGTGCCCTCATAATGTGCATCATCAATAAGGTTACCTTTTGAAATTTGTATCGTCAAATCTACTTTAGTCTGAATGCATCCAAAACTACTTTATAAATAAAGTTGAATAAATCCATCAATTACAAATTACTGAATGGCCACTATAGGCCAGCACACTGCTAAATTTTCTCTGGATGATATGCAAAAAAATAAAAAATAAAAAAAAATTCTTTACTTGATGAAACTAATACATCAGAATGAGGGTTTACACATCAGGCCCCTTATTTTGATTTCTCTCAACAAGATCTCGCACAGCACAGTGCTCAGCACCTGCAAGGCACTGCAGAGAGGCTATTGGGGAGACTGTGGACTTCGTTCCCACATGTAGGCCATATGCAATTAGATAATACTCATGAGAAACTTGAGAGAAAGTATGAGACTTTTCATAAATATGCCAAGGAAATGCCAGGGGAAAGGAAAAGAGAGCTTGCAACTGGAAAGGGAGCAGATGCAGGAGAAGGATCAGATCAGAGCAGGCACTGTGGAGTCTGACGTCGTGGCCTTTGAGCTGAGCCTCAAAGGATGAGTAGATTGAGAGGATGAAACAGAGAGAGAGCTCACTGTGAAGAGAATAACGTGAACAAAAATTGTTGGGCAGAAACAAATGAGATATTTTGAGGGCACAGGAGCAGTTCAGTTTGAAGCTTGGCAGAAAATTCAGATGGCTAAGTAGGTTGGGGTAATATCACAGGGCTCTGACCATGTGGCTAAGGAATCTAAAAATCAATCCTTAGACTAATAAGATGATTTTTGAGAGAGTGAGTGGTCACAACACCAATTATTTAAGATGATTTGGCACTGATGTTGTTGTTCAGTCTATAAGTCTTTGTGACCCCAGGGCTGCAGCATGCAGGCTCCCCTGTCTTTCACTATCTTCCAGAGTTTGCTCAGATTCATGTCCATTGAGTTGGTGATGCTATCTAACCATCTCATCCTCTGCCACCCCCTTCTCCTTTTTGCAATAGTGAGATGAGATAAAGGAGGGTAAATAAGGACTTCTGTGGTTGTGGCTTCTGCTCCAACCAAGTGTATGAGCTGAACACGGTAGGGATCCTTCTGATTAATGTTCCCAGATACTGTCAAATGGAAATCTATTAACTGCTGTGGTGCCTTGTTTCTCAGACCTTTGGCTTCAAACACATCATTATGAAGTCTCTTGTCACTGGCATTGAGCAGTCTGTGTGCTTGCTATTGGCCCAGAACTGTTATATTACCAAAATGCCAAAAAATACGTACAGCAAAATGCTCATGATTCCCAGCAAAGACCAAACCAAACTTGTAGTGTGATGTTTATGTTCTACATAGCATCTGATAGATACAAGAAAGTGAAAGTGAAGTCGCTCAGTCGTGTCCGACTCTTTGTGACCCCATGGACTGTAGCCTATCAGGCTCCTCCATCCATGGGATTCTCCAGGCAGGAATACTGGAGTGGGTTGCCATTTCCTTCTCCAGGATATCTTCCCAACTCAGGGTCTCCCGCATTGTAGGCAGACGCTTTACCGTCTAAGCCACCAGGGAAGTCCAAAGCACTCCCCAAGTATTTTTGTTGTTGTTGGTTCCAGAGAAGACAATGCTCCCACTTGGCATTAGGTTATTTTTATGTGTTCATTGGACTGGGTCACAGTGCCCAGATACATGGTCAAACACTATTCTCAGGGTGTTTTTTTGATGAGATTAACATTTACATCAGTAGACTTTTTTACATCAGATTGCCTTTTGGAACGTGGGTGGACTCACTAAACCAGCTGACAGCCTGAATGGAACAAAAGACCGACCTCGCAGAGTCAGGGAGAATGCTGCAACAGACAACTGAATTTGAAGTGCAACATCAGTTCTGCTCCAGAGCTTTAGCGCACCCCACAGATTTTGAGCTTACTAGCTTCCATAATTGTATGAACTAATTCCTTCAATCTCCTTCCATATGTATACACATTCTATTGGTTCTGTTTCTCTGGAGAACACTCAAACAGTGGTAAAACATGCCAGAGTTTTCACAACCTGCGTCCTGTCTACCTGAATCTTCTTATGATCATCTTCTCTAGAAAATTCTCTTGACATGGAATTTATGGGATGAGAGATAAGGGTTATCAGCTGCATGCTGTTAGTTGCTCCTTGTGTCTGACTCTTTATGATCCCATGGACTATAGCCTGCCAGGCTCCTCTGTCCATGGGATTCTCCAAGCAAGAATACTGGAGTGGATTGTCATTCACTTCTCCAGGGGATGTTCCTGACTCAGGAATTGAACCCAGGTCTCCCACACTGCAGGTAGATTCATTAATATCTGAGTCATCAGGGAAGCCTGGGAGTAGGAGTATTTAGCTAGATTTGCTGGGCTTTCTTAGGCAATAGTTGTGCCTATGAGCCCCATGTATTTAATAAGCAGTCTGCTTAGCCAGATATTAACTATATAATGGCCTTCTATTTAACATGTAGAGAACAGAAGTAAGTTTTATGAACTGAAAAGAAGTGGCAGTGATGATCTTTGTTACTGACTTCTAGATAAAACATTAATGTAGCCTCACATCTGATTTCAATGAAATCAGATTTCGACACCACACCAAGGAGACTGGACCATAATAAAGCCACCAAGCTCAAGGATCTGGGCTAACAGACGGCCAACCAGGCTCCTTACAGGAACCCAAGCCCCACATTCAGACCTCTGTAGCCAGACTAACAGCATCCCATGCCAAGAAAGGCAAAGTGCTGTCCCTCCAAAGAGACTGTAGTGAACAAATATTACCATGTTTGCATCAGATCAATCCCACAGCATCAGATAATTTGTCCTGAATTGTACATTTCGTTGTTG
This sequence comes from Bos indicus x Bos taurus, assembly GCF_003369695.1. Classification (NCBI taxonomy): domain Eukaryota; kingdom Metazoa; phylum Chordata; class Mammalia; order Artiodactyla; family Bovidae; genus Bos; species Bos indicus x Bos taurus. The sequence continues at coordinate 31,966,830 of NC_040095.1, forward strand.
TTTAGTTGCTAAATTGTATTGGACTCTTTGCAACCCTATGGGCTGTTACCCACTAGGCTCCTCTGTCCATGGGATTCTCCAGGCAAGAATAATGGAGTGGGTTGTCATTTCCTTCTCCAGAGGATCTTCCCAACACAGGGATCAAACCCACATCTCCTGCATTGGCAGACTGATTCTTTACCACTGAGCCCCCAGGGAGGCCCTCCTGAATTGCACTGCTGCTGCTAAGTCGCTTCAGTCGTGTCCGACTCTGTGCGACCCCATGGACTGCAGCCCACCAGGCTTCTCCATCCATGGGATTCTCCAGGCAAGAACACTGGAGTGGGTTGCCATTTCCTTCTCCAGTGCATGAAAGTGGAAAGTGAAAGTGAAGTCGCTCAGTTGTGTCTGACTCTTAGCAACCCCTTGTACTAGCTTCCCTATAATAATCTTTGCTATGGACTTCTAAAATCAAAGAGAATGAGCAAGAAGGGCCTATGATTTCAGTTTGTGAAGAAGGAAAGGCTTGATTTCAGAGTTTTTGTTTTAAAGGCACACTTTTTTGACTGAGTTCTCTAATTATGTCTTCATCTTGATTTCATACTGCTAGTATCTTTTTTCATTATGGACTTATTAACAATCATTTCATCATATTCCTGTTTTTGGTTTGTTTTTTACACTACATCCTATATTCCTTTTTCAAAAAAGCACTGGCATCACCAGTGAGCTTTAAACAATCAATGAGCAGCCCCTTAAGAATTTTAATTTATTTGTTCTTGGGTGCAGCATTCTGTTCTTCTCACTGACTTCTATTCTTCTACCACATTTAATTAACTCCTCTGATTCCTACTCTCTCCCCATCTCAACTTTTTTTTTTTAACCAGCTTAGGTCCTTGGTTAGTCCTTTCAGTGGCTCCCTTGTTCCTGCCATCTTTTCACCACAGCTCTCTGACAAAACCCAAGGCCTAGAGGATTCCACTTTCCCTGTGTGTGGTAATGGTTGAATGCCTCCAGAAAGCAGCAAATACTTTATCCTTTTAACAGTGTTGTCACCATAAATTTGTGATCATCAATCTCAACAGGGCCTTCAAGTAATAACTAGGGATCCTATTAAGCTTTACTAGTTTATTCCCTTTCCTATTCAAGCTCTCTCTGTCCTCCACAAAAATTTGAAACTGCTTCCTTTCTTTGCCAGGATGCCATCCCTTTCTCTCTCTCATTCAACTACTTTCCAAAATTGATAGAAGCCATCAAGTAGAAATGCCTCTAACTTGCAGCTACCACAGCTCGGCATCTGCACCCTTCCCTTCTTCTTCCCTCCTAGTACAGAAGGGCAGGGATCCTCGCTCCTCTCTGATTCCTCTAGCTGTTCTCCGAGTGGAACCATGCTATCTTCTCAGGAATCCTGCACAATGGATTACCCACCCTCTCTCTAGCTTCAAGCCACCCCCTCACCTTCGCATTGCTCTTTTCCATCAACCCTTAGATAAGCTCAGGTTTCTCATCCTTAGAAACATCTCCCTTAGCTATATTTCCTCCTCCAGTTAGAGCTCCATCCTTCTGTTTCCCTCAACAGCCAAATATCTTGAGTTATCTTCTATCCACTGTCTTCCTTTCTTCATGTCCCACTTGCTTCCCATAACACTTCACTCCGGCCTCTGTCTCCATCACTACTGCAACACAGGTCTCCTTAAAGTCCTTCCAGACACCCATTTTACTAACCTAATGGACATTTTCAGGGCTTTTTTTTTCTTTCTTTTTTTTTTACTTTACCCCTCATCAGCATCTTAAATGACTCTCTTTCCTTGGCCTCTGAGATGACACTCTACCATCTTCCCTGTCGCAGGTTTCACTCTTATTTATCAGCTTCTCTTCCATGTAGCTTTTAAATGCTGGAATTCCTCAGGACTCAGGTTTACTCTTTCTTTTCTCACTCCACTTTCACTCTGGGAGCTCAGGGTGATATCTTTGTGGCTTCAGTACTGTGTGGAAAGCACTGACTTCCAAATTTTTATCTCCAGATACCTCTGGTCCAGGACTAAGACTACAATGGGTCTCCTTCTGAATGTCTTACAAAAGTCCCCCCACTGAAAATGTCCCCATATTAAACACTGTCTCCCAGCCTATGCCTGGTGTCCCTCCAGTGTTCCCCATTCACCCAAAGAAGCCAAATACCGGGAAGTTTTACATGGCATTCCTCACCCAGTCATATCCAAGTCAGCACGAAGTCCAGTCCACTTTCCTTCATAAATAAGTGGTAAATCCATTAACTATTGTTGAAAGTTGAAAGTGTTAGTTTCTCAGTCATGTCTGACTCTTAGCGACTCTATGGACTATAACCTGCCAGGCTCCTCTGTCCATGGAATTCCCCAGGCAAGAATACTGGAGTGGGTAACCATTTCCTTCTCCGAGGGATCATCTTCCTGACCCAGGGACCGAACCCAAGTCTCCTGCAAGCAGATTCTTTACCATCTGAGCCACCAGGGAAGCCCCAACTCTGGTCCAAGCTACCAATATCTCTGGCCTCCAGCAGATTTAGAATTCATCTCCCTGAATACCTCTTTCTACTTTCCCTTCATCCATTCTTCATTATAGAGCCAGGTGACCTCCTTAAAATGCAAACCTGATTCTGTCACCCTTTTGCTTCAAACTCTTCAATGATTTTCTATTGTCTTTTCTGTTAATAAAGACTACAATGCAGACTGCAAGACCATGTGAGATACAGCCCCTGCTTCCTCCTCTGGCCTCCTAGGCCATGCTCGTCACTCCCTGGGCTCTGGCTACACTGACTGTTTTCACTTCTCAACGGTACTGGGTAACTTTCTGGCTCCTGTTTCCCCTGCCCACATTGCTCTTCCTTCTCCCTCCTACTCTTACTCCTTTAGATTTCAAAATCTTCTTTTGAAAGCCTTCCTTCCCACCAAGCCCCCACTTGAATTAGGTCTCCTTATTCTTTTATTCCATAGTATACTCAAAACTGCTTTTAATTATACTTGGTTAATGTCCTTCTCCATTGTAGACCATGAACTCACATGAGGCAAAGGCTATGTCTGAGTTGCTTATTATAGGATTCCAGCACCCAGTCCCTGCTCTGCTGGGCAAAGTATAGATTGAATTAATGAGTGATTTGAGAGTGAGTGAATGAATGAATTATGGTAATGACGGCTCTTTATACTTAGGCTATCAATACTCATCTTTATTCTCCCCTGGAACACAAACCCATGAATCAAAGTCAAGCATAAATTAACAAGACCAGTTCAATATAAAAAGTATTTTTTACTTAATTTTCAGGGTGTAAGCTGCATGGAGGAAAAAAGATTGAAAGGGAAGGACTAGCAGGGTCTAATCTATGTTCTCCAACATAGGGAAGGAAAACCAGCATCTCTGTATTCAATTCTGAATACCAAGCAAGAACTAGTCATATCCACTTCATGAATAATTCCTTAACTTACTTAAATCACTTTGTAAGTATATAAGAAAAAAATCACCTTTACATGTTTTTTAAAAAGGCAAATCATTTAGAGTCTTCCATGAGGATCTTAAAATGCTCTAAATTCAGTATGTATACATGTACTAAATCCAACATTAACCCATCTCTTTCCAGCTCTGAGAGTCCATCTTTAAATAAGTTTACAGTACTATGTCCCAAAGTCTTATTCAAATTCTTGGGTTTAAGCTCAAAAGATATTAATCAAAGTCCAAGTAATTTATTAAACTGTAAGTGGCCATAAAGCAAAGTTAATGCAATTTGGCAGGCAGAGCAAACCAAGACATGGCTTGACCTATGAGCTTTTAGGACCCTCTTTGAAAAGTTGAGTGGAATCACTAGGAAAGAGGTTAAAATTCAACTTTGTTTTATATCCCTCTTTAAATACTTTACAGTGCAAGCATGCTCCTGACGATCTAAGATTATGAGTGATAACTTACCAAACAAAATATTTCCTGAGTTTTCCCATGAGGATTTTTTAAAAGTTCAAAATGCTATCTTCAGCAATGTGGTTATTATTAATATCCTTCCTTTTAAATCATGGATTTTTAAGGCAGTTGTCCTTTGAATTACAAAATCCCAAATCCCAGGGATGTCATTATAACTATTATGTTAACGGGTCATTAACATTTTACTACTTATATTTGGCAGCTGTTTTTTTCTGGAAAATTTCTCTTTGCTCTATCAATATTTTAAAATTTAAGATATACTGAAATTAAGACAATTTATTTTTTTAAAGTGATCAAGGCAGTGTTAGGCTGCCTTAGTTATCTATCACTGCATAACAAGTTAACACAAAATGTAGCAGTTTAAAACAACAAACATTTATTATCTTACAGTCTGTGGGTAGGGGCCTAGAAGAGGTTTAGCTGGGTGATTCTAACTCAGGGTCTTTCACAAGGTCACAGTCAAGATGTTGGCAGGAAAGGGTCATTCTGAGGTTAGACTGGGGCTGATGGCTTCATCTCCAAGGTCATGGTGGTTATTGTCCAGAGGCTTTGGTTTCACCTTGGCTACTGGGTTGGGGGCCTGAGTTTCATTCCACGCTGGCTGTGGGAGTTTCTCACTCTTTCCATGTGGGCCTCTCCACGGGGCAGCTCAACATGTGGCTCTCAGTTTCCCTTAGAATGAATGATCCCAAAGACAGAGCAACCAAGACAGAAGCCACAGTGCCTTTGAGTGATCTGGACTCCAAAGTTTCAAATCATCACTTCTACTTTATTCTGTTCCTTAGAAATGAGTCACCAAGTCCAGGTCCCACTCTGAGGGAGAGAAACCTGGAGTCCACCTCTTGATGGGAACAGTAGCAAAGAATTTGTGGATATATTTTTAAAAACCACCCCACAGGTAGTGGCTAGAAGCATGGGAGTTGGAATTTGGAAGGTGCGTGTTTGAAAATTGACTGTGCTACTTACAGCTGCAGGTCATTGAATAAATTATTCAACCTCCCTGTGTCATAGTTTCACCAAATATAGAATCTGGTGGCTCCTGGGGGTTTTGTGTGGGATTAAATAACATAACAGGAAAAAAGGCCTTGGAATAGCTTCTGGTAATAGTAAGCACTTTAATGTTGCCCACACAACAGTAGCTGGCGAAGCAAACTACTGAGTGCCCACCAAGTAGAATATACACAGTCCCTTGCCCTGTGCATGGGTGCTAAATCGGTTCAGTCGTGTCCCACTCTTTACATCACTATGGACTGACTGCAGCCTGCCAGGCTTCTCTGTCTGTGGGCTTATCTAGGCAAGAACACTGGAGTGGGTTGCCATGCCCTCCTCCAGGGAATCTTCCAAATCCAGGGCTCAAACTCACGTCTCTTTAGTCTCCTGCATTGGCAGGCGGGTTCTTTACCACTAGTGCCACTGGGAAGCCTCCTTTGCCCTGTGGGAGCTTATAATCTCACCATTATGAAAGTAAATCTGAATTTAGACGTAGAAAAGTTAATGTGACATAGAGAAACTAATTTTTCCTCTAGAAATCCAAGGGCTTCCTAAAGAGAACATGTAGTTCCTAAAGAGAAGTGTTCAGAAAAGCAGTCTAAACAAAATAAGGAAATATATGATGGTTTAAATATGTTTGGTTGCCTGTTTGCTTTTTTTTTTTTTTTTGGAGAAGAGAGGCTCTTCCTTCAACTTTTTCTCAGAAGCATCATGTACAAAACAGAGGTGAGCACAGCACTCTGCAGAGGGAAGCCTGGAGTGCAGTCAGCGTGGCCCTGTCCTCTGGACACCCCGAGGGCCCTGAGTCGGGGGCTTGCTGAAGCACAATTTGCAAATCTGCATGAATAGATTGTGCCTAGGTCACAAATACTAAGATCAAAGGTCAAATAGCCCTTTGACCATCCGATCAAAGGTCACGGTTTAAGCCCATGCCAACCTAATGCAGTTATTTAAGGAAAGAAAACAGTTTCATAAATATGACCTGAACAGTAATGCTTTTTCTCCTTTAAAAATGTGTAATGCTTCAAACATTAAAATCTGAAGGGATTATCACCTTTCAGTCAATCCCTATTTATTCTTTCTAAGGACAAAAGACCATTTTTACATGATTGTTTCTGTCTATCATCTTAGAAGTTAGATCTCATTCTGAGCCAATAATTTGTGTTTTACATAGATTGTGTTATTAGATACTAACTCTAAGCTTCCAACAACTTGTAATCAAAGCAAAAACAAACAAAAAACCTTAAAGCCTATTCTTTTCTGAATTTAGAATTAGAGGTTAGAGGGTTTTCAGCATTGGTTAGCCCAGATATCCATGTTGTTTATCTTCCCAGAGTCAAAGTTTGAATGATTTATACAAATTTCTTCTTCTGAATTTCATGACCCAAGTTCCAAAGCAACCAAGGGTAATTTTCAGTTGGGCTACTCAAGGTATAGAGAGCAGTCAAAGATTTCACTGAGTATTCCGTATCCTTCATGTGATATGTTAAAAAAAAAAGGAACTATTGAAGGACTGAGAAATAGAGGTTAACAAAGCAAAGTCAAACACATTATAAAATAATAAAATATTTGAATTATGATACAACATCAATGCCCACTCTATTGAAGTGCTTAATTCTAAAGCCTATTATGGACCCTGGATCAACTTTATTGTTAGAGCACAGGAACTCACTGGAAAAGACCCTGATTCTGGGAAAGACTGAAGGCAGGAGGAGAAGGGGCGACAGAGGATGAGATAGTTGGATGGCATCACCAACTCGATGGACATGAGTTTGAGCAAGCTCCGGAGTTGGTGATGGTCCAGGAAGCCTGGCATGCTGCAGTCCATGGGGTGGCAGAGTCAGATACGACTGAGCGACTGGTCATGTCTGAATTTTCTGATGAGCTTCTTGGTCAATGTATGCAGATACCAAGACAACAGATTTTACAAATTGTTAGGCAGGCTCAGAAAATGTTTCACAGATCTAAGGCTGACAGTTTAATCCAGATTACTAAGAAATATACCATGCATGTTTCATAATACAGATTTGTCAATGACTGCATGACTATCAAAAGGCACCAAGGAGAGGGGCTGAGCAAGCAGGTGGAGAAGAGTGGGAAGGTGGGAGGATAGTATCAAGAGAATAAGCTCCAAAGCAGAAGACATATGTCTTCATTTTAACTGAGTTATTTACCACTTGTAAATCTCTGGGCAAGTAACAACTTCCCTGAGTTTCATTCCCTCATCTATCTAAGGGGCTCAAGGTATAGGCTATGTGACTCACAGTTAGCAGAATTAAATGTGACAAGTACACACAAAGCCAGGCACATGGAACTGACTGGGTCATGTCTGATTGAGGGGATCCTGCTTCACCTTTGATGTTCAGTACACAATGTTCAAAATAAAATTTCTTCCAAGTCATCATACTGCTATGAGTAATTCTGAGCTAACTGATGGTGGCTCAGCTACACATAGCCCTACCAAATAGTCTTGTGCTTTTGATGTATTTGTTTTGAGACCATACTCTGTGTTCAACATATTGTTGGAAACCAACATCATTGGATTTTCACTCATAGAACATACTATTTAGTTACAAAGATTAGCTGGTTGAACATATAACAGCACCCTCATAAAAGAGTGTATGTGCTGTATTTTAAAATTTTATAATTAAATAAAGTGTGATACTCTGGAGTGAATTCTGAAATGGAAAAAAGGACATCAGTGAAAACACCAAGAAAATGTGAACAAAGTCTGGAGTTTATAGTTTTGTACTAATGTTTGTTTTTAAATTTTGACAAATAAACCATGATTATTGGTGTTAACATTAGGGGAAACTGGGCAAGGGACAGACAGGAACTCTACAGTTTTTGCAACTTTTCTGTAAATCTGAAATTAGTCCCAAATAAAAAGTTTATTTTAAAAACTCATATTGTGCTATCCGACGCCAGATGCCTGTCCCTTCCCCAAGCCCTAATATGGCACACTGCCTGATTTCTCACTGCACCTGTATTTCTCTGCCTGAAGGTTCTCTCTTGCATCTGGAGATTGCTTTGCCCTCCTGAATGTTAGCGACCAGGAATTAATGACTGATGGAAATTGGTGGGTAAATATTCACATTCTTTCAGCTTTGGGCGAGAGGACTCTGAGATGTGTATTTTGCTGGGGCTCCCAAAATCCCTCCAAGAAGATGACAAACTCCAGAAGACGACAAACTGCCAGTGACAGTACCTGGCTTCGTAATGTATCCTTTGTTGGCTCCTTTCCCTTCCTTTTTTCACTCTCCCAAATAAACATTTACCCAGATTCCTTCTGTTATGGCTTTCTTCTGGGAGAAATCCAAACCAAGACACAACTCAAGTGAAGAGCCTACTGAATATATCAGTTTAAGGTCATTATGGAGAGAGATGGGGTTTCCCAGGTGGCACTAGTGGTAAAGAACCCACCTGCCAAATGCAGGAGATGTAAAGACACGGCTTGAATCCCTTGGTCAGGAAGATCCCTGGAGGATGGCATGGCAACCCATTCCAGTATTCTTGCCTAGAAAATCCCACGGACAGAGAAGCCTGGCAGGTTACAGTCCATAGGGTTGCAAAGAGTTGGACACAACTGGAGTGCCTTCGCATGTACAGAGAGAGATAACAACTGACCTAATTTTACCTCTGGTCCCTCATTCCATACTATGAGGCTGCTAAGCTGCTAAGTCGCTTCAGTCGTGTCCGACTCTGTGTGACCCCATAGACGGCAGCCCACCAGGCTCCCCCATCCCTGGGATTCTCCAGGCAAGAACACTGCAGTGGGTTGCCATTTTCTTCTCCAATGCATGAAAGTGAAATGGGAAAGTGAAGTCGCTCAGTCGTGTCCGACTCTTCGCGACCCCATGGACTGCAGCCTACCAGGCTCCTCCGTCCATGGGATTTTCTAGGTATGAGGAAATCCCACCAAATTATAAATACACTAGGAACTGGCACATGAAAGCCATGCGTGTTTGGACATGCGGAAGGGAAATAAATTTTTGGAAGAATGGTAACAAAACTTCCATGAACTACTAAAATGCATTCATTCAACCAAAACTTAGGAAGGATTTTCTATGGGATATAAAGTGAACAAGACAAAAGATCTGTACTGTTAAAGGGAGATGGACAAAAAAATAGAAAAACAAATTAATAAATAAGATAACATTAGGTAAGTTGTAGGTGCTGTGATGAAAATAAAAGAGATATATGATAGCATCCCCTAGTTGAGGAAAGACTACTCTAGCTAGGGGTCAGAGAAGTCCTTTTGAGAAGGTGACATTTGAGCTTGGGCCTGAATGACAAAAGAGAACTAGTCTTACATGGATGTATATGTATATATATATGTGTGTGTGTGTGTGTATACACACACACACACACACATTCACACCTCTATCATATTACAGAGTCAGGCCTGAGGAGTATAATGTCCTTTCATAAAGTATTATCTCTCTATCCATCATAAAATATAGACCATCTGGTTATTAAAAATAGGAGGTTTACTTGTTAGATAAAATACTAAAGTATTTGCATCTACAAATGAAAAGATAAGATGTCTGAGCTTTAAAATACTTAGGGGCAATGTGGAAAGATTAAACTAGATTAGCAAAATATTGATGACCCTGCAAGCTCAGTAATGGGTACCTGAGGATCAAAATACTATTTGCTTTACTTTGTTTATGTAAAACTTCCCACAATCAAAAGCTTTTTTAAAGTAAAATGTATATCAAAGAAAAATAGAGAATTCTCAAAGTTATAGAAGTCTCACCTCACCAAGTTTTCATCAGCAAATTAGAAGTTCTACCATGAACAGGAGAACTGTGGAATCATGAAGGCATAAGGAGAAACTCTGGACTATGCGTTGAGAAAGGAAATTACAGGATATCCTTTCAATGGAATGCTGAGCCTCCAGGGATTACCTGATCCTATGGGAGTCTGGGCCTTTGTCTTTGACTATGCTATTTTATAGCTTTGCAGAATCAGAAGTTAACTTGTAGAAATGAGCCACAAAAATAGTTTTTGTTCAAATAAATGCAAATCAGTTGTATCCATGGGATGTAATTGATTATTTCCCTATGGATAAGTCAGAGTTTACAAATTCATTTCAACATTCCTCTACTGTATCTACATTTGTGTGGTTCTCCTTTGAAATTACTATGACATCTTTTCAAGTTCCTTCATTAATCAATATCTGTATTATTTTACATGTTTGTTTTCTATCATGGTTTTACCTTTTAAGAAAATTAACCTTTAACAAAGAGAAGCAACTTTAAAGTGTTCCAGTAATAGAAGATGTGCACTTAGGTGTCAAAATCTGCAAGTTTTTTCAAAGTCAAGGACTGAAACACTCTTGGGCTTTTGTGCTCATCCCCCTAGGTTCTCACAAGTCAAGGCACATCAATGTAGGCTGTTCTGTCCTCAGAAAAGCCTTTTACTACAAGCCCTACCACCCCAACTGGCCAACTTTCAACTGTCCCTTAACTCACCAAGCAACACTTTGCCTACACTGACAGATAGCAATCTCTCTGACAAACATATATATCCAGAAATGGCTTATGTTACTGAGGTTAAAAGTCAAATTTCACAAGCCACTGATAATCATCTGGGTATATCTTTCATTTCTGTTGTATAGTAATAGTCTAGGCACATTAACAGAGAAGTCACAAGAAACTAATCTCTGGCCTCTTCTGAAGGAGGAAATTTCAACAATTCAAACAAACAAACAAAAACACTTCAGGGACTCGTTAAAACTGTAACTTGGGTTGATCAGTGAAAGCAGAAGGGGGGAAAAAGCAGCAATTGGTATCAAATAACCTTTTAGGAGGAAAGTTTTTAAGGCTCGCTCTTAGAGCAAGATGGTGCTGCTGGTCATCCATATGAGCCAGGCATTGTTTGGATTCATTTAAACTACATCAACTTTCCCAAGAATCACTATCCCCCTTTTGCAGATAAAGCTCTGAATGATTCATTAACTTGCTGAGAGTTGTAAAGGTAGTAAATGGCAGTGAAAAAGTGAAAACGTTAGTCGCTTAGTCATGTCCGACTCTTTGCAACCCCATTTTCGACCCCATGAACTGTAGCCCACCAGGCCCCTCCGTCCATGGAATTCTCCAGGCAAGAATACTGGAGTGGGTTGCCATTCCCTTCTCTAGGGGATTAAATGACTGAGCTGGATTCAAATCTCTTCAGATAAGCCAGATTTGTGTGATTCCAAAGCCTACTGCATGCCCTTTCCAAAATGCCAACCTACCTTTAGGCTTCTGCAGCGGCTGCCACCCCAGAAGACATCCGCCAGCCCTGACTCACAGGCAAATCTCTGTGTGTTCCCAGGGAAAAGAACTGCTGGTCAAGTGTCACTTGTCTTAATCCATAACCCACCCACTCCTGAATGATGGACATAAACCACATGCTATAAACAAAATAGTGAATGTCAATGTTTATGAGTGGGACTGTGATGTAGCAGAAAGAACCCTTGAAAGAAAGCTAGAAGAACGGGGCTATAAATCTGGCACTGTCCCTGGGGAGTTTAATGCTGGGGAAGTCTTGTCACTCCCATTTCCTCATCTATAAATAAAGGGAGGATGTCAGATTCAGCTTTCAGCAAGGGTCCACCAGCATTCTCCTTTGTATAGGGTTGCCTCAGGCATTACAGAGATTTAGCATCCTGACTCTAGGCACTAAAAGTCCATAAATCCTTCCAGTCCTTTGAACAACCCTATTTCCAAATGCCCCTATGCCCTGCTTAGCCGAATGGTTGAGAATCACTGGTGAAGGATATCAGATTCTAGGAAACTCCATGGCTCTGTAGGCCCAACACTGTCAGAACAAGGATGTGGCAGGGAAGTGTGGCTACAGGAGGAAATCCCAGGCCAACTCTACCATCATAGGGTACATTCAAGATCATATTCTTAAAGAGAAACCACAATGTGGGCATCTTTAATAGACTTCTTGGAATACTGCTAAAGAAAGAAGTTTTTAAATTGAATTTACATAATGTTCACGCAAGAGAAGTCTACAGAGACACCTGCAAGCATCACCACTGTCTAGCAAGCACTAGGTTCAGGATGGCCATGTCCACCTGAACAGCCACCCAAGGGAGGGGCCTATAGGGCACATCTGTAAATCCATAATTAGCAATGAGAAGGGCTTCCAGCAGGAAACCAATCCACAGCCTGCTACACCCCTCCTGCTCCCTGTTACAAATGACCCCGCGAGCTCCAGACATACCTCCTGGAGCTCAGTTCCCACCCTTCTCCCGTACAATGTCTACATATCCAAACAATTCACTGTATTTTAAATCCTGGCTTTGGAGCCACTTTGTCCATAATGCCTCACCTCAAATGCTTTAGCTCAAAACAGATCTCCCTTCACTCTAAATAAATGTCACATTTACATTCTGTAATATAATTTTTTGTTAAATTGTGTACTTGTCAGTACATAGGCACTCCACGTACATTATTAGTGTTGCCTTCCTAACTTAATTGCTAGGTCCTCAAATCAAAGGTTGGACAAGGAAATGGCAACCCACTCCAGTATTCTTGCCTAGAGAATCCCATGGACAGAAGAGCCTGGTGGGCTGCCGTCTATGGGGCCACACAGAGTAGGACACGAATAAAGTGACTTAGCAGCAGCAGCAAATCAAAGGTCATGTCTTATACTACTTCTGTATTCTCCAGTGTCTCAAACATTTCTGGGAACATGGTAATGGCTCGATAAATATGTGTTCTCAACAAAGGAAACTATAAGCAAGGTAAAAAGACAACCTTCAGAATGGGAGAAAATAATAGCAAATGAAGCAACTGATAAAGAATTAATCTCAAAAATATACAAGCAGCTCCTGCAGCTCAATTCCAGAAAAATAAGTGACCCAATCAAAAAATGGGCCAAAGAACTAAACAGACATTCCTCCAAAGAAGACATACCCATGGCTAACAGACACATGAAAAGATGCTCAACATCACTCATCATCAGAGAAATGCAAATCAAAACCACAATGAGGTATCATCTCATGCCAGTCAGAATGGCTGCAATCCAAAAGCCTATAAGCAATAAATGCTGGAGAGGGTGTGGAGAAAAGGGAACCCTTTTACACTGTTTGTGGGAATGCAAACTAGTACAGCACTATAGAGAACAGTGTGGAGATTCCTTAAAAAACTGGAAATAGAACTGCCATACGACCCAGCAATCCCACTGCTGGGCATACACACCAAGGAAACCAGAACTGAAAGAGACACGTGTACCCCAATGTTCATCACAGCACTGTTTACAATAGCCAAGACATGGAAGCAACCTAGATGTCCATCAGCAGACAAAGGGAAAAGAAAGCTGTGGTACATTTACACAATGGAATGTTACTCAGCTATTAAAAAGAATGCATTTGAATCAGTTCTAATGAGGTGGATGAAACCGCAGCCTATTATACAGAGTGAAGTAAGTCAGAAAGAAAAATACCAATACAATATATTAATGCATATATATGGAATTTAGAAAGATGGTAACAATGACCCTATATGTGAGACAGCAAAAGAGACATAGATGTAAAGAACAGACTGTTGGACTCTGTGGGAGAAGGCGAGGGTGGGATGATTTGAGAGAATAGCATTGAAACATGTATGTTATCATATGTGAAACAGATCGCCAGACCAGGTTTGATGCATGAGGCAGGGTGCCCAGGGCTGGTGCACTGGGATGACCCTGAGAGATGGGATGGGGAGGGAGGTGGGAGGGAGGGTCAGGGGAGGGAACACATGTACACCCATGGCTGATTCACGTGAATGTATGGCAAAAACCACCAAAATATTGTAAAGTAATTAGCCTCCAATTAAAATAATAAAAATAAATAAATTTGAAATGACATAAATAGAACTTGGATAATACTTGTGAAGTATAAAGATGAAGTCTGTATAAAGATGATTCTTTCCAATCAACCTGTGTTATATATCTTCAAGTAATTTTAATGTATAAGGTAAATACATGATTGATCATGAAAAAAATTTTAAATGACTATATATTATGTGGTATTATCATCAAATATATATTAAAATGCAGACAAATCAAAACACATGTTTAAATACAAAAATAAATAAATAAATAATACATGTTCTGTCTTTAATTTTTCACAGTAATTCCCAAAATACCAGTTCAGTTCCGTTCAGTTCAGTCCAGTCGCTCAGTCGTGTCCGACTCTTTGCAACCCCATGAATCGCAGTACGCCAGGCTTTGCTGTCCATTACCAACTCCAGGAGTTCACCCAGACTCATGTCCATCGAGTCAGTGATGCCATCCAGCCATCTCATCCTCTGTCATCCCCTTCTCCTCCTGCCCCCAATCCTTCCCAGCATCAGAGTCTTTTCCAATGAGTCAACTCTTCGCATGAGGTGGCCACAGTACTGGAGTTTCAGCTTTTTAGCATCCTTCCTTCCAAAGAAATCCCAGGTCTGATCTCCTTCAGAATGGACTGGTTGGATCTCCTTGCAGTTCAAGGGACTCTCAAGAGTCTTCTCCAACACCACAGTTCAAAAGCATCAATTCTTCAGCACTCAGCCGTATTCACAGTCCAACTCTGACATCCATACATGACCACTGGAAAAACCATAGCCTTGACTACAAGGACCTTTGTTGGCAAAGTAATGTGTCTGCTTTTGAATATGCTATCTAGGTTGGTCATAACTTTCCTTCCAAGGAGTAAGCGTCTTTTAATTTCATGGCTGCAGTCACCATCTGCAGTGATTTTGGAGCCCAGAAAAATTAAGTCTGACACTGTTTCCACTGTTTCCCCATCTATTTCCCATGAAGTGATGGGACCGGATGCCATGATCTTCTTTTTCTGAATGTTGAGCTTTAAGCCAACTTTTTCACTCTCCACTTTCACTTTCATCAAGAGGCTTTTTAGTTCCTCTTCACTTTCTGCCATAAGGGTGGTGTCATCTGCATATCTGAGGTGATTGATATTTCTCCTGGCAATCTTGATTCCAGCTTGTGTTTCTTCCAGTCCAGCGTTTCTCATGATGTACTGTGCATATAAGTTAAATAAGCAGGGTGACAATATACATCCTTGAAGTTCTCCTTTTCCTATTTGGAACCAGTCTGTTGTTCCATGTCCAGTTCTAACTGTTGCTTCCTGACCTGCATACAAATTTCTCAAGAGGCAGATCAGGTGGTCTGGTATTCCCATCTCTTTCAGAATTTCCCACAGTTTATTGTGATCCACACAGTCAAAGGCTTTGGCATAGTCAATAAAGCAGAAATAGATGTTTTTCTGGAACTCTCTTGCTTTTTCCATGATCCAGCGGATTGGCAATTTGATCTCTGGTTCCTCTGCCTTTTCTAAAACCAGCTTGAACATCAGGAAGTTCACGGTTCACATATTGCTGAAGCCTGGCTTGGAGAATTTTGAGCATTACTTTACTAGCATGGGAGATGAGTGCAATTGTGCAGTAGTTTGAGCATTCTTTGGCATTGCCTTTCTTTGAGATCGGAATGAGTAGGTTGGCCAATTTTCATCCTGCAGGCTAATAAAATATCTTATTTATTCAGCATCTTTTCCTAATTAGTTTTCAAAGTACTTTTCAGATGACATAATTAACTCTTGCATACCTTATATGTACTGAAAGAATAAATAAAAACACTAAAGTGTACAGGACAAAGGCAAAGAGAATTAAAATTTCATACTCTGTGATGAGGGTATACCAAGAGCTGGCAGACAGGATGATTATTCCCAGTTCTACTGCATCCTGTGGAAAAATTAAAAATGTTTCCACCTTGCTTCAAGGTTTCCAAGGCCCTGAACAAGATCCACTTTGGAAACCTGGTCATCATGTTTGGGTGCCATCATTAATCTAAGGTGAATTAACACTAAATTTGCATTATGAGCTTAGAGTCTAGTGATCATCCAATTCTATCCACATCCTTTTGCCCCCAACTCTCCACGTAGGTCTTGTCAACAACCTCAACTTCTGTTTTACTACATACTAACGTCGTTAGTTCTTCTGTATATTCTTGTCAATTCTTCTTAATCTCTTTTGCTTCTGTTAGGTTCTTACTGTTTCTGTCCTTTATTGTGTCCATCTTTGCATGAAATATTCCCTTGATATCTCCAATTTTCTTGATGAGATCTCTAGTCTTTCCCAATCTACTGTTTTCCTCTATTTCTTGGCATTGTTCATTTAAGAAGGGCTTCTTATCTCTCCTTGCTATTCTCTGCATTCAGTTGGGTGTATCTTTCCCTTTCTCCCTTGCCTTTCACTTCTCTTCTTTTTTCAGCTATTTGTAAAGCCTCATAAGACAACCACTTTGCCTTCTTGCATTTTTTTCCCTTGGGATGGTTTTGGTCACTGCCTATTGTATAATGTTATGAACCTCCACATAGTTTTTCAGGCACTCTGTCTACCAGATCTAATCTCTTAAATATATTCTTTACCTCCACAGTATAATCATAAGGGATTTGACTTAGGTCATATCTGACTGGCCTAGTGGTTTTTCCCTACTTTCTTTAATTTGACCCTGAACTTTGAAATAAGGAGCTCATGATCTGAGCTACAGTCAGCTCTGGGTCTTATTTTTGCTGACTGTATAGAGCTTCTCCAACTTCAGCTACAAAAAATATAAAAAACATAATCAGTCTGATTTTGGTATTGACCATCTGGTGATGTCCATGTGTAGAGTCATCTCTTGTGTTGCTGGAAGAGGGTGTTTGCTATGACCAGTGCGTTCTCTTGACAAAACTCTGTCAGCCTTTGCTCTACTTCATTTTGTACTCCAAGGCCAAACTTGCCTGTTACTCCAGGTGTCTCTTGACTTGTCTCTTGACTACTTTTGCATTCCAATCCCCTAGGATGAAAAGGGTATTCTTTATTTGGTGTTAGTTCTAGAAGGTCTTGTAGGTCTGTACAGATGTTCAAAAAAGGTGTTAATGACATAGATGATGATGGTGTGGTCACTCACCTAGAGCCAGACATCCTAGAGTGTGAAGTTAAATGAGCCTTAGTACAAACAAAGTTAGAGGAGGTGATGGAATTCCAGCTGAGCTATTTCAAATCCTGAAAGATGATGTCGTCAAAGTGCTGCACTGAATATCTTAGCATATTTGGAAAACTCAGCAGTGGCCACAGGACTGGAAAAGGTCAGTTTTCATTCCAATCCCAAAGAAGAGCAATGCCAAGGAATGTTCAAACTACCACAATTGTACTCATTTCACACGCTAGCCAGGTAATGCTCAAAATCCTTCAAGCTAGGCTTCAGCACTATGTGAACTGAGAATTTCCAGATATAAAAGCTAGATTTAGAAAAGGCAGAGGAACCAGAGCTCAAATTGCCAACATTCATTCGATCATAGAAAAAGCACAGGATTCCAGAAAAATATCTACTTCTGTATCACTGACTACGCTAAAGCCTTTGACTGTATGGATCACAACAAACTGTGGAAAATTCTCAAAGAGATGGAAATACTAGTGTACCTTACCTCTTTCCTGAGAAACCTGCATGCAGGTCAAGAAGCAAGAGTTAGAAACGGACATGGAGCAAACTGGTTCAAACTGGGGAAGGAATACGTCAAGACTGTATACTGTCACCTTTCTAATTTAACTTCTATGCAGAGTACATCATATGAAATGTCAGGCTGGACTAATCACAAGCTGGAATCAAGGTTGCTGGGAGAAATATCAACAACTTCAGATATGCAGATAATATCACTCTAATAGCAGAAAGTGAAGATGAACTAAAGAGCCTCTTGAGGAGGGTGAAAGAGAAGAACAAAAAAACTGGCTTAAAACTCAAATTCAAAAAACTAAGATCACAGCATCCAGTCTCATCACTTCATGGCAAATAGGTGGTAGAAAGTGAAAAGAGTGATAGATTTTCTTTTCTTGGGCTCCAAAATCACTAGGGACAGTGATTGCAGTCATGAAATGAAAAGACACTCACTCCTCAGAAGGAAAGCTATGACAAACCTAGATAGCATATTCAAAAGCAGAGACATCACTTTGCCAACAAAGATCCATATAGTCAAAACTATAGTTATTCAAGTAGGCATGTATGGATATGAGAGTTAGACCAAAAAGAAAGCTGAGCGCCAAAGAATTGATCCTTTCGAATTGCGGTGCTGGAGAAGACTCTTAAGGGTCCCTTGGATGGCAAGGAAATCAAACCTGAATATTCATTGGAAGGACTGATGCCGAAGCTGAAGCTCCAATACATTGGCCACCTGATGCAAAGAGCTGACTCACCCTGATAGCTGGGAAAGATTGAAGGCAGGAGGAGAAGGGGATGACAGAGGATGAGATGGCTGGATGCATCACCGACCAACTGACATGAGTTTAAGCAAACTCTGGGAAATAGTAAAGGACAGTGAAGCCTCGCATACTGCAGTCCATGGGGTCGCGAAAAGCCAGACATGACTTAGTGACTGAACAAAAACAACAATATCATTAGTAACATATCAGTATTGAATGTTTATTCTATGACAAACAAAGATTGTTCTGGACATGTCCCTATTGGAAATATTGTGCTGCATTGACTGCTGATAAAAAGACATCCTTCCTCTTTATTCTGCTGCTCTTTCTTTAGTCTTTCTGACTTGTTCGGTATAAAACTGGTGTCTTTTCTGTCATCACCATCTTGGCAGGGATCCTGGTATCTTCTCCCTTTATGGGAAGAAACCATTGTAGAGAGTTTGTCTTCAGGAATCTTTTCACAATTTCTCATTCACTTATGCTTTTCCAGGCTCTTCTTTACTTTGCTTTATCAAATTGAGGTTTCTCCCGGGTAACAATAACATAGCTTGAAGATGTCCAAAGAAGCCACTGATAGGGTGAAGTGGGATCATATGCCATCATCCTGACCAAGGACAAAGCTGAATGACAGCAATCATAACTGGAAGTCTAACTGAGGACTCATCAGCCATCCTCAAACTTGAGATGATGTATTTTCTGCATCACAGTAGCACCTTCTAGTTTAATGAGCAGGAGAAGAAAACTTTGTAAGATTCTGTTTTGTAATGATCTCACTCTACTTTTTTGACATGACCACTCAAAGATTTAAAAAAAAAAAAAGGTGGATATAATGTGATGCTTTGATAAAGGATATTTTTAAGAAAAAAAATGAGTTTTTCTATGCACCAATGACTTTATCATATGTCTAATACATTAACAAGTGTTAGTTACTCATTTGTTTTCGACTCTTTGTGAGCCCATGGACTGTAGCCTGCCAGATCCCTCTATCCATAGGATTCTCCAGATAAGAATACTGGAGTTGGTTGTCATTCCCTTCTCCAGGAGATCGTCCTAACCCAGGGATTGAACCTGGGTCTCCAGCATTGCAGGCGGATTCTTTACCATCTGAGCCACCAGGGAAGCCCTATACTAAAGGATACCTCTCTTAAGGTTTTTAATTATATATTACTTTAAATGTTTTATTTTGTAAACAACTGAAGATATAATCAAGGAGTTATTACAGCAAATGTCTAGCATAGCAGGCTGTCCACCATAGACCAATACATCAAAGCACCTGTTCAATTTGCAAGCCCTTTTGGTTCTAATGCTGACTGAGGGATTTATGGGGTACTTTCTACCACTGGTGCCAAATCTCCATGAAGTGAGCATTTTCCTTAGGATACATTTTCCACTGAGAAGCCCAGCCAGAAGGGGATAGACTTGTTTATATTTAAACAAATTCACAATCTAAGAAGTCTATTTCATTGGGATTATAATGACATTCTTCTAAAGAAAACTGACTGAAGTCTAGTCAATAACAAAAGATGCAAGCCCTAATCAGAGCAGTAAACACATCTGGAAGTTTTAAGGACTCTGTAGAAGAAATTATCTACTGATTTGGGAACAGAGTATTTGAAGGTGAGAGGCTAATTAAAAACACACAGCCAAACAATTTGACGAAATCATCGCCTTCCTATGAATCATTACTCAGTGAAATGGGGACCTGACCTAAGGGTTCATTCGCCTATATTAAAAGGTAGTAAGAAACACCCAAAAAGGAAGTTGAGACTAAGCAAT
Source organism: Bos indicus x Bos taurus (assembly GCF_003369695.1). NCBI lineage: Eukaryota > Metazoa > Chordata > Mammalia > Artiodactyla > Bovidae > Bos > Bos indicus x Bos taurus. Next base: position 31,986,731 of record NC_040095.1, read on the forward strand.
GACCCTCTCTGTCATCCTTCTTTTAAGAGTCTGGTACTCTTCATGGAAATTTGTTTCGCTCAAAATAAAAACAACAACAAAAGAAAAGAAACTACTTCAGGAAGACCTCCTGCATTAGACTGTGAGGAGCTGGTATTGTTTAGAAATGGGAGCTGGAAGCATGGTTGTGATTACATTTTTATCTGTTTTACATAACTGATTTTTAAAAATTAACGGTAAGGAAAGAGAATCATTAAACAGTATTTCTTGATGCTTATATCCAAAATTGTTGCACACTGTTAAATAAATGGTATAAATTATAGCTCAACTGTCCAAGGTAGCCCACATTAAGTCAAATAACACTCTTTCCACATGGCTGTGTCTACAGCATTCAGCGGAGTGAAACAATAAAAAAAATGAATCACATTTATTTTGTGTTCTTGAGAATCCCACAGCCTAGAAAGGAAGACAGATATGTAAAGAGTAGACCACGAGACTGAAAATGAGTGAAATAGGTGTTCCTACAGATGTTCAAGCAAAGCCCAAAAAGATCTGAGAGAGAAATTCAATAATTTAATGGATACAAATATAGCTCTGCAAAAAATCCTAGGAGATCATCTTGATAATTCCTCTCTTTTTGCTGTTTATTTGTTATTAACTTGTGAGAAATATGAAGCTCAAGAAAGTTAACTAGTCTGCAAGAATTACAAAGCCTATTGGAAGCAGAGGTGAGGAGATCCAGGTTTCCTGACACCTACTTTATGTCACATTATGTCATCCTAACTGGCAGGTTTCTAATATCAAAGCAGAACTTTGGTTTAGAAATTATATATTCAAGTATTTATCAATAGATCTGATATATTTGAGGGAGGAGGGTGAATAAGAGGTAGGGAGTAGTGAAATAGATTAAAAAAAATTTTTTATTGATGTATAGCTGATTTACAATATTGTGTTAGTTTCAAGTGTACAGCAAAGTGGTTCAGATATATATATACATACATATATATGTATATACATATATCTTTTTCAGCTTCTTTTCCCACATAGGTCAATACAATGAAATAGATTTTTGAACTTTAAAAAATGCACTTTATCATTGACTATTTCCTCCCTTTAAATGAGGAAAGAATAAAGCAAGGAAGAAAATGTAATATGAATGGAGACCTTAATGCAAGGGGGATGGGTGAGGACTATTACTGCAAATAGACACACACACACACACACGAAGGGGACAGCATGGACAATTGCATCTAAGAGCACAAGACTCGCACTGGCCCCTTGTCTTGACTGAAGTTTGTGCACAAGTAGGATCCTCTGACTCCAATGTTCTTGCCTGGAGAATCCCAGGGATGGGAGCCTGGTAGGTTGCCGTCTATGGGGTTGCATAGAGTTGGACACGACTGAAGCGACTTAGCAGCAGCAGCAGCAGGATCTTCTGATAGGCCCAGAAGTCAGTCTTTATCATAGGTTAGTTTTCTCTCTTTACCAAGAAGAAATGGTCATTTCTTTCACATCCAGACTTGCTGATATAAACAACACGGTCATCATCATCAAGCATAAACACTTTCTGCAGGAAGACAGAAGAGTCTCGGCTGGGGCAGATTCTCAGCCGGTGGCAGAGGAAACTCATAATTTAGTCGGGAAGCCTCAGCCGGATACACAAAAGAGAAATCAATCATAACAGATAGGTGTTTAATACCAAGTCCAGGTCGTAAATGCTACATGTGGAAACACCTCCGTCCTGGCACAAAATACTCACAGAGGAGAAAATACTCACTGGCAGTAGGCACAAAATATTCACAGAGGAGAAAATTCATTCTCAGTGGAGTTAATTTGCATGTTGGTAGTAAAGTTCAGACTCAAACTGGGCTCAGATGGGTCCCAAAGCTGTTGCCTTTGCACCACGCCCTCTCCCCTGTATGCACCAGCTTTGCTTCCTCCCTCCAAGGTGAGGACTTGGTAAGTGAGGAGTATCAGGGAGCTCCCTGAATACTGAGATATAACTGCTCAAGACTTCCCTGTGGCATCAGCAAGCATTTATCTCCAGAGGAAGACAAGGTTGTTGACTCAGTTCATGTCCTATATGTACATCTTCAACCCCATTTGCCTGAGGAAGTGTCTCTGTCTGATGTACTTTCACTTCATTTAGGGCCAGATAGTATAGTGTCTAGGACTTGGACAGAACAAGCCTTCAGTAAATGCTGACTGCAAGTACCAACTCACACTTGTGAAAAGAATCTCACAACATCATCTCTACCTGTCTGTAACGCGCAGCTGCAATTTGCTCATTTTCAGAATATTCTACATCTGCTATTCAGGGCTTGGTATTCCTTGATAGTAAGAAATGAGAGAGCTGTCTTCACTGCATGTAGAATTCTATTCACCTACACAGTATTATATTTTCCACAGACTCATTGGGAGTTCAGGCATGAAATAAAGTCTTGAAACCATTATATCATAATGTTTTGACTGTGGATGATTAATAATCTGAGAAGAAATGAGTTGTTTACAGGTTTGAAATTAGTGAACAGTGTAATGAAATGGCTAAAAGAGCTCATGAATATTAAGCTGACTTAATTGGAAGGACTGGTGCTATGGCTGAAACTCCAATACTTTGGCCACCTCATGCGAAGAGTTGACTCATTGGAAAAGACTCTGATGCGGGGAGGGATTAGGGGCAGGAGGAGAAGGGGACGACAGAGGATGAGATGGCTGGATGGCATTACCGACTTGATGGACATGAGTTTGGGTAAACTCCGGGAGTTGGTGATGGACAGGGAGGCCTGGCGTGCTGCGATTCATGGCGTCGCAAAGAGTCGGACACAACTGAGCAACTGAACTGAACTGAAATGAATAGATGTAGAACGTCCAGGACTCAGCATTTCACATCTATGTTTTGGATGATATACCTTAGGAAAGATGGTGAGAATGTGGACTCAAGGACATATTGGTCAGGGCAGAAATGTGTGGCACTCCACAGTGGGTGAGGAACAACTCCGAGAACAGGCAAAAAAGAATTCAGGAAGAAGGAGCAGGCTATTTGTTCTCCATACAACACTTAAAGGGATGGGAGATTAGATTCACTGTATGTGGTTCCAGCGGAGAAGGCAATGGCACCCCACTCCAGTACTCTTGCCTGGAAAATCCCATGGGCGGAGGAGCTTGGTAGGCTGCAGTCCATGGGGTCGCTAGGAGTCGGACACAACTGAGCGACTCCACTTTCACTTTTCACTTTCATGCATTGGAGAAGGAAATGGCAACCCACTCCAGTGTTCTTGCCTGGAGAATCCCAGGGATGGGGGAGCCTGGTGGGCTGCCGTCTCTGGGGTCGCACAGAGCCGGACACGACTGAAGCGACTTAGCAGCAGCAGCAGCAGCATGTGGTTCCAGTTTAGGCCAGTAAGCAGAAGAAAATGTTGATTCAGTACAGGCAGAACTTTCTAGTCATGAATCTCTCCTAGAAAAGACTGGCTAGTGAGGAAGCAAGATTTTCATCTGATTATTTCCAAGAAGAGCTCAGCTGGTCCACTAATAGGGATGGCTCTGAAGTGGTGGTTCTTGCCCCTGGTAGGGAGTTCTCTCTAAGTCAGTGGTCACACTAATCAACCATGTTATTGAGTATATTCTTTACTTTATACTGTCCCAAGTTTTAAAAAATATCACTTTACCAAAAAGACATCCTGTATTGCCTTGTTTACCCAGCTAGCAAAGGTATGACTCTATCCTTAGAACACTTTGATTCTTATCAACTCAAGATTCAGAAAATGATTAGGTGATTTGAATACTCATATTATTTAAGTCACTACCACAGTTTATAGGGTTTTCTTTTTCAAAAAGAAAAAGAGGTGATTTGTATGGACATATGTGAACACACACACAAAATAGAAATTATTTTCATTATTGACACACTTTTTAAAAATATATTCTCTGAAAGTAAACCAAAACTCTGGAATTGTGCAGTTTACCAGTGGAATGACCATAAGCATAAGGTTAGTAGATTTAAAAAATACAACCCATGCCTTTTTTCTAAGCGAACCATTATGCTGTGCCTTATTCTTAGTGTATCACTCAGATCTATCTTTATATTAACAACGCTTACTAGCAGATAGCCCAAAAGGTTTGCCAAGTTGGACCAACTTTAAGATTTGTTTCCATGTTGGGGTGCTTCATATGCTTGGCAGAAGCAGACTGCAATGAGGGTTCATTTATTACATTATGCTATAAACATGTCTTGAGCTAACAAGATACTCAATATGACAATTCCATAGGTTACTAAGCACTATAAACATCTGTTAACACAGGCACCAGAGATAGCACAGAGAAGGCATCTAATAATAGAATCCATTTAAAAAGTTTATGATGTGGAGTCTGCTGTTTAAAAACTAACAATCAAAAGCATAGCCCCAAACTCTGCCTAGAACAAATATTTGGCAGGCAAAGTTATGCTCAGTTTGAAAAAAGAAATGCACTGGTGTCGTCACTTTGTCAATGCATTTATAGATTTTCATTTCACACGTCTGCCCATGAAGTGCTGGTTTTCCATGCTGTTCAGGAGATTTAAACTATAATTTCACTGTGATATATTTACTCCAAAAGAAAAACTGAATGTTGACTCACCAACTTTCCTTAGACTCATGTAAAGCAAGAAGATTACAAGAGGGAGGAAGAAGATGAGAGATGGGACATACTTAAGCCACAAACAAAGGTTTTCAATGGTCTCTGGCTTAAAACACATCCTTCCAGCTCCATCTAAAGTCCATCTGAAGGGAAACCATCAATGACCCAGACTCCCTGAAATCTAATCTGGCAACACTGATCTTTGCTTTTCTCAGAAGCAAACAATCCTCAGTCACAGAAAAGATGGAACCAACAACTCTCGTCCACTAAATTTTATTTCGTTTCTATCCAGCATTTTAATTTCTAGAAATGTTTCAATACTAGTTACCTGCAAAGTCTATATACCCTGGAATCCCCAGAGAAGAGGACTTCCAAGATGACAACAACTGCTCAGGGCACAGAACTGCCACGGTGAGGAAAGGTGAGTGCCTTCCCAGGCACACACACCACGGAGTCTAAACTCCGCAGAGACTGACTACAGCACCCTGGGAATCTCAGATCCACCGATCCAAACTGCGTCCGCGTCTCCGGGCTTCTGGACCCACACATTCACACATCTCCTAGACCCTCAGTCCTCCTGTGCAGGTCTCCTAAGAGCTCCAGAAACCTCTACCACCAGCCCTTGGATGGCTAAGGGATTAGTATTTTAAAGTCTGTGGTACTTAAATCCCGTTCAGCAACTCCTGCGACTTCCCAACCCTCTGGCTTCCCGTTACCTTTCCCTGTCCCTTCCAAGGTCTTCTGGCGGCACAAACAGAGGGGCAGCACCTCTCCGGCCTCCTCCCCCCAACTCCCCCGCACACCCTACTGGCTCAGGCTCCGACACGCCCCCCACCCCCAGGAGCACACATGGGCGCACACACACAGCGCGCACGTACACCCATTCAGCACTCAGACCCCGCAACCGGCCACCGACTCCCGCAGCGCGGCCCCAACAGGCGTACCCTCCTGCTCCGGGTTATATACAAAGCACTCACCCCCAAATAGAGTTCCCTGTGCACCCGCAAGTCGGTGACCCTGCTCAGCACCCTCCCACTGAGCACCGCCAGACTCTTCACCCCAGATCCGACACTATCCCACTCACCCGCGGCTCTCTTGCCTCGAGCAGTTCTGTCAAAACTTTGAGCCTGGTCGATTTCATAACCACAAGTGTGTCCAGGACTGGAGGAGCTCGGCTCGCCACGATCTCCACCCACCTCAGCTCATGCGGACTGCTGGCCGTGACTCTAGCCCCAGCTCCGTCGGTGCCAATGTCCCGGCTGCAGCCTGCACAAACGCACAAAGGGTGGTGCGCTTTGGGGAAGAGCGCGAGGGGTAGAGGCGCACAGCCGGACCACCTCCTCTCTTTTGCCCTCTCCCTGCGCAGCCTGGGACCTCTCCTCGCTCAGCAGCTGAGTCTCTGCAGTTCCTGCCCCAGCCTCGCTGACTGATGGTGTCAAACAGAAACGCTCGCAAAACTTCTAAGACTTGAACAAAACTGGATTCGGAGGAAGCCCCTCCAGGCACCGCAAACACGGGTGGATGCAGGCGCCAGCGTGGGGCGGTTCGCCTGTCACCCCTAACTCCATGATGCCCCCCACTAACTTACACACACACACATACACACGTCCAGAGCGTGGATCGGGTTACAACTACCCACCAGCTGAAAACAACTTCTTGGCGAGGAGGAGGGGCGCACCGCCAATCCCCAAGTCACCAGGACAAAAATTATCAGTGTAAATACGTAAGACAGATTCCCCAGTTTTCATAAACAACTGGCGTCCCAGGCTCCACTCCCAGGCCCCCCGACAGAACAGTGGAAAAGTAACAGCCCGATCCCGGACCTCCCTTCCAGTACCTGCGAGCCGAGCCTCGGGAGAGAGAGCGCGGTTCGCGTCCGCGCTGGGGCCCAGGGCGCGGGGCCCTGCGGCCCCCTGGGTCCCCGCCGCCGCCTCGGCTCAGCAGCCGCCGCCGCCGCCGCCGCCGCTGCAGCAGTCTCCGCTGCCGCCGCCGCCGCCGCTGCTCCCCAGACCGCCTCCTCTTCCCATGGCTGAGCCCTGCTCCGCGGCTCGCAAGCTGTCAGGCTCGGGGAGGGGGGAGGGGGCGGGGTGAGCCGGGAAGGGAGGCTGGGAGGGGAGGGGTGGGAACCGGCGGCGGCCGTTCACCAGGGGTCAAGCCGGGCCCGGCCAGCCGCCCCCGGGAGCCGGGCGGCCGCAGCGAGGGGGAGCGGGAGTTGAGGGCGGCTGGTTCGAGACCCGCTGCGGAGGCGCCGAGCGCCGTCCCGGCCGAGCCTTCGGCGGAGCTGGGATGAAGCGTTCCCCGGCGAGGAGTTGGGAGTTGGTGCGTGTCACTCTCATCTGGGCTGCGCGGCTCCTCCTAGAGGAAAATATTGGTAGTTGCAAGGCACTTCCTTCCTCTCCGCCCACCCCTGTTCCCAAAAAGGAGGCAGGACCTAAAAGAGCCTAAGTGCAGTCAACAAATTCAGAGGAACGCTTAGCTCTCTGCTGGAAAGGGGGAGAAAACGGACAAGACCACTTGAAAAGCGTAATTAGCAAACCCAACACTGCCTCTTTCCACCTGCAATCAATTTCCAAACACCTACTTGCTGGGGCATGGTGAAAAGATAGTTAAAAGTAGGAAGAACCTCATTTTAGAGGTTAGAAAACAGAGGCAGGAGAGATGAAGTAATTTACCAAGGACACAAGGCATGTTAGAATAGGAGTATGTCCAGACCCTGGAGCACAGGGAGGCGGGTATTCAGACACAGGCCTCAGCCCCCGGATTATCCTTGTGTGCAACCTAGGGAAGGTGGCTTTTAAATGTCCTGCGCGTGACATCTGTCAAATACGGGCCTTTCCACCCCATTCCACTGCAGGGAAAATAAAGTGAAAAGCTGTCAACGTGCTTTAGAAAGTCAGTGTCGTTCTGCATAAGCCCGTCATGTTGTTAAAGCATCAAACTCTCGTCACCACAGGCTTTTCTAAGCAGAAAGTTCAAAAGTCCAGTTCCAGGTTGTCTGAGATTTGACAGACCAGCGCGTCATGCTATCTTTTTACTATTTAACTTTATTACTCACAGCCACTTGTAATGTCATTTATTTAACAGCTTGAGTTTACTAAATTACATATATATATATGTGTATGTATGTATGTATTTTACAGGATTCCGAGACACAAAGCCAAATTTATACCCAGAGATAAATGTTTAAGCAACAACTTAAAGAAACCAAGCTTCTTAGCACTAGAATAAAACAAAAATCCCCAGGGCATGGAAAATAGTACGGGATGAGGGGACAGTCCGGAGGGTGGGTGGGGCAAGAATGGAAGAAACACAGGACCAAGGACTTGGGGGCAGCAGATGTCACATCAGATACCCCTGTTTTTACAGGAATCAAGGAAGTGGAAAATTCTGTTCCTTGGAGTCCTTTCTGGTGCTCAGCTGTGGCTCAGCAAGCCAACTGTTCAAGGCAAAGACACCCAGCAGGAAAGGAGGGGGAAGATTCTAGACGGGGTGTGGATCACACTGTCCCGTCTTGAGGCAGGTGGGTGTTGATCTTGAACTGGTGCTTCCCCAGCTCTATCCCCTCTATCATTAGATTCAAGTCTAATGAGGCTTCCTTTCCCTCAGTGGCTAGGCTGTGTCCAACTCTGCGACCCATGGACTGCAGCACACCTGGCTTCCCTGTCCTTCACTATCTCCCAGAGTTTGCTCAAATTCATGTCCTTTCCCTCAGAACCACCCCTAATCCTTTGACTTCTGGGGTTATATTCTCCTAGAGCAGAAGGAGTGCTTATCAGTGTCTGGGGTTTTTAAAGGGGGAGTTGCCCACATAGAGATTAGGGCACAGGCAGGCGGAACACCTGCTGGGTGGTCACTGCTGCCACCAGGTTGGCGGAAAGGGCAGTTCCGACAGGAGTGGAAATCAGGCAGTCCTAGAATGCTGACTCCACTCCTTCTGAGATGACCTTCCAAGTTGGCACTTCAGACTCTGGCATAGCCAAATTCTCCCTTTATATCACCTCTGTGCCTTCTTATCCTTGCTCCCCCTTTTCCCCCTCAAGTCCAAACTTGATCTAGTCTAGCAGGTGCCAGATGGACTCACGAAATATATTCTAATTCTGGTGTTTGTGCCCTGAGACCATTTCAGGGCCATGCTTAGCAAAGAAAGATTACCTTCTTTCTTCCTCTGGGTTCATCTGGAGCCTTCATTCTGTGAGGCAGGGGAACTGACTACTCCATCTTTGAGAGACAGGTCACCATGCACTAAAAACATTGGTTAATATAAAAAGTTATGAAACCAGACATAAAATTGCAGCTTACATGAAAGGCAGCCCTCTTTAAGCTCCATGAATAAAGATCCTCCGATCTCATATATGATCATATTAGGTCTATCGTAGTATTTGCCTCTTTATATTTTCTAGATTATGAGGGGAAATATATCAGGTACTGAATTAACTCATTTGCTGCAAGTTAAGGCATGACAGAGTACCTTTAACTTATGAAACATGAAGTTGTACTTACCAAGCCTTCCTGTCTGCCTGAAATATTCTACTTTGACCAGATAGGGAGATTCTCCTTAACCCTCAAATTCCAACTCAGTTGTTTCATGCCTGACTTTTCCCAAAGGTGGAATTAATTAACTATCCCTGCATCTATCCCTCATAAGTCTTTATACCTACTTTTATTAAATATTTCAGTTTTTATTAATATGTCTACTGTTCACATTAATTATGAGGCTTCTGAGGGAGGTACTATATATTCTTACAATTTGTATCTAAAATGTCTAGGTGGGTTCCCAGCAAATAGTAAGATGCCCAATAAATATTTAATCAAGTTGAATGAAAATATAGAGCTTCCAAATTTGTATCTCAAACCTAGGTCTTTATACAGAGCTCCAGACTGCCATCCTCCACATTTTGTCATACTCCATGTTCAGAATTGGGTCTCTTCTTGAGCCCTCTCTATACCTAGCACCTGGTCTGAACCACCATCATCTTTTCTGCCTGGGTTACTGCTATTGTCTCCCAAATTCTACTGTTCTTGTTTTGCTGGAGAATTTAAACCATGACAATATTTGCTGATAAAATTAGTAATATTCTAAAGATAAAACACACTTACTTTAAAGGATTTTTGAAAACTAACACTGAATTCCCATCCACCAGGTTCTTTCATTCAACAAGTACTGGAGAGGCTGCACCATGACAGATTTGTTCTAGGAACTTAAGATGCATCAGGGAACAAAACCTACCTGACATGCTCACAGAGACCTTGCCTTCACGGGACTCGCATTCCAGTTGGGGGAGACAGTGAACAATAATAAAGATAATAAATAGGTGAATCGCTGAAGAGCCACTCAGAGAAAACTATACTAGGATAAGGGGTTCAGGAAAGCCAGGTAACAGGTAGAAAAATGCTGGGAATGTCTTCCTTGCCCAGGACTCAGCAGCATATTATGAAGTTGAGCATGTGATGGTTGTGAACATTCTGCAAGAGCACACTTGACTCTCCTCACCCTGTCCCTAGCCTTCACTCCCAATTGCATTGGTTGAGAAGGTGGCAGGGGAATCATGAAAGGAAGAAAACAATTGAGGAATGAATTTACCCTTTCTTTCCTCTGTTGAAAGCCAACAGGGGAAAAACTATTTCCTAATCTGTAAATTCTTAGCCAAGATTTATGAGGAGATCCCAGAGCCAGTATTAGAGCTTGTAATCACCATTTATTTTATGAATCTCAAAGAATTGGTATTTCTGAGATTAGTTGTTTGTCAGTTGCTTCATTTGCTATTATTTTCTCCCATTCTGAAGGCTGCAGCTCAATTCCAGAAAAATAAACAACCCAATCAAAAAATGGGCCAAAGAATTAAATAGATATTTCTCCAAAGAAAACATACAGATGGCTAACAAACACATGAAAAGATGCTCAACATCCTCATTATCAGAGAAATGCAAATCAAAACCACAGTGAGGTACCATTTCAAGCCAGTCAGAATGGCTGCAATCCAAAAGTCTACAAGCAATAAATGCTGGAGAGGGTGTGGACAAAAGGGAACCCTCTTACACTGTTGGTGGGAATGCAAACTAGTACAGCCACTATGGAGAACAGTGTGGAGATTCCTTAAAAAACTGGAAATAGAACTGCCTTATGACCCAGCAATCCCACTGCTGGGCATACACACCAAGGAAACCAGAACTGAAAGAGACACGTGTACCCCAATGTTCATTGCAGAACTGTTTGTAATAGCCAGGACATGGAAGCAACCTAGATGTCCATCAGCAGATGAATGGATAAGAAAGCCGTGGTACATATACACAATGGAGTATTACTCAGCCATTAAAAAGAATACATTTGAATCAGTTCTAATGAGGTAGATGAAACTGGAGCCTATTATACAGAGTGAAGTAAGCCAGAAAGAAAAACACCAATACAGTATACTAATGCATATATATGGAATTTAGAAAGATGGTAACGATAACCCTGTATGCGAGATAGCAAAAGAGACACAGATGTATAGAACAGTCTTTTGGACTCTGTGGGAGAGGGAGAGGGTGGGATGATTTGGGAGAATGGTTTTGAAACATGTATAATACCATATGTGAAACGAATCACCAGTCTAGGTTCAATGCATGATACTGGATGCTTGGGGCTGGTGCACTGAGACGACCCAGAGGGATGGTATGGGGAGGGAGGAAAGAAGGGGGTTCAGGATGGAGAATACTTGTATATCTGTGGCAGATTCATGTTGATGTATGGCAAAACCAGTACAATATTGTAAAGTAATTAACCTCCAATTAAAATAAATAAATTTATTTTAAAAAAAGAATTGGTATTTCAATTCAGAGCTCTTAAAAATTAAAAGGAATATGATTGCCTTGACTCTCTCTGGTGGAGTCAGAGTCACCCTCAGGAAAGCTCAGGGCCTGGGCAATGCCATCCATGTGTAGCTAGCAGGTAGAAAGGAACCAGACAAGACAGAGCTTAACAGAGACTCATGAAAGAATGTTCCCCTTTAAATAATTTAAGTGTAAAGATTTTTAAAAATGCTTTAAATATTTTGAGATTATTTTCTCTATCCTGCCTCTACATGCAAAAGCTTGTTTTTAAAAAGTAGCTGATAGACAATCCTCCAGCTTCTGTCTGGATAATTATATTGATGTGGAACCCGTTAGCTTCCTCATTGGAAACCAAGTTCCATTCTGAGATCGCACCATTTGTTAAAAGTACTTTAGCCGGAATCTGATATTCTATTATGATACCTGATTCGATCTCTAAAGCACATAGGGAAAAACTAGAAATTTAAATTTGCTTTTTTCCATGAGACACAGTTTCTGCATGTCTCACCATAAGTTACCTCTCTTCCAGGCCAAACACATGGAGGTCTTTCCACTAATTCTCATGTGATGAGTTTTCCAGACCTTATACCATCCTAGGCCTCTGCCTTAATTATATTCCAGTTCATCAAAATCCTTCATAAATTCCTGATGCCAGTATCAAATTCAATCCCATTATGATCACCACAAGATAGAGGAGAGCTATGAACCTCCAACTAGGTTTTCTGAAGTAGTGGAAATGGCAGAAGTCTTGAAGTCTGAGAGATGTGATGGGACCCCCAGCTCTGATCCAGCTTCCACTGTCACTCAGCCTATGCTCCACGGAAGTGAATTTAGCAATCTTACCATGATCAGGGCATTTCCATCCCTTCTTTGCTTTCACATTCAATCATCTCCTACTCTTTGTCTTCACATATTACTTGGTTCTTTCTATTTATCCTCTTTATTTTTAAAAGAAGAGGAAACATAAAAATAAAAAAGGAATGTGAATGAGAAAGTAATCTGAGCAGATATGAAAAAGTTTTTCATAGCAACTTTATATAAATTAGGCACACAGAATATTTCCAGTTACTAAATAAGCTATCTAATTTGCTAATTAGACTTCTCCAAGGGTATCATGAAAACCCAAGAGGAATAATACTGATCCCTTTGTGTACCAAAGGAATAGACCTGCCTACTACCTGGTGTCCACCCAGTGAAGCCAGGAAAGGTCAAGGTGAGGGGAGGAACTGCTGGAGAATTCCTGGCTGGGAAACATGCTTAGGCAGGGCGAGGACTATTGAGGAGAGAGAGGGCCTGCAGCGTAACAGCACTTTCCTCAAGGTCAGTGGCCCTCTGCAGCACATGCTGAATGAGGTAAAGGCTGAGACATATTAACCGAAGGAACTCATGACGTCTTGAATGAAAGAAATTTTGAGAGCTAAGTCAAGCAGGTCTCAACTGTTGCAGACAAATAGTAAATCACAATGTCGGTCAAAATTAAGTTTGTTTCATAAAATTTGTTTCTGACAAATTTTGTGCTATGTTTTCCTAACATTATAGAGTATTCCAAGCATATTCACAGAAATTATGTCAATGTTTCTTCATAGCAGTCCTATGAAAAAGGTGTGATTATCCTATCGTGAGCAAGCTGATGAGAGAAGCAAAACAACTGGCCCAGATCATTCAATGAGGTAGATGTGAGGGTAGAATGGGAACCCAGAGGCTTTCTGGGTCAGGTCCATTCTTGAGACTTCTCCACACCCTCTCCAGTTATCCACGCCAGTCAACCATTTTGTGTTTTTAAACCAGCAGACCACAAACATCTATCTGAGACAAAAAACTTTAAAATTTTCCCCACATATATGAATATTAATGTTTTAATTATTTGGAAGGATTACATTAAATTATTAACCGTGGTTTTCTCTGTTGTTCTTTTCAGTTGCTAAGTCATGTCCCACTCTTTGTGACCCCCATGGACTACAGCTTGCCAGGCTTCCCTATCCATCAGCAACTTCCCAGGGTTTGCTCATTCTTGTCCATTGAGTTGGTGATACTATCCAGGGCATGAAAAATTTTAGAAAGTTGCATGGAGTGGGGGAATGAAAGAACAAGGACTTTTTTACTTTTACACTCTAGTTTTCTTATTATTGAGGTATAGTTGATTTACAGTATTAAGTTTCATATGTACAACACAGTGATTCACAAGGTTAAAGGTTATAGTCCATTTCCAGCTATTATAAAATTTTCTTTTAAATCAGGGAGCATAAAAGCTGAATCCGCACAGCACAAGCTTCATCTGTATCAGAAGCTGAGTGTTCATATCATCCTAAAATTCTGCACTTGACAAATGCTGGAATGGCAAGCTCCTCTAGTAGATTAAATGTGTAATTTTCTTTAAAATAATTTGATTCATAAGCAACATTCTAGAAACACATCCATTGTATAATGTAAGATGAGGTACATCCTCTCGTCAATTTATTATATAATTTTTATGTATAACAATAGACAGTTTTTATTCTGTATGCCTTATTATCTATTTTTTATGTATTTCCTTTTTTATATTTAATGTTTTCCCAGCCCCCTTCTTCTGAAAAGGAAGTGAGGTGCCTTCTGGAGGATAATGGGCTCTCCAGTGGCTCAGATGGTAAAGAACCCACCTGCAGCACAGGAGACCCAGGTTTGATCTGAGTCAGAAAGATCCCCCGGAGAAGGGAATGGCAACCCACTCCAGTGTTCCTTCCTGGAGAATCCTATGGACAGAGGAGCCTGGTGGGCTACAGTCCACAGGGTCACAAAGAGTCAGACACAGTTGAGCAACTCAACAACAACATAAATACATCAGCTGTTTCACTTAAATGTTTATAACTCACAAAAGGGTTAATAAACATTTTGAACCACATTTGTATGCCTGATGCATGATGGGTGTTGATTCTAAAATGAAAATTATCAAAACACAACTTAGAGCCCGTTTTCTCCCTGTTCGAGTTCTCTCTGGAAATAAGTTTGTAGAAATAAACACTATTAGTAACATTAAATTATTGAAAGTGGTCATAATAAGACTGGCGGAATCAGCAGCCCAGTTTTTGTGGCACAAATCAAGGTTATCAAAGTTTCCCTGATAAAATTCCCCACTATTTTCTCACACTGCTATACCCCAAATTCATCTTTCTGAGCATGCAATTCCAATCGCAAAATCTCTTCTTTTGGCTAAGTCTTCATTTGTAGAATGGTCTTGTCAAAATTGAAATATTTATTTAAGATGAGCAATAAATTAATCTATTAGAAACTATTTACACATTCACAGAGATGAATTAAATGGTTATACAGTTTTAAAATAAAATAGTTGTTTAAAATTTGTAGCATAGTTTCACTCAGTGGGCAGAAATTTGGTGTTTCATATTTCCTACCTGACTTTATTATGGGTCAAGTATAATATACTGGGATTATAAGAAATTCATTATACATAGATATAGATAATCATAATATAATTTATGCTTATATATATTCTAGAATTTTAATTTTAAAACATAACGTATTTCCATGATAGAAAAAAACAAACACTAAAGAATACAGAATGAAAATTTATATGCAATAGATTAAGACAGAGAAAAATTTAATTAATATAAAGAAGTCTTAAAAACTGATTTCAAAAAATAGACAAATTACCCAGTAGAAAAATAAACTTTTCAAAGATGATTAAGAAGAGACAACTCACAGAAAAATAAAAATAATTATAAACATATGAAAAGATACTCAAAACAATAAAAAATTTTATTAGCCTATCATATTGGAAAAAACATATTAGTAATATACCTTATCAGTCAGGGTGTGGAGAAAAAGGCATTCTTATTCAATGTCAATTAAGAATGTAAATAGGTAAAATCTGTCTTCAGGACAATTTGACATGTTGATAAAATTTTAAATGCATGTATCCTGTATCCTTTTATCCAGAAATCCCTTTTAGAGGTATATACTTGTAAACTCACAAAATTTCATTAAATTATGTGAATGAAAGTAATGAATACAATGATTCCATATTCTTTATCTTTTGACTTTTTAAAAATGATATAGTGTTTCTATAAAGAGACAGGTAATTTTTACGTAGTCATACTTACCCACTTGTTCATCAAGGACTATTTCCTCACTTAGTTAACTCTGCCTTGAGATAAGACCAAATACCACCACTTTTCATTTCAAGAAACCAAACCAAAAGAGCATTCACTCACTTACTCAAAAGGAAAGTAGAGATTTTGATGTCAGTTCTAACTGACATCAAAATCTATGGTATTTTCACCTCATTATACTCAATTTTGAAATGTTGAAAAGATTGAAACTTTGAAAGTAACTCAGGGATCACCACCACTCTTTTAATCCTTATCAATTTGGGGGTCGCCAGATGGGAGAAAGGATTATTAACTGCTAATGCATAGATCTCCTTAGTGTGGTCACTTATTCCACCTCTTAGTTTTTGGTATATAAAGTATGCACCCAAATATTTCTCAACCTTAGAATGTTAGACATATTTCCATGTTTGGAAATTTATCTCTAAAGGTATTCATGTTTTCAGTGATTTCCAAATGCTGAATTAACACATCAGAAAGATTGATAAAATAGCTAATCAACTAGAACCTACTGTATAACACAGGGAACTCAATATTCTATAATAACCTATATGGGAAAATAATCTGAAAAAGAGTGGAGATATATATATATATATATATATATATATATACACCACTTTTCTGTATATCTAAAACTAACATAGCATTGAAAATCAATTATACCCCAGTACTAAAGATTAAATTAATAAAAGATTGATAACATCTAGGATGACAAATGCATTAGAAAAGGGGCGTTCCCATATAATTATGGTTATGTATGATTAGTAACATTTTCAAAAGGCATTTGGCTACACACATAAAATTTTAAATTCTGCAAACCCTTTGAACCATCGATTCTACTTCTGGGACTATCCTAGAGTAACATTTACCCATGTACAAAGGCATATGGACAATATTTACTCCATATTTAATGGCAATAGAGAAAAATTGATGACAAAATGCTCCTTATTATAATCAATTAAATCAAAATTTTATACAATGAAGTGGGATGCAGATATACGAAGAATGAGATGTATCAGTCTTCATTGGCATGACTTCTGTTACTGATATAGAAAACTAAAGGATGAACCAACTTTTGTAAAAATGCATAGCAAAATATCTAGGTTACCCCTAGAGAGGGGAAATGGGGAAGGGCAAGTGGGAAAAGGTGAATATTCACTCTATATTTCATATATTTTGTGTACTATTTGAATTTTTTCCAATGAGTATTTAAAACTTTCACAAATTCAGTCTTCATGTAGTTTTGCTAGTTTTTTTTCCCTCTAGTAAGCAAAGGCAACTTCTGTAATTTTTTTAAAGAGCAATAATTTTTATAAAGATGAAAGTAATACATCTGCTTTGGTTTAAGAAACAGTGTAGCCAAGTGCTGGGATAAACTTTTGACTCAAACTAAGTCTGAAATCTCTCTTCCATTAACAACACAAAGCAATAGATTAGAGAGTTTTACTTTCAATAAGAATTGTTTACATTAAAATTTGGCTTTTCCACTAACTCAAATTTCTGGAGAGGTCTTAAAACCATTCAAGCAAAAATGAGTCACAGAGAATGACGGTTGTGTTACAAATCTCCATGAGGCCTCCCTCGGCATCATGTAAGCCCAATTTACCTGTATACTGTGAAAAAAAGGAAGAGTTTAAAGTGGAATAAGGCTGGTCACTCATTGCAGCTCCCATATAATCAATCTGTTTTATTTCTTCTGTGAGCTGGTGCCCCATCTCTGGGCCTAGTAGATTATCATCTTGGTGCAAGTAGGGAGGAGACATGCATTCTTTCCTGGGGAGGAGTTCTCAGAATTCTTGGCACATCTTAGGTTAAGGTTGGATTACTCTATCATGGTAAAGGGTTTAGCTCAGGAGGTCATCTGTACTTTGTCAATTTATCTGGGCACAGGATTTGCTGGAAAAACTCTATCTCTTGCTCCCTAGAAGATTTCAAAGAAGACATGATAGCTTTTCTGCTTGAATGCTCTGCATATGCAGAGCTGTGTGATTCTTAAACTCCTGCATAAAGGAAAAGTTTTAGTTAGAGGCTGAAAATGATTCTTTTAAAAATAGAAATTCTAGATGATGCCAGACAAGAGGCTGGTCTGATTAGGCCTGGGGATGGTGTTGGTATATTTTAGATTTAGAAGTTAGAAACTGGTGGAAACACTTCTGGGTCATTACAGTGAGAGGTTTTAGTAGTGTCATACAGAGGCAATCCTAACAGACTACAATTTGCTTCTTCTTGGACTCAAACCCTACAATTACTTTTCTGCCCCAAAGCCAGGGACGTGAAACCCAGCCCATTGCCTCTCCACCTGGTCTTCCCTGTGTAGAACAACAGAGACAGCTCAGAAACAGCAGAGCTGTGACAGGTCTTACAAGTGAAGTCATCATTCCCACGTAACAATGACTGTCAAAGAAGGAAGAACACTCTTTAACTTTTGTGAAATTAAGAAGTCACTAAGCTGCTGAAAGTGCACAAAGTCAGGATTAATGAATGAGTAGTTGAGACTGATAATTTCATAGTATTATTAGTAATGTGGTCAATTATCTGATGGAAAAGCCATTTCAACCTACAATTGCACGAAACTCAGATAAAAGAAACACAAACCATAAAATAGCTAAGAAGGAAACTTGCACTTACCATAAAAGCAATTGCTTAAGCCATGTTAGACCAAAGATTTTACCAATGCCTGTGTATAGAAACTGGAAATTATTATCTGAACACCAGCTGTTAACTTTATTTCATTGTGTATAATGTCATATATAGTAAAATGTATACAATTCTTATTTCAATCATTCTTAACTATTCCACCTATCTTTTTAAGGAACCCAGTCAGAGATGGATATGATTTTAGGAAGGCATCATTTTGATATTTGGCAAAACTAATACAATTATGTAAAGTTTAAAAATAAAATAAAATTCAAAAAAATTAATTATTGCTATTACAATTTTTTTTTCAGTTTCAATAAATAAATTTCATTGTGGGAAAGATAAAAAAAAAAGAAAATGCTTAGATCTCCCTCCCAGAGAACTTAGTCCAAGAATTGTGGTTGGCAGACAGCCTCCTGAGGCCCAACCTTTGGATCTGCCATAATTTTCACACCAAGGCTTCACTTTCTTTAGGCTGTACCCAACCAGTGACTGGCAACTACAGCTGAGCCATTTCTGCCCAGCACAGGCTCTTCCAAAGGGCAGGCTGTGTTCTGTGGCTCCCCAACGACCTGACTGATGCAGTGTCAGGCTACAGTCCATGGGGTCGCAATGAGTCAGGCACGACTAAGCAAATACCACTTTCATTTTCTAAAGGTTCTTTTAAATTTTACATATATTTTTGAAGAACTTTTCGGCACTACTTAAAAGCTTGTTCCAACAAGAGTCATCACTATCTGAATGTGTTTTAGATTATATACTTACAAGGAAGCCGTGAGCAAGGGGCCCCTTACCTGAACAATGGACCTATTGCTGTTTAGAGTGTTATGAGAGAATCTTCAGGGACTTGGCTTTCTCTCTGACCCCCGTGCAATTTGCCTCTCAGCCAAAAAGTTACTTAAGTGCCAGTTGGCCATCACTCTTGATTAGCGGCTTATTGACTATACTTTGCAAAACTATGTTTGATGTTCAGGTTCAGAGTTCTTACATGAAGATCAAATAACTGGATCCATCAATTCTAAAAAATAAGAGTATTATACAGAATTTTCCTACATTCGTTAAAATGGTAACCGATGACCTAAATCAAATCCTTTATGATTATACAGTGGAAGTGAGAAACAGATTTAAGGGCCTTGATCTGATAGATAGAGTGCCTGATGAGCTATGGAATGAGGTTCGTACATTGTACAGGAGACAGGGATCAAGACCATCCCCATGGAAAAGAAATGCAAAATAGCAAAATGGCTGTCTGGGGAGGCCTTACAAATAGCTGTGAAAAGAAGAGAAGCGAAATGCAAAGGAAACAAGGAAAGACATAAACATCTGAATACAGAGTTCCAAAGAATAGCAAGAAGAAATAAGAAAGCCTTCTTCAGTGATCAATGCAAAGAAGTAGAGGAAAACAACAGGATGGGAAAGACTAGAGATCTCTTCAAGAAAATCAGAGATACCAAAGGAATATTTCATGCAAAGTGGGCTCGATAAAGGACAGAAATGGTAAGGACCTAACAGAAGCAGAAGATATTAAGAAGAGATGACAAGAATATACAGAAGAACTGTACAAAAAAGATCTTCATGACCCAGATAATCACGATGGTGTGATCACTCACCTAGAGCCAGACATCCTGGAATGTGAAGTCAAGTGGGCCTTAGAAAGCATCACTATGAACAAAGCTAGTGGAGGTGATGGAATTCCAGTTGAACTATTCCAAATCCTGAAAGATGATTCTGTGAAAGTGCTACACTCAATATGCCAGCAAATCTGGAAAACTCAGCAGTGGCCACAGGCCTGGAAAAGGTCAGTTTTCATTCCAATCCCAAAGAAAGGCAATGCCAAAGAATGCTCAGACTATCGCACAATTGCACTCATCTCACACGCTAGTAAAGTAATGCTCAAAATTCTCCACGCCAGGCTTCAGCAATATGTGAACCGTGAACTGCCTGATGTTCAAGCTGGTTTTAGAAAAGGCAGAGGAACCAGAGATCAAATTGCCAACATCCGCTGGGTCATGGAAAAAGCAAGAGAGTTCCAGAAAAACATCTATTTTTGCTTTATTGACTATGCCAAAGCCTTTGACTGTGTAGATCACAATAAACTGTGGGAAATTCTTCAAGAGATGGGAATACCAGACCACCTGATCTGCCTCTTGAGAAATTTGTATGCAGGTCAGGAAGCAACAGTTAGAACTGGACATGGAACAACAGACTGGTTCAAATAGGAAAAGGAGTACATCAAGGCTGTATATTGTCACCCATTTTATTTAACTTCTTTGCAGAATACATCATGAGAAACGCTGGACTGGAAGAAACACAAGCTGGAATCAAGATTGCCGGGAGAAATATCAATAACCTCAGATATGCAGATGACACCACCCTTATGGCAGAAAGTGAAGAGGAACTCAAAAGCCTCTTGATGAAAGTGAAAGTGGAGAGTGAAAAAGTTGGCTTAAAGCTCAACATTCAGAAAACAAAGATCATGGCATCCGGTCCCATCACTTCATGGGAAATAGATGGGGAAACAGTGGAAACAGTGTCAGACTTTATTTTTCTGGGCTCCAAAATCACTACAGATGGTGACTGCAGCCATGAAATTAAAAGACACTTACTCCTTGGAAGGAAGGTTATGACCAACCTAGGTAGCATATTCAAAAGCAGACACATTACTTTGCCAACAAAGGTCCGTCTAGTCAAGGCTATGGTTTTTCCTGTGGTCATGTATGGATGTGAGAGTTGGACTGTGAAGAAGGCTGAGCGCTGAAGAATTGATGCTTTTGAACTGTGGTGTTGGAGAAGACTCTTGAGAGTCCCTTAGACTGCAAGCAGATCCAACCAGTCCATTCTGAAGGAGATCAGCCCTGGGATTTCTTTGGAAGGAATGATGCTAAAGCTGAAACTCCAATACTTTGGGCACCTCATGTGAAGAGTTGACTCATCGGAAAAGACTCTGATGCTTGGAGGGATTGGGAGCAAGAGGAGAAGGGGACGTCAGCGGATGAGATGGCTGGATGGCATCACTGACTTGATGGACGTGAGTCTGAGTGAACTCCAGGAGTTGGTGTTGGACAGGGAGGCCTGGCATGCTGCGATTCCTGGGGTTGCAAAGAGTCGGACACGACTGAGCGACTGATCTGATCTGATTCTTTGAGGATGTCAAAATCTGGTTTTAATATGATCATATTCAGATTCAATTAATGAAAAAGGATAAATCAAGAGGACTAGTTTACTTAAAATTTCCAGCTATGTATGTATGTATCTACAGCATGTTCATTTTCCCTCCAGATGGATACATAAGTCATCCACTTTCTCACTTACACAGATCTCTTTCAATGTGGCTTGGTTCTACATAGGCACTTTGGGTGCTTTAGTGCTATGGGTTCAGCATAATGCCCTGTGCAACTAGTGAGATTCATGAATATAATTTAAACAATCTGAAGAACTTCTTGATAAAACTCCATTCAAATTTAATTTTTAAGCAATTTAGAGCATATTATTTTCACTATGTATTACAATACCATCATAAATATGAGCATAGTGGATTTCTATATTTCCTGTGTTATTATTTTCTATGTGCAATGACCTGTTGAACTGATTATCTCACATAATTCACATTATAACCCTATGTGTTATGTTATCTCTAATTTACAACATGCAAGCTGGGTTTTAGAAAGGGTGAGTAACTTGCTCAAGGTTACATAACCCGCTCTCAGTTTAGCAAGGATTCTAATGAGGGTTAGTCTGACCCCAAGTCTGTACTTGTACATACACATGGTACATCCTTCCTAAATATCCTAAATGGTAGATGGGGGCCATGCTACACAGTAATGCAACATTGGGCAAGTCTCTTTACTTCTTCAGGAGAATTTATAAAACAGGCAGGGTGAGTTGGCCTTGAGCCCTAGACCCTCTCTGGGGTTCCTTCCTGCTTGAACATTCCTTTGCTCTATAGCTAATCTGGATAAGCTCCTACCAAAACACAGTCTGAAAAAAATTATATGCAGTGTAGGGAGCAAGCCTCTGCACATGCTGATCGGGTGTGCCAAGTCTTCTGAAATGTTCTTAAATGTCTATTCCTTGCTCTACCTTAAAACAGAGCATATATGGCAAGAAAAGAAAAACGTTGTTTATAGCTTTGATGAATAGGTGTCCTGTGCTCCTGTTAGGGAGTATATCTAACTTTAAAACCATGAATAAATCTCAAAACCAAGACATCATAATTTAAAATGAATGAATGAATAGCTGTAAACTATATATAAAAATGCAACTGAATTCACCTGAAAGTTTAAAAAGTCTTTATATCCTGCAAATTTTCAATTAGTGTTCCTTATTTATAAATTCTAATTTAAGCAATAGTATTTGGGTTATAGGTATCTGATTTCCTCTCCTGCATCCACCCTAAATTTTCTAGTCTGATAATAATGCTGCTGCTGCTGCTGCTGCTGCTAAGTCGCTTCAGTCGTGTCCAATTCTGTGTGACCCCATAGACGGCAGCCCACCAGGCTCCCCTGTCCCTGGGATTCTCCAGGCAAGAACACTGGAGTGGGTTGCCATTTCTTTCTCCAGATAATAATGCTAGCAGTCTATAATAATGATGGTATCTGAGATAACGGCATTTGTATCTGGAAATGGTCACTTCAAGACTGTTCAAAAATCAGCAAATCATCCAAATAGAAAGCCTTCTAAATGCACTATGCTATATTTTTTCTCTTTGAAGGAGTGACATTTCAAATTTATCCTGTGCCTGAAAATATACAATTTCCATGTAAAATATAGCCCATTTCATGTTTGCATTAGCAAATTGATGCCATGTGAGCAAAGTATTGTACAGGCCAGGTGGCACTATGACACAACCGTATAATTTCCTCCTCAGAGGTCTCTTCAGTTTTATTCACTTATTCCTATAGGAAGCCTTAAACAGATTTTCTGGCATTTTGGATATAATAGAATGTTGTTGAATGACTTGTTCATCCGCCACTTGTTATTATCACACACACACAAATAGACATTGAAAAGTTTAAGTTACTATTTAACTAGAGCCCCCAAAAATACCGAGCCCAGGATTTAGTTTATAAAATTACTCTTATCGTGTCTTCTCTCCCCATCTGTTATTCTTATCATCCACTTCAAGTTCAAGCCAAAATGTCTGCTAAATGGACCTTCCATTTCATGCTTATTATTTCTTTAAAATCAAATCTAGCATCATTTTGAAAGCATATGAATGATCAACAGGAATTCTGTAAAGCTCAGTCTTTCTTTCCTATTTTTTCCCACAGTGACAGCTGGAATAGAGATGCTTTCAAGAATGGGGAAAAATTGCTCCTTCTTTTTATGGATGCACTAAGCTAGCCTTGAAAATATCATTTCCTTTTCTTTTCCCCATGAGGGGAAATAACCCAGATTTTAATTTGGCAAACGTGCCTGTGAAACAAAACTGAGTGATCTCAGTTTATGTGGATGGTCTCCTTTTGATACACCATAACCAAAATGAAGCCGAGAAACCTAGGTTTTTTCCTGGTTGAAACAAAGAATTAACAAAAGGAAACAGGATAAACAAGCTCTTATCTTGCCAGAAGTACACATATGCACTCGGAGATGCTACATGGCTGATGTGGCTCATGTTCAACAGTAACTAACAGCAAAATGGGGGCTTCCCTGCTGTCTCAGAAGTAAAGAATCCATCTGCCAATGCCAAAGTCAGGAGTTCTATCCCTGGTCTGGGAAGATCCCCTGGGAGGAAATGGCAGCCCACTCCAGTACTCTTGCCTGGAAAATTCAATGGACAGAAGAGTCTGGCGGGCTATAGTCACAAAAGAGTTGGACACGACTTAGCATACACAATACAACAACAATAGCAAAACGGCAAGCGGCTAAAAGGAAATGGGCTTAACACTTCTCAACCCCTAAGTGAAGTGCTGTAATGAAAGGGAAGCACAGAGAACAGGTTGTAACTTAACCTCCTGATGTTAAGTCATAGAAAAGAACTGTCAGGATTTGGGTCTTGTGAGCAATGAGTTCAGGCACGCCCATATTTTTCTGGGTGAATAATGTTTAAGTTTGTAGCTGTTAATTATGCTACTGTCTGAGCCCATTCAGAATGACTTACCAATTGTATACCAGGGTTTACAATTTCAGACGATTATTGAGTATCTCTCATCTCCCCTCGAACACCAACACCTCTTCTCCATCCTCACTTTTAGCTGGTGACCTTGTTTCTTAGTTCACTGAGAAGACTGAAGTAATTGGAGGAGAGCTTCCAGAAACCAGCCCCCTACCACCACTGCCACTACATCTATACACCTTCCAGCATCTGTCCATGTACACCTGTCATGACTCATCAAATTCCCACTCCTACTAAAGCCAGACCCCCTCCTTGCGCATAAGATTCCATATGGCTTCACTCAGAACATTTCTGTCTCCCTTCTCCCTTACTCTCAATTTTTGCTCTCTTTTGACTCATTCCTGACAGATAGTCATAATTACCATATTAAAAAGAAAAACTATTCTTGATTCCAATTCCACTCCCAGCTATCATCTATTTTTTTCTCTGTCTTTGATAGCAAAACTTTTTGAAAGAATTCCTTATATTCACTATTTCCAATCCCTTTCTCCAATTGCTCTTAATTTCATCCCATTCAGATATTTCCTCCACAGCTCCATTAATAATGGCTTTGCCTAGGTGATCAGTAAACTCCTCATGGCTAAAGACAAAGGTCAGTTCCTGGTCTTCTTCTTACTTGACCTGTCAGCAGAGTCTTGAAGGAACTGATCTCTCTCAACTCTTTGATATTGCTTTCTCACTAGCCAAGGAGAGATGTCCAGATGGACCTGTAAACTCATTTCTTCTTTGGTTTTGGTAGCTTAGTGAGGCTGAATTGACTCAATTTAAAAACTGGTGGATATTAGCTGATGAGCTTCAGAATGGACTTTCTAAGACACTCACTTTCTGGAGAAGGAAGCTTCCAGTGTTACATGGTAATCTCTACCCTATACAGATTAACTGTGTATTCTTAGCTGTTCCTATAACATTCTTCAGTTCAGTTCAGTCACTCAGTCATGTCCGACTCTTTCTGACCCCATAAACTGCAGCACGCTAGGCCTCCCTGTCCATCACCAACACCCAGAGTTCACCCAAACTCATGTCCATTGAGTCGGTGATGCCATCCAGCCATCTCATCCTCTGTCGTCCCCTTCTCCTCCTGCCCCCAATCCCTCCCAGCATCAGTCTTTTTCAATGAGTCAGCTCCTTGCATGAGGTGGCCAAAGTATTGCAGTTTCAGCTTTAGCATCATTCCTTCCAAAGAAATCCCAGGACTGATCTCCCTTAGAATGGACTGGTTGGATCTCCTTGCAGTTCAAGGGACTCTCAAGAGTCTTCTCCAACACCACAATTCAAAAGCATCAATTCTTCAGTGCTCAGCTTTCTTCACAGTCCAACTCTCACATCCATACATGACCACAGGAAAAACCATAGCCTTGACTACAAGGACCTTTGTTGGCAAAGTAATGTGTCTGCTTTTGAATATGCTATCTAGGTTGGTCATAACTTTCCTTCTAAGGAGTAAGCATCTTTCAATTTCATGGCTGCAATCACCATCTACAGTGATTTTAGAGCCCCTCAAAATAAAGTCTGAAACTATTTCCACTGTTTCTCCATCTATTTCCCATGAAGTGATTGGACCAGATGCCATGATCTTCGTTTTCTGAATGTTGAGCTTTAAGCCAACTTTTTCACTCTCCTCTTTCACCTTCATCAAGAGGCTTTTTAGTTCCTCTTCACTTTCTGCCATAAGGGTAGTGTCATCTGCATATCTGAGGTTATTGATATTTCTCCCGGCAATCTTGATTCCAGCTTGTGCTTCTTCCAGCCCAGAGTTTCTCATGATGTACTCTGCATAGAAGTTAAATAAGCAGGGTGACAATATACAGCCTTGACGTACTCCTTTTCCTATTTGGAACCAGTCTGTTGTTCCATGTCCAGTTCTAACTGGTGCTTCCTGACCTGCATATAGGTTTCTCAAGAGGCAGATCAGGTGGTCTGGTATTCCCATCTCTTTCAGAATTTTCCACAGTTTATTGTGATCCACACAGTCAAAGGCTTTGGCATAATCAATAAAGCAGAAATAGATGTTTTTCTGGAACTCTCTTGCTTTTTCCATGATCCAGTGGATGTTGGCAATTTGATCTCTGGTTCCTCTGCCTTTTGTAAAATCAGCTTGAACATCTGGAAGGTCAAGGTTCACGTATTGCTGAAGCCAGGCTTGGAGAATTTTGAGCATTACTCTACTAGCGTGTGAGATGAGTGCAATTGTGCGGTAGTTTGAGCATTCTTTGGCATTGCCTTTCTTTGGGATTGGAATGAAAACTGACCTTTTCCAGGCCTGTGGACACTGCTGAGTTTTCCAAATTTGCTGGCATATTGAGTGTAGCACTTTCACCGCATCATCTTTCAGGATTTGAAATAGCTCAACTGGAATTCTATCACCTCCACTAGCTTTGTTCGTAGTAATGCTTTCTAAGGCCCACTTGACTTCACATTCCAGGATGTCTGGTTCTAGGTGAGTGATCACACCATCGTGATTATCTGGGTCGTGAAGATCTTTTTTGTACAGTTCTTCTGTGTTTTCTTGCCACCTCTTCTTAATATCTTCTGCTTCTGTTAGGTCCTTACCATTTCTGTCCTTTATCGAGCCCACTTTGCATGAAATGTTCCCTGGGTATCTCTAATTTTCTTGAAGAGATCTCTAGTCTTTTCCATTCTGTTCTCTTCCTCTGTTTCTTTGCATTGATCCCTGAGGAAGGCTTTCTTATCTCTCCTTGTTATTCTTTGGAACTCTGCATTCAGATGCTTATGTCTTTCCTTGTCTCCTTTGCTTTTCACTTCTCTTCTTTTCACAGCTATTTGTAAAGCCTCCCCAGACAGCCATTTTGCTATTTTGCATTTCATTTCCATGGGGATGGTCTTGATCCCTGTCTCCTGTACAATTTCACGAACCTTCGTCCATAGTTCATCAGGCACTCTATCTATCAGATCTAGTCCCATAAATCTATTTCACTTCCACTGTGTAATCATAAGGAATTTGATTTAGATCATATCTGAATGGTCTAGTGGTTTTCCCTATTTTCTTCCATTTAAGTCTGAATTTGGCAATAAGGAGTTCATGATCTGAGCCACAGTCAGCTCCCAGTCTTATTTTTGCTGACTGTATAAAGCTTCTCCATCTTTGGCTGCAAAGAATATAATCAATCTGATTTCGGTGTTGACCATCTGGTGATGTCCATGTGTAGAGTCTTCTCTTGTGTTGTTGGAACGTTCAAGGTCAGGAGGGGCAGTTGTGAGGAGATACCCCTCATCTAAGGTAAGGAGCAGTGGCTGCGCTTTGCTGGAGCATCCGTGAAGAGATACCCCATGTCCAAGGTAAGAGACACCCAAGTAAGATGGTAGGTGTTGTGAGAGGCATCAGAGGGCAGACACACAAACCATAATCACAGCCTTGTTTAACTTAATGAAACTAAGCCATGCCGTGTGGGGCCACCCAAGACGGGCGGGTCATGGTGGAGAGGTCTGACAGAATGTGGTCCACTGGAGAAGGGAACGGTAAACCACTTCAGTATTCTTGCCTTGAGAACCCCATGAACAGTATGAAAAGGCAAAATGATAGGATACTGAAAGAGGAACTCCCCAGGTCGGTAGGTGCCCAATATACTACTGGAGATCAGTGGAGAAATAACTCCAGAAAGAATGAAGGGATGGAGCCAAAACAAAAACAATACCCAGTTGTGGGTGTGACTGGTGATAGAAGCAAGGTCTGATGCTGTAAAGAGCAATATTGCATAGGAACCTGGAATGTTGGATCCGTGAATCAAGGCAAATTGGAAGTAGTCACACAGGAGATGGCAAGAGTGAACGTCAACATTCTAGGAATCAGCGAACTAAAATGGACTGGAATGGGTGAATTTAACTCAGATGACCATTATATCGACTACTGTGGGCAGGAATCCCTTAGAAGAAATGGAGTAGCCATCATGGTCAATAAAAGAGTCCAAAATGCAGTACTTGGATGCAATCTCAAAAATGACAGAATGATCTCTGTTCATTTCCAAGGCAAACCATTCAATATCACAGTAATCTAAGCCTATGCCCCTACCAGTAATGCTGAAGAAGCTGAAGTTGAACAGTTCTATGAAGACCTCCAAGACCTTTTAGAACTAACACCCAAAAAAAGATGTCCTTTTCATTATAGGGGACTGGAATGCAAAAGTAGGAAGTCAAGAAACACCTGGGGTAACAGGCAAATTTGGCCTTGGAATAGGGAATGAAGCAGTTAATAGGGTTTTGCCAAGAGAACGCACTGGTCATATTATAGGTGTGATGCCCTTCCCCTGGAGTCCTATCTGTGGAGATGAGAACTCAGGGTATCAGGCATGCTCAGCTGCTTCTTGGTTTGTGAGATTTTGCCCAATAAAACCTATTCTGTGTGTAACATGATGCTCACAAGTTGAGTGTATCTGTGACTCCTTTGCTATCAACTGGCTTCCAGATCTCTTCAGTCAAATGTTTTTTCTCTTACTGTCATGACCATTGCCTTAATGCTATCATCCAGTCTCATGACTGATTTCTAAGCCAGACATCTGAATTGACAATGAGAAGGCAAGAGTGAGAATCCTGGGGTGCTGGTAATGTTGTAAACCTAGATATGAAGGAGGAGGAAATGTCACTCAGTCCTATCTGACGTTTTGTGACCCCATGGACTGTAGCCCACTAGATTCCTCTGTCCATGGAATTCTCCAGGCAAGAATAATGGAGTAGATTACCATGCCCTGCTCCAGGGGGTTTTCCAGACTGGGGAATTGAAGCTGGGTCTCCTACATTGCAGGCAGGAGGCACCAGGGAACCCGAACCTAGATATGGGTAATGGTTAAATGGGTATGTAAGAATTCACTGAATTGTATATTATTATTTGTCATGTTTCTATACATATATTATTCTTCAGTAAAAACTTATCCAGAATGGCCATGCTGGAGGTTATGTCTTATCTTCAAGTTGGAAATAATAGTATTTCACTTCATAGGAATGCTATAATATGTGTGTAAAGATCTGTCGGTTTGTTGACAGTGAATAAATTTTATTTTACTCCTTCATATTTTCTCCCTTTAACTATACTCCTTCGCCTATATTTAAAGTTCCTTATGCATTTAAAGAACTAGTGAATCTTACAGAGACTACTTTTATTACAGGCTAGGACATTTAACAATGAACACATTAGTAATAGATTGTAGGTATCTTGAAGTCAAAGCGAAAGTCACTCAGCTGTGTCCAACTCTTTTTGACCCCATGGACTATACAGTCCATGGAATTCCCCAGGCCAGAAAACTGGAGTGGGTAGCCATTCCCTTCTCCAGAGTATCTTCCCAACCCAGGGATGGAACCCAGGTCTCCTACATTGCAGGCAGATTCTTTACCAGCTGAGCCACCAAGGAACATTAATTCTAAAAAGGAAGTTTTCAACATGTGGGTTATAAAGTATTATCTGATTAGAAGAAAGGTATGTGTGTGTCTTTAAAAAATGAGACAATTAATCTGTACTCATCTGGAATACTGAGTAAAAACGTGAAGTACTAAGTGGGTGCATACAGTATATTACTGTTCCATACTGTGAGTGTGTGAGCACACACATACAGTAGATCCTTATACGTTTGCATATGCACAAAATGATAACCAAAACACTGCTTGCCTCTGTGAACAAAAGGTTACAGGCTAAGGACAGAAAGGAGTGAAACATAAGGGCCAGGGCTCCTACACCATGTCCTTGATGCCTTGTCAATTGCCCTCATCCACACTTCTATCATTTCTATTCCATATCATGTCCTAATCATTCTCCTCCCCAACCCTATCTTCCAGTCTTTCATTTTTGTTCTTCCATGAATGTCCTGTTAAGAATAGTTAATAGCTGCTGCTGCTGCTAAGTTGCTTCAGTCGTGTCCAACTTTGTGCGACCCCATAGACAGCAGCCCAACAGACGCCTCCGTCCCTGGGATTCTCCAGGCAAGAGTAATGGAAGTGGGTTGCCATTTCCTTCTCCAATGCATGAAAATGAAAAGTGAAAGTGAAGTCACTCAGTCGTGTCCGACTCTTAGCGACCCCATGGACTGCAGCCCACCAGGCTCCTCCGTCCATGGGGTTTTCCAGACAAGAGTACTGGAGTGGGTTGCCATTGCCTTCTCCAAGGCACTAAAAGTGAATTATTAACATTGGTCATCACCAGGTTTGTAGAAGAGTCGATCCATATGGAATGAGGGATGCTAGTGTAGCAGGAATAATCTTCCTGTTGTTCCTGCCTAGTCTCCTTAATATGTGTATGTTGTGCTAAGTCTGTTTAGTCATGTCCAACACTTTGCATCTGTAGAGTTGGTCTATAGCTCACCAGGCTCCTCTGTCTGTGATTCTTCAGGCAAGAATACTGGAGTGGATTGCCATGCCCTCCTCTAGGGGATCTTCCCAACTCAGAGATTGAACCCTTCTCTCCTGTGGCTCCTGCATTGCAGGCAGATTCTTTACTGCTGGGCCACCAAGGAAACCTTCTCCTTAAGCCTTCGATGTTTTCAGGCACTATTTGCTAATCAGTGACATACATCACATTAGTAGTGCAATCAGTTTAAGATGGCCATGACAAGATTAAAACAAAGAAACCAAATAGAATAATGTTTATTTGCAATAGACATTGCAAACTGGAAACAACCCCAATCCATACTTGCATGTTAATGAATAAACAAATTGTGGTATATCCATACAATGGAATATTACTCAACAACGAAAAAAATGAACTACTGACAGATAAAATAATGTAGATAACTCTCAGAAGATATCTAAGATATCTAAGATAACTTACATAATTAGTGAAAGAAGCCAGGCCAAAAAGTGCATACTTTATGATTCCATAGAAAATTAAAACTAAAAAAAAAAAAAAAAAGAAAATTAAAACTAATCTATGGTAATAGAAAGCACATTAGTGATTTTCTGTGGATGGGGAAGGAGTACAGGTGAGAGGAAGGGACACCATAAGGACATGAGAAAACTTCTAATAATATTGGATATTTTCATTATCTTGATTGTGTTGATGACTCTACAAGTCTACATCTATTTCAAAACTTTTTATATAGTACACACTAAATATTTGTAGTTTAGTATTTATCAGTTATAACTCAATAAGTCTGTTAAAGAAATTAAAACATCAGAGTGTATCACTCAGGAAATTTAAACTTTGTTTCATGAAAATTGTGTGTGTGTGTGTATCCAGAGCTTGTATTTTCATATTGATTATCTCTCCCTTTAAAAAGCTATGTTCTAATTAGTTAATTTCTGTCCTTAGGTATGTTTTTTTGCACTCCCTTTGTGCTTCTCCTTTTCCTAAAATCTTGAATGAAGTGCATGACTCATTTATTTTAAAAAAGAGTTTTTAAAATTATCTTTTATTGAAGCTTACTTTCTAATTTTATTGTATTGTGCTCAGAGAATGGGCCTTTATCAAATTCTTACAGTGATATAATCTGAGTAGCCTCAGAAGTTCAAGTGGGCCTTAGGAAGCATTAGTATGAACAAAGCTAGTGGAGATGATGGAATTTCAGCTGACCTATTTAAAATCATAAAAGATTATGTTGTTAAAGTGCTGCAGTCAGTCTGCCAACAAATTTGGAAAACTCAGCAATGGGCACAGGACTGGAAAAAGTCAGTTTTTATTCCAGTCTGAAAGAAGGGCAATGCCAAAGAATGTTTGAACTACCATTTCAAATGCTAGCAAGATAATGCTCAAAATCCTTCAAGCTAGGCTTCAACAGTATGTGAACCAAGAATTTCTAAATTACAAGCTGGATTTAGAAAAGGCAGAGGAACCAGAGATCAAATTGCCAACATTTGTTGGATCATAGAAAAAGCAAGTGAATTTCAGAAAAACATCTACTTCTGCTTCACTTACCTGTCTTACCTGTCTCCTAAGAAACATGTATGGAGGTCAAGAAGCAACAGAACCAGATATGGAACAACAGACTGGTTCAAAATTGGGAAAGGAGTACATCAAGGCTGCATATTGTCACCACATTTCCTTCTCCAAGGGAATCTTCCTGACCCAAGAATCGAACCTGGGTCTCCTGAACTACAGGCAGATTCTTTACCGACTGAGCTATGAGGAAAGCCCACTATTGTCACCCAGCTTATTTAATATACATGCAGAGTACATCATGTGAAATGCCGGGCTGGAAGACTCACAAGCTGGAATCAAGATTGCCAGGAGAAATAGCAAAAACCTCAGATATGCAGATGATACCACCCTATTGGCAGAAAGTGAAGAGGAACTAAAGAGCCTCTCGAGGGTGAAAGAGAAGAGTGAAAAAACTGGCTTAAAACTCAACATTCAAAAAACTAAGATCATGGCATCTGGTCCCATCAATTCATGGCAAACAGAAGGGGTCAAAGTGGAAATTAGGACAGATTTTATTTTCTTGGGCTCCAAAATCACTGTGGATAGTGAATGCAGCCATGAAATTAAAAGATGTTTGCTTCTTGGAAGAAAAGCTATGACAAACCTAGATAGCATATTCAAAAGCAGAGATATTACTTTTCTAATAAAGGTCCACATTACTTTGCCAATAAAGGTCCATAGTCAGAGCTATGGTTTTTCCAGTAGCTGGGCTTCCCTGGTGACTTAGACCATAAAGAATCTGCTTGTAATGTGGGAGGCCTGAGTTTGATCGCTGGTTTGGGAAGATCCCCTGGAGGAGGGCATGGCATCCCACTCCAGTATTCTTGCTGGAGAATCCCTATGGACAGAGGAGCCTGGCAGGCTAAAGTCCATGGGGTCACAAAGAGTCAGACACAGCAGCGACTAAGCACAACTCAACAACACAAATGTATAGATTTGAAAGTTGGACCACAAAAAAGACTGAGGACCAAAGAATTGATGTATTCAAATTATGGTCCTGGAGAAGACTCCTGAGAGTCCCTTGGACAGCAAGGAGATTAAATCAGCCCATCCTTAAGAAAATCAACCTTAAATATTCATTGGTAGGTCTGATGCTAAAGTTGAAGCTCCAATACTTTGGCCACCTGATGAGAAGTGCTGACTCACTGGAAAAGACCTTGATGCTGGGAAAGACTGAGGGCAGGAAGAAATGGACATCACTGACTCAATGGACATGAGTTTGAGCAAACTCTGGGACATAGTAAAGGACCAGGAAAACTGGCGTGCTGCATGAGGTTACAAGAGTCAAACATGACTTAGCAACTGAGCAACAACAATCTGGGTGGGAGAGAGTATATTAAAGTGGTTAGGAGCATACCTGAAGTCATGCATGTTGGTTAAAATTCTTTTTCTCCCACTACAATTGTGAGGTGGGGGGCACAAATTAGATAAGTTCTTTAAGTTATAGTGTTTGCATCTTTAAATATGTTCAATATTATCCTTCTCATTGCATTGTTGTAAGGATTAAATGAAATGATAAGTGCCTGAAATGGAAAAAACTCAAATTAGCTAACTAGTATTAACATTGTCAATTCTGTTTTTGACTAGGAAATAATGTTTACTCTAATTTGTATTCCCAAAATACAGTATTTAATCTAATTTATAGGGCATCTTTATATTGTTTAAATCAGGTATGCCATTTTTTGTATTTCAAAGTGGACTGCTAAAGTCTCCCATTAAAGTTGTATTTTTTCAAGGACTTGTTTTCTGCAGTCACTTTTTTTTTTTTTTTTTTTGTATATTTCAATGACTTGATATTTGCTCCACAAAGTTTCTTAATTATAATCTCTTCTTTGGGGAACCATGAATCAATATAAAGTGTTGACCTTTTCCTCCTTAATCTAGTCCTTATAGGTTTGAATTCTATGTTGTTTCTTTCAATAAAAACAGTTACTGTTTTTTACTCACTTTTGTTTTTACACATACCTACAAATCCTTTTTTTTTTTTAATTTAAATCTTTATGTTACACTTTTAGGTCCATCTTTTCAAAGACCATGAAGAATTTGACAAATCCATTAGTTTTTGTTTTTCAATACTATCAGTCCAGTTTTGCTTAGGATTATGTACCTCTTCTGCATTAATGCTTCTTAGAGGTGATTTTTTTACTCTAGTATTTGATTATGTTTTGTTTTTTTCTTTTTATTCAGTTGATTTCTAAGACACACTATTTGGAATTATTTTAATTAGAAAAATTATGTTTTTCTTATGAATACTAAGAATGCAATGGTTTCCATCTACACATCTGTAAAATAATTTTGCCCATTCTCTCCAAATTTCCCAGTTTTATTGACATCATATATTATTCAAATTGAGAACTTATTTGATAAGCTTCTTATGTTTTACAAGCTTACTTTTAATATTTGCACTGGAATTTTTAAACATTTAAAAATAGGTTATTGATATTTTAGAAGTCTCTGGTATGTGAGGTTTTAAAAAATTTATTATTTATTTATTATTTTTGGCTGTCCTGGGTCTTTGTTGCTGTGTGGGCTTTTCTCTAGTTTTGGGGAGTAGGGGTTATTCTAGTTGCAATTCATGGGCTTCTCATTGAGATGACTTCTCTAGTTGTGGAGCACAGATTATAGAGCACGTGGGCTTCAGTAGCTGTGTCACGTGGG
The DNA here is from genome assembly GCF_003369695.1 of Bos indicus x Bos taurus. Taxonomy (NCBI): domain Eukaryota; kingdom Metazoa; phylum Chordata; class Mammalia; order Artiodactyla; family Bovidae; genus Bos; species Bos indicus x Bos taurus. The sequence continues at coordinate 32,021,502 of NC_040095.1, forward strand.
TGCTACAGCCCAGTCTCAGCAATTGTGGTGCATGGGTTTAGTTGTGCCACAGCATATGGGATCTTCCTAGACCAGGGATCAAACCCATGTCTCCTACATTGGCAGGTGGATTCTTTACCATCGAGCCATCAGGGAAGTCCTGGTTTCTGAGTGTTAATGATTATCCACAGTTCATTTATTTTCCTCATTCTTGAGTTTTGTTTTATCCAGTTATGTTTTAAGGCATGGTATCTAGATAGTACATTATTTAAAGCTCTTTCATTTCAGTTCTTTGATGAGCATTTTCGATCAGTAGACTCATCTTTTTTTAATTCAAGAAATATTTTATTTTCCTATTTTTTTTGATCACAGACTTTGCACAGTATGCTGTGTACTTCTCTTCTTATAGTCCCATTAAAATCACTTTGTTCTATTTTCAGTCCCTGTGTGGATAGGCTCCATTTACCTCTCAGACCCATTTGTCCCTCAGCCCTTCTCTGTCCTGCTGTGTGTCTCAGAAAGCCAACCTCTATGGCCTGCATTGTCCTGTTTCTCTTGGCCCCTGGTCTGTTGTCAAAAGGAGCCAGCAAAAGATCAGAAGGAGTGAGGATTGTGGGTGGGGTATTTATTCACTTTCTGCCAGGCCTCAGCTGGAATAGAGGCTGCAGTCCTCTACCAAACGTCATAGCCCCTGTTGGGCAGCACCTCTCCCATGGTTAATGGTGGAGAAAGAGAAAAATATAAAATAAAAATGTATAAAGTAAGTAATTACTATTTGGAATATTTTCCATGAGTCAATAAATGGGGTATTATGGCATAGAATACCCCGTGGAGTCCGCTTAGCATTTGGGCAAGGAAACCTTCCCTCTGGAAATAACCCTTAAGCAGGACCAGTCATATGAGGAGCCAAAGTGAGAATGGTACACACAGAAGGAACTGTAAAGCAAGAAGCTTTGGAAATTCTGAAAATCTAGTGTGACTATCATGGAATTAAATGAAGACAAGGAATTAAATGAAGACAAGGTATTAAAGTGCAATGGAAAGCTATTTGAAAGTTTGTTAGTAGGAAGAAATGAATGCTTTTAAAGGTTTATTTTCAAGGCCGTATGGCGGGTGTGTGTGTTAGTCGCTCAGTCGTATCTGACTCTTTGTGACTCCAAGGACTGTAGCCTGCCAGGCTCCTCTGTCCCTGAGATTTTCCAGGCAAGAATACTGGAGTGTATTGCCATTTCCTCCAGGGGTTCTTTCTGACTCAGGGATTGAACCCAGGTCTCCTGCACTGCAGGTGCTTTCTTTTTGTTTGAGCCACCAGGGAAGTATGGAGGGTGAATTGTTGCAAGAATGAAAATGACCAGTACAGGAGGTTGGCTGTTGTAAAACATGTGAGAGATGCTGAGGACTAAGATGGTAGCAGTTGATTATTCCGTTCTCATTTCAGCCTTTTAGCAGCCTTAAGATTTTCACTCTTGTGTCTTTCCAGTGTAGAACTCAAACATCTGAAAATACTTTAAAAACACTCAAAGACTGCCTCTTGTTCCAGTACCTCTTTCTTGGTTGTTTCATCTTAGGAAATCTTTGCTTGCTTCACCTTTAGTGCCAGATTTGACTCAAGTTTTATAGTAGAGCACTGGGGCCTTTTTGGTTCATGTGCTGTTTGTTCATATACTTCCAAAAGCTGTCAACAATTGAAGGGTCTGTCTGTATTTCTTTTTTTCCTTTGCCTCAGGCATCTTGAGTTTTATAAACAGCACTGCTTTACTTTACTTCCCATGTATATTCCACTTTGAAAATATGCAATGATTCAGACTCTTCTATTTAACTCCGCTGGTCTTTCATAAAGGCCATGCCTTCTAATCAAAGTTACTCCTTATCTTCATATGGTGGCAGACAATGAAGAAAGCAGATGGTGAATCTCCAAAGTCCTTGGAGAGCAAGGTCTTCTCTTACATTTCTTTCATACACTTCAAAGGGTGAGGCTAAGCCCAGAGCTGTACATGGGCCTGATGCCAGATCAGTGAGTGGGTGGACATCTCAGAGTTATGCCTACAAGGTCTCTACGCAGCAAATTATAGAAGTGACTCTTTTTATCTAAGGCTAGACTTGATGTTCAACAGCTTCTCCTAAATTATATAAACCTACTTCAAGTTTAATGGAGAAGTAAATCTCATCCCTCTTCTGTTTCACCCCAAGGCAAGACACTATTCCTTGGTTTGCTCAGCTCATGGTGAGCCTGCTACTTTCTCTAGGGGGTTTGTTCCTCATTTTATTCAGGCAGGGTTTCAATCCTAGAAAACTTGGCAAAAATTCCAAATGCTTTGCATTTGTTTTCCTATAAGGACTGGGAGAAACAAATAAAATTAGAGACAGCCACATCTATCCTAGAGTGTAATATGGAAAGTATGCATATTAAACTTCATCACGGTTCCAGCTTATATATTATGACTACAAAAAAATTAGTTTTAGTTTGTGTATCCAATACATAAGTGAAGCAAATGTGGGCCAGGGGTTGGGGGTGGGGGGAATGTAAGCTGCATAAAAATCAGACAGTAGTTCTTAGAACACCTGCCTTCTATTTTCTCTTGGTTTGATCTGAGAAGGTATTGATATTAAAGGAATGACCTCAGCAGAGTTTATCTGCTATAGGAGGACAGCTATGGCCTCCTGGACTTTGTCTGCATAGAAGTCCTAAGTTTTGAGCTGAGTCACAATGCCTCAGTGTTCGAAAGAGTTGAAATGACTAGATGTCCATGCTACAGTGCAGTCATTTTGGTTTTCTGTTATTAAGCTGAATAATTTAAAGAAATTATTAACCAGTGAAACACAAGCATGACTTAATAAAGTCTGTGGAGTCCTAAGGGTTTGGATGGAAAGTATAGGAATGCATAAGGAAAATCCTGCCCTTGGTGGTCTTATTCCCTAAAGGGTAAGATCTGTGACTTGCTTCTAACCAACCGAATACAACAGATACATCACAAAGCCACAAGAAAGAGATGGGAAGAAAGGAACTAGTGGAAGTAACTCTAGGAAACAGTGTTTTGACTGGGCACTGTAAGTCTACAAATAATAGAACTGTATAGAAACATTTCACTATATTGGAAAATGTATTTCTTACAAGGATATGGTAGCAATTCTGAAACTACTTTGTTTTCATACTACTGCCACGTTTCTCACTTCTGGAGAAAGAAGTTACAAATGAGGAGAGGAGGAAAGTAGCATAAACCCCATAGCAGTGGATTGGTGCCACAGGCATCAAAATGATCTCATGTTTGTTTTTAGCTTTGTCCACTGAGAGTGGTTCCCTTGAGGAGGAAATGTCAACCCACTCCAGTATTCCTGCCTGGGAAATCTCATGGAGAGAGGAGCCGGGCAGGCCACAGTCCATCCGGTCACAAAGAGTCGGACACGACTGAGCAACTGAGCACATACTGAGTGGCTAGACTAGTGATGTCCTAGTAGCAATGAGCACATCTAACACCCAGAGCTTGTTTTCTAAATGTCAGTCTCCAATAAAAGGAACCAGGACTCTTGGAAAACTGGTTTACTCCAGGACTGAATCAGGGAAAACACAAGATTAGCTTAAACATCTTGTGGAATCTGAAATAAAGGAAGTGCACACACACAAAAAAGAATTGGGGCATATCAAAAGGGCACAGTTTTAAAATTCCAAAAAAGCTCCCAATGGCCAAATTTAGAACTTGAGTGACAAAATTTATAACCCAAAGGATAAAATAAATATTCATGAATTCATACTAATAGTTACATTATCATTATATAGTAATAAATTCATATATATGTATAAATATATAAATGATCTGGAAGTGACAACTCTTTCTTACAGAAGAAGTACAATTAAGACATGTAAAAGGAATGAAGGAAATTTAAAAATCATCATTAGACTATCATAGTTCAAATTGCTGTAGGCAAGGTCCATTATGTTTTCTTAAATCTATTGGTTAGAGTTTAATCAAAGCAGGACTTTTGTCTAGATTTCTAATTTATGAATCCCTTAGTCACCAAATGCATTAAATGCTACTTTTGATCAAGTATAACATTAATTACGGAGAAGGCAATGGCACCCCACTCCAGTACTCTTGCCTGGAAAATCCCATGGATGGAGGAGCCTGGTGGGCTACAGTCCATGGGGTTGCTAAGAGTCGGACATGACTGAGCGACTTCACTTTCACTTTTCACTTTCCTGCATTGGAGAAGGAAATGGCAACCCACTCCAGTGTTCTTGCCTTGAGAATCCTAGGGATGGGGGAGCCTGGTGGGCTGCCGTCTCTAGGGTCGCACAGAGTCGGACACGACTGAAGTGACTTAGTAGCAACACTAATTACAATAGAAGACATATCAATAAACATAATAGTTCATTAAATTTCTACTTTAATATTCTTATACAATTTCACTGTATTTAAAAAACCATTTCTTTTATTATAATTCCCTCCTTAAGCACAAGAATGTTATAGGCATTTTACTGACCCCTGATTTAAGTGTAATGTAAGATCCCGCAGTATAGACAAAGCAGAATTAATGGGGGAAAAAATGGTAAAATCTGAATTAGCTGTTTATTAGTTAATCATACCAAGATTAATTTCTTAGTTTTCATAAATATTCTATGTTTACGTAAAAGGTAAACATTAGAGAAAACTAGGGAAGTGGTATATAGAAATTCTGTGTAATTTTGCGATTCTTTTGTAAATCTAAAATAATTTTTTTTTAATCTCCAAAAAGTCAATTAGACAGATACATATGTACATACTTAGATACATACATACATCATTGGAACTGAAGATACCTAAGAGACAGCAGAGGCATGTTACTGCAGGAAGAATCAATGAAAACTTGGCCAGAGCATATTTGCAGGCCTGGTGAGCTTTGAAAACTGCTACAAATTGAGCTCTCATTTAAGTTTTTTTTTTTTTTTTGAATCAAAATTCAGTAAATTTTCCCTGTAAGCATTTTTATTTTTATCCTTGTGACAACAGACATGTCGGGGGCCATTTAGGAGATTCTTAAGATAACTTACATGAAAATAGTTCATATAGAGAAAACTCTTACAGCTTTAAAGAACTACTAAAAGGTATATTTATGAACTGGTCAAAACAGAGTTTCTTCTAATCATCCTCAAATTATCCTTTCATTGATTCAGGATAAACTGTCAACTTATTTAAAGAGTCCGAGGTCTTTTGTGTGGTTAGGAACATAAAAAGATCTCCCCAAAAGACAAAGGCAGACAGCTCTACATATATATATTCACAGATTTCATTCTACATTTCCTCTGAAAGTTAAATTGTTAGTCGCTCATTCATGTCTGACTCTTTGTGACACCATGGACTGTAGGTTGCCAGGCTCCTCTGTCCATGGAATTCTCCAGGCAAGAATACTGGAGTGGGTAGCTATTCCTTTCTCCAGGGGATCTTCCCTGCCCAGGGATCAAACCCAGGTCTCCCAAATTTCCTCTAAATCCAATTAAAATGCATAATTGTTTTCCCTGGATATATAGAAATATGTGATGGGAATGTGAGTAGAGGTTGTGGCATTTGGACTTAGGCTGGAATTCTTACCTTCCTTTGGTAGAAATCATATGCTAAATATTTCTGGCTCCCTCCCTTTTTTTTTGTATTGTTAAACCATACTTGTAGGATCTTAGGAGATCATTTACCTTGGAAGTACCTGAATTCATCAGCTATCAGGCAATTAACCTTTATTAAGTAATTGATGCTGCTACTACTGCTAAGTTGATTCAGTCGTGTCCAACTCTGTGCGAGCCCAGAGATGGCAGCCCACCAGGCTCCCCTGTCCCTGGGACTTTCCAGGCAAGAACAGTAGAGTGGGTTGCCATTTCCTTCTCCAATGCAGGAAAGTGAAAAGTGAAAGTGAAGTTGCTCAGTTGTGTGCGACTCTTAGCGACGCTATGGACTGCAGCCTACCAGGCTCCTCCGTCCATGGGATTTTCCAGGCAAGAGTACTGGTGTGGGTTGCCACTGCCTTCTCCGTATTAAGTAACTACGGTGTGGTAACTCTCAATTCCCGTCTTGTCTAACTCAAACCCTGTTAGGGCAAACTCTAAAATCTATCACAAATTGAACCAATTCCCACCACCTCCTAAGTCCCAAACTAACACAAACTGCCATTGCTTCTCACTTGGGCTCCTGCATCACCTCTTACCTATTTCCTATGTCCACTCTTCAGTTTGCTCTTCACATGGTAACCAGAACTGGAATTCAGATCACATAATTTCTCTGATTTATGTCCTCCTATATTTTCCCATTTCATTAAAAATAAATCTGAAATTTAAAACTGGAATTCATATCAAATCACTTGTCTGATTAATGTTGTCTTATATTTCCCATTGAATTAAAAACCCAAAATCCTTTTCAAGGACTACCCAGTCCAACACAGTCTCTATCCTTCTTACCTCTCTGTTCTAATCCTGTTATTCCCTTTATGTGGAATGTTACTCCTCAGGATTTTGTGTGTATTCATGTGTGTGTGTGTGGTGGGTGGGGGGTGGGGAGTTGGTCGGGGTCTTATTGTTCTTATTTAGATCTCAGCTCAGATGTCAGAAAACCTGCCTGAACTTCCTGTACATAAAGTTAATCCTATCAGTCTATCTCATTCCATTTTTTTCTTCATAGTACTTGCTATGGTCTGCAATTAGCCTGTTTCTTTTATATGGCTATTTTCTTGAACTAGTTCCTTGAGAGTACGAACTATATCTGTCCTGCCCACCACTGTACTTCCAATGCCCAAAATGTGTCTAGCGTGAATAGGTGGGAAATGAATACCTTATTAAAAATAAGTGAATGAATTAATGCAAATTACTGTACTAAGCAACAAACAACTAAATTATTGGATTTCTGATTGGATTCAAGACTGGATTTCTGTCCCCAGAGAGCTTATAATCTAGTAATTTGCATGACATACTATGTTGTTGTTTGGTCACTAAGTCCTGTTCAACTCTTTTGCAATCCCATGGACTGTAGCCCATCAGGCTCCTCTGTTCATGGGATTTTTCAGGCAAGAATACTGGAGTGGGTTGACGTTCCCTTCTCCAAAGGGAATGTCCCCACCCAGGGATCAAACCCAAATCTCCTGCAATGCAGGCAGATTCTTTACCACTGTGCCACCAAAGAGGTGCAGACATACTATGAAGTGAAGTGAAAGTCACTGTCATGGCCAACTCTTTGTGACCCCATGAACTATAGAGTCCACGGAATTCTCCAGGCAGGCCAGAATACTGGAGTGGGTAGCCATTCCCTTGTCCAGGGGATCTTCCCAACCCAGGGATCAAACACAGGTTTCCCTCATTGCAGGATTCTTTACCAGCTGAGCCATGAGGGAAGCCACAGACATACTATGAGATATATTAAAAGACAAGGGCAATGCAAAGCCAGGATGGCTCATAGCTTCCTATGACTGGTAAATACTGACTGAGGAGATCAAAGATCAAAGCAGTATAATGAAAATTATGCCTTAAAAGAGTCAGTAAACTTTTAAAATGCAACAACTTGTGACTGCAGAAGGGTGAGTAGACTGCCCTCTCCATTTAATCCTCCAGGCCAAGGATAAACTCTATCAAGGAATGTGGCAGTAGACAGCAGACAATGGGAAACAGGAGCCAAGAATACAGGGCTGTGGGTCAGTTAACAAGTCTTCTGTTCATTATGTGGCAACTGGAGCTACGGAAATAGAAGATATTTTGAGAGAAAAGAAGAGAAATGATGCAAATGAAGGCAGAATAAATAATTACATCTAAGAAAAGGGGACGACAGAGGATGAGATGGCTGGATGGCATCAGCGACTCGATGGACGTGAGTCTGAGTGAACTCCGGGAGATGGTGATGGACAGGGAGGCCTGGCGTGCTGCGATTCATGGGGTGGCAGAGAGTCGGACACGACCGAGCGACTGAACTGAACTGAACTGAAGCAATAGGTAAACATAACGTTACTACCAGAGAAAGAAACAGACAGACAGAGAGAAAGAGGCCAAGAGAATGGCCAGAGTGGTAGGAAGAGAGTATATAATAGAAACTCATAAAAACATATCAGCTCTTTCATGTCAATTTTGAAACTAACAAACACAAACTTTATCTGGTAGGATTTTAACCAGAAGAGTTACAGAAACTGAGGGAAAAGAGATCCAAGAATGAGGAGTTGGCCAACAGGGTCAAACAACAAGTCTAGAGAACTGGGAATTGGTTTGGCAATCAGGAGGTTGCTGCAGACTTTCTGGGAACAGCTCTAGAGAAGTGCTGGAGGCAGGAGGCAAAGTGCATTGGGATAAAGAGTCACTGGCAGGGGGTCAAGTGGAGGGAAGGCAGTGAGTTGGGCTTTGTTTTTCAAGAAGTTTGGTAGTGAATAGAGTTACAGAAAATGTGTACTTTATTTTTGTTTTGTTTTGGATTTTTTATGGGAGGGCACATAGCCACTGCAGCCATGGATGGGGGTGCCTGCATCACTGAGTCCTAGTGATGGACATCACTTTCAACGTGCAAATATGCTCAGTGCCAAAAAGATTCCCTCCTCATTGGTTCAGTTCAGTTCAGTCACTCAGTTGTGTCTGACTCTTTGCATCCATGGACTGCAGCACACCAGGCTTCTCTGTCCATCACCAACTCCCGGATCTTGCTCAAACGCCTGTCCAAGAAGTCAGTGATGCCATCCAACCTTCTCATCCTCTGTCATCCCCTTCTCCTCCTTTCTTCAATCTTTCCCAGCATCAGGGTCTTTTCCAATGAGTCGGCTCTTGGCATCAGGTGGCCAAAGTATTGGAGCTTCAGCTTCAGCATCAGAAGATGCTGGGGCCAGCCAAGCATCAGAAGAAAAGTGGGGCCAGCCAAGCTAACCTAAGTGTATTCAACTGAATTAAATTTGGCTCATAAACATATGATTCTGTGAAATTCATCTGTTTCTACACTCTTTGTTTTGTATTCTGTTAGTTTTTTCCTCTTAAAGTGTTTTTTAAAAAAACTTTCACTTTAGTTTGACTAAATTAGAACAAAAGTAATTTTTTTCACACTTTAGTCAAGGTAGATTAGTATATAATTGGGCAATTGGGGAAACTGTGTGTGTGTATTTGTGCGTATGTCTGTTGGATGATAGTATAGAGTTACAATGATTTAAGGTGGATGGGTGAATAGAAATTTGGAACATATTAGGGGGAAAGGTAGGGACAACTCTAGACACTGGTTCTTTATTACATGCATAGTTGTCCCTATTATGTTAGAACATAGATCAGTTGACTATCAAACTTTTGGGGAGCTCAAAAATCTTGCTCAGACTTTAAATATGCTTGAGTCTCTGGCTTATCCCAGAGTACACACATCTCAAGGGCTGCACATGGCCTTCCTCTTGCACTGCTCGCCCTCAACAGTGCCTAGCATGAGATCACTTCATGTGTTCTCCTCTGCTGATGGCTTTGACCAAGATTTACAACAGCTTTAGAATTCCTGCTGTATTTCAGTGCATTCAGATGTGGCTTGAGGCATGTTTTAAGACATGAAAGGCTGAATCAAACGTGACACTAATTCTGTATCTAATATGAATCCTCTTAAATTAATAGCCCAAGGTCTGGAAATTGTTTCTCCCTCCCAAGACCCAAGGCGATTGTAAATTATTTCAGTGTGAAGGCTGTTTATGAAGCTGGAGAAGAAAAGCACTGAAAACAGATTTCTTTAAAGTTAAAGTAACTGAAGAAAATGTCATTCAATCAGTCAAGAAACACGTATTTGGCACCTAGAATTTGCTAGGTCCTGGGCAGTTAGGTATTTGTCATGAAAAGTTAAATAAGGAAATAGTTCCTGTTATTAATGTGCTCTACTCAAATGATCTGTGTGAGATGGTGGCCTTGAGACAAGAAAAGCTTGTCTCTGCAAGCTGTAAATAGGAGTCATTATTTAAGAGAACAGATATAATAATGTAGAGGCAGACCCATAGGAAGGACAGCCATGTATGACCTCTACAAACCACACAGGAGTTGTTGACAATGGTTTGGACTTTACTATAAAAGTCAAGAGGACAGCAAGGAAGCCTTGGATTTAGCAGGAGTCTTCTACCAGTTACTCTGGTCACCAGGCCTTGAATTTGATTCCTTTGTTGCAGGGATAATTGCACAAGACAAATAGATAAGATGACATTAAAAGATTAGAACAGTGGCCATAATGAAGCAGAAGAATTTACGAAAGCCGTCTCTTGAGAGGGTAGTGATGAAAGCAAAGGAAAACTTATAAGGTCTCCTAGCAGAGAGGTATTAGGATATGTCTGCCATTTCTATTTCTTCACTCCTCTTTCATGACACCTACCTGTTGTCTGTCACCTCACCTGTGGACTCAGGATTAGCCAGCTTATTTGACTTGCTATTTGACTCTGCTTACTGCACTGATAGCTGATGCCTTTGACTGACTCAACCGTAGATGGTTCTGTATTGGTAACACTGGACTGTGCCTGAGCTCTGGTAACTAACACTGTTGGGTTTGTTTTTTTTCCCTGCTTGAAGTGAATTTTGCAAGATTTTGCCTGGTGACAGTATTTTATTACACACCACAATATAACAGATTTGAAAAACAAAGATAAGATGGCAAATGGGAAAGGGCAGCTGGCTTTTGACCACATGCCGGTAGTTTTGGTGACAAAACTTGATTGTGTCACCTCTTCAAATAAGCTGGTCTACAAGGATACACTTAATCCAATGCTATATATCCATGCTAAGTTCAGAATCAAATTATATGGTATATCTTCCTAGTAGCCAGTGAAAAAGCAGAGACATCACTTTGCCAGCAAAGTGATGGTTTTCCCAGTATAGTCAAAGCTATGGTTGTAATGTACAGACATGAGAGTTGGACCATAAAGAAGGCTGAGAGCTGAAGAGTTGATGTTTTTGAACTGTGGTTCTGGAGAAGACTCTTGAGAGTAACTTGGACAGCAAGGAGATCAATCCTGGTCAATCCTAAAGGAAATCAGTCCTGAATATTCATTGGAAGGACTGATGCTGAAGCTGAAGCTCCAACACTTTGGCCATCTGGTGCAAAGAGCCAATTCATTGGAAAAGATCTTGATGCTGGGAAAGGTTGAGGGCAGGAGGAGAATGGGAAAATAGGATGAGACAGTTGGATGGCATCACCGACTTGATGGACATGTATCTGATCAAACTTGGGGAGACAGTGAAAGACAGGGAAGCCTGGCATGCTGCAGTCCATGGGGTTGCAAAGAGCTGGACATGACTTAGCCTCTGAACAGCAACAACAATCCAATGAAAGACACCATTCTCTCTGAATTTAGACCAAATTCTGGAGCAGAGGTTTATGTACATTTCACCAGCTGGAGTGTGGGTAATTTTTCCCTTTTCAACAGCCATGGTGCTTAAGTCTTTACTTTTTAATAAAAACAGCCAGGTAGGCTCTCTCTAGGCCACATATGTATGCTCTATGGGAACTCAACTTTTACTCTGTTACCCTCAAATAACTCTTCTTGTTTCAAATTTAGACTCCAGTAACAGAATACCAAGCTTTGCCATCCATCTCTGCTTACCAGTCAACTTATTTGGTTTCTATAAAACAACCATCTTTGTATTATAAGATACTTATTTGTGTGTCTACTTGACTATCTAATACATTTCCTTCATTGTTTAAAATAAATAAATATAAGGTAGAGAAAATCAATATGCTAATATTAATAAAAAGACAAGAGTATAAAGTACTTTCCTTCTGTGTGGTTTGGATGTACATGTGAAGTAAGCTTGTTGATTATGCTTAATTTCAGAGGAAAAGAATTTTAAAAATCTATAAAATAGTGATAATATATTTTTGAAGACTATAAACCCAAAGGTAAAGTGTTATAATAAAGGAAATACGGGGAATTTTAAAAGTTATAGATTGAGATTCTATATTAATAAAATATTCTGCTGATTCTCTAGAGAACATCACAGGCTTATACATCATCTAATAGAGATAAAAATCAGTCAATCCTAAAGGAAATCAGTCCTGAATATTCATTGGAAGGCCTGATGCTGAAGCTTAAACTCCAATACTTTGGCCACCTGATGCAAAGAACTGACTCATTGGAAAAGACCTTGATGCTGGGAAAGATTGAAGGCAGGAGGAGTAGGGGACAACAGAGGATGAGATGGTTGGATGGCATCACTGATACACATGAGTTTGAGCATGCTCCAGGAGTTGGTGATGGACAGGAAAGCCTGGTCTGCTGTAGTCCATGGGGTGGCAAAGAGTCAGACATGACTGAGCGACTGAACTGAACTAAATAGAGATACAGTTTTCTTCAACCTCTTAATTAAGGGACTTAGAAGTCTAGACTTAATCTTTTTCCAGTCAACTTGAGAAAACAGGAAATCAGTCGAGATTAATCCATGAAATGAAAAGCTGGTTCTTTGAAAATATCAATAAAATTGATAAGCTTCCAGCTAGGATAACTAAGAAAAGACAGAGAGAGGATATTAGTTCCTAGTATCAGAAATGAAAGACAGGATTTCACTACAGATCCCTTGTACATCAAAAAGACAATTAAGTAATACTATGAACAATTCTATGCCCACAAATTTGATAACACAGATGAAATGGACCAATTCCTTAAAAAACACAATTTGCCAAAACTCACACAAGAAGGAAAAGTAACTCTAAATTGGTCTATATATCTATTAAAACTTGAATCAGAATAAATAACATTCCAAAACAGAAAGTATCAGGCCTGATGGATTGATTGGTGTTCTACCAAATATTTAAGAAAAAAATTATACCATCTCTCTACAATCTTCTTTGAAATACAGAAGTAGAGGTAGTACTTCCTAACACATTCAGTGGGTCTACCATTACCCTAATACCAAAACTAGATAAAGACATTGCAAGAAAAGAAAAATATAGTCGCTATCTCTCATAAATAGAGATGCAAAGATCTTCAACAAAATATTAGCAAATCAAATCCAACAATGCATAAAAGGAACCATGCATGTGACCAAGTGGTGTTTATCTGAAGCATGCAAGCTTGATTCAACATTTGAAAATCAGTTAATGTAATTCATCACATCAAAGGCTAAAGAAAAAAAATCATCTGATCATATTAGTAGATGCAGGAAAAGACAATATCCAGCACCCACTTATGATAAAAACTCTCAAACAACTAGAGAGAGAGGAACTTTCTCAACTTGATTAAGAACACCTACCAAAAGCCTACAAGTAACATCATACTTATGGTAAGAAACTCAAATTTTCCCTGACTAGCATCAGGTACAAGGCAAAGATGTCATCTCTCACTATTTCTTTTCAACATTGTTCTGAGAATTCTAGCTGATGAAATAAAACAAGGAAAAAAAACTAAAAGTATGAAGACTGGGAAGAAAAAAAAACTGCTTCTGTTCACAGATGGCATTGTCATCTATGTAGAAAATCTAAGAGAACTGACAAAAATTCCTAGGACTAATAAGCAATCGTGGCAAGTCTGTAGAACATAAGATCAATATATAAAATTAATCACTTTCTTATATACCAGCAAAGAACAAGTGAAATTTGAATTAAAAACACAATGGCATTTATATTATCACCCCAAATAAAAAATTTAGGCATGAATCTAGCAAAATATATGTAAGATCTACATGAAAAAAATCATAAAATGGTAATGAATGAAATCAAAGAACTAAATATATGGAGAGATATTCCATGTTTATAGATAGGAAGACTGAATATTTTCAAGACATAAGTTCTTCCCAACTTAATCTATAGGTTCAATGCAGCCATAGTCAAAATGTTAATTATTTCATGTATATCAACAAACTGATTATGAAGTTTATATGGAGAGACAAAATACTTGGAAAAACCAACAGAATATTGAAGGAGAAGAACAAAGTTGGAAGACTGACACCACCCAACTTCAAGATTGACTATAAAGCTACAGTAATCAAGACAGTGTGGTATTAGTGAAAGAAAAGACAAATAGATAAATAAAACTGAATAGAGGACTCAGAAATAGGTTCACATAAGTATAATCAACTCATCTTTGACAGAGCAGCAAAAACAATGTAAAGGAGCAAAGACAGTCTTTACAGCAAATGATGCTGGAACAAAGCAACATCACAAGTGAAAAAGTGAATCTAGACACAGGCCGTAAGATTGTCACAAAAATTAACTCAAAAAGGATTATAGACCTAAATGCAAGAGGCAAAACTATAAAACTCCTAAAAAATAACCTAGGAGAAAATCTAGATGATCTAGAAAACCTATGATGGTGACTTTTTAGATAAAACACCAAAGGCATGATGATAAGCTGGACTTCATTAAAATCAAAAACTTGTGCTCTATGAGGGACAATGTCAAGAGAATGAGAAGATAAGTCCAGACTGGAAGAAAATATTTGCAAAAAACACATCTGATAGAGGACTGCTTCCCCAAATATATTTTAAAATACCTTCTTAAAAATTCATAGTAAGAAAACAAAAAACCCATTTTAAAAAATGGGCCAAAGACCTTAACAGATCTCACCAAAAAGATACACAGGTGGCAAATAAGCATATGAAGTGATGCTCCACATCATATGTTATCAGGGAAGTGCAAATGAAACCAACGAGACACCACTGCTTACCTACGAGTGCCCTAAAGGCAGAACTGTGAACCATGAACTTCAGATGTTCAAGCTGGATTTAGAAAAGGCAAAGGAACCAGAGATCAAATTCCCAACATGTGTTGGATCATGGAAAAAGCAAGAGAGTTCCAGAAAAACATCTACTTCTGCTTTATTGACCATGCCAAAGCCTTTGACTGTGTGGATCACAAAAAACTGTATAAAATTCTTAAAGAGATGGGAATACCAGACTACCTGACCTGCCTCCTGAGAAATCTGTATTGCAGATCAAGAAGTAACAGTTAGAACTGGACATGGAACAACAGACTGGTTCCAAATAGGCAAAGGAGTACATCAAGGCTGTATATTGTCACCCAGCTTATTTAACTTATATGCAGAATACATTATGTGAAATGCTAGGCTGGAAGAAGCACAAGCTGGAATCAAGATTGCTGGGAGAAATATCAATAACCTCAGATATGCAGATAACACAAAGAGCCTCTTGATGAAAGTGAAAGAGGAGAGTGAAAAAGCTGGCTTAAAACTCATCATCTCATCATTCAGAAAACTAAGATCATGGCATCCAGTCCCATCACTTCATGGCAAATAGATGAGGGAAACAATGGAAACAGTGGTAGAGTTAATTTGTTTGGGCTCCAAAATCACTGCCAATGGTGACTGCAGCCATGAAATTAAAAGACGCTTACTCCTTGGAAGGAAAGCTATGACCAACCTAGGCAGCATTAAAAAGCAGAGACATTACCAACAAAGGTCCATCTAGTCAAAGCTATGGTTTTTCCAGTAGTTGTGTATGGATGTGAGAGTTGCACTATAAAGAAAGCTGAGCACTGAAGGATTGATGCTTTTGAACTGTGGTGTTGGAGGAGACTCTTGAGAGTCCATTGGACTATAAGAAGATCCAACCAGTCCATCCTAAAGGAAATCAGTGCTAAATATTCACTGGAAGGACTGATGCTGAAGCTGAAACTCCAATACTTTGGGCCACCTGATGTAAAGAACTGACTCATTTGAAAAGACCCAGATGCTGGGAAAGATTGAAGGCGAGAGGAGAAGGGGACGACAGAGGATGAGATGGTTAGATGGCATCACCAACTCAATGGACATGAGTTTGAGTAAGCTCTGGGAGTTGGTGATGGACAGGGAAGCCTGGTCTGCTGCAGTCCATGGGGTTGCAAAGAGTCAGACACCATTGATCGACTGAACTGAACTGAACTGAAAGTCAGAGCATTGAGAACATCCAATGCTGGAGAGGATGTGGAGCAGCAGGAACTCTCATTCATTGCTGGTGAGAATGCAAAGTGGAAGAGTCACTTGGGAAATATTTTGGTGGTTTCTTACAAAACTGAACAAATTCATACCATATGGTCCAGCAATTGTGCTCCTTCGTATTTCCCCAAAGGAGTTGAAAACTTATGTCTACACAAAACTCTGCATGTAGATATTATAGCAGCTCTATTTGTAATTGCCACAACTTAGGACCAAACAAGATCTGTGTTATAGAGTGAAGTAAGTCAGAAGAGAAAAACAAATGTCGTATATTAACGCATATATATGGAATCTAGAAAAATGGTACTGAGGAAGCTATTTGCAGGGCAGGAATAGAGATGCAATCATAGAGGAAAAACTTGTGGACTCAGTGGGGGAAGGAGAGGGTGGGACAAATTGAGAGAGTAGCACTGGCATAGATACACCACCTTGGATGAAGTAGGTAGCTAGTGGGAAGTTGCTGTGCAACAGAGGCAGCTCCGCCCAGTGCTCTGCAATGACCTAGACGGAGCGGGTGGGGGAGGGTGGAGGGAGGCTCAAGAGGGGATATGTGTATACTTATGGCTGATTCATGTTGTTTTATGGCAGAAACCAACACAACATTAGAAAGCAATTATTCTCCAGTTAAAATTAAATTTAAAGGTAAAGTTTACACAAAACTAAAAAACAAGATATCCTTCAGTAGGTGAATGAATAAATTGTGGTACATCCAAATGATGAGATATTATTCAGTGCTGAAAAGAAACGAGCTATTAAGCCCTATAAAACATGGAAGAATCTTAAATGCATATTATTAAGTAAAATAAGCCATTCTGAAAAGGTTAAATACTGTATAATTCCAACTATATGACATCCTAGAAAAGACAAAACTATAGAAGCAGTAAAAAGATCAGTGGTCATCAGGGATTGAAGGAGAGGAAGGGGAATAGGTGGATCACAGAGGATTTTAGGGCAGTAAAATACTCTGTATGGAACAAAAATGATAGATACATGTCATTATACATTTCTCCAAATCCATAGAATGTATAGCACCAAAAGAGAATCCTAAGGTTAACTATAGACTTTAGGTAGTTATAATGTGTTGATGTAGGTTCTTCAATTGAAACAGATGGAACACTTTGGTGGGGGAAATTGATAATGTGGAGGATATACAGGTGCAGACTAAGGGTGAAGGGAAATCTCTGAACCTTCTCAATATTGTGTGAATTTTAAACTGCTGTAAAGAAATAAGTCTTTAAAAAAATCAAGTTTATTAAAATAATTTATAAAGCATTACCAAAGTTATCATCATAATCTCTTTTCCATCTTTTGCAAATTACCATCAGATGTTTCATTTTTCTTCATTAATTTTTTCTTTTAATTAAATATGATTTCAGTTAAACTAAGAAAACTAGAATTTGAGATAATAACTACATTTATAAAATTAATTTTCATTGCCCATTATTAATGTTTAATGTTTTTGTTATATGTATTCAAAATGTATGACACTCAGGGGTTAAGAAACAGCAATAATGTTTCTATACAAAAAGAATTTTAGAATAATTTGTTCTCTGAGAATAGACCTTTCTTCCTCTCTTTTAGATATTCTACCTTCAATCACACTCTTAGGAAAGCTATATGTATAAAACTGCAAATTGCATCTAAATGAAATATTTATCTTACAGCCTTACAAAGTACATCCTTGTACTCTTTCTGCAATTCCCATTCTTAGAGTCATACCATTGGGTTAAGGCTTTTATTATAATTTGAGCAACAGAAAAAAACATTATGTTTTAAAGTCAAAATTAAAGGAGGGGCTGCTGAACCACTGCATTCATTCCTGAGAAACCTTTCCTAAATGACTTTTCTTAGAGCTTTCCCTGTGAACTCAGCCCATTTTCTGTCTATTATTGTTTTTTAGTCGCTCAGAAGTGTTCGACTCTTTGTGATCCCATGCACTGCAGAGCTCCAGGCTTCCTTGTCCTTCACCATGTCTCAAAGCTTACTCAAACTCATGTCCATTGAGTCGGTGATGCCCTCCAACCATCTTGTTCTCTATCGTCTCCTCTTCCTGCCTCCAATCTTTCCCAGCATCAGGGTCTTTTCTAATGAGTCAGCTTTTCACATCAGGTGGTCAAATTATTGGAGCTTCAGTTTCAGCAACAGTCTTTCCAATAAATATTCAGGATTGATTTCCTTTATGATTGATTGATTTGATCTCCTTGCAGTCCAAGGTACTCTCAAGAGTCTTCTCCAGCACCACAGTTCAAAAGCATCAATTCTTCAGTGCTAAGCCCTCTTTATGGTCCAAATCTCACATCATGCATGACTACTGGAAAAACCATTGCTTTGAGTAGATGGATCTCTGTTGGCAAAGTAATGTCTCTGCTTTTTAATACGCTGTCTAGGTTTGTCATAACTTTTCTTCCAAGGAGCAAGCGTCTTTCAATTTCATGGCTGCAGTCACCATCTGCAGTGACTTTGGATCCCAAGAAAATAAAGTCTGTCACTGTTTCCATTGTTTCCCTATCTATTTGCCAGGAAGTGATGGGACCAGATGCCAAGATCTTCATTTTTTTGAATGTTGAGTTTTAAGCCAATTTTTTCACTCTCCTTTTTCACCCTTAACAAGAGGCTCTTTAGTTCCTTTTTGCTTTCTGCCGATAGGGTGGTATCATCTGCATATCTGAGGTAATTTATATTGCTCCCGGCGACCTTGATTCCAGCTTGTGCTTCATCTAGTATGGCATTTCACATGATGTACTCTGCATATGAGTTAATAATCAGGGTGACAATATACTGCTTTGATGTACTCCTTTCCCAAGTTTCAACCAGTGTGTTCTTCCACGTCCAGTTCTAACTGTTGTTTCTTGACCTGTATACAGGTTTCGTGGAGAAGGCAATGGCACCCTACTCCAGTACTCTTGCCTGGAAAATCCCATGGACGGAGGAGCCTGGTAGGCTGCAGTCCATGGGGTCGCTAAGAGTCGGACACGACTGAGCGACTTCACTTTCTCTTTTCACTTTCATGGGTTGGAGAAGGAAATGGCAACCCACTCCAGTGTTCTTGCCTGGAGAATCCCAGGGACAGGGGAGCCTGGTGGGCTGCCGTCTATGGGGTCGCACAGAGTCGGACACGACTGAAGTGACTTAGCATAGCATAGCATGGCATACAGGTTTTGCAGGAGGCAGGTAAGGTGGTCTGGAATTCCCATCTTTTTAAGAATTTTCCACAGTTTGTTGTGATTCACACAATCAAAGGCTTTAGCATAGTGAATGAAGCAGAAGTAGATGTTTTTCTGGAACTCTCTTGCTTTTTCTATGATCCAACAGATGTTGGGAATTTGATCTCTGGTTCCTCTGCCTTTTCTAAATACAGATGGAACATCTGGAAGTTCTCAGTTTATGGACTGTTGTTGCCTGGCTTGGAGAATTTTGAGCATTACTTTGCTAGCATATGAAATGAGTGCAATTGTGCAGTAGTTTGAATATCCTTTGTTATTGTCCTTCTTTGGGATTGGAATGAAAACTGACTTTTTCCAGTCCTGTGGCCACTGCTGAGTTTTTCAAATTTGCTGGCATATTGAGTGAAGCACTTTCACGGCATCATCTTTTAGGACTTGAAATAGTTCAGCTGGAATTCCATCTAGCTTTGTTTGTAGAGATGCTTCGAACATTTGACTTTGCATTCCAATATGTCTGGCTCTAAGTGATATAACCATGGTGGTTATATGGGTCATGAAGATCTTTTTTGTATAGTTCTTCTGTGTATTCTTTCCACCTCTTGTTAATATCTTCTGCTTCTCTTAGGCCCATATCATTTCTGTCCTTTATTGTGCCCATCTTTGCATGAAAATTGCCTCAGTATCTCTATTTTTCTTGAAGAGATCTCTAGTCTTTCCCATTCTATTGTTTCCCTCTATTTCTTTGCATTGATCACTGAGGAAGTCTTTCTTATCTGTCTTTGCTATTCTTTGGAACTCTGAATTTAGATGAGTGTATCTTTCCTTTTCTCCATTGCCTTTCACTTCTGCTCTTTTCTCAGGTATTTTAAAAGCCTCCTCAGACAACCATTTTGCCCTTTTGCATTTCTTTTTCTTTAGGATGGTTTTGATCACTGCCTCCTCTACAATGTCACGTACCTGCATCCATAGTTCTTCAGGCACTCTTTCTATTGGATCTAATCCCTTGAATCTATTTGTCACTTCCACTGTATAATTGTAAGGTATTTGATTTTGGTCATATCTGAATGGCCTAGCGGTTTTCCCTACTTTCTTCAATTTAAGTCTGAATTTCACAATAATGAGTTCATGATTTGAGCCACAGTCAGATCCTGGTCTTGTTTTTGCCGACTGTATAGAGCTTCTTCATCTTCAGCTGCAAAGAATGTAATCAACCTGATTTCGGTATTGACCATCTGGTGATGTCCATGTGTAGAGTCATCTCTTGTGTTGTTGGAAGAGAGTGTTTGCTATGACCAGTGCATTCTTTTGGCAAAGCTCTATTAACCTTTTCCCTGTTTCATTTTGTACTCCAAGGCCAAACTTGCCTGTTATTCCAGGTATCTTTTGACTTCCTACTTTTGCATTCCAATCCCCTAGGATGAAAAGGATACCTTTTTTTGGTGTTAGTTGTAGAAGATCTTGTAGGTCTTTTAGAACCATTCAACTTCAACTTCTTCAGCATTAGTTGTTGGGGCATAGACTTGGATTACAGTGCTATTGAATAGTTTGCCTTGGAAATGAATGGAGATCATTCTCCTGTTTTTGAGCTTGCACCTAAGTATTGACTTTCAGACTTTTGTTGAACATGAGGACTACTCCATTTCTTCTAAGGGATTCTTTCCCACAGTAGTAAATATAATGGTCATCTGAATTAAATTTGCCCGTCCCGGTCCATTTTAGTTCACCCATTCCTAAAATGTCAATGTTCACTCTTGCCATCTCCTGTTTGACCACTTCCAATTTACCTTGATTCATGGACCTAACATTCCAGGTTCCTATGCAATATTGTTCTTACAGCATTGGACTTTACTTTCACCACCAGACACTTATATAACTGGGCGTTGTTTTTGCTTTGGCTCAGCCTCTTCATTTCTTCTGGAGCCATTCCTCTGCTCTTCTCCAGTAGCACATTGGGCACCTACTGACCTGGGAAGTTCCTCTTTCAGTGTAATATCTTTTTGCCTTTTCATACTGTTCATAGGGTTCTCAAGGCAAGAATGCTGAAGTGGTTTGTCATTTCCTTCTCCAATAACACTTTATTGTGTTTATTTTTAGCTTTAAATTATTAGTATCACATACTCTGATATATTATTATACACATTTTGTTTCATTAAATGACTCTGTGTTCTGAGCTAGACCTTTAACTCCTTGGGCTTTTTACTCAGAGTACCTTGCCTTTTTTTTTTACTAGGTCTACGGTTTATGTTCCGTAAAAACTTATCTATCAGTTAACTATTGGAGATGTTACCAGAGAGCAACATACAGCAACTGAGGTTGAATTTGCTGCCGTCTGCTCTTCGCTTAGCCTTTCTCTGCATTTTCTACCTTTGCTATAGCACTGTGAGTTGCTGTCCCCCTCCAGGCTACAAAAATGCCATTGTCCTGTGGATTATGAGTCTTTCTGCCTAGTTATTACTGAAAATTGTAAAGACCTCTTTAAGCCTGAGCTCCCTTCATCTCTGAAACACCCAGGCCTGCTTTTAAAGCCAGTGTGTTGTCTAGGCCCTCCTGGAGGAAGCCTCCCGTCAGTCATCATGTTCACTAATAATGTCAAACCTTTCCCAGCTATTCACATTAGCCTTTTCATTTACCATTCTTTGGAACCATTTCAAATGTACTGTCAAGTAATAACCCACCATTTTTAAACTCTGTACATTATGGCTTTATTCCCTCCTTCACATTCAACTTCTCCCCCTCAAACACTCAACTTTTATACCCCATCCAACCTCCAAGCTAGACATTACTGCAAAAGAGTCATGAGGTTTTCATGCATTTCTCTGATCTAACAATTCATTTCCAGAGTCATAATGCATTTAATCTTTATATATTTCTCTGACCTTCTTAAGCTTTCATGCAGGAACACAATGCTCAGTTAAGTAGTAGAGCATGAAAAATCCCTTTGTAGTTTGGAACAGGGTAATGGAACACTGAAAATCTATTTGAGGCATAATCATTTGAAGACTGTTCAAACTCTGGGTGGAGCAAGTCAGGAGCAGATTTATTATTGCTCCAGAGTAAGCTTTTGATTTTGATAAGGGTTTCTGCACAAGAAAAACAGTCATTTTGTGCTGATATTACTTCTTGTATTTTTGTTCTATTTTAACAATCTATGCAAGAGAAATAACATTTCCCTCCAACTTCTGCCTTTCACAAAGAACTGTTTTTCAGAGACCAAAAGCCCTACAAGTCATTAATCGTCATCCTGACTAATTCATTTAGGAGAGCTTTCAGTGGTCACCAGGATTTTAGCCCACACTAATGGCACCCCACTCCAGTACTCTTGCCTGGAAAATCCCATGGACGGAGGAGCCTGGTAGGCTGTAGTCCATGGGGTCACTAAGAATCGGACACGACTGAGCGACTTCACTTTCACTTTTCACTTTCATGCATTGGAGAAGGAAATGGCAACCCACTCCAGTATTCTTGCCTGGAGAATCCTAGGGACAGAGGAGCCTAGTGGGCTGCTGTCTATGGGGTCGCACAGAGTTGGACATGACTGAAGCGACTTAGCAGCTTAGCAGCAGCAGGAGCTGAATTATAAAGGTCCCGTTTTCATCATGAGGCTCTGATTCCCTGTGTTAACTAGAACATCTGTTGATTTTGATATCTGCCTACCCATAAGTCATGTGGTTGTCTTTTGAAGTACTCATGTTCAATGTTAATAGGATCCTTAGGGGAGTCTTCTTTAGGTAAATAGAAGATAATTCATATTCTGTGCTTAACATTTTTCTTCCTATTGATTTTGAGGTAGAGCTGATGGATGTATACTGTTTCCTTTAATTACAGGGAAGAAGTGAGGCTGGAGGGGTAGATGTGTTCAGTTGTCTACTTCTCACTATACATTTATTTCTAAGGAAAATATTTCAGAGTAGTAGAAGACCCTCTTTAAGCACAAATGTTAGTAATGCATTTCTCAAGGCAAAATAAAGAGCAGGTCCAAATCCATTTTCTAGAACATTTGGGAGTGTTTTGAAATAGTCTTGATGTTCCCTGAGGTTATGGAATTCCATGCTCCATTAGGAAACGGTGGCTACAAATATGATGGAGAGAGAGGCAGGCATTCTTGGCACATTTGTGTGTGTTTTCTAATGTGGTTGGTTTGTGTGGTCTGAACAAGTAAATGGCAAGAAGGGTGCAAAAAACCCCATGTCTCCTGATCTTCTAACAAGCTGGCCTGTGTGCCATAGGATGAACGAAGATGGAAAACTCTTTAAAAGAAGACATATCATTACCTTTGTAAATTTGTTATTGCTGTTTGTCAATAAATTGGTCCTTAATTGTTCACACTGACTTGTTCAACACAAATGGCAAATGTTTTTATAAATCTAAATTTGCCATAGATTAAGGTTACAAAGAATGCTATTCACTCCAGGACCTGGTCATCCCTGTGCTGCTAATGTTGCTATTTTAAAATTAGGGATTAATGGTTCTCTTCTTCTAGATGTCTGATGCTCTTAAAAAGTTGCCCAACACCACATGAAACAAACCTTCATCTGCTTCATATGCATAGTAAGCTGATCTTTTACTTAGTGTTTTTGAGTTTCAGGGGAGAATTACAACATAGTTTAAAAATGTGTGAGCTGTAAATTTATCTGGATGATTACCAAACTAAACCGTTTTATGGCAGTTATATAAGTCCGGTGTGGACAGAGACTGCAAATGCATGTTTATGTCTTCCTACATTCTGGCAGTTGGATTGAAAGTGACTCCCATGAAGTCAGAATGACCCCCTCCCCCACCCCAAATGAGAAAATGGTGATTATTCTTGGGAGAGAGTAGACGTGTGTGTGCCTTGAAATCTCTGTGGAAATCCCTGATGAAGGGAGAGGAGTGTGTGTGGATGGTCATCTTTATGTTGTCTGCATATTAGGCTCATATATAACCTTTTATTTGAATTTGGAGTCCAATGGCAATAAGTTAAAAAAAAAAGTTTTTTATCACATAACAGCTAGCAAAATTAATTTTTGATGCCATGTCTCACTTTCACCCTCTTTCTATAATCAATTAATAAAGCCTCTGCAGTCTCCTTTTAGAAAGCTTAATTTGTATCTAGAATAGAGGATGGCACCAACTACGGCAGAGAACGTTTTTAACAATGCCCTTCCCACTACTCCATAATCTTTTTCTCTACCATTCTCATTTTGATTTCTGCTATGTCCTCTATTTCATTACCTGAGTCCTCTACTTTCATCTAAAATTCTTTCTCTCTGTCTCTTCCTTTTCTTCCTCCTTTCAATTCTCATTTCAAGAGGAACCACGAAAGACAGTGAGGCAGAGTGTAAGAGTCAGAGATAAATGCATTACTATGGTACAGAGACAGCTGTTCTGTCCTTCTTTTCTATATCCTAACTTGTCCAACTTTTACTGGGATCTTAGTTCCTTTTATTAAAAATATGCATGAAATACTTTAGAGCAAGCAAAGAGCAGCTTTATCTGTAGACAACCAATGACAATGGGAAGCACGCCTTCGAAAGCTTTTCATGCTTCTCCAGGCCTGCCCCTCCCCAACTCCTTTATGACACTTGTCCTCTGCCCCAGGCATGTCCACCTTCTTGCTACACATCACTGAGCAAAAGCAAACTCTCAGTGTTATGGAATAAAGGTTGACAAAGTTTTCCCATAAAGGACCAAATGGTTAACTTTATAAGCTTTGCAGGCCATGCATGAGTACGTGCTGAGTTGCTTCAGTCGTGTCTGACTCTTTGCAACCCTCTGGACTATAACCCACCAGGCTCCTCTGTCCATGGGATTCTGCAGACAAGAATACTGGAGTGGCTTGCTATGCTCTCCTTGGGGATCCTCCCAACTTGGGGATTGAATCACAGTCTCATGCCTCTGGCAGGTGGGTTCTTTACTACTATCGCCACCTGGCAAGCCCTTGCAGGCCATTTACACGGTTTCTGTTGCAACTTCTGCAGTTGTGACACAAAAGCAGACAAAAGTCGTACATAAATAAATACTCATGGCTCTGTTTCCAGTAAAATTATATTCATGTACATTTAAATCTGAGTTTCAAGTAAGTTTCTTGTGTCACAAAATATATTTCTTCTCTTGTTTTTCCATAACCGTATAAAAGTATTTTTAAAAATTCTTAGGTAGGCTAAGTAACAGTAACAACAACAAAAAACCTCACACAAAGCGGTGGGGGCAGATCTGTCTAGAGAGCTGTAATAGAAAAGATTTAACTAATATAAAAGATGAACTCTAGTATAAAAGGTAAACTCTCAGAGGCTAGGAATTGTATGTGAGTGGCGTGAAGCTTAATCTATTTCTGTTTTGCCATGAGTCACACACACAGGTGAGGCTCTTTCAATACGTTTCCAGGCTCCTTTGAGGTAGTCAGTTATCCCAAATCATAAGCAAAGAGAGAGAATATTCCAGCTTGAAAGAACTGAAAGTTACTCAGAAAGCCAGGTTTTCAGAGAGCATTATGACCTACGCATGTCAGCTTTTAAATTCTCGTGGTCACCAGTGATCTTCTCCTGTGGTATGTTTTCCATTTGCAATTACCTCCATCTGTAAGGAGCCTGGAAAGCAGTGCCACATAAATGAAGTGGCCCTCACTCTCCTCAAGCACGACACCTGAAGGAGGGGAAGCAGCACAATTAGAAAAACAATCATTGAAGGGGAAGAAAAGATATCCCCTGAGACGGAAGTTTCCCATAGCCAAGAACCAATGACAGCATTGAGCCAATTCTAAAATGGGGCTGGGAAGTTCAAAATCCAACCCCAGTGGGCTCTAAGGTAACAATATCTGCCCCCTCCCTTCGGGGACATCTGTCTTCCAAGGCGAATAAAATTTCCAGGGCTTGCCCTTTCTGTCATTCGCTTCAGTGATTTGCTTTTCACCTGCACTCACCTTTGATCATTTTGAAACTACAAAGGTCCTTGACAAAAGAGGACTCAAAGAAGAAGCTGGCTTCCTGTGGGCTTTTCACCAACTTTGTTGCTTTCAGAGCTGGAGTTTACCATCTATATACAAGCAACAAAATGACTGCATCATTTGAACAGCAGAAAATTGAGTAGGAAAATTAAATTCTGAAGCCAAAGGACAGAGCACAGAATCAAAGGCCCTTGCTTATAAATGCATTCTGTTCAATCTTGCTTTTTCATGTATCTTCTTTTTGTTGTTGTCAGACTATTTTCCCAACTAGATCACCATATTGGGAGTTTCTGCTTAAAGCCCATTTGATATCTGGAGAGAAAAAAAAAATCAACATACAGCTTGAAGAAGTGGTGGGTTTTCACAGAAACTAAAAGAACCATTTGTTGTGATGATATAAAATCCCTGTGGCAAGGATATTATATTAGAACAAACAGTTCCCCACTTAGAAGTGGATTGTGAGCCAAATTTTGTAAGTCAGTTCTTTGTAAGTTGGAAGGCATTTGCCTATAGGGACATGTTGTAGGTGGTGGTTGGGACACCAGCATTTAGTCGTGATGGCCTGTGTCATCCGGTCATACTTTTGAAATGGTAAAATAACGCTGTTTGAGCTTCTCAGACTGAAATATGCAGGGATTAACAATGAATACTTCAGGTAAGGGAATAAACATGGTGCATCTTTCTGGCATTGTTAATTTCATTATAAAATGTAAGGAAGAATTCTTTCTGAATTAAAAATAAATATATATAATTTTGAGTAAAATAAGAAAATCCCTGAAAACTTTAAGCATGAGACATCAAACCAATACAATATTATAATTAGCCTCCAATTAAAATAAATACATTTATATTAAAAAAAAAAAAGAAAAAAACTACCTCGGGCTTGTAGCCTGAAGCTTTGGTCTAAGTCCCCAGACATCCTTGACTTCAGAGTGCTCCTATTAGGGAAAGTGATGATGTGAGAGAAGCAAGGTAGTGCAGCGTCCCAGCTCCGCGTTCACCTGTGGCATGGCAGCTTCTCTGATAGACTCCACAGTCCCTGCCGGGCTAAGACAGTCGCTGAAACTCTGCTTTATAAACTACCATCTTGCTGGGGTCAAAGGAAAGAAAGCACCCAGAGGTATTTGGAGATTGGAGGAGACCAAGGAGACATGATAACTACATGCAATGTGGATCCTGGACTGGATTCTGGAACGGGAAAAGGGCAGTAACAGGATACCTGGTGAAATTCTAGTAAGGACTGTAGACTACTGTTTTAACAACGGTGGTGTGGGGAAAGAGACTTGGGGGGTGGGTCAGAAGGCATGAGAAAAATTTAACCATTAAATCAGTATTCATAGCAATCTATCTTTCTTCTCAATCATCTTTTTATCAATTAGTAAGATAAGGGGATCTCCTGATATGGTTTCCACATATGTCATCCCAAGAGACAGAGGTAGTGAACTGAAAGCATTTGGGGCTAAGTATATAGGGCTTTCTGTGGGTGGTTCACACATCAAAACTGGACACTCTGCAGAGGCAGAGCAAATTGTCTCCCAGACTCCACCATGGCCGTGAGGGTTCAGGGTGGCATGGAACTTTGTTGGGAGACTTCCTCATGGAATTTCTAAGTCAGAGGTCTCATTCCAGAACTGTCGACCTGAAGTCCTGTCCCTCCCTCTAGGAATTGATGGGTCCAGGAGCACTTCCTGCTTGTGGGGGTCCATGTAACACTTAGTATCATTCTGGCCTGCTGTGTATTCCCAAGCCCTTAAAAAAATTCATTGTGTCCCTGAAAGGAAAGGAACATTATATTAATGTGACAGACATTCTGTCACTATAATTAAGCTATTGGATCTCTTTCTTATTTAGCAGTGAATGTGAAGGCAAAGTAGGAAAGAGCTAGTTGTAGAAAATGGAAATGGCAGATGAGGGGAATGGCATTTAAGGAGAAAAGGGGCAGAAAGGGAGACACTACAGCAGCAGGCACAAACTCACATGACTGCACTTTGGCTGCTCTTCTGTGGATGGAGAAAGAGAAGTTTGGATATTGATGCCATTAGAACTTCCTATACTACAGACACATGGGTGTGCACTCGTGTGCGTGTTTAATGAGAATTTTTTCTGACTTGTGCTTGCTTTACTTTCACTTAAGAGGTTAGTGTTTAGGGAGTATATTAAGGGTAGGATGGAAGGAAGAGTAAGGAATGATCAAGATGTTCAAGGATAAAATAGATAACTAATAGAACCTAATGTATAGCAGAAGGAACTCTACTTAATACCCATAATGGCCTATATGGGGAAAGAATCTTGAAAAAAGAATGGATATATGTATAACAGTGTATATGTGTAAGTGATTCACTTTGCTGTACACCGAAACTAACACAATATTGTAAATCAACTATATTCCAATAAAAAGTTTAAAAAAGAAAAAAAGAGTAAGGGACCAGAAAGAGAAGTCTGCACATGGCACAGACAGCTTCCTCTGGTTTAGTCATGCCTCACAATGCCTCCTTATGTATCCAACCATTTGAGAACAAGCAAAAACTACTCCCCGGGGTGATCTAAAACACGCATGGAGCATAAAACAAACATTTCCCAACATTTACTCTTCTATTGATTGTTCTGAGGGTTTCACAGTATTTAGTGAGACTTAGAGATATCCAAGAAAATGCCTTTTTCTGCAGAGCAAATGTCCACTGTCCAAATATGGCCCAGCCCAACCATCCAAAGAATGAGATGTTTGTAAATGGATTCACTCAAGCCATGATATACTTGTGCACTGCTGGAAGAGGGTTTTTTCCCCCTTAAGGTTTAACTTTTTATTTTGAAATAAGTTTGTATTTAAAGAAAAGTTGAAAAATATCACAAAATTCCCAATGAGCTTTTCTCAATGTTAACATCTTACATAACCATAATACAATTATAAAAACCAGAAAACTAATATTAAAAGAATACTGCATCTAATTCACAGACCTTATTCTGATTTCCCTAG
This sequence comes from Bos indicus x Bos taurus, assembly GCF_003369695.1. NCBI lineage: Eukaryota > Metazoa > Chordata > Mammalia > Artiodactyla > Bovidae > Bos > Bos indicus x Bos taurus. The sequence continues at coordinate 32,050,393 of NC_040095.1, forward strand.
TTTTCCCAATAATGTTCTTTTGCCATTGTAGGATCCAATCCAAGAATTCAATGTTGCATTTAGCTGTCCTGTCCCCTTGGTCTCCTCCAGTCTGTGACAGTTCCTCTGTCTTTCATCATCTTTCATAACCTTAACAATTTTGAGACATACTAATCTGTAGTTTGAAAACTGTCTCTATTAAAAGTTATGTATTTTGAATAAGAATATCATAGAAATGATGTTTGTATCTTGTAGGAACATCATGTTGAGAATTTACAATGGTAATATATTTTATTATTGATGATGATAACTATAATTAACCAGAATCCTGTCATGGTTCCACACTGTAAAGTAACTCCTTTCCCCTTTATAACTAATTAATATATTGCAATGAGACACTTTGACTCTCCAAATAATCTATTTTTCATTATATGTCACTCAATTTTAACATCAACAGTTTTCTTTGCAAGAAGTATTACTATGGTGATAACCTAAAGGTGATTTTCTATTTCTATCACTCCTCTGTTTATTCATTGGGCTTCTGCTGCAAGGAGGAGCTCTCCTTTCTACCCTACTTATTTACTCATTGATTATTTATTTATATCAATGTGGATATATGACTTTTACCTATAGGTTATAATCCAATACTATCATTATTTACTGGAATAGGTTTTTTGTTTCTCTTTTAATTTTGTTTTTTAACCTCATGCATTCTGACTTCCTAGAAAGTGAAAATTATGTGAAGAAAAAAATCCTCTTACTCATCTTTAGATATTAAATTTTAGTGCTAGACCTGACCTGAATAAATCATTTAGAAGTGCTAGACTGGAAGGCATGGCAAAATGTTTGGTACATTTTGGTAAAACAAATCCAGGCAGCCTTTTCTCAAGCAAGCAATTTAAAGGTACTCTCAATGGCTTGAGATAAGATTTTTAAACCAGGGAAAGGAGAATATTTTCAATTGGGAAGATGAATACAAAGATAAACTCTATGCTGGAATCAGTAGAATTTGGCTTTGGATGCTCAGAATTTGTCTAAATTGTAAATGTACAACTTCCTTGCTACTAACTGAATCTCTTTCTCTGTTATTTCTTGCTTACTAGGGAAAAGGGAAAGAATACAAAATCCACAAGTAGTCCATGTAGAAGTGGAACTTCCTTCTATGTACTACTTCAAGAACCACTTTTCTGAGAAAAGCCAAAAACAAACAGTTGTAAAATGTCCAAACATAATCCTTTCCCCTGGGTAAGTTGTTCTTTTCTTTAATACTGGAAACATTAAAGAACAACTGAACTTTCTTTTCCTGAACTCCCACGGCTCATTTGTTCTTTTCTTAAGACTATTACCACATTCCCTCCTAATCATTCCTACTCAGAAATAACTGCTGTTTTATTTGATAATATTAATGAATTACTCTTATCTTCTTAATCTTGAGAATGGTATTGTGGATTTATTTTTTAAGATTCCTTGTTTTCTAGAGATACATACTGAAATATTTATGGATTTCATGGTATGTCTCAGATTTATTTCAAAATCATCCAGGATGGGATTGGGGATATTGGGTAGAGGGTGTGGGAAAACATCTCTATAACATTAAACCAAAAAACCCAAAATAACTTCTTTACCCATTGATCTATCAATGGACACAGGTTGTTTCCATATTTGGCTATTTTAAATAATATTTCAGTGATCATACATTGGAAAAGTCTCTGATGCTGGGAAAGATTGAGAGTAGAAGGAGAAGAGGGCATCAGAGGATGAGATGGTTGAATGGCATCACAGATGCAATGGACATGAACTTGGGCAAACTTTGGGAGATGGTGAGGGACAGAGAGGCCTGGTGTGCTGCAGTCCATGGGGTCATGAAGAGTCGGACATGACTGGGTGACTGAACAACAACAACATTTAAAGAAATTATTTATATGTAAAGACTTACAAATATCACCTTATTGTTTTCTGACTTTTTGTAGCTCCTCTGTTCCTTTTTTGCTATCTTCTTTTGTGATTTGATGACTTTCTGTAGTAGCATGATTTTCTATTTTCTCATTATATTTTGTGTATTATACAGGTTTTTGCCTTGGGGTTACAATGAGGTTTACATAAAACATTTTATAGTTACAACAGTTGGTTTCAATATGATAGCAACTTAAATTGCATATATTAATAAAACTCTACCCTTTTACTTTCCCCTCCACATTTTATGTTTTTGATGTCACAACTTATATTTTAAAATTTTGTATATCCATTAACCATTATTGATAATTATCCATTAACAAAGTATCTATAGTTACTTTTAAAGAGTGGGACAAAACTGAGCAACTTTCAGTTTCAGACTTAATTTTAATACTTATTCTTTTAACCTTTATATCAAAGTTAAACTGATTTATTTACAACCCTTACAGTATTACAGTACTCTGAATTTGACCTTACCCGTATCATTACTAGTGACTTTTGTACTTTTATGTATTTTCAGGTTACTAAAGAGCATCCTTTAATTTTCGTCTCAAGAACTCCCTTTAGCACTTCTTGCAAGGCACATCTAATGGTCATGAATTCCTTCAGCTGGTTTGTCAGGGAAAGTCTTCAGAAGGAGAACTTTGTTAGGTAAAGTATACTTGGTTGGCAGTTTTTTCTTTTAGTGCTTCAAATATATCATCCCACTCTCTCTTGGCCTGCTGAGAAATCTACTGATAGCCTTAGAGGGGTTCTCTTGTATATGATAGTTTCTCTTCTCTTCCTGCTTTCAAATTTCTCACTTTATCTTTAATTTTAACAGTTTATTAACAATATGTCTCAAATTCAGCAAGGTAGTAGGAAGGCAATGGCAACCCACTCCAGTACTCTTGCCTGGAAAATTCCATGGACAGAGGGGCCTGGTAGGCTGCAGTCCATGGCGTCGCTAGGAGTAGGACACGACTGAGTGACTTCACTTTCACTTTTCACTTTCATGAATTGGAGAAGGAAATGGCAACCCACTCCAGTGTTCTTGCCTGGAGAATCCCAGGGATGGAGAGCCTGGTGGGCTGCCGTCTATGGGGTCGCACAGAGTCAGATATGACTGGTGACTTAGCAGCAGCAGCAGCATGATATGAGATTAACATACATCAACTGGTTGCATTTCCTTACACTAACAATGAAATATCAAAAAGGAAATGTAAAAAAAAAAAAAAAAAGCCTCTTAAAATCACATCAAAAAATAAAACACTTAGAAATAAATCTTACCAAGGAGGTGAAAGACTTATATGTTGAGATATATAGAACATTAATAATGGGAATTGAAGATGATTCAAGGAAATGAAAGATATCCCATGCTCTTGGATCAGAAGAATTAATATTGTTAAAATGGTTGTATGACCAAAGCAATCTATAGATTTAATGTGATGTCTGTCAAATTACTCATGACATTTTTCACAGAACTAGAACAACTAATCTTAAAATTTATATGGGGCCATAAAAGACCTAGAATTGCCAAAGCAATCTTGAAGAAAAAGAACGAAGCAGGAGGCATAACCCTCCCAGACTTCAGGCAATACTACAAAGCTACAGTAATCAAAACACCATAGTGTTGGCACAAAAACAGACATATGGATCAATAAACAGACATATGGAACAGAATAGAGGCTTGGAAATAAGCCCACTCACCTATAGTCAATTTAAAAAAGTAAGAAAACATTTAAGTTGCTTTGGTTCTGGAACTCTAGATGTATTTATGTTTTTAAGTCCATGAAATATTTAAATTTTTCTATTTCAATGTTTCCCCCTATAATTACAGATCATCATGTTAGTCTAGCTAAACATAGTTGACTAAAGGCATGTGATAAGGAGCCCACTGTAAGGAATATGAGGCCTTTGAGATCAGAAAACTCTTTTCTGTCCTTGCCACAGGCTGCTGCACCATTACTTGATACCAGGATCACTGTTCTTTTCCAAACCTAGTGATTTTGTTTCACTAACTTAAGGCAAAAGGGCCAAATGAGAAATATCACTTAGACTTTAAGAGAGCCCATGCTCTCTTCTAGTTTTATGGTGACATCTTACGTTTAAGTCTTTAAGCTATTTTGAGTTTATTTTTGTGTATGGTGTGAGGATGTGTTCCAATTTTATTGATTTTTTTCCAGCTTTATTAAGTTATAATTGACATACAACATTTTATCAGTTTAAGATGTACATTATGATGATTTGATTCATGTATATATTGTAAAGGACTTCCCAGATGGTGTTAGTGGTAAAAAAAAAAATCTGCCTGACAATGTAGGAGTTGCAAGAGATGCAGGTTTGATCCCTGGGTTGGGAAGATCCCCTGGAGTAGGAAATGGCAACCCACTCCAGTATCCTTGCATGGAAAATTCCATGGACAGAGGAACCTGGTGGGCTACCATCCATGGGACCACAGAGAGTCAGACATAATTGAGTGATATATTGTAAACTATCTATCTGATAAGGTATTAATATACAAAATATATAAGGAACTCATACAACTCAATAGCTAAAAGCCAATCCCATTAAAAACATGGGCAGAGGACCTGAACAGACATTTTTAAAGAATAAAGACCTACAGATGACCAACAGAGACATGAAAAGGTATTCAACATCACTAACATAGAAATGCAAATCAAAATCACAACTGAAAAAAAAAAAGAAAAAACCCATAATGATGCATTACCTCACACATGTTAGAATAACTATTATCGAAAAGACAAGAAATAACAAGCATGGAGAGTGAAAAAGTTGGCTTAAAGCTCGACATTCAGAAAACGAAGATCATGGCATCTGGTCCCATTACTTCATGGGAAATAGATGGGGAAACAGTGGAAACAGTGGCTGACTTTATTTTTGGGGGCTCCAAAATCACTGCAGATGGTGACTACAGCCATGAAATTAAAAGACGCTTACTCCTTGGAAGGAAAGTTATGACCAATCTAGATAGCAGATTAAAAAGCAGAGACATTACTTTGCCAACAAAGGTCCATCTAGTCAAGGCTATGGTTTTTCCAGTGGTCATGTATGGATGTGAGAGTTGGACTGTGAAGAAGGCTGAGCGCCAAAGAATTCATGCTCTTGAACTGTGGTGTTGGAGAAGACTCTTGAGAGTCCCTTAGACTTCAAAATGATCCAACCAGTCCATTCTAAAGGAGATCAGTCCTGGGTGTTCTTTGGAAGGACTGATGCTAAGGCTGAAACTCTAATACTTTGGGCACCTCATGTGAAGAGTTGACTCATTGGAAAAGACTTTTATGCTGGGAGGGGTTGGCGGCAGGAGGAGAAGGGGACGACAGAGGATGAGATGGCTGGATGGCATCACCGACTCGATGGACGTGAGTTTGAGTGAATTCTGGGAGTTGGAAATGGACAGGGAGGCCTGGCATGCTGCAGTTCATGAGGTCGCAAAGAGTTGGACAGGACTGAGCGACTGAACTGAACTGAACAAGCATTGGAAAGATATGTAGAAAAGAGAATCATTGTGTACTGCTGGTGGGAAGGGAAATTTGTGCAGCCGCTATGGAAAAGAGTATAGAGTTTCCTCAAAAAAAATTAAAAATAGAACTACCATATGATCCACAATTACTATCCTGGGTATTAGAAAAAAATGAAATCACTGTCTGAAAGAGATACCTCCTCCATGTTCATTGCAGCATTATTCAAAGCAAATTTTAATATAATTTTGTTCTCTATTCTGTTTCCAGTACTAGCTTTAATGATTTAAAAATAAAATGTTTCTGTGTATTTATGAATTCAAGAAGTCCTGCTATTTTACTTTTAAAACCATTGCTTCCTTAGTCAAATTATCTTCTTTTTTTTAATTTAATTTTATTTTTTTAAACTTTACATAATTGTATTAGTTTTGCCAAATATCAAAATGAATCTGCCACAGGTATACATGTGTCTTCATGCTGGCACTTGTAGTAACTTTTTCTGTAGCGGTTTGTGAACTCACTGGCAGATAGATTAAAGAGTCTTTTTTGCTTGATGATTTTATTTTTATGAAAACTATCAAGCAACTACTACACCACTATACTGGATTTCTGTTCATTCTTGAGGACAAGAAAAGAAATATTAATCATTATTCTCTCTGATTTGGGGATTTCACAGTTAGCAAGCACCTTCTTTTTTTAGATTTGTGTACTTTTCTAGGTGAATTCAGAGAATTAGGGCTGAGGGAAAACCCTTTTAAAAGAGAGATAGATAATGTAAGGTGAAGATTTTGATATTTATTTGAGAATATGAGACACATTCATATTGATGTAGTCAATCAACAAGGCAGTGCATGTACACAAGCTCACACAGAGAAGGGGAAATTCTTTAGGGCAGGTAACTAAGCTATTTGTTGTTTTTCAGTTGCTAAGACATGTCTGACTCTTTGCAACCCCATGGACTGCAGCACGCCAGACTCTTCTGTCCTTCACAATCTCTTGGAGTTTGCTCAGATCCATGTTCATTGAGTCGGTGATGCCATCTAACTATCTCATCCTCTGCTGCCCCCTTCTCCTTTTGCCTTCAGTCTTTCCCAGCATCAGGGTATTTTCCAATGAGCTGGCTCTTTGCATCAGGTGACCAAAGCCCTGGAGTTTCAGCTTCAGCATCAGTTCCTCCAATTAATATTCAGAGTTGACTTCCTTTAGGGTTGATTGGTTTGATCTTGCCATCCAAGGAACTCTCAAGAGTCTTTTCCAGCACCACAGTTCAAATGCATCAGTTCTTTGGTGCTCAGCTTTCTTTATGGTCCAACTCTCACATCTGTACATGACTACTGGAAAAACCATAGCTTTGAATAGATGGATCTTTGTTGGAAAAATGATGTCTCTACTTTTTAATACACTGTCTAGGTTTGTCATAACTTTCCTTCCAAGGAGTGAGTGTCTTTTAATTTCATGGCTGCACTCACCATGGGCAGTGATTTTGTAGCCCAAGAAAATAAAATTTGTCACTTAGCTATGGACCTATGGATATTTTACCTTCCTGTGCACTAAACAGGTATCTCTGGACGTGGATGCATACTGGAGTAGGAATTGCTTTGCATATTGACTTCAAACCATCCTCAGAATTCAGATTTTTTTTCAATATCCCTCTTTGCATTTTGTCTTTTTCATTCCTCTTTTTCATCCCAAAATACAATTAAGTATATATTTTCATTTCTGGTTAAGTGAAATTTTATTATATATAATTTCCACCATTTACATAGTTCCATTAAAATAAAGAGCAAAGAAAGGGGGGAAAGTGGGATGAATTGGGAGATTGGAATTGACATGCATACTCTATTGACATTATGTGTAAAATAGATAACTAATGAAAACCTATTATATAGCATATGGAACTCTATTCAATGCTCTATAGTGATCTAAATGGGAAGGAAATTTTAAAGGAGATATATGTATAAAGAAAGAAAGTGAAGTCGCTCAGTCATGTCTGACTCTATGAGACCCCATGGACTGTAGCCTACCAGGCTCCTCCATCCATGGGATTTTCCAGGCAAGAATACTGGAGTGGGTTGCCATTTCCTTCTCCAGGAGATCTTCCCAACCCAGGGATTGAACCTGCGTCTCCCGTATTGTAGGCAGAGGCTTTACCATCTGAGCCACCAGGGAAGTCCACCAGGGGTATATATATATGTATAACTACCGACTTTGATGTAGAGTAGAAACTAACACAACTTTGTAAAACAACTGTACTCCAATAAATTGTTTTCAAAAGAACAAAGAAATCATAAATAAAACAAAAGATTGAATCAGTCCCTTTTCAGAACTATTATCCAAGCCCTTTTGGTTTGAAATTCCTTTAGTATTTTGGTCTGAATTAAATTATAGATGATCAAATTATAAAATTTTGTACTCATTCATTCTTTCGGCACAAATATGGATGGTCTTCTATATGCCTGACATGGTATAGACTCTACATGTACAATGATCAGAAAGAAGGATATATATATATATATATAAAAATATAAAAATATATATATATATAAAATATATATATATATATATATATATATATAAAATATATATATATATATAGAACAATATGGTTCCTGCCCTTGCTGAGTTTACAGAAATTTCAGTTCAGTTCAGTCACTCAGTCATGTCTGACTCTTTGTGACCCCATGAATTGCAGCACACCAGGCCTCCCTGTCCATCACCAACTCCCGGAGTTTACTCAGACTCACATCCATCGAGTCAGTGATGCCATCCAGCCATCTCATCCTCTGTTGTCCCCTTCTCCTCCTGCCCCCAATCCCTCCCAGCATCAGAGTCTTTTCCAATGAGTCAACTCTTCACATGAGGTGGCCAAAGTACTGGAGTTTCAGCTTCAGCATCATTCCTTCCAAAGAACACCCAGGACTGATCTCCTTTAGAATGGACTGGTTGGATCTCCTTGCAGTCCAAGGGACTCTCAAGAGTCTTCTCCAACACCACAGTTCAAAAGCATGAATTCTTTGGCGCTCAGCTTTCTTCACAGTCCAACTCTCACATCTATACATGATTACTGGAAAAATCATAGCCTTGACTAGATGGACCTTTGTTGGCAAAGTAATGTCTCTGCTTTTTAATCTGCTATCTAGGTTGGTCATAACTTTCCTTCCAAGGAGTAAGCGTCTTTTAATTTCATGGCTGTAGTCACCATCTGCAGTGATTTTGGAGCCCCCCAAAATAAAGTCTGACATTATTTCCACTGTTTCCCCATCTACAGAAACTTAGCTACATACATTAGTTCATTAGTCATTTGTACTTTTGAGATTCTTTACAAAAGCAAGAGCTGAATTTACTACATTTATAGAGGAGGTCATTACATTTGAAATGTACAGTCTGTAGTCTTGAAGGATAAAGATGAATGTTATGCTAGAGTGTTGTAAGATGAAAGCTAGTGAGCTGTGTTTCTATGATGAGATTCTTATTTCTTTGAGGAGAGCACAAGTGGTTTCCTGAGACAGAAGGAAGGAAAATAGCCACTAAAAGATACTTTTTTTCTTAAAAAAGGAAATAAGCCCACATAGCCATCCCCTCCTCTATGTTGCTCCTCCTCTGCACCCCACTCCAGCCTGCTCTTGTTTGGGGCATTTTCCAAAGAAGCTTAGATCCCCTTGGGCCACTTCCCCTGTCTGTTCTCAAGAGCATCCTATTGGAGGCTTTTACTCTCTCCTTAATGAAGTCTAGAAATTCTGGCTTTGTAAGTCTTTGGGGAGAAATTATTTCTGACTAATTCTGAAATAGATCTAATTAGTTAAAGTAAAAGCAGCCTTCTAAAAACAATGGCTTCATTAAAATCATCTGTTTCTTTATTTAAATAGCTCTTCTCTGAATTCTGTGAGGGAAAATGCAACAAAAAAAGAGAGAAAGAATGAACACATTTTAATGAATATCTTTTATTTTGTTAATTTATGGATCATAACATTTAAGTACTGACATAAGATAGTTTTATCTCAAAACTCTATGTATCTTATTTCTAAATAAGTTTTGATGAGAAGTCGATTTGGGAGGAAGAAAAGTGCCGTAAGGGATGGATGTAAACATGTTGACCTCTGTGCTCTGTACTCAGCAGGAATCCCCGCTGGGGTCTGGGCATGTTATTCAAACTCCAAGGCTAGATGTCTTTCACATGTAAAATGGAAGAATAGCATTTACCTCTTTGGATTATCAGGATTAGAGAAGATATATATTAAAGCATAGTTGCTGTTTTTTGTTTAGTCTCCAAGTCATGTCAACACTTTAGTGACACCATGGACTATAGCTTGCCAGACTCTTCTGTCCATGGGATTTCCCAGGCAAGAATACTGGAATGGGTTGCCATTTCCTTCTCCATGGGATCTTCCCAACCCAGGGATTGAACCCACATCTCCTACTCTGGCAGGCGGATTCTTTACCACTGAGCCACCGGGGACAGTCCATGAAAGCATATGGAATGCAAGAAATAAATGCCACCTTTTATTAGGGTGTCTGCCCTGGGTACTTTCTTTTCTTGAACTTCTAACTGTTTTGCTTCTGTTTTAGGTGGTGTGACCTAAACAGTATATTAGCAAGTGTGGTAGATGCACCTAGAGTTAGAGTTAACAGCAGTTGAGAGGCTGTTCTAATGGCAAATTTCATAAGCTTTAATGCTTGGAATCTTGAGATTTATTCATTTTGAGATTTTATTAAACAAGCTCAGAACTTGTTTTGCCTTTTCCCTGGTTCTCAGAATCCAGCAATCTGTAAGAGGTCTATGCCTCAGTAACATATTGCTATAGTTTTCAGTGATCCACTGGGAGATTTTCAGGTTCAAGAGCAAATAGTTCTGTTTTGTGTTAGAAATGTGGAATCATCCACATTGGGAAATCATCCATTTTTCCATCTGAGTAAAGTGGCATTGCAGAGAGCGCTCAAGAGTAAGTTTTTCTGAATAAAATTTTAGACCTGCCCGTCTCATCCAAGAGCACATTGCCTCAAGACGTCAAGTTTATTTTGTAAAATAAACCTTGGCCTTTAATTTGGGTTTCACCTACCTCTAACCTATTCATTTCAAGCAAAGTGGGTAATTGCAGACAGATATTATAAACTCCAAATAGTATTATGGGAGTATTATTTTATTTAGAGTTTCTTTTTCACTTTCTAGCAGAGAAGGCAGTGACAGGATACCAAATACATATATATCAGTTCAGTTCAGTTCAGTCGCTCAGTCGTGTCCAGCTCTTCGCGACCCCATGAATTGCAGCACGCCAGGCCTCCCTGTCCATTACCAACTCCCGGAGTTCACTCAGACTCACGTCCATCGAGTCAGTGATGCCATCCAGCCATCTCATCCTCTGTTGTCCCTTCTCCTCCTGCCTGCAATCCCTACCAGCATCAGAGTCTTTTCCAATGAGTCAACTCTTCGCATGAGGTGGCCAAAGTACTGGAGTTTCAGCTTCAGCATCATTCCCTCCAAAGAAATCCCAGGGCTGATCTCCTTCAGAATGGACTGGTTGGATCTCCTTGCAGTCCAAGGGACTCTCAAGAGTCTTCTCCAACACCACAGTTCAAAAGCATCAATTCTTTGGTGCTCAGCCTTCTTCACAGTTCAACTCTCACATCCATACATGACCACAGGAAAAACCGTAGCTTTGATTAGATGGACCTTTGTTGACAAAGTAATGTCTCTGCTTTTGAATATGCTATCTAGGTTGGTCATGACTTTCCTTCCAAGGAGTAAGCGTCTTTTAATTTCATGGCTGTAGTCACCATCTGCAGTGATTTTGGAGCCCAGAAAAATAAAGTCTGACACTGTTTCCACTGTTTCCCCATCTATTTCCCATGAAGTGATGGGACCAGATGCCATGATCTTTGTTTTCTGAATGTTGAGCTTTAAGCCAACTTTTTCACTCCCCACTTTCACTTTCATCAAGAGGCTTTTTAGTTCCTCTTCACTTTCTGCCATAAGGGTGGTGTCATCTGCATATCTGAGGTTATTGATATTTCTCCTGGCAATCTTGATTCCAGCTTGTGTTTCTTCCAGTCCAGCATTTCTCATAATGTACTCTGCATATAGGTTAAATAAGCAGGGTGACAATATACAGCCTTGACGTATTCCTTTTCCTATTTGGAACCAGTCTGTTGTTCCATGTCCAGTTCTAACTGTTGCTTCCTGACCTGCATACAGATTCCTCAAGAGGCAGGTCAGGTGGTCTAGTATTCCCATCTCTTTCAGAATTTTCCACAGTTAACATGCATTAAAAGTGTATTCTCTGCTTCCTCAATTCTTGCGGGGCTCAAACAAAGCCTCGACATCTAACACTCATGTCCTTCCAGACTTAACTATGTGGTGCTACTCTGGCCTGCCCTTCACAATGTGACTCTCCTTCACTAATTCAAAACTTTCCCTGCTCATCTCTCACATCAAAATTCATTTGGGCTGTGTCCCTTTTATGTATTCATATGGTCTTAGCCATGGAAAGACATAGCTATTCACCAAAATTCTGTTTTGTTTTCTTGTGGGGTTTTTTTTTTGTTTCAGTATTGCTATATACTCTTAAAAATTATTAAGAAGTCCAAGGAACTTTGGTTTAAGTGTTATCAAGTTATCAAGATTTCACACATTAGAAATTTATATATAGACCCATTACAAGTTAAGATAAATAACATCTTTATGAGGAGTAACTATATTTTCCAAAAATATATGTGTCACTGTTTTACATATAGATACTCTTAGCTGCTTCTGTATTCAATATGTTGTATTATTTCATTCAAATAGCCCCTGGAAAACCCCACTGTATATGCATGGGAGAATGAAAGTGACAAAGCTAAATGACATCTTTGTATTAGTTTTTTATTATTGCTCTAGCAAAGTAATACAAACTTAGTGACTGAGAACAACACAAATTTATCATTGATTTATTATTAATTATTCATATTTACTAATTAATGTTCATATCAATGATATGATTATTAATAATTATAATTACTAATAAACAATCAAACCATTCTGGTGGCCTCTTCATGGATCACAGCAATGCTGTGGCAAAGGGGCTTGCATAACTCAGTGAAGCTATGAGCCATGCCATGCAAGGCCACACAAGATAGACAGGTCATAGTGGAGAGTTCTGAGAAAATGTGATCCACAAAAGGAGGAAATGGCAAACCACTTCAGTATTCTTGCTGTAAGAACCCCATGAACTGTCAGATCAGATCAGATCAGATCAGTCACTCAGTCGTGTCTGACTCTTTGCGACCCCATGAATCGCAGCACGCCAGGCCTCAAAAGGATATGACACCGGAAAATGAGCCCCCAGGTCTAAAGGTGTCCAGTATGCTACTGGGGAAGAGCAGATGGCAATTACTAATAACTCCAGAAAGAGGGAAGAGGCTGAGCCAAAGCAGAAATGATGCTCAGTTGTGGACATTGCTGGTGGTAAAAGTAAAGTCCAGTGCTGAAAAGAACAATCTTGCATAGGAACCTGGAATGTTAGGTCCTTGAATCAAGGTAAATTGGATGCAGTCAAGCAGGAGATGGCAAGAGTAAACCTTGACATCTTAGGAATCAGTGAACTAAAATGGATAGGAATGAGTGAATTTAATTCAAAAGACCATTATATCTACTATTGTGGGCAAGAATCCCTTAGCAGAAATGGAGTAGTCCTCATAGTCAACTAAAGTCTGAAATGCAGTACTTGGGTCCAATCTCAATAACGACAAAATTATCTCTGTTCATTTCCAAGACAAACAATTCTATATCACAGTAATTCAAGTCTACGCCCCAACCACTGATGCTGAAGAAGCTGAAGTTGAACGGTTCTATGAAGACCTACAAGACTTTATTTTTTTTTTTTTTTTTGCAACTGTCATCATACCTTTATTTTTTTTTTAATTTAATTTTTTTAAACTTTATATAATTGTATTAGTTTTGCCAAATATCAAAATGAATCCACCACAGGTATACATGTGTTAGAAATAATGCCAAAAAAATATGTCCTTTCTAGAAATAACACCAAAATATATGTCTTTTTCAGGCAAAAGTAGGGAGTTAAGAGATACTTGGAGTAAACAAGTAAGTTTGGTCTTGGAGAACAAAATGAAGCAGGGCAAAGGCTAAACAGTTTTGTCAAGAGAACACACTGGTCATAGCAAACACCGTCTTCCAACAACACAAAAGTTGACTCTACACATAGTCATCACCAGATGGTCAATGCCGAAAACAGATTGATTATATTCTTTGTAGACAAAGATGGAGAACTATACAGTCAGCAAAAACAAGACCTGGAGTCATCTGTGGCTCAGACTATCAGCTCCTCATTGCAAAATTCAGATTTCAGTTGAAGAAAGTAGTGAAAATCATAAGGTCATTCAGGTATGACCTAGATCAAATCCCTCATGATTATACAGTGGAGGTGAGGAATAGATTCAAGGGACTAGAACTGGTAGACAGAGAGCCTGAAGAACTGTGGATGGAGGTTTGTAACACTGTACAGGAGGCAGTGACCAAAACCATCCCCAAGAAAAGAAATGCAAGAAGGCAAAATGGCTGTCTGAGGAAGCCTTACAAAATGCTGAAAAAAGAAGAGAAGTGAAAGGCAAGGGGGAAAGGAAAAGATATACCTAACTGAATGCATAGTAAAACAGAATAGCAAGCAGGATTAAGAAAGTCTCCTTGAGTGAAGAGTCAGACACAACTGAGCAACTGAACTGAACTGAACTTGAGTGAAAAATGCAAAGAAATAGAGGAAAACAGTAGAATGGGAGAGACTAGAGTTTTTCTTCAAGAAAATACAAAGGGAACATTTCATGCAAGGATGGGCATGATAAAGGACAGAAATGGTTAGGACCTAACAGATCCAGAAGACATTAGGAAAAGGTGGCAATAATATACAGAACTGTAACAAAAAAGGTCTTAATTACCCAGATAACCATGATGGTATGGTCACTTACCTAGAACTAGACATCTTGGAGTATAAAGTCAAGTGGGCCTTAGGAAGCATTACCAAGAACAAAGCTAGTGGAGATGATCAAATTTCAGCTGAGCTATTTCAAATCCTAAAAGATGATGCTGTCAAAGTGCTGCATTAAATATGTCACCAAATTTGGAAAACTCAGCAGTGGTCACAGGACCGGAAGAGGTCAGTTTTCATTCCAACTCCAAAGAAGGGCAGTGCCAAAGAATGTTCAAACTATCATACAATTGCTCTCGTTTCACATGCTAACAAAGTTAGGTTGAAAATCCGTCAAGCTAGGTTTTAGCAGTATGTGAACCAAGAACTTCCAGATGTTCAAGCTGGATTTAGAAAAGGAAAGGAACCAGAGATTCAATAGCCAACATTCCTTGGATCATAGAGAAAGCAAGAGAATTCCAGAAAAATATCTACTTCTCCTTCATTAACTACATACACTAAAGCCTTTGACTGTGTGGATCACAACTTAACTGTGGAAAATTCTTCAAGAAATGAGAATACCAGACCACCTTACCTGCCTCTGAGAAACCTGTATGCAGGTCAAGAAGCCACAATTACAACTGGATATACAATGAACTGGTTCTAAACTGGGAAAGGAGTACAACAAGGCCATATATTGGCACTTTGCTTATTTAACTTATACTCAAGTTATACCAAGCTGGAATCAAGATAGTCAGGAAAAATATCAACAGCATGAAATATGCAGATAATACCACTCTAATGGCTGAAAATGAAGAGGAACTGAGGGACCTCCTGATGAGGGTTAAAGAGGACAGTGAAAAAGTTGACTTAAAACTCAACATTCAAAAAACAAAGATCATGGCATCTGTTCCCATGACTTCATGGTGAACAGAAGGAGAAAAAGTGGAAACAGTGACAGATTTTATTTTCTTGGGCTCCAAAATCACTGCCAGTGGTGACTGCAGCCATGAATTTTAAAAATCTTGCTCCTTGGAAGGAAAGCTATGACAAACCTAGACAGTGTATTAAAAAACAGAGACATCACTTTGCCAACAAAATTCCATATAGTCAAAGATATGGTTTTTCCAGTAGTCATGTACAGATATGAGAGATGGACCATAAAGAAGGCTGAGGGCCAAAGAATTGATGCTTTTGAATTGTGATGTTGGAAAAGACTCTCAAGAGTCCCTTGGACTGCAATGTGATCAAACTAGTCAATCCTAAAGGAAATCAACTCTGAATATTCATTGGAAGGACTTATGCTGAAGCCAAAACTCTAATACTTTAGCCACCTGATGTGACGAGTTGACTCATTAGGAAAGAGCTGGATGCTGGGAATGATTGAAGGCAAAATAAGAAGAGTGCAGCAGAGGATTAGATGGTTAGATAGCATCACCAACTCAGTGGACATGAATTTGAACAAACTCTGGGAGATAGTGAAGGACAGGGAAGCCTGGCATGCTGCAGTACATAGGGTCTCAAAGAGTGGGATATGACTTAGTGATGAACATCATCATCATAGTTCTGAGGATCAGAGATTCAAAATGGGTGTCATTGACCTAAAAGCAAAACGTTGACAGGGTTGTACACCTTCTGAAGGTTCTCAAGAGATTCTGTTGTTGTTGTTGTTTTGGTCTTTTCCAGCTTTAAGAGGCCACCAACATTCCTTGGCTGTGGCCTCTTTCCATCTTCAAGGTCAGAAATTTTGGGCTCAGTCCTTCTCACATTGTCATTTCTCTGGGCCCCTCTTCAGATTCCCTCTTCTATTTTTATGGACTCTTGTGATTACATTGGACCCACCCAGATAATCCAGCATAGTCTCTTTATTTTAAGGTCCTATGATTAACAACTTTACTTCATTAGAGTCTTGATTCCCTTTGACATTAATATATTATCATGTTATTGAAATTATATAGAATACGGACATCATTGGGAGAATGTTATTCTGCCTACCACAGAATTGTTAAATTCATTTTGACCTCAAGGATCCCCTGAAAGCATCTCAAGAAAACTTCAGGGGTTTCTAAATCTTCCTTTGAGAATAACTATGATATGGCTTCCCATATCATAGAATAATGGGTGGTGTTGCAGTGGTAAAGAATCCACCTGCCAATCCAAGAGTCACAAGAAATGCAGGTTCCATTCCTGGGTCAGGAAGATCGCCTGGAGAAGGAAATGGCAACCCACTCCAGTATTCTTTTCTGGAGAATCCCATGGACAGAGGAGCCTGGTGGGCTACAGACCATGGGGTCACAAAGAGTCAGATGAGACTGACCACAGCACAGCACATTCTATGATATCCCTAATAGATAGCATGTGCTTGACATATACCTTATAAGGCAGGTTTTTTTTAAGTAGGTAAAATGTAAAACTTAAAAAAAAACTTGTCTTCTGTAACTCTCACCCAGTAAATACTCTTGTATTCCTTAAAGCTACAAAGAGAAAAATCTACTCCTTCCACAGCATTTCAAATATTTATTTGAAATGTTATTGTTAATGTTATTGTGACCCATATGATTTTTCTCTTTATGTTAAACAAGGACAGATCCTTACTAGAAGAATTATGATAGCATCAACAATGACCATATTTGTTAAAACTCTACCTATGTTTCAAGGCTCACGCTAGTGTCAACTTTTCCATAAACTTCCTCAGATGCCTCTGATAAATTATTTTTGCTTTCTTTGATCTTCTATTGCTCAATACCAGAAAAGTCATTTATATTCAGGGCTGCTAGGTATGATAAGAGTGTAGATTTCTTGAGGGCAAGCTGTAGTTCTGTTTTTCTTACATTACACACAGTTTAGCATCTATAGAGAAGGAGCTATTAATGTAAGTGATTTTGAATGGAAGGATAAAAGAATTGAAGCAGGGGTTCCACGTGGAGCCTGTGTTTACCTGTGGTCTTAGGAATACATGGCATGGCTGAGAGTTCCTTGCAGGAGTCCTGAGAGCAGAGATTCCTGACTGCGGTGCATTCATCTCAAGGTTAAAGACCCCGAGGGACACACTCTGACTGTGAGGAATTTGCCGTGGGTTTGAGGGAGGGATGACTGAAACAGTGTCTGCCACTGGGGCTGCCTTGAGTGCTGGGGAGAAAGGACTCAGAACGAAAATGGAAGCACTGTTTCCTGAAAATCTCTACAGGAATAGATAACGGGGTTCATGTTCTAGTGAGTATCACACGATGACACAGTGCAGAGCTTCTCTAAGGCACAGCATTGTATCATCACAGCAGGAACGGCTGAAAACTTCTGCTTAGGTGGAGCCAAGCTCCCCTGGGCAGTGGCATCTTTAGCAGAGACAGATGGTTAAAACTGTCTTTGACCAACACTTCCTATTTCCATCAGCCTGAGTGACCACCATGCTGTCTCTGCTTGTAAGAGTACACAGCTTTTTTAGATGCCACATATGAGTGAGATCATACAGCATTTATCCTTCCGTGTTTGGCTTCTCTCCCTTGGCATAATGTCCTCAAAGTCCATCTCTCTTGTTGCAGATGACAGGGTTTCTTCTTTTTTAAAAGTTGAATAATATTCACACATATATTCATATATATCACATTTTCAATGTCCCTTCATCTATTGGCAGATGCTTAGGTTGGTCCCATATCTTGGATATTGTGAAAAATACTGCAGTGAACATGGTTGGGGGTGGGAGGCAGACATCTCTTGGAGATACTGATTTTATTTCCTTTGGAGTTTCAGATATGTAGGATGAATAATTTCTAGAGATCTTTATAGCACGTTGGCTATAGTTAACAATACTGTATCATATACTTGAAATTTGCTAAGAGATCCTAATTATTCTCCAAAAAAGGTAACTCTATGAAATGATGGATGTGCTAAAAATTTCATATTGAATATATACATACATCAAAATATCACTTTGTACATGCTAAATATGTATTCATTTTATTTGCCATTTATACCTCAATAATGCTGAAAGAAAAATACTTCAAGAATAAACAGAAATATAATTTTTATAATATAAGTAGAGCAGAAGTAGCTTACTAATCTCTTGAGTAAAAGCATTTCCTCTTCTTCTGAGCTCAGGCAAGGAGGCTGCTGCTGTGATGGTCATTCACTGTTATCAGAGATAAAAAGCAGCCAGACACCTTGGCAGGGAGGGAGGCGAAGCTACCCTAGGATAACTCAGGAGCTAATGCTTATCTTGAAAGACACAGTCTAAACTAAAGGAACTGGGCTTTGAGTGGGATGTGGAGGCCCTGTGAGTGTAGCTAGTGTAGAACCAGGAGAGAAGTTTTGTTTTGACTCCTGTTTTCTCATCCCCAGAATGGCATTGTCCACATTTTATGAATTGCAGCTGACCATCCTGGCTGGACTTCCTCACAGTTTTACTTCTCAGAGGAAGAAACTTGGTCTTCCCACCTCCCATTCACTTCTGCTGTGCCTAAAGTGTTGAACTGATTCCCCAGTTCACAAAATCTAGTACTTTGCCATAAGGCTAATATTTAGCTTCTTCTGCCAACACTTGAGTCTGCTCTTATTAGAATCTATTTTTTCCCTTGAAATAAACTCTGCTTACTATTAACAACTTACAGATAATTCAGATATATTAACTTCAAACGAATTAGAAACATGCACAGTATGAAAAAACATATTGTAATTCATTCCCTGTTTTTTCATTAAAGAAATCTGATAAGCATGCTGATTTTAGTATTCTGAAGCTGTAAATATTAATATGTGCCACTGATGATCACAGTGACCCCAAAATTAAGTAATTATGTTCTCATCCAACAGCTGCAGAATGCTTATATTGGTGCAAGGTTAGAGACAGCAGTAAAAACACAAATGCTGCTGCATATCAGATGAGAACATGGGTTTCATTTTTCTACTCTTCACTTCCAGACTCCTGTATATGCACTCCATCTTAAATTACTCAGGCCTTTACCACTCACTGAGTGCCTTCCACAGCAATTGCTAAGCACCCAGGTCCACACTGGCATTTGCTGGTCTTCTAGACTGAACACTGGGTGATGTTCTTTGATATCAGCTGAGATACGGTTACTCTCACTCGGTTTTAAAACACTGTGATTGAAATGCCACTGTTACTGGCATTGATGACTAATATCCGCAGTTACTGCCATTGTTTTGGGTCACGTCAGTGTCATGTCTCTGGCACCAGAACCCTGTGCATTCCCTTACTCATTTCCAGTCAGTCTTGTGGTTGCTCTGCCTTACTATACTAAGTAAATCTGCCAAGATCTTTTCTTTCTGTTATAAATATTTGACCTCTCAGGTGATGTATTGGACTCGAAGCTTAACTCCTAGGCTTGCAGGATAGAAGTGTGGATGAAGAATGTTGCCTGTCATATCAGTAAACAAAGAGTGTTGTGGCTATCAAGCCATCAGTCACTGCAGCTGCCCCCCAACTCTGTGCCCTGAGAGAATTTAGGATAGAAAAATACAGGATACTGGCCCCGATTAGCTAAGATCATACCAAAGGATTGATTTCAATGAGCCCAGACTCTTGCATCTTTCCATACATAGAAAAGTGCTATATTCATTAACTTGAGATATCTAGTATCTTTAACTAACAATAATCTTCTGATGTTCCAACTACCTGGTTTTTATTGCAAGAATTCCTATATATCCTGGCTTCTCCCTTTTAGTTCTTCAGAACAGTCCCTCAGAGCAATCTGAAAGGCTGTCTCCCAGGCTTAAGTCCTCAGTTTGTCTGTTAAATAAAACATAATTCTCAACTTTTGGGTTGTACTTTTTTTTTTTTTCAGTCAATAGAAGCTAGGCAAACTTATTCTCTGCTGTAAGATTTACCTCAATCCCATGAGTGTTTCTGTGTTCAGGAAAATGTGCCTCTCAGATATCTGACACTGGAGAGTATGATTTACCCATGACTTTACCTGCCATGATCAGAGATGCACTGTTTGAATGAGGCCATACTTCCCAGGGGCTGTTCCCAGTCAATGAGAGCATGGTCAGGATACGAAGGTCAAGAAACTATCTGCGAGGGACCAGGGTTCATCTGAGGGGTGACTTTGGCTCAAGGACTCTGTAGGCTTTCCCGCAACCTTCTAAGAACTGTACTGCCTTCTGTACCCTGCCTTCCCTCGTTTCCCTCCCTCCTTCGCGGGATTCAGACCTTCATCACAGTTGACATCTCTCCTGACTTCCTTATCACTTTCTCTCATCAATGTTTTATCCCCAATTCTCTTTCATTCCTAATTACATCTTGGCATCTGTTTCTTCAGAGTCTAGAACTATAACATTTAGAACAACTAAAAGTTTCATTCTCCTGCTTCATTTCTCAGGAATAGTATCTCTAGTATCGAAATGTCAGCAATATCTCCTTCAATTCTCCTTTTCCTGCTTTCTAATTGACCTTTTCTTTTGAATGGGAAAATAGCTAAAATTGTCATTTTATAAACACTTCAGTTTTATTGTTTATTTTTAAAACTCAAAAATCTAGCTTTTAGTTTTCCTCTTGCTTAGAAAAGTCAAGTTTTTTGAATTTCAGAAAACAAAATCTCTAACCAAACAAATGAAACAAAACTCTCTTTTCTTCTCATAAAACTTGGCTCTTACTTTTGCTTCCATTCCATGTGTTCAGCACAAATTCATTCAGAAATGCAGCCTATCCTTTTTTTCTTTTTTTTTTTTTGGTTATGCTGGGTCTTCATTGCTGCACACAAGCTTTCTCTGGTGCAGTGAGCAGGAGCTGATCTTTGTAGCAGTGGATGGGTTTCTCACTGTGGTGGTTTCTCTTGCCGTGGCACACAGGCTCTAGGTGCACAGGCTTTAGTACTTGCAGTATGCGGGCTCAGTAATTGAGGTTCATGGGCTTTAGTTGCTCTGTGGCAGGTGGAAGTTTCCCAGACCAGGGATTGAACCCATGTCCCCTGCACTGGCAGGTGAATTATTATCCACTGTACCAACAGGGAAGTCCCCTTGGTTTTGAGATGTGTTCACTCTCCTTTTGTAGCAGCGCAATGAGAAAAGATATCACTGATAACTAAGTAACGGGGAAAAAAAATTTGGCAAAAGAACATAAAGTAAAAGGGATAGAAAATAACATAGTATTTAGCATAAACCTCACTAAAGTATCATTTAATATCTTTTAACATCAAAAGATTTTTATTCTTATCTAGGTTCCTCATTTTCTCAAGATTTAGGATACATGAGGAGGGACTGAGAGTTCTGTGCTAGAAATAGTTCAGTTATTGGGAAAGATTACATCTATTTTTGCAGTTTCACATCTATTTCTTTTGGGGCATCAGCCCAGAATTTCAAAAATTCTTGTGTGCCATGAACTATTACAAACCCTACATGAAAATTGGAGCAGGTCAGCTGGAGGCCAGGACTTTGACCCTAGGAGAGATGGTGAATGCAGAGAGAAACCAGATTTTGACTTTATAAGAGTGGACTAAATAATATTTAGCTTGAAAATATACTGCAGAATGGTTTAAACCCCCAAGAAATAATCAACAGAGAAGTAGAAAAAAGTGAGGGGAAGAAGGGTCAATGTCATGAAAAATCAAGGTTTCTACCTTGGATTGTAATGTTTGAAAACATTAAAGTCTTTTCTTTAAGAGGAATGACTAATTCCTGTGATATTGGCTCAAAATGCAAGAGAGAAGAATTTTGAGGGTGAACATTTCCATGATGGTCATTAACAGTTTAAAGCTATGCTGTGCTCTTTCTGGTTTTCTTTTGGTAGAGAGATAGAACTTTGGCAGTAGTTTTACCATAAAGAGAGTGGGCAGCTAAGCAGAGCTAGTCAGGGTCGGAGTTCTCGGGAAGTCGGCAGGAGACCCAAGGATGAAGCCCAGCTCTTGGGTCAGGCCACGTTCGGCTGGTGCTGACTCTCCTCACAGGTCAAGGTCAAGATCCCAGCAGGGAGCTGTTCACTCCCTGAGTGAAGGCCCCACGAGTCACCCTCACACACAGGGACTGCCAGGGCTCTGGAGGCCAGTCTTGTGTGATGAGGGGGTCGTGGGACACACTGAGGAGGGAGCAGTGAGACCCTCGGTGGAGGGGCGTGAACATTTCTTCCAGTATCCAGACCTTGATGCAAGTAGGAGCTCAGTGAACTTGGAGTAATATTCTAAAGAAACAGATTCTAGAAAGAGTCACAACCTAACCCCTCCACCCCACCTATTTAGCCAGGAAATATTTAGATGAGAATCAACATTTATTTATGGTGGGTTATAGAAAAAATAGAAGAGAAAATTTACAGTAAATTTTGTAAGTAAGCTACATATTTGCCCATTCACTTTCTTTTTATATTCTTCCCACCATTTAATGGTGGTAAAGCTTTCCTATAGCCAAGACCACCAGGATCAGAATCACACAGGAAAAAAACTAAAAAATTCTTAGTTTTGAATTTTTATATAGTCTTTTGTAACTTAGCAGAACCAAGTTTTGAAAGCCCTGATTTCAACTGAAAAGCTTAGCAGCTATAAGTGAAAATAATTCATATTTACCTGTTTATAAATTTATTTATCATTTTAAAAACTTCTTTTGAAACATTAAAAGTTATAGGCTGATACAGAGATAAAGGACACAGAATTTACAATATGAACCACTAAGTCTGGAAGAATCCCTTGATTTAAAAGAAAACTTTCTCACTATGGCAAAAAGGACATCTGGATTGGGAGGAGGAGCTTATAGGGGAGAACAAGAGAGTTTTACATGCCAGTATTAGGTTTGATACTGAGAAGGCCCCTGTGGGGCTCCTGGGCACAAAAATCTTCCTGGGTCCCCATTTCTTCGATTACAGGAAATAGGCTTCATTCAGCCTCCACACAATCCCTGAGTTCCAATGGGCAGGTTCAAAGTAGGTGTTAATTAGAGTAGGGAGGGGATGTGAGGCCTGGGAGGAACAGTCAAGAGAAGCAATTGTATAGCCTTGGGGAAACATCCTGGTTCCTCATCAAGGAATATAAAGAACAACATCTTTGAGGTGTTGTGCAGATACAGAAACCCTCACCATGTGTGAGAAGTTACCGATAATGGTTAAGGCTGGTATGCTGTCCACAAGCACATAAATTCTAGACCGATTGGAAGCAGAAGGTTCACCACAAACCAATTAGAAGAAAGTCCACACTCTGATCACACCCTCTTTGAACCTTTACTTCTCGGTACACCCTCCAGGTGGAGCACATGGTTTTGAGGGCATTAGCCTGCTGTGGCCTCATCTGCCTTGACACTCAAAACTCCATCTCTGAGTTTTAATTCAGTATGGGAGTACAGAGGACAGATTTGGCTTCAGACTCTGCTCCCTGTTTCTAGTCTGTGTGTGTGTGTGTGTGTGTGTGTGAGAGAGAGAGAGAGAGAGAGAGAGAGAGAGAGAGAGAGAGGAAGAGAGAGAGGAGTGGGTATCTCTTGATATGTTTGAATCTCTGAAAGCTGATGGATCTTGCATCCAATTGTACACCTGAGTTGGATAAGACGATAAGTGATAAGACGATAGAGTTAAGTATATTTCTTTCTTGGTCCCTTTTGAAAGACGAAAAACTCTAAAAAAGAGTAATAGATAACATTACTAATGCCATTGAATAGCATAATGCTTTGTGGTGGGAGTTGTCCTCTGCTCCGTTAGACTGTGGAGTATTTAAAGCATCCCTGGTCTCTACCCACTAGGTGCCACTAGAACCACCCCTGCCCCAAGTTGTAACAATCAAAAGTGTTTCCACACATTGTCAAATGCCCCAGAGGGGCAAAATCACCCTTGGGTAAAGACCACTGTTCTTATAGTAGATGTTGGTTAGATAATTCCCCCCCGCCCATGCTATAGGGACCAGGATACCGTAAGACAGGAAGGATATTGAGAATGGAGTAAAGGCACTGAAGGGATTGATAGGGCCAAAACACCAAACTTTCTCTGCCATTATTTTGTCCTGACTTAGGTCTCTGTTCAATCTTTGGACTTTTATCAGTTTTTAAACGAAATGCCAAATCTAAGTAAGGAGAATTATTCCAAGCAACAGGAAATAAAAAAGACAACTGGTGTGTTTAATGGTGGGGTTGGTCAGATTGCAGTGAAGAAGCTAGGTTCATTTAATGGCTCATTAGTGGGCTGCTAAAAAACAGTGTCCTAGCCCTAAAACAAAATCTGCAGCTAGGCCAGCAAGCAGCTCAATCCCCAGACAAGTCTCCTAGGCAGAAAATAATAAGTTCAAATTCATTTGGCAAAATACTAGATAATGCATTTGAAAAAACACACCACAACAGATATTAAAAAGAGAAAATAAATCTGGTGAGTAATATTTCCAAAAAAAAGCCTGTGGGTATGCATACGGGTTGAATTCTGCAGTCTGATACCAAAATGAGAAATATCAAATAAATACTTTTTAGTTATAGGAGGCCTGGAAAAAGCATTAGTTTAATATGCTTTGACCCTGAGACTCTGGATGGTAAATATAGCCAGGTGAGGTCACACCTGGAATTTATTTACTTTAGCTTATTCCAGGTCCAAATTGCTGCAAATTATTTGGCAAGTTATTCAAGAGTGACAGTGACAAAGGTGGGGGAGGAGGCGAATGGAGAGCATAGAATGTGGAGGAGATAGAATATTACTAGGACTTTCTCCTAAGCACCAAGAGTGAATGTGAGTCCGTTCTAGAGAGGTAGATGAACCTAGAGCCTGTTATACAGAGCAAGTCAGAAAGAAAAAAAACAAATATATTAATCTAGATATTAGTGTATATGGAATATATATATGGAATAAGCATATATATGGAACCTAGAAAAATGGTATTGATGAAACTATTTTTAGGGAAGGAATGGAGACTCAGATAAGGAATAGACTTGTGGACACAGTGGGGAAAGACAGAGTGGGATGAATTGAGAAATGGCGTTGGCACATATACACTACCATTTGTAAAATAAATAGCTGATGAAAAGTTGCTATATAACACAGGGGGCCCAGCCCAGTGCTCTGTGATGGTCTAGAAGGGTAGGATCTGGGGAGGGGAGGGAGCCTCAGGAGGGAGGTGGTCTATGTATAATTATGGCTGATTTGCCTTGTTGCATGGAAGAAACCACACAACACTGTAAAGCAATTTTCCTCCAGTTAAAAAGTAAATTAAAAAAAGAGTGCATACTATTCTCTACACACTGTCAGAGATTGATTTATGGTGGAAACATTTATGATGACTTTTACTCTAGCATGGAGTGATCATATAGCGCGCTAGGGTAATGCAGTCTTGACTCTTGAAAAGCAGCCCTGTTAAGACAGAGCTCTGTAGGACATATGCTTAACTGCTTTAATTCATTTAGGGCACCAGAATTCATTATAATGGGTAAGGTTCTAAACGTCCCCAAAGTGAAAAGTGAGAATGAAAGTCGCTCAGTCATGTCTGACTCTTCTTGACCCCATGAACTGTACAGTCCATGGAATTCTCCAGGCCAGAATACTGGAGTGGATAGCCTTTCCCTTCTCCAGGGGATCTTTCCAACCCAGAGATCGAACCCAGGTCTCCCGCATTGCAGATGGAGTCTTTACCAGCTGAGCCACAAGGGAAGCCCAAGCATCCCCAGACACTGTCTAATTCATTACTGGGAGGAGGTGCTTTAGATTGAGACTTTAAAGACACCAGAATGATACCACACTACATAACTGACTTCAGCAAAGCATACATGTATATGTACACATCCATGTGTCTATGTATTTATCATCTACCTACCGATTATGAAATTTTGGTACCTATTTCCTAACTAAGGAATTAGAAATAACTCATGACTATCATAATTAAGACCTGGGTTTGATCCTGGGTTGGGAAGATCCCTTGGAGGAGGGCACGGCAACCCTCCAGTTTTCTCACCTGGAGAATTCTCCAGTATTTGCACCTGGAGAATCCCTGTGGACAGAGGAGCCTGGTGGGCTACAGTCCATGGGGTTGCAAAGTGTCGGACACAACTGAGTGACTAAGCACAGCACAACATCATGGTTAAGAGAGTAATTTGCATCCTTAACTGATGTAGATCCTAGTCCAGCATCCCATGTGTCCCTCCCAAGCAAGCTTAATAAGGGGCATTAGAATTAACACTAGAAGAACCACACTGAACACAGGCTGTGCTCTTCGAAGGTGAGCTGATAAATTTCCTCATAGCAGAGATTTTAGTATGCTTTGGAGATACTATTTTTTTATGGGAATAAACCTGTTAATTTTCTTTCAAAAAATTAAATTCATTACACATAACTTTGTTTTTAAAATATCCTTTTGGGAACATGTACCTTCTCTATGTATTAAAAGTCACTATATAAATAAAAATAATTAAATTCTACTAACTTTGTCATTTTTACATCCTCAAAGAACCTCACAAAAACTCAGTTATGTGAATCACCTTGAAATGGTCACCTGTGTGTCATTAAATTACTTCTTACTGTAATACTTTGGTTTGCCTTGATAAATCCCATCCTGCACAGGAACCTGCAAGGGCTCTGTTCTCAGCTGGATGGGAAGTGGAGAGAGTCCAATAGAGCCTCCTTAGAGCTACGGTTCTCTTCAGGTCCTGACTCTGCACTGGCCCCTTTCCCCTCAAACTTTCCCGTCAAGCCCTCTTTCTTTGGCCTGATTTCCCCATTGTCTATGCTATTGCCTAATATAAAAATAACTAACATTCATTTAACAGTAAGTATTAGTACAGCCTAATCAACCTACTTCTAATCAACCTACATAGAAATATCCTTGGCTCTGCAATAAAAATAATCTGCTGTTGGGTCACTGTTTATTGTAACTTAGGCCAATCAGGCCTGAAAGTCAACTACTAAAGGGTGTTTTGTTTAATCTGCAAAGTATTTTAGAAATTGGTTAATTGGAGATAAGATATATTTAAATGAAAAGGAATAGAGGGATTTAAGGCAAAATGGCTGTCTGAGGAGGCCTTACAAATAGCTGTGAAAAGAAGAGAAGCAAAAAGCAAAGGAGAAAAGGAAAGATATAAGCATCTGAATGCAGAGTTCCAAAGAATAGCAAGAAGAGATAAGAAAGCCTTCCTCAGTGATCAATGCAAAGAAATAGAGGAAAATAACAGAATGGGAAAGACTAGAGATCTCTTCAAGAAAATCAGAGATACCAAGGGAACATTTCATGCAAAGATGGGCTCAATAAAGGACAGAAATGTTATGGACATAACAAAAACAGAAGATATTGAAAAGAGGTGGCAAGAATACACAGAAGAACTATACAAAAAAGATCTTCATGACCCAGATACTCATGATGGTGTGATCACTGACCTAGAGCCAGACATCCTGGAATGTGCAGTCAAGTGGGCCTTAGAAAGCATCACTTTCTAAGTGATGCTCCACTAGCTTTCTAACAAAGCTAGTGGAGGTGATGGAATTCCAGTTGAGCTATTTGAAATCCTGAAAGATGATGCTGTGAAAGTGCTGCCCTCAATATGTGAGCAACTTTGGAAAACTCATTAGTGGCCACGGGACTGGAAAAGGTCAGTTTTCATTCCAATCCCAAAGAAAGGCAATGCCAAAGAATGCTCAAACTACTGCACAATTGCACTCATCTCACACGCTAGTAAAGTAATGCTCAAAATTCTCCAAACCAGGCTTCAGCAATACGTGAACCATGAACTTCCAGATGTTCAAGCTGGTTTTAGAAAAGGCAGAGGAACCAGAGATCAAATTGCCAACATCGTTGGATCACGGAAAAAGCAAGAGAGTTCCAGAAAAACATCTATTTCTGCTTTATTGACTATGCCAAAGCCTTTGACTGTGTGGATCACAATAAACTGTGGAGAATTTTGAAAGAAATGGCAATACCAGACCACCCGACCTGCCTCTTGAGAAATCTGTATGCAGGTCAGGAAGCAACAGTTAGAACTGGACATGGAACAACAGACTGGTTCCAAATAGGAAAAGGAATATGTCAAGGCTGTATATTGTCACCCTGCTTATTTAACTTCTATGCAGAGTACATCATGAGAAACTCTGGGCTGGAAGAAGCACAAGCTGGAATCAAGATTGCCGGGAAAAATCTCAATAACCTCAGATATGCAGATGACACCACCCTTATGGCAGAAAGTGAAGAGGAACTAAAAAGTCTCTTGATGAAAGTGAAAGTGGAGAGTGAAAAAGTTGGCTTAAAGCTCAATATTCAGAAAATGAAGATCTTGGCATCCGGTCCCATCACTTCATGGCAAATAGATGGGGAAACAGTGGAAACAGTGTCAGACTTTATTTTTCTGGGCTCCAAAATCACTGCAGATGGTGATTGCAGCCATGAAATGAAAAGACGCTTACTCCTTGGAAGGAAAGTCATGACCAACCTAGATAGCATATTCAAAAGCAGAGACATTACTTTGCCAACAGAGGTCTGTCTAGTCAAGGCTATGGTTTTTCCTGTGGTCATGTATGGATGTGAGAGTTGGACTGTGAAGAAGGCTGAGCGCTGAAGAATTGATGCTTTTGAACTGTGGTGTTGGAGAAGACTCTTGAGAGTCCCTTGGACTGCAAGGAGATCCAACCAGTCCATTCTGAAGGAGATCAGCCCTGGGATTTCTTTGGAGGGAATGATGCTGAAGCTGAAACTCCAGTACTTTGGCCACCTCATGTGAAGAGTTGACTCTTTGGAAAAGACCCGGATGCTGGGAGGGATTGGGGGCAGGAGGAGAAGGGGACGACAGAGGATGAGATGGCTGGATGGCATTACTGACATGATGGATGTGAGTCTGAGTGAACTCCGGGAGCTGGTGATGAACAGGGAGGCGTGGCGTGCTGCGATTCATGGGGTTGCAAAGAATCGGACATGACTGAGCGACTGAACTGAACTGAACCAGCTAGTGAGCTGAAGGGGAGAAGTCAAGGCTGCTTGACTTGTTTAGTGCTTGAAGATAGGCTGTCATGCTTTAGGTTTCAGGGAGATTTCTGATAGGAACACAGAGAAGGTGATCCAAAGAATTGTTAAGGATTTCAAAAGACCATCCCAGAATGTGGCTGGTAGAAGGTTCTAAAAAGAGGCTTCTTTGGCAGAATGGCAATCTTTCTTTATCATCAGTTCATTTGCTGATGTTGGTCTTTTAAAGCTTTGTTTCTCAACTGAATTTTTGAAGTTATTTGTCTTACTTCAACCTGTTCCTGAAAGGTTGTGATGTTTAGTCCATTAAGCTCTTTCATTCTGGTATGCCCTCAGAGGTATGAGCCCAAGGCTCAGGAAATATTAACATTGTACCTACAACAGAGGATGAGATGGCTGGATGGCATCACCGACTCGATGGACATGAGTTTGAGGGAACTCTGGGAGTTGGTGATGGACAGGGAGGCCTGGCGTGCTGTGATTTATGGGGTCGCAAAGAGTCGGACATGACTGAGCAACTGAACTGAACTGAACTGAACTGAACACCTTATGATTCTTCTGTATTCAGAGATGATCGTCATACTGTGATTACAAACTGAAGCACAGTCTGTATTGTTATGTGAAGATGAAAGTGTGAGTTCTCATAATCCTGTAAGTGAAAGAAGTTCATCCGTGGGCTTCTTCACCAGGCCTACTGCCTCACCCTGTGTTTGTAGTGTAAACGAACCCTTTGTGCTTCCATATTCCAACCGTAAACATCCAAGCTATGGGAGAACAGACATTTCCATGTAAGAGTTATGAGATTTCAACACTGTTTTTTTTAGTGATAGTGTTTCCTTCTATTTGAAGGGTTAAGGATGAGAGGTGGTTAGCATTTGGTGGTTTTGTTGTTGGTTTCTACCTTTAACATGTGAAAAGAAATGGACAACATGATATAAATGGCTAGTGATGAGACTTTTGAATTCTGTATCAATATTGCAATCCCTTAGCTAAATCTGCAATCATCTTTTCTTCAATAAGATTAAAACTTAAGTAGGTGGTACAGTGTGAGGGATGTAGAGTAGTTTCACAGAGATAAAGTGTAGAATTATCTTTTATTAGGAGCACTTAGGATAATTCCCTTTTCCATCTGAATGCCTG
This sequence comes from Bos indicus x Bos taurus, assembly GCF_003369695.1. Taxonomy (NCBI): domain Eukaryota; kingdom Metazoa; phylum Chordata; class Mammalia; order Artiodactyla; family Bovidae; genus Bos; species Bos indicus x Bos taurus. The sequence continues at coordinate 32,080,651 of NC_040095.1, forward strand.
TTTAAGTTGCCTTTTATGTTTAAAATTTTCTTATTAATCAATTGTCATCTTGGCATTTTCAATCCAACAAATGTACTCCTTAACTCTTTAATTCACTGCTACATCTCAGGTTGGGTCTCTGAATCTTATCATAATCTACTATGATACATTAATAAAACTGTAGCAGTTTGAAAAGAAAAATTATCTTTCCAACTTGTTCCAAACAAAGCAGCACAATTTCATAACTGCAAGGGACCCTGGAAATATTTTAGCCTAACATCTTCATTTTAGTAGAATTAAGACCTATAGTCATAGAAAAATTTGTCTATCACACAACTTGCTGGCCCTAAAACCTGTGCTTTTTTGTTTTGGGTGTAAATTTGATCTTGCTATGTTGTGGTTCTTGCATGTGGAAGAATACTCTTATGTCACACATCACTGTCAGGTGTGATGATAGCTAAAGATAGAGGGAGCCTACCTCTGCAGAATCAGAACAGCTTACTGGCTACAGCTCGGTTCTAGACTGAGAAGATCCTGGCTTGCAAGCCTGGCTCTACTGGCTGTTATTTTAGGCAAGTTACTTAACTTTTCTGACCTCAGTTTTCTTATCTATAAAATGGAGTTTATAATCTCTCTAAATCTACAGGTCATTGTAAAGGTCAAACAAGGCTCTGACTCATATTATGAACTCAATATGCTTTGGAATAAGTATCCCAACTCTGGTTTTCAGTTTAGTAATTTTATCATTGAGAGTTTTATCTCTTTATCTTCAGGCCACAGAATTCAATAAGCAGAGGGTAAGAAAGATCCAAATCAATTCTCACAGACGGGTCTCAGTGTTTTGATTTGTCAAACTCAGCTAGGCTATATAAATTGGAAATCTGAGATTCAGATAATTTTTACCACAACAATTCCAGGCAGCAGCACATCTGTCTCAGTTTGTGACTTCTCCAAGGGATACAGACTTGAGAGCCCTCTAGTGAGTCCATTTTAGGGGATTTAATCCCCATCTTCTTCTCAGTTTACCTCCCTAAGAAAACAAGAAGAAGAGAAGTCAAATTTGAATTTCCTGCATGCTTGTATCAATATGTAAAGTATATCCTGTGCGTGATTCCTGTTTTCCCATATTTGAGTGTGAGTAGTTTATTAGGAAGTGATCTCAGAGGGTATCAGTAGGGGAGCAGAAAACAAGACAGAGAAGTGAAGGAGGCTCATTATCAAGCAGGTCGTTGCTGTGAACAACTGGGGCTCAATCTCTCTGCGGCACTCGATGTGAAACACATCAAGATTTATCAGACATGCAATGGGAAGAAGCTGATGTTTGCCCTTCAACTTCAGGCATCCCTGACTGAGAGCTGTTCCTGGCGATTTAGTTCCCTGAGACTGCCAGCCTGTGGCATACGTGCACTGAGACAAAGCCATGTGGCAGGATAGTGCAAAAGAATGCTTAATACTTTAGGATAGTTTCCTAAGTAATAATAATAATGATAAAAAAGAAATCATTCTAAAACACAATAGGCCATTATCTCTGTGGCGCCCATTTTCCACTCGATTCATAGTGACAAAATATTTATCAAGTTGGTGGAAACATCAACAGCCCAAGACTTGGCTCTTCATTAAGTATTGTATTCTGCAAAAATTCAGTTGAGTACTAATTATGAATGGACAGAAGGATAATACAGATAATACTGAAAGAATAACAGTATAAGGAAAGTTAGCACGAATCTAACTCAAAGTTCAGAAGAAGTTCAAGTTATTACTCTGGCATATGCTTTCACTTGGGACAAGAGCGAAGGGTGGGAAATTTCAAAATTACCCAACGTGTTTTCTTATTGTACTTGGAAAGATGTCTAGAGTTTTTTCTTTTCTTTTTACATTTATGAAATGAGCCCAACTGCTCATGTTTCTGGGATGTATTCACACAACTAAGCACTAAACCACCATCTTGGGTCCTTCTTTTTCTCTACCTAGGCTCACTAACCTGCTAAAAAGGAAGAGACACTGATAGCATGTATTAAATTTACTTGCATGGCATCACTTGCAGTAACAGCAAGGAAATGTAATCTTTCCTTTTTTTCAGTCAAAGTTTTAAACAGATAAACCCTGTTAACGATGTTTCATCAATAACTTTTGGTGAGGCAGGGTATCCATAACCTACTTTGTAGAGGCAGCTTTTGAATAAGAGTTGTACATTAGAACAGCAGCTAAAATGGTTGTTGTAGGAGCCACAGCTGTAAGGTAAATTAATTTATATTTTTGTATGCCCTGTGAGATTAATTTATATATTGGTATACCATAGTATGATAAGAGTGGTAAACTCAAACTATTTAAAAGTATGTCTATGAAGGCAGAACATTTGTTCCCATTGCACATTAGGTGGAAAATCAGGCATAAAGTTGAGTTTGGTCAACCCTATGCTTTGGTTGATTGTTCACAGATTGCACGTGGTCAGTCATGTCCAACTCTTTTGCGACCTCATGGACTCTAGCCTGACAGGTTCCTTTGTCCATGAGATTATCCAGGCAAGAATACTGGAAAGAGTTGCCACATCCCTCTCCAAAGGATTTTCCTGACCTGGGATCAAACCCACATCTCCTATGTCTCCTGCATTGCAGGCAGATTCTTTACCACTGAGCCACCTGGGAAGCCCTGTTTACAGATCAACCACCAACAATGCAAAAGAGGGACATTGGATTTTGGGGGATTGCTTTTAATGATTTGCAACTAGTTAATGAATTGTTAGTGGAATGGCAGTTAAATGTCTGATTAATCACTAAACAATCAACTGGGAAAAAATAGTTAAGTCCTTTTAAAAATTCATTAAACGGAAGCATTATAAAGCAGGCTGGCAAACTATGGCCCACGGGCCAAATCCAACCCACCATTTTTTTACAAAGTAAAGTTTTACTGAAACTCAGTAAATGCTCCTTTACATACTGTTCAGGATTGTTGTTGCATTGTTGTGGCAGAATTGAGTAGTTGTGACAGAGAACAATGACCCTCCAAAGCCTACAATACTTACTATTTGACCTGTTACAGAAAAAGTTTACTTGCCTCTGCTACCGAGATGTGACAATTTTTGGTACGAAATGTGTTTATAGACTGCTACCTATAGGGCCCAGAGATGTGGGCTTCATTGCAATATGTGACACATGTGTGACACATGTGTGCTGTGTGCATATGTTACTATCACCTTACCATGATGACTCTGATCTTCCCTCTTACTTCTCAGCTCATGGCAGAGGGAGGATACCATTTCTCCTAAAACAATTGAATAGCAAAAGCTCTTCTGATGAACCCCAGTCTTCCTAATGTACAGCAGGGAATATTAACTTTGTTCTGAAAAGAAGAGTCTTCCATTCTATGCTGAGTCAATTGTTACTCTAATACACTGGTTCTCAAACTGTAGGGTGTATATCAGAATTATCCAGAGAACTTTTTGGACTGAAGAGTACTGGGCCTAATCCTTCCTTTACTCCTAGTTGCTGATGTAGTGGCTCTAAGGTGGGTCTGAAAAATCTGCATTTCTAAAAAGTTTTCCAAGTGATGCTTATTTTGCTGGTCTAGAGATCACCTTTAAGAACCACTGCTGGAATACACTGAGACTGATTAATGTCTGTCTATCTCCTGTACAGGGACTGTGCCCTAAAATTGAAACAACTGTTACCTGCTCATGGCTTAGTAGAGAATGGTAATCAACAAAGAACTAGCAACAATTTCCTTAAAGGTGACTATTTCACACTTTTTCAGGATACCAATTCAATAAAAAAGAACAAAAATAAGTGAGATTAATCAGACTTAGTTATCAAGCTATTAGAAGGGAACAGAGACAGATTTAAAAGATAGATAATATAGAAAATTTTCATTCTGTGGGTGTGTAGCTATTGACAGCAGAAGGTAGGAGTGTTTATGAGGGTAGGAGAGAAGAGATGAGACATTATAAGGTGCTGAGATGTCAAAATGTTCTCAGTATTCTTAAGTACATGATTCATTGCTGCTGCTGCTGCTGCTGCTGCTAAGTCGCTTCAGTCGTGTCCAACTCTGTGCTACTCCATAGTCGGCAGCCCATCAGGCTCCCCCATCCCTGGGATTCTCCAGGCAAGAACACTGGAGTGGGTTGCCATTTCCTTCTCCAATGCATGAAAGTGAAAAGTGAAAGTGAAGTCACTCAGTCGTGTCCAACTATTCGCAACCCCATGGACTGCAGCCTACCAGGCTCCTCCGTCCATGGCATTTTCCAGGCAAGAGTACTGGAGTGGGGTGCCATTGCCTTCTCTGCATGATTCATTAGGTAGTGAATTATAGAATTTACATTGTGAGAGATCATCTAATACTATCTTTTTCCCACATGTGAATTTGAGTTAATTTAAGATGTATGTGTTTGGATTTACATAAATATTTGTTCTCTGGTAACTCAGTGGTAAAGAACCTGTCTGTCAATGCAGGAAATACAGGAGATGTGAGTTCAGTCTCCTGCATCTACTGAGATCCCTTGGTCGGGTGATCCCCGGAGAAGGAAATGGCAACCCACTCCAGTATTCTTGCCTAGGAAATTCCATGGACAAAGAAGCCTGGCAGGCTACAGACCATGGAATCACAAAGAGCAGGACACGACTGAGTGACTGAGCATGCATGCACATTATTCTATAAAGCTTTAATGTTAAAACTGTTCACTTGGCCTCATGTTCCATAGATTTGCAAAATCCTTATATGGTCAAAGATTTATTTTGTAACTAGAAAAATAAGAAACAAATTACATTAAGCACCTAATATCATATAACAAATCACTAATAAGACAAAGAGAAATACTAAATCCCCTTGATTCTTGGTGAATAAGGCAGACGTTAATGGAAATAAATAAGCAATAGAGGTTTATTTTTCTTGGACACTTTGTAACTTAAGTTGTTTTGTCTTTTCTTGAGAAAAAACAAGTGTAGGGAGAAATTTAATCTAAAAAGATCAAATTTGAACTGGGCAGTGGTGAACAAATATAATTCACCCCCTACCCTCTTAACAATCATTAGTAAACACAATTGAAGAGGCTTCTTATAAGAGAAAGTTCTGAAAATTCAGAACTAGGAAAACTTAAACCTAATGTTTCTCACTTCCTTCCAACTTCTCCTGTGTCTGTTGCAACACTTGACTTTTCCTCTGCATCTGTGCCCATGGATTTCTGGATTGCTGGCACCATGGTCTCTCTGCTTATTGCTCCTGAGATGATGAGGCCCAGGCTGGGCTCCCCCTGCCCTTTCCTTTCTTGTCCCCAGTTGCTCTCTCTCTGCATTTCCTTCCTCCTGTCAAAGTTATCATTGCTCTCTCAGGAGAATCCTGCCAACTCCTGCTTCCCTCTCAAATCTAGCCTGTTCTCAGTCTTCTCTATTCCTCTTTTATAATATCTTTCGCACCTGTCCCCTTGTCTCTCTCCTATCCCTCACCTCCATTCCCAACTGCCCACTCTAACCCCTACTCAGGGCATAGTGGTTAAGAGGATGGGCTTCAAGCCTAGACACCTAGATTTCGCTGCCAACTCCCATGCCTCTGAGCTGGGTGACTTCTGATTTTGAAGTATCTGAGCCTCAGTGTCATCATTTCACTTTAAAAGTGGGCCTAATAATATTTGCCCGAAGGGTTGTTACGAGGATAAAATAACATACTCACAATGTGTAGCATGGTATCTGGCATATGGTAAGCACCAACAAATAGAGTGACTATAAATAATTCAAGAGGATAACTTATTGTGTAACTTCAATTTTCTTTGGCTCCTTATATACAAGTACTTACTTTTGTATATAATCTTGCATTCCAAATTTTCTTTTATTTTCTTGCATAAAATCTTTATTGCTTTTTTGTGAAGGATTCATCTCCCACCCTAGAGGAAAGGATCCTGCAGAGAGAGAAAAATAAGAACTCACTGTGTAGGGATAATGGTGAAAATTTCTTCCTTTGTGCAAATCTCAGAAAATCAAAGAAGGCTCTACCCTGCTCCTCCTGACAGTATTCACATATTATGTTTAAAGTTTAGGGTGCTTTCATATTTGCCATTTCTCTTGAGTTCTACCATTATGGATCAAATTGTGTTGCTCCCAAATCCGTAGGTTGAAGTCCTAAACTCCAGTACCTCAGGATGTGATCTTATTTGGAAAAAGATTTGTTGCAGATATAGTTAGTTTTTGTTGAGGTTATACTGGAGTAGCCCCTAATCCAACATGACTGGTGTACACACGAGGAGAACGTCATGTGAACATGAAGGCAGAAATCGGGTTGATGCAGCATAAGTCAAGGAATGTCAGAGATAGCCAGCAAACCACCAGCTGCTAGGAGAGAGGCTTTGAGTGGGTTTTCCTTTGCACTGTCGGGGGAAGCATGGGCCTGTGGACACCTTGATATCAGACTTCTAGCCTGTAGAATTATGAAATGATAAATTCCTATTGTTTAGGCCACTCAGTTTGTGGTAGTTTGTTATGGCAGCTGGCAAACTAATATGCTTACAAAGATGTTAGGAGACAGAGCAGGTGTCAACTGCACAGCAGATCAGGGTCTGAAGAAGTTACTTCCACAGTAGCTGGGGAGAAACCAGGCAGACAGAGAGCTGCTGCCAGGTAGAAGTCCAGGGCCCCAGTCTGAGTCCTCAGGCCTCACTTCTACTTTCTTTGCTGCTCATACCCAGCAAGGAAAGAAACAGGAAGTTAGATCAGAAGATGAGGCCTGAGCTAGCTTCTGGGAAGCCCCAAAGCACAGGTAGCCATTTCCTCATTGCAGAAGGTCCATCTTCCTGTGAGTGGAGTCCTTTGGGACCATTAAAGGGCAGAGGGCTTATGCTCCCAGTCCTGGTTTTCAGTTTGTAGAATTTTCCATCTAACACAGTTTCCCAGTGCATTGAATTCTCATAGTCAACCAATATCATCTCTGCTCTAACTAACCCACCAGCCAGAACAAATTATAATTACACTCTTAAAGGCAAGAAGGGTAATTCGACTCACAAGGCCACACCAAGAGGCACAGAACATGTGCCAGTACCAGCTATTTTCTAAATCTGAGTTTTTCCCTTTAATTGTAAATTTAAGACTGTTCAATGAAAAACAGAATCAGCTGGAAGTCTGATATCAAGATAAGCAGGATTTTGTTTTAATCAGAAAATAAATCCCTTTTAAAATTATTGTCTGAAAAGCACCAAGATCAACCCTGTTCAGAGCTAATTTTGGTTTCTTCATGGTAAGGAGCTCAGCAGCCCAGAGTGTCTCAGGAAAGAGACCATCTGTAGGTCACGTGGAGCACACTGGTGGAGTCCAGCAACACGTCTCCTGTGAATTGTGCAGAATTATGTTTCCTTGTTTTCTGTGGGTTTTTTTATTTTGAAAACTTTTGTAATAAAAAGGTGCTATCATCCCCCTTCAAAAGACCCATTCAGGCCTAGACAAACATGAGTGGAACCTTAAAACACATTGAATTGAAATCTGATTGACCTTTCTGTAATAAGTTTACCAGGTAAGAAGACCACATGCTTGGGTGCGTGCTAAGTCACTTACTGTGTCCAACTCTTTGCAACCCATGGACTGTAGCCTACTAGTCTCCTCAGTCTGTGGTATTCTCCAGGAAAGAATACTGGAGTGGGTTGCCATGCCTTCTTCCAGGGGATCTTCCCAACCCAGGGATCGAAACTACATCTCCAGCAACTCCTGCATTGCATGGATTCTGTTCTGCTGAGCCACCGGGAAAGGCCAGGAAGACCACATATCTTTTTAAATTTGAATTTCAGTTAAACAATGAATAACTTTTTTTTTTTTTTTTTTACTATAAATGTCTTCCAAATATTGCATGGGATATACCTATAGTAAATTCAAATTTAACTGGATGTCCTATATTTTTATTTGCTAAATCTGGTAACCCTACTCTGTCAAGGCCAGAGGTTTTTATATTCCAGTTTTTCTATTCCTTTGATCAAAATAGAAGACATTACTTGGTTCTTTTTTTCATCAGTGAAGAACTTTGAGTGAGCCTAGAATAGTTTTTTTAAAAAATGTTCTCCTTCTAACCCTATCCTGCAAACAGGTTCATCAGTACCATTTTTCTAGATTCCATATATATGTGCTAATATATGAATCTGTTCTTCTCTTTGCAGTTTATTTCATTCTGACAGACTAGGTTCCTCCACATCACTATAACTGACTCAATTTCATTCCTTTAGGACAGGAATAGAGTTGCAGACATAGAGAATGAGCTTGTGGACACAGTGTGGGTGGGAAGGAGAGTGGGGGATAAACTGAGAGAGTTGCATAGACATGTATACCATGTGTAAAATGGGGCTTCCCCGGTAGCTCAGCTGGTAAAGAATCTGCATGCAATGCAGGAGATGCTGGTTTGATTCCTGGGTTGGGGAGATGTGTTGAAGAAGGGATAGGTTACCCACTCCAGTATTCTTGGGCTTCCCTTGTGTTTTAGCTGGTAAAGAATTCGCCTGCAATGTGGCAGACCTGGGTTCAATCCCTGGGTTGGGAAGATCCTCTGGAGAAGAGAACGGCTACCCACCCCAGTATTCTGAACTGGAGAATTCCATAGACTGCACAGTATATGAGGTCGCAAAGAGTCAGACAGGACTGAGCAACTTTCACTTTCACACGTGTAAAATAGATAGCTTGGTGGGCTGCCGTCTATGGGGTCGCACAGAGTCGGACATGACTGAAGCGTCTTAGCAACAGCAGCAGCAGCAGCAGGAAGCTGATGTATAGCACTGGGAGCTCAGCTAGGTTCTCTGTGATGACCTAGAAGGGTTTGGTGGGTGAGGGAGTGGGAGAAAGGCTCAAATAGGAGAGGATATATGTATATGTATATGTGTGTGTGTGTGTGTGTGTGTGTGTGTATGCTATATCATGCAGTTGTACAACAGAAACTAACACAACACTGTAAAGCAATTGCATTCAAACAAAAAAAAAATGTTCTCTCTGATCATGCAGTTAAAGCATATGGGTACTGGTTAAAATGCCAACTCATGAGTCTCACTCAAGTCATGTTTAATAACGGGATTCTCAAGTTCCTCAGGAGAGCCTTACACACTGTAAAGAAATGACCCCGAGGATGTGGACCTCAGTTAAAGCCTGATATGAGGGTGCTTTCTCACTGCAGAATGCTTCATTCTGAGGAAGTGTTGAGATTTGATAGCACTGGAGACTGTTAAATTTTTATCATGTTATTGGTTATTTAAAATAACACCATTTATTTCTAATGCCCTTTCTAGAAATTGTTAAAATATATGCTTGTATTTTGGCTTCTCAGGTGGCACTAAAGGTAAAGAACCTGCCTGCCAATGCAGGAGATGTAAGAGACATGTGTTTGCTCCCTGATTCAGGAAGATCCCCTGGAGGAGGGCATGCCCACCCACTCTAGTATTATTGCCTGGAGAACCCCATGGGCAGAGAAGCCTGATGGGCTATAGTCCATAGTGTCACAAAGTGTCAGACATGACTGAAGTGACTTAGCATGCACATTTGTGCTGTGCTGTGCTTAGCTGCTCAGTCATGCCTGACTCTTTGCCACCCTATGGGCTGTAGCCCACCAGGCTTCTCTGTCCATGGGATTCTCCAGGCAAGAATACTGAAGTGGGTTGCCATGCCCTCCTCCAGGGGATCTTTCCAACTCAGGAACTGAACCCAGGTCTCTCACATTGCAGGTGGATTCTTTACCAGTTGAGCTACCAGGGAAGCCCATTATGCATGTGTATTTGTATTTAATTAAATTGGTTAAAAAAAAAAAAAACAAGGCTATACTTTTTATTCATCAAAATTATTTGCCCATACACATGTGCTCATCTCCAGGCCCAGGCCTAGGGACACACTATCATTTGCAATAGAACCGACTTACAAGAAGAGAGAAAAGGGAAAAACAGTCTGAGCAGTTTGATAACAGTAAGTTTGTTTTTACTACATTTTTTGTGTAGGAGGGTCATCTGATATTGCTGGGTGGATTCTCCAGAAGTACACTGAAATGGAATTTGTGCTACACATGTCTATAAAGGGAAGGGGAATAAAACAGGACTGGAGAGAGAAAACTGCAATTCCAGACAAATAGAGTCACTACCAACATTGTGTAATAAGTTGCTTGAGTCCTGTCTGACTTTTGTGTGACCCCATGGACTGTAGCCTGCCAGGCTCCTCTGTCCATGGGATGCTCGAGGCAAGAATACTGGAGCGAGTTGTCATATCTTTCTCCAACCAACCTTGCAGGGAAGAGTAAATTCTGTCTTTATGTATTTGTGGACAAACTGATAAATTTACAGTTGGAAAAATAATCAGTCTAGGTGCTTTGTCCTTGAGTAGGCTGGGTAGGGTTATCAAAAAAATTCATTTATTATCTTTTAAATCTACACATGTTTTCAGTAGTTTGGGCTTCCCTGATGGCTCAGCTGGTAAAGAATCTGCCTGCAATCCGGGAGTTCAGTTTCATTCAGTCATTCAGTTATGTCTGACTCTTTGTGACTTCATGGACTGCAGCACACCAGGCCTCCCTGTCTATCACCAACTCCTGGAGTTTACTCAAACTCATGTCCATTGAGTCGGTGATGCAATCTAGCCATCTCATCCTCTGTGGTCCCCTTCTCCTCCCATCTTCAATCTTTCCCAGCATCAGGGTCTTTTCTTTGCACCAGGTGGCCAAAGTATGGGAGTTTCAGCTTTAGCATCAGTCCTTCCAATGAATATTCAGGACTAATTTACTTTAGGATTGACCGGTTGGATCTCCTTGTGATCCAAGGGGCTCCCAAGAGTCTTCTCCAACACCAGAGTTCAAAAACATCAATTCTTCAGCACTCAGCTTTCTTTATAGTCCAGTTCTCACATCCATACATGACTATTGGAAAAACCATAGCTTTGACTAGATGGACCTTTGTTGGTAAAGTAATATCTTTGCTTTTTATTATGCTGTCTAGGTTGGTCATAGCTTTTCTTCCAAGGAACAAGTGTCTTTTAATTTCATGGCTGCAGTCACCATCTGCAGTGATTTGGGGGCCCAAGAAAAGAAAGTCTGTAACTGTTTCCATTGGTTCCTCCATCTATTTTCCATGTAGTGATGGGACCGGATGACATGATCTAGTATTCTGAACGTCGAATTTTCAGCCAGCTTTTTCACTCTCCTCTTTCATCTTCATCAAGAGGCTCTTTAGTTCCTTTTCACTTTCTGCCATAAGGGTGGTGTCATATGCGTATATGAGGTTATTGCTATTTCTCCCAGTAATCTTGATTCCAATTTGTGCTTTATCTACCCTGGCATTTCACATGACGTACTCTGCATATAGGTTAAATGAGCAGGGTGACAATATATAGCCTTGCCGTACTCCTTTCCCAGTTTGGAAACAGTCTGTTATTCCATGTCTGGTTCTAACTGTTGCTTCTTGACCTGCACACAGATTTTTCAGGAGGCAGGTAAGGTGGTCAGGTGTTCCCATCTCTTTAAGAATTTTCCACAGTTCATTGTGATCCATATAGTCAAAGGCTTTGGCATAATCAATAAAGCAGAAGTAGATGTTTTTCTGGAACTCTCTTGCTTTTTCTATGATCCAACGATGTTGGCAATTTGATCTCTGGTTCCTCTGCCTTTTCTAAATGCAGCCTGAACATCTGGAATTTCACGGTTCATGTACTGTTGAAGCCTGGCTTGGAGAATTTTAAACATTACTTTGCTATCATGTGAAATGAGTGCAATTGTGTGGTAGTTTGAACATTCTTTGGCATTGTGCTTCTTTGGGGTGGAATGAAAACTGACCTTTCCCAGTCCTGTGGCCCCTGCTGAGTTTTCCAAATTTGCTGGCATACAGAGTGCAGCACTTTAACAGCATCATCTATCAGGATTTGAATTAGCTCAACTGGAATTCCATCACTTCCACTAGCTTTGTTTGTACTGATGCTTCCTAAGGCCCACTTGACTTCACAACCCAGGTTGTCTGGCTCTAGGTGAGTGATCACACCATTGTGGTTATCTGGGTCATGAAGATGTTTTTTGGATACAAATAGCTGAGAAAAGAGGAGAAACTAAAGGCAAAGGAGAAAAGGAAAGATATACCCATTTGAATGCATAGTTCCAAAGAATAGCAAGGAGAGATAAGAAAGCCTTCCTCAGTGATATTTTTATATATATTACAAATATATATACCTGGCACATATATAGTTTTACTAAGTTATTTAGTAACTTTTAATTCTTATTCCTGGGCTTCCCTGGTGGTTCAGTGGTAAAGAATCCACTTGCCAATGCAGGAGACATGAGTTATCCCTGATCCAGGAAGATCTCCTGGTGAAAGAAATGGCACTCCCCAGTATTCTTGACTGGGAAATCCTATGGACAGAAGAGTTTGGTCAGCTACAATCCATGGGGTTGCAAAGAGTTGGACACAACTTAGCAACTGAACAACAACAATTCTTATTCCTAGGCTTTATTATGGATTCTATTTTCTCCAATGGCTTCATAAAGAATCAGTGAAGACTTGTGAGAGATGGAGATACCTGAGAGACTGAAGTAATGTTTTCTTAGCTCTGCTGCTGCTAAGTCACTTCAGTTGTGTCCAATTCCGTGTGACCCCATAGACAGCAGCCCACCAGGCTCCCCCGTCCCTGGGATTCTCCAGGCAAGAACACTGGAGTGGGTTGCCATTTCCTTCTCCAATGCATGAAAGTGAAAAGTGAAAGTGAAGTCTCTGAGTCTTGTCTGACTCCTAGCGACCCCATGGACTGCGCCTACCAGCCTCCTCCGTCCATAGGATTTTCCAGGCAAGAGTACTGGAGTGGGGTGCCATTGCCTTCTCTGTTTCTTAGCTCAGAGTTAGAAAAAAACTTTTATAGGAAAATAGTAAACGATGTCCCTAAGATGAGTGACTCTTTCCTCTTGCCATTTTGTATTAGACCTGGAGAATGATAAATCACTTCCTGCTAAAGAGGTGAATATTCGAGGCTACACTGGAATATGATTAAGTGATGAAAAGTTAAGGATAAGTCATTTTGATAACTGGTAATAAAAACACACACAGAAATTAAAAGATACTCCTTGGAAGAAGAGCAATGATAAATCTACAGAGTGTATTAAAAAGCAAAGACATTACTTTGCCTAAAAAGGTCCATATAGTCAAAGCTATGGTTTTTCCAGTAGTCATGTATGGATATGAGAACTGAACAATAAAAAAGGCTGAGCACAGCAGAATTGATGCTTTCAAATTGTAGTGCTGGAGAAGACTCTTGAGAGTCCCTTGGACTGCAAGGAGATCAAACCAGTCACTCCTAAAGGAAATCAACCCAGAATATTCATTGGAAGGACTGATGCCGAAGCTCCGATACTTTGGCCACCTAATGCAAAGAGCCAACTCATTTGAAAAGACCCTGATGTTGAGAAAGATCGAAGGCAGGAGAAGAAGGGGACAAAAGAGGATGAGATGGTTGGATGGCATCACTGATTCAATGGAAATGAGTTTGAGAAAACTCCAGGAAATGGTGGAGGACAGGAAAGCCTGGTGCTGCAGTCCAAGGGGTCACAAAGAGTCAGATATGACTGAGCAACTGAATAACAACAACAAAACTCATTAAGCATAAATGGGAACTTACTGCAGTGATTCAGGAGTATCTCGTGGAACACAGAAGCTAATAGATCAATGGAGATGGAAAAGATGCAGCTACTGCTAGATATGTCACCTGAAGCAGAGAACAATAGAGAAGTATTATTTCACTCCTACAACCCTCTGATGTGCCACAGTTTCCGACTGGCCAAACTTAATTGGAAGGCAAGAGAACCTTGATAATAGAGAATACAATAGTCCCTGTGGGAGCAAAGAGAGTGCAGGGAATGGATTGAAGATTAGTTGCAAATGACATATATTGTTACAAAAGATAAACTATGAGTTTATTGTAGGAAAAATATGTGATAATGGTCCAGGAAATCCCATTTGAGAATACTATTTAAGTGACAGTCTCCCTAAGGAAAATTAAATTAAAGGTCACAGTATTTTAAAGACAGTGAGAGAGTGTTTTGTCTACACTCTCTGACATAAATCTCAGCAATATCTTTTTCAATCTGTCTCAGAGAGTAAAGGAAATAAAAACAGAAGTTTAAAAATGGGACTCAATTAAACTCAAAGCTTTTGCATGGCAAAGGAAATCATAAACAGTATGAAAAAACTCACAGAATAGGAGAAAATATTTGCAAATGATATGACCAACAAGGGATTAGTCTCCAAAATTTACCAACAGCTCATGCAGCTTAATATTATGAAAAAAAACAACCCAATCAGAAAATGGGCTGAAAACCTAGATAGACATTTCTCCAAAAAAATACATGGATGGCCAAGAGACACATAAAAAGATGTTCAACATCACTAATTATTAGAGAAATGTAAATCAAAAACTACAATGAGATATCACTTCACACCAGTCAGAATGGCTGTCATCAAAGAACCCACAATCAACAAATGCTGGAGAGGGCGTGGAGAGAAGGGACCCCTCCCACACTATAGGTGAGAATGGAAATTGGTGCAGCCACTATGGAAAACAATATGGAAGTTCCTTAAGAAACTAAAAATAGAGCTATTTATGATCCTGCAAGCCTACTCTTGGGCATATACCAGAGAAAAACATGGCCCAGAAGGATACATGCACCCTGATGTTCATTACAACAATGCTGTTCACAAGAGCCAAGACACAGAAGCAACCTAAATGTCCACTGACAAAGGAATGGATAAAGAATATATGGTATGTATACACAATGGAATGTTATTCGGCTATTAAAAAGAATGTAATAATGCCGTTTGCAGCAACATGAGTGTACCTAAAGATCGTCATACTGAGTGAAATCAGTCAGATAGAGGAAGAGAAATATTGTATGATATCTCTTAAATGAAGAATTTATAAATATGATACAAATGAACTTATTTACAAAAGAGAAACAGACTCACAGACTTAGAGAAGGAACTTATGGTTACCAGGAGGGAACCATTTAGGGGAGGGATAGTTATGGAGTTTGGGATCGATGTGTACAAACTGCTATACTTAAAATGAGTAATCAACATTGGACTTCCCTCATAGCTCAGTTGGTAAAGAATCCTCCTGCGATGCAGGAGACCCTGATTCGATTCCTGGGTTGGGAAGACCCACTGGAGAAGGGAGAGGCTACCAGCTCCAGTATTCTTAGGTTTCCCGTGTGGCTCAGTGGGTAAAGATTCCACCTGCAACATGGGAGACCTGGTGAAGGACAGGGAAACCTGGCAGGCTGCAGTCCTTGGGGTTTCAAAGAGTCAGACATGACTGAGAAACTGAACAAAAACCTTGAGACAAATAGTAACGTTACGAATGTAAAAGAAAAGTTATTGAAGAAAATAAAAGTGCTACTTTATTGAACATAAGAATTTTAAAAACAAAACCAGAACAGCCTGATTGCTGATATGAAGAAAGGTTTTAGTGGTCTGGATAGAAGATTAAATCAACCTTAACATCCCTTAATCTAAAGCTGAATCTAAAGCATGGCCCTAACCCTCTTCCGGTCTATATAGGCTGAGAGAGGTGAGGAAGTTGCAAAAGAAAAGTTTGAAGCTAGTGGAGGTTGGTTCATGAGGTTGAAGGAAAGAAGCCATCTCCATAACATAGAAGTTCAGGTGAAGCAGCAAGTGTGGATGTAGAAGCTGCAGCAAGTTGTCCAGAAAGTCCAACTAAGATGATTAATGAAGGTGGATTCACTAATCAACAGATAGTCATATAGATGAAACTGCCTTATTTTGGAAGAAGATGTCATCCACAGCTAGAGAGAAGTCAATGCCTTCCTTCAAAGCTTCAGAGGACAGGGTTAGGGGCTAATACTGTTGATGACTCTAAGTTGAAGCCAATGTTCAATTACCATCCTCAAAATCCTAAGGCCCTTAAGAATTATGCTACAACTACTCCATCTATGCTGTATAAATGGAACAACAAATCACATTTGTTTACAACATGGTTTACTGGATATTTTAAGCCCACAGTTAAGACCTACATGGAGAAGGCAACGGCACCCCACTCCAGCACTCTTGCCTGGAAAATCCCATGGACGCAGGAGCCTAGTGGGCCACAGTCCATGGGGTTGCTAAGAGTCAGACACGACTGAGTGACTTCCTTTCACTTTTCACTTTCATGGGTTGGAGAAGGAAATGGCAACCCACTCCAGTATTCTTGCCTAGAGAATCCCAGGGATGGTGGTGCCTGGTGGGCTGCCGTCTATGGGGTCACACAGAGTCGGATACGACTGAAGTGACTTAGTAGTAGTAGTAGTAGTAGTACAGCTCTGACATATTACTTTCAAATTTTACTTCTCACTGATAATGCACCTGGTCACCCAAGAGCTCTAATGAAGACGGACAATGAGATTAATGTTGTGTTTCTGCCTCTAATATGACATCCATTCTAAAGCTCATAGATTAAGAAGTAATTCTGACTCTGAAGTCTTATTATTTAAGAAATACATTTTGTAAGGCTATAGCTGCCATAAATAGTGATTCTTCTGTTGGATCTGGATAAATTGAAAACTTTCTGGAATAGATTCACCATTCTAGATGCCATTGTAAAATATTTATGATTCATGGGGAGAGATCAAAATATCAACAATAACAGAAGTTTGGAAGATATTGATTCCAGCCCTCATGGCTGACTTTGAAGGGTTCAAGATTTCAGTAAAAGAAGTAACTACAGATGTTGTAGAAATAGCAAGAGAACTAGAATTAGAAGTGGGATCTCAAGATATGACCTAATTGCTGCAATCTCAGGATAAAATTTTAACAGAATAAGAAATTGCTATTTATAGAGGAGTCAAGAAAGTGGTTTCTTAAGATGTAAATTACTCCTTGTGAAGATACTGTAGACTGTTGAAATGACAATAAAGGCCTTAGAATATTGCATAAAATTAGTTGATAAAGTAGATAAAATGAAGTTAGATAAAATAAAGCAGTGTTTGAGAGGACTGACTCCGAGTTTGAAGGAAGTTCTGTTGTAGATAAAATATTTTCAAACAGCTTTCCATTGTATAGAGAAATTGCTTGTGAAAGGAAGAGTCAATTGAGGAAGAAAACTCATTGTCATCTTATTTTAAGAAAGTGCCGCAGCCATTCCAACCTTTAGCAGTTACCACCCTGATCAGTCAACAGCCATCAACTTCCATTCAAGACCCTCCACCAGTAAAAGGATAATGACTCACTGAAGGAACAGATGGTGCCTAGCATTTTTAATCAATGAGGTATTTTTTTAAGTCAAAATATGCACATATTTAAAGACATGATGCATTATATACTTAAAATATTTGTACAATTTTATAAACACATAATGAATATTCTTTTTGTACTGATGGTATAAAAATGCACAAGATAGAGTTGCTATCTGATCTCAAGTTATCTTTTAGTCCAGTGCATGCTTCCATGCTCGGTCATGTCTCACTTTTTGAGACCCCCATGGACTGTAGCCCACCAGGCTCCTCTATCCATGGAGTTTTCCAGGCAAGAATACTGGAGTGGGTGCTGTTTCCTCCTCCATGTTTAGTCCAGTAAGGGAGATATGTAAATAAACAGGCAAAAACTTGCAGGTTGTTAGGTGTTTTCTCAAGTTATAAACTTCTACCAAGTTCCCTGGAGGCTCAGTGGTAAAGAATCTGCCTGAAATGCAGAAGACCTGAGTTTGATCCCTGGGTTGGGAAGATCCCCTAGAGAAGGAAACATCAACCCACTCCAGTGTTTTTGCCTGAGGAATTCTATGGACAAAGGAGCCTGGCAAAGAGTTGGGGTTGCAAAGAGTTGGACATGACTGAGCAACTAACAGTCACTCAAGTACCCTACAAATGTTAGTTTTTATTTAGCACTTTACAGTTTGCAAAAGTCTCCGGTGTTCCCAAGGTGCAACCATACTATAAGTGAGGAAGACAACATCCAAGAAAAGCAGGGGGACCTCTGATGGTCTCTAGGGTGGTAAGAGATTATAGAGGAAGAGATTACTACCTACTAAAAGTTTATCACATCTACATAAATATTGGGCTTCTATTCTGCCGTACCGTCACCCAAGTTAGAAAAGTGATAAATGGGAGACATTAGAGTGCATTATTAATTAGAATCCACAGGAAAATACAGTGACTTGATTGGAAGAAACCAGATACATCACAGCTGGGCCTAGAATGGTGAGTAGGAGTGGGCTGACCAAGGTGGAAATAATGGTTTAAACAAAGGTTCTAGAATGGGCTTCTCAGTCTAGGCTCATTATGCTCTTACTACATTGTTCTTTTTTCCCCACCTGCCGTGTTCCCGACATACCAAACTACTTGCTAGTCCACAAAAACACCTTTTTAAAAGTTGTGCAGTATCTTCAACTATACATCTCTAGCCATCTGCCCCTTGGTCCTTTGTTTTGCTGCAAAGTGCCTATTTATCTTTCATCAGCTGAATCATTTCTTTCTTCTGTGAATCTTCCCCTAACCAACACCCCACCCCAACCCCACACACACTCCCTTCCTCCTCCCTCCCTTCCCTCTCGACAAACCGCAGAGGGAGAGACTCTAATATCACATCACCAAGGGTAGAGAGAGAAGCTAGGTAGATTTGTAAAGGTTTTTCTGTAAGAGAGCATGCTAAGGGTCTGCAGAGCGCTAAAACAGGTCAGCTTCAGAGAGAGCAGAGACAAAGGAGTGAGAGTTATCTGTAGTTGTAATGTTTAAAGGGCAGGGAGTAGATGAGGTGAGAGAAATGGGGAAGTAAGTCTAACAGGACTAAGATTTTGATCCTAGCTGACTTAGAGCAGGTAAGGGCAAACGTGCTACAAAAGTTCAGATAATAATAAGGCTTTCGGGGCCAAAGGGTCTCTGTCACAACTACACTCAACTCAGCTACTGTGGCACAAAAGCAGACATGAACAATATATAGATGAATTCATTTGGCTATATTGCCATAAAATTTGGTATATAGGAACAGGCTGAGTTTGGCCTGTGGACTGTGGTCTGCAAACCCAACTGAGAGGACAGTGCTTCCTTTATTAGAAATAGAGGCTCCAGGAGCTGAAGCCTGTTTGCAGATGAGGGAAAACTGGCAGAGGTGGGGCTTAGTTGAATTTGGGTATGTGAATCTGAGACGCTCGCATGAATTCCATGTGAAAGTGTCCAGCAAGCAGTTTGGAATACATAGCTGCAAAAATCAGGAAGGAAATACAGATTTGGGAGCTATTACAGGGAAGACATAGTTTTGCTTTAAATTACTAACTTTTTCTAGAGGCATGTAATCGATATAAAACATTTAAAAGATGTGAAGTTATGCTTGCTACTGTTCCCAGAAAGCCAAGGCACAGCTAACTTCCATGTGTAGGTCATTTAAAGAAGGTCTGAGGCTTTAAACTTAGCAAATAAAGAATTGGGAGCCCCCTCAATGTCACTGATGGGCCAGTGACCTTAAATAAGTGACCCTGAAATATTGTCTCCTATGGCAACGTGAAAATAAACCAAAAGAATCAAACCTGCTCTTTCTCCGGTGTCCTCTGTCCTTCTTAGCAGTAAGTTGGGCTGGAGTCATGGGAGTGACCTGAGGTTTCCCATCCTCCCTTATGAGCCTCCTTCCATTCATCTATCTTTTTCAGTTGCTAAGTTGTGTCCAACTCTTTGGACTGCAGCACACCAGGCTTTTCTGTCTTTCACCATCTCCCGGAGTTTGCTCAGACTCCTGTGCATTAAGTTGGTGATGCCATCCAACCACCTCATCCTTTTTCACCCCCTTCTCCCCCTGCCCTCAATCTTTCCCAGCATCAAGGTCTTTTCCAATGAGTTGGCTGTTGGCATTAAGCAGCCAAAGTATTGGTGCTTCAGCTTCAGCATCACTCATATTTTTAATGTTTTAGATGGTGATCTTTCTTAATTACTGGTCCTCCTTTAATTACTGGCCTTAGGCCTCTTCAGTTTTTCCTTGAATTGCTACCATAACCATTTTACTTTTCTTCTGACATTTGACTGACCTTCCCTTATACTACTAATAATATAATCTACAAATGATCTCTGCACTAACCTTCACTCCTGTGCTTTCTCTATGTTTACCACTGATTTCAGAGATGAAGTTGAAAAGCTGTGCTACCCTTCCCTGCAAGACTCTATTGGTCCAAAGAAGCTGGTTCCAAGAGGGCCAAGGCTTTCATGAGTGAGCACAACTAGGTGCCTCCTGGCAACTTTTGTTACTTTGTACCAAGAACACCTGTTAAACAAGAAGAAGCACCAGGGGTAATTGATCCTAATGACGGGGAGACAGATGGTAGGATTGTTGTTACACAATGAGGGCAGGAAAGAATATTTGGCTCCCACATGATTCACTAGAGTGTCTCTTGCTTCTCTCCTAATTTTGATAGTAAATAGACAAGTGCAGAAGCCAGTCCTCTATTGGGTGATTATGATGCTAGAGAAATTCAGAAGCCATGTTTTTATGAAGGTTATGGGATGAGAGTCCGAGTCATCACATCAGGTGAGCCCCGGAGACTAGCCACAGGGCTAGCTGGGGGTGAGAGTAATCTAGAATCACTAGTTGAGCTAAGAAATGGTAGTATTCATTGCAGCCCTGACACTCCCTGTGATGATGTAGGCTGCAGGTCATTCTGTTAACTTTCTTCAGGTTGAGTTTTCCCTGGGGAAAAAAACACCCAGAATCCTGGTGAACTCTTCTCAGATGGGAGGAAACAGGTGGATCTGCGTGAGGCAAAGGGTGAACTCTAGTGGATTCTGAGGTACACAGTCCAGACCCATGTCTGGGACCAAGGCATTCATGTCCCCACCTGCCAGGAAATGACTGCTTCCAGCTGAGGCCCTCCTCAGCATAAAAGGGCCTATCCCCCTTGCTTTAATTTGGGACATATGTCTAGAGAACCAAACCAGCTCCGAGGCTCTGAGAGGAGTGGTTGAGACCTCTGTTATAGATGCATCATAGTTCAATTTCTCCCTGTTCCCAGTCCTGGCTCCTCTCTCTTATAGGTACTGCTCCCGGAGACATGCCAAATTGCAAATTACCATTTCTGGAGAAGGGAAAGGCTATCCACTCCAGTATTCTGTCCTGGAGAATTCCATGGTCACAGTCCATGGGGTTGCAAAGAGTCGAACACGACTGAGCAAATTTCACTTTCATCTCTGTATCTGTGTCCCCTATGACAACCACTATTAACATGTTCCATGTTGATGTCTAGGGAGTTACCATTTCAAGTAAGCACATTTTTTATTAATGAAAATCTTGCTCTTGATTGTTTTGAAGTTTGGAACCTACAACGCTTATTATCTCTTGTGCCCTCTCTGCTCACAGGCCTGGCTCATTCAGGCACTGACTCATGGCTGTTCCTCAGGCATATCATTTAAGATCCGTGGTCTCATTTTAAGCCAGCCAGGAAATTGGGCCCAAACTCCAGACTGGAGACCTTTGAAAATCATGTTAAACCGTATTAATTCAATTTCTGTGACTTTGGTTGTATTTCATGCTCTATTTTAAACTGTCACTTTTTAATCTTCCAGATTTTCATTTTTTATTGAAAGATGAATGATGCACTAGAATCTTGATTATATCAGCTGAACTGAATATGTGAAATGAAAGTCATGCAATGTTGAAAACGATGACAACCAAATAAAATTTCCCAGGATACAAAAAAAGTGAAATAATGAAGCCTGAGTTTTGCCTCATGGTCACTTTGCTGCACTAGTCAGTGATGAAGATAAATGTGGTCTGAAACTGCGTCCATGATATGTATTCAGTCAACACACCCTACTATAGAGAAAGCACATTTATAAAGTATATACCACCCTGGGCATTTGGATGGTTGGCATGGCAGCAGAATTTCCCTGATACTAGCTATGTGTTTAGTCACTCAGTCACGTCCAACATAAGATAGCTTAAAAAATTCACTCAAGCCTCTAGCATCTACAGCTAAGGTTTAAAGAAATTGATTTGTATTACACGCTTTCAGTCTATTAATTTTACGTCATATCTCAACCTTAAAAGTTTCTGTGTTTCTTCGGTAAGATTTTTGTTTAGAATTAAAAATCGAGAATTTTGGAGCTGTCTTACATTGTACTTACTGAGCACCTGGCTAGCCTTGCCTTCTGGATTGTAACCTCTCTGTGGTCAGGAACCATGGCTTATTCTTTTTAAAATTCTGAAGTCTCCTGCACAGAAATTTGTGGGCAGTACGTTACCAATAAGTAACACTGAATTCAATTAGGACTGGGAGAGCATTCAAAACTCAATTAGCTGAAACTTCTCTTTTTTGAGATGAAGAAATTGAAGCTTTGAGCAGTAGGAAATAAATTATTTATGGAAGGGCTGAGGCAAACCACACAATATGTGCTAATTAAAATGAGAAAATGTAAGAACTCAAATATAATTTATTTCCTGTTTTTGTGCAATAACTTACATCTGATTAGAAAGTGAATTGCCCATAATTAATTAAGAAACCTTGCTTGTTAAAACACACCTCATCTTGCAGGATGGCCCCTCATAGTTGTACATCTTGTCTGATAAACTTCCACTTTCTCAATCATTTTTCTATTTCCAGTAGAAAGTATAATATCTTAGATTCATTTGTATTTAATGGAAAATTTGATGATTTCTTCCTTCTTTAATCTGCAGACTTATTACCTCCTAAATCTTACATATCAATGAAATGGATTACTAACCTGGATTTTTGAATGTTTTGGTAATTACTGGTTTTAGATATTAAATGAAAACATTTAAAATATATTATAATGTAAGTTTCTGTAGCAGTTTCTTAGGTGATATGGTGATAAAATGTGTGTATTCTCTTTCTTGGTTACTGCTATATTTCCCCCTCCATTGGGCATTTGCTTAGTCAAATATTAAATAAAATTCTAGAACAAATTACTTGTAAGCTTAGAGATAGCCTGGCTTCTTGGCATGAGACCTCTGTATTTGCACAATCCCAAGCTTAGAAAACTATGTGTTTGTTTCAATGTTCTGCCGTCATTTTCTTTTAAATTTGTAAGAATGCTTTACCAACGTCCTGCATTTTAATTTTGCACTGGATCCCACAAATTAAGGAGCCAGTCTTACTTAGACATAATTTGAAAACCATCAAATTTTTATTTTTCCCTCACAATTCTAATAAACATTAAAAATATTTCTTTCATAAAACTTCAATTAAAGAATGCTCGAGAATTGGTATATTAATTGAGACTTGATCCCTGTGAAACCCTCTGGTACTGAGTTTGTTGGGAAGTTTTTAATTACTGAGTCAATCTCATTTATTATTGATTCAGGCTTTCTTGTGTTATTATATACATTCATTTGTTTTAATTTTTAGACTTCACATATAAGGGATAACATGTAGTATTTGTCTTTCACTGCGTCACTTATTTCACTATGATAATACCTCTAGGTCCATGTACACTGTTGTGAATGGCAGAATCTCATTCTTTTCATGGCTGAGTAGTATTTCATTTTCTTTTCCATTCATCTGTTTATAAACACTTAGGTTGCTTCCATACCTTCACTATTGTAAATAATGCTGCCGTGAATATTGGGACATTGGGGTGCACATACCTTTTCAAATTAGTGTTTTCGTTTTCTCTGGATATATGCCCACAAGTGGAATTGGTAAATTATATTGTAGTTCTATATTTAGCTTTTTGTTGAACATCTGTACTGTTTTCCACAGTGCCTGCCTGCACCAATTGACATTCCCATCAGCAGTGTAAAACTGTTTCTTTTTCTCCACATCCTCACCAACATATGTTATTTGTATACTTTTTGATGATAGCCATTTTGACAATGTGAAGTGATATCTCTCATGGTTTTGATTTGCATTTCTCTGATGGTTAGCAATATTGAGCATCTTTTCATCTGCCTCTTGGCCATTTGCATTTTCTCTTTGGCAAAATGTCTATTCATGTCTTCTGCCCATTTTTTAATTGTGTTGTTTGCCTTTTGATATTGAGTTTTATGAGTTTACAGTATTCTGGATGTTAACCTTTTATTGGTCATATCATTTGCAGATATTTTCTCCCATTCTGTAGATTGTCTTTTCACTTTGTCAGTGGTTTCTTTTGCTATGCAAAATCTTTTATGTTTAACTAGGTCCCATTTGTTTATTTTTGCTTTTGTTTCTTTCACCTTAGGAGACAGATAAAAAAAAAATTGTTACACTTTATGTCAAAGAGTGTTTTGCCTATATTCTCTTCTAGGAGTTTTATGGTTTCTAGTTTTATACCTAGGCCTTTAAACCATTTTATTTTTTTTACACCATGTGAGAAAATATTCTAACTTCATTCTTTCTTGTGTAGCTGTCTAGTCTTCCCAGAACCACTTGTTGAAGAGAGTGTCTTTTTTCCATTGTATATCCTTTTCTCCGTTTTTTAAATCCAAGCTTTTTATTTCTTCTTCAGTATATCAAGGTAGGTGTGTGCATCTAGGAATTCATCCATTTCTCCTAGCTTGTCTGATTTGCTTCTGTATCATTGTTCATAATAGTTCCTTATGATTTTTTTTAAATTTCTGTGGCATCAGTTATAATGTTTTCTCTTTCATTTAAGATTTTCTTTATTTTTTTCTTGATTAGTCCTGCTGACTTTGTTGATATCACTTATCTTTGAAAAAGCCCAAGTCTTAATTTCACTGATTTTTTTCTCTTGTTTTTTGTTCTCTTTTTCATGTATTGATGAATACATGAATCTTTATTACTTCCTTTCTTCTAACTTTGGGCAGTTTCTTGAAAGGGAGGGATACACAAACATTTTATTTGGGGGTGATTTATATAGTGGGGAATTAGTGGCATGTGGAATTATGTATGTTCTTTGAAAGGTGAGACTTTGTAATTCATGAAAACCTTACAGGCAATTTCTGCTGCTGGTTCTTTCTAAGAAGAAATATTGGTGATATCTTTTCTGAGAAAGCTCTCCATTCCCACCCCTGCCTGATGGTATTTTCTGTCTCTTGGTGTTTGGGCAGAAGTAAAAGGATCCACAATGACACAGAAAATCAATACACTTTTTAAGTGACTCTTGTGAAAATATTAAAATATCATTCCAAACCAGACAGTTTACTTACACGTTATTCATGTCAATACGAGCATTTAAATGGAAACTTTTCTGAGAATCCAGATGGATACTTCATTATTTATACCTCATGAAACGAGAAAGCTTAATTCAGTACCAATGGTTTTAACATGGCCAAGGGATGTATTTTCAAATTTGGAAACAATCTAAAAAATGCTGTAATGCTCATGCTTCAGTGATGATCAGTGATTAGAAGAAGAGAAAGGCAGAAACATGTAAGTCTCACTTGAGGAACTTTCAAATGAGCAGATTCCCACCCACCTTCTGCCAGAAATTGTGACCACTGTGTCTAGAAGAGTGCAAATCCATGTGCAGCAAGCTCAGCAGATGAATTTAATGCAAATGGTTCATGCTCTGAGACACACCAGAGGAAGCTCTACCTGATATAAATAATACAAAGAGCATCTATTTTGCTTTTCCATTCAACTTTTTAGGTCAGTTAGCATGCTTCCATCCTCTTCTTTAGAACTACTGAATCAGAACATTCATGAGTGTGACCCCAGAGGAGATCATTTTAAATGCTCCCCAGCGAGTTATAATAATCCATTAGTTTCCTACTGAATTTGGAATCCAGTGTTCCAGAGCAGTGTTTCTCAAAGTTGGCTCAAGAATCACTTGTATCAGCACCACCTGGGAGCTAGATAAAATGTAGATTTATGGGCTCCTTCTCAGGTTCACTGAACTCAAAATCTCTGGGATGAGGCCTATAAAAAGCAGGTTTTAGCTACTCTTGAGAGTCCCTTGGACTGCGAGGAGATCCAACCAGTCCATTCTAAAGGAGATCAGTCCTGGGTGTTCTTTGGAAGGACTGATGCTAAAGCTGAAACTCCAATACTTTGGCCACCTCATGCAAAGAGTTGACTCATTGGAAAAGACTCTGATGCTGGGAGGGATTGGGGATAGGAGGAGAAGGGAACGACAAGAGGATGAGATGGCTGGATGGCATCACCGACTCGATGGACATGAGTTTGAGTGAACTCCGGGAGTTGGTGATGGACAAGGAGGCCTGGTGTGCTGTGATTCATGGGGTCGCAAAGAGTCGGACACGACTGAGCAACTGAACTGAACTGATCCTTGATGTGTGAGAATATACTGGAAAACTAACTTTGCTCCTGGTAAAGCAACAAAAGATCAAAGCTAAAGTAGACACAAGTATAGCACTGGCTTCCTATTGGGTATGTCAAAAATTCTGTTCAGATAGAGTATGAAGACCAGCAGGTTGCGTGGTTCACATTAGATGAGTATAATACAGAGGCTTACTCAAGAGTCTGCAAAGGGCAAGAGTAAAGGGCAAATCATGAGAATTAGTGAGAGGAGTCACAAAAGAACTCAGGGGTCTCTCTGGGGAGCTCTAAGGGCTGTGTTCTGAGCAGAAGGATGAATGCAAGAACTGCAAGGCTCACCCTTAAAGTCAGAGGTTAGTCACAAAAGAATGAGATGAATTTTGTGAAGTGTCTTCCTTGGCATTGTCTTAATCAGAGCTCTTTGGTTTAGAAAGTAGAAACAATGATTCAGGTTAATTTCAACACAGGGGAGGTTACTGTTGAGGATAATTATGGAGTGAAAAGTAGATGAAATCTACAAAGATTCAAGGGATCAAGATTAAGAGATGGATGGTATTTCTAGATTAAAGGAGGCTGAAAGTGCTTTGCCATTAACTACACTCAGTTGCTCTTGACCTGCTTAAAATGAGTATTTTTTACTTTTATTTCCATTTGGTTTTTCAAACTGGGAATCTACCTGACCAAGCAAGTTGTTCATGTGTTTGTTTCTCCAAGTTGGTTGTCCTGTGGATCAGTTTGCTATTTTTAGTTTAATGAATTTGATGAGAAATGGTGAGGACATGGAGTAGGGGGACAGCCATATGATTCAAAGTCTTTTCTTGGGATGCGATGGAGGCACAGATTTCTTTGATTCACAAAGCGTGAGCAAGAGACAGGTAAAGATGTTTGGGCCTTTGCCTTTTAATTGAATCACATTCACACACACATTAATTTTTGCCTGGGAACATGATAACTTTGCTTGACTTCTCACTTTGGGACACATGAAAGAAACAGAGAAAGTGATCTGGCTAGAAATTCAGAGAGAAAGCTGGAACCCCCTGATATCTGGACAGGAGACTTTGAGACCCAGGATCAGAGCTGTTTTGCCCTATATGTCCACAAATTTGTATACCTTAGGATTAGGTCTGCACAAACAATTTAATAGTTTCTTTTATTTAGTTATTTAATTATTATTTACTTATTCTGTGGAATTCAGGTAAGTATCTGTAATTTCAAACTATGCTTAAGTTCCCTTCTGCCAGCTGCAACATTCTAATGGCTTTGTTTTCTCAAATCCTGCTAACATTAAAATGAATTTTTAAGGATACATTTCAGTAGACATATCTTCTCTTCTCTTCATAGCTTTTGTAGCTGGTTGGAAAAATCTTTATGATGCCAGCAATTCCCATGTATCAGTATGACAGATGCTTTTTTCTACACACATTCTAAGTGAATCCTTTTGAGACACAGCGAAGACCAGATTTATTTAGCCTGTGAAAATGTGAAATGTAGCCACTGGTCTTCTCTCTTTATGACAAATAATTTTACACTTCTTCCATCATGAGAAATTCTAATACTATATTGTCTGTATCTCTTAGAGAAAAATCAGTGGCTGGCTTTCTGAGGCCAGATTAGAAGAATGATGATTATAAACTTTCTCAAATATGTTCAACAATGAAGAAAGGAAAATTGTATCTGAAAGGGTAAAGGTGAAACATCTAAAAATAAAAGCATTGCATTGTGTGTCCAGGGACCAGAGCCAAGGCCCAGCTGTGACATTAATGCTGCTTCTTGGATATAGTCACCTAAAACTTCTGAAAAATTGAGATGAATTTTTTATGTAAACTACAGAATATTAGAAGTTACGACCCAGAGGGATGGTATGGGGAGGGAGGAGGGTTCAGGATGGGGAACACATGTATACCTGTGGCGGATTCATTTTGATATTTGGCAAAACTAATACAATTATGTAAAGTTTAAAAATAAAATAAAATTAACAAAAAGAAGTTATTATATGAATGTATATGCATATATGTATATATATATGTATACATATATAGTGTGTTATGTATATAATTTGCCATAAGAAAACTCAGATTTTATATATGATTTATTTGTAAGCTCAGGCTCTCTCTTTGGAAAACCCAGGACTATGTGACAAGGACTTTGAATCTCAAGCAACAGTCAATGTCCCTTAATCCCATCTATCTACCCATTCAGTCTCCCCAGAACTTTAAGATCCTATATAGTGACATGGTGAAACTGATATTTGAAGTGAGGGGAAATAAGAAATCATTCCAATTCTATTTTGTCATGTTATTTGTTTGTTCCTCATTTTAAGTTATTTTATGGAAGGGATGTTAGGTAAAATCCCTTAGAGAAAGGAGCATGTATCCTCATCTATCTTCATGAACTAAGGGGTACTCAAAAAGTATTTGAAAACCTGAATACAAGAACATATACTTCAGAGACCTAAATGCTAGAAGCTTCTCTATGATCCACATCCTTTGTAAAGTTCCTGTCCAAGGTTTATTATGAAAGATAAAACTAGGGACCTGAAGAGTAGAATATTTCTTACTCCTCTTTTGTTCAAACTTCACTATGTTTGAACAATGAGGGACAATGAAAAAAATGGGAGAAAGAAGAGGAAAGGAAGAGATGAAGGAATTGGAAAAAATATTCTGGAATGCAGTATGCATGGTTAAAAGAGGAAAAAGTCAAAGACTCTAGAGCATCAGAGGAGGGTTATCACTAGCTCCCTCAACATTTCAACTCTTCTAAGAATAATGAAAATATTGTACTGATGGCATGGATGAAGACTAACCCAATTTAAATATCAATTTTGCAAAGAAATTTTAGGATTAAAAACAATTCTATCCAAATTCCTCCTTCCCATGGCTAGTTAAACATTTCCTAGTTTTAAATTATAGCACAGGAGAGAGCAATATTTATAGCTGACTTTGTCATTGTGGGAACACTTGTAACCTCAGCCTCAAGAGATGCTGGGACTTGAAGGGCAAGCTGGCATAGGGAACTGGAAGGAAATGTGAGCCAGGCTGCTTGTGGTTGTCATTGCAAAGGCATTTAGCTTTCTGGTCATTTTTATTGCAACTAGCATCAGTTACAGTGATGTGACTTTGGGGAGCATAAGGACTGAGTATTGTCATTTGATTTTGTTATTGTTGCCTATATGTTGTAAAATGCATGACTTTAACGCCTAGACCTTTCAGTGCATGACTCTTTTAGAGGCATGATAGTCTCAGATCCCTTCATAAATGCCATCTAGTCATCCTCATTCAGGCATTCAGTGGAAGTCTATAAAATTATGAGATGGAGTTAAATGAAACACACTTTGGAATTTAAAAGCTGCACCTAATTACCCATGAATATCTCCCCAGAGTTCTCTTTATAGTCACACAATAAATATCTCTTTTAGGCTTCTGGCCAATAGTAGCCATTACAGTCTCATTATAGAGTAAAATTATCACTTAAGTAAAATTTGGTCATTTTATAGAATCCTAAGGGGACTATGATGTTTCTTGTTATCAGAGAAGATTCTGCAAAGTCATGTATGCTGTTGACAACATGGCATTTTAGATCCTGAAATGTAGCTAGGCTCACTGCTACTATAAATATAGCAAACTCAAATCTTTTCAGAGGTAAAAAACACAATAAGAAGAAATAGTTTCCAAATATAAAAGTAACAAAATTTGACAATTATTACCAAGAGAAAATTAAGAATATGAGAATTTTGTTTGATCTTGATCATAACATGAAGAAGTTTTTGTCTGAGAAAAAGTGGCTTGAATTCTGTCTTTAATTGCTCAGCAGATAGAAAATGTTACATTTATGAGCAGTCAAGGAATAATAGCAATTAAAAATCAACCCTTGCATTTAAACAAGACCTGCTCAAAACCTGCTACTGGAAATCCAGGACTTCCTTTTTAAAATTCTTCTTTTCAAAGGTTAATTTCAACAGAGTATTGGATCCTTAGTGTTCCTTTGCAGAAATCCTTCAATTAAAGATAGGAATTTGTGCCTTTGGCTGAATTACCCCAACCTTCCTCAATTAAATCCATAGTAATAGGAATAACTGTTTCTACCCTGGAACATATTGAATCTGGAGTCAAATCCTGGTTTAAACCTTACACCCTATAGCAATTCCAAAACTTTCCCAAGCCATCTCTTTGAGATACATATGGAAGCAGAAATAAGTGCATTTTAGACAATAATTTGCCGAAAGTTCAGCAAGTTGGAAAAATCCTGAAACCTCTCAGAACCTAAATGAAAAATTCTTGTTGGAGAACACATGTACACCCATGGTGGATTCATGTCAATATATGGAAAAACCAATACAATATTGTAAAGTAATTAGCCTCTGAATAAAATAAATAAATAAATAAATAAATAAAAAGGCTTGTGCCACTAAAACATCTAAATGCCCAATTAGACACATTAATCTTTGCAGTTGAGACAGAAGTAGTGGTTCCTAAAAATGAAATTGCAAGTCTAAGGTACTGTTAAAGTCTGTCAAATTTGTTGTGCTCAAAGGGGTGCCAAAATATTATACTGTTAATTTGTCTTTTTTTGCAATTTGAAGTATAATTTGGTTTGTTTTCATTCTGATACCTTCAGTTCAGTTCAGTTGCTCAGTCGTGTCTGACTTTTTGCAACCCAATGGACTGCAGCATGCCAGGCTTCCCTGTCCATCACCAACTCCCAGAGTTTACTCAAACTCATGTCCATTAAGTCAGTGATGCCATCCAACCATCTCACCCTCTGTCATCCCCTTCTCCTCCCACCTTCAATGTTTTCCAGCATCAGGGTCTTCTCAAATGAGTCAGTTCTTCGCATCAGGGGCCCCAAGTATGGGAGTTTCAGCTTCATTATCAGTCCTTCCAATGAATATTCAGCATTTATTTCCTTCAGGATGGACTGGTTGGATCTCCTTCCAGTCCAAGGGATTCTCAAGAGCCTTCTCCAACACCACAGTTCAAAAGCATCAATTCTTCGGTGCTCAGATATCCTTGGAAATTCTAAATGACAAAATGTTACAGAGGCCAGGTGAAATCTGGCAGGTTTGTAGCATGATGATAAATGAGAGATACCTTCTGGCTTCCCAAAGAGTCTGTGTATCTGTGAAAACTATATCATATGAACCTTTGAGATCACTGAGCCCAATTCATGACCAAATTCCAGGATCTCATCAACAGCAACCCTTGGCCTATTGTTTCAAAATCTCTGCTTAGATAGCACCATATGGGAAGCCCCAATACTTCAGTGAAGGAGAGTTTATGTATTCCTCACATGATTCACTGTACTTTTGTAGAACATAGAATATTAATTAATAAATTAATTAATAAATTGATAAATATTAATATTATTGTGGATGTGAGAGTTGGACTATAAAGAAAGCTGAGTGCCAAAGAATTGATGCTTTTGAACTGTGGTGTTGGAGAAGACTCTTGAGAGTCTCTTGGACTACAAGGAGATCTAATCAGTCAATTCTAAAGGAAATCAGTCCAGAATATTCATTGGAAGGACTGATGCTGAAGCTGAAGCTCCCATACTTTGGCCATCTGATGTGAAGAACTGACTTATTTGAAAAGACCCTGATGCTGGGAAAGATTTAAGGGGGGAGGAGAAGGGGATGGCAGAGGATGAGATGGTTGGATGGCATCACTGACTCAATGGACATGAGTTTGAGTAAACTCCGGGAGTTGGTGATGGACAGAAAGGCCTGGCATGCTATAGTCCCTGGGGTAGTGAAGAGTCGGGTATGACTGAGTGAACTGAACTGAATAAAGTAAATTTTATTTTCTCATTTATGTTGAGCTGAAATCTTCCTCCTGCTAACTGCCATCCTATAATCTTCACAAGAAAATAAATTATGTATAGTTTTCAAAGATATGAGCAATGTTGTTTTGTGCTTGCTCCTTCTCCTTAGACATCTAACAGAATTGTTTAATTTGCATATAACTCCTGGGCATTACAGAATCCCATTAAAAGCAATGCCAGATGTTGGCAGCATGGCAATGCATCTCAAAGCTAGAGAGTGATCAATTTTGGCAGTATGTATAGTGCCTGGAAGCATAGCATCTGGGGCAAGGCCACCCCAGTATTGAATCTCAGCTCCACCCCTTACTAGCTATGTATGCTCTGATGAGTTATTTGGCCTCACTGTGTTTCAGTAAAATGGAGTTACTACTATATACCTCATAATGTTGAAAGGATCAAAAGCATGATCTCTGAAATATTTAGACCAGCACCTTGCTTATAAAAATAATATTTTGGCTCAATGTGAGGAAAGGTGGTACCAATCAAAAAAGAAGAGTAGATTTCCTGGCACAAATAGAAATCGGAACAAAAGTGGTATATCTGCTTTTTGAATTAAGTGTGCAGTCCTGCATCAGTACCTATTTGAATTAAGACTTAATTATGGTATCTCCCAAATGTAAGATCTCAGTCTAACTATAACTAGTTCAAGGCAAATTATGGAAGATCAGGCTTATAACATTTGCCCTGTAAAGTTTTAAAATATGTAAGGAATGGCAGCAATGATGCCTTATAGAGGTACAGTTCCACCTCGACATTTAGGCCTTCTTTTTTGGGTTTTGTGACCATTAATACATTGAAAAATCCCTGTTGATGGGAAAGAATGGCTTGCAATTGAAGAGGCAGAACACATTTACTTAAGGAAGCTCATGCTGCCTTCCTGGGGGAATAGTAAATGGCCACATTAGTTCACACCAGCAGGCCTGGCAGCTATTGAATTGATTGTTCTGAAAGAAACAAAGCTTCATTTCTTTAAGCATAGTCTATAATTCATCAACTTTGCCTCTGAATCAGACTTTTTTCTTTCCCAGAATACAAAAAAAAAAAACCACCCCAAAACAGCAATAATATTATTCGTAAGAGGTATTCCAAAATGTCCTCTTTATTCCATGCAGCTTTGGCAGAATCTGTGGATATCTTCTTTCAACAACCTGTCTAGAGCTATCAGCATTTTCAGTTAATGTAACACTCCCACTCAGGGCCCTGGTAGTGTCAGCAGACTGGTTTCTTTTCCTCAGAGCTGCATTTCCAAATGATTCTATCCATTCACTGGGTTCCCCATTTGGCTTCTGACTTCTCAGGTTTTGGAAATAGGCCTCCCATGAGATAAAGCTACCATTACTGGCTGCATTCCATTTTAACAGTGGATTCTTAAGACTCTAAAATATTCTTCACCATTCGGCATAACAGTCTACAGAAAACTATTTGGTTTTCTAATCAGCAGAACAAATTGTTTCAGTGCAAGAAGGAGCTGTGATCTGAGGTTGGGCATGAAGTTTATTTTTCATTTGCTACTGAGAGAAGAGTGAGTACCTGAATGGGAATGAAAAGTTAAATCCTGCAGTTTTTCTATTGAATTCCCAGTCAGTAATCTTTTCTAGTGAAAGGTATTATAAATTAGGAACGTGTTCTTACTTTTCTAAGGTTTATTTTCTTCTCTCATACCCGTCAAGACAGAATTTTAGAACTTATAATTTGTATGGACATTATTAGAGGTGATACAAATAGCAGCAATTCCAGATTAATCCCTCTTCTTAGATATCAGACAGAAGGACAGGAATCTGCAGCAAGTCAACCTCAGTTTCTAGGTGAAACGAGGTTCATCTGAAGTCTCATTCCAAATGGCTGCAATTAGCCATATCAGACATGCCTGTGGTACCCACAGTTATGTCCCTTTAGAATCACTGAGGCAATTTATATTCACAAAAAGGCACTCAAGGACACCACATGGGGTCCTGGTTTTAACAGGGCCAAGATAAATAATGTCAAGATGAAAGGTCATGCAAAAGTAACACTGGATGTTGAAAAAGTGAAAGTGAAAGTGATAGTCGCTCAGTCTTTGAGACCCATGGGACTGTAGCCTGCCAGGCTCCTCCTCTGTCCATAGAATTCTCCAGACAACAAGACTGGAGTGGGTAGCCATTCCCTTCTCAGGGGGATCTTCCTGACACTGGGATTGAACCCGGGTCTCCTGCACTGCAAGCAGAGTCTTTACCTTCTGAGTCACCAGGGAAGCCCTGGATGTTGAAAAGCCACACACAGACTAAGATCTCTGGTCTGAGGGAGTTTGATGGCCCAGTAAGTCTATTTAGCAACTCATTTTTATGTTTTGGTTTGTCTTCAAATTTAGCATAAAGTTCCATGTGAGCAGAATAATCTTTCAACAAATAATGCCCCGTAATTTTCTTGATTCTCATTATTTCCTCTTTTGTCACCTGTTCACCCCTTTTGTCTCTATACAGCAGGTCTATCTCTGGGTTCAAGTGAAGATTATGAAACAACAGGATTTCCCCTGTAAAAATTCCCCAAGCAAATCTGAGAAAATGTTTAAAAGAATAATGAGTCATATTCTGAAAACTGGTTAGTTATAACTGAGAAAAAAATTCATTTAGAGAGATAATGCTATGATGGTTGGTTGTCAGTAGCTAGTACAATACACAAAAGCCTATCTTTTGTATTTCCAAGTTACTTTAGTAGTTCATTCGATCAATAACTAGTTATTGAGTACTTGTAGTGGTCAGGCACTGTGGGTTGCCACTGCCTTCTCCAGAGTATACACTAAAATGAGTAAAAAAACCTGTCATTGTCCTCGAAGAGTTTACCATTTTCTGGGGACACAACAAGCACCAGACAACTGAGGGATAGTAAGATAAAACTGTGTTTCAGAGGCAGATTCTAAACCTTCCCTTCAACTTTATAGCATGGTTAATCAAATGAGTCTTCATTACCTGGTCCAAGCTCACTGCTTTTTAGACAAAATGGAGAACAAACGTGTGAGACTGTTCATTTCGGCAGTGACCGAGGATCATGGAGAATGGGAATATTATGAAATGACTCAAGACAGGGAAATATCTTCAGGTTGTCAGAAAGACTAAGATGTCATTTCTATAAAATATTAACTAGTAAAGGGATGTCAATCTCAAGTTAGATTTTAGGAAGCATTGTTGAAAAAATAGTTGGTGAAAGTAGAGATTACTAGGGATTCACCAAAAAGTGATGAATTCCTATTGTAATAAGATTATTTAATAGAACAGAGAAAAGCTATTGATGGAAATCTAAATATTACTAAGACATTTGACAAAAGCTAACTTTATAACATTTTATATAAACAAAATATAGAATAATATGGTACTGTTTAAGGTACAATTAACCCATTAAATCAATTTTTTTAAAAGTCAAAGTATCTTACGCTTATAGCAGGGTTCTGTCCTAGCCAAAATTTATCATGACTTTCAGAAGATATATGAACTTCAAGATATGCCTTGAAGATGGTATGCTCATCTAGTTTTAGGATGAAGAAAATCAAATCTTAAGGGGTAGAGAGTATGGAAAGACAAACTCAGGAGTTCCAAAGATTTTCACGGGAAGGAAAATACAAAAAACAGATCAAAGCTATTAGAAAAAAGATGACAGAGATGAATGACATATTAAAATTTTCTAACATAAGGCTAATGTTATACTTGATGTAGAAGCTTTAATAAATGTAAAAAGAAATATATGTAGAGCTAAGTTTTATAGCTCAATCCTTGAAATGGGGAGCTAAACTTTACACTGTGTGCCAGGAAATTCTGAAGCAGAAAATTGGACATTACAATACATTCTAATTGCTTGAATGTCAAGGTTAATTTCAAGAGAAAGTTAGATATTAAAACATTTTAGTTATTAAATGTCAAAAAAAGTAAGTCATCTTCAACTGGGAAGAATCAGGCCGGCTCAGTTTTCTCTCTAGTGATGCTCAGTTCTCAAACACAAAAGATACTTGTCCCTAAATTTGAGAAAAAGACAGTGACCCAAGAATCTTAATTCCAGCCAGCTTATTGATTTTATTTGGTGATACAAAATCTTTCTGGAAGAACTCTCCACCATTAATGTCTTGGTCCACATTTTGGCAGGGATGTTGTGGTAAGAATTCAAACTTCAGGTGGTTTTAACAGTGAAAGATCTATATATGTTGGAAATGTTATCAGTTTTAAGACCCAAGTCCAGAAACAAACAGTGATGATGTGATGAGCACAACTTTTCCACAATCAGATGAATTCACTGAAAGCCATACTGATGCTCCAAGTGGGAACCCTAGTGTTTCAGCAAGCAGTTTTATCATTCATTATCCCAAATGTTTGGGAAGATTTTTCTTCTCAAGGGGCAGTGGCAGAAGAATGGGGAAAGACCATGTGCTAATTAAGATGTATATTTTTAACTTTTATTTTTTATACAATTTTATTTATGTGTTTATTTACTGGCTGTCCTGGGTCTTCGTTGCTGTGAGGTCTTTTCTCTAGCTGTGGAGAGCAGGGGCTACTCTCTAGTTCTGGGGTGTAGGCTTCTCACTGCAGTTGCTTTGCTTGTTGTGCAGCACAGGTTCCACAGTATGTGGGCTCAGAAGTTGTGATTCCCTGAGTTTAGAGCACAGGCTCAGTAGCTGTGGCACACAGGCTTACTTGCTCTAAGGCATGTGGGATCTTCCTAGACCAGGGATTCAACCTGAATCTCCTGCATTGGCAAGGGAATTCCCCACCACTGAGTCACCAGGGAAGCCCAAGATGTATGTTTTTTTAAAGGTGATTTTCTATGATACAACATTGCTTACTGCCCAGTTTTTCTTCTTAGATTTTCAAAATTCAAATTAAGGAAAAAAAAACTTCAAAATGTGTGTGCACATAACATATGCAACTATATGACTAAACAGAAGCATTTGTGAAACTAATATTGAAACGTCTGCTTCTATATCTCTATTGTCTACACCCTATACCTCTTTCTGTCTAGATTGTGGAGCTTCATTTAATTCAGTCACTACATTGAACCAGTGAGGAGACTAAGGCTCAGAAAGGTTAAGCAAAAGCCATATAATTAGAATAGTTCCTAAAGATGGTGATTACAAACATGAGTAGTCTTGATTCCCAGCCCAGAGGTTCTTTACTTTACACCAGGGACTGAAATCTCTAGGCCTTTATTGTCCCTCTTCATATGGGCTTCATCACGTAGAGCAGTGCTTTGAGCAAAAGCCCTTTTCAGTGCATACCTGTTGCAGACATTTTGGATATGCTACAAACTTTGGCATTCTCCTGTTTTTGTATCTATATACTGGAGTGAGGGCTTGTCTAGTCTCTTTACTTCAATTTTGGGTGCTTTGCAAAAACTATTCATTTTTCACTTTCCTTTGTTCAAGGAAACATATTCTTTAGAGAAATTCATGGGATTTGTTTATTTGTTTGAGAATATTGAAAAGAATAACCCTTCATAGGTCAAGATTCTGGTTTGCAAACAGTAAGATCTATTCTGTCTGATTTAAGCAGGTTTAAGCAGTAAGGAATTTATTGCAGAACATAAATAGCTCATATAGTTTCCAGGAAGACGAGCAACTTGTATGCTATACAATTTGTAAACTACATAACTAGGAGCAGTGAAGCCAGGAAAAAATGCCTTTTAGACAAGAAACTGCTCCAGTAAAAATTATGCTGCCACTGCACACCACTTAAACTCTCCATCGGCCAGGCCTCTACTGCACATGGAACAGATATCCCATCCCTTCACAACCACTGGAACCACTTTTATTGTGGTAAAAGGGCTCCCCTCAGGGAGCCCTGGAGCTTCCAAAGCTGTCAATGCTCATTTTCAGGAGGCATCCACAACAATGTCAAGACCTCTGCACAGAACATGACTCTTCAAAGCACAAAATAATGAAGCCTAAGGGACTGGTTCTGGGCCATGAAACCTCATCATGAGTTTCTCTTAATTCACTGAAACCACTTCTCTGCAGCCTCAGTCCTAGAAGGGACCTCCCACCTGCAGCTGTGGTGGTTCAGCTGGTAAAGAATCTGCCTGCAGTGTGGGAGACCTGGGTTCAATGCCTGGATTGGGAAGAGCCCCTGGAGAAGGGAATGGCTACCCACTCCAATATTCTGACCTGGAGAATTCCATGGACTTCATAGTCCATGGGGTCACAAAGAGTCTTAGACATGACTGAGTGACTTTCATTTTCACCTGCAGCTCTCAAGCGTGTTCCTTTCCAGCCCCATCACATTGACAAAAGATGCCCTTTATGGAGCAATGGAAGCTCTTCTGTCTAGATGGGTTTCTGTTTCTTTAAGGGACACATTCACTAGCACTGGTGTTGCATATACCTAATAATTAAGTTTTTCTAATGACATTGTTTACCAAGCACAGCACAGCACAATGACACTGTTTCGCTAAACAGGCACCTTTGTACTTGGCGGGGAGCATATTTTTTAAATTAAAATAATAAGCATACTTGATAATTATCACTGTTTTCCCTACTTTGATGTATTTACATGAAGTTCCTATCATTCATAATTAGAATAGAGGATTAAAAAAGTAATAGCTGAAAAAACTTTTCTAAGGTCAGTAAAGATATCCTGGTCACAAACTTCCTTTGGGAGGGAAAGTTAGGAGATCCACCAGAGAAAACATCATCATGGGACTGCACATTTAGTGAGACTTGGAAATACCATATGCTTACAAGGGATATGCTTATCCTGGGCTGGACTCATCTAAAATGTCTAAAAGGAGTCTCAGCAAAGAATGGCGTAGATCTGAATGCTTTCCAGATGGGAATAAGATTTATTTACTGGACTTAGAAGCTGAAGAGAATTTAAAAACTTTTGTTCAAAAATAAAAAGGAAGAAAAGGAAAAAGACAAGGAAAGGTGTATAGAGAGGAAAATTCTGAGGCTGAATTTGTAGAAAGTTTCTGTTGTGAACTAAGTATACATTTTAAAAAGTATGTCAACTACCTAATTACAAAAACTTGTGTCTTATACCTCTTGTGCTTGTGCCATGTCGCTTCAGTCGTGTCCGACTCTTTGCAACCCCATAGACTGTAGCCTGACAGGCTTTTCTGTCCGCAGGATTCTCCAGGCAAGAGTACTGGAGTGGGTTACCATTTCCTTCTCCAGGGGATCTTCCCAACTCAGGATCAAAGCCATGTCCCTTGTTTCCTGCATTGGCAGGTGGGTTCTTTACCACCAGCACCACCTGGGAAGCCTTTTTACTTGTTGCCTCTATTCAATCGCATTTTGGCCAATTGATCCTTCAAAATTTGATCCAATTTCTAAAACAATATTTCAATTTGGACTAGTAATCTCACTGGAAGATTACTTTTTTTTTTAAGTTGGCATTTTCTTGAGCCTTGGGAACACAAGATGAAGCTGAAATTTAAAAAAAAAATCATAACTACACAAAAATAAACTCAAAATGGATTAAAGATCTCAACGTAAGACCAGAAACTATAAAACTCCTAGAGGAGAACATAGGCAAAACACTCTCCGACATACATCACAGCAGGATCCTCTATGATCCACCTCCCAGAATATTGGAAATAAAAGCAAAAATAAACACATGGGACCTAATTAAACTTAAAAGCTTCTGCACAACAAAGGAAACTATTAGCAAGGTGAAAAGGCAGCCTTCAGAATGGGAGAAAATAATAGCAAATGAAGCAACTGACAAACAACTAATCTCAAAAATATATAAGCAACTCCTACAGCTCAATTCCAGAAAAATAAATGACCCAATCAAAAAATGGGCCAAAGAACTAAATAGACATTTCTCCAAAGAAGACATACAGATGGCTAACAAACACATGAAAAGATGCTCAACATCACTCATTATCAGAGAAATGCAAATCAAAACCACTATGAGGTACCATTTCACGCCAGTCAGACTGGCTGCGATCCAAAAGTCTACAAGCAATAAATGCTGGAGAGGGTGTGGAGAAAAGGGAACCCTCTTACACTGTTGGTGGGAATGCAAACTAGTACAGCTACTATGGAGAACAGTGTGGAGATTCCTTAAAAAACTGGAAATAGAACTGCCTTATGATCCAGCAATCCCACTGCTGGGCATACACACTGAGGAAACCAGAAGGGAAAGAGACACGTGTACCCCAATGTTCATCGCAGCACTGTTTATAATAGCCAGGACATGGAAGCAACCTCGATGCCCATCAGCAGATGAATGGATAAGAAAGCCGTGGTACATATACACAATGGAGTATTACTCAGCCATTAAAAAGAATACATTTGAATCAGTTCTAATGAGGTGGATGAAACTGGAACCTATTATACAGAGTGAAGTAAGCCAGAAGGAAAAACACCAATACAGTATACTAACGCATATATATGGAATTTAGAAAGATGGTAACAATAACCCTGTGTACGAGACAGAAATAGAGACACTGATGTATAGATCAGTCTTATGGACTCTGTGGGAGAGGGAGAGGGAGAGGGAGAGGGAGAGGGTGGGGAGATTTGGGAGAATGGCATTGAAACATGTATAATATCATGTATGAAACAAGTCGCCAGTCCAGGTTCGATGCACGATACTGGATGCTTGGGGCTGGTGCACTGGGATGACCCAGAGGGAGGGTGTGGGGAGGGGGGGTGGAGGAGGGTTCAGGATGGGGAGCACGGGTATGCCTGTGGCGGATTCATTTTGGTGTTTGGTGGAACTAATACAATATTGTAAAGTTTAAAAATAAAATTAATAAAAAAAAAAAACCGAGAGGCAAAAAAAAAAATCATAACTATTCTATTCACTAAATTATTAGAACTCACCCCATTCAACTGAGAATTTGGAAGCCTCATTATCAGTAGTATTATATCAATATTATGTCAGAATACAAGATGAAACTTCTGACATATAACTGGAATCCAACATGTTCCACAGAGTCTAGAGTAAAGGCATTTACCTTTACTGGAGTAAAGGTAAATGCCTGGATATAGACAAGCAAGTAAAACCTAATCCAACTGAAATTCTTCCAGGTACATTTTTTGATAGGAGAAAGAAATGAGTGGCAACAGTTGGTGAGGTAAATTCACTTCTGAATAAAGAATGTATTTACCATCCATACTGTTCATACTGTTCAAGATTGCCAGGAGAAATATCAATAGCCTCAGATATGCAGATGACACCACCCTTATGGCAGAAAGTGAAGAAGAACTAAAGAGCCTCTTGATGAAAGTGAAAGAGGAGAGTCAAAAAGTTGGCTTAAAGTTCAACATTCAGAAAACTAAGATCATGGCATCTGGTCCCATCACTTCGTGGCAAATGGATGGAGAAACAGTGGAAACAGTAGCTGACTTTATTTTTTCTGGGCTCCAAAATCACTGCAGCTGGTGATTGCAGCCATGAATTAAAAGACACTTACTCCTTGGAAGGAAAGTCATGAGCAACCTAGACAGCATATTAAAAAGCTGAGACGTTACTTTGTCAACAAAGGTCTGTCTAGTCAAGGCTATGGTTTTTCCAGTGGTCATGTATGGATGTGAGAGTTAGACTATAAAGGAAGCTGAGTGCAGAAGAATTGATGCTTTTGAATTGTGGTGTTGAAGACTCTTGAGAGTCCCTTGGACTGCACAGAGATCCAGCCAGTCCATCCTAAAGGAGATCAGTCCTGGGTGTTTATTGGAAGGAATGATGTTGAAGTTGAAACTTCAATACTTTGGCCACCTGATGCGAAGAGCTGACTCATTTGAAAAGACCCTGATGCTGGGAAAGATTGAGGGCAGGAGAAAAAGGGGACAACAGAGGTTGAGATGGTTGGATGGCATCACCATCTCAATGGACATGGGTTTGGGTGGACTTCGGGAGTTGGTGATGGACAGGGAGGCTTGGCATGCTGTGGTTCATGGGGTCACAAAGAGTTGGGCATGACTGAGTGACTGAACTGAGCTGAACTGAACCATTCATACACAAATATTGGTATCAGATCTTAACAAGGGAAAGTCCACCTTCAACTCCATTCTTCTGTGCCACATCTGAGGACTGTGGAGGAAGTCTTACACTCTTTGAAGGGCTGTGGGAACACTACCTTTATAGGCATCTGATAAGGTCTAATGAGTCACAGCTTTTGGAACTTTTAACAGTCCCCAGTTAGGTCAGGAAAGGAAACAGAGCTCTAACCCTGCAATACATGGATCACTGGTTGATCAGTGAAGTATTTAGAAGCAAGAGCCATTTTTGCCATCCCAAGAATCATGCCACATAGGATGCTACTACTCACAAGGTAAACTGTAATGCAAAGTGCCAGAGAGGGAGTGAAGAAGTCTCTGAAGTAGGAAAGAGAGAAATATCTCTGCTCAAGCTCTTTATGAGTGATAGTTGTTCTCTCTTCCTAACATTCTCCCACTACTGTCCCCTACCTCATATGTTAACTTACTCTCACAAGATCCCACCAAGCAGGCATGCTTGATGTTTCTACATATAACTTTAATTTATTTCCCTGGGTCCTTCTCCAAGCCATGTAATAGCAGTTTGGAGGGCCCTGATCTTTAGAAGGGTTGCATATTATTTTTCTAATATTCAAAAACACATGTGGATCCTACAGAGCAATTATTTTCAGGGCTAACAATGTTATCACATAGGAAACCACACCTGTGTACCAGTAGATTAGAATGAAACTTATCAGAATCAGAATTCCTGTGACCCATTAAATAAATGACACTTAGATGATTTCCTAGTTGGTATTCTACTCTCTCTGACAAGTTATGCCAAGTTGTGAAGACCCAAGTTATCTTACTGTTTATCTCAGATGAAAATATTTTGCTTTTAGCAGTTTAAGTCTGAAAGAAAGCAAAAGAAAGCAAGCACACACACATAATTTATAGGTTTAAATAAAACCCTAAAATTATTCTGAAAGCTCATAAACAAGAGTGATGAATGATCCATGAGTCATTATAGAAGTCATTTGGCTGGACCAGGACCATGTAATTAATTTGAAGAAGAAATGATTCTTGAACCTAAAAAAATGAGAAATAAATTTTAACTGTGTACAATTAGAGACAGCTCTGAAATTTTCAATTTGATTTATCCCTTATTATTCATGTATAGGGCCTTAATCTCCTGAATTAAAGATTAGCATTCTTCATACAAAAATGATATTCAACAGAAGCACTGGGGAATCATTAGCTCAATAAAATGATAGGTATGCATGTGGGGCTTAAAGAATGAAAGGAGATATTCACTAATGTCTTTTCGAGCATCAATTATGTGTAAGAACTGTCCTGAATCCTAGGAATACAAAATCAAACAAAGCATTATCTTCCCTCAAGAAATTTACAATCTAGTGGAAAATTCAAATGCATAAACTGATTATTACAACATGTAAAGTACTCACCTAACAGACTGAGGCCCATTGGGCACCTAGACCATGCTGTAGCCATCACATGGTTAAATATAAAATAGATTTGTTGCTGACAAATTTCTTAGCAGAGAAGCAGCAGAAAACACATGTTGTGTCATGGGGTGGTCTGCCTAGGCCAGATATGGTGGCATAGGCCAGACCATGGGAGCGTGCCCCT
This sequence comes from Bos indicus x Bos taurus, assembly GCF_003369695.1. Taxonomy (NCBI): domain Eukaryota; kingdom Metazoa; phylum Chordata; class Mammalia; order Artiodactyla; family Bovidae; genus Bos; species Bos indicus x Bos taurus. The sequence goes on from NC_040095.1 coordinate 32,124,082, forward strand.
GAAACACTCTTCATATTTATAAATGGAGGGGCCCTCTAGGTGACTATATAACAATGGACTATTCTATAAGGGAATGGCCTTGTTATAAAGGAGCAGCATACAAAGATTGGACACCACATCAGTCTGTTTTTCAGGGGAGTTACTCATACTTGCTGAGCCAGCAATTTGCCAAAGGAGAAGACTATTAACCTCAAGGGACATCAGAACTTGCTTCTTATTCTGGAGGTCCAGAGAAAAGCATGAAGTTTCAGAGAAGGCTTCCTGGAGGAAGATGTTGGTATTGGGTTTTGAAGGAGTTTTCAAAATGAGGAAGGGGAAGATCATTCTGCTAAAGAGAAGAACAAGAAAGAAGAGATAGCATGAATGACACAGCATAGCATATTCCTGGAACTGCAAAAGGTCTGACATGGTTGGATAAGAGTTAGTAGTGAAGCTACAAGGCAAGAGGATGCTAGACCAGTACATCAAGCAGTTTCTGATAGCTTGAAACATGATGAATTTACCTGCACTTATTCTATTTAGCCTTTAATTTGCTGATGTTGGGGGAAAAGGGTCACTGAATAACCAAGAAAAGGAAGATGACAAATCCTGCCTCTTAAGTTTAAAAACCAGTGGTCTAGGTATAAACAAGAAATATTCTGATGCACATGTACAGACAGAATATTCTTGTTCCTTGTCTGGATAAAAACAGTTTGCTGAGGGGAATGGGAAGGGGGAGAGACCAAGTAGACAGAAGAAACTTTCAACTTCCAAGAAGATACCAGGAGTGTCCAGAGACAGGGAACTAAATAGATGTAAAATAGAATTGAGAGTCCAACCTAACTGTTCAGGGGTGCTGTGACCCCTGAATCTTTTGTTTCCATTTAGGGAGAGCTGTCCATACACAGCAGTGCATCATCCACTGATTTACAGTAGGAGTAAAGTCCCTGGTGGCTGGGCTTCCCTGGTGGTTCAGTCAATAAAAAATCTGCTTGCAATGTGGGAGACCTGGGTTCAGTCCCTGGGTTGGGAACACTCTCTGGAGGAGGAAATGGCAACCCACTCCAGTGTTCTTGTCTGAAGAATTTCATGGACAGAGGAGCCTGGAGGGCTACAGTCCATGGAGTTGCGGAGTCTGACATGACTGAGCTCCTAAGACACACAAAGTTCTGTTGTCCCCTATGGCTATGCTAGACTCTTCAAATACCTCACACCTTTAAGACAACTCCTGGCTGGCTACAGTCCATGGGGTCACAAACAGTCGGATATGGCTGAGTAACAAAGTATTCCATTCTCAGGGCTCTGAACTTTAAAGGTATTTTCCATTCAAATAAAAATACAAAGTTGCAGAACAGAAAATAACTGTTGGAGGTTTACAGAGTAGATAGCTGCAAGAACAAAGGATCCTACACAAAGAAATTTTCAACAACCAGCTTTATCCTTTTAGTATAACTTTTAGTTATAACTGATAAAAACGGTTCTTTGGGACACTAGTCCACCATCATCTTGATCTGTTGGCTTTCTAACTAGTTGCTATTCCTTGACCCAACACCTCATCTCTTGATTTATTGGACTGTTGTGTGGTGACCAGTATAACCTGGACTCAGCAAAAATAAAGTATCAGTTCATGAGAGTCTGTGGTAATCTGGCAAGACTAACATGTTTGTTTTCCAGAGTTAAATGTCCAAAGTAAGGCAGGTATAGATCACTATGTGGGCTTCCCTCATAGCTCAGTCAATAAAGAATCTGCCTGCAATGCTGGAGACCCAGGTTTAATTCCTGGGTTGGGAAAATCCCCTGGAGAATAAAATGGCAACCTACTCCAGTATTTTTGCCTGGAGAATCCCATGGACAGAGGAGCCTGGCAGGTTATAGCCCATAGTGTCACAAGAGTTGGACATGACTTAGTGACTAAATTACCATTATTAGACAACTATGAGGAAAAACAATCATGGTGTCAAATCATGACCAAAACCAATAAGCCTCTAGAAATCTTTTAACATCTGTAAAAATCTGCATTGCAAAGTCCTCTTTTTATTTTTTAAAGACACTGAGAAACAAGAATCTTTTCAGTAGAAGCCCACAAAATGTATTTTTAAGTAAGCCAAAAAGAAAAACACCAACGCAGTATACTAACGCATATATATGGAATTTAGAAAGATGGTAATGATAACCCTGTATGAGAGACAGCAAAAGAGACACAGATGTATAGAACAGTCTTTTGGACTCTGTGGGAGAGGGCGAGGGTGGGATGATTTGGGAGAATGGCATTGAAACTTGTATGATATCATATATGAAACGAATCACCAGTCCAGGTTTGGTGCATGATACAGGATGCTTGGGGCTGCTGCACTGGGATGACCCAGAGGGATGGTATGGGGAGGGAGGTGGAAGAGGGGTTCAGGATGCGGAACACGCGTACACCTGTGGTGGATTCATGTTGACGTATGGCAAAACCAAAACAATATTGTAAAGTAATTAGCCTCCAATTAAAATAAATAAAATTTTATTAAAAATATATTAAAAAATGAAAAAAAAAACACAAAATTCAAATGAAAAAGAAAAGAGAAAAGTTAGTGATAGGGTGGGTATATCTATCTGTACTATCATTGTAATAAGTCAGTTCAGTTACAGGTTTACTATTCCCCTGGACATGGCTCATTTTTTTTTTCTTTTTTTCTAAAATGGTGGCTAGTTTCCTGGTACACTGATCAAGCTTTTAAGTCAAAGTATGGTTGGACATTACTGACTCAATAGACATGGATTTGAGCAAACTCTGGGAGACGGTGAAGGATAGGGAAGCCTGGCGCGCTGCAGTCCATGGGGTCAGAAAGAGTCAGACACAACTGAGTGGCTGAACTGATGAACAACAAAGAATGAACGTCATTAGTGACACTATCAACAGAAGTTTTCTAGTGCTATGGTCTTCAGAGAAATGGATGTTTGAAAGGGTGCTACCCCACACAGCAATATACTGTTGGACTAGGAGCTTAGGATACGATTATCAGGAGGGCCCTTTCTTGGAACTACCAAGTCATAGCCATCAGATGACTGTTTATACCAATTATGTAAAACTCTTTCTTAAGGTATAATTAGAATATTTATGCTTGAATACTCTGCCACTTTGGCTTCTAGTTTTGTTTCTTAATTATTTTATAGAGTTATACATCTTTTACTCAATGTTGTTCAGTTGTTCAGTCCTGTCTGACTCCCTGTGAAGCCATGGACTGTAGCACACCAGGCTTCTCTGTCCTTCACCATCTCCCAGAGCTTGCTCGAACTCATTGAGTTCGGTAATGTCCAACCATACTTTGACTTAAAAGTTGATCAGTGTACCAGGAAATTAGCCACCATTTTAGAAAGAGTCATTGAGTCGGTGATGCCATCCAATCATCTCATCCTCTGTCATCCACTTCTCCTCCTGCCTTCTATCTTTCAAGAACCCAGGGTCTTTTCCAATGAGTCAGCTCTTCACATCAGGTGGCCAAAGTATTGGAGCTTCAGCATCAGTCCTTCCAATGAATATTCAGGGTTGATATCCTTTAGGATTGACTGGTTTGATTTCCTTGCAGTTCAACGGACTCTCTAGAGTCTTCTCAAACACCACAGTTCAAAAGCATCAGGTCTTTGGTACTCTGTCTTCTTTATGGTCCAACTCTTACATTTATACATGACTACTGGAAAAACCATACCTTTGACTATACAGACCTTTGTTGCAAAGTAATGTCTCTGCTTTTTAATATGCTGTCTAGGTTGGTCATAGCTTTTCTTCCAAGGAGCAATGTCTTTTAATTTCATGGCTTTAGTCACCATCTGCAGTGATTTTGGAGCCCAAGAAAATAAAGTCTGTCACTTTTTCCATTGTTTCCCCATCTATTTACCATGAAGTGCTGGGACTGGATGTCATAATCTTAGATTTTTGAATGTTGAGTTTTAAGCCAGCTTTTAAACTCTCCTCTTTCAATAAGAGGCTCTTTAGTTCCTCCTTACTTTCTGAGGAATTCACCACATGAGCGTGGTATTATCTGCATATCTGAGGTTATTGATATTTCTCCCGGCAATCTTGATTCTAGCTTGTGATTTATCCAGCCCAGCATTTTTCATGATGTATTCTGCATATAAGTTAAATAAATAGGGTGACAATATACAGCTTGACACACTTCCTTCTCAATTTTGAACCTGTCTGTTGTTCCATGTTTGGTTCTAATGGTTGCTCTGTGACCTGCATACAGGTTTCTCAGGAGGCAGGTAAGGTGGTTTGGTATTCCTATCTCTTTAAAGAGATCTCTATTCTTTCCCATTCTATTGTTTTCCTCTATTTCTTTGGTTTGTTCACTTAGAAAGGTTTTCTTATCTCTCCTTGCTATTCTTTGGAACTCTGCCTTCAGATGGGTTTATCTTTCCTTTTCTCCTTTGCCTTCACTTCTGCTCTCAGTTATTTGTAAAGCATCCCCAGACAACCATTTTGCCTTTTTCCTTTTCTTTTTCTTGGGGATGGTTTTGATCACTGCTTCCTGTACAATGTTACAAACCTCTGTCCATAGTTCTTCAGGCACTCCATCAGATATAATCACTTGAGTTTATTTATCACTTCCACTGTCTAACTGTAAAGGATTTTATTTATGTCATACCTTAATGGCTTCCCTAATAGCTCAGTTGTAAAGAATTTGCCTGCAATGCAGGAGACCCTGGTTCAATCCCTGGGTTGGGAAGATCCACTGGAGAAGGGGTGGGTAGGCTACCCACTCCAGTATTCTTGGGCTTTCCTTGTGGCTCAGCAGGTAAAAAAATCTTCCTGCAACTCAGGAGACCTGGGTTTGATCCCTGGGTTGGGGAGATCCCCTGGAAAAGGGAAAGGCTACCCACTCCAGTATTCTGGCCTGGAGAATTCCATGGACAGTACATGGGGTTGCAAAGAGTTGGACATGACTGAGCGACTTTCACTTTCACTTTATGGCCCAGTGCCTTTCCCTACTTTCTTCAATTTAAGTCTGAATTTTGCAATAAGGAGTTCATGATCTGAGCCACAGTCAGCTTCTGGTCTTGTTTTTGCTGACTGTACAGAACTTCTCTGTCTTTGACTGCAAAGAATATCATCAATCTGATTTCAGTATTGACCATCTGGTAATGTCCATGTGTAGAGTTGTCTTTTGGTTGTTGGAAAAGGGTGTTTACTATGATCAACGTGTTCTCTTGGCAAAACTCTTTTAACCTTTGCCATGCTTCATTTTGTACTCCAAGGTCAAACTTGCCTGTTACTCCAAATATCTCTTGACTTCCTACTTTTGCATTTCCATTTACTCAATGGTTGCCTGTTATTTTAATTTTAAAAATTGTCATCAGTCTCATCATCATCCTAGCAAAAAATAATTGCTACTTCTACTTCCACAACCATGACTGCTATGTTCATGATTTGAATCTTTAGTATGTGTAATATGTTTAGGGAAGCTGCTCTCTTGTTTCCATGAGGTGAGAGAACCTTAATGAGATGAACCTTAATGAGATAACACTTCAGTCCTCTTCCGTGGGAGGAGTATGCATCCATCTCATATTGAGATGGAAAGATTCTAACATCTTTTGGATTGATGCTCCTTCATTAGATGGAATGAAATCAAACCCCTAAATATATGTCCTCACTTGTTCTATTTCTACTCACAAATCTCTAAGAATATTAAAGATACCAATGGATACTCCAGCTCTAAAATGAATTATGAAACATCACTGTGGTTTAACTATGGTTGTAGATTTATCAGTCATTAAGCCCTTATTTTTATCCTTTTCCAGTGTCAGTTGGTTCAAAATTATGAGAGACAAGAGTAGAATTACCCAAAGGCTGAAACCCTACCAGCAGGCGATATGCTCAGTTTTACATGTGTTATCCAGTTTTAACTGTTTTAACAACCTTAAGAGGTAGACATTAGTACTCTCATTTTATGAATGATGATGAGAATTTCAGTGCCATAAGTAGCTGGTAAGTAGCAGAGAAAGAATTCTGGTCCAGATATATCATGTTATTTCCTAGCCTTTATGCTTTTACCATCCAAATATTCATCCTTAAACACTGCTTACAGTGTAGTATCACTTTCTTGAAATATAGATAAATAAATCATGCCATATGTATGCTATTATCTGATTTCTTTTCTCATATTACTTATAAGTTTTTGTTCATGCTGTTCTAAATAACTGAAGTTCATTCATTTATACATTGAATAAAAGTCAATTGCCAAAACCTATTCATTATGTTTCTAATGGACATTTGAGTTGTTTACAATCCTTTATTGTTTGAGTAATATTACTATGAAAATTCTTGCACATATCTCTAGGTACATGTGCATTTCTCTCTGTGAAATCTTGCTTCACAAATAACACTTGATATTAAGTCTTCTAATTTTAGCTGTTTTGGTGAATGAATAACAGTCTATTCTTGTGGTTTTATTTTTTAATTTCCCTGATATTTAATGGGGATGAGCACATTTTCATGTGACTTTCTTGGTTGTTCATTTTCCAGATTTATGAATAGGCTTTTAAATTCCTTTGCCATTTTTTTCTATTGTATTCCACTGGGTATCTGACTTATTGATTTGTAAGAGCACAATATATGATAGAAACCTTCTGTCAAGTATACATGTTGCAAATATCCTCTATCACTGTCTAGTTTCACTTTCTTTTGAGAAAAGAAAGTTTTAAAATTTAATGTAATTAAATATATAGTCTTTTGTTGTATTGATTGTATACTTTTTAATAAAATATTCTCCTAACTGATATAATGAAACTATCCCCCATATTAACTTCTATAAAATTTATTTTGCTGGTTTTCACATTCAAGTCCACTTGGAATTGGTTTTCTGGTGGTATGAGGCAGGGTTGATTTACCTGATTCATTTTCTTTCCCTTGTAGGGAAATTGTCCCAATACAATATATAGAAAATATGTTTTACTCTTTCCTCTGCAGTGTCTCCATCATCATAAATCAAGTGTTTGTATCTCTGTGAGTCTTCTGAGGGTCTTCTACTCTCCTCCACTAGTCAATTTTTCTAATCTGATGCTACTTGCACAGAGCAAAAAAAAAAAAGCTTATTTGAACACTGCCATCATTTCAGTTCAGTTCAGTTGCTCAGTCATGTCCGACTCTTTGTGACCCCATGAATTGCAGCACGCCAGGCCTCCCTGTCCATCACCAACTCCCAGAGTTCACTCAAACTCATGTCCATCAAGTCGGTGATGCCATCCAGCCATCTCATCCTCTGTCGTCTCCTTCTCCTCCTGCCCCCAATCCTTCCCAGCATCAAAGTCTTTTCCAATGAGTCAACTCTTCGCATGAGGTGGCCAAAGTATTGGAGTTTCAGCCTTAGCATCAGTCCTTCCAAACAACACCCAGGACTGATCTCCTTTAGAATGGACTGGTTGATCTCCTTGCAGTCCAAGGGACTCTCAAGAGTCTTCTCCAACACCACAGTTGAAAGGCATCAATTCTTCGGTGCTCAGCTTTCTTCACAGTCCAACTCTCACATCCATACATGACCACGGGAAAAACCATAGCCTTGACTAAACGGACCTTTGTTGGCAAAGTAATGTCTCTGCTTTTGAATATGCTATCTAGGTCGGTCATGACTTTCCTTCCAAGGAGTAAGCGTCTTTTAATTTCATGGTTGCAATTACCATCTAGAGTGATTTTGGAGCCCCCAAAAATAAAGTCTGACACTGTTTCCCCATCTATTTCCCATGAAGTGATGGGACCAGATGCCATGATCTTCGTTTTCTGAATATTGAGCTTTAAGCCAACCTTTTCACTCTCCTCTTTCACTTCCATCAAGAGGCTTTTTAGTTCCTCTTTACTTTCTGCCATAAGGGTGGTGTCATCTGCATATCTGAGGTTATTGATATTTCTCCCGGCAATCTTGATTCCAGCTTGTGCTTCTTCCAGCCCAGTGTTTCTCATGGTGTACTCTGCGTATAAGTTAAATAAGCAGGGTGACAATATACAGCCTTGACGTACTCCTTTTCCTATTTGGAACCAGTCTGTTGTTCCATGTCCAGTTCTAACTGTTGCTTCCTGACCTGCATACAGGTTTCTCAAGAGGCAGGTCAGGTGGTCTGGTATTCCCATCTCTTTCAGAATTTTCCACAGTTTATTGTGATCCACACAGTCAAAGGCTTTGACATAGTCAACAAAGCAGAAATATATATTTTTTGGAGCGCTCTTGCTTTTTCGATGATCCAGCGGATGTTGGTGATTTGATCTCTGGTTCCTCTGTCTTTTCTAAAACCAGCTTGAACATCTGGAAGTTCATGGTTCACATATTGCTAAAGCCCGGCTTGGAGAATTTTGAGGATTACTTTACTAGTGTGTGAGATGAGTGCAATTATGCAGTAGTTTGAGCATTCTTTGGCATTGCCTTTCTTTGGGATTGGTATGAAAAGTGATCTTTTCTAGACCTATGCCCACGCTGAATTTTCCAAATTTGCTGACATGTTGAGTGCAGCATTTTGACAGCATCATCTTTCAGGATTTGAAATAGCTCAACTGGAATTCCATCACCTCCACTAGCTTTGTTCGTAGTGATGCTTTCTAAGGCCCACTTGACTTCACATTCCAGGATGTCTGGCTCTAGGTGAGTGATCACACCATCATGATTATCTTGGTCGTGAAGATCTTTTTCTACAGTTTTGAACACTGCCATAGTCACCCATTAATACCAAATACCAGTCCATTCTGAAGGAGATCAGCCCTGGGATTTCTTTGGAAGGAATGATGCTAAAGCTGAAACTCCAGTACTTTGGCCACCTCATGCCAAGAGTTGACTCATTGGAAAAGACTCTGATGCTGGGAGGGATTGGGGGCAGGAGGAGAAGGGGACTACAGAGGATGAGATGGCTGGATGGCATCACTGACTCGATGGACGTGAGTCTCAGTGAACTCCGGGAGTTGGTGGTGGACAGGGAGGCCTGGCGTGCTGCGATTCATGGGGTCGCAAAGAGTCGGACATGACTGAGCTGACTGATCTGATCTGATCTGAATGTACTATTTATGGCTTCCTTTGGCACTGAAAGGGTAAAGTTGAATAGTTGAGATAGAGACAAAATAGCCAACAAAGCCTGAATATTCACTATCTGGCCCTTCCTAATTAATTAGCTAAGTCAAAAATATGTAGAAAAGGTACCATTCTCAAGAGGGATAAAAGTTTTGGTCTCACTAGCAATAATCTTGAAACTATGAAGATTTTAAGTAAAATTACTATAGTTTATACATTCATGTGAGAGTTGGACCATAAAGTTTGATGCTGAAGAATTGATGCTTTTCAACTGTGATGTTGGAGAAGACTCTTGAAAGTTCCTTGGACAGCAAGGAGATAAAACCAGTCAATCCTAAAGGAAATTATTCCTAAATATTCATTGGAAGGACTGATGCTGAAGCTGAAGCTCCAATACTTTGGCTACCTGATGTGAAGAACTGACTCATTGGAAAAGACCCTGATGCTGGGAAAGATTGAAGTCAGGAGAAGGAGACAATGAAGGATGAGATGGTTGGATGGCATTAGTGACTTGATGGACATGAGTTTGAGTAAGCTCCGGGAGTTGGTGGCTGGCAGGGAAGCCTGGCGTGCTGCAGTCCATGGGGTTGCAAAGAGTTGGACACAACTGAGTGAACTGAACAGATACATTCATGGGATGTCCTCTCATGTTTGTGACATGGAGTCTTTTCATTGGGAAGAGTCACTCTATTGATACAAGTCATATTTTGTATTTTTCACAACATCCAGGCCTCCAGATGATGTCTCTAGATGAAGTGTGCAGGAGCCCCTCTAGGTTTGGTATCACCATCTGTAATGTGGAGAGAAAAAAACTTTCCTATTCATCCAACAGCTGATGGGATAAAATGGAATGTTAGATGAATTAAAAATGTAAAGTGCTAAATGAAAAAAAAGATATTTGCATTTTTGTTTGATTCCATGTGAAAAGGAGAATGAGAGCAATAAAATCTGCATAAATGGAGAGGTTATAAAGTGAGTAACACAAAAGGAAACTAACTAAGTATGCAACATTCTAAAGTAAGATGATAGGTTAAGCTATCCAAAATCATCTCATGTTTACTGTAGCCTTGGAAATTAGGTAATTTTGTGTGATGTGCCCTGAAGTCATGCTGTTGTACAAGGCATGAGAGTTGCTTGGAAATCATATTTAAGGTCCAGAAATGGATTAGTGATGAACAGCAAGTAATATTTGGGAAGTAGTAACACATAAAGTAAGCAGTTAGAAAGGGTTAAGTAGAAGTGATCAGAAGAGAAAGCCTGAGAGAAAGTGATTATGTTTCATGCTGAAAGCTGCAGTAGAAATATGGACCTGGGTGTGGGGCATAGAAGGTAGAAGTCGTACTGAAGACTGGTTCTGAGAAAGAGCACTTGCAGTCAATAATCTTATCGTGACAGAGAGTGAGAGAGTGATACTACTGCTTCCTTCTTCCCTGCTGCTTGCTATCTGTGTAAACTTCTTTTGAGCAGAATTACTACATTTTGATCTTTAATATTGCCCTTGATGTTTCTTTTAATGTCATTTCATCTGAATAAATATATGGTGATGAATGTATACTTATTATTGGGGTGTGTGGGTTTCTATGTGTGTGTGTGTCCCTAAATTGAGGGATTGCTATGAAAAAGGACAGAAAGAGACAAGGTAAGGACTTGCACTCAAGTCATCTCCTTAGGAGAGATCCTGATAGTAGAGGAACAAAGAGTTCATAAGAGGTCATGTGTTTCTCTGACTGATGCCACAACTATGGCATCTCCCTAAATCCCTATGACGACTGTGGGGAGAAGTAGAAAATTACGTGTTTTATTATGGACCAGGACTGTGTAGCTCAGATCATCAACTCCTTATTGCCAAATTCAGACTTAAATTGAAGAAAGTAGGAAAAACCACTAGACCATTCAGGTATGACCTAAATCAAATCCCTTACGATTATACAGTGGAAGTGACAAATAGACTCAAGGGATTAGATCTGATAGACAGAGTGCCTGAAGAACTAAGGACAGAGGTTCATGACATTGTACAGGAGACAGCAATTAAGACCATCCCCAAGAAAAAGAAACGCACAGTTGTCTGAGGAGGCCTTACAAATAGTTATGAAAAGAAGAGAAATGAAAGGCAAAGGAGAAAATGGAAGATATACCCATTTGAATGCAGAGTTCCAAGGAATAGCAAGGAGAGATAAGAAAGCCTTCCTCTGTGATCAATGCAAAGAAATAGAAGAAAACAATAGAATAGGAAAGACTAGAGATCTCTTCAAGAAAATTAGAGACACCAGGGGAACTTTTCATGCACAGATGGTCACAATAAAGGACAGAAATGGTATGCACTGAACAGAAGCAGAAGATATTAGGAAGAGGTGGCAAGAATACACAGAAGAACTGTACAAAAAAGATCTTCATGACCCAGATAATCACAATGGTGTGATCACTGACTTAGAGCCAGACATCCTGGAATGCGAAGTCAAGTGGGCCTTAGGAAGCATCACTACAAACAAAGCTAGAGGAGGTGATGGAATTCCAGTCAAGCTACTTTCCAGTCAAGCTGTGAAAATGCATCACTCAACATGCCAGCAAATTTGGAAAACTCAGCAGTGGCCACAGGACTGGAAAAGGTCAGTTTTCATACCAATCCCAAAGAAAAGCAATGCCAACAAATGCTCAAATGACCACACAATTGCACTCATCTCACATGCTAGCAAAGTAATGCTCAAAATTCTCAAGCCAGACTTCAACAGTACATGAACCGTGAACTTCCAGATGTTCAAGCTGGTTTTAGAAAAGGCAGAGGAACCAGAGATCAAATAGCCAATATCCGCTGGATCATGGAAAAAGCAAGAGAGTTCCAAAAAACCATCTATTTCTGCTTTGTTGATTATGCCGAAGCCTTTGACTGTGTGGATCACAAAAAACTGTGTAAAATTCATAAAGAGATGGGAATACCAGACCACCTTACCTGCCTCCTGAGAAATCTGTATGCAGGTCAAGAAGAAACAGTTAGAACTGGACATGGCACAGCAGACTGGTTCCAAATTGGGAAAGGAGTATATCAAGGCTGTATATTGTCACCCTGCTTATTTAACTTATATGCAGACTATATAATGAGAAATGCTGGATTGGATGAAGCAAAAGCCGAAATCAAGATTGCTGGGAGAAATATCAATAACCTCAGATATGCAGATGACACCACCCTTATGGCAGAAAGTGAAGAACTAAAGGGCCTCTTTTTGAAAGTGAAAGAGGAAAGTGAAAAAGTTGGCTTAAAACTCAACATTCAGAAAACTAAGATCATGGCATCCGGTCCCATCACTTCATGGCAAATAGATGGGGAAACAATGACAGACTTTATTTATTTATTTATTTTTGACTCCAAAATCATTGCAGATGGTAACTGGAGGAATTAGAGTTGCTGAGGAGCTAAGACAAGAAGGATGAAAGGGGAGGGAGCATTTGTGAGAATATTCTGGACGTGCTTGGCACCTATTACAGTGTGTTAGCAAACTCTAGGAAATCCCTGAGCTAGGGACCAGGCGCTCACTGTGGCTTGTTACACAAGCTCAAGGCCTGTGGTGTGACCATGCTGAATTAAAAGTCTAGAGACATAGGAAGGATGACTAGAAGAGAAGGATTGGCTTGGCTGGGAGTATGCAATGGATTCCACTGATACCACTGATATTAATAAAATGAAGCTACAACTATCTCTGCCCTCCTTAGAAATAATTCCTCTATCACGGAGTGCCTCAGAGTCTATGGGAAATTCAATCAAGTGAAACTCTTTTTACTGAAATACCAAATATTATTCTGTTCATTTTTCAAACTTGTCATACTTGCACTATCTGATATGAAATGAACTAAGCTTTGTTATTATTCATCCTGTCACCACGTGAATGACTCATTTACAGAGCAGAAGTGATTCTGTACATAGAAGACTTGGATTTTGGCCATGTTTGACTCCAGTTGACAAGTATTAGGCATTCATGGTGTTCCTTCCCTGTGTTCTGTTGGGTGGGAAAGACTACTTGTGTTTTCTTATAAATCAGGAGATTCAAACTTGCCTCAGAATAAGTGAAACTTTGAAATTATGCCTCAGGGTTTTATCTCCCAAGGGTACTCAGTAATTACTTGATTCAAATTCCTTGCATCGCAGTATATTTCAAAATTGCAAAACGTGAATTTTTCAAGAGAACACTGAAAACCAGTTTTAAACACTTGAAAAACATGTAGCTAAATTCACAACTCAAAAGCAAATCTTTTGTTTTTCATATTCATATGATTTTTGTGGGAGTGGTCAAACAGTATCACCTTGGCTACTTTCCTTCTTTTTGTACATAATTAGTTCATTTTCACCTCATTCATCATTCATTCAATAAGTATTTATTGTATGTTTTCTCTGTGTCAGGTACTGCACTTTGATCTAGAGATAAAATGATGAATATAAAAGTGGTCACCACTCCTGCTTCTTGGAACTCAGTCTGGTGAAAGACAAGCATTAATGAAAATACCACACATCCTTATAAAGTTGCATTTTAAGGGTTAAGTATTATAAAGGAGAATGACAGCATACTGTGAGCGAGCATAATATAATTTAGATGAATCAGAAAAGACTTCCTTAAGAATAGGAAGTGGGTTGAGATCTGCACAAAGTTAAGATTTAGCTAGGCAAAGACATGCAGCAATGGGAGCAGCATGTAGCCAGAGAACCATCTGAGTTCAAGGACATACCTGAGAAAAAGATTGGAGTAGCTGGGATGAGAGAGCAAAAGGAAAGGCAATAGGAGATACGACTAACGTAGGCAGGACAAGCCAAGATGAGGAGGTCTCCCCTCACACACACTTTTTTACATTCTCTGATTTTCCCTTCACCCAGTTCTCTCAATTGAAGGACTTCATTACAAGAACACCCCCATCCATTACTACATCTATTCCCTACGCCCATTACTTTCACCTGGAATTTCCTCCCTATATTCCATTTTCTTCCATCAATATTTCAGTGATGCCTCAAACAGAATTTATCTTATACTTTCTTTTTCCATGCGGCTCAGATGGCAAAGAATCTGCCTGCAATGCAAGAGACCCAGGTTTGATCCCTGGGTTGGGAAGATCCCCTGGAAAAGAGACTGGCAACTCACTCCAGTATTCTTGCCTGGAGAATTCTCTGGACAGAGGAGTTTGGTGGGTTACCATCCATGGGGTTTCAAAGAGTCAGACACGACTGAGTGACTAACACCTTTCTATTTTCATGAACTTTGTATTTTATTAAGACTGATATTTCATATCATCTCATACTTTGTAAATATATATATATATCTTTCCAGATTTTATGACCTACATAGCAGAAATCATGTCTTGCTCATTTCCTATGGGTCCTAGCAAAGTATCTTTTGTCCAGTAAGAGTCTCATAAATTCTTACTGAATTCTGTTAGCAGAGTTGTCTATAGAAAAAAAAACAAACTCAGATACATTCCTTTGTTTTCTTTCTTTTTAAGATTTCTCTTTTTTGCTTAAAAACAGGCAACAGAAAACAGCAAAAGGCATTATGTAGCATTGTAGACAGAATCCAAAAGTTTTCTAATGTTCGCAAAAATTAATTTTATTTTAAAGAAGAAATATGCTACATGAAGTCCAGATAAGAACTTCCTGCTATTTGGGGACATATTATTATATTATTTCGGAAAATTCCAAATAGTCTGAATGATCTCAACCTTTTACCAAAAAAATGGTATCTTATAATAAAAGCAACTTTTCTGTAAAAATTAATGCTGTTTATAAAACATTTGAGAAATAGAAAAAACAGGAAAAGAGCCATATTTGAGGAACTTTGTTTCATCCTGAAATTCTGAGCTTCCTTCATATGTATATAACGTTCTCTAGTTTTACTTTTCCTGCACTATTTTTGAGAAACTTGTGGAAGTTTTAGACTGAGTAATATGTTCTCTTAACTGAAAAGAACTGGCACAATGCACAGCCATTAACTATTATACATGTACTCTCTGTAATCCTTTCTAATGTATGTGCTTATGCCTCTTGCATTATTGACATCTCTTAGAAATGTTACTTCTTAATTTATGGTTGTGCCTTAGGCTGATCATGGATTTACTGTTTGTCAACTTTACATGGAGTGAATTTAGGTACTGAGATGAAACAGTAGGCAATGGAGAAAAATGAAATTTAGAGATTAGTATTAAATATTCAATTTGTGGCAGTGGGAGATTGCTTTTTTCAACGGTTAGGACAGTAAAGAAAGGGAGCACAGGGTCACTGCTAAGTAAGGAGGACTGATGCAAAGTAGGGAGAACACAAATGGAGCCTGCATCTCTCTGCTTGAACTTGATTCAACAAAAAGAGAAATTGCAAAGATTGAGTATGTTTTCAACAGTTTTTATGAAACACTAGGATTTAAACTTTTAGACAGAGGCAGGGTGGTCTAAGGGCTTCCCAGATAGCACTAGTGGTAAGGAACTGCCTGCCAATGCAGGAGACAGACATGGATTCCATCCCTGGGTGGAGAAGATCTCCTGAAGAAGGGCATGGCAACCCACTCCAGTATTCTTGCCTGGAGAAACCCATGGACAGAGTAGCTGACAGGCTACAGTCCATAGGGTTGCAAAGAGTTGGACATGACTGAAGCAATTTAGCACGCAGGTACACATGCACGCAAGGTGTTCTAAGCTAAAATGAAATTGAGAGAGACAATAAAATTTATGAAGAGTAATGCCCAGTATCTATGGACAAGTTTTTAACCTGAGATCCACAGGTCATATCCAGGAGTCTGTATGCAAGTTTTACATCTGTGTGTGCTTTCAGGGGTTCACCAGAATTAAGAAGCTCTGTGTATGATATAATTTTCTATCCATTTAATCAACTATCTGTCTAGTATTTATTTATTTATTTTTTAATTTTATTTTATTTTTAAACTTTACATAATTGTATTAGTTTTGCCAAATATCAAAATGAATCTGCCACAGGTATACATGTGTTCCCCATCCTGAACCCTCCTCCCTCCTCCCTCCCCATACCATCCCTCTGGGTCGTCCCAGTGCACCAGCCCCAAGCATCCAGTATCGTGCGTCGAACCTGGACTGGCAACTCGTTTCTTACATGATATTTTACATGTTTCAAAGTCATTCTCCCAAATCTTCCCACCCTCTCCCTCTCCCACAGAGTCCATAAGACTGTTCTATATATCAGTGTCTCTTTTGCTGTCTCGTACACCGGGTTATTGTTACCATCTTTCTAAATTCCATATATATGCGTTAGTATACTGTATTTATGTTTTTCCTTCTGGCTTACTTCACTCTGTATAATAGGCTCCAGTTTCATCCACCTCATTAGAACTGATTCAAATGTATTCTTTTTAATGGCTGAGTAATACTCCATTGTGTATATGTACCACTGCTTTCTTATCCATTCATCTGCTGATGGGCATCTAGGTTGCTTCCATGTCCTGGCTATTATAAACAGTGCTGCGATGAACATTGGGGTACACGTGTCTCTTTCCCTTCTGGTTTCCTCAGTGTGTATGCCCAGCAGTGGGATTGCTGGATCATAAGGCAGTTCTATTTCCAGTTTTTTAAGGAATCTCCACACTGTTCTCCATAGTGGCTGTACTAGTTTGCATTCCCACCAACAGTGTAAGAAGGTTCCCTTTTATCAACACCCTCTCCAGCATTTATTGCTTGTAGACTTTTGGATTGCAGCCATTCTGACTGGCATGAAATGGTACCTCATAGTGGTTTTGATTTGCATTTCTCTGATAATGAGTGATGTTGAGCATCTTTTCATGTGTTTGTTAGCCATCTGTATGTCTTCTTTGGAGAAATGTCTATTTAGTTCTTTTTTTGGGGGGGGGTGTATGTATCTTTTCTTTTTTTGTTTGTTTGTTTTTATTTTTTTATTTTTTATTTTTAAATTTTATTTTATTTTTAAACTTTACATAATTGGTTAGTTCTTTATTTATTTATTTATTTATTTTTATGTCTCCTGCATTAGCAGGTGGGTTCTTTTTTTTTTAATTTTTTTTTATTTTTAAACTTTACATAATTGTATTAGTTTTGCCAAATATCAAAATGAATCCGCCACAGGTATACATGTGTTCCCCATCCTGAACCCTCCTCCCTCTTCCCTCCCCATACCATCCCTCTGGGTCGTCCCAGTGCACCAGCCCCAAGCATCCAGTATCGTGCATCGAACGTGGACTGGCAACTCATTTCTTACATGATATTTTACATGTTTCAATGTCATTCTCCCAAATCTTTCCACCCTCTCCCTCTCCCACAGAGTCCATAAGACTGTTCTATACATCAGTGTCTCTTTTGCTGTCTCGTACACCGGGTTATTGTTACCATCTTTCTAAATTCCATATATATGCGTTAGTATACTGTATTTATGTTTTTCCTTCTGGCTTACTTTCTTTGGCCCATTTTTTGATTGGGTCATTTATTTTTCTGGAGTTGAGCTGCAGGAGTTGCTTGTATATTTTTGAGATTAGTTGTTTGTCAGTTGCTTCATTTGCTATTATTTTCTCCCATTCTGAAGGCTGTCTTTTCACCTTGCTAATAGTTTCCTTTGTTGTGCAGAAGCTTTTAAGTTTAATTAGGTCCCGTTTGTTTGTTTTTGCTTTTATTTCCAATATTCTGGGAGGTGGGTCATAGAGGATCCTGCTGTGATGTATGTCGGAGAGTGTTTTGCCTATGTTCTCCTTTAGGAGTTTTATAGTTTCTGGTCTTACATTGAGATCTTTAATCCATTTTGAGTTTATTTTTGTGTATGGTGTTAGAAAGTGTTCTAGTTTCATTCTTTTACAAGTGGTTGACCAGTTTTCCCAGCACCACTTGTTAAAGAGATTGTCTTTAACCCATTGTATATTCTTGCCTCCTTTGTCAAAGATAAGGTGTCCATATGTGCATGGATTTATCTCTGGGCTTTCTATTTTGTTCCATTGATCAATATTTCTGTCTTTGTGCCAGTACCATACTGTCTTGATGACTGTGGCTTTGTAATAGAGCCTGAAGTCAGGTAGGTGGATTCCTCCAGTTTCATTCTTCTTTCTCAAGATAGCTTTGGCTATTCAAGGTTTTTTGTATTTCCATACAAATTGTGAAATTATTTGTTCTAGCTCTGTGAAGAATACCGTTGGTAGCTTGATAGGGATTGCATTGAATCTATAAATTGCTTTGGGTAGTATACTCATTTTCACTATATTGATTCTTCCAATCCATGAACATGGTATATTTCTCCATCTATTAGTGTCTTCTTTGATTTCTTTCACCAGTGTTTTATAGTTTTCTATATATAGGTCTTTAGTTTCTTTAGGTAGATACATTCCTAAGTATTTTATTCTTTCCGTTGCAATGGTGAATGGAATTGTTTCCTTAATTTCTCTTTCTGTTCTCTCATTATTAGTGTATAGGAATGCAAGGGATTTCTGTGTGTTGATTTTATATCCTGCAACTTTACTATAATCATTGATTAGTTCTAGTAATTTTCTAGTGGAGTCTTTAGGGTTTTCTATGTAGAGGATCATGTCATCTGCAAATAGTGAGAGTTTTATTTCTTCTTTTCCAATTTGGATTCCTTTTATTTCTTTTTCTGCTCTGATTGCTGTGGCCAAAACTTCCAAAACTATGTTGAATAGTAATGGTGAAAGTGGGCACCTTGTCTTGTTCCTGACTTTAGAGGGAATGCTTTCAATTTTTCACCATTGAGGATAATGTTTGCTGTGGGTTTGTCATATATAGCTTTTATTATGTTGAGGTATGTTCCTTCTATTCCTGCTTTCTGGAGAGTTCTTATCATAAATGGATGTTGAATTTTGTCAAGGGCTTTCTCTGCATCTATTGAGATAATCATATGGTTTTTATTTTTCAATTTGTTAATGTGGTATATTACATTGATTGATTTGCGGATATTGAAGAATCCTTGCATCCCTGGGATAAAGCCCACTTGGTCATGGTGTATGATCTTTTTAATGTGTTGTTGGATTCTGATTGCTAGAATTTTGTTAAGGATTTTTGCATCTATGTTCATCAGTGATATTGGCCTGTAGTTTTCTTTTTTTTGTGGGATCTTTGTCAGGTTTTGGTATTAGGTATTATAGAGTGAGTTTGGAAGCTTACCTTCCTCTGCAATTTTCTGGAAGAGTTTGAGCAGGATAGGTGTTAGCTCTTCTCTAAATTTTTGGTAGAATTCAGCTGTGAAGCCGTCTGGACCTGGGCTTTTGTTTGCTGGAAGATTTTTGATTACAGTTTCAATTTCTGTGCTTGTGATGGGTCTGTTAAGGTTTTCTATTTCTTCCTGGTCCAGTTTTGGAAAGTTGTACTTTTCTAAGAATTTGTCCATTTCTTCCACGTTGTCCATTTTATTGGCCTATAATTGTTGATAGCAGTCCTTTATGATCCTTTGTATTTCTGTGTTGTCTGTTGTGATCTCTCCATTTTCATTTCTAATTTTATTGATTTGATTTTTCTCCCTTTGTTTCTTGATGAGTCTGGCTAATGGTTTGTCAATTTTATTTATCCTTTCAAAGAACCAGCTTTTGGCTTTGTTGACTTTTGCTGTGGTCTCTTTTGTTTCTTTTGCATTTATTTCTGCCCTAATTTTTAAGATTTCTTTCCTTCTACTAACCCTGGGGTTCTTCATTTCTTTCTTTTCTAGTTGCTTTAGGTGTAGGGTTAGGTTATTTATTTGACTTTTTTCTTGTTTCTTGAGGTATGCCTGTATTGCTATGAACTTTCCCCTTAGGACTGCTTTTACTGTGTCCCACAGGTTTTGGGTTGTTGTGTTTTCATTTTCATTCGTTTCTATGCAAATTTTGATTTCTTTTTTGATTTCTTCTGTGATTTGTTGGTTATTCAGCAGCGTGTTGTTCAGCCTCCATATGTTGGAATTTTTAATAATTTTTCTTCTGTAATTGAGATCTAATCTTACTGCATTGTGGTCAGAAAAGATGCTTGGAATGATTTCTATTTTTTTGAATTTATCAAGGCTAGATTTATGGCCCAGGATGTGATATATCCTGGAGAAGGTTCCATGTGCGCTTGAGAAAAAGGTGAAATTCATTGTTTTGGGGTGAAATGTCCTATAGATATCAATTAGGTATAACTGGTCTATTGTATCATTTAATGTTTGTGTTTCCTTGTTTATTTTCTGTTTAGTTCATCTATCCATAGGTGTGAGTGGGGTATTCAAGTCTCCCACTATTATTGTGTTATTGTTAATTTCTCCTTTCATACTTGTTAGCATTTGTCTTACATATTGCAGTGCTCCCGTGTTGGGTACATATATATTTATAATTGTTATATCTTCTTGGATTGATCCTTTGATCATTATGTAGTGACCATCTTTGTCTCTTTTCACAGCCTTTGTTTTAAAGTCTATTTTATCTGATATAAGTATTGCTACTCCTGCTTTCTTTTGGTCCCTATTTGCATGGAAAAACTTTTTCCAGCCCTTCACTTTCAGTCTGTATGTGTCCCCTGTTTTGAGGTGGGTCTCTTGTAGACAACATATGTAGGGGTCTTGTTTTTGTATCCATTCAGCCAGTCTTTGTCTTTTGGTTGGGGCATTCAACCCATTTACATTTAAGGTAATTACTGATAAGTATGATCCCGTTGCCATTTACTTTATTGTTTTGGGTTCGAGTTTATACACCATTTTTGTGTTTCCTGTCTAGAGAATATCCTTTAGTATTTGTTGGAGAGCTGGTTTGGTGGTGCTGAATTCTCTCAGCTTTTGCTTGTCTGAGAAGCTTTTGATTTCTCCTTCATATTTGAATGAGATCTTTGCTGGGTACAATAATCTGGGCTGTAGGTTATTTTCTTTCATCATTTTAAGTATGTCTTGCCATTCCCTCCTGGCTTGAAGAGTTTCTATTGAAAGATCAGCTGTTATCCTTATGGGAATTCCCTTGTGCATTATTTGTT
Source organism: Bos indicus x Bos taurus (assembly GCF_003369695.1). NCBI lineage: Eukaryota > Metazoa > Chordata > Mammalia > Artiodactyla > Bovidae > Bos > Bos indicus x Bos taurus. Next base: position 32,145,006 of record NC_040095.1, read on the forward strand.
GTTTTTCCCTTGCTGCTTTTAATATTTGTTCTTTGTGTTTGATCTTTGTTAATTTGATTAATATGTGTCTTGGGGTGTTTCGCCTTGGGTTTATCCTGTTTGGGACTCTCTGGGTTTCTTGGACTTGGGTGATTATTTCCTTCCCCATTTTAGGGAAGTTTTCCACTATTATCTCCTCAAGTATTTTCTCATGGTCTTTCTTTTTGTCTTCTTCTTACGGGACCCCTATGATTCGAATGTTGTAGCATTTAATATTGTCCTGGAGGTCTCTGAGATTGTCCTCATTTCTTTTAATTCGTTTTTCTTTTATCCTCTCTGATTCATGCTCCACCCAGAACACCGACACCAGCTTCCCTAACCAAGAAACCTTGACAAGCCACCTGTACAAACCCACACACAGCGAGGAAACGCCACAATAAAGAGAACTCCACAAACTGCCAGAATACAGAAAGGACACCCCAAACTCAGCAATTTAAACAAGATGAAGAGACAGAGGAATACCCAGCAGATAAAGGAACAGGATAAATGCCCACCAAACCAAACAAAAGAGGAAGAGATAGGGAATCTACCTGATAAAGAATTCTGAATAATGATAGTGAAATTGATCCAAAATCTTGAAATTAAAATGGAATCACAGATAAATAGCCTGGAGACAAGGACTGAGAAGATGCAAGAAATGTTTAACAAGGACCTAGAAGAAATAAAAAAGAGTCAATATATAATGAATAATGTAATAAATGAAATTGAAAACACTCTGGAGGCAACAAATAGTAGAATAACAGAGGCAGAAGATAGGATTAGTGAATTAGAAGATAGAATGGTAGAAATAAATTCCCTCTGTTTTTTAAAATTTACTTATCTTTAATTGGAGGATAATTGCTTTATAATATTGTATTGGTTTCTACCATGCTGCTACTGCTAAGTCACTTTAGTCATGTCCGACTCTGTGCGACCCCATAGACAGCAGCCTACCAGGCTCCCCATCCCTGGGATTCTCCAGGCAAGAACACTGGAGTGGGTTGCCATTTCCTTCTCCAATATATTAACATAAATCAGCCATAGGTATATTAATACATATGTCCCCTTCCTCTTGAACCTCCCTCCTACCTCCCACCCCATCCCGCCCCTCTAGGTTGTCACAGAGCACCAGATTTGAGTTCCTAGCATAGTACAGCAAATTTCCACTGGCTATCTATTTTACATATGGTAGTGTGAATATTTCATTTTAAATTGTGTGATATAACTATGCCTATTCCCTAGCTTTAACTGATATTCTGATGTAGCAGTTCAAAGAGTATGGTCCCATACACCTCTGGAATCTCCAGCCAAGACCCATTCAAATCAAATCTGCATGCGTGTTAAGTTGCTACAGTCATGTCTGACTCTTTTGCAACCCCATGGACTGTATTCCCTGTCCATGGGATTCTCCAGGCAAGAATACTGGAGTGGGTTGCCATGGACCTCCTCCAGGGGATCTTCCCAACTCAGGTATCGAACTCTTGCCTCTCATGTCTCCTGCATTGGTAGACAGGTTTTTTACCACTAGCATCACTTGGTAAGCCCAGATCAAATTTATTTTCATGTTAATATTAGAAGGTTATTTATCTTTTTTACTGTGTTTATACTTGAACTGATCGTGCAAAAACAGTGATCAGTAAAACTAATGGCAACTCAGCTTGAGCCAAGGCAGAAACACCTAAAGTAATAATTATATTCTTCATTGCCATGCATTTACAGGGGGAAAAAAAAAAAACAGTTTTACTTAAGAATGTTCTTGACAGAGTAGTGAAAAAGAATTGCATTCAAAGAGGGTACTGGAATTTATTTTATCAGTCCCCAGTTGACAGGCCTTTAGTTCATTTTACAGTGTTTTGTTTTATAAATGTTGCTGCAGTGAACATCATTGTACTTGATGTGCTTTTGCACTAATATCTGTAAGTTACCTCCAGTCAAAGACCATCTGGAAATACACACAAGTCAATAAACTAGGTTTATTACTCATGGCAACGAGGGAGAAAACATACTAGTTAATTTTGGAGAAGGTCCAAAGCAGGGGGATTAGCTTTAGAGTAGATGCTGTCAAAAATCACAATTAATCCAGTTGCTGGGTATCTCAAAAAATCTATCTACAGAAAAGGCTTACTGGAAAGAAGTTAAAACGATAGCTGGGATAGAAGCAGCAGTCACTTATACTAGCTGGGAGACAGGGATGTTTGATATTTTGTGTTTTGTACAGTGATAGTTTTTGTCTGCACTTACATGAAATTATAAAATAGCTTTATTTTGCCTCATTTTATCAAGGTCTCAGAATGACCTTGTCCGAGGTATCTGGTATTTTGTGAGAGTGTGTATGTCCCAAAGAAGAACATGATCTAGTTATGAGCATCAGGCCATAGCTAGAGTACCTCGAGTACCCACTTTATCAGTTTTTGCAATATGAAAAAGCAGAATTTTCTAAATTTTCAAGTTCTGGTTTTATTTTTAATAACATTTCCTTTGTCAATTTACCTCTTTCCTCTCACATTTTGCTATGGGCAGTAAGGAAAAACCAGGTAGTGACTTTAACACTTTGCTTAAAAAATCTTCTCAGCTAAATATCCAATTTGTTAATAATCACAAATCCTACCTTCCACAGAACCCTGGAATACAAATCAGCCCACTACTTTCTCATTCTATAACAAGGGTCCCCTTTCCTCCAGTTTCCACTACCATGTTCCTCAATTCTATCAGACTTCACCAGAAGAATCCATCATTCATATTTCTACCAATAGCACCTTGAAGGAAATGTAGGTCGTATTCTAACATGCGCCTCAAACTTATCCAGTCTCTACCTGTTACCCAGTTCCAAAGTCACTTCCAAAATTTTAGGTATTTGTTACAGTAGCACCTCATTTTCTGATACCAAAATCTATATTAGTCAGGGTTCTCTGGGGAAACAGAACCAACAGGTATATAAAATTAGAATTTCTACTTTTATTTTAGATATATTTCTGAATTATCTTCTATTAATCCACCTATTTGATCTCTAGTGTCAAATGCTTCCATTTTTTTAACTTCATCAAATTTAAAATATGGCAAGATTAGATAAACTCCATGCCAAGTTTGCTACTGCCCCCTTTAAAGTTTTTTCGAATCAATTCTCAGATGTTTGATCTTTCAGATAATTCCCAGTATTATTTTATAAAGTTTCCCTTGTTTCTCCCACCACAAAAATTCTTATTAGTGTATTAATTGGATTAATATTTCATATAAAATGAAACCTAGAAGAATTTGCATCATCAAAATATTGAGTCTTAAGTGTTCTCATCATTGTCTTGGTGGATTAGCTTATAAAAGACTGGAGAGAACAACTAGAAAAACTGGGTAAAAACATTTCTTTAATGTTTGAAGACATTAGAGAACTCCTACTACTATCAAAACTTAAGGAGCCAAGAGATGATATAGAAGGTAAGTAAAAAGAGGTTAATCAAACCGTTTGACCCCTCCTTCCTCCTAAAGCTGGGGGGTTGAAAAGCTGAGTAAAGTCTTCGGCAGTTTTAGAGTTTTAGTGACGCAACTTTAGAGTTCAAGGTTTGCCAAGATAGGAGAGGCTTGGCAAATATCCAAGTATTTCATTTGAGACTGCCCCTGCTGCCCCAGAAGGCTAGATCTTAAGAGTGAGAGAATCAGAAAGAGATCAGCTCTCAATAAAACTAAATAGAGCCTTGAATCACAGTAATCTCTGACTGGATTAGAACAACATGCTCTAGATAAGCTACAACACACAATAAGGGCAAGTTCTCTCTGGAAAGAGAATCTCTGGCTTTCAAATGCCTTTTTATAAGCGAGGTCCTGCGTTCAATCTAAACCGTCTTTGTCATTCAGCAGTTTGACTGTGATATGCCCAAAGTGTAATTTTATTAGTCTTTCTTAGTATTTCTTGAATCTTCGGTTTGTTGTCTTTCATCACTTTGGGCATAACAGAAAACAAGACCAAATGACTGAAAACTAGGAGAAAGATCTGTAAGAGATCCAGATATTGAAGCTATTACACAGGGACATTAAATATGATTAATATGTTCAAGAAAATATAGAAGATAAAAACATCGGCAAAGATAGAATTTACTTTTTAAAGGTCCATGCAAACGCTGAAATTTAAAGATACAATAAATGAAATTAAGAACTCAGATGAATGTAAAGACACAGTCAAATAAAAGGATAGAGAACTGAAAAAAAAAAGTTAAACCAGAAACTAATGAAACCAGTTACCTACATGGAGTGTGTGAAGATGAGATGGAAGGATTAAAAACTAAATATAATCTCTTCAAGTATTCCTTTTAAAATGGTTTGGTATTTTGAATCATATTATTATTTTACATGTTTCAAGAAATTAAAATCAAACATAAGGGGAAAGTAACATAAAATAAATGAATGTAATCATATATGAAATAGATAACTAGGAGATTTTAAAGGAATCTAGTACCACAATAACATATTTAAATAAGAATTGATAATATATATTTTAATTTGAATAAAATAGCTTATGCTGCTAAGTCACTTCAGTTGTGTCCAACTCTGTGCGACCCCATAGACAGCAGCCCACCAGGCTCCGCCATCCCCGGGATTCTCCAGGCAAGAACACTGGAGTGGGTTGCCATTTCCTTCTCCAATGCATGAAAGTGAAAAGTGAAAGTGGGGTTGCTTAGAGTCGTACAAAATAAAAAATGAAAATAGGGTCTTTTATGCTATCCATTCTCTTAGGTTAAAAGACAATGCTATCCATTCTCTTTCCTTAAAAGCAGAGTATAAGATGGAAATTTGTGTGCAAGTGATTTATTGAAACGATACTCTCAGGAAAATCCTATATGGGAGTGAAGATAGCAGGATAGTGAAGCAAAGCAAATTAGCAAAGAGCTGGTTTCAGATTAATCTTAGTTTCAGCCTGGTCCCCCCCTGGAGATCTGGAGAGTAATGGTACAACAGAGCTTGTTCTGCCTAGAGACAGAGAGACTGGGATGTTCTATCCCTTTGTCTGTTGGTCATTGGATACAGTCATTCCAAGGGAGAGGCAAGACTCTCTGGTGACCTTGGAATGATGGGTCCAGTTGTCCATGAACAACTGTCCTCCAGAAAAGATTGAGAGCAGCAACACCCACAACAGCTAGACATGGGGATTATTGAAGCAATATAAAACAAAGATTTCTGAGATCTGAGCTTGGTTACAGCAGCCTCTGCAACACCCATGTCTAAGTACCATAGTTAAGTTCTTCCTAGAATTTAGCTCTAAGGGAAGCATACTGTGCAAACAGTCATGGCCTAAATAATTATAATTAACATTATAGGCTATAATGATGATGATAATGTTGATCATAATATGGTACACACTATGTGGCATTAATCTCCCTTAAGGATTTTCATGTATTAACTAACCCTTATAACAATGTCATGATAGAGATACTATTATTACACTTATTTTTTCAGATGAAGAATCTATATACAGAGAAGGTGAGATTACACAGTTAATGGTAGACTGGGATTTGAACACACTCAGTAAATCTCTAGAGTTTCTAACCTAGTGTAAAAAGAAAAACACAGATTCTTTTTAAGTTGGGTTAGGCTACAATCTTGTCCATAACTGATCGCACTGAGAATTAATACTGAACTCAAAGTGAGTTCTCTCTAGACCAGACATGAGGAAGGCCAGCAGATGATCAGAGGCATTAGAAGAGAAATATATCCAGTGATACTCTATTCTGAATACTGGCCAATCAATTGAATTACAGTGTTTCAATGTGGCAAAAGGGATACAGTCAGAAGTAGAAGTCAGAAAGTCTCAGACAGAAGCCAGTGAGCAGTGGCCTTCAAAGGACAGAAACAAGAGCAACAGGTGGAAGTGGAAAGAGAAAGGAGGTGATGAGAGGGTGACTCATGCACATATATGACTGGGCATAGAGGGGGCACAGGAACTTTGAAGAGAATGACAAGGGAACTGAGTCATTAGTCTGAGGCTGCTGCCAGTTGTTATTGGGACTCTTGCCTTGCTGTGCCGCATCAAATCACATGTTACCTCTTGCAATATATTTTTTATTATAATAAATCTTTACCAATAAATTATTCTTTTGGCCAAATGAACTGAAGGAAAATGTAAATCCCACCTGGTGACCTGGGATGCCTTCTTTTATCAGACAAGGAGGACAAAATATCCATCATGCTTCCTTTTGACTTGTGTTCAACAGTATAAAGCTAAATTTAGTTTCGAGAGAGGTAATAATTTTATTTCTAGATTCTAATGAAACATTATCTGTGTAAGGACTGCAGGCTTCCCCAATGGCTAAGTGGGCAAAGAATCCATCTGCAATGCAGGAGAGACACAGAAGATGCAGATTCAATCTCTTGGTTGGGAAGATACCCTGAGAAGGAAATGGCAACCCACTCCAGTATTCTTACCTGGAGAATCACATGGACAGAGGCACCAGGTGGGCTACAGTCCAGGGGGGTCGCAAAGAGTTCAACATGACTGAGCATGAGCATGGACCCGGATGGATAAAGATTGCACATGACATTTCAATTTTCAATATTTAATTGTTCTGCTTTAACATAGATTTGATATATTAAGCTTTCTCTTTGAAAACAGGCACAGTATAAATTTCAAACAGAAGTGTGGGAGAGATGGAAATAATATCAATATTTCATATTATGTTGTGGTGTAGAAACATATGACAAAGTAGGCCACCAGACATGAAATAAAACATTATTGAGTAAGAGAATGTGACAAAACACAGCAGATTGATTTATACATTTAGAAAAGCACACAGCCCATTAAGAGGAGGTCGACAGTGGCCAAGAATGCCAAGGAAACCATTTCCTTACAAAGCAAAAGCAAAATGCTAGATGTTGGGAAATATGAAAGTGGAAGGTCATACTGGCTGTGACTATTTCTATTTATGTAACTTTTTGTTAAACAAAGTATCATAAAATGTTAATAAAAAGCAAAAACTAAAGTGTGAGAGTAAATAAATATAACTGAATAGATACTTTAAATAGTACTTAAGTAGAATAGAGCTTTGTCACTTAATGTAGGAATTATCAACTCTAAATTTTTCTCCTTGGAAATCCAAGAAACATCAATAAACCTAGCCTCAGCTAAAACTACTTAATAGTCTGGAAATTTCCAGATGATCTACAAAGACAAATGCAGAAGTAAAACTAAAACCTTACAAATCTCAACTGATCAGAATTCTTAGGGAATAATTGCATTCATTGCTTTAGACTTTTTCTGTTAACTAAGAGTTCACCAATTAGTCCATTTTGTTTCAACTCTTTGCAGCTAAAAGTATCTATAATTTAACATGCTGAGTATCAATTTTTTACTGTAGTAAGGGGAGAATATTTGACAAAGCATAAGTGTTATGACTGTACGTGCTTTTAAGGAGAGAAGTTTGCATGCAGTTGTGTAAAACACTCAGTATGGTGCTTGACCCATAGTAAAGATGCTCTGTGTGTACAATTGGCAGTATTACTGATATCATGAATAAGTAGATCCAGTGTAAGGTAGAATGCACAAAGACTTCTATGTGATTGAAGATTTCCTGTGTTTTCAACCCCAGTTTAGTTTTTCTATTATAAAGCTTTTAAAAAATATTTACTGTACACTATTTAATAAAAATAAGGAAAAGTAACACAAATAAATAAATATATGGGTAACCTTTAGTTGTATTTCAGGAAACTGAGGTTTTAAAATTTCTTCTTTAAGAAGTACAAAACATTTCCACACATATTCATCATCTATCTGCACAATAGTTCTGTGTAAGAAAGGGCACTAACTGTTCCCAGAGCTTGGAAGGAAAAACACACAAAGGTTAACTGACTTGCTTGCTTGGCAGAAACAGAATTAGAATCTCTTGTCACTTGGCACTTGATCCCCCCACCGTGTAGCTTAAGACCATTTTGCTACCAACAATCTTAATTACTAATCACTAAGATATTCAGAAACATTGATCACCACATGGATTGGTTTAGATCCTTAAAATGTGGTGGGGAAACATTTCTTACCTTTTTCTCCCAATGACTAAAAGCTCCAATTAGGTCAGATGGCCTCGATATTTTTAAACTTTAAATTTTCACCTGTGACAGTCTGTAAAGATACCATTTAACTCTGAGACAAACGAGACTAAAATAGATAGAGACAGTCTTACAAAGAAAATTTAAAAAAACAAATAAACATAGCATTCTACAGTCAGTCAGCTCTCCCTAGAGCATAGTATTTACAAATGAGCACAAAGCTGGCTTCTAGCGGTTGTCATGGAGATGATGAGGGAGATTGGATTTAGGATATATCAATACTTTGGAAGTAGAGCTGGCTGGATTTGCTCATAAATTATGTAGGTGTGAGACAAAGAGGCTAAATCCCAACTTTTGGTTCTGAACAGCAGGGTAAATGTGGAATTGTTTCTGGAGATGAGAAATATACAAAGAACAGGTTTGTGGGAATGAAATTCAGATGATTTGATTTTGTAAGTGTTAAAGCTAAGTAACCTCACATTCATTAGGTAGAGATACCATATAAGCAATTACATATCTTGATCTAAGAATTACGGCCAGAGCCAAAGACAGAAATGTGGGTCACGGGGACCTAAATAGGATCACTAGATAGAAAGTACAAATTGAGATTTCTGAGGACTAACAATTGGACACACTAAGTCAGTAGGATCCCATAGAGGGAAAAAATGGTTCAGTGAGGGAGGTGGGAAAACAGTGTAGTTAGTGTTCCAGAAGCCAAGAGAAGAAAGCATTTCAAGACATGATTTCAAAATAACAATCAAATCTATCAGCTGCTACTGCTGCTGCTGCTGCTGCTAAGTCGTGTCAGTCATGTCCGACTCTGTGGGACCCCATAGACGGCAGCCCACCAGGCTCCCCCATCCCTGGGATTCTCCAGGCAAGAACACTGGAGTAGGTTGCCATTTCCTTCTCCAATGCATGGAAGTGAAAAGAGAAAGTGAAGTCGTTCAGTCGTGTCCAACTCTTAGTGACCCCATGGACTGCAGCCTACCAGGCTCCTCCGTCTGTGGGATTTTCCAGGCAAGAGCACTGGAGTGGGGTACCATTTAAGAATTCAAATAAGATGACTAGATAAGAGACTAGATCACTGGGTTTTGAACATGCTGTTCATTAATGACTGTGAAGAATTAGATTTCTATTGGACATAGAGTTCTAATTGAAATGAGTGGAGAAGGGATGTGAAACGGGAAATTGGAAAAAGACGGTAAACAAGTTCTAGCACTTTCGTCAAACAGTAAAGCAAAGAAATAGAACTGAAGCTGGAAAGGCATATAAGACCAAGCTTTGTAATTTTGTTTGGTTTCATTTATTTAGATCAATTTTTTTATGTTAAACAGAGATATAGTACAGCAAGTCTATATGCTATTGAGAATAATATTCATAATGGAGAGAAAAAAACTGATGGTATAAAAATAAGAAAGAAGAACTCCAGGAGTAAAGTGTTTGCGTTAAAGCATAGCATCGTATATATACTACTATATATACAATAGATAACTAATAAAAACCTACTGTATAGTACAGGGAACTCTACTCAATACTCTGTAATGGCATATATGGGGAAAGAATCTCAAAAAGAGTGGATGTATGAATATGTATAACTGAGTCACTTTGCTTTACAGCAGAAACTAACACAACATTATAAATCAACTATACTCCAATAAAATGTAAAAAAACCCACCCAGAATGATACCAAGTGTACAAGTTATATGTTTACCATAGCTGGAAGCATGGATGATTCACGCCCTGGAATAGGAGAGGAGCAGAGAGCCCTGGCATATAGGCAGGAAATTTTGTAAAATTTAATGGTTAAAAAAGCAAGGAAAATCTTTTCCACTTATCCCTATTTTATTAGTGAAATGAGAAGAAATGACATCAGCGTGAGGTGACAGAAGGGGGAGTTGTAGATGGGAGAAGAGAAAGGTATAAAAAGCGGTCTTGGAAAGGGGAAGAAAGTAAGGACTAGGGAAAATTGTAGTGTTGCCATATAGTGTTTGGGAACTGTAGCATGGTTCTGATTTTCTTCTCGCCATCTCCAACTGTTCAGCCAGAGGCAGAGAATGCAGATAGTTGGTTTTAACCAAGATTGGGATTTGCCAATGAGTATGATGACAGGGGAGAAAAGCAGCAGAATTAGTAGTCGATGAAGAGGAGTGCTTATAGTAATGATTACAGGATCTCTTTAAACTGGATAAGAAGGGAATTAAGTATATATACAGATTAATGGAAAAAGCAATAATAAATACATTAGAAATATCAGCTGGTTAAAGACTGGAAACTCTATACTTTTTATTCCCCCTTCTTTCTCCAGTGTTACTATTTTTAAAACATAGGATTTCTTAATAACCACCATATAACAGTCTGCATCAAAATGATACTAATTTTGTGGAAATTCAAAGTTATACAGTTTTCAGAAAAGTATCTATAAATTTTCATTCATGTATTCCAAAACCCAAATTAGAGGAGAGCCCACTGAAATCAGCTGGAGAAGGCAATGGCACCCCACTCCAGTACTCTTGCCTGGAAAATCCCATGGACAGAGGAGCCTGGTGGGCTGCAGTCCATGGGGTCACTAAGAATCGGACACGACTGAGCGACTTCACTTTCACTTTCCACTTTCATGCATTGGAGGAGGAAATGGCAACCCACTCCAGTATTCTTGCCTGGAGAATCCCAGGGATGGGGGAGCCTGGTGGGCTGCCGTCTACTGGGTCGCACAGAGTCGGACACGACTGAAGCGACTTAGCAGCAGCAGCAGCACTGAAATCAGCATTATCTGCTGGATTTGTTTAGTACCTAAATCTTTTTGACTCATCCCTCTCAAACTATACCCAAATGAAGCTCTAAGAACTTTGAGCTCTTTTTTCCTATAATGTTTCTCTTATTTGTATTAATATTATTTCTCTTTGATGTTCACCTCACACCCATTGGGGTCACAAGAATCAGACACAATTTAGCAACTAAACCACTACCACCACCATCTCCACCTGAACACTCTCCAGCCTAAATTGTCCTGCAGAACTAATCTTTGGACTCCCTTACTCATGCTCCATTTGCAACCCAAGTGTTTTTCAAATGTAGCTGACATGGTTTTATTTTATATCTCAAACTGTTCACATCTATGCAATACTTTCTAGTTTCCTGCATGTTTACATTATTTTATATCTTCCTCTTTCCTTTCTGTTTGTGTTCCATGCTCTGATCTGTGAATGCCAAAATCTGCCCCTGTAATAGTTAGAGGTTTTATTGTGCATTTAGTCAGCTGTGAGAGAGAGATCTTGAGAATCCTGGACATCAGGGGACCACGACTAGTTGGCAAAATTCTTCTTTGGTAGTCTTGGTTTGGAAACACTTCACAGACTGTTTCCTGTGAGCTGGACAGAGATTACTCTTTTGAAAATCTCCCTTCTAGTCAGCTGCTTATTTTTTGGCTCTGTGCAAATTGGAGCATAATCCTTCAGAAGAAGGCAGTAGAAGTTTTGCTTGGGAAACTTGGGAGACATTTGTTAAAGGAGAGAATGGCTGTGATTTGTGAATTCAGAGCCCAAGACTAACCAACTTCCTTTTCTTCCTTCAAACATATGGGATGAATAAAGAGACAAATAAGTTTAGTGATTTAGCTACCCTTTTCATCTATTTCCCCCTAAAAAAACTATTTTTAAAGGAAAAAAAAAAAGCCTTTGTTTATATAAGCCATGGTGGTTTGACAGCATAGTTGGAACAGCTGGTGACCTAGCTAAATCCTTTAGAAGACTTGGCTAGAGGGAGACACAGATACATAGGATAACAAGATACTGATATTTTGTAGAGCATACTGGAGGTGGTTATTAGACCTACAGAATAAAGAATGGCCAGGCTATAAACTCTTCTCCTTAACTGGAGAACAGACACTCTGAAGGCTTAAAGAAATATCTGAAAACTGCTGAGTTTCAGGCTCTACCAAGAAACTTTTCTTTGTACAGTACCTTCTTTCCATATTAAGATAAAAAATGATGGCCTAAGGAAGACAGAACACATAGATGTTGGTGGGTGACCTGTTGTGTATGGATGATGCTTCAGGGAGTCTGCAAACTGAGCCCTGTGAATAATGTCACTTCTTGCTCCTCACATGCTCACAGCAAGAGCCCAAACAGCCAAGCTGAACCCCTCCTTGTTTCAGAGCAGACAGAGGTCAATGTGACTCAGGATAGAAAGCTGCCAAAGGGAAAGTAAAAACAGACCCAACTGAAAGAATTGCAAGAGCTGAAGAAAATCACACCAGGGCTCATGAGGTTGACAGAATGATCCAAAAAATGTATAAAGTTCACCACTTTCTCATTGTTAGTTTAGGTGCAATTCAGAACCAAGTGTCAACACAGGGAAAATGGCATGACTTGGACCTCCAATCATTTGCCTTCCACAAAAGTAGAATGTTCTGTAAACTCTGCATTTTCTTCAGTATTATATTTAGTGTCTCTGGGAAGGAATGTCGATGAGCACATTGTTAGAGAATGTTGTTAGTAGAAAACAATCAGAAATCTGGAGTAAGTGTTCATTTGTTTCTCTTATTGTGTTTACACCCCAGCTGAGAAAGCACCACAATCAATCGATCAAATATATATATATATATATATATATATATATATATATATATATACTTTTTTTTCTAATGCCTATGCCAATACCATAGTCTTGATTACTTCAAAGTGTTAGTTGCTCATGTCCGATTCTTTTCAACTCCAGGGACTGTAGCCCACCAGACTCCTCTGTCCATGGAATCTCCAGGCAAGAATACTGGAGTGGATAGTCTTTCCTTTCTCCAGAAGATCTTCCTGACCCAGGGATCGAACACAAGTCTCCTGCACTGCAGGCAGATTCTTTACCATCTGAGCCATGAGAGAAGCCCCTTGATCACTCTAGCTTTATAATAAATTATTTTTCCTATATTCAGAATTATTTTGGCTATTTTGGATCTTTTGCATTTCCATATAAAGTTTAGAGGGTGCTTGTCAATTTTTTCCAAAAAAAAAAAAAAAAAGACATTTGGAATTTTGATTGGAACAGCATTGAAACTGTAGACTAAATTGTGAAGAAATGACAGTCTAACAATTTGAGGTCATCTAATGTAAGAAAATTGTATATCTCTACATTTATATATAATTTCTCTCATTAGTATTTCACAGCTTTTAGTACACACAGAACTTGCACATGAAAAATTTTTTTTCTAAGTATGTCAGTTTTTTGCTGCTACTGTGAATGGTATTGCTTTGGATTTTTGTTTTCCAGGTGTTTATTGGTAGTATATAGTTGTGGGCTACAGTATTTCTAAATATTTATAAATTCACTCATTGGTTATAGGAGCTTTATCTTGTAGATCCATTAAGTTTTTCTCTATACATGATCATATGATGATCATAATATCAGAAAACAAAGATAGTTTATTCATTTTGTACAAGATCATATGTCTTTTAAAAAATTCTTATCTTACTGCAATGGCTACCTTCAGTCTAATGTTGAATAAATCTAATAAATGTACAATGTACTAAGCATGAATATATTTGCCTTAATACCGATTCTAAGGATGAGGGATGTTCATCCCATCTTTGATTAATAAGTACACTGGGTAATTCTGCTGTAGACACCTCCATCCATAGTTCATCAGGCACTCTGATATCAGATCTAGTCCCTTAAATCTATTTCTCACTTCCACTGTATATTCATTAGGGATTTGATTTAGGTCATACATGAATGATCTAGTGGTTTTCCCCACTTTCTTCAATTTAAGTCTGAACTTGGCAATAAGGAGTTCATGATCTGAGCCACAGTCAGCTCCCAGTCTTGTTTTTGCTGACTATATAGAGTTTCTCCATCTTTGGCTGCAAAGAATACAATCAAGTTGATTTTGGTGGTGACCATCTGGTGATGTCCATGTGTAGAGTCTTCTCTTGTGTTGTTGGAAGAGGGTGGTTTGCTATACCAGTGCATTCTCTTGGCAGAATTCTATTTGCCTTTGCCCTGCTTCATTCTGTACTCCAAGGTCAAACTTGCCAAATTTGTTACTCCAGGTGTTTCTTGACTTTCTACTTTTGCATTCCAGTCCCCTATAATGAAAAGAACATCTTTTTTGGGTTTTAGTTCTAGAAGGTCTTGTAGGTCTTCATAGAACCGTTCTTCAACTTCAGCTTCTTCATTGTTACTGGTCGGGACATAGACTTGGATTACTGTGATATTGAATGGTTTGCCTTGGAAATGAACAGAAATCATTCTGTTGTTTTTGAGACTGCATCCAAGTACTGCATTTCAGACTCTTTTGTTGACTATGAGGACTACTTCATTTCTTCTAAGGGATTCTTGCCCACAATAGTAGATATAATGGTCATCTGAGTTAAATTCACCCATTCCAGTCCATTTTAGTTTGCTGATTCCTAAAATGTTGATATTCACTCTTGCCATCTCCTGTTTAACACTTCCGATTTGCCTTGATTCATGGACCTAACATTCATTGGTGTATGTTTTGGTAATTTGTACTTTATAAAGGATTTATCCACTTTATCTATTGTTAATTTATTTGCACTTAATAGTTTATTATATTCTCTTCAGTTCAGTTCAGTTCAGTCGCTCAGTCGTGTCCAACTCTTTGCAACCCCATGAATCACAGCACGCCAGGACTCCCTGTCCATCACAAACTCCCAGAGTTCACTCAGACTCACGTCCATCGAGTCGGTGATGCCATCAAGCCATCTCATCCTCTGTCGTCCCCTTCTCCTCCTGCCCCCAATCTCTCCCAGCATCAGAGTCTTTTCCAATGAGTCAACTCTTCGCATGAGGTGACCAAAGTACTGGAGTTTCAGCTGTAGCATCATTTCTTCCAAAGAAATTATCCTTTTAAGGCCTATTGGATCTCTTTTATTCCTAAGATTCATACTTTATGTCTTTACGTCTTTCTCCTTGATCGAAATTTCTAGAGGCTTATCAATTTCATTAGGGTTTTCAAAGAAACAATTTTTGATTACAAAGATGTTCGTCCATTATTTGTGTATTTCCTATTTATTTCCAATATTAGCTTTATCACTTCCTTTCTTTTCTTTTTGGTTTTCTTTTATTTTCCTTTTCCAGCTTTTTAAGGTACAAGCTTAGATCATTATTTTTCACCTTTCTCATTTTTTAATATAGACATTTAACTTTCCTCTAAGCACTGCTTTAGCTTTGTTATATGAGTTTTGATGTTGTTTTTATTATCACTCAGTTCAAAGTATTTTGTGACTTCTTTATAAATGTGTTGCATAATTTACAAATATTCAGGGATATTTTAAAGGTGTTTTGGTTATTGATATCTAATTTAGTCTAGGTCATAAAATAAAATTAAAATTATTAATTAAGCTAATTACAAATTTTAGTCCTTTTATGTTTCAAAAGGCTCAAGCTTTTTTAAGATTGAGCATACATCTGGGTGAAATTTCCATATGCACTTGAAAAGAATATGCTGTCCATGTTATCTACTACAACTTTCTGAACCCTAGCAAAACAATTACATCTGAGAAGTATACTTAGCAAATCGATGAGTTGCACCAAAAACTGAAATGCCTGTAGTTAGCATCGGTTAACAGAATGGGCCCAATTCTTCTCCATGCAATGTTCAACCACCTGTCACACAACCAATGCTTTAAAAGTTGAACGAATAGGGCTACAAAGTTTTGCCTTATCCACCATATTCATCTGACGTCTTGCCAACAGACTACCACTTCTTCAAGCACCTCAACAACTTTTTTCAGGGAAAATGCTTCCACAACCAGCAGGAGGCAGAAAATGCTTTTCAGGAGTTTGTCGAATCCCAAGGCATGGATTTTTATGCTACATGAATAAACAAACTTATTTCTCATTGGCAAAAATGTGTTGATTGTAGTGGTTTATATTTGATTAATAAAGATGTGTTTGAGCCTAATTATAATGACTGAAAATTCATGGTCTGAAACTGCAACTTCATTTGCACCAACTCAGTAAAAAGCAAAGACATATAGTATTTCCAGTAGTCACGTATGGATGTGAAGGTTGGACCATAAATAAGGCTGAGTGCCAAATAATTGATGCTTTCAGATTGTGACACTGGAGAAGGCTCTTGAGAGTCCTTTGGACTGCAAGGAGATCAAGCCAGTCAATGCTAAAGGAAATTAAGACTAAATCTTCATTGGAAGGAATGATGTTGAAGCCAAAGCTCTAATACTTTGGCCATCTGATGCAAAGAGCCAATTCATTGGAAAAGACCCTGATGCTGGGAAAGATTGATGGCAGGAGGAAAAGGGGGTGACAGAAGATGAGATGGTTGGATAGCATCAATGACTCAATGGATGTGGGTTTTGAGCAAACTCCAGGAGATAGTGAAGGACAGGGAAACCTGTCCTGTAACCCACGGGGTCATAAAGAGTTAGACACGACTTAGTGACTGAACAACAACAACAAAGCAATAAGCCCAGCTATGACAGAGATAATGCCATCACCAAACAAGAAATTTAAAACATTGATGAAAAATAAGGTCAACGATTTAAGGAAAAACGTGAATACATATGAAGAGTAAAATAAAAATATAAAAAAGAAACAAAATTGAAACTAGAATTAATAATTATCATAAAAATATAATATTTGAAATAAAAAATTAAAGAGAGTTTAACAGTTGTTTTTACTCCATTGAAGAAAATATCAATAAATTTGAAGACATAGCAGTAAAAACTCTTCAAATTGAAGCAGAGGCGAAAAATGATGGAAAAAATTAACAAACCCTCAGTGACCTGTGGCACAATATTGAAGCGATGATATATGCATTTTGAATCCTCCAGAAAAGGGGTGGTGTGAAGATTTTTAAAGAAATACTTTTTGAAATGTTTCCAAATTTTATAAATTATGAACCAAGATCCAACAATAATTTAAAAAATGGGATAAACACGAAGGAAGTCACAACAAGGTACAGAACAGTAAAATTGGGGAAGTGGAGAAGGAAATGGCAACCCATTCCAGTGTTCTTGCCTGGAGAATCCCAGGGACAGGGGAGACTGGTGGGCTGCTGTCTATGGGGTCGCACAGAGTCGGACACGACTGAAGCGACTTAGCAGCAGCAGCAGCAGTGACTAAGAGGAACATGTTTAAAGTATTTTTTTTTTAAGATATTAAATTTGGGGGGAAAAGTAAGAGTACTCATAGACTTCTTATGAGAAATAACACAATCCAGAAGACAATGTAACATCTTTAAAGAGGTCAGTTTCAAATGAAAGAGAAAAATCGGAATTATAGGAAAGACCACTAGCTTTCTCATAATGACTATTAATCTTTGAACATTTCCATGAAGTTGTGGGAGAATAAACACACACCAATCACCCACCCACCTCACTCAATGAACTCCTCTACCTAACCTCTCTAATTTTTTCAGTGGTAACAACCTCATTATAGTTCCCTAAGCTTTATAACATGAGTTGTCTGGACTCTTTTCTATTTGGGCTCTTTTTCATCTTGTACATTCAATCAAATCTTGATAGCTCTCCCAAACTGTGATAGTTCTTACACTTGATCCTTCCATTTAATTCTTATAGCTACCATTCATGTCAAAAGCTTCTGTATGAGCTCCCCAAGCCTTTGTGACAAATGGCCCCTTAGCTTCTAGTTTCTCCAAACTGTACCAGCTTATTTTTAAAAAATACTCTCATATATGAAAATATAGAATATAAAAATTTGGCAAGTGAACTTTGCTATTCACCTGTATTATTCTGAGTGCAAAGAGATTCAGAAGTTTCAGGATCTTGGTCAAGTCTTAGAAAGTCTGTTTGCTCATTTTTAAATGTGGTAAATGTTATGGACCATCTTTAGGTTGCAGTAAAGAACAATAAAGTGGCAAGTTTAAAGAACTTATTACAGCATTTAGCACAAATTAAGCCGAAACTCCAGTACTTTGGCCACCTCATGCGAAGAGTTGACTCATTGGAAAAGACTGAGGCTGGGAGGGATTGGCCAGCAGGAGGAAAAGGGGACGACAGAGGATGAGATGGCTGGATGGCATCACCGACTCGATGGACGTGAGTTTGAGTGAACTCCGGGAGTTGGTGATGGACAGGGAGGCCTGGCGTGCTGCGCTTCATGGGGTCACAAAGAGTCGGACATGACTGAGTGACTGAACTGAACTGAACTGAACTGAAGTGCTCAATAAACGTTAGCCTCAATTATTGTTATATGATTCTAGTGGTTTGTCACTAGAATGTCAGTTTGCCAGGTCGTGTTTCCCACCAAAGAACCTGGGAATTGTCAGAGTCTAGGTTACAGAGGCAAATCTGCTCTAATCATTCCTTCCTCTAACCAGAAAGGTTGCTAAATCCTGCCAATTTTGTCTTCTCAGCTACTTGGACATGTGACACACACATTGAAGATCAATACCCTTAATCAATCTTCATTTACCATCCTTTGTCTCAGTTTAGGCCCTGAAGTATATTTGTGTTCTTCATTTAAATTTGTACCTCAAGGAGTTGCTATCTTTTCTAAATGTTCAGTCTGTTTATTCCCTGCTCAGCTTTTCTTTTCATGTTTTTATAGATCTATTCATTCATTGTGGGTGTACATGCTCAGTCAATCAATAGTATCCAACTCTTATGACCCCAAGGACTATAGCCTAACAGGCTTCTCTGTCCATGGAATTTTCCAGGCAAGAATATTGGAGTGGGTTACCATTTCCTCCTCCAGGGGATCTTCCCAACCCAGGGATTGAACACAGGTCTCCTGCTTTGCAGGCAGTCTCTTGCATTGGCAGGCAGGTTCTTTACTACTGAGCTACCAGGGAAGCCCACACATATTTACTGAATGCTGTATTAGTCAAAGTTATCAACAGAATATATATAGATACACAGAAAGAAATTTATTATGAGTGATTGCTCATGCTATTACGGAGGCTGAGAAGTCCTATGATCTGCTATCTGTAAACTAGACAACCAGGAAAGTTGATAGTGTCATCTCAGTGCAGATCCTTAGGCCTGAGAACCAGCAGAACCAATGGTGTAAACACTTGTCTGAGTCTGAAGGCCCCAAAACCAGGAGCACTGATATCTAAGGGCAGGAGATGTTTTTATTAGCTCAAAAATAAGAGCAAGTTGACCCTTCCTCCACATTTATATTCTATGCAGGCCCTCAACAGATTAGGTGATGCCCACCTGCCTTGATGAGGATGATCTTCTTTACTTAGTTTCCTGATTCAGATGCTAATCTCTTCTGGATACGCTATCTCAGACTCATCCAGGAATAATGTTTTACCTATCTGGGTTTAATAGATATAATAATGTTTTTGCTATTTGGGCACCACTTAGCCCAGTCAAACTGACGCATAAAATGAGCCATCACAAATATCTCCCTTGAACTAGCACTGATCTAAACATTGTGATATAGCAGTGAAGAAGACAAAAGCAGAAGACAAAAATCCAAGGGAAATTAAAATAATAAACTCATTTTTGAATCTGTCAAAATTTTTTGTGATTTTATAAAAATGCATATGTATGGGCAAACTGATCTATAATTTTTTCCTACACAGTCTTTGATTTTGATTCAAAGCTACATTCACCTGCTTAATCCTTTGGAAGAATACTCTCAAGTTTTCATTTATATGGAAAACTGTCTAGACATTTGGAATAATCTGGCTCTTGAATATTCAGTAAAACTTTTCTGTAAAAAAAATAATTCAAGGGACCTTCAGACAAAATCATCAAAATATTTAAATGTTCACTGATTGACAATTTCTCTGAGTTTATTGCTAGGACAGTGTAACTAACTAATCTGTAAACTCTTAAGATTATCCTGGTCATGATCAAAATTTTGTAATGTGTTTACCTTCTTTAGATCCTCCTCTTTTCAAGATCTTTTGCTTCACACAGGCCCAAATTCCTATTTTCATATAATCTATATAATTCCTCCAAAGTAAAAGTGTTTCTGCTACCACTGAAAATACTGACTTTTAATACTTATATTTTGTTTATTTTTATTACATTCTTTACTTAGAAATAAGATCAGTACTTCGGAGGAAAGAGCTCAATTGATCCATACTAACAAAACTGAGTTTTCTCTCACACACACACACCATAGTTAAATCCAATGATTGTTTGAAAGAAAATGTAGAAGTTTTTTTTTTCCTCTCCTTTAGTTAAATGGAACTGTGCTATTCCAACAGAGAAACTGCTTTTCATTTTTAAGCTATAATGACAATTTTGGCATAATAATATATTAAGCAGTCACTTCAGGATAGACTGTATACATAATATTAAAAAGTTCTGTTCTCTCCTCAAAGAGCTAATGTTCTAAAAGTTAATGGAGGGATAAAGAGCACAAACAAATATGGACAGGCCTGGATTCAAACTCAGCAGAAACTATCCTTATTACAGTTTCCTTTTCTGTTCTCTTCCTGATTGTGTACAAATAGATTTTTGGCATATAAAATCATGCCATTGTTTAAATTGGCAGTTTGAGAAGTTAGCTCATCCCAGTTCCACCTCTCTCAGTTCTAATGACAGACAGTCCCATCTTGGGTGGCCTTCCCATGAAGAAAGTGTCTCAGACAGGAGACCAGAGGCTGCCCTGTTATACACAGCAGGGGAACTTTCCAGAGGCAGCTTTGTGATAAACCCATCTCTGACAGCTGGATTTCAGACTTCATAGTGGAGAGAAAAAGAAAGGAAACTTTCCCAGTGCTTCATAAAGCACAGCTATTTAACATTCTTGATAACAATCTTTTAAGATTTATATTTGGAATGTTGATGAACTTTTTAAAGAACACTGAAGGTGAAGTTAGCCCTGGTACAAGCAAAATAATGGGGAGCAAATCATCCGAAGTCAATGATGTGGCATGTAGTACTCACTCCTTTCTCTCTGTGCCCAAGGAAGGAATTGCCTTCTAATGCCTTGTGAGAAGTTCTGCTAAGAGGAAAAAAAATTCTAAGATGTAATGTCCCTCCCAGGCATAAACTGATCATGAAATTTTCTACATTGATGTCTTCAAGTATAACATGCCTAGAATAGTGAGAACTCTATTCTCCATGCTTATGTCCCCTTGAATTAAACCCTTAACTGGACTAAGGGCTGGTATGCGTTTTTCCGTTTATGCCTTTAATAAAACCTTGATATATTTGTATTGGCAGAACTTTAGAGGGAAATACAAGCCTTGTGCCAGAGGGTCTGCATGTGGAAATCTAGAAGGAGGAGAATGATTAAAAGAAAAGTTAGCAGTTGAAGAAATGTATGCCCTAGAAGAGAGACCTATTTCTTCTGGATAACCCAACAGCTAATTACATCTCTGAGTGCTTACAAGAAGAAATGGAAAAACATTCCCATTAAAAGCTTTGTGACATTGGTTTGCAAGTAGCACCGCTTTGGTGTCCAGGAAAAATATGTAACACAACCTGAGAAGAGGTTGCTCCAGACTGCTGGATAGCACACTGTCTTGTTCTAGCGCTTGGAGTCTTCAGAATACATAGCACCACTCTGGCACTTTTAGTCTGTAATGAATCAATGGCAGCAATAGTCATAGAAATTATCAAGGAGAATGAGGTAATGTCCAGAGACACTAATTTCTCGCTATATGGTCATATTCTCTCCACATTATCCAGTCTCATTGTAATTAAGTGAGATTATGTAACTACTTCTGATCAATACACTGTGAGCAGAAGTGGCCTGTTTACTTCTGGGCCAAAGCATTCAAGAGCCACTGCAGATTTTTCAGTATTTCTTTTCCTATATTAATCACTCTTCAGGCCACTTGTTGAGTTGGAAATATGATAAAAGATGGAAAATTTGTTAGATTGGATTTCCAAGTCACAAGTTGGAGGGGAATTGCTGAGGAGGGCTGTCATATCCCCATGGACTTGGGATGAGTTATGAGTAAGAATGAGCTATTATGTGCAAAGTCACTAAGATTTCAGAGTTGTTACTAACTTCCCTTAGCCTGACTAAAATAAGGAGACCATACCAGTAGAAGGGAAGGCAAGTTTAGATGCCACATGATAGGAAACCAAATGTGTTCATGAGACATTTGTAAAGATACTTAGAATATTTGTTAGAGACTTCATAGCTATATAAATAAAAAGTAGGTTAAAAATTGCAAAATAAAGGTTATTACTGTTTATATAATCTTTCCTCTTAACTTTATTATGTTATGTATTAGAATTGACAGAGACCTCAGAGATGGCTTTTCCAGTTCCCTTATTTTATATATGTAGTCCTTAAAGCCTAAGTTTGCAAAGTTGCTTGCTTAAGCCCTCTCAGCAAATTAATGACCGGGAGAAAGTGGGATGAAGATAGCCTGAAAGTCTGTTAGGTACTAGTAAGGCATAGTGAGACCCTTTACAGATCGCCTCATTTCCCAACTCTCCCAGGTTGTTAGTGCTCCCTTTTCAATGCTCTTAGAGCATTTGCTTTATGTGTACAATTGTACTGATACTTCATTGCAATTATGTGTGAATTCCATGGAAACGTGAAGGATCATAAGAGACTACTACAAGCAACTATACAGTAATAAAATGGACAACCTAGAAGAAATGGACAAATTCTTAGAAACATACAATTTTCCAAGGCTAAAACAGGAAGAAATAGAACATATGAACAGACCAATCACAAGTACTGAAATTGAAATTGTGATTTTAAAACTTCCAACAAACCAAAGTCCAGGCTTACAGGCAACTTCTGTCAAATATTTAGAGAAGAGCTAATACCTGTCTTTCTCAAACTATTCTAAAAAATTGCAAAGTAAGGAATACTCCCAAGCTCATTCTATGAGGCCAGACACTATAGAAACTGAAACCAGACAAAGGTATCACACAAAACTATTATAGGCCGATATTGCTGACTAACATAGATATGAAAATCCCTATGACATGAGGAAAAGAGGGATTGGATTATAAAGTTCTTTTACACATTATGTAATATGAGATCATTGAGATTAAATATATCTTTACTGCAATATATTTTGTCAGTTAATACTAAAAATATTGATAAGATGAATTTGCTTTGAGTTATACCTATGGAGAAGGAAATGGCAACCCACTCCAGTATTCTTTCCTGGAGAACCCTATGGACGGAGGAGCCTGGCAGGCTATAGTCCACGGAGTCACAAAGAGTCAGACACGACTGAGCAACTGAGCATTCCTATCTAGTCAAACAGAATTTACATTCTCAAAAAAAAAAAAAAAAAAGAGAGAGAGAATAAGAAGAAGAATTTATATTCTGATATCTTCCAAATGAAATCATCAAATTTAAATTAGGGAAATGTGGACTTCCAAATTAATATGTGTCCCCTTTAAGAAAAGACGGAGTCTAATAGACATAGCTATGATAATATTGATTATTGGGTACTTATTTCTGTTTCATTTACTCAGACCAAGTTAATTTGACATACCCTTAGGTGAGATAGCACAGTGTTCCCAGCAAAATAAACAATATTATCTAGGAGTGGATATAATCCACAGATACTGTGCAGACAAAATCAAGAATGTTAATGGAAGAATATCTCTTGCTCTTACATGACCTTTGGAATAATAGCTTCCTTTCCTTCAAAAAAATGGTTTATAACCTACATACGCATCACTATAAATAGCTGAGGAAAGAATAAAAGTGAAAAGCAAAGGAGAAAGGAAAGATATACCTAGGTGAATGCAGAGTTTCAGAGACTAGCAAGGAGAGATAAGAAGAGCTTCTTAAATGAACAATGCAAAGAAATAGAGGAAAATAACAGAATGGGAAAGATTAGAGATCTCTTTAAGAAAATTGGAGATATCAAGGGAACATTTCATTCAAAGATGAGCACAATAAAGGACAGAAATAGTAAGGACCTAACAGAAGCAGAAAATATTAAGAAGCATACATATTCTTGCCACGTATTCTTGCACAAGATTACACAAAAGAACTGCACAAAAAAGGTCATGGATAACCACGATGGTATGGCCCCTCACCTAGAGCCAGCATTCTGGAGTGTGAAGTCAAGTGGGCCTTAGGAAGCATTACTGTGAACAAAGCTAGTGGAGGTGACAGAATTCCAGTGGAGTTATTTAAAATTCTAAAAGATAATGCTGTGAAAATGCTGCACTCAATATGCCAGCAAATTTGGAAAATTCAGCAGTGGCCATGGGACTGGAAAGTATCAGTTTTCATTCTAATCCCAAAGAATTTTCAAACTACCATACAACTGTGCTCATTTCACATGCTAGCAAGGTTGTGCTCAAAATTCTTCAAGCCTGGCTTCAGCAGTATGTCAACTGAGAACTTACAGATGTTAAATGTACAAGCTGGATGGAAAAGATCAATTTTAAAGGGACAACATTGAAGACAGACTAAGTTTGGTCCTGGAGCATGATATGGGTGTCTGTGAAGACTTTACGTTTTGGTGAGTGACCTTATCTGCCATATTGCTAGCCCTGTCGCCTTAGGACTCACCTTCTCCTAACCCTCCCAGGCATTTGGGGTCTCACTGCCAGCAGCTAGTGAGTCCTGACTAGAAGTTGTATATATGCCCCAAACTTATTGATGCTTTTGAACTGTGGTGTTGAAGACTCTTGAGAGTCCCTTGGACTGTAAGGAGATCCAACCAGTCCATCCTAAAGGAAATCAGTCCTGAATATTCATTGGAAGGCCTGAGACTGAAGCTGAAACTTCAATACTTTGGCCACCTGATGTGAAGAACTGACTCACTGGAAAAGACCCTGATGCTAGGAAAGATTGAAGGCAGGAGGAGTAGGGGACAACAGAGGATGAGATGGTTCAATGGCATCACCAACTCAATGGACATGAATGTGTGTAGACTCCAGGAGTTGGTGATGGACAGGGAGGCCTGGTGTGCTGCAGTCCATGGGGTCGCAAAGCATAGGACACGACTGAGTGACTGAACTGAACTGAAATTCCCTTACCCAACGAAAACTTATCTACCTGCAGTCCATTTTTTTTTTCCCCCAGGGCTCTGCTTTCAACTTCCCAAGGTGAGCTACTTGCATGGTAGATGGTGAGTCATTAGGGCATGAGTTCCTTGCCCACACTGTGTAGGTAGAGAAAATGCTCCATTTTGGTTGCTTTACTTAAAGAAGTCAAAGTAGTGGTGACATTTAAAGGTAAATCAGTGAGATTGTAAAGAAGGGAACAAAGGAGAGAATACATCAGTCCTATAATTAAGGATAACCACATAATTTATAGTCCTGATCAGAACAATTTTGAGAGTGAAAAGTGGTTCTGTTAATAATTACTCCAGAATAATAGGCATAAATCGTGCTGTTTGATGACTCTATCCTTAGAAGGTGGTGAATATGCAAATTATTGTGTGTCATGTGAGATTTTTCTGGGGAAGATGGTTCATAATAATCATCATGCTTAAAGAGGTCTCTGACACATAAAGATTAATAGCCAGTAGGGTGTACACATTACTTCTACTTCTGCTTTATTGACTATACCAAAGCCTTAGACTGTCTGGATCACAACAAACTGGAAAATTCTGAAAGACATGGGAATACCAAACCACCTTACCTGCTTCCTGAGAAATCTGTAGGCAGGTAAAGAATCAACAGTTAGAAACAGACATGGAACAACAGACTGGTTCCAAATTGGGAAAGGAGTATGTCAAAGCTATGTATTGTCACCCTGCTTATTTGACTTCTATGCAGAGTACATCATGCAAAATGCTGGGCTGGATGACGAACAAGCTAGAATCAAAATTCCCGGGAGAAATAGCAATAGCCTCAGATATGCAGATGACACCACCCCTATGACAGAGAGCGAAGAGGAGCTAAAGAGCCTCTTGATGAAAGTGAAAGAGGAGAGTGAAAAAGCTGGCTTAAAACTCAACATTAAAAAACGAAGATCATGGCATCCTGTCCAATCACTTCATGGCAAATAGATGAAGAAACAATGGAAACAGTGACAGCCTTTATTTTCTTGGACTCCAAAACTGCTGCAGTTGGTGACTGCAGCCATGAAATTAAGATACTTGCTCTTGGAAGAAAAGCTATGACCAACCTAGGCAGCATATTAAAAAGCAGAGACATTACTTTGCTGATAAAGGTCTGTACAGCCAATGCTATGGTTTTTCCAGTAGTCATATACGGATGTGAGATTTGGACTACAAAGAAAGTTGCGGGCTGAAGAATTGACGCTCTTGAACTGTGGTGTTGGAGAAGACTCTTGAGAGTCCCTTGGACTGCAAGGAGATCCAACCAGTCAATCTTAAGGGAAATGAGTCCTGAATATTCATTGGAGGGATTGATGCTGAAGCTGAAACTCCAATACTTTGGCCACCTGATGTGAAGAACTGATTCATTGGAAGGGACACTGTTTCTGGGAAAGATTGAAGGCAGGAGGAGAAAGGGACTACAGAGTATGAGATGGTTGGATGGCATCACCGACTCATGAGTTTGAGCAAGTTGAGGGAGTTGGTGATGGACAGGGAGGCTTGGTGTGCTGCAGTCCATGGAGTCGCAAAGAGTCGGATGCAACTGAGCAGCTGAACTCTTTGAGTACACATTAGAAACATGTAGCATAGTGGAGTCTGAAATGAAATGAAATCTTCATTTGAGAATTGAAGACTGTAACTTCAGACAAGTTCTTTTCCTCTCAAGGCTGCTGTTTTCCTCACTTAAGAAAATGAGAATAATGCCTTCTTGATAGGTGTATGCATAAGAAGGTCCCTGTCACCAACTGATTAAGTGTATAGATAATTACATATAAACACTGTGCTTCCCTATATCCCTGTAATACTTTTTCCCTCTGATTTTTGTGCATTGTTAAAGATGTTGTATCAAAATTAAATTAAATTACAAAAAAATTTAATGGATCCTAAGAATTATGAAGTAAAATCTTTTACACAACAAATGAGGAATCAGACAGCCAGAGAACTCAACTTTGTCATTGGCAGCTTCCCTGATAGCTCAATTGGTAAAGAATCCATCTGTGATGCAGGAGACCCTGGTTCAGTTCCTGGTTCAGGAAGAACCCCTGGAGAAGGGACAGGCTACCCACTCCAGTGTTCTTGGGCTTCCCTTGTGGCTCAGTTGGTAAAGAATCTGCCTGCAATGTGGGAGACCTGGGTTTGCTCCCTGGGTTGGGAAGATCTCCTGGAGAAGTGAAAGGCTTCCCATTCCAGTATTCTGGCCTTGAGAGTTCTATGGACTGTATAGTCCATGGGGTCACAAAGAGTTGGACACGAGTTAGCGACATTCACTTTCACTTTCATTATGATTAAAGACAGAGTCAATGATGAAAGCCAGCTCTCCAACTTCAGCAACATAGATTTTTCTTTTCAGTTTGCCACATTTCTCCAGTAGCCACCTGGTACCCTATAAATGGTAAAGCGTTAAAGACCATCTGGAAGCTTCATGGCAGTCTACTCAAAGGGATCAGTCCCTGGTGAAAGTAGATAAAAACATTGGTACTACGTTAAAAAAAAATTTAATGACGCTTTGGGTATCAATTTACAATACAAAAGATGTCACATTAAAAATACTTCAGAAAATCTATTTGGGAATTTAGATGTAGAAGATTTATTACAAAATTATAGAATGGTGTTATTTTGCTTTTATAAGTTTTTTTCTAATTTGTTTTCCATTATATTTTTCCAAGTTTGCTACTGAAGAAACAAAATAAAACCAAAATAGTTTGCTGACTATCATAGGAAAAGTTGGCTATAAATTCGGAAACAAAATCAAGCTTTGCTTTATTTCAAAGAATGAGAATTCAGAGGAAGAAAAACCATTCCAGGAGAAACATTCTGGGTGACTTACTGGAAAAGAATATCTGCAAAGTTCTGTGCAATTAAAAAAAGAGATAACTTCCATCCTGATCATTTGGGATTTTAACATTTTTATAAAGAGAAATTTTAAATATCTTGCCACTTACACTAAAGTTCTGATACAAGAAAGTATATTTCCAATATAAGTGTCATGATTTGGGATATTTTTCCCATGTCTTATTTCAGACATGCATCAGATTATTTCTGTACTCTCTGCACAAGAAAATACAACTCAATACTCAGTGTTGGCCACAAGGTTCACCTCATCCTTTTTAGTGTGACAAAGACAGAATGATCATGTGTATATAGGTTGACAGGTAAGAGGAGAGACATAGTGTGAAACAAATACATGCTGAAATTGATAGGTGCCAGTGGGCAAGTTGCTGGCAAAAGCCTTTGATAATAATATAAGTGGCTTGGCCAGCAGACCTTTTCCCTCAGAAATGTTTTCACCATGTGCCTTCAGGCAGTGTTGAAATTTTTCTATTCCACTATACGTGTGCTTTTTATAATTTGGTTTTGGTTTGGCTTACTTCTAAATAAAATTTTGTTTCCTTTCAGTTCTTACCTTGAAGTTAGGCTTTTAAAATAAAAACACTCTCCTCTGTTTTATTTTCCAAAATATCCTGAGATACAGGGAAGGATATAGATTTTATCTTTCTGGAAACTTGCCTTATTAATTTGCAATGCAGATTTCTTAATTGTTTATAGTTCACCAATTTCTGTATTATCATTAGCAAACTACATAGGTAGAATCTATGGACACTCATTTGTATTATATAATTTAATCTCCTGCATTTAAATGACTGTTTAAGCAATGATTTGGAATTTATTTAGATGGTTGAGATAATCATAATGCTTTCAGTTTTCCCTGAAATAGGTTTGTCACCGAAATATTGGCACTTTTTAATAATTAAAAGAAATATCTAACCAATGAACTTGAACTCACCAAAACACTGATGTTGGTCTATTATTCCACAAGACAGCTGAAGCTGAGCCTCACAGAAATGTGAAGAATAGAGAGAAATAAGGATGTATTTGTAATTCTACATAATCTACCATATTTCAAAGGAATATATTACTTGTGAATATGAAAAAAAACAGTCAATCTATTTTTTATATTCTTCACATGAATATCTAGTGCTGAAATCCTAAAAATGTTTGAATAATGTAGCCATATTCCAGCTTGTGCTGGAACAACCAGGGAGAAAAGTTGGTACAAAAACATGACTTTGAAATCTGCTGTCACTGAAATTATTTCCATAGAGAATAAGTGATATGCCAAAAAGTGTATGGCACTAATCAAGTAAACTGTAAATATGTGATATTGTTACAAAAGAAATAAAATAGAGCATGTGAATTCTGCCCAGTGAGAGACCCAAATAAAGAGAGTTTTCTGTGTAGAATGGAGAATGGCCCATAGCTGCATTAATGCTCTGTTATCTGAAAAACAGAACCAAGCAAACCCTGGAGAATTCAATAGTACAAAAATGACCTTAATAGAACCATTTTTATTGGAATGGCTATTTCCTAGTGTAAAGGCATTTCATTATACACCTATTCTTTGAGTCAGCATCGTGGTATATAATTGTTTGACAGTGTGGTAGGTGTTTACAGAAAAATGAAGAGAAAAATTACTACATTTCTATGACTAGAGAAAGGCAAAACAGTGGTTTAAGTTTCAACTTTGAAGAATATGTCAAATCTTTCATGTATATATATATATATACACACACACATATATATATATACCCAGGCTGCGGTGATGAAAGTGCTGAATCCTAGCTGCAAGACTACCAGGAAGCTGTATATACATGTATATATATATGATTACTCTGCCGTAAGAGAATGAAATATAACTTGAGTAGAATATAAACTGTTCATCTATTTAAAATGTTAATGACTTTTAGACACATTAATAGCTATAAGAAGAATTGAAAATGCAATCCCTAGGAATCATAAGAGCCTTTTGACACTCTGACAAATTGAAGATGGGTTTTAATTCTAAATTTGAAAGCTAGAAATTCCTAGCTCTGAGTCTAACTTACCTAAGATGGCAGGGTCAATGATCTTTTCCTCTGGTCTGTGTGAATAGAATTAGCTTCCCTGCATAGTTCCACCTGGATCCTGGCCATTCAAAAACAAACACAATGTTTAAGGTCCTCCCTCTCCCTACCATGCCCTATTTTAAAGAGATTTGGAGTTGAAAGACACGCTGTGGCATTATCTTCTAGTTGCAGAGATCAATAGATTCTGAACCATTTTAACTAATTCAGTTCAGTCGCTCAATCGTGTCCGACTGTTTGCGACCCCATGAATCGCAGCACACCAGGCCTCCCTGTCCATAACCAACTCCTGGAGTTCACTCAGACTCACGTCCATCGAGTCGGTAATGCCATCCAGCCATCTCATCCTCTGTCGTCCCCTTCTCCTCCTGCCCCCAACCCCTCCCAGCATCAGAGTCTTTTCCAGTGAGTCAACTCTTCACATGAGGTGGCCAAAGTACTGGAGTTTCAGCTTTAGCATCATTCCTTCCAAAGAACACCCAGGGTTGATCTCCTTTAGATTAGACTGGTTGGATCTCCTTGCAGTCCAAGGGACTCTCAAGAGTCTTCTCCAACACCACAGTTCAAAAGCATCAATTCTTCGGCACTCAGCTTTCTTCACAGTCCAACTCTCACATCCATACATGACCACTGGAAAAACCATAGCCTTGACTAGACAGACCTTTGTTGGCAAAGTAATGTCTCAGCTTTTGAATATGCTATCTAGGTTGGTCATGACTTTCCTTCTAAAGAGTAAGCGTCTTTTAATTTCATGGCTGCAATCACCATCTAGAGTGATTTTGGAGCCCAGAAAAATAAAGTCTGACACTGTTTCCACTGTTTCCCCATCTATTTCCCATGAAGTGATGGGACCAGATGCCATGATCTTCGTTTTCTGAATGTTGAGCTTTAAGCCAACTTTTTCACTCTCCTCTTTCACTTTCATCAAGAGGCTTTTTAGTTCCTCTTCACTTTCTGCCATAAGGGTGGTGTCATCTGCATATCTAAGGTTATTGATATTTCTCCCGGCAATCTTGATTCCAGCTTGTGCTTCTTCCAGCCTAGCATTTCTCATGATGTACTCTGCATAGAAGTTAAATAAGCAGGGTGACAATATACAGCCTAGATGTACTCCTTTTCCTATTTGGAACCAGTCTGTTGTTCCATGTCCAGTTCTAACTGTTGCTTCCTGACCTGCATACAGATTTCTCAAGAGGCAGGTCAGGTGGTCTGGTATTGCCATCTCTTTCAGAATTTCCCACAGTTTATTGTGATCCACACAGTCAAAGGCTTTGACATAGTCAATAAAGCAGAAATAGATGTTTTTCTGGAACTCTCTTGCTTTTTCCATGATCCAGCGGACGTTGGTAATTTGATCTCTGGTTCCTCTGCCTTTTCTAACCAGCTTCAACATCTGGAAGTTCACAGTTCATGTATTGCTGAAGCCTGGCTTGGAGAATTTTGAGCATTACTTAACTAGCGTGTGAGATGAGTGCAATTGTGCAGTAGTTTGAGCATTCTTTGGCATTGCCTTTCTTTGGGATTGGAATGAAAACTGACCTTTTCCAGGCCTGTGGCCACTGCTGAGTTTTCCAAATTTGCTGGCATATTGAGTGTAGCACTTTCACAGCATCATCTTTCAGGATTTGAAATAGCTCAACTGGAATTCCATCATCTCCACTAGCTTTGTTCGTAGTGATGCTTTCTAAGGGCCACTTAACTTCACATTCCAGGATGTCTGGCTCTAGGTGAGTGATCACACCATCGTGATTATCTGGGTCATGAAGATCTCTTTTGTACAGTTCTTCTGTGTATTCTTGCCACCTCTTCTTAATATCTTCTGCTCCTGTTAGGTCCATACCTTTTCTGTCCTTTATTGAGCCCATAACATCCCTATTTTGGAAGGCATCATCAACTCAATGGACATGAGTTTGAGAAACTCCAGGAGATAGTGAAGGATGGGTAACCCGGGTGTGCTGTAGTTCATGGGGTCATAAAGAGTTGGACGCCACTGAGTGAGTGAACAGCAACAACAATTTATTTCTTATCTGCAAACCTCAGAGCAATATTTTATTGCTTCTACAGAGTTGTCACCTACATGAGTCACCTGAATAAACTTGAAAAAAGGGAATAGTGTGTATTTAAATTTGCTGAGAGTATAATTTAAATTTTCTCATGGAAAGAAGAAAAAATATTGAAAGGAAAGAAAAGGGAAGAAAAGAAAGATAAATATTCAAAATGATGGATGTGTTAATTAGGTGATGGGATGCCTTTCACATGATGTATACAAATATCAAATCAACACAATGCACACATTAAATATTTTACAATTTTATTTGTTGATTATACCTCAGTAAAGCTGTAATCAGTCAAAGAGTCTTGAGCTGTCCTATCTCCTGAGGGACCTCTTCAGGACCCCTGTGGAACTCCTTAGAGGACAATTTAAAAATGACTGCTATAAAGAAATGGAAGTCATTTATTTTTCATACTTTTTTTTCAAGTCAAAACATTTTAAATGTGTTAGTCAGAGACTACCTGTGTTGAAATGGAGAAAATATGTGAAAAATACATGACTGCATATTGATTAAAAAATTAATAAAAATGAGAACAAAAGAACTTATGAGAAGAAATAGTTGATATATGACAGACCTTTTACTTTTTTTCTTTTGAATCTTTCTCCTCCCTTTATTTCCTCCCTCCATGGAGCATTCCTCTAATGAGAGTAGCCTCCCCCCAAGCATTTGCTGTGTTCTGGCGGCCCAGGAGCTGACTTTCCTCCAGTATTCGGAGCCCTTCACTCTGCACCATGGTGAGAAGCATAGACGGCATCTAGCCTCAAAGTAAACAAGTCAGAAGCTCACTTCCCCAGCTTTCTGTGACCTGAGTACAGTCTCGGCAGCAGCCAGATATGGTCTCTCCAGCTCAGAATAAGATGTAGGATACTCATGACTCAGGAAAGAAAAGTAGTGGATAAGTTATTATAGTGGGTACAAGAGCAATTCAGAAATGCCCTGTTTCTCAAGGTCAGTATTTCTTCCATCGCCTCAACAACTAATTCCTTCCTGTTAGTAAAAGAGATGCTCTGATAATTTTCCCAGCTACAAGGGTCATGAGACTGTTAGCAGTCTAGTGAACATGTAATATGCTGTGCTGAATGAAACTTTTAATATATATCTGGGAGTTGAAGTCCTTGATGGCTAATATAATTTACCTGCTGTGCATACAGAGGCAAATTACTTAGCATCACATGTAAATGATGTAGTATCTAGCTCACTGGTTTGTGATAGTAAAAGAGATAATACATGTAGGATGCTTTGTATAGTGCCTGGCATAGAGTTAGGTTGTCTTAAATAGTAGCTATTATTATTATCATTATAATTTCCATTACTTATTCTATGGCTATTTCCATTACTGTTATATTTAACCTCTACTAGGTTTTGAACTGACAACCCTTATATTAAGTTCTCATATCAGTTAGACACCAGCTAGTCACCTCTAACAGATCTCTTCAAGAAAATTAGAGATACCAAGGGAATATTTCATGCAAAGATGGACAAAATAAAGGGCATAAACGGTATGTATGTAATGGAAGTAGAAGATGTTAAGAAGAGGTGTCAAGAATACACAGAGGAACTATACAAAAAAGATCTTAATGACCCAGATACCAACAATGGTGTGATCATTCACCTAGAGCCAGACAGCCTGGAGTGCAAAGTGGAGGGGGACATAGGAAGCATCACTATGAACAAAGCCAGTGGAGGTGACGAAATTCTAGCTGAGCTATTTCAAATCCTGGAAGATGATGCTGTGAAAGTGCTACACTCAATATCTTAGCAAATTTGGAAATCTCAGCAGTGGCCAAAGGACTGGAAAAAGTGAGTTTTCATTCCAATCCCAAAGAAGGATAACGCCAAAGAATGTTCAAACTACCGCACAATTGCACTCATTTCACCTGCTAGCAAACTAATGCTCAAAATTCTCCAAGGTAGGCTTCAAAAGTATGTGAACCAAGAATTTCCAGATGTTCAACCTGAAAAGGCAGAGGAACAAGAGATCAAATTGCCAGCATCTATTGGATCATAGAAAAAGCAAGAGAATTCCAGAAAAAGCATCTACTTTTGCTTCATTGACTATGCTAAAGCCTTTGAATGGGAGTATCAAAACAAACTGTGGGAAATTCTTCAAGAGATGGGAATACTAGATCACCTTACCTGCCTTACCTGCCTCCTGAGAAACCTGTATGCAGGTTAAGAAGCAACAGTTAGAACTGGACATGGAACAACAGACTGGTTCCAAATTGGGAAAGGAGTACATCAAGGCTGTATATTGTCACCATGCTTATTTAACTTGTATGCAGAGAGAGTACATTATGCAAAATGCCAGACTGGATGAAGCACAGGCTGGAATCAAGATTGCCAGGAGAAATATCAATAACCTCAGACATGCAGATGACATTACCCTTTTGGCAGAAAGTGAAGAGGAACTGAAGAGCTTCTTGATGAAATTGAAAGAAGAGGTAAAAAAGGTGGCTTAAAACTCAACATTCAAAAAACTAAAATCACGGCATCCAGTCCCATCACTTCATGCCAAATAAATGGGGAAACAATGGAAACAGTGAAAGACTTTATTTTCTGGGGCTCTAAAACTGCTGCAGATGGTGACTGCAGGCATGAAATTAAAATACACTTGCTCCTTGGAAGAAAAGCTATGACCAACCTAGACAGCATATTGAAAAACAGAGACATTACTTTGTCAATAAAGGCCCATCTAGTCAAAGTTATGGTTTTTCCAGTAGTCATACATGAACATGAGAGTTGGACCATAAAGAAGGCTGAGCACCAGAGAATTGATGCTTTTGAACCCTGGTGTTGGAGAAGACTATTGAGAGTCCCTTGGACTGCAAGGAGATCAAACCAGTCAGTCCTAAAGGAAATCAGTCCGGAATATTCATTGGAAGGACTGATGCTGAAGCTGAAGCTCCAATACTTTGGCCACCTGATGCAAAGAGATGACTCATTACAAAAGATCCTGATGCTGGGAAAGACTGAAGGCAGGAGGAGAAGGAGATGACAGAGGATGAGATGGTTGGATGGTATCACTGACTTACTGGACATGAGTTTGAGCAAGCTCCTGGAGACGGCAAAGGACGGAGAAGCCTGGCATGCTGCAGTCCATGGGGTTGCAAAGAGTCAGACAGGACTGAGCAACTGAACATCAAGTCACCTCTAACAATGAGATCCCCAGTTTTGGCTTATGTTTTTATCTCTATGCAAATATTTATGTCATGTTTTCTTCTTCAAATGTGGAGGTTTGTGTGAGTGTATCTTCTTCTAGAATGTAAATAAATACGTGGCGTGACGTTAGTGATGTTTTTATTCTTTTTTCTCCTAATTTTTGGATGTTTGTTTTGCTGCTGTTGTTGTTTTTTCCTTTTTTGCAAGAGCCATATATTCTTTATTAAACAGAAAAAATAATAAAAAAGTAGAAAAAAGTAAAAAATAAGAAAGCTATTTTAAGTTATATCTTCTTGATATATAATGCTATTCTGTCTTCATTTCCAACTGATCTGATTCTTTTGAATGAGGTACACATTCCTTGTTATATATCCATTTTTATTTTATCCTAACAATTCTAATACTTAATATATCAAAATATGTAGTGATAAATATGATACTATTTTTTACTCTGTTATGATTCATATTCCTATTGATTATATTCTCCTATCCTATAGTGTAACATGTATATTTCTCAGGATCTTTAACTTTCAAATATGTTAATACTTTAACATATCCACCTCTTTATACTACCTCCTATACCTTATGCTTCTTTTCCATGTTTTAGAAGGTATTGATTATAATAACTGATTCCCAACTTATAATAGTGCTTGGCAAAATCTAGTCATGTTTCCTAGGTTGCTGCCTGATTGAAAAATGATCACATAAAATTAATACTTTCTCAATACCATACAAGAAAATGACACACAATTTCAAAGGAATTAATTTTTATCTATGTATAATAAATATTTGTTGACATAAGTGCTAAGGGAGTAATAATAGATTCTTAAACTTTACATTTAAAAACCAAAATTAAATCATTACTTGAGTTTCTTGAGCTCTAATTCAGTGTTCAGTTATTGATCCAGCTCTCACGCAAAGCTTAGAAATGAAGACAATAACAAGCTTAGCTATCAGGGCAGCATCATAATTGGAATTTGAGTTAGTTATGATTGCTTGTTGTTGTTCTTGCTGCTAATTGCAAGGCACATATCAAGCTCCCTCATTCCATTCTCTGGTGTATTTATAAAAAATGTGAGTTTGCTTAATATCCACCCTGAGTCACTCATCAATCATATATTCCTCCACTTGGTCCCATCTCCTCTGGGCTGTCTCTCTTTTTGCTGCTAGTCTTGCTCTGAAATTCCTGAACTAAAATGTCACATCCATAAGGAGACGCGGTGCTCGTGCCATTCTCTGTGGTGAAATAAATGATGCAGTTCTCTTTGCTGTTCTCAGTGGTGAAATAAGTACAGGGTGGTGAATGCTTCCCATGGTTGCCATAGAAGTCTGTATGGTGCATCAGCTTTTATTGAAAGATTGCAGGTTAGTAAAAGAAACTACAATGGGGATCAGGTACATTTAAGACTGTATATCAAATAGGGCTTTTTCCATTATCCACCAAAAAAAGAAAAAAGAAAAACCACTAAAATATTAAGCCCTTTACAGGAAGTTCTCTCATGGCTGTACCTCAATTCTTGGTTGCTCCACTGCAGTTAGATCCTCCCTCCAAAGACTCCCTCTTTTGAACTTCCCAAAGGAAATCTCCATCTCTCTAGAAGGAGTAACTCCATTCCCTATTTACACAAGTTGATATGAATCTGAAAATTACCCACTCCCTACCCTAAGGACATCTGTGGATATCATATTCCACCAGTACTATATATTCCAAATTCTGAGTTACTCAGCATAAAGCAGTACCAGCTAGATCAATGGGTTTGGGCGTGAGAATGTGATATGGCTCTCTAAAATTTGTTAGTTATGTGTATGCCTCAGTATCCTTTCTAATAATCCAAATAGATAAAAAACATACATCCACAAACATCCTCCTAGGAGAAATATTAATTCTTAGATCAGATCACATCAGTCGCTCAGTCGTGTCCACTCTTTGCGACCCCATGAATCGCAGCATGCCAGGCCTCCCTGTCTATCACCAACTCCCAGAGTTCACTGAGACTCACGTCCATCGAGTCAGTGATGCCATCCAGCCATCTCATCCTCTGCCGTCCCCTTCTCCTCCTGCCCCCAATCCCTCCCAGCATCAGAGTCTTTTCCAGTGAGTCAACTCTTGGCATGAGGTGGCCAAAGTACTGGAGTTTCAGCTTTAGCATCATTCCTTCCAAAGAAATCCCAGGGCTGATCTCCTTCAGAATGGACTGGTTGGATCTCCTTGCAGTCCAAGGGACTCTCAAGAGTCTTCTCCAACACCACAGTTCAAAAGCATCAATTCTTCAGCGCTCAGCCTTCTTCACAGTCCAACTCTCACGTCCATACATGACCACTGGAAAAACCATAGCCTTGACTAGACGAACCTTTGTTGGCAAAGTAATGTCTCAGCTTTTGAATATGCTATCTAGGTTGGTCATAACTTTCCTTCCAAGGAGTAAGTGTCTTTTAATTTCATGTCTGCAGTCACTATCTGCAGTGATTTTGGAGCCCAGAAAAATAAAGTCTGACACTGTTTCTACTGTTTCCCCATCTATTTCCCATGTGATGGGACCGGATGCCATGATCTTCGTTTTCTGAATGTTGAGCTTTAAGCCAACTTTTTCACTCTCCTCTTTCACTTTCATCAAGAGGCTTTTTAGTTCCTCTTTACTTTCTGGCATAAGGGTGGTGTCATCTGCATATCTGAGGTTATTAGTATTTCTCCCGGAAATCTTGATTCCAGCTCGTGTTTCTTCCAGTCCAGCGTTTCTCATGATGTACTCTGCATAGAAGTTACATAAGCAGGGTGACACTTCACGTACTCCTTTTCCTATTTGGAACCAGTCTTTTGTTCCATGTCCAGTTCTAACTGTTACTTCCTGACCTGCATACAAATTTCTCAAGAGGCAGATCAGGTGGTCTGGTATTCCCATCTCTTTCAGAATTTTTCCACAGTTTATTGTGATCTTAGACTATAATATAAATCCTTATTTATATAGAGAAACATTTTTACTAATTACAAAAATAATTGGTACATTTGTCTCTTGACATAACAATAGAACATATGAGGGCAAAAGTTTTCCTTTGTTAACCCTCCTGTTTTCAGATTGTGCTCATGAGCCTTTCATTACATAAGAAACAGAAAATTCCACTGACTTCCATCTATGATGACTGCACCCAACCCAAAAAGTGCTTTTTGTAAATACCAGTGATTCTCTGCAGGAGGACTTTTTGTCCTGACTGACAAAAACTTAGTGGATAAATACCTCAGCTTGGATAGATTACTCTGAGGAGGGTTCTTTGCTATTTTCCAGAGTTCCTTAATGGACCTAAGTTCTGGTAGCCTCAGTGGTGGTTGATATAGTAGTCTACCCTTTATTAACTACCTTGTCTACCATCTTATGTCCCTATTGCCCTAGGGGGTCTTACTGGGATGCCCAACCAAATGATTGACTTGCATTTGAATCCTTCCTTGTCTTAGGGTCTGCTTCT
This sequence comes from Bos indicus x Bos taurus, assembly GCF_003369695.1. Lineage (NCBI taxonomy): Eukaryota > Metazoa > Chordata > Mammalia > Artiodactyla > Bovidae > Bos > Bos indicus x Bos taurus. The sequence goes on from NC_040095.1 coordinate 32,183,531, forward strand.
GGGCATTCCAAGTTAAAAGAGTAGTCACCCTTCTCTTTTCAGACAGAGAAGAGTTCTCAAATAAAACTCTTGTGTTTTGGGCCAAGTCAGATTCTTGGGCAGGGTGAATTTCTCTAGTTTCTGAACAGGAAAAAAAATCAGTGTGATGACTCATTATTTTCTGAGTGAGAGAGGACAGAACTGTTGTTCATGTAGTTAAGAAAAGATTAATTTTCTAGCAAGTAAAATCTTAAAATAAAAATTTAGTATCAGTTTTATAGTTGTCCATTTTAGTTTCTTGTAGGTTGTTTCAATAATCTCACTGTGGAGAAACAAATTTAGCCAGAATATTTTAGTCAATACTTTTTTATATTAATTAGACTTTAAGTCATGCACGTATCATCATTAAATATAAATCAACTACACTCTTTTCACTAAAATTGACATAGTCATAATTTCCATCAATTCCAGAAATTTATCCTCTGGCTGTTTTTCTTTTTTCTTCAGAAATTCTCCCACTTCTTGGGAGCAGTATGGAGTACTGGAGCACAGCTTTGGGACCACAGTGGCTGGGATTTACATCCTGGATTCTCTGCATTCTCACTTTAAATCCTATAACCTGCTTAAACCTTGTGTTTCAGGTTCCTCGTATAGAAAAGGAATAGAGTTCCTAGCATACAGATGGGATTATTCTGGTAACTAATGAGGCAATATATTTATTTAAAGTAACTGGTCTGGTTCCTGGCACACAGCACAATCCTCCATCACTGTTGAGGATTATGAGTACCGAAGTAGGCTCACTGAGGGAAACGCAGCACTTAGTACCTAAGAGTTGCTCACTTTTCTGCCCAAGATTTCCCAGTGCTGAAGGGAGCATCCTCCATTTCTTCTCTCCTATCATCAATCCTCATATGAATCAGTGGAAGAGGGTAGCAGTCATCAGGTGGGTAATTCTCACACATCCTGAATGGCAAAGTGAGATATGCATGACACTGTTTTTGCACGTTTTAATTCCTCATGATGCTTTTCTTCCTCTCAGGGACATACATATACTTGATTTGAACTGTGTTCTTCTTTGTTTTTTGCCACAATATTCTGTGTTTAGTCACCAGCAGTAGACCTTCACCTAAATCATGGGGTTTGGCTAAAGAGATGATATGAGACTACAAATGACTCACCAGTAGGAGGTCAAAAGGAAAATGAGGTCAACATGTGATCTTTCTCACTTTTGTGGAAAATACAGAAATAAAGTGTGGCCATGCTCTGCTTCTCTATAGAGTATTGGTGTTTAATAAAAACTTGAATTAAAAAAGAGAAATATTTTCTGTTTCCCACATTACTCTTCACATCTTATCAATGGTGAATGTTAACCAATGTCAGTTCATAGAATTGATGTATGATATATATGGTACGTATATCTTCCTCCCAATTCCTGAAATAGATTTGAACAAAAATGATGGATGTATCAAAGTTCTGATAGAAAACAGATAGCTACTCCAACAGATTAACTGAAGATAATTTAATAAAAGTTCTATTTATATGTGTGGCTCAGTGGTAAAGAATCCACCTTCTAATGAAGGAGACACAGGAGATGTAGGAGAGGAAGATTTTATGCCTGGGTCGGGAAGATTTCCTAGAGGAGAAAATAGCAATCGACTCCAGTATTCTTGCCTGGAAAATCCCATAGTCAGAGGAGCCTGGCAGGCTACAGGCCATAGTGTCTCAAAGAGTCAGACACAACTGAAAGACTGCAGACACACGCACTATTTATGCATGTCAGGAGAATCAAGGGAAACCAACAAAAGACTGCATTCATCGATGGAAAAGGGATAGGAAAAGCAAAGGAAATCACTGGGGCTTTTTTGTTGTTTGTTTTTTAAGTTTTGTTTGTGTTAAAGCTCGGAAGTAAGTACTCACACTTTGAAAGCTTGACAAAAGATAAAAAGAAGTAAGATGTAGGGAAGGAAGCTAATGTGTATCAAGTATTTTGTGTATTTTGCTTAGATGGTTGACAAATCTTTTTTCTACTGTTTGTTATGGTTTTTCACTCTGGAACTATGTGATGATCCCTCTAAATTCTGAGCAGTGTTGTGGTAACCTATCACATTGCTGCAGTATAGAACATAATATTCTTACTAAGATTATAAATCCATTATAAAATAGACAATGAAATCCGTTTGAATGCCACTCTCCACTAGGGCAATGGACTCCCCTTCTTTAAGATAAGGATTGGCATTGGGGCACGCCCTTCTGGGAACCTCAGAATTCAGCTCTGTTTTGTAGTGAGTCTGGAAGGAAATTTATTATTTGTTGGCATGGGAGTTCAGAGACTCAGTCTCCTTCTATTTATCATTAGAACTCTATTGACTTCATCGCTCTTGTTCAAAGAATTCTTCCATTTGCACAGCCCTGTCCAAATTTTGTATACACACAGCTGTCGTGTTTTCACAATGCATTTGCATTACAGGAAACTGGCAATATTAAATATTTACAGGGTGGGGAGATCAGAAATAGAGATTGCCAAAATATCCTGAGTTCAGCCAAAAGCTCAAGGGATAGTACAGTAGATGTTTTCTATACTTTTTGTCTGAGGAAGATCAGAAGTGGCTATTAGACTTTTTCAAAGTAATATTCTTAATCACATTGCTTGGAAAAGGATCTTGTTTCTGCTATAAGTTACAGGAAGAAATAGGTCCTGTTGGCTTTTTTAATAAAAATATTGTAACTGGGTGTTCTACAGTATATTTCTATATTCAGAGAGCTATAAGAGTGAAATGCCTTGCCTGTGTTTAGGGAAAAAAAAAAAAAAAACAACCAACTATCTTTTAATGGTTAAGGAGTTATGCTCTAAGAATTTTCAAAGGAAAAGCATTCATTTCAGTGCATTCACTTGAAATGACTATTTTTATGTTGCTTTCCCTAATTTCATTCTCATGTGATTTATGTGAGAGTTTGGGAGAAACAAGTTATTCCACATCAATTAATTTCCCAGATATTTAAAGCAAAACCTTTTATTTGGGTCATGTTGGGAAAAATATTAAAATTTTATTTAAAAATGTTCCACTTGGATTAGCTTCATCATTTTATCTCAGTTCTGCTGGCCTGTGGGACAACGATGTCTTATTCCCCTATATTTTTGGCATTCAGTGCTGTGCATGGCATATCCAGTATTCAATCAGTTACTACTTACTGTCTGCTTTGTCACTGGGGTAACAGTGACTAAACATGGTCTCTCCCTTCACTGTGTTCATTGATTTAGGAGGTACTCAACACATATGGAAACACCCACTTACTGCATGTGAAACCTATTTTAAACACTTAATATACATTAATTCACCAGTGTTATCCTCAGAACAATTATAGTACAAGAGCTGCATACCAAATGTGGAAGGAGAAACTTATTTTCCACCTTGATTTCTATGTTGTTACTTGATCCTAGCAACACCAAACTTTCACGGAATTGCCCATGAAAACAGCTGATTTAGGTTCTCCTAAACACTGATGAACAGTCCAGCAGGCTTAGAGTTGGAGAGAATTACCATGGCACTCCCTTCCATTGTCCACCTCTTCCCACCTATATTTGCTCTGACTGTTCTGATTTTTCTATCAACCAAAATCAAAGTTCTCATCATATCAACTTGCAAATAGATACTGAGGGAGTCCCAACAGCCAAGAAGGGAATTCCCATTTTACTGAGCTGGAACAATCATTAAACCATTTTGAGCATTAAAAGTTATTTCAAAATATACCTTCTTATCCCTTCTCATTAGCTGCTTTAGTCGATTGTGAGATGAGAAAGCAGGTAACTAAGCATCTGTATTCATTTCCTAGGCCTGATAAAACAAGTTACCACAAACTAGCAGACTTAAAACAACAGAAATTTATTCTCTCACAGTGCAGGAGGCCAGAAGTTCTAAATCAGATTGTCAAGTGCATTGGCTTCTTGTTAGAAACTCCAAGAAAGAACCTCTTGCCTCTCTCGTAGATTCTGATGATTACTGGCAAATCTTATTATTCTTTGGCTCACAGAAACATCACTCAAGTTTTGGCCTGCATCAACACACACTTTCTGTGTGTCTATATCTCTGTGTCCAAATTTCCTTCTTCTTATAAGGATACCAGTCATATTGGATTTAGAGCCCACACTAATCCAGTATGACCTCATCTTACATCTACAAAGATCTTATTTCCCAATAAAATCATATTCATAGGTTTGGGGTGAACATGAATTTTATGGAGACATATTAACCTAGTATAGCAACTGCATTTGTTAAGTGAAAGTAAAATGATATCAACTTGATAATTGTTGTAAACAACTTAGACTTTCCCAGTCTAAGAGGATGTTCTCCTCCACTTCTGGATGGAGGCTCTGTTGAGGCTGAGATAAGACTAAACTTAGAAAAGGGGCCTCCCAGGTGGTGCTAGTGGTAAAGAACCCGCCTGCCAACACAGGAGATGTAAGGGATGCAGGTTCGATCACTGGGTCGGGAAGATCCCCTGGAGGAGGGCATAGCAGCCCACTCCAATATTCTTGCCTGAAGAATCACATGGACAGACAGAGTAGCCTGGTGGGCTACAGTCCATGGGGTTGCAAAGAGCTGGACATGACTGAAGCGACTTAGCAAACTTAGAATATCCAAGTGTTATTGGAGATTGGATGTCTATCTACCTATTGTATCTATCTATCATCAGTCTATCAATCTACCTATCTATTGGGCAAGTATTGTCTAGTCATGGTACATGAGGCTTACTGATTTTTGTTCCTGAGGGTTGAGAAAAAAATTACCTGCTTGGTCCACAGATTATAGAGACATTAATTCCCACTGCCTTCTTTCTGCTGGTTTCAATATTGTGTCATGTAATCTTCCTTCTGAAGGTTGGGATTTTCCTTTCCTTTTTACTTATAGCCTTTGAAAAATACCTTCTTTTTTAAAAATTAAAGTTAAGAAAACTGTTAAGCAAAATATGCATTTAAAGTTCTTAATTTTGTTATATAATATAGATACTTTTGCAAAATACACTACTTGTAAGAGTGAATCCTTCCATTAGATATTTTAAGCATACAAATGAAATTTGATTTTATCCTTGAATTAAATACAATGAGCACAGTAGAAACAGCACTAATATGAAAGCTAAGGTTGACAATATTGTATTTCTGCTTCACAGCAAAATTATGTATTATCCTCATTGAGCACATAACTTGCTTAATGTGTATTCTTTATATATATCTTTTGATTCTATTACTCAGTATCTGAGGGGTATCCAAAATTTACAATTTAGTGTCAAGTTAGCCATAAACTACTAAAATTAGTTAAATTTGTCATAAACTATCTATGAAACAAGGAGTTATCCTAATGGTTGAATAATGGAGTATTTGGCTTAATCAAAATTAATAAATACAAATGCCACATGAATTCTTGGGTTTTAAGGAAATACAATACAATAAAATACAGAATACTATGTAGTTCAAATGTGGGAAAGTAAGAAATTCTTCCAGTTTAACCATTACTTTATGTTCCTTTAATCTTTCAGAGAACTAACTGGTTATTTTAGTGCCTTAGAGTTAGCATTATGAACTTATAATTATTCTACAGAAATGTTAATAATAAACACTATTTATAGCACTTACTATGCAGTAGTCAATAATCTAAGCATTTTATGTATGTTAGCTAATTTAATCCTTTCAATGACTTTAGTAATATAGGTAACAATAATTACCTCCATTTTTGAAATGAGAAAACTAAAGCACAGAGGTGCCAAGTAACTTGCCTGAAGTCACAGGCTGCAAATGGTAATGTCAGGGATTTGAACGCAGGTAAATGCAATAGTTTGGGAAATACTAGAGATGCCTTCAAAAAAATTAGAGATACCAAGGGAACATTTCATGCAAAGACAGGCACAATAAAGGACAGAAACAGCAAGGACATAACAGTAACAGAAGATATTAAGAAGAGGTGGCAAGAATACACAGAAGAACTATACAGAAAAGGTCTTAATGACCTGGATAATCACGATGGTGTGGTACTCACCTAGAGCCAGATATCCTAGAGTGTGAAGTCAAGTGGGCCTTAGGAAGCATTACTATGAACAAAGTTAGTGGAGGTGACAGAATTGCAAGTGAGCTATTTCAAATCCTAAAAGATGATGTTGTGAAAGTGCTGCACTCAATATGCCAGCAAATTTGGGAAAACTCAGCAGTGGCCACAGAACTAGAAAAGGTGACTTCTCAGTCCAATCCAAAAGAAAGGCAATGCCAAAGAATGTTCAAACTACTGTATAAATGTGCTCATTTCACATGTTAGCAAGGTAATCCTCAAAAGCCTTCAAGTTAGGCTTCAGCAGTCTGTGAACCAAGAACTTTCAGATTTACAAGCTGGATTTAGAAAAGGCAGAGGAATCAGAGATCAAATTGGCAACATTCATTGGATCACGGACCCCAATGTTCATTGCAGCACTATTTACTATAGCCAAGACATGGAACCAAACTAAATGTCCATAACAGAGGAGTGACTATAGGAGATGGGGCACATGTGTACAATGGAATATTACTCAGCCATAAAAATAACATGTGCAGCAACATGGATGGACCGAGAGACTGTCATACTAAGCAAAGTAAGTTAGAGAAAGACAAATATTGCATGATATCACTTATATGTGGAATGTTAAAAAATGGTACAAATGAACTTATTTATGTAACAGAAATAGAGTCACAGATGTAGAAACAGACTTATGATTATCAGTGGGGAAAGGTGAGGGAGGGATAAATTGGGAAAAGAGAGACATATATACATTACTATATATAAAATAGATAGCTAATATGAACTTACTGTATAGCACAGAGAACTCTACTCAATATTCTGTAATGACCTATTTTGGACAAGAATCTAAAAAAGAGTGGATATATTATAATTGATTCATTTTGTTGCCCACCTGAAATTAATAGAACATTGTAAAACAACTGAACCCTAATAAGAACTAAAAAAATAGAAAAGGAGATAAGAGCCAAGCAAATAAATTAGGCACAAAGGATATGCCATTTCAGGACTGGAAAAATATTATCAGTAATAAAGAACAAAAAGAACTGAAAACCAATTAATGCTATAGAGGGAAATCATAAGCGAAATATAGTAAGTAAAGAATAAAAAGACAAATAAAAGCTGAAGAATTTAGTCAAGAGTGAGGTTAGACAAATGAATAAATAAAAGAATAATTTCTGACAATGAAGTAGGAAACTCCAGGATTAAAAAAAAAATGTGTAAAGCTATAATGAGAACATTTTCTGAAATTAAAGTAGAACAAAATTTGTAGATTCAAAGGGAACATTGTGGTTCAAGGAAAGTATGATTCAACATAAATGACACTGAGACATATCCTTGTAATTTAACAAAATCTTGAAGATAAAGTAAAAGATCTTTGGGCACCTAGGCAGAAAAAATACATCATCCTGTAATGGAAAAATGATTTCATGTTTCTCCCTAGCAACTGTAAAGACAAAGACAGTGGAGTAATATCTCTAGAATTCTGAGGGAAAGAACATAATTCAAAGACTTTCTTATATAGCTACATAGTGATTCATATGTAAAGAAACAGACATTATAAACAAAGAATCTGAGAATATAGTAGTCATGAATTGTTCATAAAAAATCTGCTTGATGAACTTTTTGCCAACCAATGTCTCCCACTAGTAAAGACATAAAAATAAAAGAACTAGAAGGGAGCACAGACTTCAATGAAATATAAAACTGTTCTAAAAAGTGGTAGGGAAAAGTTCACAGATTATAAATTCTATAAGCCCAGACAATTCAAAAATAATACTGTAATAAATACATTAGAATGTTTCTTCTTTCTTACTGGGAGTCAAAAGACACTGTCCCAAGTTGATAAATCAAGAAATATAAGTTTATACTTTTCAAAATTATCACCATAAGTCTAATTATCATCTGTCACCTTACAAAAATATTGCATAACTATTGATATTTCCCATACTGTACATTTCATACCTGTGACTCATTTATTTTATAACTCTAAGTTTGTATGTCTTAATCTCTCTCATCTATTTCTCTCTTCTTTCCACCATCTCTCCTCTGGCAACTACCTGTTTGTTCTCTGTATCAATGACTCTGCTTCTGTTTAGGTATATTTCTTCATTTTTTAATTTTTTAGATTGCACATATAAGTGAAATCACACAGTACTTGTCTTTTTCTGTCTGGCTTATTTCACTTAGCATAATACCCTTTAGGTCCATCTATGTTGTCACAAATGGCAAGATCTTATTCTTTTTATAGCTGAGTAATATTCAGTGTGTGTGTGTACAGAAAATGTCTCTCAGCTTGGATCCTGAGGCATCCACTGCCCACACTGGGTTAGGATGCACATTATCCTGGTTAGCTTCTTTGGCTCCTCCAAAACGATAAGTCATATGACAGGGAGAAAGCACAATTCCAAATCACTGCTGAAGAAAATGCCAAATTTCTCTCTCCTTGCCCCTCTAGTTCTCATTTTAAGAAATAAAAATGCAAGTCTCCAAATCTCTCAATGATTTGTGTATATCTGTCAACAAGATTTTGTTTGGGGAGAAAAAGAGAGAAAAGTTTAGAACTCTACCATTTTGGAAGGGTAAAGGAAGAAAATATCATTTTCTTGGTAAGTTCATTTCCAAATATCTTCTTGAGAGTAAGTCCAAATAAAATGCATGCTGTTTGCTTTTCAGCAGAAAATCTCTATCAAAATACTGCATGTAATGGTAGAATTGCTTCTCCTCCATGTTTAATTAAACAAATAATTATAAATAACTTACCGAGTTAGTTATGCCAGGGCCTTACTCTTTCTTAAGTTTGGGAGCAAGTTTCAATGAAAGTGTAGTTTCAGTGATATAGCTAGTTACTGGCCTTATCTCCTTAAAGATTCAATTTAGTTTTTCTCTAAAAATATCCCCTTGCCCCATGTTCTTTGGCTCTGAAACTCAATCCAGTTGGATTTTGGGTTTGCACTCTTACATTATGTCCTAAAGTTCATGGAAGAATTTAACAGAGAGCCTTTAAGTCAGAGTTCTACTTCAGGAAAGCAAAGTGAAATTTATTCAACTTAACAAACAGCTTTACATAAAGAAAACTGTGTTGAAAAGCTTGAGATGTTCTTTGGCATATTATCTTTCATACTGGAGAGTAGAACTACAGCCATTTCTATTTCTAAATAATGTGACCTTGGTTCTGCCCACTTCTTTATTTACATCTTATTGACATTAATTATTATCACAGTGAGCTGTTGAGCTATTATATATCCACCATCAAAGCTGCCACACCCAGTGTACAGTAGGCTTCTTTAAGAAAAATAAATTAAAACAGGCCATTAGCGGCTTAGAAATGTTTGAACCTCTAACACAGGAATGCCACTTCTATTGATTTTTTCTTAACAAGTCATCTTATGTGGAGAAAAAAAGAAATTATAAAACTGACATATACAATGATATTAATATTTGCACTATTCATAATGTGAAAACTGAAAATAAACTTAAGGTTTAAGAATTAGGTAAAAGTTAAGGAAAATCTTCATATGAAAATTTTTTCACCATTAAAATGTTGATTTATCAAACATTTTAATTATTGCAGAGCAATAATTAATTAATGGTTAATTATTAGAACTATATTAAATATGTATGCATGAAAATACTCTGAAAATAAATATGCCAAAGTGTTATTGGTGATTGTAATGCGGCTGTGGATAATTTTAAGTCTGACTTTTTCTATCTACCTATACTTTTCAACTGATCTCTCATCGACATATTACTTTTATATTTAAAAAAAAAAGCATGTTTTTAAAAGTTGGAACAAACAAAGACTATATTTTTGTTATAAACCTCATATGTTATGAAGGCTTGTTTCTCTTGAAATGTTTACTAGTTCACATATTAATATAGACCCAGAAGAAAAGCAGGAACCAGCACATCTGACACTCTTGGAAAAGAAAGTAGAATTGGCAGAGTAAATGGCTCTCTTCCTAAGTGAGAAACTATTTGACAACCAGGAAACAAGAAATTATTTACACCTACAAGGAATAGACAGAGGAACTAAAAGAAAAAAAGTGATCATAAAAATAAGGTGTTCCTCTTAAAACAATAATACTCCTCAATATTTGCAGGGTATTTCCTAGTTGATGAAGCACTTTGTAGACATAATCTCATGCTATCCTTCCAAGCACTCTGTTAGAAGAATACAATTACTTTGATTATATATATTTTGAAGCAGAAGCTTAGAGAGTTACATAATTTGCGCAAAGTCACAAAGCAGAGATATCACTTTGCTGACAAAGGTCTATATTATAGTCAAAGCTATGGTTTTTCCGGTAGTCATGTACAGACATGAGAGTTGAACCATAAAGAAGGCTGAATGCTGAAGAATTGATGCTTTCAAATTGTGATGTTGGAGAAGACTCTTGAGAGTTCCTTGGACTGCAAAGAGATCAAACCAGTCAATCCTAAAGGAAATCAACCCTGAATATTCATTGGAAGGACTGAGGCTGAAGCTGAAGCTCCAATAATTTGGCCACCTGATGTGAAGAGCTGACTCATTGGAAAAGACCTTGATGCTGGGAAAGATTGAGGGCAGGAGGAGAAGGGGGCAATAGAGGATGAGATGGTTGGAAGGCATCATCAACTCAATGGACATGAGTTTGAGCAAACTCCGAGAGATAGTGAAGGACAAGGAAGCCTGGCATGTTGCAGTCCATGGAGTTGCAAAGAAACAGACATGACTGAGTGACTGAACAACAACAACAAAGCTTTTAAGTGAAGGCTTAGGTTCTCCACTCAGGCTTCCTGATTTTCAGCTAAAGCTCTGTGTGCCCCCACATTGTTACATAATGGACTATATGTTCTATATGTTGTGCAAAACACTGCCCATGTGCAAGGCACACTGATGGATTTAATAAGGGGAACAAATATGTCAGAAGCATGGTTCCTGCCTCCATAAGCTGATGATCTAATAGAAGAAATAGGGCACAGAAAAACTGTTAAGAGTGCAGGTCATATTTAAATGCCAAGTCAGTCGTGTAGACAGAAAATGCTGTAAAATTTAAGAGGAAGGAATACTAGCTGTAAGCAAAGGTTATTGTGAAATGTTGATCTTGCTATAAGGAAAGGGATTGGGGAAGGGAGGATGGTGGCATGGCTGCAGTGGGGAGAAAAAGAGAGTGAGTCAAAGAGCAGAAGTGACACCAAACCAACTTCAATTCTCTTCTACAATCTGCCTGGATGGTCACTCATCCTATTTCTTATATAAACTATTCGATCATAAGTAAACAATCATGTTGTTCTGGAAAAATTTTTAAGGGGTGTTTTCATGGCTCATCACAATGAAATAGTTATTGTGCAGTTTTCCATCAATATCTGAGATGATGGATTCCCTCCATTGATTAATTTATCCAACTAGCTGTATCTCCTGTGGGCCAACAAAGACCCCAGCATCAGTGCTGGTATGGCACTGAGTAAGCAAAGTGCAACCAGACTCTGTTCACTGCCCTGAAAGTGCCTACTTTCCAGAGGAAGGTCCAAGAAGGGTGAGCAAAGGAGGTGTTCTGAAGGCCATGGACCTTGAATGAAGTCAGTTCTTTATGGAATGGGGAAAAATAGCATCTCTTTGGGTTTGACGCTGTTACCATAGATTGTCTGTTGTTTGGTATTTTCCTGAAGCTCAGCCACTTGTCACCCTCATCTACAATTTGACTCAATATCTTCTTTATTATTAGAATCTCCTTTCTGTCACTTTTTTTTTTCCCCCAGATTAACTGGTAACAACAATATGGCATGCATATTTTAATTCCCTACTCTCTGCCCATCAGACATTACTACTTGGTCATAGTTCATTTCCTCACTGAGTCCAGCCTTAGCCTTAGAACTTGTCACAGCCTGGCACTCTGGGCAGCCGTTGCCAATGGATCAGACTTAGCCCACTGGATATAATTTCTTTGCCATCTCTGGATTAGAATTAAAGGTGGACAGAATGCTTCCCAAAGTTCTCTGCTGCACTGGGAAGATGGTGTGATGTTTTTGTTTAGTACATTCCTTTTAGTTGACTCTCAGTATTCACTTGAGCCTACTCAGACAAGTATTTCCCCATTTGGCTAAGAGATGGTGTCAAATGCTTTACTCTGTGCCCTATCTCTGGAAGTGTTTATCCCAATAAGCTGATTTTCTTTGGTTTTACTTTTCCTGTGCTAGTTACTTTCGTTATTTTACCCACAGGGAGGAAGATATTAACACCAGTGTATACATTTTTAAAAACCTCAGTTTATAAAATAAACAATAAAGGCCCTGCCCTTTACTCTGGGTTTGTACAAGGCACCTAGTTAAATGTGGCCTGTGTGATTTCTGGTTTCCTTCATTGGCTGCAGAGAGCAGAGACCTTGCTTTGCACAATTCACTCTGCCTATTTGTGACCCCTGCATTAGGGTGCATTTGTGAATCTTCTGCATAGTTTTGCATAAGGTGAATTTGCTCTTGCTTCTGCTTGGTTGTTGTAGATCTCTCCAGGTGGCTGCCATAGCCCCCTGTGCAGGATGTGAGTGGAAGAAAGGTGATTAGTTCACTCAGTGAACAAACATGTACTGAACGCCTGCTATGAGCCAGGCTCTACGCTAGCGACCATATTTGCTGTGGTTAGTCAAATAGAAATGATTCCTGGCCTCATGAGAGTTCAGTGGAAGAGACAAGCAATAAACAGACATACCTGATATATTTGCAGAATATAATTAATGTTTTAAAGGACAAGAACATGGAGTTATAAGAAAATGTGTCTAGAGAATCCATCTCTATTGGGTGACCTAGAAAGACACCTCTGAAGACATAACCTTTAAATGGAGATCTGAGGATGATGTGTTAGTCATGAGAAACCAGAAGAAGCGTTCCACCCAGAGGGGAAAATGTGAGTGTAGGCCTGAGCCCGAGGTAGCATCTGATGTGAACAGTGACCCTGCATCCCCCATGAGGGCCTAATCTGGCTCTCAGAGAGGCACAGTAGCTTTGGCAGACAAACACAAATTCCAGTCCAGGAAAAAAGGAGGCCACCTCCTGAGCAGGGTCTCATCGTGTAAGAAAGATTTTTCATTTCTCTTGGGATAAGATATGCTCATTAATTCATTTACAAAGGTGTCAGCAACAAGCATGGGCCAGGAATGAGGCTTTATACTCACAGTAAAAACTTGACATTTGAGATTGCATTTTGGGAAGGTCTGTGCTACAAAGGCCAAAGTTAAGCCTGAGATTCTGGCTCTTCTGTGTCCCTGCAGTTTGGTGCCCTACTGCTGTAGGTAAAATGATTTTCCAGCCTTTGGGAACCAAGGTGCCAGATTCTCTGAAGAGAGCATTGTGAGGATAAAAGAAAAACATGAACACGCTGGATGTTTAAACTAAGGAACATAAGAGAGGGTGAAGGTAATGTTTTGTTTTGTTTATTTTTTCCTCAATTTATTTTATTTTTTAGACCAGATCATTTGGACACCGAGAGTCATGTTTTTGCACTTCTTTTGTGGCATTTTGACTGCTTTTCCAGAGCCAAAAAAAAAAAGAACCACACTAAAATATAAATAAATCAGGAAGGTTCTTATAAGCAATTATATTAGCCCTATATTTAAATTTTTTAAGTACTTATTTCTTGAGCTGAAACTTTGCTTACCAGATTTGTCTAGTTTGGAAGATTTTTGAAACAAAAATTTTGATAGACTTACTTCCTATATCAAAATCACTCATACAATATGAATAATGGCAAGAATTTTCCAAATCTCTACAGAGTAAGGCAAAGCAAGAAAGGTAACTTAAAGCAAAAAATGTGTAATTGCCTAACAGTTCATCAAAAAAGCTAATCATAATTGTTCTACATTTCCCCAAAACAAAACTAAAGATGCTACCAGAAAACTACTAGAGCTCATCAATGAACCTGGTAAAGTTGCAGGATACAAAATTAACACACAAAAATTTTTGCATTTCTATACACTAACAACAAAAGATTGGAAAGAAAAATTAAGGAAACAACCATTGCATCAAAAAGAATAAAAATACTTAGGAATGAACATACTTAAGGAGACAAAAGACCTATACTCGGAAAACTATAAGATGTTGATGAAAGAAACTGAAGATGACACAAATGGAAAGATACACCATGTTCTTGGATTGTAAGAATCCATATTGTCAAAATGACTATACTACCCAAGGCACTCTACAGATCCAATGCAACCCTTATCAAATTACCAATGGCATTTTTCACAGAACTAGAATTAAAAAATTGTAAAGTGTTGTATAGAGACACAAAAGACCCAAAATAGCCAAAGCAATATCATGAAAAGCAAAACCAAAATGCAAGAGGACTATTTCAAATTAAAAGTTTGAAAGGCAAAACTACCTAAATGTAATTTTTATAACTGGGTTGAATCTTTGAGAAAAAAAACTAGATGTAAAAGTAGAATTATGGTTCTTTTTGAAATGTCCTTGTTCTTAATGCTTCATTAAAATTTTAGGGGTGAATTGTTATGCTGTGCACAATTTACTTTCAAGTAGTTTGGATAGTGAATGAGAAAAAGAGATGTGAGAGAGAGACAGTGCAAACGTGGCAAATTGGTATATCTAAACAAAATATATTTGAATGTTCATCGCACTGTTCTTCCTACATTTTGGTGAGTTTGAACATTTTCCAAATAAAGAGTTGGAAAAAGGTTAAGTACTTATTTTGAAATTTTAACTGTACCGTTTGATTGAATTGTTGTTATTTATGAAACAATAAATATGCAATGAAATTTAAAGGTGGTGACTTCAGTTCAGTTCAGTTCAGTTGCTCAGTCATGTCCGACTCTTTGCAACCCCATGAACTGCAGCACACCAGGCCTCCCTATCCATCACCAACTCCCAGAGTTCACTCAAATTCACGTCCATCGAGTTGGTGATACCATCCAGCCATCTTATCCTCTGTCATCCCCTTTTCCTCCTGCCCCAATCCCTCCAAGCATCAGAGTCTTTTCCAATGACTCAACTCTTCTCATAAGGTGGCCAAAGTACTGGAGTTTCAGCTTTGGCATCATTCCTTCCAAAGAACACCCAGGGCTGATCTCCTTTAAAATGGACTGGTTGGATCTCCTTGCAGTCCAAGGGACTCTCAAGAGTCTTCTCCAACACCACAGTTCAAAAGCATCAATTCTTCGGCACTCAGCTTTCTTTACAGTCCAACTCTCACATCCATACTTGACTACTGGAAAAACCATAGCCTTGACTAGACAGACCTTTGTTGGCAAAGTAATGTGTCTGCTTTTGAATATGCTATCTAGGTTGGTCATGACTTTCCTTCCAAGGAGTAAGCGTCTTTTTAATTTCATGGCTGCAATCACCATCTAGAGTGATTTTGGAGCCCAGAAAAATAAAGTCTGACACTGTTTCCACTGTTTCCCCATTTATTTCCCATGAAGTGATGGGACCAGATGCCATGATCTTCGTTTTCTGAATGTTGAGCTTTAAGCCAACTTTTTCACTCTCCTCTTTCACTTTCATCAAGAGGCTTTTTAGTCCTCTTTACTTTCTGCCATAAGGGTGGTGTCATCTGCATATCTGAGGTTATTGATATTTCTCCCGGCAATCTTGATTCCAGCTTGTGCTTCTTCCAGCCCAGAGTTTCTCATGATGTACTCTGCATATAAGTTAAATAAGCAGGGTGACAATATGCAGCCTTGACGTACTCCTTTTTCTATTTGGAACCAGTCTGTTGTTCCATGTCCAGTTCTAACTGTTGCTTCCTAACCTGCATATAAGCTTCTCATGAGGCAGGTCAGGTGGTCTGGTATTCCCATCTCTTGAAGAATTTCCCACAGGTTTTTGTGATCCACGCAGTCAAAGGCTTTGGCATAGTCAATAAAGCAGAAATAGATGTTTTTCTGGAACTCTTGCTTTTTCCATGACCCAGTGGATGTTGGTAATTTGATCTCTGGTTCCTCTGCCTTTTCTAAAACCAGCTTGAACACCTGGAAGTTCATGGTTCACATATTGCTGAAGCCTGTCTTGGAGAATTTTGAGCATTACTTTACCAGGGTGTGAGATGAGTGCAATTGTGCAGTAGTTTGAGTATTCTTTGGCATTGCCTTTCTTTGGGATTAGAATAAAAAGTGACCTTTTCCAGGCCTGTGGCCACTGCTGAATTTTCCAAATTTGCTGGCATATTGAGTGTGGCACTTTCACAGCATCATCTTTCAGGATTTGAAATAGCTCAACTGGAATTCCATCATCTCCACTAGCTTAGTTCGTAGTGATGCTTTCTAAGGCCCACTTGACTTCACATTCCAGGATGTCTGGCTCTAGGTCAGTGATCACACCATCGTGATTACCTTGGTCATGAAGATCTTGTTTGTACAGTTCTTCTGTGTATTCTTGCCACCTCTTCTTAATATTTTCTGCTTCTGTTATGTCCATAATATTTCTGTCCTTTATCGAGCCCATCTTTGCATGAAATGTTCCCTTGGTATCTCTAATTTTCTTGAAGAGATCTCTAGTCTTTCCCATTCTGTTGTTTTCCTCTATTTCTTTGCATTGATCGCTGAAGAAGGCTTTCTTATCTCTTCTTGCTATTCTTTGGAACTCTGCATTCAGATGCTTATATCTTTCCTTTTCTCCTTTGCTTTTCGCTTCTCTTCTTTTCACAGCTATTTGTAAGGCCTCCCCAGGCAGCCATTTTGCTTTTTTGCATTTCTTTTCCATGGGGATGGTCTTGATCCCTGTCTCCTGTACAATGTCATGAACCTCAGTCCATAGTTAATCAGGCACTATCCATCAGCTCTAGTCTCTTAAATATATTTCTCGCTTCCACTGTATAATCATAAGGGATTTGATTTAGGTCATACCTGAATGGTCTAGTGGTTTTCCCTACTTTCTTCAATTTAAGTCTGAACTTGGCAATAAGGAGTTCATGATCTGAGCCACAGTCAGCTCCCGGTCTTGATTTTGCTGACTGTATAGAGTTTCTCCATATTTGGATACAAAGAATATAATTAATCTGATTTTGGTGTTGACCATCTGGTGATGTCCATGTATAGAGTCTTCTCTTGTGTTGTTGGAAGAGGGTGTTTGCTATTACCAGTGCGTTCTCTTGGCAAAACTCTATTAGCCTTTGCCCTGCTTCATTCCTTATTCAAAGGCCAAATTTGCCTGTTACTCTAGGTGTTTCTTGACCTCCTACTTTTGCATTCCAGTCCCCTATAATGAAAAGGACATCTTTTTTGGGTGTTAGTTCTAAAAGGTCTTGTAGGTCTTCATAGAACCACTCAACTTCAGCTTCTTCAACGTTACTGGTTGGGGCATAGACTTGGATTACTGTGATATTGAATGGTTTGCCTTGGAAACGAACAGAGATCATTCTGTCATTTTTGAGACTGCATCCAAGTACTGCATTTTGGACACTTTTTTTGACCATGATGGCTAATCCATTTCTTCTAAGGGATTCCTGCCCGCAGTAGTAGATAATATGGTCATCTGAGTTAAATTCACCCATTCCAGTCCATTTAGTTCGCTGATTCCTAGAATGTCGACGTTCACTCTTGCCATCTCTTGTTTGACCACTTCCAATTTGCCTTTGATTCATGGACCTAACATTCCAGGTTCCTATGTAATATTGCTCTTTACAGCATCGGACCTTGCTTCTATCACCAGTCACATCCACAACTGGGTATTGTTTTTGCTTTGGCTCCATCCCTTCATTCTTTCTGGAGTTATTTCTCCACTGATCTCCAGTAGCATATTGGGCACCTACCAACCTGGGGAGTTCCTCTTTCAGTATCCTATCATTTTGCCTTTTCATGCTGTTCATGGGGTTCTCAAGGCAAGAATACTGAAGTGGTTTGCCATTCCCTTCTCCAGTGGACCACATTCTGTCAGACCTCTCCACCATGACCTGCCCATCTTGGGTGGCACCACAGGGCATGGCTTAGTTTCATTGAGTTAGACAAGGCTGTGGTCCTAGTGTGATTAGATTGACTAGTTTTCTGTGAGTATGGTTTCAGTATTTTTGCCCTCTGATGCCCTCTTGCAACACCTACCATCTTACTTGGGTTTCTCTTACCTTGTACGTGGGGTATCTCTTCATGGCTGCTCCAGCAAAGTGCAGCGGCTGCTCCTTACCTTGGACAAGGGGTATCTCCTTACCACCGCCCCTCCTGACTTTGAACGTGGAGTAGCTCCTCTCGGCCCTCCTGCACCTGCGCAGCCACCGCTCCTTAGACAACTTTAACTTTGTTTTATGCAGTTTGAAACATGTACAGCATCCTCTTTGACTTACTGACACCATCTTAAGAACCAACTGATCCATACTTTTGAGTCAGTTTGGGCTATGTATGACATTCTTGTGGCCATACTATCTTGCCTTGGTAGGGTATGTGAATTCTTTTTTTTTTTGCTGGGCTTTCCCTTTTATCATCAGTAGAACCCAGTAATGTTTTCTGCCACAGTGCTGATTTTGGTTTCTTTTTCAAAAAAATTGAAGAATCTTGGTTTTTCATCATAGAGGGTGGTGGGGAGAGCAGATGGGATGGTAAGATTCCTGTCAGCACCAGAATCCCAGAACCAAACACTTTAGGGTGTTGAGAAGTCTGAGGCATTTTAGAAAATGGCCCCAGTACTTTTAGAGCATTATTGATGTACTAAGAACAATCCAGTCTATGATTCTCCAGAACAGTTTTCAAATGCTGGTGAATTCTAAACTACAGTCTGTTCAAGTGCTTTAGTGAATGAAAGTCACTCAGTCATGTCTGACTCTTTGTGACTCCATGGACTGTAGCCTGCCAGGCTCCTTTGTCCATGAAATTCTCCAGGCAAGAATACTGGAGTGGATAGCCATTTCCTTCTCCAGGGGATTTTCCCAACCCAGGGATCAAATCTGGGTCTCCTGCACTGCAGGCAGGTTCTTTACTGTCTGAGCCACCAGGAAAGAGGCTATTAAATGTTGCCCATTCACTTCAAATAGACTAAATCAAGAATATAGTTTTGCATGTTATGCCAGAGAGGGGTTGAGAGATCCCTATTAATGGCAAGTATCTCTAAACGGTGAAGCAAAGGTTAGTGTTGTGAAACAATGATCTGGAACTGACGTTAGGAAGGCAGCGAAAATCTCCTCCTTGTTGGTGGTGCCTACGATCTTTCTTGGGGGCTTCCCAGGTCACTCAGTGGTAAAGAATCAGCCTGTCAATGCAGGAGATGAATGTTCGATCCCTGGGTGGTGAAGATCTCCTGGAGAAGGAACTGGCAACCTACTCTCTTGCCTGGGAAATCCCATGGATAATGGAACTTGGCAGACTACTGTTCATGGGGTCACAAAAGAGTTGGACATGAGCGAGCGACTAAACAACAACTGTTCTTTTTCTTGAAGACCCCTCACTAGGTTCTCTCTATACAGAGTCTTCATTATCCAAGAATTGTTTTTGTTTTTTTTAAAAAAAAACACTTTTAAGTGAATTCACTTTCAAAAGGAAACTAAAATTATTTGTTATTTTTAAATGGTTTTATAAAATTTTATCTTGAAATATGATGCAAAATTATGGACATAAATACAACAAATTTTAAGAATAAGTTGTTGACTTGAAGGCTTTTTGCTAAAATTAGCATAATAGAATACCCTTCCAGTGTATGTTTGGTTTCCTAGATACGACATTCAAAGCATAATCGAAAAAAGTTCAGAATTGTATTTCACTGAAATTAAAAACTTTTACTCTTTATAAGACAATATTAAGAAAATGAAAATGAATCAACTGAGAGGAAATATTTGCAAAACACATATTCGGTAGCAGACTTGTGTTAGGATATATAAAGAACTCATTAATAAAAAACTCAATTTTAAAAATAGGCAACTATAATGAATGGACATTGTCAAATATTTTGAAATCTCAGACACATGAAATGGAAAGCAGAATTTACCTATAATCGTACTGTTTCAGGAAGGGAGACCCCTTCCAAGGCCCGAAACTGGGCTCTTGTTTAGCACTTGGAAATGAATTGTCCGAGGAGACACGTGCTGACAGAGCAAGAGATTTTATTGGGAAAGGGCACCTGGGTGGAGAGCAGTAGGGTAAGGGAACCCAGGAGAACAGCTCTGCCACATGGCTCGCAGTCTCAGGTTTTACAGTGATGGAATTAGTTTCCGGGTTGTCTTTAGCCAATTATCTGACTCAGAGTCCTTCTTGGTGGTGCATGCCTTGTTCAGCCAAGATAGAGAAGGATTCTGGGAGGTGGTTGATCATGTGGTGTCTCCTTTTGACCTTTCCTGAACTTTTCTGGTTGGTGCTAGCTTATTAGTCCCGTCTCCCTTACCAGAACCTCCTGTCGTAAAAAACTCATGCAAATGGTTACTACAGTGCCTGGCCAAGGTGGGTGGTTTTGATCAGTGTGCTTCCCCTAACATTACTACTTAGAGATTTTTACTATTAAATGAAATTTTAAATGGCATGACCTTCCAGATTTTTATGAGTAAACATATCACTTATATTCTATTTGTACATGATTTTACCACCTGTTTTTTTTTTCACTCTATAGTATATATATTTAATACTGAGCATGTTTCTATATTCTTTGATATTTACAAGTGTAATTTTCAATAGCTATAATGGAGGGGTCATAATTTATTTATCCAGGTTTATATAGTTGAACACATATATCATATTCAATTTTACAGTATAATAAATCATACTCTTGTGATGAACACTGTTGCATGTAAGTCTTTAACCATGAGAGGGTATAAGGCAGGAAGGCCAGGGGTTTCCAAATGGAGGAAATAGGCTGCAAGTGTCAGATATTTTTAATCTCTCTCTTAAGCGGCAGGAAGAAACAAACTAGTGTTAAATTGTTTACCCTTTTCTATATAAATTTAAAAAGAGGTTTCTCTTAAAAATCTGTGTTGCCATAATGACTCCTGGCTCCACCTGAACTTAACTTTTCTCAAACCTTGAGCTAACCAATGCATTTTTCTTATGGAAATGTTTGTCTTAAGCTGTGTTAATGTACTATGCATTTATCCCACTCTGTCTTCAAGTCGTTCCGCCTAAAGGCTCAGAACTGACTTGACAAACCAGCATGATATACTCATACATTGTTCTCCTAATCTATGTTAATGAAACTGTACATTTGTATGGGAATCTGCCTTTCTTCAAGGTACATGTCGATCATTTTACGGCCTGGGATGACTCACCTGGTGCCAAGATTATTATGAGTGAGGGGCCTGGTGCCATTCTCTGAGTTTTGAGAGATTTCCTTTCTTTAATTAGCAGACTGCTAGTAGCTATATAGCATCCAGCTAAAGACTAGCAGGGGGTATTCTTTCTTCCCCCTTCTGATGTCTGTGTCAGAAGCTTTTCCTATCTCTTTTATACTTCAATAAAACTTCATTACACAAAAGCTCTGAGCGATCAAGCCTCATCTCTAGCCCTGGATTTGAATTCTTCTCTGGAGGCCAAGAATCTTGGCGTCTTTCGTGGTTCAGCAACAACCTCTCAACCATATTTCAGTTTATTTCTCTAAATTGTTATAACTTCACAGAAATGGCATTAAGTTCTATCAAAAATTATATATAATTCAATGGATCCTGTCTTTATATATAGGAAATTGACATCTTAACTCACTAAATTCATATTTGTAAGCAGAAACCCAACAAATGGAGTTTTGGTGCATATTTCCAAGGTAAAGTTATCTGAGTGCAGCCAATGCCTCCAATCAAGGGACAAGGTGAGATGAATTTGAGTTGACAGCTTTACCAAGATTTGTGTACTAAGTTTATGGAAAGGGTTCTGGAAAAGCAAGAAGAAAGTTCATGTTCCAATGTTCATGTCTATCATTGACACAGAGGGAAGGGAGGCATTTCCATCACCACTCTGTTAGTACCTCTCAGTGAAGAAGGAATTCATAGGGCCTGGACTCCATCTTAGGCCTGTTCATGCTGATCATGCTCGGCCACCTTTCCAATGGACTCTGAACTCTGTGTTTAGTGTCTGTGAAAACAACAACAGGGGAACCAGACAGGGCAACCTTTAAGATCATATCTAGGTTACTCATCGCCTAAGAGAAAACATACACTAATCACCCCTTCCTCCAGACAGGCCATAAATTTTTCTGTATCTATCGGAGTGTAACCTCGGGTTTATTGATTATTGGCTAATTGTTTGACTGTTTGAGCACATGAGCACATAGCACGTGAATGATGGGGTTATTGGGATTGTATTTTCCTTGGTTTATGTAAGTCTCAAGGAATTTGGAGTGGTGGGTTCAGACACATACACATGGGGTATAAAAGATTTTCATAAATGCTGGTCGGGGTCCTTGGCTAAGAGGAGACTCTGCCTTGGGCCCGCTGGTGTAATAAATTGTACTCCACTCTCTGCATTGTCCTTCTGAGTGAGTTTGTTTCCCGGAACGCGTGGCTACAACATCAGAACATCTACAATTAATTGTTGTTGTTGTTTTTTTCCTTCTCCAAAGCATATTAGTGAGAGGTCAGCCCTGAGTTTAAGTTCTCTGCTGTCAAGCTGAGAGTGTTACAGCCTCTCACATACTACTTCCATTGGAAGCTCAGTTTACCCAAGTTTTTCAAACTTCCAGTTGTCTCTTTTGCTCTTTGAAACACCATGGCTTACCACAGTGCAAGTCTCATTAGGTCTTTAATAAAATACATGTTGACTGCTTTCTCACTGAGAATGTTCTGTTCTCTGAAACTCTAGGAATCACTTAGGAGACAAATAGCAACATACAATAATTAGATTTGATTGAATCTAATTGATTTGACTGTAAATGAAGCAGTACCTCTGGTATGCTTTATATCACTCAGACTTTGATGATAGTTAAGAAGGTGCCCTGCTTCCCCAACCTGCTACCCCTACTTCTCCCCACCATTGCATTCAACACGGTCCCTATGCCATCAACAGTGTTGTCTGAAAATCTTTTAGTCAGCTGTGCGTGAAGTTGGATAGGAGCTCTCAGCTCTTCCATCTCTATCACCTCCCATGTTAGTTGCCAAGGGAACCATCTCACTGGGTCAACAATAAAAGACTCATCAGATTTTTTTTTTCTTTTACTTTGATAAGAGCCACTAAAATGTCATCTTGCATCAGAGCACAAGTGCCAATATTTTTTCCCATTACTTCTCATGATCTGAAAGTAATCTTCATTTTCAGTGAGGGATGAAAGAGGAAAGTTTGAAAAGCCAGGGTTGTAAAAGTTAGCTGAGGTCAATGCCATAGAAACAGCATGTATTTATTTTCTGAAAGGAGAAATTAAAATTTGGTATTTAGATATTTTGATAGAATTTTCAGCTCTGTGTCCTGTTTGATCAGAGTCAGATGGATGGGTTTGTATTATATTCTGACCACTGTTCTGATACATCAGTGAGGCAAACGATGAACCTGCTATCTAAGGCTGCTGCTGCTGCTAAGTCACTTCAGTCGTGTCCGACTCTGTGTGACCCCATAGATGGCAGCCCACCAGGCTCCCCCATCCCTGGGATTCTCCAGGCAAGAACACTGGAGTGGGTTGCCATTTCCCTCTCCAATGCATTAAAGTGAAAAGTGAAAGTGAAGTAGCTCAGTCGTGTCCGACTCTTAGCGACCCTATGGACTGCAGCCCACCAAGCTCCTCTGTCCATGGGATTTTCCAGGCAAGAGTACTAAGGCAGGAGAGTGTCTAAACTTCATTTGTTTCCTTCTATAGTAGTCTTACCCACTGGCACAAGCATAACTCTCAACAAATGTTGAAAATTGGTCACCAGAAGCTGCTGCCAACCTACAGAAGGTCTTCTGCACAGTTTCAAAATATCCAGCCAAGTTACTGTCTGGAAACATTTAACAGCTGGTGAAGAAGAATCTCTGCAGCCTTTCCACTCAACACACCCTGTCCTTGTCTCTTTTGAGTTGTAAGTAGTACAGTTCCACCAACATAAACATAAGGAAGTCACTTTGAAGAGAATGAATGGGCCCAAGGACCCCTCTTATAAGAGTCTGGGGTGAGAAAAAAATCTTTCTGCCTACCCATCTTTATTCCCAATATTTCATACAGAAAATTTGAGGTTAAAATGGGCATTGTGTGCAATTTTCATTGGGGTAAATGAATACAGTGTTCTAGGATAGCCAAACTGAACAGAAAAATAGATAGAGAATAGGGTTTAGAATGTGAAAAGCCAACCCCACTGTTTTTACTTAGGTTTCTATCTGGTAGAAGGAAGTAGTCTGATTGGTTTTTTGTTTTTCTTTTTCTATATTTTTGTACTAGTTGAGTCATTTCTTTCTGAGTCATTGCCCATTTTCTCAATTCTGAAATTTCTCAAATTGTGATCATTTATTACCTGCATCAGTATCACTGGAGGCTTGTAAAATAACTTCAGTGTCTTGAGCTGGACCCTATAACTGCTGAATCACTCTCTGAGGGTAGAGGTCAGACATTCACACATTTAACGGTTACCCTCAGGTGATCTAAAACCTGGGGTAACTGTCTTTATTAGTTATAGAACTTTATTAGTTCTATAATAAAAACTAATAAAGACAGTTATTAGTTATAGAACTAATAAAGTTCTATAACTAATAAAGACTAATTCAAGAATGTCTGTGGTTGGAACAAAAGGATTTCTCTAAAGGAGGGGTCACAATCTTCTCAGAACACAAGTTTTAAATCTAGATGAGCTTTGGGAGAGGTGCACCCATGACATACTTAGAATTGCTTGAAAATTTTTGTTTGTCTACATACATGTTCCTGGTGAGGAGTTTTAGATCTTTAGTCAGATCCCAAAGGTAGTTTACGACTCTCCCCCAAGTATCAGGAACGACTCATTTGTGGAATGCTTGAGCTGAGATCAGGAATACTGGCAAAGGTGCCCCAAATAAATTATATTGAATAACCTCACCCACTCTC
Organism: Bos indicus x Bos taurus; assembly: GCF_003369695.1. Classification (NCBI taxonomy): domain Eukaryota; kingdom Metazoa; phylum Chordata; class Mammalia; order Artiodactyla; family Bovidae; genus Bos; species Bos indicus x Bos taurus. The sequence continues at coordinate 32,208,406 of NC_040095.1, forward strand.
ACTCCTTCCCTTTCTTCCCCTACAGCACCATTTCCCAACTTGGATATTGGGACATTGAACGCTGACGCTCATCAAAATCTCAATTACTAAGAATATGAACACAAAGAGGGTTTGTACAAAAGATAATACAATGAATATTTTAATGGCTTTCCTTTTCGGATGAAATTATTGCCCTAAACCAGGAAACAAAAGGTTAATTTTGTCCTCTGCCCACATTACAAAAATAAAATCAGTGTTGATGCAGTCACTCCGCTTCTCCAAAAACCAAAGTGGTTTCTGAGAAATCTCTCGCCACTTTGAAGAGTGAGCGATTAGAACATTCATGATGAGAGAAATCAGATTAATTGGTCCAGAGTGTGGTGTGAGAGTGTGTTCTTTAATGACAGTGGCTGTGCAAAGTGGATGCACACAGTGCTCATCCAGAATGGTTCAGAGGACTAGGGGCCGTGTTCCTCAAAGTGTGCGGAGAAACCTGCGTGACCAGAGTTATCTCAAGAAGCCTATTAAAAATATGAATTCCCTGTACCCATCTAGACCTTAGGAATCAGACTCACTGGTGATGGGGTAGAGAATCAGCAGTTAGAACAAGTTCTGAGAAGACTCGTGACTGAAACATTCTAAAGTTTGAGTTCTCCAGGTAACATTTCTCCCAAGTCATCTTTACGTAAAGATGAAGGTTACAGAACAGAGAAGGAAGTGCTATTGAGCCTGGAACTTAAAGCATATCACTGGTAAACAGCAGTTAGGGATCCAGTCTCTACACACAGGGTATTATAATCCTGTCCAGATGTTTATTTCAGAGGCTGAGAATTGGAAAACAATTGCATAATCATAAAAATTCTGTTCTGGACACAGTTAGGAGACATATTGGACTTGGTGGAAATCTCTAAACTTTATTATTCTATATTTGAAATATCCCAATGAATGTCTCCTCCTTTCAACCAAAAGGACTCAAGTATGAAAGGATAAATTTCAAAATTATGGGGCAATTCAAATCCCACCTCTCAAGTTCTCTGATTGATAAAGAATGTTCAGAAGTGGGTCTGTCAATTCCCTTGTCTAGGCAACTTTAGGGAGGGTGGGGACTTGACATATCGTGGATTACTCCTCTTAGAAGGGTGTGTCTGTGAGACCAGGGAATCCGTTCCCAGTTTGGTCAGTACCAAGAGAAACTAAACAGTTCTGTTTTTTAATTCTTATCCCTTCACTAGTTTCTGAAATTGTCACTGCCTAGATCTCAGGCTCAGATATTTCTCTGCTGGTCATTGTTTTCACGCCAAAGGATTTCTAAGGAAATTGGGAATAGGTCTGTCATCAGTCATCAATAAAGTAATTCATTTGTTGTCAGAAAGTAAGAATGTCTGCTATGTCTACTTGTCTATTTTTGTTCCCTCCCAATGTCCCATGCAAAGGAGAGACCTATGTCCTGAAAATAAATTGCTTATTTTACATTTCCTTCATTAAAAAAAAAAAGAGTGCCAAAGCAAGACATTAAATTCACTAGGATCTATAAGTAAATCAGTAGATATAAGTTGATGTCTAAAAGCTATGTCCACCCCAGCCTTCTGCCACAAACTTGTGTGGAAAGAATTTCAAAGTAGAGTTTGCCAAATGACCTTTTTACTAGTTAGCTCAATCCAGTTAATGAGATCATTTATACTGCTTCCATGAAGTTCTGAGGATTTAGAGAATACTGTGAAGAGTTGGGGTATTAGAGAACAACTCATCTCCTGATACGGGCAACAGCTCTGGACTTGCTACACATTATAGTAAGCAGAATAGTACTTCATCAACCCCCCAAAAGACGCCCACATCCTAACCCACAGAATTTGTGAATATATTATTTACATGGCAGGAAAATTAAGGCTGCAGATAAAATTTAGGTAGCTATCAGCTGATGTTAAGAAAGGAAAGTAGACTAAATTACTCGGGAGGGCCCAATGTAATCAGAAGTTTCCTTAAAAGTGGAAGAGGGAGGCAAGAGTAAGTGTCAGAGTACTTCAGTGTGAGTATTTTATTGCTGGCTTTGAAGATAGAAAGGGGCTATGAGCCATGGGATGTCAGCAACCTTCAGAAGATGAAAAAGGCAAGGAGACTTCTTCCCCAGAGCCTCCAGGATGTTACATAGCCCTACAAGCATCTCCGCTTTAGCCAATAAGACCTATTTCAGATTTCTAACCTATAGAACTGAAAGTTAAGAAATCTATGCTGTGGTAAGGCACCAAGTTTGTGGCCGTGTATTACAGCAGCAGTAGGAAACTAATCATCTAAATATTTTTCTGTCTCTTTCCCCTTTTCCCTTTCAGAATAAAGTCGTTTTTCAGTATTTTTAAAAATTAAATCAGATATTTCCTCAAATGAGGGGAAATTTCAGACTGTTTCCTGTTTCTCTTTAATTATGATTATATCCGAGCAGTACTTGACTCATTCCAGTTATACTAGACTATAATGTTGATGATGGTATAATTGTGGAGAATCTTGAGCACCAAGAGGGCTTCAATTCCTAGAGAGACAGCCATGTTAAAGTCTGGGCTTGTGATTCTAGGCCCTCTAGATATTTTGGAGGAAAGCGGGGTGTGGGGTGGAAAAGATGCTCAATCAGGAGAAAGTTCATCTTCCAACTCTGCTCTGAAGAGAATCTCTTTTGACTGATCACAGCATACGAAACTACTTAGTAATATTTGAATTTTGATGACATGCTGGTCTTCGCACATATCATACAAAGGGTAAAAGCATTATAGATTTAACTTCTTTTTCCACTGCTTACTTCTAAGTGAACAACCCTGCTCGGATTCTATTCTCTCCTCCACCAACCAGCTTTCCTGATCAATTAATTTCTGCTTATGTCCAGAAGAGCTGGTTTAAGAACCGTCTCTTTCTCACACTTTCTCCTACTGGCTGTAATAATTGCCATATTCTACACCCTAAAAGAGTCAAATCCTATTTATTTGACAATGAAGATTCTTTTCATTTCCTTCATTCAATAAAAATGTAACATTTTAAGTACACTGGACACTCTTAATAACCAACTCTGAAAAATCAGCACATCAGCCCTTTGTAGGATTTAAGATTTTAGGATGGATCCTAAAACAATGTTAGGTCCATGAATCAAGGTAAATTGGAAGTGATCAAACAGGAGATGGCAAGAATAAACATCAATATTCTAGAAATCAATGAACTAAAATGGACTAGAATGGGCGAATTTAATTCAGATGACCATTGTATCTACTACTGTGGGCAAGAATCCCTTAGAAGAAATAGAGTAGCCCTCACAGTCAATAAAAGAGTCCAAAATGCAGTACTTGGGTGCAATATCAAAAACAATAGAATGATCTCAGTTCATTTCCAAGGCAAACCATTCAATATCACAGTAATCCAAGTCTATGCTCCAACCACTAATGCCGAAGAAGCTGAACAGTTATATGAAGACATACAAGACCTTCTAGAACTAACACCCAAAAAAGATGTCCTTTTCATCATAGGAGATTGGAATGCAAAAGTAGGAAGTCAAGAAACACCTGGAGTAACAGGTAAATTTGGCTTTGAGTACATAATGAAGCAGGGCACAGGCTAACAGAGTTTTGCCAAAAGAAACACTGGTCATAACATATGCTCTCTTCCAACAACACAAGAGACGAATCTACACATGGACATCACCAGATGGTCAATACCAAAATCAGATTGATTATATTTGTTGCAGCCAAAGAAGGAGAAGCCCTATACACTCAGCAAAAACAAGACCAGGATCTGACTATGGCTCAGATCATGAACTCCTTATTGAAAAATTCAGACTTAAATGGAAGAAAGTAGGGAAATCCACTAGACCATTCAGGTATGACCTGAATCAAATCCCTTATGATTCTACAGAAGTGACAAATAGATTCAAGGGATTAGATCTGATAGAATTCCTGAAGAACTATGGACAGAGGTTTGTAACACTGTACAGGAAAGTGAAAGTGAAGTCGCTCAGTCGTGTCTGACTTTTGCAACCCCATGGATTGTAGCCTGCCAGGCTTCTCCATTCATGGGATTTTCCAGGCAAGAGTACTGGAGTGGGTAGCCATTTCCTTCTCCAATTGTACAGGAGGCAGTGATCAAAACTATACCCAAGAAAAGGAAATGCAAAAGGGCAAAAAGGTTGTGTGAGTAGGCCTTACAAATAGCTGAGAAAAGAAGACTAGCAAAAGGCAAAGGAGAAAAGGAAAGATATATTCATCTGAATACAGAGTTCCAAAGGATAGCAAGGAGAGATAAGACAGCCTTCCTAAGTGATCAGTGCAAATAAATGGAGGAAAACAACAGAATGGGAAAGACTAGAGATCTCTTCAAGAAAATTAGAGATACCAAGGGAACACTTCATGTAAAGATGGGCACAATAAAGGACAGAAATGATATGATATTAAGAAAAGGTGGCAAGAATACACAGAAGAACTATATAAAAAAGATCTTAATGATCCAGATAACTACGATGGTGTGATCACTTACCTATAGCCAGACATCCAGGAATGTGAAGTAAAGTGGGCCTTAGGAAGCATCACTACAAACAAAGCTAGTGGAGGTGACAGAATTCCAGCTGAGCTATTTCAAATCCTAACAAGCGATGCTGTGAAAGTGCTGCACTCAGTATGCCAGCAAATTTGGAAAACTCAGCAGTGGCCACAGGACTGGAAAAAGTCAGTTTTCATTCCAATCCCAAAGAAGGACGATACCAAAGAATGTTCAAACTACCACAGAATATCACTCATCTCACATGTTAGCAAAGTAATGCTCAAAATTCTCCAAGTTAGGCAGTACGTGAATCAAGAACTTCCAGATGTTCAAGCTGGATTTAGAAAAGGAAGAAGAACTAGAGATCAAATTGCCTACATCCATTGGATCATAGAAAAAGCAAGAAAATTCCAGGAAAACATCTATTTCTGCTTTATTGACAGCACCAAAGCTTTTGACTGTGTATATCATAACAAACTGGAAAATTCTTCAAGAGATGAGAATACTATACCACCTTACCTGCCTTACCTGTCTCCTGAGAAACCTGTATGCAGGTCAAGAAGCAAGTTAGAACTAAACATGGAACAATGGATTGGCTCCAAATTGGGGAAGGAGTACGTCAAGGTTGTATATTGTCACCCTGCTTATTTAACTTCTATGCAGAGTACATTGTGCAAAATGCTGGACTGGATGAAGCACAAGCTAGAATCAAGACTACAGGGAGAAATATCAATAACCTCAGATAGGCAAACACCACCACCCTTATGACAGAAAGCAAAAAGGAACCAAAGAGCCTCTTGATGAAAGTGAAAGAGGAGAGTGAAAAAGCTGGCTTAAAACTCAACATTCAAAAAACTTAGATCATGGCATCCAGTCCTATCATTTCTTGGGAAATAGATGGGGAAATAATGGAAATAGTGACAGACTTTATTTTTGGGGGCTCCAAAACCACTGCAGATGGTGACTGCATGAAATTAAAAGATGCTTGCTCCTTAGAAGAAAAGCTATGATCAACCGAGACAGCATATTAAAAAGCAGATACATTACTTTGCCAACAAAGGTATGCCTAATCAAAGATGTGGTTTTTCCACTAGTCACACATGGATGTGAGAGTTGGACCATAAAGAAAGCTGAGCACTGAAGAATTGATGCTTTTGAACTGTGGTGTTGGAGAAGACTCTTGAGAGTCCCTTGGATTGCATAGAGATCAAACCAGATAATCCTAAAGGAAATCAATCCTGAATATCCATTGGAAGCTGAAGCTCCATTACTTTGGCCACCTGATGTGAAGAACTGACTCACTGAAAGAAACCCTGATTCTGGGAAAGATTGAAGGCAGGAGGAGAGGGAGACAACAGAGGATGAGATGGTTGGATGGCATTACTTACTTGATGGACATGAGTGTGAGCGTGCTCTGGGTGTTGGTGATAGGGAAGCCTGGCATGCTGAAGTCCATGGGGTCACAAAGAGTCAGACATGACTGAGCGATTGAACTGACGGACTGACTTTCCCAATGGTAACCATAAAACTGTTTTCTACTTCTGTGACTCTATTTGTTTTGTAAATAAGTTCATTTGTACCATTTTTAGACATATGATTTTGATCATCTCTTCAAATTCCAATTTGCTATCTATATATCTTTTTGATAAGGGATCTATCCATACCTTTTGCCCATTTTATAGTCAGATTGCTTGTTATCTTAATGTTGTTTAAGAGTTCTCTGCATATGTTGAATGCAAGTCCTTTAATAAATGTGATTTGCACATGTTTTGCCCCATTCTTTGGCTTGTCTTTCTGTTCTCTTGACAGTGTGCTTCACAGAGCAAAAGATTTTAATTTTAATGATGTCCAAGTCATTTATCTTTCATTTCATGAATTGTGCCCTTGGTCTTGTATCTAAAAAGCCATTGCCAAGCCCAAGATCACCTACATTTTTTTCCCATTTTATCTGCTAAGAGTTTTTGTTTTGCACTTTAAATTTAGGTCTATGATACATTTTGAGTTAATTTTGTGAATGGTCTCAAGTCTGTGTCTGGATTCACTTTTTTCATGCAGATGTCCAGTTTTTCTGGCACTACTTATTGAAAAAACTATCTTTGCTTCATTATATTACCTATGCTCCTTTACCAAAGATCAATTGACTACTATATTTTTGTGAATCTATTTCTTTGTTCTGTTTTGTTCCTTTGATCTATTTTTCTCTGTTTTTTCACCAATAACACACTCTTTGAACTAGAGTTTTAGAATAATATGAAAAGAATGTAGTTATAAAGTCCTTTGCACCAGGGCATAGGAATACTTTTGCTGGATTGAACAGACACTTTACTTCTTTGCAAACTGCTTATTCTTCCTATATAGCATTTGAAGTTGTGCAGAAGTCAAATGGTTCTGTTTAGTGTTGGTTTCTAGGAGGAGTTCTGTGTAATTTTTTCATCCTTCTCCTTCCATACCCAAAGGGAATGGGTTATGATTGGTTTTGATTAAAGATAATTAATTGGTCATTGAGTGGGTAGAGTTAGAAGCCAAATTACAAATAGAGAATTCAGAAGTATAGGTTCTCAGTTAAACTCCTTTTTCCACTAATATGAGATTCTTTCTCTTCTCACACTCAATGGAGGTCAGAGAGAAAGGATGTCATTCTCACTTCGGATGTGCACCTCCAAACTACCCATGCATTTGGACAAATTCTCCTAGTTTCTTATACTCTCTTCTACTTCTTTAAGACTTTCCAAGTGTGGAAACATCAGACTTTGCATAGAGGTTGAGCAGGATTCTCTGCCACTTCCTTCAAATAAATTGAAGCCAGCCAAGATAAGAAAACACATTTTCCACCAAAATTAATGTAGCTCTCCAGGACTTTCCATTGGCATTTGGGATCAAGCCCTTTGCTAGCAAGAAAGTGTAACACTTTTCTTGCTTTGTTTTCTAGGTGATGACCCTGAAGTGAGGTAATGGTAGTTGAAAGAATAACTCAACAACTTCAAGGATTCTTGAACAAATTTCTTAAATTCTTCTAAATTGCATACCAATAAGGCTAACTGCCAATGTGATCAAGCTTTCTATTTTGATATAACTTAAGAATGAAATTAAAACTTTGATCAATATTAGAGTCTATGCTGTTTTTATTCAGTCACTCAGTCATGTCTGGCTCTTTCCCATGGACTGCAACATGCCAGGCTTCCCTGTCCTTCACTATCTCCCAGACCTTGCTCAAACTCATATCCATTGTGTCTATGATGCCATCCAACCATCTCATCCTCTTGTTGCCCACTTCTTCTCCTACCTTTTATCTTTCCCAGCATTAGGGTCTTTTCCAATGAGCTGGGTCTTTGCATCAGGTGGCCAAAGTATTGGTGCTTCAGCTTCAGCTTCAGCATCAGTCCTTCCAATGAATATTCAGGACTGATTTCCTTTAAGATGAACTGGTTGGATCTCCTTGCTCTCCAAGGGACTCTCAAGCGTATTCTCCAACACCATAGTTCAAAAGCATCAATTCTTTGATGCTCAGCTTTCTTTATGGTCCAACTCACATATCCATATATGACTACTGGTAAAACCATAGCTTTGACTATAGGGACCTTTGTTGGCAAAGTGAGGTCTCTGTTTTTTTTTAATATGCTATCTAGGTTTGTCATACCTTTTCTTCCAAGGAACAATCGTCTTTTAATTTCATGGATACAGGTACCATCTGCAGTTATATTGGAGCTCAAGAAAATAAAATCTGTTTGGATTATTTTTGCTGGTTTGAATTCAAATTGATATGTTCACAGTTATTTTCCATCATTGTAAAGGATAAGATATTTGTTTGGCTCTAAAACACTTAGCAATCAAGGTTCTGCATGTAAGTTTGCTGTTTTCAGAATGCTTCTATTATAACAGCTGTTATGATTATAATTTCTTAAATGGCCACCTACTAAATGTTTGGTTCCCTTTTCTTTTGTAAAAAAGCACACACTTCAGGTGACACATTGATTCTCTGTTGCATTATTCATTTACTCATCAAACACTTCCTGAACATTTCTTATACACCAGGAAATAGACTAAGCCATGGGAGGACACAAATGAGTGAGAGGTAATCCCTTTCACAAAAGAATTTATGCCTTTAGAGATTACTTTCTGGCCCTATGCCAAAGAAGGACTGTTTCTGTATCTTCACTACATAAACTATGTGAAACTTAATTGTCAAGTATGGTCCAATTTATTTGCAAATGAAAAGATTAATCAAATATACCTAATGGGGCTTACAGTCTCTTCTGGTTTTAAGAATAAACCTTCAAAATAAATCTTTCAAAAATAGAAACTAATTGTTCTCTATTTGCCTAACTATTTCATGTCCACCTATGTAGTCTTAAGTCTTCTCAGATATTGATATTGTTACTGAAGGGCCATGGCCCAGGTCATCTGGCATTTGGATTTGTTAGAAATTGGTTTGGTGAAAGCCTTAACTTCCCTGGGTGTAGAAAGAATCTTAGATTCTGATGAAAGTAGGAAGAGATCAAGAATGTGGGTGGTATTAAGAAGTCCAATAAATGAATGCCTTACTTGATTAGTTTCTAAACCCTTCCATGATTAACTTAATAATGACATTGCTCCCAATTAACACCAGTCCTAGGAGCTATCCCCTAATGTACAATTTAAATAATTCAAAGGAGAAGGATCTCTATGTCTTTGTTGTTGTTCAGTTGCCAAGTCATGTCTGACTCTTTGTGACTCCTGCAGCACGTCAGGCTTCCCTGTCCTTCACTATCTCCCAGGGTTTTTTCAAATTCATGTCCATTGAGTCCGTGATGCTATCTAATCACCTGACCCTCTGGCACCCTCTTCTCCTTATGCTTTCAATCTTTCCCAGCATCAGGGTCTTTTCCAATGAATCGGCTCTTCACATCAGGTGGCCAAAGTATTGAAGCTTCAGCCTTAGCATCAGTCCTTCCAATGACTCTTAAGGGTTGATTTCCTTTAGGATTGACTGGTTTGATATCCTTACAGTCTAACGGACTGTCAAGAGTCTTCTCTAGCACCACGGTTGAAATCATCAGTTCTTCAGTTCTCAGTCTTCTTTATGGCCCAGCTCTCAAATCCATACACGCTACTGGAAAGATCATAGCTTTAACTATATGGACCTTTGTTGGCAAAGTGATTTCTTTGCTTTTTAATATGCTTTCTAGGTTTTTCATGGCTTTTCTTCCAAGGAGCAAGCGTCTTTTAATTTCATGGCTGTGGCCACCATCTGCAGTGATTTTGGAGTCCAAGAAAATAAAATCTGTCACTGCTCCCACTTTTTCCTCTCTGAGTCTTTAGTGTATTTGAAACTCAGAAAATTCAAGACAGTACTGAAACCAAAGAAAAGATAGTATTCTCTGAAGATATAATTATTCTGACTAAAGAAAGGAGAGGAAAAGTATTAAAACACATCTCTCCAAGAATGCTGTGTTGTTGCTATAAGAAGAACACAAATTTTTAAAAAATTTGAAATAAAGTATCCGAGAACTTAACAAATGAAATATTTTACATTGTTTGAAACTTTAAGAATACAAAATTAGGATCTACATCTGCTGTTTGCTGTAAACAAACAAACAACTCTTGACTCACCTTTGACCAAAAATGTGCAAATCAGTTCAATTAATGCTAAATCTAAGAGAAAAAAGGACATGAAACCATTCGAGTAGTAGAGCCAGGAAAGTGCAAACAATGAAAATAGCCAATGAAAAAATACTGACAATGATTTAAAAATAGGAATAAGTAGCAGTAAATGGAAGAAACATCACTCAAGGGATGAACTATGTGGATATCCAACACTCCTGTGCAGCTGTTCTGATCTCTTTGCAAACCTGAGCCAAGAAAATAACTCAGGAAGCTATTCTTGACTATTAATGGGGAATACAACCGTGGCAATTTATATGGGTGTTCAGTGTTTGTTAACATGGCTGGGGAATTTCAAATAGGCTAGAACTTGCCTGAAAATTTCAGGTGCTAAAATTGGCACATATGTTTTCATATCAGAAGTATGCCCCAAAAATTGCAATCATGCATAATTTGTTTTTATGTTTGTGTTTGTATAATTCATAATTTTTAATTGTAAGACCTTTGCATAGCTACTGAATCATTTTATCTTGAGAGGTACATGGACTATTATCATTCTCATTTTTTATTTAAAATATGAGTCTAGTTTTTAGTAGAAAGAGATTCCATTCATTGAGTGCTTAGTATTGACAGACCCTGTAATATACATCAAAGATGAGGTAGAATGTAGGACTTCTGGACTATTCGGCATTTTGGGAAAGAGGTAGTATGTAATGGGCTCAAGCTGAAGCTCTTTTTCCATTTTCTAATTGCGAATATTTAGTGTGCATCTGTGTATTTGTGTGTGTAACAGAATGTTGTTGTTTTTAGTCACTAAGTTGTGTCCAACTCTTTTGCAACCCCACGGACCCCACCAAGCTCTTCTGTCTGTGGGATTTCCCAGGCAAGAATACCGGAGTGGGTTGCCATCTCCTTCTCCAGGGGACCTTCCTGACCAGGGATTGAACCCATGTCTCCTGCATTGCAGGCAGATTTTTTTAACCACTGAACCACCAAGGAAACCCATAATGGAATACTACTCAGCTATTAAAAAGAATGGAACTTTGCCATTTGCAACAACATGGATGGACCTGGAGGGTATTATGTTTATTGAAATAAGTCAGACATAGAAAGAGAAATACAGTATGTTACCACATATGTAGAATATAAAAAAGAAATGAATGAATATAACAAAACAGAAACAAGCTCACAGGTACAGAGAACAAACTAGTGGTTACTGATGGAGAGATAGAAGATAATAGGGGTAAGGTAGGGGTAGAGGATTAAGAGGTACAAACTGCTCTATATAAAATAAGCTACAATGACGTATTGTACAGAACAGGGCATATGGCCAGTATTTTATAAAAACTTTAAATGATTTATAAAAATTCTGAATCATTTTGTCATATACCTCAAACTAATAAAATGTTGCTAATCAACTATATCTCAATAAAAGAATAAATTCTAAAAATAAATTAATTAAATACTTTGTTACTTAAAAATGCTAACCATCAAAAAAAGAATATTTATCTTCTGCTTCTAAAGAGAAATAACAAGAAATAACCAAAGAGCTCCTGTGGGTGGCATGAATAAAGGGTGAAAGCATTTTTGCTTTGTGAAGGTTACCAAGCAGAAATAAATAGCATGGCTATCACATAGGTTCCACTGCCCAAGCCAAATGTGCACATTGGAAAGGGTTTCAGAAGCCAGCAGCACAACACAGAAGCTCCTATGTTATACATTTACTCAGGAAATTGTTTTCCCCAAATAGCCCAGTTACTATCTAACAGGTATATCTTTGTTTCCTTCTTCTTTACTTCCTGAAAAGAACAGTGGCTTTGTGAACTTTTCCTGAATTCAAATTCTGGTTCCATCTTTTACTAGCTGTGTAACTAGTCGCTTAACTGCGACCTATTCTCTTCATATGTCAGATAAAGATAATAACCCTACCTAGTAGCAGCAGCAGCAGCAGCTATGTTGTGAATCTTAAGATAGTAAGTGTCTAGCACAATGCTTAGCACACAGCTGGCACTCAGTAAGGGCTTCCCTGGTGGCTCAGACGGTAAAGCGTCTGCCTATAATGCGGGAGACCTGAGTTTGATCCCTGGGTTGGGAAGATCCTCTGGAGAAGGAAATGGCAACCCACTCCAGTACTTTTGCCTGGAAAATTCCATGGACAGAGGAGCCTGGTGAGCTACAGTCCATCGGGTTGCAGAGTCGGACATGACTGAGCAACTTCACTTTCACTTCACTTTCAGTGGTTCGAGGGGTAAAGAATCTGCTTGCAATGCAGGAGACCAGGGTTCAGTCCCTAGGTTGGGAAGATCCCTGGAGAAGGGAATGGGTACCCATTCCAGTGTGTTAGTTGCTCAGTCATGTCTGACTCTTTGCGACCCCATGGACTGTAGCCTGCCAGGCTCCTCTGCCCCTGGGATTCTCCAGGCAAGAGTACTGGAAAGGGTTGCCATTCCCTTCTCCAGGGGATCTTCCTGACACAGGAATTGAACCTGGGTGTCCTGCATCTCAGGCAGATTCTTTACCATTAGGAAACCACCAGGGAAACCCTCCAGTAAATGCTAGTTATTCTCTTGAACTATAACTACTGGTCTTATCTACAGTTTATTATTTCTCCCAGTACAAATCTTGTCAAAGAATCTTTCTTTAATTTCAAACATCATCCTTTTTATAAAATCAAAGAACATTTGAACTAAAATTATCTTAAGAGATTATCTTCTCCAACCTTCAGTTTGATATTCTTCAGTGAGTGGGTCTAAGTAAAAATGAGGAAACAGGCCCAGAGGTGTAATATCACCAGTCCTAGGTCACATTGCTGGTAAAAAGTAGAATTTTAGGGCCAGATCATAGGTCTTTAGTAAATGTTTATTCCTATATCCGCTGGTGCCTCCAAAATGAGCCTTTCACAATACTCTCATCAGAATATTTCTCTTTGCCTTAAAGCAAAGACAAATTGGACCTTGAGTATATGGACTTGAGATTTTCGCACTGTATTTGTATCTGTATAGTGTTGTGATGCTTTTTCAGGAACCATTTTTACTCAGAGGTAGCATTGTGGGCTGAGAATCATGGTGCTTCTTTTTCACAGTATTAGAACTTGGTAATGCCAAATATTTTCTCTTTCTGTTGATACTGTCTTGTTTAATTTTGTTTTGATCTAAAAGAAAGAAATCAATTCATGAGGAGAATTCTGTCTCAAAAGCTAATAAAGAAACCAAACTTCCTAAATTGTAACAGGGTGAGAAGACACCTTCAAATCGATTGCTTATCCAAATTGATTAAATTGCCAGTTCTTTTAACCAATGTAGTTTGGTAAGGTAACCCCTTAGTAACCAGAGATTGTATATTCAGACCACCACTGTATTCATCTAACAGAAATGAAGTGATATATTCTCAAACACTATTCTAATGTTGTAGACAACAGTAGAAAATTCCATTTTGATTTGAAGTCAAGAGACTTTATTTGTTTACATGCTTGAAGTATCTTATCAGTAGCTAGCTTTAGCTATTAGGCTATTTCACAATGTGAACCTCCCAAAGGAAAAATAAAAACAAGAGTATTATGACGTTCCAGAGTAAAACCTTTAAAATAAGTAATAAAATGGAATCATTTAGGGTTTCTCTGTCCCTAAAATTTACCATTACCAAGTATTCTGTCTAGACTGGGGAACAATAAGAATAAACCTGGGTTTCAGAAGAGTATTCCGGACTTCATTATCAGTCATATGTTAAATAAAATTCATTGGGGATCTATTATGTTTCAGAAGCTAATTAAAAAGGCTGGAGATTAAATGCTCAAACACAAACACATGTTCCCCTCTCTGTACACACACACACACACACACACACACAGGCTCTTTTTCATCAGCTTCACATTTGACAAACTTGTCCACCCAGACTAAACACTCTTCCTCTTCTCTGTGTTAGCATCCCTTCCAGACAGAATCAAGCTTCGAAGCTGTCCTCTCTGAAGGGGTGTTACCCAGTGTTGGGCTAAATGTGCTTCTGACCAGATTGGTTCATGTTATCACAGCAATATCTGCACACAGTGTCCTTTCTTTTCCTCATCTCCCATTTGGCTTTTAAAATCTCAGACAGTTCCACTTAATTACGTGAAGCTACTAAAATACTATCGTGAAACAAATCAGCCTGTGGTATTTGCTGTTTCAGAGCATTATTGGCTACAGAGACATTAGGAAAACTAGGGGGAAGAGTGAACACTTAGCAAGTGAAGAAGAGGCCAAAAACATAAGCACAGATAATCCTGATGTTTAGAACATGAAATAGTGTTATTATCTACTTCCTATTTGGGGCCCCAGCTGAAGAACACTCAATGACTTCTGCCAGATAGTGTTTAAATTTAGTTGAAGTTTAAGTGATTTTTCTGAGGCTGGAGGCTGCAAATTATATCCTTACATTCCCAGCACAGAGTGAAATGCACTGCCATATATACTCTGAGGTACTGTTGATTTTTTTTTTTTTTAATTTAAAAAAAATTTATTTATTTTTTAATTGAAGGGTAATTGCTTTACAGAATTTTGTTGTTTTCTGCGAAATATCAACATGAATCAGCTATAGGTATACATATGTCACCTCCCTCTTGAACCTCTCTCCCATCTCCCTCCCCATCCCACCCCTCTAGTCTGTTACAGAGTCCCTGTTTGAGTACCCTGCATCATACAACAAATTCCCATTGGCTATCCATCTTACATATGGTAATGTAGGTAGTATTGATTTTAAATGCACCATTATTTTATGCTTCCCTGGTGGCTCAGAGGTTAAAGCATCTGCCTGCAATGCGGGAGACCTGGGTTCGATCCCTGGGTCGGGAAGATCCTCTGGAGAAGGAAATGGCAACCCACTCCAGTAGTCTTGCCTGGAGAATCCCATGGATGGAGGAGCCTGGTAGGCTACAGTCCACGGGATCACAAAGAGTCAGACACGACTGAGCAACTTCACAAGGAAGAAAAAAATACTGCCAACTAAAACAATGGTTTTATTCCTAGTGAAAGACTTGTATGAGACTTAGATATTTCATTCATTGCTCATATCAAATAAAGTAAGTTAGCTAAAGTTTTCCTAAAAGTTTTTTCAAATCGAGATACTCTAAAGCAGAAGGTACATCCTTATTTGAGATGTTGAAATATGGAAAAGATGTACATTTTAGAATCTACAGAAAATGAAAAATGGTGTTCAACAACTCTCATGTTTGAAGCTGCTGCTGACAATGGTGATAAACATATGCATGATTGTGATCAACACATGCTCACCCCCAGCTGACATTTTGCATTAGGTTGTGTGACTATTGGACAAATGTCCATCTATGCCAACTGACTGTAAGCTCTGTGAGAACAGTGACCGTGTCTGTTTTTCACATCATCATCCCCAGTCTGTAGCTGAGTTAGAGTTCTATAAATACTAGTTGAGTAATAATGGAATGAATAGATGACTGATGATTATGATGATGGAGTACCAGTCATAAGAACAGCCTGAGGAGTTTTAGTAGGTGGCTCTCTTGCCTCAGTCAACTCGAGATATGCATTCTCTGTAATGCCAGGGGGTTAGCTCCAATAAAGTGGCCTCTGAATTTTAATGCTAAAAAGAACTTTTTAAAATGCAAATATTTAATTAAGATGGAAGAACTCATGACCCAGCTAAATGTATTAAATAACGTGAAAAGCTGCAGGCTAAATTGATGCTGATGACCTACAAAGTTTTATTTATTTGCTTTGATTACAGGTGAGAGCAGAGATGAAAAGTAAATAGAAAGACAATTTTCCCATGTGATAGCATCTAAAATAGGCTTGAGTCATATGTGTGAATGCATATATATGTATTGGTGTATTGGATTTTTGCTTAAAAACACAATATAAAGCAAAATGGGAGAAATAGAGGACTTTTATGTTCATCTTTTTCAGCTGAGAGTAGACAGAGTTAATAGTACATACAATACTTATTATAAGAGTGGCAGAACATTGAACACTGAATTTTCAGACTGAGTTAGTCTGGACTCTGAAAAGGAAGAAGTGGAGCCCTGAGATCTGAAATGAGAATATCTGGATAGATACACTTCAAAGCCTTGAACCTCCAGATTCCCTGAAACCTCTGGTCTTTAATGATTTACTACAGAAGTGATCCACTCTCCTTTCCTAGAAAATAAAGGCTTACTTTGCTTTAAAATATTACCTGGACCTTATCTGAAGTACATGTCTAGTAAAACAATGCTTGCCTTCCTCTGCATCTACCCCTGCCTTTCCTCTTGGCCACAAAATCCATAATATGACAAGCTGTGCTATGTCACTCAGTCATGCCGGACTCTTTGTGACCCCATGGACTGTAGCCCACTAAGTTTCTTTGCCCATGGAGATTCTCCAGGCAAGAGTGAGTTGCCATGTCCTCCTGCAGGGAAGGAAGGGTTCAATTCCAGGGATTGAACCGGGGTCTTCTGCATTGCAGGTGGATTCTTTACCAGCTGAGCTACCAGGGAAGCCATAATATGACTAGGAACAGATTTAAAAGAGACCTAAGGCCATTTATTTGAATATAGCATACCTTGGAGATATTCCAGGTTCAGTTCCAGACTACTGCAATAAAGCAAATATCACAATAGAGCAAGTCACATGAATTTTGTTGGTTTCCCAGTACATATAAAAGTTGTGCTTATATTACACTGTAGTCTATTAAGTGTGCAATAGCATTAAAGCAAAAAAAAAAATGTATCTACCTTAGTTTAAAAATACTTTCTTGCTAAAAAATTCTAGTCATCATCTGGAGCCTTCAGCAAGTGATAATCTTTTTGGAGTAATAACATCAAGGATCACCAATAACAGATCACCATAACATAGTAATAATGAAAAAGTTTATAATATTGTGAGTAGTACCAAAATGTGACTTCAAGACGGTAAGTGAGCAAATGCTGTTGGAAAAATGATGCCAATAGACTTGCTCAACTCAGGGTTGCCACAAACCTTCAATTTGTAAAAAAAGAAATGCAATATTTGAGACGTGCTATAAAGTAGAGAACAAAAAAATGAGTTATGCCTACAACTGTCTGCTGGAAAGAGAGGAATATCCAGATCTTCAGAAAT
The DNA here is from genome assembly GCF_003369695.1 of Bos indicus x Bos taurus. Lineage (NCBI taxonomy): Eukaryota > Metazoa > Chordata > Mammalia > Artiodactyla > Bovidae > Bos > Bos indicus x Bos taurus. The sequence goes on from NC_040095.1 coordinate 32,225,556, forward strand.
CTGTTGAATGTAGCATTTGCTTTGACACTGATGCCAAAGGATCCAAGGAACTACCATGGCCCCCGTTGCAGGTAATAAATAAAGCCCCTACCCAGGTCCATCTCACAGTAGAACCACTAGATCAATGGGCCCACTTGGTGTTATTTTTCTGGGTTCTGCCATATAATCAGAATGGACATTCTTAGCAACTGGCAGAATCCCTATATTGGTACCCTGAAATATGGATTTAAGAGCATTTATAGTGGGAAAGGCCAAAATATAGGGGTGATGATTCCTGTCATTTAATTCACTAATGTGACCCTAGAAGAAATTACATAGATCCAAACATATGACAGAGGACCACCAGAATAGCCCCATAGTCTAACCAAGAATAGCCCCATCAGGCAGTTTTGCACCAGACGAATATACTAGGTATGGTATATTTGTCAGAACAAATTAACAAGTTATAGCGTGTAGTATGTACCTGTTTATCTATAAAGGCATTATTTTCCAATCCACAGAAAGGGCTCTTTACAGCATCAAACTTTACTTCTATTACCAGTCACATCCACAACTGGGTGTTGCTTTTGCTTTGGCTCCATCTTTTCATCTTTCTGGAGTTATTTCTCCACTGATCTCCAGTAGCGTATTGGGCACCTACAAACCTGGGGAGTTCATCTTTTAGTGTCCTGTCATTTTGCCTTTTCATACTGTACATGGGGTTCAAGGCAAGAATACTGAAGTGGTTTGCCATTCTCTTCTCCAGTGGACCACATTTTGTCAGAACTCTCCACAATGACCCATCCACCTTGGGTGGCCCTACACGGCATGGCTCATAGTTTCATTGTTAGACAAGGCTGTTTGACTGTGGGGATCACAGCAAACTATGAAAAATTCTTAAAGAGACAGGAATACCAGACCACTTCACCTGCCTCTTGAGAAATCTGTATGGAGGCCAGGAAGCAACAGTTAGAACTGGACATGGAACAACAGACTGGTTCCAAATAGGGAAAGGAGTACATCAAGGCTGTATATTGTCACCCTGCTTATTTAACTTATATGCAGAGTATATAATGAGAAATGCTGGGCTGGAGGAAGCACAAGCTGGAATCAAGATTGCCAGGAGAAATATCAATAACCTCAGATATGCAGATGACACCACCTTTATGGCAGAAAGTGAAGAGGAACTAAAAAGCCTCTTGATGAAAGTAAAAGAGGAGAGTGAAAAAGTTGGCTTAAAGCTCAACGTTCAGAAAATTAAGATCATTGCATCTGGTCCCATCACTTCATTGCAAATAGATGGGGAAACTATGGAAACAGTGAAAGACTTTATTTTGGGGTGTTCCAAAATCACTGCAGCCATGAAACTGAAAGATGCTTGCTCCTTGGAAGAAAAGTTACAGCCAAAGAAGACAGCATATTAAAAAGCAGAGACATTACTTTACCAACAAATGTCTGTCTAGTCAAAGCTATGGTTTTTCCAGTAGTCATGTATGGATGTGAGAGTTGAACCATAAAGAAGGCTGAGTGCTGAAGAATTGACGCTTTTGAACTGTGGTGTTGGAGAAGACTCTTGAAAATTCCTTGGACTGTAAAGAGATCCAACCAGTACTTCCTAAAGGAAATCAGTCCTGAATATTCGTTGGAAGGGCTGATGCTGAAGCTGAAGCTCCAATAATTTGGCCACCTGACGCAAAGAACAGACTCATTTGAAAAGACCCTGATGCTGGGAAAGATTGAAGGTGGGAGGAGAAGGGGACGACAGAGACTGAGATGGGTGGATGGCATCACTGACTCAATGGACAAGAGTTTGAGTAAACTCTGGGAGTTGGTGATGGATAGGGAGGTCTGGCATGCTGCAGTCCACGGGGTCACAGAGAGTCAGACATGACTGAGCAACTGAACTGAACAGACAGGGGGATCAAAAACAGCTTCTATTTATCCCTGGTAGTGAAGAAAAAAGCCTGCCCTTCTTTCACAGGTAGATTGACTCAATATATGAGTGAAAACTAAAATCTAACTGCCACTGAACCACAGTGTGCTCTGGGACGGCCATGAAGGACAGTGATTAGTGGGAGGAACTCAGAGCTGTGCATCTGGTATACACTCCAAAAGTCACAAGTTAGTAGTATACAAGAAAGATAAAAATTGACTCAGTTATAAATGGTTTCTCTGGTTAGTTAGAAGCCTGCAAGGAGGATGATTAGATCAGGGACAAAGAAGTTTGGGGAAGAAGCATTTGGATGGCGTTGCAGGAGTGAGCACAACATGTAATAATCTTTGCATAGTCAATCAGTGCTTACAGAAAACACCCGCCATGGACAAGGAACTAAATCACAAAGATGACCGGGTGACCTGATCAGTAGATGGCAACAAGTAGCTGTTGTTGGACAGCTCACTGCTCATACAGTTGAGCTCTAAACCTGAGAAGCAATGGTGGCAGAGATGAAGGCTATGTTTTGGCCCACACAGCATAGGTTCCCTCTCACAAAGGCTTATCAACTGCTGTCACCACTGAATTTCCATATGCCAGTTACAGGTAACACTGAGAATAGAGCGGTGGCAAGTTGACTACCTTGAACCTATTCCACATTACAGGGGGCCATATTTCATCCAAACTGTCAATCAACTCTCAGTCTGTACCTACACTGTTCAGCTTGCAGTGCTTCAGGGGCTCAGAGTGTTTGATCTAAGACTCCAAGCCCCACATAGCATTGCTTGGGACCAAGGGACAAACTTTATGGCACAGTGGCAGGTGATCCCATGGCATGAGATCTAGTTATTGAGCCCACCATATATATACTGGATCATCCAGAAGCTGCTGTCTTGATAGAGTGGTAAAAAGTCCTCTTAAGGGCACAGATGATGCCCTACCCTGAAGAACACACTTTGCAAGGATGAACAGCTCTTCTGAAGCATGTAGCATATACCCTAAACTAACGGGCCTTAGTAGTGCTGTGTCCCCAGTAAGTAGAATGCAAGGTCTGGGAACAAAGGAATGGAAGTATGAGTAGGCCCACTCATCATCATTCCCCGTCATCTCAGGGAATTTGTGTTTCCTCACTCTTGCAATTTTAGGCTCTGTGAGTCCTCATTCTTAGAGGGTGGGTGCTTCTTCCAGAAGAAACAGGGAGACTCCCCATAAACTTAAAGCTATGACCTACTCCTGGTCACTTTAGTTTCCTCATGGCAGTAGATCATCAGACAAAGAGCAAGTATCATACTGGCAGGGGTGTTTGACCCTGTTGATCATTAAGAAATAAAGTAATGCTAGCTAAAGCAAGCATAGTAACTTCCTGAGCTGAGTCTTTTTATAATATAATAAGCAAGTCTAATAACCACGGACTGATAAAAGCACAAAAACTGGAGTCTCAGATGCCACAAATCAAGTCAACTGGTCCACCAAAGGCGCTGCCCAAGAGAGAGGGAAGTCTAGAATGGGTGGTAGACGGGGAAGACAATGGGGGTCTTAGGGCCGACTGCACCAGCAGGAGCTGTAACTTGTCTATATAATCTTCTTCTTGTAAGGGTTCTCAGAAAATTCAGTACTCTAGAAAAGCTGTGCTTGGATGGAGTTAGTTTAATTTGAGAAGCAAGTGGGTCTGAGTGTTGCAAGGCAGATATTGTACTATAGTGAACCCCATGGTTGCTCTGCCTAGATTCTCCTAACTGGGTTGGAACAGCCATCCACCAGTAGTCACACCTCAGCAGCTGTTAATAGCTCATAGCTCTTTCCCTTCTCCTAATAGAAGCCATTATAATAACTTCATGGGTGGCACCCATGCTGACACTGGACAAACTGGGGAACTGGGGTGAAATTCACACTCCTTAGCTTCCAGGGGAACCAAATGGGTTCCAGCCGGTCTCCAGCTAAGACAACATCCTTGCTTAGCAATTCTCCCTGCCCTATCCTTCTCTCACTCCTCTTCTGAAATCACTTCCTCAATAAATCACTGCACAAGAATTCTGGTCCCTGAATCTGCTTAGAAGAAACCCCATCTAAGACAGATAACAAATGGATCATTTGGCAAACAATCCTCTCTCAGTAACAGATGACTTTATGACAGAAACATCTAGACTCGTTGTGGATGAAAACCACTTTTATTCTACTGTTAATTAAATATGATTAGATGGAAAAGTACTTGTAGATTACTTGTGTGATTAGCTCTAATAAAACTATAAAAGCAAAACAAACTTGCCAATTAGATTAAAAACCAAAGCGCAAATAAAATTTAAACTTACAGCACTAACGTAATGTGACAGATTTATGTTTTACTGAAGCTAAATTGCTGATGTTGGATTTAAAAACACAAACTTGTAGCCCTAGACTTGGTTCTATATTTAGTCTGTTCCTGTATTTTAACCTCAACAACACAAATTCAGAGAGTTCTGCTGTTATTATTGTTTAAGTATGCTCTATAAAATTTCATTAATAACTTCCAGGTTTTTATAACAGTTTAGGACAATCAGTCCTCATTTTAATTAAAACTTATCTAGCAAAAAACTCTCTAGTAGCAATGCTAACAAGTTCTTACTTGATAACTTTTTATTTATTTATTTATATTTTATTATTATTTTTTTTTTACTTTACAATATTGTATTGGTTTTGCCATACATCAACATGCATCCGCCATGGGTGTACATGTGTTCCCCATCCTGAACCCCCCTCCCACCTCCCTCTCCATACCATCCCTTTGGGTCATCCCAGTGCACCAGCCCCAAGCTTCCTGTATCCTGCATCAAACCTGGACTGGCAATTCATTTCTTATACGATATTATACGTGTTTTAATGCCATTCTCCCAAATCATCCCCCCTCCCTCTCCCACAGAATCCAAAAGACTGTTCTATACATCTGTGTCTCTTTTGCTGTCTCGCATACAGGGTTGCTAACTTTTTAAAGCTTTCTCCCTCACTAGTTAATAGTTTAGAATTAAATGGTGCAGGTTCTGTTAAGTCTGGTTCATCTGTTCTGTGTGCTCAAGAAGAGTCAATACTCTCACTAATTTTATCAATTTAATCTGCTCTACACATTCATTCATTGAGTACACCACGACATCATTTGAAATTTCTTTCGTGGGAGTACTATTAGAAACATAAAGGCAAAATATGATCACTGAATGAAGAAACTCAGTCATGTTCGACCCTTCGCAAACCCACGGACTGTGCAGCCTGCCAGGCTACTCTGTCTGTGGGATTCTCCAGGCAAGAATATTGGAGTGGATTGCTATACCCTTTTCCAGAGGATCTTCCCAACCCAGGGTTTGAACCCGGATCTCCTGCGTTGCAGGCAGATCCCTTACTGTTTGAGCTACAGGGAAGAATTTGAATGAGGAAACTGTATAGAAGGCCCTCAGATGATTTCAAATATGCTTATGTCACAATATAAAATATCAACAAAATGAAAATAAACAGTTAAAAATTTATAGAGAATTCACACACCCCATATACTAACCCCTCAGTTTGTGTACTTTATTTTGTGAAGCAATGCACTAGAAGGATTATGAAAAACTTTCTAGTCTAAAATTATATGATTTTTTCCAATCTCAAAAATTACCATAAATGGTGGTAGTTCATCTCAAACACAAAAAAAGTCTTATCCAATAGAATATGCTGCCTTTGCATTCCCACTGCAACACACTGACTTTGCTTCAACAGTGAGTTGAAATAATTACTGGTTTTCTCTAATATCAGGGCCTAGGCTTTAGGAGAACTATTCTCAATTAAATTTTAAGGTTTTTTTTTTTCTTTTCAAGTAGTATAAGTTAATGGACAAAACTGAATCTTGGTTTAGAATGGTAAAACAGCATTTCTTTTTAAGGAAAAAAAACATATGCTTTAGCTAATTAAACCTCAATAGTACCAGCTCATATCAATTAGCAATAAAAAATAAAAATATCTTCATCTTATGAGGGACTGTGAATGGATGACTTGAATAAAATTAAAGTGGTTGTTCTAACTTGACTTTCTAAAGAATGGCTCTTAATGAAAATGTCTTTTAAAAAATTAATTAGCTCAACGAGTAGGAAAGCAGCCATCTAATGAGTGATTTCTGTGATCTTGGCATTAATTGCCAACTGTGGTACATGAAGGTGAATTCAGACAAATAAAAGAATTCTAGAAATGAATTATTTTGCTGTTTTATATCTTCTCATAGTAAACTTGTACATAGCCATGAATCACTAGATTTACAATGCCTGTAAAAGTTTTCTTCGTTAAATGATTTCTGCCTCAAACTTCTGTGTTTAATGCACTGGCTGTATCTAATCTTTCATTTGTGATCTCAGAGACAGAATACTTATTTTAAAATAAAACTGTTTTTGAGTTCATTTCAGTTCAGTCGCTCAGTTGTGTCCGACTCTTTGCGACCCCATGAACGGTGGCAAGCCAGGCCTCCCTGTCCATCACCAACTCCTGGAGTCCACCCAAACGCATGTCCATTGAGTCGGTGATGCCATGCAACCATCTCATCCTCTGGTGTCCCCTTCTCCTCCTGCCCTATCCCTTCCAGCATCAGAGTCTTTTCCAATGAGTCAACTCTTCGCATGAGGTGGCCAAAGTACTGGAGTTGCAGCTTCAACATCAGTCCTTCCAATGAACACCCAGGACTGATTTCCTTTAGGATGGACTGGTTGGATCTCCTTGCAGTCCAAGGGACTCTCAAGAGTCTTCTCTAACACCACAGTTCAAAAGCATCAACTCTTCGGTGCTCAGCCCTCTTCACAGTACAACTCTCACATCCATACATCACCACAGGAAAAACCATAGCCTTGACTAGATGGACCTTTGTTGGCAAAGTAATGTCTCTGCTTTTCACAATGCTATCTAGGTTGGTCATAACTTTCCTTGCAAGGAGTAAGCGTCTTTTGTTTATTTTTTTTAATTTTATTTTATTTTTAAACTTTACATAATTGTATTAGTTTGCCAAATATCAAAATGAATCCGCCACAAGTATACACGTGCCCCCCATCCTGAACTCTCCTCCCTCCTCCCTCCCCACACCATCCCTCTGGGTCCTCCCAGTGCACCAGCCCCAAGCATCCAGTATCGTGCATCAAACCTGGACTGGCATCTCGTTTCATACATGATATTTTACATGTTTCAATGCCATTCTCCCAAATCTTCCCACCCTCTCCCTCTCCCACAGAATCCATAAGACTGTTCTATACATCAGTGTCTCTTTTGCTGTCTCGTACACAGGGTTATTGTTACCATCTTTCTAAATTCCATATATATGCGTTAGTAGCGTCTTTAATTTCATGGCTGCAATCACCATCTGCAGTGATTCTGGAGCCCAGAAAAATAAAGTCTGACACTGTTTCCACTGTTTCCCCATCTATTCCCATGAAGTGATGGGACCAGATGTCATGATCTTAGTTTTCTGAATATGGAGCTTTAGGCCAACTTTTTTACTCTCCACTTTCACTTTCATCAAGAGGTTCTTTAGTTCTTCTTCACTTTCTGCCACAAGGGTGGTGTCATCTGCATATCTGAGGTTCTTGATATTTCTCCTGGCAATCTTGATTCCAGCTTGTGCTTCCTTCAGCCCAGTGTTTCTCATGATGTCCTCTGCATATAAGTTAAATAAGCAGGGTAACAATATACAGCCTTGACGTACTCCTTTTTCTATTTGGAAACAGTCTGTTGCTCCATGTCCAGGTCTAACTGTTGCTTCCTGACCTGCATACACATTTCTCAAGAGGCAGGTCAGGTGGTCTGGTATTCCCATCTCTTGAAGAATTTTCCACAGTTTATTGTGATCCACACAGTCAAAGGCTTTGGCATAGTCAATAAAGCAGAAATAGATGTTTTTTGGAACTCTCTCGCTTTTTCGATGATCCAGGGGATATTGGCAATTTGATCTCTGGTTCCTCTGCGTTTTATAAAACCAGCTTGAATATCTGGAAGTTCATGGTTGACGTATTGCTGAAGCCAGGCTTGGAGAATTCTGAGCATTACTTTACTAGCATGTGAGATGAGTGAAATTGTGCGGTAGTTTGAGCATTCTTTGGCATTGCCTCTCTTTGGCATTGGAATGAAAACTCCAAATTTTTGGAGTTTTCCAAATTTGCTGGCATACTGAGTGTGGCACTTTCACAGCATCGTCTTCCAGGATCTGAAATAGCTCAACTGGAATTCCATCACCTCCATTAGCTTTGTTCATAGTGATGCTTTCTAAGGCCCACTTGACTTCACATTCCAGGATGTCTGGTTCTAGGTGAGTGATCACACCATCATGATTATCTTGGTCGTGAAGATCTTTTTTGTACAGTTCTTCTGTGTATTCTGGCCACCTCTTCTTAATATCTTCTGCTTCTGTTAGGTCCCTACCATTTCTGTCCTTTATTGAGCCCATCTTTGCATGAAATGTTCCCTGGGTATCTCTAATTTTCTTGAAGAGATCTCTAGTCTTTTCAATTCTGTTGTTTTCCTTTATTTCTTTGCACTGATCTCTGAGGAAGGCTTTCTTACCTCTCCTTGCTATTCTTTGGAACTCTGCATTCAGATGCTTATATCTCTCATTTTCTCCTTTGCTTTTTGCTGCTCTTCTTTTCATTGCTATTTGTAAGGCCTCCCCAGACAGCCATTTTGCTCTTTTTTGCATTTCTTTTTCTTGGGGATGGTCTTGATTCCTGTCTCATGTACAATGTTACAAATGTCCATCCATAGTTCATCAGGCATTCTATCAGATCTAGTCCCTTAAATCTATTTCTCACTTCCACTGCATAGTAATAAGCGGTTTGATTTAGGTCATACCTGAATGGTCTAGTGGTTTTCTCCACTTTCTTCAATTTCAGTGAATTTTGCAATAAGGAGTTCATGATCTGAGCCACAGTCAGCTCCCAGTCTTGTTTTTGCTGACTGTACAGCAAATTTGGAAAACTCAGCAGTGGCCACAGGACAGGAAAAGGGCAGTTTTCATTCCAATCCCAAAGAAAGGCAATGCCAAAGAACGCTCAAACTACTGCACAGTTTCACTCATCTCACATGCTAGTAAAGTAATGCTCAAAATTCTCCAAGCCTGGCTTCAGCAGTACGTGAACCGTGAACTTCCAGATGTTGAAGCTGGTTTTACAAAAGGCATAGGAACCAGAGATCAAATTGCCAGTATCCCCTGGATCATCGAAAAAGCAAGAGAGTTCCAGAAAAACATCTATTTCTGCTTTATTGACTATGCCAAAGCCTTTGACTGCGTGGATCACAATAAACTATGGAAAATTCTGAAAAAGATGGGAATACCAGACCACCTGACCTGCCTCTTGAGAAATCTGTATGCAGGTCAGGAAGCAACAGTTAGAACTGGACATGGAACAACAGACTTGTTCCAAATAGGAAAAGGAGTACGTCAAGGCTGCATATTGTCACCCTGATTATTTAACTTATATGCAGAGGACATCATGAGAAACACTGGACTGGAAGAAACACAAGCTGGAATCAAGATTGCCAGGAGAAATATCAAGAGCCTCAGATATGCAGATGACACCACCCTTATGGCAGAAAGTGAAGAGGAACTAAAAAGCCTCTTGATGACAGTGAAAGAGGAGAGTGAAAAAGTTGGCCTAAAGCTCAACATTCAGAAAACTAAGATCATGGCATCCGGTCCCATCACTTCATGGCAAATAGATGGGGAAACAGTGGAAACAGTGTCAGACTTTATTTTTCTGGGCTCCAAAATCACTACAGATGGTGACTGCAGCCATGAAATTAAAAAACGCTTACTCCTTGGAAGGAAAGTTATGACCAACCTAGATAGCATTTTGAAAAGCAGGGACATTACTTTGCCAACAAAGGTCTGTCTAGTCAAGGCTACGGTTTTTCCAGTGGTCATGTATGGATGTGAGAGAGTTGGACTGTGAAGAAGGCTGAGTGCCAAAAAATTGATGCTTTTGAACTGTGGTGTTGGAGAAGACTCTTGAGAGTCCCTTGGACTGCAAGGAGATCCAACCAGTCCATTCTGAAGGAGATCAGCCCTGGGATTTCTTTGGAAGGAATGATGCTAAAGCTGAAACTCCAGTACTTTGGCCACCTCATGCGAAGAGTTGACTCATTGGAAAAGACTCTGATGCTGGGAAGGATTGGGGGCAGGAGGAGAAGGGGACAACAGAGGATGAGATGGCTGGATGGCATTACTGACTCGATGGACGTGAATTTGAGTGAACTCCGGGAGTTGGTGATGGACAGGGAGGCCTGGCGTTCTGCGATTCATGGGGTCGCAAAGAGTCGGACACGACTGAGCGACTGAACTGAACTGAACTGAACTGATAGAGATTCTCCATCTTTGGCTACAAAGAATATAATCAATCTGATTTCAGTGTTGACCATCTGAAGTCTTATTAAAAGTTCATGGAATTTTGAAACTATATTAGGCATTTAGAGTCAATTTTCTTCTCCAACCTATCTCAAAGACAGCATTATAGGAAGTGTTTTAAAGAAAAACATTGGTCTTAAGTATAAAGGTGCCAAACTTTAGGTCCAGCTAAATTACATTATTGTGATGTGACCCAAGAGACCCCTACATAATTATCTCAGTTGTCCAGTATCTTGGGGGAATAAGAAATTCTGAATTAGAGAATTTTCTAACACAGAGACACTGAGGTTTTCTCTTGTGGCTAAAAACAGAGCAGATTTGTAGTCCTACAGACCTAGGTTCACATCCTATCTTGTCTACCTTGTGCTAATTTTGTTACCATCATCCACAAAGCAAAGAATAAAATACTGAGCTTTCTGAGGATGACAAAGTGTGTAAAACAACTTGGAATTGCTGCTTGGCACATGAAGAGTCAAGGAGTTTATGTGCACTCTCGACAATGTTTCACTTCCTCATTTCTCTTTTAAATTCACTGCATCTGGTTTTCCTCAAGCCCCATTTTATGCACTCCCCCAACCCTTTCCTCATTCGTGCCCTGACTCTTCCTTGGAAAAGGTGGTACTAAACACCATCCATACTTTTCGAGCCTTTCCTTACTTAATTTCTTGGCAGCATTGATGCCTATTACCATGTATAAGAACATTCTCTGTTGAGATTTGACAAAAAAAAGAATAAAATTCTGTAAAGCAATCATCCTTCAATTAAAAAAATAAATACATTTTTTAAAAAAAGAAAGAAAATTCTCTCTTGGTTTTCACCACACAATGGTCTCCCAAGCTTTCTCTAACTCCTTTGGCTTCTCCACAGCCCTCTCTGCTCATAGTTATCTAGGGTGTTTTCCAACACCAACAACCAATTCTCCAGACACTGATCAGATGTCCAATGATTAATTCATTTCTGACACTAACTACTTAGACTTAGCGTCAGACTTCCCAGGTTTAAAAGCCCAGTCCAACAAGGCTGTTCACTTCAGCGTGAGGGCACCCACCAGTTGTGAGTCCCCGAGTCACCCATAGTTCTGGTTTTTATCTTTCTTGGACAAAGTGGTAAGCAGAAATTGAGTAGTTGGCAAGAGATCTAAAGTTAAAGAAAGTGTATAACAAATAATATATTCCTTTGAGCTGAGCATCTGCAGGAGAAAAATAAATGACACAAATAACTATAGACACATAAGATTTTGACACAAATAAGCAAAACAAGCACTTGAGTTTATCTATTTAAAGTCAAGTTAAGAAAAGTATTTATATTCACAGTGCTAAGAATAGTGAGGAAAGGTAAAAATCATACCTTTTTATTTATACTTCTTTAAATATTTCTCTATATGATACATCAAACTTAAATGTATTACCTAATCTGTATGTATTATTAATTCATTAAAAATATTAAAAATATTTTGGAGTGACTAAAATGATTACTGGCTTTCCTGTATAAAACATGCTGCTGCTGCTGCTGCTAAGTCGCGTCAATCATGTCTGACTCTGTGCGACCCCAGAGACAGCAGCCCACCAGGCTCCCATGTCCCTGGGATTCTCCAGGCAAGAACACTGGAGTGGGCTGCCATTTCCTCCTCCAATGTATGAAAGTGAAAGGTGAAAGTGAAGTCGCTCAGTCGTGTCCGACTCTTAGCGACCCCATGGACTGCAGCCTACCAGGCTCCTTCGTCCATGGGATTTTCCAGGCAAGAGTACTGGAGTGGGGTGCCATTGCCTTCTCCTGTATAAAACATACTCCAGAGTTATTTCAGCCTATTGTCTCTGAAATATTTTGTGACAAAGTTGTAGAAAACTGACAGCAATATAAATGATTCTTACCCAGAAATGCAATTGTATCTGTTGGAATACAATCAATTATTTCCCTGTGGATATTGACTAGTATCCTCAGTTTTGCATCTATTTATAAATTCCTTTCAGGTATTGATGCCTATAAACTTGTCTGCTTTTAAGATTCTCCTTTGAACTAGTTGTACCATCTATTTGTTCCCTCATTAATTAAAAATAAAAGTCATCCTTTATCACTACCGTGTGTCAGGGAGTATTTTAAGTTTGGGGATAAAGCCCTAAGTAAGACAGAATTCATTTCCTCTTGGAGCTTACACTTTTATAGCATGTGTTGTTTTAATAAAGACTTCTCTGATTTTGGAAAATCTGAGCAAAAAAAAAAAAAAAAAAATCCACGCTTCTCTCTAATTAGGTAGTTTAAGTTGTGTCAGCTTGTCCTGTGACTAGACACAGACCTTCCAGCTCATTTAACAATTAAAGTTTATAGATCTCTCATAATTAAGCAAAAAATTAATTCCAACATACATCTCAGGAAGCATAATTTCCAATCTGTTCCAAGCAACATATTTTCAAAAAGTTAGTTTTAATAAACAATATTTATGGAAGATTTGCTGAATTGAATTTATTTATACCTCTGCATATCTGAAATTTGGAACCAAGATTGGCTTAAACCAGGCCATCAGAGAATTATGCATATGTCATATGTTCCCCTCACTCATGAAATTGTTTCACTGAATTATACTTTGGTTTTAGGCCTTTGCCTATATCAAGTGTGTAAGAAATAGAGAAATTTTTTTAATTCATTTGGAAGGTGTTGAAGACATTGTTTACTATTACATCTACCAAATAAAGAAAGCTACTGACTTGGTCAGCATCAAAACCTAGTCTTCTACTAAAGCATTGTTTTATTTTTGTTTGAGGGCATAACAAAATTTACCTAACTTTGTTTTTCTCTATGTATTAATTTATAGGAAGCTTGAACCAATATTTGTGGTGTACACAGAGCAGTGCACAGGACATTTTGCCACAAATATCATGTACTAAACTTATTGTCAACATCATCTTATTCATGATCCTCTTATTTTCCATCCCCTCAATTTCTTCACATACTTAATAAATTGTATGAGTAAGCCATAGCTTCCTCAAATCTATTTTTGGAACCATATATATTATATATGTTATCCTTGCTAACATTTATTGAGAATACTATATGCTAGAAAATATGCTAAGCACTTTATAAACATTATCTCATTAATTTTTACTTTGCTATTGAAAGTATTATTCTTATTTCCACTTTGTAGATAAAGAAACTGAAACTCAGAGATTGACCAAAGTCACACAGCTGGTTAGGTCCAACAACTAGTAAACAGCTGAGCTGGGATTAAGTTGGTTCTACCTGAAAGAGATGGGAATACCAGACCACCTGACCTGCCTCTTGAGAAACCTATATGCAGGTCAGGAAGCAACAGTTAGACCTGGACATGGAACAATGGACTGGTTCCAAATAGGAAAAGGAGTACGTCAAGGCTGTATATTGTCACAGTGCTTATTTAACTTATATGCAGAGGACATCATGAGAAACACTGGGCTGAAGGAAGCACAAGCTGGAATCAAGATTGCCAGGAGAAATATCAATAACCTAAGACATGCAGATGATGCCACCCTTATGACAGAAAGTGAAGAGGAACTAAAAAGCCTCCTGAAGAAGGTGAAAGAGGAGAGTGAAAAAGTTGGCTTAAGGCTCAACATTCAGAAAACTAAGATCATGGCATCTGGTCCCATCATTTCATTGCAAATAGATGGGGAAACAGTGGAAACAGTGTCAGACTTTATTTTGGGGGGCTCCAAAATCACTGCAGATGGTGACTGCAGACATGAAATTAAAAGACGCTTACTCCTTGGAAGGAAAGTTATGACCAACCTAGATGGCATATTCAAAAGCAGAGACGTTACTTTGCCAACAAAGGTCTGTCTAGTCAAGGCTGTGGTTTTTCCAGTGGTCATATATGGATGTCAGAGTTGGACTGTGAAGAAAGCTGAGCACCGAAGAATTGATGCTTTTGAATTGTGGTGTTGGAGAAGACTCTTGAGAGTCCCTTGGAGACTCTAGGAGATCCAACCAGTCCATTCTAAAGGAGATCAGTCCTGGGTGTTCACTGGAAGGACTGATGCTAAAGCTGAAACTCCCAATACTTTGGCCACCTCATGCGAAGAGTTGACTCATTGGAAAAGACTCTGAGGCTGGGAGGGATTGGGGGCAGGAGGAGAAGGCGACAACAGAGGATGAGATGGCTGGATGGCATCATCGACTCGATGGACATGGGTTTGAGTAAACTCCGGGAGTTGGTGATTGAGAGGGAGGCCTGGCATACTGTGATTCATGGAATCGCAAAGAATCAGACATAACTAAGCAACTGAACTGAACTGAACCTGACTTAGAACCTGTATTCACAACCATTTCATTAGGCTGCCTTTATATGTATACACAATTGTATGTGTGTGTGTGTGTAAACAAACAACTAATTTTCTATTGAAAGCTGTATAGAACTGAGTTGTTCAGTTCATGGCTCCTTAAGCCAGGAACTATTGTTGAAATTGTAGCAACTTGCTCTAAACACAGGAAAGATTCACTGTGGTTATAAGTAAAGTAATATGCAAAATACCTAGGAAACTAACAGGTATATAGTTGGTTCTGTAATTAAATACAAAAATTTGTTCCTCCTTCTAAAGTTTTCATCTTAGAGGAGTTAGTAGCCTGTCTTTCCAAACATCAGTTCTCATCTGGAAGCCTAAGCTCCCTTGCCATGAGCAAGTATTGGTGAATGCACCCTCCTCTTGTTTTGGCTGCCAATACTGTAGCCCTCATCAGCTCTAAGGCAAGTCATTTAACCTATCAGCCTTAAGATTCCACATGTAAAATGAGGAAAATATAAGTACCATACTTGGTTTTCATGAGGATCAAACAGAGCAATTATGTGAAATAGTTTTACAAAAGATAAAGTTTTATCATTATTCATTAATATTATTTTGCTTTGGGTAGAAATTTTATGATTATCTTTAAGAAGAAATGACTTTATATACACACAGTGAGTACATAGAAGACTTCCTGATTGGAGGGGGATATGACATTTGCTCCATTAGCTGTGGAAATATAACAAGAGTGTCATTCTCAGAAAGTGTTTGAAGTATCCATCCCCAAAGCAGGAATTACATGATGACTTCTCAGTGCCCCATGGAACTTACAATTTGCTGATCATTTTCTAACTCACTCTCTTAATTTACTTTAAAAGAGACTGATCATGCAGTTCAACAGAACCCTGCTTTCCATTTATACACATGCCAAAATATATATCATTAATGAGTAAGGACATTTTGATGATTGTCATAGTGGATAAAAAGACATTTCTCCTCCAAAATAAAAGCATATTGCTAGTAACTAACACTGATTAATTTTCAATCAATTATATCGTGTATGTTTATCATGCTTTATATTATTTGTTTACATATCAGATGACCTCAGAATATCAAAGTTTTTGAGAACTGGATCAAGTTAGTTCATTATATTTAATGTGTGTTCTTATATGTAAAATCAACAAGTTAAATGAAAAGATACTGAAATTTCCTTGTAGCCTTGATACTCTACAAACTTATTTGGAAAAACATATTAGTTTTTCTGAAAAAATACTGTTTCTGTTCTAAAGCAAAGTATGGTTTCATCTTTATACCCAGCTCCATTAGGGAAAATTCTGTTATGTAATGAAAGATGCTGTCTTCCAGCACAACCTGACAAAAAGCCAGAGAAGGAAAAGCAAGAAGATTTGCTCTGCCATCTGTTTTGTATTTAGACAAAACTCAAGTTTCAACTTCCTGAGAACCCTAGATACAACAGTAGAACAGATCCTTTATTTTCTCTCTGTTTGAAGACTCTTTTTCACACTTTTGCCTCTCTGATTATTTAGAACATCATTTCCAGATTGTGAAAGATATGTCTTTTTTTGTAAGGAGTGTCCCAGGGGCCACATTTTGAGCTAACTCTACCTGAAGAACATGGCCATCTTCCTACTGCACCAAGTTTCTTGCCTTTAAAATCTATCATCATCTTCAGAATCTGGAAAAAATGAGTTTTTATATGGCTGTTTTATTCACACTCTGTAAGTTTCTGACATCTCTTTCTCTTCGAAGTGGTTTCATGTCAATGACAGGAAAAAATGAATTTTAAGCTAATGTATTCAACCCCTACATTCATAAATCTTTTTCGTATTTCATTGTTATGTTTCTATTAAGGTGTGAAGTTTGGGGCATGCTTGAACTCTTTCTTCTTACAAGTAGAATTATTCTTAGGAAAGTAGATTGACTGTATCCAACAAATATTGATTGGATACATAATTTGTGCTGAGTACAGTAGCAGGTGCTGGGGATGCAAAGATCAAAGAGACCCCCCTGGAGTTTCTAGGAGGTCACACTATAGTGAAGGACACAGGAACAGATATTATAATACATTGTCATAAATATTATGATACAGAGAAGTACAGGACAGTGAAAAGCACACAATAAAAGACACTTGAACAGAAAGAAGCACAGAAGCTTCTTAAAGAAGGTGACCTATGAGCTAGGTTTTGAGAGATGAGTAGAAGTCAGAAAGAGAAACATCAATACAGCATATTAATGCATATATATGGAATTTAGAAAGATGGTAATGATGATTCTATATGCAAGGCAGCAAAAGAGACACAGATGTAAAGAACAGACTTTTGGACTATGTGGGACTTGAAGGCGAGGGTGGGATGATTTGAGCGAATAACATTGAAACATGTGTATTACCATATGTAAAATAGATGACCAGTGCAAGTTCAATGCATGAAGCAGGACACTCAAAATCAGTGCTCTGGGACTATCCAGAGGGATGGGGTGGGGCGGGAGGTGGGAGGAGGTTCAGGATGGGGTGAAACACGTGCACCTGTGGCTGACTCTTGTCAGTGTATGGCAAAACCCACCACAATATTGTAAAGCAATTATCTTCCAATTAAAATAAATTAACTAATTTTAAAAGAGATGAGTAGGCGCTACCATATAGTCAAAGCTACAGTTTTTCCTGTAGTCATGTACAGATGAGAGTTGACCCATAAAACTGAGTACCAAAGAATTGATGCTTTAAAATTGTGGTACTGAAGAAGACTCTTAAGAGTCCCTTGGACAGCAAGGAGACCAAAACCAGTCAATCCTAAAGGAAATCAACACTGAATATTCACTGGAAGGACTCATGCTGAAGCTCCAATACTTTGGCCACCTGATGCAAAGAGCAGGCTCATTGGAAAAGACCCTGATGCTGGGAAAGATTGAGGGCAAGAGGAGAAGGGGGTGACAGAGGATAAGATGATTGGATGGCATCACCAACACAATGGACATGAATTTGAGCAAACTGGTAGTTGGTGATAGACAGGGGAGCCTGGCGTGCTGCAGTCCATGGGGTCGCAAAGAGTTGGACATGACTTAGCAACTGAACAATGAACAACAATCAAAAGAAGAGGAGAATGGAGTAAAGCAGGCCGAGAGGTACAAGCACAAAGGCAGTGAAAGGGGGGGCAAGAAGAACTTGGAAAATTACAAATAGCTTCACGGTCTTTTAACACCATGCTCCCAATTCCAAGTTGGGAGAAATGAGAGAGAGTGTTCCCTCAGCAGAGCAGAGCAAAGTTTACCTGAAAACAATATTATGGTAAAAGTTGACTGTATCACTTTTCTAGAGCTTGTTTTTTTTCCTAATCCATTGAGTTTGGATGACATTTGGGGCTTTTAAATGATGAGTAAAACTGAAACCTATGATCAGAAATAGTGAACAGATTTCACCAAATTCCTATCTATTATGAACATTTCCCTTAACGGTTTCAAATATTCCTTTTTTTGAGGGGGCACCATCTGAGATGGGACAGCATTAACTGCCAATGATCTGCCAGGATGTCTATCCAATGGCTCCTGCCTTGTATGATCCTGTGCCTCTTCCCCTTTGCCAATCTCAGAACCAAATCTCTCTGGGGCCATCTCTTGATTACCCAAGCATTTCTAGGACCCATAAAAATCCTCATCTGGATAGGCTGAAAGTGAAGTCGCTCAGTCATGTCTGACTCTTGTGACCCCATGGACTGTAGCCTGGCAGGTTCCTCTGTCCATGAGATTTTCCAGGCAAGAATACTGGAGTGGATTGCCATTTCCTTCTCCATCTGTATAGGTTAGATGAGCTCTAGTAATTTGTCTATCTCAAAAGTCATTTAAGTCAGTGATATCAAATAATATATCAATGTCATTGCTCTTTATACCCAGTGTTCACTAAATTATAACCAGTGTTGTATATCAAAAAGAAGTTTTTGATTTTGTAAAGTGATTGATATAAAAGTTACTATGTAAGAAAATATAAATGAGAAGAAGCAAAAAGAAATATTTTTTTAAAGTAACAAGTACTGACTTGTTTTCACAGACCTGTTTTTGCAGGTATAAAGACTTATGGTAGAACTATTATAATTAAAATGATATTTTACTAATATAATAGTAATAAAATTACTAGTATAATAATAAGTATCATATTTATGCTGATAATTTCCAAGTATTTACCCAGCTTAGGTACAGTATCTCAGTTCTAGGCTTGAATATCCACTTGCCTATTGTATTAGTTAGTGTTCTCCAAAGAAATAAAGCCTAGAGGCTATATATAGATACATAGAAAGAGATTTATTATGAGGAATTGGCTGACATAATTATGGAGGCTAAGGAGTCCCACATGCTGTCCTGCACATGCTGTCTGCAAGTTGGAGGCCCAGCTTTGTACCCTCATGGACTCCAGCACACCAGTGGTATAGTTTAAGCCTAAATGTAAACACCTGAGAACCAGGGGAGCCAGTGGTATAAGTCCCAGTCCAAGTCCAAAAGCCCAAGAACCAGGAGAGCCAATGTCCAAGGAGAGGAAAGGATGGATGTCCCACCTCAAGCAGATTATAAATTTGCCCTTCTTCCATGTTGCTGTTCTATTCAGTCCCTAGGTGGATTGGACGATGCCCAACTGCATTGGTGAGGGTGATCTTTACTCAGTCTACTGATTCAAATGCTAGTCTCTTCTGAAAACACCCTTACAAACACACCCAGAAATAAAGTTTCACCACCTATCTGGACATCTCTCAGTCCACTCAAGTTGACATAAAATTAACCATCCTGCCTATATAACAATTGACTTAATTCTTTAAAACTCTATTTCCCCCACCCGCAAGCTAGTCTTCTATTCCTTCCGCTCTTAATAATTGTCACCACAGTTCACAGCTTCTAGAGCTAGAAACCTGAGAACTACCCTTGAATCCTTTCCTTCCCTCACCCTTCACATCCAATTCTACAACAAGTCCTCTTGGTTCTACCTCTAAAATACACCTTCATCTCACTGCTACGGTCATAGTCTAAACTATAGCACTGACATTGACTACGAAAAGGCTCACCAGCTGATTTCACTGCTTCTGCTCCTGCCATCCTCCAATCTGTTTTCCACACTTTGCAATTTTGTTACAAAAGAGGTCATATCACTTCTGACTTAAAACTCTTCAATGGTGTCTCATGTCAATTTTATAAAATCTAGTCTTCACCACGGAGAAGGCAGTGGCACTCCACTCCAGTACTCTTGCCTAGAAAATCCCGTGGACAGAGGAGCCTGGTAGGCTGCAGTCCATGGGGTCGCTGAGGGTTGGATGCGACTGAATGACTTCACTTTCACTTTTAACTTTCATGCGTTGGAGAAGGAAATGGCAACCCACTCCAGTGTTCTTGCCTGGAGAATCCCAGGGACAGGGAAGCCTGGTGGGCTGCCGTCTATGGGGTTGCACAGAGTTGGACACGACTGAAGTGACTTAGCAGCAGTCTTCACCATGCCATAAAAAACATTGCATGATTTAGCCCCACCTATATAGCAGAAACCTAGAAAATACTGAAATAAATTGGAAATTTTAGCCCATTTATCTCATTTCCATTTATTACATTCTTGAAAAGTGCAAACTGGGCTCATGATCTTAGTGAAGGACACAAGCATGGAGAAACAAACACATCTGCCTTCTTGCTAGGGTAGGTCCATCTCTGTTGAGTATTTTTCTACAAGTAAGTGATATTTCTGAAAGAGATGGGAATACAAGACCACCTGACCTGCCTCTTGAGAAGCCTATATGCAGGTCAGAAAGCAACAGTTAGAACTGGACATGGAACAACGGACTGGTTCCAAATAGGAAAAGGAGTACGTCAAGGCTGTATATTGTCACACTGTTAATTTAACTTCTATGCAGAGGACATCATGAGAAACGCTGGACTGGAAGAAGCACAAGCTGGAATCAAGATTGCCAGGAGAAATATCAATAACCTCAGATATGCAGATGACACCACCCTTATGGCAGAAAGTGAGGAGGAACTAAAAAGCCTCTTGATGAAAGTGAAAGTGGAGCATGAAAAAGTTGGCTTAAAGCTCAACATTCAGAAGACAAAGATCATGGCATCCAGTCCCATCACTTCATGGGAAATAGATGGGGAAACAGTGGAAACAGTGTCAGACTTTATTTTTCTGGGCTCAAAAATCACTGCAGATGGTGACTGCAGACATGAAATTAAAAGATGCTTACTCCTTGGAAGAAAACTTATGACCAACCTAGATAGCATATTCAAAAGCAGAGACATTACTTTTCCAACAAAGGTCTGTCTAGTCAAGGCTATGGTTTTTCCAGTGGTCATGTATGGATGTAAGAGTTGGACTGTGAAGAAAGCTGAGTGCCAAAAAATTGATGCTTTTGAACTGTGGTGTTGGAGAATACTCTTGAGAGTCCCTTGGACTGCAAGGAGATCCAACCAGTCCATTCTGAAGGAGATCAGCCCTGGGATTTCTTTGGAAGGAATGATGCTGAAGCTGAAACTCCAGTACTTTGGCCACCTCATGCAAAGACTTTACTCATTGGAAAAGTCTCTGATGCTGGGAGGAATTGGGGGCAGGAGGAGAAGGGGACGACAGAGGATGAGATGGCTGGATGGCATCACTGACTTGATGGACGTGAGTCTGGGTGAACTCCGGGAGTTGGTGATGGACAGGGAGGCCTGGCGTGCTGCGATTCATGGGGTTGCAAAGAGTCGGACACGACTGAGTGACTGAACTGAACTGAAGTGATATTTTACCATGCAGCACAAATTACGTCAATCAGCACTGAGAACAAAAAAGTATCTGAAGCCATTTCTTCAATCATTGCCAAATTTAACAAATTTTTAAATTTCTCAATTTTTATAAAATTGAGATTTTTTAAATTTTTATAAAATACAAGATATTTTGTTGAAAGAAACAAAAACTCTCAAAATGCCTTTATTGAAACATACCAGGAAAGTTTATGGAACCCACATATAAGAAAAAACTCCATGTCCAGTGGAAAAAGGAAAGTCATTCTGTATTTCTGTTTTAGTTTTTCTCAGCCTCTCTCCATGTATTGTCTCACTGCTACTTCCCTCTGCATGCATGCTATTGCTTCAGTTGTGTCTGATTCTTTGTGACTCTATGGACCATAGCCTTCCAGGATCCTCTGCCTGTGGGATTCTCCAGGAAAGAATATTGGAGTGGGTTGCCATATCCTCCTCCAGGGGATCTTCCTGACCCAGGGATCAAACCTGCATCTTCTGTGGTTCCTGCATTGCAGGCTGGTTCTTTACCAGTAGTTTGTCAAATTGTTAATGATCTGTCTTATTTGAGGATATCAAATAAAACCCTTGATAAATAAGCATCTACTTGGTTGGGTACAAGTGTTTAATGAATGGGGCTTACCAGGTGTCACTACTGGTAAAGAATGCAGCCTGCAATGTAGGAGACATAAGAATCGTGGATTCGATCCCCGGTTCCAGAAGATCCCCTGGAGGAGGGCATGGCAACCCACTCCAGTATACTTGCCTGGAGAAGCTCACAAACAGACGAGCCTGGTCGTCTACAGTCCATAGGGTCACAAAGAGAGAGTCTGACATGACTGAAATGACTCAACACACACACACACACACACACACACACACAAATACATATTTAATGAATACCAGCATGTGTTAGGTACTTCCATAAATCCTAAAGATACTAACTCTTGGACTGCAAAGAGATCAAACCAGTCCATCCTAAAGGAAATCAATCCTGAATATTCATTTGAAGGACTGATGCTGAAGCTGAAACTCCAATACTTTGGCCACCTGATGTGAAGAACTGACTCATTAAAAAAGACCCTGATGCTGGGAAAGATTGAAGGCAGGAGGAGAAGGGGATGACAGAGGATGAGATGGTTGGATGGCATCACTGACGCAATGGACATGAGTCTGAGCAGGCTCCGGGAGTTGGTGATGTACAGGGAGGCCTAGCATGCTGAAATCCATGGGGTCACAAAGTGGACATGACTGAGTGAGTGAACTGAAAGATTCTAACATGAATGAGTCAAAGTCCTATACTTTGATGATTCTGAGTAGAATATGGTGACAAAAAATGGCCATGTTAATAAGTTAGCTAATAATTTAATAAATCTCGATTTTGATTTTATACTTGTTAAACTTAATACGTAAATTAATAAGCACCTCAATATGTAAGTATTTTACTTTCAACAAGTGATAGAAAATGAAGGGCGTAGGATGAAGGGGGTTGGTTTCTTTTGCTAGTGTGGTTTAGGGTGGTCTTGCTAAGAAGGTACATTTTGATCTATGACCTAAATAATGAGAGAGACCTATACAAGGAACTGGGAGTGGGGAAGGGAAATCCGATTTAGATTTTCTGAAAAAAATCTCTCAACAAAAAACACCTAGAAGTGTTGAATAAAATATCAGTAAATATTTTAATTGCATAACTGAGTTTCAAAAACAATAAAGAAACTCCTCAGATGCTGAAAACAAAAGAGCTAGATAACAGCTGAATCTATCCCTTGAGGACATTACGTGATAAAAGGAACCTAGAGCCTTGATTTTGGTGGCTCCACAGTGTCAAAGAAAAATCTCCATAGAAGTTGTATACTTGGAACTAAGTTCTCAATATAAAGCTGGAAACAATGAAAGGCCACACCTCAGTGAAAGGTGGAAAATAAAAATCCTACCTGAAGAACATTTCCTACTCCAGGGGATCTTCCTGACCCAGGGATTGAACCTGCAGCTCTTACATTGTAGGTAGATTATTTACCTCTGAGCCACTGAGGAAACTCTAAACAAGAAGAAATGGTAGCTTGTCCCTTTTGGCAATCGTTTGAATGGAGGTAAATATCTGTGGTCATAATATAAAATACTGTTCCCCAAAATAAAGAGATAAACTATTGCTTTCATGCACCCATGAGACATTCTTGAATACCAACTACACACTTAGACATATCACAGTCAAACTGTTGAAAACCAAAGATTAAGAGGGAAAATATTTTTAAAAGCCAAAGGGAAACATAAAAGATCCATTACACATAGGGAAACCATTATAAGAATATAGGTGTACTTTTTATTAGAAACATAGGAGGCCAGAAAATAGGGGAATGGCATCTTTAATGTGCAAGGGGGAATATCAGGATTCTATATCTACTCATTCAAAAATGAAGGTGAAGTAAAGACATTTTCAGATAAACAAAAGCTGAGAGAATTTGTTGTTAACAGAACTGCACTGCAAAGAAAATTAAAGCAAATTCTGATAGTAGAGGAAAATGTTACCAAGATATCCTGTTTTCTCCACAGCAACGTGTTCATCCCCGCTACTTCCCAACCACTAAAATGAGAATGGCTCATTTCCCCCACTTCTCCTTACCTCCCACCAGCTACCAACACTCTTCCTAAATCACAGGATATGTTATCAGTTTAGGATGTTGTAATCCAGTCAGTGGAGAAGGCAATGGCACCCCACTCCAGTACTCTTGCCTGGAAAATCCCATGCATGGAGGAGCTTGGTGGGCTGCAGTCCATGGGGTCGCTAAGTGTCAGACACGACTGAGCAACTTCACTTTCACTTTCATGCATTGGAGAAGGAAATGGCAACCCACTCCAGTGTTCTTGCCTGGAGAATCCCAGAGATGGGAGAGGCTGGTGGGCTGCCGTCTATGGGGTCACACAGAGTCGGACACGACTGAAGTGACTTAGCAGCAGCAGCAATCCAGTCGGTGGTAATACAGTGTTTCTTCTACTCCAAGAATATTTGTTTGGCATTTATATTGCAAAATCTTAGTCACTTCTAGTGTCGTCTTTTTAAGGTTAACTTATGCATATAGTGAATAAATTGCTCTCCGTTAGAGATCTCTGTTGTGCTTAAACTGTTGTTCAGTCACTGCCCTGTTGTGATTGTTTTCTTTATCTGAAAACATAAACAAGTAATATTCCTGTTGATTCTAATAGGGGACTGAAATTAGGGGTGACATCAGGATTTTTTACCCTAATTATTTCCTCTCTGTTGTGTATAAATGTTATTTAACTATTCACTAGCTTTCAGCCATTTTGACTTTTACTTTTATAACTTTTTTCCTGAATAAAAGCTTGTGAAATTTTCTTTTTAAATTTAGAAATTCAATAATTTTACTAGAAATAGGTCTAGGTGGATGTCCCTTTTCTGGGATTAACAGAACTTCATCAATGTGCTAAATAAGATCAACATTGCAAAGAAATTCTTTGTATTTTTCATTTCTTGAAATTCTTTTATATTATTTGGAACTTCAGACACACATAATAAAATCAAAGATTTCCCAAGAGTATGCTCTACTTTAAATATTCCTCCATTCATTTTTTAAAATTTATTTTTAATTGAAGGATAATTGCTTTACAATGTTATACTGGTTTCTTCTATACAACGTGAATCAGCTATAAGTATACCAAAATATTCCTCCATTCATTTTATATGAAACACTGAATAGACTCAGTAAAGATGCTAACACGTATACAAATTCAAAAGAGACTAAGCTTTATTACCTACTGATTTCATAAACAGTATGTCAAATAAAATTTCCCTAGCACAGACAAGTTACAAAATATTATAAAGCTACATGATGAGTCTAATAATCTGACCCCCATAGCAAAGGTAATAAGGGATAATGAACATGCTAAATTATATGCAGAAGTTTTCATGAGACTTAAGAATGCTTTGCTTGCATTATAAATAACTGTGTTCTAAAAGGAAAGTAAATGATACAGAAAAAAAGCCTAGTATAATTTAGGTGAAAAGAAAAATTTATTAACATAATAATATTCTGCAGAAAGTGTGTTTAATTTGACTAGATATATGCTTTATCAGAAATTGACCTCATTAAGAACCACATGACTTCAATGAGAGAAGTTCACTAGGCTCTACAGTTTCATTCCTCAGTTATCCCCTGCCTTCCATCTCCATTTCCAGGCCCTACATTAAAAGCTTTGGGCATTTGTCATTATCAAAGTTTCCCCCAAATGCTGCCAAGGACAGAAGGGGAGAATTTTGTCTACCCCAAGCACCAACAGAATCTATTCATAAGCAGATCTACTTTGATTTTCCCAGCAACTCATTTCTGAATTAGTTACCCTTTCCTACAAGGTACCTAGGTCTCTTGTGCTCTCTTTCAAAGGAAAGAAATATCTGCTCCCAGGAAATAATATATTATGGATTTACAGTTAACTCTGATTTTTAGGGGAGAAGGCAATGGCAACCCACTCCAGTACTCTTGCCTGGAAAATCCCATGGATGAAGGAGCCTGGTAGGCTGCAGTCCATGGTGCCGCGAGGAGTCGGACATGACTGACTTCACTTTCACTTTTCACTTTCATGCATTGGAGAAGGAAATGGCAACCCAATTCAGTGTTCTTGCCTGGAGAATCCCAGGGATGGAGGAGCCTGGTAGGCTGCCGTGTATGGGGTCACACAGAGTCGGACACGACTGAAGTGACTTAGCAGCAGCAGCTAATTTTTAGATTAAAAACAATTCAGATAACATCAAGTAAAAAAGAAGGTATATTTTTTGAGCACTGAGAAAAATTTTACCTCAGTTAACACAGAAATAGCACAAAAGCCAGCCACTCCTGATTGCATGAAACTGTTCCATTCCTCTGCACATGAGATGAACAGGATTAATATTGGATAGAAATTCTTCATTCACTTATTTACTCCTCAAAAGTTTTTGAATGATTAGTATGAATTAGGCTCTGTGCTAAGCACTTAGGCTATAACTGAACTGATATTCACACTGTATATCCCACAGAGTGGATATATTTCATTTGGATAGATTTGTCCTATCTTATCTGACAAAGAACTAAAAATTCTTAGAATGGATATAAGCCTTAGGAATGTAAATAAGCCAAGGTTTATGAATATAGCTGATTACTACCCAAAATAGAAACATATTTGTGTACAAGTTCATATCATTCAAATAACGTAGAAAAACAATTAGAATAGGAAATTATCCCAGTGAAATCAATTATCCCAGTGAAATCAATCCATATCAATCAAACCATATCAAGAGAAATCATTCTCAAATAAACCACTCAACAAACGCAATTTGGGGGGCTATTGGAGAGAGGAAAAACTGAATTAACAATGGACATGAGAAGAGGGTCAGGTAAATATGGATCATATAGATATTTCTAAATCTTACCTCTTAGGAAATTTATAAAAGCTCCATTAGTCAACCAAAGAACTAAAGGGATTAGCAATGTTTGAGAATCCTGCCCATGAGTCAATGTTTGCCCGTCAAAACAAGAAGTGCTTTAAAACTACACTTGGATACAGGGAGCAAAATTTTTAATTAAAATTTCACCATGCTCAAATCAATTTGCTTTGAATCAGAGAAAACAATCTTTAATCTCTGAGTAGAAGTGTTTCACACTATTGGCTCAGTTTGCTTGAACAAGTCTGTGCTATGCTAAGTTGCTTCAGCTGTGTCTGACTCTTTGGGACCCTATGGGCTATTGCCCACCAGGCTCCTCTGTCCACAGGATTCTCCAGACAAGAGTACTAGAGTGGGTTGCCATGTTCTTCTCCAGGGGATCTTCCTGAACTAGGTATTGAACCCACATCTCTCCTGCACTGGCAGGTGGGTCCTTTACCACTAGCACCACCTGGGAAGCCCCTGAACAAGTCTAATCCATTATAATTTATTAGCAGTGTATGGGTCTGGGAAAAGGGTAAGAACTTGGAAACTTTTTATGCTATTGCTGTTGATGGAATCACAAAGAGGTTTACTTTCCATCCTTTCTTCCATCTGATAATAACTAGAACTGATGTGTGAATAGCTAGAGATCTCAGGATATTGGAGATGTATCAAACAATCAGAGACCCTGTGAAGGGCAAAATGCAGGGGACAATTAAGGAAATGAGTTTATTCAGGCTATTGCAACAGGGAGAATGTTCATTAAAGAGAAACATCAAGAAAATAAAAGTAAGCAAAGTGGGGGAGGGCCTGCAGTTTTACAGAGGCAGGTAAACAAGAACATCATCATATTCTAAGATTCATGAAGGTTAGAGCTGGGTCCTATCTGAGTCACCGAGGAAGGATGAGTCTTATCTTTTGTGAGGGCAGAGTACTTCTTTGACGTTAGCCATTTCTCAGAACACAAAACGGTGGGAGCACAGGATTCTGATAAAGTTCAACATCGTCACATCATCTTTTTATTCTTTTTTTAAAAAAAAATTGTTAGTTGGTTTAAGTAGAAGAGCTATTTTATATTCCACACTGTCAAGCTATTCTTATTTACAAGTTGAAGTAAATTGAAATAGTACAAACAGTAAATTTAGAAACACTATGATGGAAATGCTTTTAAATTTATAGTTAAAAACAATTCAAATAACAAGAAGCAAGATCTTTCAAAAGATATATTTGAATTCTGCAGTATTTGTTTTTTGCAGATGTCTAAAACCAAAATACTGGAGTAACAAAACTATTAATAACATTTTTATGTGAGCTAGGACTTCATAATCTTTGGATCTATTTATTGTACAATGAATAGTACTATCCTTATTTTTTATTAAGCAAATTTTCAATTTCAGATATACTCAAAACCAATACAATAGTGTAATGAACACTCTGGTACCACAACCCAACTGCAGTGATTGTCACTTACTAACATTCTTATTTCACATATTCCCCTGAAGGTTTTTAATTCAAGTGTTTTAAAGCAAACCCTAACATATTATTTAACCTAAAATATGTTGGTATGGATGTTTAGCTGACTCTTTTTAAACACAGCCACAATATCAGTCTCAAAGCCTTAAAAAATCCATAATAATTCCTTAATATTTTATAGTGTTCAGTCCTTGCACTTTTCCTCTATTATTTCAAATAGAAGTTTAATGGCTTATTCAAATCAGAATCCATACAAGGTCCAAACATTGTATTTAGTTATAATTGTCTCTTTAAATCTCTAACATCTAACTTCCTCCTTTTCATCCCATGTTATTTGGTAAATAATATAAATCTTCTTTTGGAACAGAATTTCCACATTCTAAATCTGACTAATAGTATCCTTAGGGTTTCTTCCATGATTTAGAAGTTTGATTAAACTTAGATGCAACTCTTTTGGCAGGCATACCTATCAACTTTTTGTTCAAACTAAATCCCATTGGGGTTGTCCACATAATAAATACATTTTTTAAATGGATCAAAATTCCTGAATCGAAGGTGAATCTCTTAACTCCATCTATTTGATCTCTCAATTTCTCAGCTTCCAAAATGATACCTAAGGAAAAACCTTGAACCACTAGGTCTCTGTCCATAGAGAAAAACACGAAATCCCATAGACTAGGTGATCTCTAAAGTACCTTTCTTATTTAGACATAAAAAGGACTAAACTGAGAGAGATGCTCAAGATCCAACTTCACAGAAATGGTGTCCATACTCCCTCCTAGAGTGCTGTCTTGGGGTAAAAGGAGATTTTCTTTCTCCAAGACAGTCTTCCACCCTCATCCCCATTTCAATAATTGATGCATAAATCATTAAATATTCAATATTCACTACATGCCATAAACAAATGTACTTTTTTTCAAATGCAGGATGTCTTAGGTTTAGTCTTTAACTTTGGATCCAAAAATCACTTCAACTTCTAGACATTATCAAGTTCTAAAAGAACAAATGTACACTGGGATGAAGATAAAGCAATACTTGACGGCAGCAAGAGCGTGTCAGAGGGTCTCCAGCCAGGACCTTCTCCTTGCCTCAAGGAGAAGGTCACAACAGAAGGCAAGAATCAGAAAGGGGGAGGAAGGCAAACACAAATTGTAAGTCCTTCATAGTTTTGTCAAGGATTGGTCATGTCAGAGTATGGACTTGGTTTGTCCAGACCCTCACAGAGAGCTCTCTGTTTCTGTAGCAGGAGTATTTTAAGATTTGTGAGGCAAGAACATCAAATAAGCACACTGTTCTTTTTCTGGGATTCACAAATTATATCTGAGGAAAAAATGGGGACATATATCCCTTTTAATCTAACATCTATTCATATCTTTTCCCTCAGCATCAGCACTTTATTTTCTGAATAAAATTGATTCCTTTTCTGTGCTTGTGTATCAGTTTAGATGATATTGGCATGACTTTACATACTATCAGGGTCATTATCAGTTCCTGGTTATTTTTGTTTGCTTTTTGTATTTTATCCATTTCCCACAGAAAGACTATGACATCTAAATCATTCATTAGTTTTGACAGCAAACTAAATCTAGGCCTTTCATGTAATTTTTCTGAGTTGTTTAGATTCTGACTTTATTCTTTAAGATGAATAGAGCATAGTAAGGGAAGCTTCTTGCTAATAGCTAATAGCTAATAAAGCTAAATTTTATATGTGCAAAATGATCTCAGGAGCAGTTCAAATCTAATGGTTAAAAATCATTATTATTTGTCCTGAGTTTTAAACAGGGAACATTGCTGGTTAACTTACCAGGAAATAGAACAAAGAGCTGGTCAACATCACCTGATTTTGGACATTTAATGGTTTGTACATCTTGTTTGTTGAACTGAACTGGTTCACTTAACTCTAATGGCCTGTTTTCAAGGTTAAATTCATTTTAAGCCTTAAGCTATTAAAATGCAGGAAGTAAGTGCTCGCAGAATGGTGGGCCTCTAATAAGAACACAGTAAAAAACAAAGTGCCCATTTGACTTAGTACACAGGGAATCATAATGCTGAACCCAGTCCAAATGTTACCTGACTTACTTTGTATGTAACAAGCATGGAGAGTCTTTGTCAATATATGGCCAAAACTATATAAGCAACAGTTTGCATCTGGATGAGTGAGTTAGTAAAAGTCACTCAGTTGTGTCCAACTCTTTGCCAACCCATGGACTGTAGCCCACCAGGCTCCTCTGTCCTTGGGAATTCTCCAGGCATGAACACTGGAATGGGTTGCCATGCCTTCCTCCAGGGGATCTTCCCAATACAGGGGTCGAACCCAGGTCTATTTCACTTCAGGCAGATTCTTCTTCCTTCTGAGCCACCAGGGAAGCACTATGGATAGGTTCCAGTAATTCTACTTACATCAACCCAATAATAATCAGTATTCTAATTATGATGTTAAAATACCCACTCAGTAAAGTCAGAAAGAGAAGAAATATTGTGTGACATCCCTTATATTTGGAATCTGAAGGAAATGATAAAAATGAACTTACTTACAAAAACAGATTCACAGACTTAGAAAACAAACTTATGGGAGTTTGAGGAGAGGGGATAGTTAGGGAGGTTATGAATAACCAACAAGGCCCTACTGTATAGTACATGGAACTCCCCTCAATGTTATGTGGCAGCCTGGATGGGAAGGGCGTTTGGGGGAGAACGGATACAAGTATGTGTATGGGTGAGTCTTTTTGCAATGTTCACCTAAAACTACCACAGTATTATTAATCGGCTATACCCCAATATGGAGAAGGCACTAGCACCCCACTCCAGTACTCTTGCCTGGAAAATCCCATGCATGGAGGAGCCTGGTAGGCTGCAGTCCATTGGGTCGCCCAGAGTCGGACATGACTGAGCGACTTCACCTTCACTTTTCACTTTCATGCATTGGAGAAGGAAATGGCAACCCACTCCAATGTTCTTGCCTGGAGAATCCCAGGGACGGGGGAGCCTGGTGGGCTGCCGTCTATGGGGTCACCCAGAGTTGGACACGACTGAAGCGACTTAGCAATACAATACAAATAAAAAATACAATACAATTATATTGTATTGTATACAATATATACAATACAATACAAAATAAATACAATACAAAATTGTATTGTACAATTACAAATACAAAATACAAAATAAAGTTTAAAGAAATACCCACTCTTTCAGAATTCTTCCCACTCATTGCGAGAGTGGAAATGGCAGCATTCAAACATAAGAAACAGATCTATTTGTGTTGGAGAGGGCATTTTAGTATATTTGAGTTAAAAGCTTAGGTATTCTTATCTTAGAGGCCAAATGTATAAGGAAGTTTTAAAAGAGAGTTGAAGTCTTGATATTAATACACGTACCCTAATATTGAAACATTTTGTGTGCTATTTTTCATTCACATAATTAGTAATAGCATTATTGAAGTATAATTCACATGCCATAGAATGGATCCATGTAAAGTGTGTAATATAATGTATTTTAGTATACACACGTTTGTAAAAATACCACCATAATGCAAATATAGCACATTTCATCCCTCCCAAAAGAAACTCCATAGCCATTAGCAGTAAATCCCCAATCCCTCATCCCCCTGAGCCTCTAGCAACCACTAGTCTCCTTTCTATCTCTATAGATTACCTATTCTGGCTAATTGTTATAAATTAAATTACACAATCTGTGGTCTTTATGATTGGGCTTCTTGTACTTAGCACGATATTTTCAAGGTCTGTTCATGTTGTAACATAAATCTATACTTTTTTTTTGCTTTTTATTGCCAAATAATATTCCATCGTAAAGCTCTGTACAGTCTGCTTGTCCATTCATCAGTTGATGGGAATTTGGATTATTGTCATTTCCCACTCCAGTACTCTTGCCTGGAAAATCCCGTGGATGCAGGAGCCTGGCAGGCTGCAGTCCATGGGGTCGCTAGAGTCGGACATGACTGAGCGACTTCACTTTCACTTTTCTTTTCTTTTCTTTTTTTTTTCACTTTCACTTTTCACTTTCATGCATTGGAGAAGGAAATGGCACACCACTCCAGTGTTCTTGCCTGGAGAATCCCAGGGACGGGGTAGCCTGGTGGGCTGCCGTCTATGGGGTCGCAGAGAGTCGGGAATGACTGAAGTGACTTAGCAGCAGCAGCACTTTCATCCAGTAAAAGTAAAGCTTCTATGAACAGGTATGAAAAACTGTGAATACATTTTTTTGTTTTTTCCCAGGTTTGTTGAGGTTTTATTTACAATAAAAATTGTACATATTAAGATGTCCAATGTGATAATTTGATATATAAATACATTGTAAAATAATGACCACAATCAAGCTAATTAACACCTCCATCACCTCACAGAGTTACCGCTGTAATGTGAGTATGGTGAGAGCACTTTAGATCTACTCTTAATGAATTTCAAGTGTACAAGATAATATCAACTAAAGTCACTATACTCTATATTAGAGCCTCAGAATTTATTTATCTTATAGCTGAAAGCCTAGAGTGACTTGGCTAAACTCTTTTTGTAATCAGGAAGAGTTAATTTTTTTTTTTTTATAATTTTATTTTATTTTTAAACTTTACATAATTGTATTAGTTTTGCCAAATATCAAAATGAATCCATCACAGGTATACATGTGCTCCCCATCCTGAACCCTCCTCCCTCCTCCCTCCCCATACCATCCCTCTGGGTTGTCCCCGTGCACTAGTATCCACTAGATCCCCAAGCATCCAGTATCGTGCATTGAACCTGGACTGGTTTCTCGTTTCATACATGATATTTTACATGTTTCAATGCCATTCTCCCAAATCTTCCCACCCTCTCCCTCTCCCACAGAGTCCATAAGATTGTTCCATACATCAGTGTCTCTTTTGCTGTCTCATACACAGGGTTATTGTTATCATCTTTCTAAATTCCATATATATGCGTTAGTATACTGTATTGGTGTTTTTCCTTCTGGCTTACTTCACTCTGTATAATAGGCTCCAGTTTCATCCACCTCATTAGAACTGATTCAAATGAATTCCTTTTAATGGCTGAGTAATACTCCATTGTGTATATGTACCACAGCTTTCTTATCCATTCATCTGCTGATGGGCATCTAGGTTGCTTCCATGTCCTGGCTATTATAAACAGTGCTGCGATGAACATTGGGGTACACGTGTCTCTTTCCCTTCTGGTTTCCTCAGTGTGTATGCCCAGCAGTGGGATTGCTGGATCATAAGGCAGTTCTATTTCCAGTTTTTCAAGGAATCTCCACACTGTTCTCCATAGTGGCTGTACTAGTTTGCATTCCCACCAACAGTGTAAGAGGGTTCCCTTTTCTCTACACCCTCTCCAACATTTATTATTTGTAGACTTTTGGATCGCAGCCATTCTGACTGGTGTGAAATGGTACCTCATAGTGGTTTTGATTTGCATTTCTCTGATAATGAGTGATGTTGAGCATCTTTTCATGTGTTTGTTAGCCATCTGTATGTCTTCTTTGGAGAAATGTCTATTTAGTTCTTTGGCCCATTTTTTGATTGGGTCATTTATTTTTCTGGAGTTGAGCTGCAGGAGTTGCTTGTATATTTTTGAGATTAGTTGTTTGTCAGTTGCTTCATTTGCTATTATTTTCTCCCATTCTGAAGGCTGTCTTTTCACCTTGCTGATAGTTTCCTTTGATGTGCAGAAGCTTTTAAGGTTAATTAGGTCCCATTTGTTTATTTTTGCTTTTATTTCCGCTATTCTGGGAGGTGGGTCATAGAGGATCCTGCTGTGATGTATGTCAGAGAGTGTTTTGCCTATGTTCTCCTCTAGGAGTTTTATAGTTTCTGGTCTTACGTTGAGATCTTTAATCCATTTTGAGTTTATTTTTGTGTATGGTGTTAGAAAGTGTTCTAGTTTCATTCTTTTACAAGTGGTTGACCAGATTTCCCAGCACCACTTGTTAAAGAGATTGTCTTTAATCCATTGTATATTCTTGCCTCCTTTGTCAAAGATAAGGTGTCCATATGTGCGTGGATTTATCTCTGGGCTTTCTATTTTGTTCCATTGATCTATATTTCTGTCTTTGTGCCAGTACCATACTGTCTTGATAACTGTGGCTTTGTAGTAGAGCCTGAAGTCAGGTAGGTTGATTCCTCCAGTTCCATTCTTCTTTCTCAAGATTGCTTTGGCTATTCGAGGTTTTTTGTATTTCCATACAAATTGTGAAATTATTTGTTCTAGCTCTGTGAAGAATACTGTTGGTAGCTTGATAGGGATTGCATTGAATCTATAAATTGCTTTGGGTAGTATACTCATTTTCACTATATTGATTCAGGAAGAGTTAATTTTGAATTCACACTTGATCTGCTCTGTGACTTTAACTCAGCCGCTTTTATTATTATAGGCATACATAATGGCCTGCCTTAGGGAGATAACCTGACCCCCACCCCCACCCTACCTGGCAAGGACTGTGACATTCTTAAATTCTCTGTGTGGCAAGTGGCATGGGTGGCTCCTCTGGTGCTTACATATCTGGGGATATGTTTGTTGATATGACAGGAGATATCCCATTTCACACCACGCATGAAATGACTAAATTTAAGGAAGTGAACCTAACACATCTTCCTGCCTGAGGCCTGCCATCCTAGGGGACATTTGCAAGAACTGAATAATCTTTTTACTTTGTTTCCTTACCTCCCTGGCGATCTCTGATCCATTAAAGAACCTGGCATTCCAGGCCCAGACAAGATGGTTATTTTGAGGTGCTAGCCTGCCATCTTCTCCATCAGCCAGCTCCCGAATCAAGTCCCTTCCTCATCGCAACACCTTGTCTTGGATTTATTAGCCTATCATGCCGGGAGCAGAACAAGCTTGGACCTGGTAACATTTTTATGAAGGCTCTTTCTCCACTGTGTGCAGCCTCTGTTGTCCTTACTCAGATGTTTTCCATTTACCTTTTATCTTGCATACCCAGGGGTCATCCCTAGGTCAGAGGTTGTGTTCACATTCCCTTGGCCAGTGAGATTTCTACCCTTTACCATCGAGTGTGTTACTGTTTGGACACACTCTAACAGCTCATGGAGTTTACCTTGTCTGCCAATGTCCGCAGGGACCAGCAGTTCAAATGATTCCCCTCTGCTTGCTCCTGAGAAGGAGCCACCCACAGTATTTCAGATTGCCAGGAGATTCTGATTTTAATTTTGAGCCTGACTTATGAACTGTTCCTGCATCCAAGCAGCTTATTCCATCAGTGGTCCGTCAGAGGTTGTATTCAAGCTCCTTCTGCCAGAGAAGTTTCCCCCTTTGTCAATATGTTAGGTAGTTAGAATAGGAAAAAGAAGTCCAGAATGGTGGTGGCTAGAGACAAGGAAGGGAAAAACCCATGAAAATAGAACAAAGGAAGGTCCGAGAACCAGAGTGAGGACCTCAGGTAAAACAAACAGCACTCCTGGCTAGTACAATTTACATAGGGCAGGCCCAGGGGGAGGAGAAAAAGCAATTAAAAAGAGGAGCCAAAATTGGGCCGAGGCCTCTCTTCCCCTCGCATCTTTTAGCCACCGACATTTTGGACTCCTTTTTCCTATTCTAACTACCTAACAAATAGATAGGTCTGTGAAAAGCTCTGGGACTGCTGGGTTGTTTGCCTTCCACCATACTTGGCTTCTCTTGAGTAAGATGAAGCTTAGGGCATTCACACAGCCTGCCAAACCCCAAGGTTGGCAGTTGTTATGGGTTGAGCATTTGGAGAGCCATTCACAGCCGTTTGGTAGCCTTCCCCAGTATCTCAGAATGTGACTGTATTTGGAGATAGGACCTTCAAAAAGATAATTAAAGTTAAATGAGGTTGTTCAGGTGGGCCCTAATCTAACATGACTGGTGTGCTTATAGGAAGAGGAAATTTACACAAAGAGGGACATCATGTGAGGACACAGCAAGAAAGAGGCCCCTACAAGCCACAGAGAAAGACCTCAGAAGAAACCAAACCTACCGACACAAGAATTTAGGACTTCTAGTCTCCAGAATTGTAAGAAAACAAATTTCTGTTGTTTAAACACCCCTCCCCACTCACCCCTGTTTGTGGTACATTGCTATAGCAGCTCTAGGAAAATAATAGAGCAGTGATCTTAAAAGGCTGTCTCTTTTTCTGGTTGTATTAAGCTTCTGGTTTGCTGTGCCATTTTCCTCATATCTAGGAGCTGTCACCCTCCTCTTAATTGCTCTTCACCAACATCTCCATTGTTTTTAACAACTCTTTTAGGCTAGAGTTCTCCAAGCTTTGTTCCAAATGACGTCATTCCTTCTATACAGTTTTGGAGCTCTTCATCCATACATACGCCTGCCTTTCCCTGAGGCAGAACCCCAGTACCACTGCACCAGAGCTGGGGGAGGGGACTTGCTTTTCCTTGAGGGAGATCCCTGTTCAACAAGAAGATATTAGGGAGTGGCATTCCCTGTCTTTTTTGCTTGCCCTCCTGGCACGAAGTCTCTACCTTTGAGTGTTAGTTGCTCAGTTGTGTCCAGCTCTTTGAAACCCCATGGACTGTAGTTTGCCAGGTTCCTCTGTCCATGAAATTCTCCAGGCAAGAATACTGGAGTATTTGCTTCTCCATGGGATCTTCCCGACCCAGGGATGGAAGCTGGGTTTCCTGAATTGCAGGCATATTCTTTACTATCTGAGACACCAGGAAGGCCCTACCTTTAAGTGAACTGGGCATGGTCGTTCACATCCAGGCTTCAATTACCAAGTAAATACTGGTGACTCTTAACTTTATACCTTCAATCCAGACTCCTTCCCTAAATTCCAGACTCATTTACTTAACATCATCCTCAACATCACCATACAGTTGTCCCGGAGTTAACTCAAATGCAGCATGTTTACACATGGTCTAAAGTCCTGCCCCAAAGTCTAATTCTCTTCTTGTGTTGTTTCTAACTCTTCCTTCTTACACCTCATCCAAATGAACAATTGTTGATTCAATCTCTTTAATGACCCTCCATCCCATTCACTTCTGTCTGTCTTTGCTTCTACTACCTTAGCTCAGGCTATCAGTATCTCTAAGAGAAATGACTACTATAATTTTTCAGATTTCTCTGGTCTCTGATCTTGAAGTCTTTTTCTACGCCCAATTTGTTTTCTCCACTGCAGCCAGAGGAATCTTTCTAAAGTGCAAACCTAATATATCATGCTTTTGGGGGCGGGGGTGGGGAATGAAACTCCTATGGCTCCCCAGTGCTCTCAGAATAAAATCCACATAAAGTATTTAAGACCTTTTATGATATTTCCTCAGATGACTTACACAAAATCACTGTTTAGTTTATAATTTCCAACATCCATCTCACCTCTCTTCCTAGCATGGTCCATTCATACTAAACATTATAATGCCCTAAACATGAAATATTCATTTTCACTGAAATAATTTTGCATCACTAAAATCATATGAATTTTTTTAGCTCACCAAATTTTCATCAGTGGGCTAATTCCTATTCATATGTTGCTGTTGCTGCTGCTGCTGCTAAGTCACTTCAGTTGTGTCCAACTCTGTGTGACCCCATAGACGGCAGCCACCAGGCTCCCCCATCCCTGGGATTCTCCAGGCAAGAACACTGGAGTGGGTTGCCATTTCCTTCTCCAATGCAGGAAAGTGAAAAGTGAAAGTGAAGTCACTCAGTCATGTCTGACTCTTAGCAACCCCATGGACTGCAGCCTACCAGGCTCCTCCATCCATGGGATTTTCCAGGCAAGAGTACTGGAGTGGGGTGCCATGCCTTCTCCGATTCATATGTTAGGTTATAACTTAGCTGTTACTTTCTTTGGGAAACTTACCCTGACATATTCCTCAACCCCACCTCTACCTAAAACTAGTTTTAAGATTTTCATTGCCTTGGATTTTCTCTATCAAAGTCTTTATTTTGCTCTTTTGTAATTTCCAGGTTTCTTGTATGCCTTCCCCATTAATGCATACATTTTTAGACAATGTGAACTGCTCACATATTGCGTTGTGTTATAGAAGAACAACTTATACAAAGTTCTTGCCTAATTCACATTTGAAGATAAACGAATGATTCTGCCACCCTAGCATATAGTAAATGCTCAATAAATAGTGCACTTCAAGCAAAGTATAACCTGTGCACACATTTCTGTATGTATTGCTTAGACCATGAGTAAACAGGTAAGATTGGAAATCGAGAATTTAATAAATCCCGGCAGTGTATGTCCTCTATCTTCTTCCCACAATTGAGATTTATAATGGAAACCTCAATGCCGTTCTTATCCCTGAACTTGGGATACTCACATGGTGTCCTTTGTTGTCATCCCCTAGGATCAGTAATTTTTTTTAGCAAATAAAATAAAATAAAGACAATAAACTCCTAAACTCAATCTGACATAAGATCAATTTTTAAAATCTTAATTAAGTCACAATCTCCAATTATTTTTATTTAAGATAATAAATGCTTTATTTAGTGGCTTTCTGCTGTGTTTAAGTGACTATTTAAACACTACCATATCAGTCAGTATTCAGGAACTATCTCTTGACGATTTTTGCCATGTATTAGAGGTATACTCCACCTCAAGCCAAACCAAGATCTACACAAACTCTATATAACTAAACTACAGATTGTCTATTTGTTTTAGAAAGAATTAACATTTATATTTGAACAGTTTTCTCCCTTTTTTATTCTGAATTTTACTAAATTACATTTGATTTACACACAACTTTTCAGGTATATACCCACTACATAAAGCAAGACACAACTATCAAAAGACTTTCAGAATTTTCTTGGCAAACATCAAATTGGCTGTATACATTTTCAAATTCATGTGGACACTGAACTCTAAGCTACAACGATAAAACTGGTAATGTGACTTCTCTAAATGATATCTACTTAGTAAACAAGGTCTGCTTCTGACTGGTTAGAGTTCTCTCAATATCTCAAACAAGGGGAATTTTGTGACTAATTTAAGATGGAATTACTTATCATGGCTAGGTATCCTGCTTTCATGATCTAATATTGCCAAGGAAATCAATGACTAAAGTGTTAAAATTAAAATGGGGGAAAAGTGTGAAGGAAGGGAGTTTGTTTAAAAGTGCTTTTCAAAAAAAGTGCCTTTAAATGTGCCCAGGTTGAAAAATGGTGTCTTTATAAAGTTCTGTAGCTTTTCAGTTCTACTTACAGATTGATTTATATCCTTTAACTCATTGCCAAGGTCTGGTATACACTCTGGTGCTGTGTGGTTTGCAATGTGAATATGTGCCCTAATTCAAAGAAGGGCAACAGAATCCTAAAGAAATGGTGGTTTATTAAAAGTTATGAAATACAGGAAAACTAGTACTACCATTTTAAATGTTCTTTAGATTCAGGAGTTCACATTCTACCTTTTAATCAAAAAATAATTAGCTAGTATCTTCAGTAAACAAAGTTCCTTCCTATTTGACATAAAGAGAAAAAAGTTAATCAGAAGAAATTGAGTCAATAACCAAGATTTAGTTGAAATGATGTTGCTATCCTGATGCAATGCTGTTCTTCCTAGTATCATGTATCCCTATCCCTACATGATTATTCAAAGAGAATAACTTTGAAGCCCTGTAAAACATTCAGCTCAGCAAAGGAAAACTATTTTTTTCTGAGAGTGTAAAGTAAAACAAT
The DNA here is from genome assembly GCF_003369695.1 of Bos indicus x Bos taurus. Classification (NCBI taxonomy): domain Eukaryota; kingdom Metazoa; phylum Chordata; class Mammalia; order Artiodactyla; family Bovidae; genus Bos; species Bos indicus x Bos taurus. Next base: position 32,265,361 of record NC_040095.1, read on the forward strand.
ATATTTTAGATGAATTTATAACAAATGTTTAGCACCAAGTCTTATCACACTTATAAGGTATAGATTCTATTTGTAACATTTATCAGCATGCCTATTTACAATCTCTATCTTCAAAATAAATCATGAGTCTAACCACTCCTCATCATCTCCATAACCTTCATCCTAAGACCAAGGCTGAGACAGCCAGGATGCACATGTACAGCTGCACTGGTCATTAAAATATTGAACCACTTCTGACCAGCTGGTGCATTAGCCATTACACTGAGCCTGCCAGTTGCCCTTGCCAACCACTTTGAGCCCTCCTCTGTGACCTCCTATGATTGCCCGTGATATAGAAACTAAACAGTTAACACCTGGCACAGCTGGGTGCCAAATCAGGTCATTTGGAGTCAGTACCTGTAACATATAGAAACTAGATCTGCTCTAGACCAATGCAGCACTCTCTCTTGAACCATTCTTTTTTGAAAAATTTTGTTAGAGTATAGTTGATTTACAATGTTCTGTTAGTTTCAGGTGTAAAGCAAAGAGAATCATTGATACATAGATATATATTCACTCTTATTTAGGTTTTTTTTTCCCCCATAAAGAGAAAATACTCATTAAAGAATGTTAAAAAGAGTTCCCTATACTGTAGGTCCTTGTTAGTTATCTGTTTTATATATTGTCCTTGTTCAGTCACTCAGTTGTGTCCAACTCTTTGCTGCCCCGTGAACTGTAGCACGCCAGGCTTCCCTGTCCTTCACCATCTCCTGGATTTTGCTCAAATTCATGTCCACTGAGTTGGTGATGCCATCCAATGATCTTGTCCTCTGTCATCCCCTTTTCCTTCTGCCATCAGTCTTTCCAAGAATCAGGATCTCTTCCAATGAGTCAGCTCTTTGCATCAGGTGGCAAAAGTATTGGAGCTTCAGCTTCATCATTGGTTCTTCCAATGAATATTCAGAGTTGATTTCCTTTAGGATGGACTGGTTTGATCTCTTTGCAGTCCAAGGGATTCTCAAGAGTCTTCTCCAACACCAATGCTGCTTTCCTCTTTAAATATTTTATATAGTAATGTGTATAAGTCAATCCCATTTCCCAATTTGTCCCTCCATCTCCTTTCCCCTTGGTAACCATAAGTTATTTTCTATACCTGTAACTCTATTTCTATTTTGTAGGTAAGTTCATTTGTACTCTCTTTAGATTCCATATAAAAGCGATATCATATGATATTTGTCTTTCTCTGACTAACTTACTTCACTTAGTATGACAATCTCTAGGTCCAGCCATGTTGCGGCAAATGGCATTTCTTTGTTCCTTTTTAAAGGCTGAGTAATATTCCATATGTATATGTAGCACATCTTCTTTAACCAATCTTTTGTTGATAGACATTCAGATTGCTTCCATGTCCTGGCCATTGTAAATAGTGCTGCAATGAACATTGGGGTGCATGAATGCTTTTGAATTATGATTTTCTCCAGATAGATGCCCAGGAGTATACACACAAAAATCAATCAATGCCCAGGAGTAGATCTTCAGGATCATAGTGAAGTGAAAGTGAAGTTGCTCAGTCATGTCCAACTCTTTGCAAGCCCATGGACTGTAGCCTATCAGGCTTCTCCGTCCATGGGATTTTCCAGGCAAGAGTGCTGGCGTGGATTGCCATTTCTTTCTCCAGGGGATCTTCCTGACCCAAGAATTGAACCCGGGTCTCCCACATCGCAGGCGGATGCTTTACCGTCTGAGCCACCAGGGAAGTCTTAAGGATCATAAGGTAGCTCTATTTTTAGTTTTTTAAGGAACTCCCATGCTGTTCTTCATAGTGGCTGTAACAATTTACATTCCCAACAACAGTGTAGAAGGGTTCCCTATACTCTACATCTTCTGCAGCATTTATTGCTTGTAGATTGTTTGATAATGGATATTCTGACTGGTGTGAGGTGATAACCTTGTTGTAGTTTTGCATTTCTCTAATCATTAGTGATGTTGAGCATCTTCTCATGTGTTTTTCAGACATCTGTATGTCTTCTTTGGATAATTGCCTATTTAGATCTTCCACTCATTTTTTGATTGTTTTTTTCTTTTAAATATTGAACTGCATGTGCTGTTTGTATATTTTGGAGATTAACTGCTTGTCCATTTCTTTGTTTAAAAATATTTTCTCCCATTCTGGTTGTCTTTTTTTTGCCACCACTCTTACCCCTCACTATGTGTTATACTGGAAGACAAGGTGATTTTTATTATTATTACTAATGTAAATCAGATCATATTGCTTTCTTCTTTAAATTCTTCAGCAGTTTCACATTACACTTACAAGAAAATCTAAACTGACCTTGGGTCACTTGGCCCTCAGTAATCTGGATTCGGCCTCCCTCTCTAAACTCATCTTCTATGATGCTTCACTATGTTCCAGCACCACAGCTATTCCTGCTTTTCTCATTCTGAAGTATTTACACCTGCTCTTCCCTTTAACTAGGAGGTCCAGATCATCAGTTTTCAATTCTTTCAGGTCTTTTCTCATATGTCACCTTCTCAGAAAGGCTGATGTGATGGCAAACCTATATAAAACAGCAATTTCCACCTCTGCACCAGCTTGGACCCGTTCCCAGTCACCATCTTTTCCATCGCTCAGTTTACTTCACAACTCTCATTCCGTTTTTGTATTTAGTTGTACTATTACTTACTTTATATCTTTGCTATTGAAAGGTAAGCTCCCTAAGAGAAGGGCTGATCGTAACTTGTTTATAACCCTAATCTGTTCCTGATGTCTCATGAAATATCTGTGTTCTAATTTCCTTCCCCTGTGCCTGCTCCTTCTTTCCCTCTGACATAAATACACTTTCTCCCAATGGTACCTGTCTAAAATCAGCTTATCCATTAATGACACACTCAAATGCCATCTTTAGGACCTTAAAGCATGTAATCTCTTCTTCTGAAAACATGGCCACCAATATTCCCCTATTTTCTCTTGAGACTGTAACTGCTGTATTTTTGTGTGTTTTTTTTTGTGTGTGTGTGAATTACCTTCTCTTTCAGTGAATCACAAGCACTTTGAAAAGCAAATTTTTAACCCAGATGTGAGCTTTCATTTCAATCATTAGTAAAAAGTTTTCATCCAGAATAACTTGCATTCCTATTTATTATCTGACTTGTTTCTTTAGGATAAAGCTTAGATTTAAGTAATGGAACAAAGAGAGTCTTCATAAATTTGCAGTTCATGGTAAGTTAACTTTGGCTGATGGGGAAGGGAGCTGTGACAATTCCCCTCAGGACACATTGCTGCTTGCTTAGGAAAACTTAAATACAGTTTACAAACTTGAAGGAAAATAAGGTAGAACAACTCCCTTAAGAGATTCTTTCCAGATGTTTTTAAAGTTAAAGGCTTATAATCATTCAATGTTCACTAGTCTCCTTGCTCAAGAGTTCATCCAACTACACAAGTCATATTTCTTTTCTAATAAAAACACTTTTAAGCCACTAAAACTATTTACTGGCATTGGTTTTCCTCTATGAAAAGTGAGTATTTTAATATTTTTTAAGCAGATGATCTAACTGCAAAGCTAAATCATTTGTAATTCTTGTAAATCCTATCTTTTATCATCAATAATCTTTTATGGAATTACAATATTTTAGTGCCAAATTGGAGAAGTCAATGGCACCCCGCTCCAGTACTTTTGCCTGGAAAATCCCACGGACAGAGGAGCCTGGTAGGCTGCAGTCCATGGGGTCGCTAAGAGTTGGACACGACTGAACAACTTCACTTTCTCTTTTCACTTCCATGCATTGGAGAAAGAAATGGCAACCCACTCCAGTGTTCTTGCCTGGAGAATCCCAGGGACGGGGAAGCCTGGTGGGCTGCCGTCTATGGGGTCTCACAAAGTCGGACATGACTGAAGCGACTTAGCAGCAGCAGCAGCAGTGCCAAATAGTTCCTTAGAGCACAAATAACAATAACTATTAACAGCTAACTATATGCCAGGCACTGTTTTAAGTGCTGCCTTTGCAATTATAAATTTAATCTTGATGACTACCTCTGAAGTATACATACTAATAATATCATTATCCTTAAAGATGGAGAAACTGAGACAATGAGGTTAAGTAACTTGTCCAATGTCACAAAGTTAGTAAATGGCAGAGCTGGAACTCAATCCAGCCATGTCTTGTTTGGATATGAGTGGCAGACAGGAACTTGTTCTCACTAGCTTCTCCCTTGCCTTCCATCACAGTGGAGGTTTGACTTCTCAGTTTTCCTTATGTGTAAAGGTAGACCTGTGACATTTCTCTGGCCAATAGTTGACTTGAGTTCTCAGGACAGGTTTACCTGCCCCTAAAAAGGGGGAAAACTTCATTAAGAAAAAACATTTGACTCTTTGTCCTATTTACAATGTTGCTTTCACATCCTAGTTAATTTTGGATTGTTACTTGGTTTTGAATGGGAACTATTCTTTCTTGGTTAGTCAATACCTGAAAAATAGTGTTAGGAAGACAGAGAGAGTGAGACAGGACAGAAAGTAACTTAAATTCAGGTGTATTATCTCAGAACATTTGCTTCTACTCTGCTGTATACTCTGCTCTGGGATGTCTCACCACTCTGTTCACTCCAATGAAGACACTGTCCTCAGCAATCCACACAGTATAAACATATACACACAGTCCTGAAAGGGAACCTGGTGGGACCACAGCATCCTCTACACTGGTCAACCAGTACTCCTAAGCCTTGTTAAATACTTTTGAACATAAAATACCTAGTAAGATGTCCATCTTGGATTTGACCATCATAAGTCAAGTGAAAGTTAAATAAAATAATATATGTAAATTTTCTGGTAAATGTGATATGCTAATTAAGCTATAACCATGATTATTTTGTTCACTATGTGATTTTCTAACATAATTAAAGAAAAGCCAAGCAGGTTTATACCATACTCTTAAGGTTACCTGATCTCTTTCTTTGGTTATTTAGCAATGAAGTACAAAGGGACAAAGCTAGCAGTGTGACCAAATACTAATTTACACAATTGGAATTTTAGCCCCAAAAGTCTTTCAGTAGTAGACACTGTCCTAATGTGAAAATGAAAATAAACACTCCATAGCTGACCTTTCACTCATACTAAAATATGTTCCCAGATATGAAAACTACACTGCTATTGGAGTGGTAATTTATAATTGAAAGACGTTTTCACTGAGTACAAGTTTTGCTTACTATTCAATAATTTTAGACTTGATTTTCTGTGATGAATCAACAAATGCAACATAATAATGTGTTATTGCAATTATCTCAGGTTAGTGAGTAAAAAGCATAGGTGACCTTGAGGTGTTAATGGGTATTTTATAAATAAAATGATAAATATGAGCACAATGTTTTCAGAATATTTCAAACAGTGATAAGTAAAATTCAGCAAAGGACAACTGAGTGATGAGAAGACAGATAGGAACATAAGCAAACTACTCAAAAAGATTGACCTTATGATACTCAATCCATATACATATTGAGAATAGACACACTAATTATATCTGGATAGATACCAACTTACAAACCATTCATTAACACTAAGTGTAATAATAAGAATATGGAGAATATTTTGTTAATAGATTATTAAACCTTTTTCAGTATTATAATTTGGAGAACAGCCATTAAAAATGATTGGGTTGCCAAAATAATGTAAAAATAATTTTGAAACAGTTTACTGTTTAAAAGAAAAAATAACAGCAGTGTTAATGAAAATGACTTAGAAAGTGGTTCACCATAAGTAAAACTTAAGGGATCAAGTTAACCACAAGTAAAACAGAAAATATCCAAACACATTTTTGTACCATTAAATTCAACTTTAGCAATTAAACAATATTTGTCATGTATTAATTTGAATGTTGTTACTTTGGGCGTTTCCTTTGATTACTTTGGGTATTTTGGTAAGAACTTTTAGTAAAAACAACTTTAAATTTAACTAGACTTATGAAATATGATTATTTCTAACATCTTAATAAATTGCTCATAGAACCCCCAAATTTGTCTAGAATTTTTAAAAACTTTTTATTAAAGCTTGACACATTATAAATTTGCTTTGATTTTAAAGCAGTAAATGGACAATAACCATAAGTACTTATTCTGAATTTTTAATATATGTTAGCATATTACACCAGAGAAGGCAATGGCACCCCACTCCAGTACTCTTGCCTGGAAAATCCCATGGACGGAGGAGCCTGGTGGGCTGCCGTCTATGGGGTCACACAGAGTCGGACACGACTGAAGCGACTTAGCAGCAGTAGCAGCATATTACAATAAATGTAATGTTTTCCTTGAGTAATATGTAGTCTATATCTTACTTAATTTTGAGAATTTGAAAATTTTGAGATATTGAGTTGTGTTATATTGCCAATACTGAAGTTTGTGTCAAACTTAATGCTTATTTATGCTTGTTTTCCTAACAAAATTGTTCATAACTTCAGGATTTAGTTAAAAAGCCTCCTACTCTGATGTTTTTCCTGACCTCCATACCACCACAGTTAACAACAATTGAGTTAATCAATTCCTCCGCAAATGGCCATTATTGCCCTTATCACATTTCACTGTCCTTTTTCACCTTCTGACCTTTCTTCCCAGAAACTGAGATCCTTTGGGACAGTCTGTAATTTATTCACTGGTGAAACCACAATCCTTGGCTCAGTCCCTGGCACATGGCTTTCCATAAATGTCCAGTGAACAAATGATTTAATTTATGGAAAGGCAGGAACAATTACCCTCATCAGTGATAAAACTCAAAAATGTGTAGCATTCAATCCCTTGAAAAATATCAGTGCTATACAGAAAGTAACATGTGGAGACCAGCCTGGCTATGGCATCCTAGAGAAAAGTGAGGACAGCTCACTGAGGGGACTTAGAGAATATGAGTCAGTCTACCAGCAAGCATTCCCCAAACTGTCATCTCAACCTCTCTTCTTGGGTGATGATCTTTTTAAGGCAAGTCAGAGGAGAGTGCTGATGAAAGAAACAGTCTAAGAATGTCACTGAACTTTGAATTAAGTGATAGCTAAAACATCTACTTCTGCTTTATTGACTATGCCTTTGACTTGCATGAACCACAACTAACTGTGGAAAATTCTTAAAGAGATGGGAAACATGACCTGTCTCTTGAGAAATTTGTATGCAGGTTAGGAATCAACAGTTAGAACTGGACATGAAACAACAGACTGGTTCTAAATTGGGAAAGGAATACATCAAGGCTATATATTGTCACCCTGCTTATTTAACTTATATGCAGAGTACATCATGAGAAACGCTGGGCTGGATGAAACACAAGCTGGAATCAAGACTGCCGGGAGAAATATCAATAACCTCAGATATGCAGATGACACCACCCTTATGGCAGAAAGTGAAGAGGAACTAAAGAGCCTCTTGATGAAAGTGAAAGAGGAGAGAGAAAACTTTGGCTTAAAACTCAACATTCAGAAAACTAAGATCATGGCAGGTCCCATCACTTCATGGCAAATAGATGGGGAAACAGTGGAAACAGTGACAGACTTTACTTTTTTGGGGTCCAAAATCACTGCAGATGGTGATTGCAGCCATGAAATTAAAAGACACTTGCTCCTTGGACAAAAAGTTATGACCAACCTAGACAGCATATTAAAAAGCAGAGACATTACTTTATCAACAAAGGTCCATCTAGTCAAGGCTATGGTTTTTCCAGTAGTCATGTATGGATGTGAGAGTTGGACAATAAAGAAAGCTAAGTGCCAAAGAACTGATGCTTTTGAACTGTGGTGTTGGAGAAGACTTTTGAGAGTCCCTTGGACTGCAACCAGTCCATCCTGAAGGAAATCAGTCCTGAATATTCATTGGAAGGACTGATGCTGAAGCTGAAACTCCAATACTTTGGCCACCTGATGCGAAGAACTGACTCATTAGAAAAGACCCTGATACTAGGAAAGATTGAAGGCAGGAGGAGAAAGAGAAGACAGAGGATGAGATGGTTGGATGGCATCACTGACTCAAAGGACACGAGTTTGAGTAAACTCTGGAAGTTGGTGACGGACAAGGAGGCCTGGCATGCTGCAGTCTATAGGGTTGCAAGGAGTCAGACATGACTAAGTGACTGAACTGAACTGAACTGAAAAAAGCTATCTGCTAAGAAACTGTACAAAAAGCAATAGAGGAGACATGGACCCCTTGAGGGGCTGTTTTTACGTCCCAATACCACGTCTGAAACATTTATCAGCCAGGAATATAAGCCAAGATCTTACCCGACATTTCCTTCTCACTGTCGGAAACTGTCAGCATAGAATGTTATTCTTTGGGAACAAAGAACCACCCAACTCCAGAGGCCTAAATCAACAAAGGTTTCTTTCTTTCTCACACAAATGTCCACCAGTTGGTTTTGCTCTGCACCATTTTCATTCAAGACTCTAATGAAACAACCCCGGTCAGGAACGTGTTGGTCAAGAGGGCAGACAGAGCAAGAACACTCTGGAGAGTCAGGCAGCAGCAACTAAATGCTCCAACTCAAAACTGACACGTGTCATTTCTGTACATGACATTCATTTCCCAAAACTAGTCACTGGCCCCACCTAACCACAAGGTGGCAGGCAGCTCCATCCTGCCCTGTGCCCAGAAGCTGGAGAGCCAGCACAAACTACCACACCCTAAGACTAATTCCTCCAGAGCTAGGCTGTAACAGATCACCAGAATCTTGTCAAGGGGATTATTTCCTTTTCATTTAGGAAAAAACAAATAACATCTTTTTAATCTTCTCTCATGTTAATTATTAATCTTATGTTTGCCTTTAAAGAGATGAACTATACTCTGTACAGAGATTATGCAGGCTGAAAGAAAACAGACTTGTGGATGACATACTGCATGATAACATTTATAAAGTTCAAGAACAAGTAAACCTAATCAATGGTGAAAGAATGCATAAAGGTGGTTACCTTGAGCTGCAATATTGAATGGGAAGAATGCCTTCAAGGGGTTAAAAAGATTCTCACTCTGCATATACATGCATGCAGAAAAGTGATCAAACTGTGCTCTTCAGACTGAGCCATCAAATGTGTGTTATACCTAAAAAAATTTCTCATATGTACAACTTAGCATTAATGAAATCTGGGGAGAAATGAAAGATTTGTTGAAATCCATCCCTGATCTAACACATCGTTTTGGTTTTTTTTTTTTTTCTGTTTTTTGCTTTTTTAAAAAGGACGTGCATCTATAACAATTCACTCAGAATTCATGAGAAAGTGAAAACTGGAACACTTGGGATGTTTCCCAAAATTCCATAAGCAGATTTTTTTCTTAAGAGATTTCAAATCACTTCATCTTCAGTATAAAGCTATATACAGTTGATACATTGAAGTCAACTCCAAAGACACGCTAATGTAGTTGAAAATGAGATGCTTTCCGAAACAGGCTAATGCTAAAAGCTAGTGTGTAAGGAGGAGAAGGCAGTGGCACCCTGCTCCAGTACTCTTGCCTGGAATATCCCATGGATAAAGGAGCCTGGTGGGCTGCAGTTCATGGGGTCGCTAAGAGTTGGACACGACTGAGCGACTTCACTTTCCCTTTTCATTTTCATGCATTGGAGAGGGAAATGGCAACCCACTCCAGTGTTCTTGCCTGGAGAATCCCAGGGACAGGGGAGCCTGGTGAGCTGCCGTATATGGGGTCGCACGGAGTCAGACACGACTGAAGTGACTTAGCAGCAGTGTGTAAGGAATCCCTATCAATAGATATGAAGTTTTAAGCAAAATTATTGATTCATATGCTCAGTCGCTTCCAACTGTTTGTGGTCCTATAGACTGTAGCCCTCCACGCTTTTCCATCCATGAAATTTTCCAGGCAAGAATACTGGAGTGAGTTGCCATTCCCTTCTCCAGGGGATCTTCCTGACCCAGGGATTGAACCCTGGTCTCTTATGTCTCCTGCTTTGGCAGGCAAGTTCTTTACCACTAGCACCACCTGGGAAGCTACAGAACCAAAAAGCAAATGCTGGGGGGACACAAATGCTAGTTCTGGTTTTTAACTAACGAGTGGAAATTATGTTTAAAAATTCTCACTATTATAGGAATTCTATACACCACTATTGAATGAGATCCTTGAAAATCCAGAATTTCATTGTCAGTAGTCTTTGTAATTATTTAAGAAAATAACAATCATATTTAGAGACTAAGTCCTTCTGGAGATATAAATAAACTCCATTTATTGAATAATAATTTTATGTAGAAATGTACATTGTTCTAAATTAAATGTATTGTGTATATGCACAAAGTTTAGTCATTTTGACACCCTAAATAAAACTAGCTGGTTTCTTTAGATTATTTAATAATTTACAATGATCCATCTTAATGGTTCTCAGATTTATTCAGATGGTAGAGACTTCATGAAGATCTTTTCAGAACACCATGATCTTTATACCACACTTGGAAATCTTGACATTTACATTTTCTTAAACAAATTAAAAACTTTCTTAGCCCCCTCCAAGAAAGATACATGCACACACAATATAAGGTAACAACCATTAGTATACAAACTTTGAAAGGAAAGATGAATTATCAAATCCAGTATGAACTATTTTCATGTTTTCTATATTCATTTTCTACTTTTAACTTAATAATAATAAAAATTCATAAATAATAAATGATATATTTCTATATTAAATACTATAATAAATAAATAAATAATTTATATATTATTATATAGTATAATCAGAGAAGGCAATGGCACCCCACTCCAGTACTCTTGCCTGGAAAATCCCATGGATGGAGGAGCCTGGTAGGCTCCAGTCCATGGGGTCGCTAAGAGTCGGGCACGACTGAGCGACTTCACTTTCACTTTTCACTTTCATGCATTAGAGAAGGAAATGGCAACCCACTCCAGTGTTCTTGCCTGGAGAATCCCAGGGACAGAGGAGCCTAGTGGGCTGCGCTCTATGGGGTTGCACAGAGTCGGACACGACTCAGGCGACTTGGCAGCAGCATATAGTATAATAGGACTTCCCAAGTGGCACTAGTGGTAAAGAATCCACCTTCCAATGCAGGAGACATAAGAGACTTGAGTTCAGTCCCTTACTCAGGAATATCCTCTGGAGGAGGGCATGGCAACCCACCCTATTCTTCTTGCCTGTAGAATCCCATGGACAGAGGAGCATAGCAGGCTACAGTCCTTAGGCTTTCAAAGAGTTGGACATGACTGAAGCGACTTAGCATGCATATAGTATAATAAATAATACTAAGGTAATTCAATAGCAAAGATCACTAAGAGACAAAAACCAGTGTCACTTAAGCTTTTAATAAAATTTTAGGAGAGAAAAAATAGAAGTCTATTGATTATGATATTTTTTCTAAAAAGTGAGAAAACTGGTATTATTCACCTGTAGGCTCAGAACATTTTGTTTCAAATTAGAGAATTCCAGGAATTCAAGAGCATATAGCTTGCTTGACTTCACTGTCAATGATGAGAAATGGAAATCCTTTTTAGTTTTATTGTAACTGCTGGAGTTTCCTTAGGATTTGATTTTATTTCAGCTTCTTTATTGCAAGGGAGGCAGGGGAGAATTGGAAACTGTTTATATAAGAACTATATCAAGAAATATCACAAGACAATGACCTCCAACTTTTTTTTCCCCTTTATTACCAGAAAAAACTTTGGCAATCTGTGTAGCCAAACTGTGTAATTTTTAACTTAAAAACTATAGTTTTTTTTTTTTATTATAAGCTTAAATAATTGCAAGCAATATCATTTCTTATATATGTAAATATTGAAATGTAAGTAAAACTGTTATAATCTTTCTTCTAAATATGCCCCCAAAGGAATAAACATCATTGCCCATTTTAATTAAATATTTTAATTCATTTCAGTTCAGTCGCTCAGTCATGTCCAACTCCCCATGAACTGCAGCAGTCCAGGCCTCCCTGTCCATCACCAACTCCCTGAGTCCACTCAAACTCATGTTCATTGAGTTGGTGATGCCATCCAGCCATCTCATCCTCTGTCGTCCCCTTCTCCTCCTACCCCCAATCCCTCCCAACATCAGAGTCTTTTCCAATGAGTCAACTCTTTGCATGAGGTAGCCAAAGTATTGGAGTTTCAACTTTGGCATCAGTCCTTCCAATGTGCACCCAGGACTGATCTCCTTCAGAATGGACTGGTTGGATCTCCTTGAAGTCCAAGGGACTCTCAAGAATCTTCTCCAACACCACAGTTCAAAAGCATCAATTCTTCAGCACTCAGCTTTCTTCACAGTCCAACTCTCACATCCATACATGACCCCTGGAAAAACCATAACCTTGACTACACGGACCTTTGTTGGCAAAGTAATGTCTCTGCTTTTCAATATGCTATCTAGGTTGGTCATAACTTTCCTTCCAAGGAGTAAGCGTCTTTTAATGTCATGGCTGCAATCACCATCTGCAGTGATTTTGGAGCCCCCCAAAATAAAGTCTGACACTGTTTCCACTGTTTCCCCATCTATTTGCCATGAAGTGATGGGATCAGATCCCATGATCCTAGTTTTCTGAATGTTGAGTTTTAGGCCAACTTTTTCACTCTCCACTTTCACTTTCATCAAGAGGCTCTTTTGTTCCTCTTCACCTTCTGCCATAAGGGTGGTGTCATCTGCATATCTGAGGTTACTGATATTTCTTAGCTCTTCTTTAAAAGCCAGAAATTTTACATCACTTCCTTTTATGCTTGAAGCTGTGTTTCTATTCCACTTTCTCTATTGAATTTTACCTGAGCCCAATCTATTTTTATATTTGAAATTCTTTTGCTACTCAATCTAGCTTGCTTTTGGGGCATAAAAATCTATCAGATCAGATCAGATCAGATCAGTCGCTCAGTCGTGTCTGACTCTTTGCGACCCCATGAGTCGCAGCACGCCAGGCCTCCATGTCCATCACCAACTCCTGGAGTTCACTCAGACTCACGTCCATTGAGTCAATGATGCCATCCAGCCATCTCATCCTCTGTCGTCCCCTTCTCCTCCTGCCCCCAAACCCTCCCAGCATCAGAGTCTTTCCAATGAGTCAACTCTTGCATGAGGTGGCCAAAGTACTGGAGTTTCAGCTTTAGCATCATTCCTTCCAAAGATATCCCAGGGCTGATCTCCTTCAGAATGGACTGGTTGGATCTCCTTGCAGTCCAAGGGACTCTCAAGAGTCTTCTCCAACACCACCGTTCAAAAGCATCAATTCTTCTGCACTCATCCTTCTTCACAGTCCAACTCTATTCAACCCATAAACTTGTGTTAAACTATTTATTCTTAATTCATATATTATAATTAGTAATCAATTAATCAAAATAAAATACATATTGATAATTATTAGATATAGAAAAGTAAAACTTTATTGGAAATACTAGCTCATGAGTAGGGCTGCTTTTTGCAATTTATTCACTATGGATAAACATTACTGATTTCTAGTAATATTTAGAAATAGACATTCCATGCCTATTACATATTTTTGATAGATATAATTGATGAGAAATTATATAGATAGAAATGGAAGGAATTTTGTATACCAGTGTCACTCATTCTTTGAATTCCTTCCCAGTTATATGGTAAAAATTACATACTTATTATATTAGTAAACCATCACACTCATCTATCATCAAAAGCTATCTTCAATGATCTTTTGTCTGACAATCAATGTATGTTCCTCACTATCACTAAGAGAGAATAATTGGCCTGAATTGCAAAATAATGCGTTACACAGTCAGGAGAGCAATGTACTTTTTCAACTTCTGGGACATATGCTCACATAGACTTACCAAGGCTAAAATGACTATTAATTATATCTTTATGCTTTCAACTAGAAGCAACTAATTAAAACTGATGCACTCAAAAAGAGTTGGAAAAAATTCAAAATATTGCTATCTTCAATACATCTTAGCCAATACAGCTTTTAGTCATTTATTTTTATTTTATCATGAGTTTTACATATATTTTTGTCAAAGTGTTGGCACTATAAATTTAGCTTCTTCAAACTGTGAAAAATGTCTGCCATATAACCTACTTAGCACAGGCGTCCTACTGCCTCTTTACTTGACAGTTTAAAGTTCTTATAATTTGGGTTTTCTATCATATGTGAAAACGATTGAATTACATAATATGCAAGGCATTGTATTAATAGAGATGAGCTATTCCTTAAATCTTATCTCATTTATCTCCTCCTAGTTCACTGACTTCTAGGCTCAAAGGCCATCTCACTGTTCCTTGAAATGTGTGAAGCAGACAACTCCCTCCCCACCCACACTCCCCACTGAATTCTGGAATGTTTGCTTACCATTTAGATACTTACTCAAATATCTTATGTTCCCTTACCATTTAGATACTTACTCACCACTCTCTGTCTCCTTACTTTGCTTTACTTTTTTCTTTGAATTTATGTTCACTCCATATATTATATATTTTTTTGCTTGTTGCTTGACTCCACCTTCGGTGGTATTTAAGATTCCCGAGAATAAACACTTTTGTAATTCTCTGATGTGTTCTGAGCACCTAAACCAGTGCTTGACACATAGTAGGATCTCAATAGATAACAGGTGCTTAAGTAAAAAATGAATGGAGTCTCTCTGACCTCAGGTAACAATAAATATTAAAAGAAAAGAAGGCAAACTAGCAGAGTTACTAAAAAACACGGTCTATTTTGCCAATATGGATATTTTCAAAACTGCTACCCACTAGTGACTCATTTCTTAAAACAAAGGAATCTTTAATAGTAAAACCCAGTGGGATCCAGCAATCCTACTGTTGGGCGTATATCTGGAGAAAACCATGGTTCAAAAGGATCAGTTCAGTTCAGTTCAGTTCAGTCGTTCAGTTGTGTCCGACTCTCCGTGACCCCATGAATCGCAGCATGCCAAGCCTCCCTCTCCATCACCAACTCCCAGAGTTTCCTCAAACTCATGTCCATCGAGTCGGTGATGCCATCCAGCCATCTCATCCTCTGTCGTCCTCTTCTCCTCCTGCCCCCAATCCCTCCCAGCATCAGAGTCTTTTCCAATGAGTCAACTCTTCACATCAGCTGGCCAAAGTATTGGAGTTTCAGCTTTAGCATCAGTCATTCCAATGAACACCCAGGACTGATCTCCTTTACAATGGAGGGTTTGAATCTCCTTGCAGCCCAAGGGACTCTCAAGAGTCTTCTCCAACACCACAGCTCAAAAGCATCAATTCTTCAGCACTCAGCTTTCTTCACAGTCCAACTCTCACATCCATACATGACCATTGGAAAAACCATAGCCTTGACTAGATGGACCTCTGTTGGCAATGTAATGTCTCTGCTTTTGAATATGCTATCTAGGTTGGTCATAACTTTCCTTCCAAGGAGTAAGCGTCTTTTAATTTCATGGCTGTAGTCACCGTCTGCAGTGATTTTGGAGCCCAGAAAAATAAAGTCTGACACTGTTTCCACTGTTTCCCCATCTATTTCCCATGAAGTGATGGGACCAGATGCCATGATCTTCGTTTTCTGAATGTTGAACTTTAAGCCAACGTTTCCACTCTCCTCTTTCACTTTCATCAAGAGGCTTTGTAGTTCCTCTTCACTTTCTGCCATAAGGGTTGTGTCATCTGCATGTTGCTGCTGCTGCTGCTGCTAAGTCGCTTCAGTCGTGTCCGACTCTGTGCGACCCCATAGACGGCAGCCCACCAGGATCCCCCATCCCTGGGATTCTCCAGGCAAGAACACTGGAGTGGGTTGCCATTTCCTTCTCCAATGCATGAAAGTGAAAAGTGAAAGTGAAGTCACTGAGTCTTGTCCGATTCTTAGCGATCCCATGGACTGCGGCCCACCAGGCTCCTCTGTCCATGGGATTTTCCAGGCAAAAGTGCTGGAGTGGGGTGCCATTGCCTTCTCCGGTCATCTGCATATCTGAGGTTATTGATATTTCTCCCAGCAATCTTGATTCCAGCTTGTGCTTCTTCCAGCCCAGTGTTTCTCATGATGTACTCTGCATAGAAGTTAAATAAGCAGGGTGACAATATACAGTCTTGACATACTCCTTTTCCTATTTGAAACCAGTCTGTTCCATGTCCAATTCTAACAGTTGCTTCCTGATCTGCATACAGGTTTCTCAAGAGGCAGTATTCCCATCTCTTTCAGAATTTTCCAGAGTTTATTGTGATCCATACAGTCAAAGGCTTTGGCATGAACCCAATATTCATTGTAACACTGTTTACAATAGCCAAGACAAGGAAGTAACCTAAACGTTCATTGACATGAATGGATAAAGAAGATGTGGTACATGTATACAATGGAACATTACTCAACCATTAAAAAAATGAAATGATGTCATTTGTAGTAACATGGATGGACCTGGAGATTATCATGCTAAGTAAGTCCAGACAGAGAAAGACAAATATCAGATGTTACTACTTATTGTGGGATCTTAAAAAAAAATGATACAAGTGAATTTATTTACAGAACAGAAACAGACTCACAGATTTAGAGAACAAACTTATGTTTACCAGGTGGAAGGGAGGGGATATATTGGGATTGACATATACACAGTGCTATATTTAAAGTAGATAACCAATAAGGACCTACTCTTTAGCACAGAGAACTCTGTTCAATATTCCGTAAAAAACTAAATGTGAAAAAAATTAGAAAAAGAGTACATACAAGTATACATATAACTAAAAACTTAATCACTTTGCTGTACACCTGAAACTAACACAACATTGTTAATCAACTATACTCCAATATAAAATAAAACTTTAAAAGAAATACAAATAAATACATAAAAAGAATCCATTGCATTAGAAACAAATGAGTATACATAACTGTTCTAGAAATTCACTGTATTTTTCTTATTTTCATATTTCATACTAGTGGAAACTTCAGCAAGGAAACCATTACCCCAAATATATGGGCTGTCAACACTTATCTGGGCCATGCCAGAATGCTATCTTATTTCACACTTAATCTTGAGAAACAGTATGAAAAACTGCTTCAGCTAGGGCACTGGTAGTTGATAACTAAATAAAAAGCAGTAAAATATATTTGAAAGGAAACAAAAATAATTTGGGTGATTGATTTATGGTGAAATTGAAAAGTGTCTAATGGCTCTCTAGAAAGAATTTCTAGCCTAAAGAAAAGAGGTGTTATATTCTTTTGGTGGACTCTGGGGCCTCAGAAACTGAATCATGAGAACAAAATCATTTTTCAGAACATCCTTCAAATTGCCTTCGTAAAAGAATTAGTGTCCACAGATGAATCTAAAACAAATTGTACATTTCACCTGACATAGTATCTCAGATTTGGGGCAAGTCTGATGCAGAATTTGCTCATTACTGCTTCTTCCCCATCCTACTTCTTTGGGTGTTCCCATTTACATGTAATATCCTAAGAGGTCTCATGTTATGTTTTGCCTCCTGGCCTTTTTTGCTTGTTAGTTTTCAGTTTTGTGCTATATGGTCCATGTATTATTTGATTTCTTTTAGTTCCAGTATCTTGGAAGGTAAATATGCTGTTTTACTTGTAAATCTTACAATCAAACCACTAGTCTCTAATTATCAATGCTGAGAATGAAACAGGCTTTATTTGTTCATTCAATGATACACAAAATAATTAGCATATCTATACCTTCCTTAATGACCTCTTCCTCTCTTTGGTGTTGTTTTGTGTTTTGTTTATAATTTGGAATGATTTTATTATCATCTGGGATTATTTTTAAGCATTATCATCATTTCAAACAGTATATTTCATTTTGAAAACACACAACAGTTGTTTATACTTTATTTAAATAGTTTCAGAGCTCAATATCTGGAGAAGGCAATGGCAATCCACTCCAGTACTCTTGCCTGGAAAATCCCATGGACGGAGGAGCCTGGTGGGCTGCAGTCCATGAAGTCGCTAAGAGTCGGACACAACTGAAGCGACTTAGCAGCAGTGCTCAATATCAGTCCTTTCCTATCATGATATAGCTGATGGGTTTTAGGCTATGGTTTTTCCTGTGGTCATGTATGGATGTAAGAGTTGGACTGTGAAGAAGGCTGAGCACCGAAGAATTTCTGCTTTTGAACTGTGGTGTTGGAGAACACTCTTGAGAGTCCCTTGGACTGCAAGGAGATCCAACCACTCCATTCTGAAGATCAGCCCTAGGATTTCTTTGGAGGGAATGATGCTGAAGCTGAAACTCCAGTACTTTGGCCACCTCATGCCAAGAGTTGACTCACTGGAAAAGACTCTGATGCTGGGAGGGATTGGGGGCAGGAGGAGAAGGGGACGGCAGAGGATGAGATGGCTGGATGGCATCACTGACTCAATGAACATGAGTCTGGGTGAACTCCGGGAGTTGGTGATGGACAGGGAGGCCTGGCGTGCTGTAATTCATGGGGTCGCGGGGAGTTGGACACGACTGAGTGACTGAACTGAACTGAACTGAACTGATGGGTTTTTATTTAAATGTATTTCTTGTTTGACTCAGTGTGTCTTCAAGTGATACTTATGGTTAGGGGTACCTAGAGGAATGGTCCCTGTCTTGCCCCTGCTCATCATTGCCATTAACTAACTCTAACTTCTCCAAAATAGGAAGTCTTAGAGGGTAGGCCAGCTTGTTTTCATTTCCTGCAAAGGCTGTAACCCCTCATTGCCTTCTTGTGTTAGTTGCTCAGTCGTGTCTGATTCTTTGCAATCCCATGGATTGTAGCCCCCAAGGCTCCTCTGTCCTGGAATTCTCCAGGCAAGAATACTGGAGTGGGTTGCCATTTCCTTCTCCAGGAACTTACTTCTTAGGAAGTTTAAGAGTTTTTGGTGGCTTCTTTAATCTGATATCATCCATCCTTTCTAGTAGAAATCTACTGATATTACATTTGTGGAATATCATTCTTATTACTCTCTACTCTTGTTATTCATTTATTATCTCAGTAAGTTTTGGGGAAAGAGCTGGTTTTGACAAAGGAAGATATTGTCACATCATTACTTTGTTTCAAATATCCTAGCTAACTCCTCACCTATAGAGTAACACTCAAATTCCATAGGAGAAATATCCTTTATTCTCTGGCCCAGCCCGCCTGAATCTTGCTGCCTGAGCAAGTTCACCTCACCCTAGTCCTGGCCCTGCTCCTAGGTATAGATAAAAATAGAGCAAGACTTTTTGTTCTTAAACTGGTTTAGTCAGAGTCTAAAATTAAAACCATCCCTTGTTTTACTTATTTTGTTTTGTTTTAGTTTAGTGCTAAAAATCTGAATGAAAAATCAACTTACAGCCAGTAAACACATCAATAGCACCCAAACATGGAAACATCATGTAAATAAATACAGGACAATTATCTATGAAATAGTTTTCCTTGTATTTTGACAAATATCAGAGAACAAGCCTCCTAAGCAAAGCCATCTGCAGTGCAAGCCAACAAACACCTTCAAAAAAATTTAACAGTGCTTTTGGCTGGTAAATGGGTACTACTCCTCAAATGTTAATAAACATGCTAAATTATCCAAGTCGACCAAGAATATCATTCACTAGCAGTCATCACGGATCTCTTAGCAACTCCTCAGTCACTCACAACTGTTTGACTATGTTGACTGCCAGGTTAAATATTTTTCTAGCTCGAAAATCTAATGAACATCTTTTAATAGCTTATTCTTCATTCTCCTCTGAATATTGCTTATTACAGTCTTATGAGTTCTTAAGATATTTATACTCAGAATAACTGTTAAACTTAAATTTCTCAAAAAGCATTATTGTGTCTAATGAGATCAGCTTCTCTGATCTTTGCTAGGTTTTCTTCTAAACTAATTTCAAATTACACTCAACCTGCTAGGCACATTTGATAATGAGTTGCTTCACAGCACACTGTAGATATGTTTATTTGGTCTAATTAGGATAAAAGGATCAGCCTGCAGTACCTTGGGATATTTGCTGTAGATTTTAAAAAATATGTGTAGAAATTGCCCTACAAAAAAAAAAAAATGCTGTTTAATTGAAGCAATCTGTGAGCTTTTTAATATTTGGGCAAATACATCAAGAAAAATTGATATTATATTTTCTCTTTTGGACAATGGTGAATCAAGATAATTTATGTTATCTAGTTTATGTTAACCATTTAAAATAGCTCTCATTGACAGTGAGATAAATGCTTCTATCTATAATGAATCTAAGCTTTTGATACTTAGTGCAATAAAAATGACTGGATTTGCATTTATACACATCTTAGCCTTTTCCATTTAAAAGACATGTAAATACAAATTGTTATCGACCAATAGATGAGATTGAGGGCCTAGTAATTTTATGTGCATGTTTCCATCAAGCATAAAAGAAGCAGTCAGCCTTCATTTCTAGCTGATTTAACACAGTCATTAGAAGACAAATGCATTTTTTTATTAGAATCTGAGAATTTTAAAAAATGCATTAGCTGCCAGAGCCATGCTATTATTAAAAGTATTAGAAATTAGATTACTGCTTTATAAATTAGAAAAATGGGCTTTTCAGAAAAAGAGCTCTGATGATAGTGGTTTTTAAAGGTGTTTCTAAGTTTCTAGGCATGTTTAAAACATTTCTTTTCTTTGGTACACTTTTTAAGAGCAAAAAAAAAAATTTGTGGGGACATGAGTCCTATAATTTCTGTTGCCTCCTACAGAGAAGGAGATGACTTTAATTAAATAGAATAAGTAGTTAGAAACTTACTAACATTAGCCAATTTTGACAATGTGGAGAAGAAAGTAACTGGGCTCCTTCTCCTACCCTCAGTGAACCTCTCCTCCATCTTCTTGACTTGTTTCCAGAGTCTCCCCAACCTCTTAATTTTACAGCATCTCGGGTCAGCCTCAGTCTTGTTCATTAACTATACTCTCTTGGCTATTTCATTCAGGCCTGAGGTTTGATCCACCCTATCTATGCTAATGCCCCCAAATTCTTATCTCAAGTTTAGACATTATTCCCCAAACTCGACTCACACATCCAACAGCATGCCAAACTCAACCTGTCCAAAACTGACCCCTCCTTGATCCCAATTATGTGTTGTAACTTGAGTACTTTATGTCAGGGTGAGACGCAAATGGAGACTACTCAAAGGCTATTGGTGAATGTATACATTTCTATTCATTTTTCCCACATAAATTGTTGTGGCTGATTTTCTCTAAGTTAAGAAGTAAGCACACAGAAGCCAGGAGTCAGAAAACCACTGTTCTTTAAAGAGTCAGACAGTAAAGATTTTGTATAAGCCATATGGTCTCTGCACTGTGTTCCAATAAATTTTATTTATTAAAATAGGTGACATTGAAACATGTAAAATATCATGTAAGAAAGGAGTTGCCAGTCCAGGTTCGATGCACGATACTGGATGCTTGGGGCTAGTGCACTGGGACGACCCAGAGGGATGGTATGGGGAGGGAGAAGGGAGGAGGGTTCAGGATGGGGAACACATGTATACCTGTGGCGGATTCATTTTGATATTTGGCAAAACTAATACAATTATGTAAAGTTTAAAAATAAAATAAAATTTGAAATATTAAAAAAAAAGAACTTCAAAAAAAAATAGGTGACAGACAAGTGTAGTTTACTGATCCCTCATCAAAGCATTATTTTTTTCTCAGTAACATAGACTAATTTAAAAATCTAATGTGTTCTTTCTTCTGTAGATATAACTTTGCTCTTATCTTTTACCCTTTCATATCCACCAAAAGACAAGCAAAGAAAGCTTGAATTAGTATCATTATACTAAGGAAGACTTGATTATTTCATACATCTGGCTCTCACTCCAATGCCTCCATTTAGATTTGTTATATGGCACTGTTCCAGTTTATTCTGTCACACAGACAACAAATATTTGCCAGGTTCTTATGATATGCCTATCATTTTGGGGAACTTTAAAAACAAAAATGTAATATATGTCTCCTCAATGAGTTTATAGATTAATTGGTGAGGCACACACACTAAATAACCGCATGAACTGTAATTCAAGAAGTATGATAAGGCAATATCAGATTAAATGTTCATCTAGTGGCACAAAAAATAAATTGAAAGAGTTCAGAGGGAGTCCATGTGGGCTATCAGTGAAGACTGAGCGAGAAAGGACATTACTTGGGACATAAACAATTAATAAAATTTAGATAAATAGATTGTGGGGTTTTCAAATGAATTTGTGAAACAAATAAGGTCACAACATAAGCAAAAAATGCATGAACACACATCCAGACTACAGTAAGAAAACCCAATTGAAGAAAGCAGCATTTGTAATAATTTTTTTGATTGCAAGCAACAAATAACCTGACTCAAATGGAGGACTGATGAATTCTTTTTACCACAAACTAAGTCGCAGAAGTTGCTTCGTCAGACACAATTAGGACTGCAGGCTGCTATTATTATTTAGGGCTCTCTGTCATTCATTATCTCTCCACTTTGCTTCTCTCAGTGGTCTGACTTCAATCTGCAAATTGGCTACCTGTGCCTGATGGCAAAAATGGCCACCTACATTGCCATATTCATATACACTTAGCTTACAAAGTCTGTGGAAAGAAAGTACTTCTTCCTCACAGTACCTGAATGTCAATTCAGGGAAGAAGAATGATCAGCTTAATATAGATCATGTACCCAAATGAACTATAATAACTACTCTAGTCAGAGGAATGAGGCTGTTATAATTTCTTCTGCCTGCAGCACGTGCCTACATGTGAGGCTATGCGGAAAAGGTGCTCAGCAATTGGACAGGGGTATTCCTCAAAAGTAATAGAAATGCTATCCAGGCAAAAATAGCAGATTCCCTTGTTAAAATTGATCTCAGTCTTTTCCATAGATTTATTAGAGTGAAATATTTGAGGGATATATACTACCATTTCCATTTGAGCCAGCATTCTATTTATGAACTATGCAACTCAATCCTACAATGACAATTTCTAGTAAGATGTCTGAAACTCTGAAAAGTCCCTTAAGATATTCAGTTATGTGGTCCTACAAGGTGAGTTCACTCTCTATTTCTCTCACCATATCCCCAAATGACTATCATGGGGGAATAAATCTGGGAAGACATTCAAATTCAGAAAATGGATCTGAATGTACTATGTAGATAAGAATTTCAAAGTTTATTATATTTATACTTGATATTGGCAATTGCTTGGATACCATTGTGGAAACTGACATTTATATTTCAGTTTTTTAAATCCTGTATACGTTTTTAATTACTTACTTGCAGTATAATCTGAGTCTTGCTTTCTTGCTTATATTCTCATGGAGAAAGCAAACTAGAATATCCAAACTGAGCTTCTCTCTCCTCCCTCATCCGTACACTCCCATATCTTTCACATTTTAGCTATCCTATGCCAATGACCCAAAACATTCGGGGGTGTTTCAGGAGACTCTGTGGTTTTATTCCACAGCTACCCTCATGCTCTTCTGCATGGGTACAAAGAACAATCTAAACTCACTGAGGAATACTGAAGGATATGACCAATCATCTGTGTAAGATTTGCTGTCAAGGACAACAGTAGGAGGTACTGATGAAGAATTACCGAAAAACAGGATGTCAGAGAAAATCTGACAAAGAGTTATGAAAAAAACAATGTCGGAGTAAACAGGATAAAAATTTATGAACTACAGGGTGTCAGAGTAAACTCAGTGTAACTGCTGATGCAAATTGAATACTAGCTGATTATTACTAAAAGTAGGATGATGTATAGAAAATATAGTTTAATTCCTTATAAACAGAGCTCCTCTGTCTGGGATTTTTCAGGCAAGAATACTGGTGTGGGCTGCCATTTCTCCTACCACATGACCTTCCCAACTCAGGGATCAGACTGAGTCTCCTCTGTTTCCTGCATTGCAGGCAGATTCTTTACCCACTGAGCCATTGGGGGAGCATGTGTATGTGTGTATTTGTGTGTGTGTATAAAGTCACTTCAGTAGTGTCTGACTCTTTATGACCTTATGGACCGTAGCCCAGCAGACTCCTCTGTCCATGGGATTCTCCAAGCAAGATTACTAGAGTGAGTTGCCATTTCCTTCTCCAGGGGATCTTCCTGAACAAGGGATCGAACCTGCGTCTCTCAAGTCTACTGCATTGACCTGTGGGTTCTTTACCACTAGTACCCCTACAGCTTTGTGACTGCTTTCTGGCTACCTGCAAGCATTCTGGGTATTTGCTTTGCTCAATAATAAAATTAGCTCTATAGCAGAAGCTAACATTACATTGTAAAACAATTATACTCCAATTAAATAAAATCAGCTAATTCCATATTTATAATTGAGGTATTCCTTCAGATATTAATTTTCTTTTTTCACAAAAGACTACAACCATTTACTTAGAAGTTCCAGTGGGTTTTGGGGAGTCACTTTAAGAAGGTAAAGGGAAGGGCAAATGAGGAGAGTGAATTGAGACATTCTGAAGTGCAATGGACCCAAGGCCCCACAGAATTTATTTAAACCCTTTGTGTCACTGAGATCATTTAAAAGCTAAACCAAAATTTCTTGTTCAGAAAGATGTAGTCAAAGTGTTTCCAAAATTAACCCAGACTGTGAAAGAGACCAAATTGCTAATTGTAGGGTCCTGAATACTAAAATATCTATGAGTTTTCTTTAGCTTTTGTTAAAACCAAATATTCTAGTTTGTCCTTCTGAAATAACTGGCTCCCACCACCAGCATGAATATTTAGATCAATATAGGAAAAGTGTGAAATGAATACACTAAGTCATACATTTTAATCTGTGTGCCATTTTATTATTTCTCAATTGCTGTTCTTTCACATTATATTTCTTTTAAAAATATGTGTATGAAATTAAAATACAAACAAAATTACACAGAACCAAATAAAAAGTTAAAGCGTCCCACCCAATTCCACAAACCCCAATCACTTTCCCTGGAAAAATAATTTTTTACTAATTTTGCTTTTAATTTTCCAGTGGTTATCACCACAATTCTAAATTGTATGCTTAATCTGTGGCTTGGAAAACTGTCTTTATGTTGATGACTCCAAATATTTTAACTCTAACCATAACTTCTTGACTGAGCTCTGGACTCCCAAAGCCAGCTTCCAGCTTGCATGTGTAACAAGCTTTGCAAAATTAACAACTCTAAAATAGAATTCTAGATTCCGCCTATTTCCTATCCTAAACTATTTATACCACTTAGTCTCTCCAACTTCTGTAAATAGCACCACGATCTACTTGGATGCTCATATTAAAAATCATCCCTAATTCTTTCTTTTTCTTCTTCCTTTCTATTCAATCAGTCAATGTCAAAAGAATTCTATCTGATCAAAATATATCTTGAATATTTCCTCTTCTACACATATCTGCTCCTTTTACTCCAACCCAAACTGTTTCCTAATTGAACCACTAAAATAGATGTTAACTGGACTCCTTGCTTCAATCCTTGTCACATTTCAATCCAATTTCTGTACAGCAGCCAGAGAAGTCTTTAAAATGTTAAGTCAAACCCTGTTTAAACTCTTATACTACATTTAGAATAAAACTGAAATGCCTAATCATGACTGAGAAGCCCCTGAGTGGTCTGATTCTTGTCTGCCTTTCTAACCTCATCTCGTACTACACTTCAGTTTGCATCCTATGCTTCAGTTGTCCTGTCCTCAGCTCCAGTTCAAGTGCACCAAGAGAGAGATCTGCCTGGCTTCCTTCTTTTCATCCATGAAGTCAGTTTAGATGTCACTTAACAATCCTGGGCTAACCCATTCCAGCTTCCTTTCATGTAGGTATTGCAAAGATAAAGACTTCATTTCTCAGCTTCCTTCTAGCTAAAGGAGGCCATGGTATTCAGTTATGCCAATGAGACATAACTTAAGCCAGCTTATCCATTTCATCCTTCCTTACTGGAATGCAGACAGAAAGCTAGTTGTATAGCTATCCCTACTAAGGATGGCAGAGTGGAGAGAAAAGAAGACCATTGTTCTCTGAGAGCATTGTTGAGATACCATATCAGATGTGAACTGAAAACCCACACTTTTTATTTCATGAGAAAAGTAACTTTATTGTTTAAGTCAGTATTTATGAAGTTTTATGGTAATTATGGATAAACATAATCTCAAATTATATAACATCCATATTGGTTTCTATTTATCATGTCACCCTCCTAAAACTATTTTATAACATTTATTTGGATCAGAATTTTTTGTTTACTGATTTCACTAGCTTATCATATATTTATTCCAGTCAATAAATAATTATGAAATGTTTAGTAAAAGAATCTCAATTGTCATTTGATTTATATCAGATAATTTCATTTTACTCCTTGCTATGAAGGAAGAACTGACTCATTGGAAAAGACTCTGATGCTGGGAAAGATTGAAGGCAGGAGAAGGGGATGACAGAGGATGAGATGGTTAGATGACATCACCGACTTGATAGACATGAGTCTGAGCAAGCTCCAAGAGTTGGTGGTGGACAGGGAAGCCTGGCATGCTGCAGTCCATGGCGTTGCAAAGAGTCAGACATGACTGAGCGACTGAATTGAATTGATGAAGGATGAAAATTTAGCTCACTAGCCCCAAAATAGGAGAAGGCAATGGCACCCCACTCCAGTACTCTTGCCTGGAAAATCCCATGGACGGAGGACCCTGGTAGGCTGTAGTCCATGGGGTCGCTAAGAGTCAGTCACAACTGAGAGACTTCACTTTCACTTTTCACTTTCATGCATTGGAGAAGGAAATGGCAACCCACTCCAGTGTTCTTAGAGAATCTCAGAGACGGGGGAGCCTGGTGGGCTGCCATCTATGGGGTCACACAGAGTCAGACACGACTGAAGCGACTTGGCAGCAGCACAAAAATAATTTTGTTGTTATTTACATTCAGTTCATTGTGACAAATTTTTGAACTCAAATTGTAATTTAAATGGTAATTTTTTAGACACTATCTGTTGACTTTCCATTATCTGAGATGAGAAAATCAGCAAGTGTGCCTTCTTCTCCTACTATCTCCAAATTTGATTACTTTTACATTGGCAGGATTTGTAATATTCATAATTTTTCTATACCTAAAATTAAGTCTTTTGTGCTTTACCTACAGATTGATCCTATAAATCATCAATGATTTTGAAAATTATGATTTTATAGCCATTATTCAACCTAGAACACAGATGCATAGATCAACAAATAGTAAAGAAATGTTGTTGTATGTCACTATCCATGTCACTTAATTATTTTTTAACTATGAAACATGCTTTTTGAAAATGCAAAAAATATAGAAATCTATAGAAAATAGTGAAAATGTGCATAACTTTTATAGAGTCTTAATTATTTACTAAAAATTGGATTTCATTATATATATATTGTTCCATGACCTATTATATTCTTGAGGTGTTATGACCATCTTTTCATCTGTGTATATATGTATTTTATTTTCTTTATGATTAGCATTCCATGTGTGTTTGAAATATCATTTATTTTACCCTATTAAAAAACCATTGAGGTTGTTTCTTATCATTTGTCATAACACTAATAAAATAAATGCCCAGTATGTTATATTTGTAAAGGTACGTAAGTTGTTTTGTAGAATAAAAATTCTCTAGTCATTATAAGTGTACTATACGACTTAAAAGAAACAGTAGAAACTCTCCCAGCTAAATATCTGAATCACTGCTATCCAAAAGCATATAATGAAATCTAAATACATAATTTAAAATTTTCTAGTAGCCACATCAAAAAAGTAAAAGAAATAGATAAAATTTTCACCATCTATTTTATTTAACCCATTATGTCCCAAATACTGTCATTTCAGCATGTGAACAACATAAACATTATTAATGATATTTTTATTTTTATCTTTTTATCACAGTAAGTATTCAAATTTTAGTATGTATGCTATACTTATACTACATCTTAGTTCAGATGCTGATTTTTACACAATTTTTAAAGCTTACAGTACATTGACAGTTATTACAAAATATTGACTATATTCCCCATGTTGTATACACATCCTTGTGCCTGTCTTACACACAATAGTTTGTACCTCCCACTCCTCCACCTCTTTATTGCTCCTCTTCCCTCTCTCCTCTGGTAACCACTAATTTGTTCTCTATATCTGTGAATCTGCTTCTTGTTTGTTATATTCACTAGTTTTTTATACTTTTTAGATTCCACATATAAGTAATATCATATAGTATTTCTCTAACTTATTTCACCTAGCATACTGCTAAGTCACTTCAGTCGTGTCTGACTCTGTGTGACCCCATAGACGGCAGCCCACCAGGCTCCCTGGGATTCTCCAGGCAAGAACACTGGAGTGGGTTGCCATCTCTCTCTCCAATGCACAAAAGTGAAAAGTGAAAGTGAAGTCGCTCAGTCGCGTCCGACTCCCAGCAACCCCATGGACTGCAGCCCACCTAGCATAATGCCCTCCAAATCCACCCATCTTGTGGCAAATGGCAAAATTTCATTCTTTTTCATGGCTGAGTAATATTCCATTGTGTATATATACTATATCTTCTTTATCCATTCATCTGTTGATAGACACTTATGTTATTTCCATATCTTGGCAATTGTAAATAATGCTGCTATCAACACTGGGGATGCGTGTATCTTTTTGAATTAGAGTTTTGTGGTTTTGGGGACATACTCAGGAGTGGAATTGCTGAATCATATGATAGCTTTATTTCTAGTCTTTTGAGAAACCTCCATATTGCTGTTCACAGTGGCTTCATCTGTTACATTCGCAGTAACAGTGCGTGATGGCTCTCTTTTCTCCACATTCTTGCCAACATTTGTTATTTGTGTTCTTTTTGATGGTAGTCATTCTGACAGGTGTGAGGTGATTTCTCACTCTGCTTTTGATTTGCATTTGCCTGATGATTAGCAATGTTGAGTATCTTTTTGTGTGCCTGTTGGCCATCTACCTATCCTCTTTGAAAAAAAAAAATGTCTATTCAGTTCTTCTGCCCATTTTTTAATTGAGGTTTTTTATGTTGAAATGTATAAGCTGTTTACATATGTTGGATATTAATCCCTTATCAGTCATATCATTTGCAAATGGCAGTCCATCTACAGAATGCAGCAAGAGCATTTCTAAGAGGGAGGTTTATAGCAATACAGCTTACATCAGGAAACAAAAATTTCAAATAAACAATCTAATCTTATACTTAAAGGAACTATAGAAAGAAGAACAAACAAACCTTGAAGTTAGTAGAAGGAAAGAAATCATAAAGATCAAAGCAGAAATAAATGAAATAGAAACAAAAAATAGAAAATCTCAATGAAACTAAAAGCTGGTTCTTTGAAAAGATAATGAAAGTGATAAACCTTTAGCCAGACATATTAATAAAAAATGAGAGCATGCCCAAATCAATAAAACAAGAAATTAAAAAAGAGAAGTTAATACTGATACCAGGTTTCCCTGGTGGATCAGATGGTAAAGAATCTGCCTGCAATGCAGGAGACCCAAGCTCAGTCCCTGGGTCAGGGAGATCCCCTGGAGAAGGGAAGGGCTAACCACTCCAATATTCTTGCCTGGAGAATTCCATGGACAGAGAGTTGCAAAGAGTCGGACATGACTGAGTGACTAACACTTTCAATACTTATACCACAGAAGTACGAAGTACTATAAGAGACTACTATGAACAAGTATATGCCAATAAAATGGACAACCTAGAAGAAATGGACAAATTCTTAAAAAAGACAATCTCCCAAGACTGAACCAGGATGATATAGAAAATATGAATAGACCAATTACAAGGAATGAAATTGACACAGTACTTTAAAGGCTCCCAACAAGCAGAAGTCTGGGACAAGATTGCTTTCCAGGTAAATTCTACCGAACACTTAGAAAAAAGTTAATACTATCCTTCTGAAACTATTTCAGAAAATTACAGAGGAAGAAACACTTCTGAACTCATTCCATGAGGCCAGCATCACCCTGATATCAAAACAAGACAAAGATGCCACACAAAAAATTTAAGGCAATATCACTAATGAACATAGATGTAAAAATCCTCAACAAAACGTTAGCATATCCAACAATATATTAAAAGGATCATAAATCATGATCAAGTAAGGATCATGGACTGCAAGGATTTTTGGTACCCACAAATCAAAGTGATAAACCACATTAACAAATTGAAGAATGAAAAACCATACGGTCATCTCAATAGATGCAGAAAAAACTTTTGATAAAATTCAACACCCATTTATGATTTTAAAAACTCTCAAGAAAATGGAAATAAAGGGAGCATGCCTCAACATAATAAAGGCCATATATAATAAACCCACAGATAATATAATACTCAATGGTGATAAGCTGAATACATTTCCTCTAAGATTAGGAACAAAACAAGGATGCTCACTCTCCCCATTTTTATTCAATGTAGTTTTGGAAGTCCTAGACACAACAATTAGAGAAGAAAAACAAATAAAAGGAATTCAAACTGGAAAGGAAGAAATAAAACTGTCGCTGTTGGTAGATGACATAATCCTACAGATAGAAAATCCTAAAGATGCTACCAGAAAATTACTGCTACTGCTACTGCTAAGTCACTTCAGGCGTGTCCAACTCTGTGTGACCCCATAGACGGCAGCCCACCAGGCTCCCCCATCCCTGGGATTCTCCAGGCAAGAACACTGGAGTGGGTTGCCATTTCCTTCTCCAATGCATGAAAGTGAAAAGTCAAAGTGAAGTCGCTCAGTCATGTCCGGCTCTTAGCGACCCCATGGACCACAGCCTACCAGACTCCTCCATCCATGGGATTTTCCAGGGAAGAGTACTGGAGTGGGGTGCCATTGCCTTCTCCGAGAAAACTATTAAAGCTCATCAATAAACTTGGTAAGTTTTAGAATACAAAATTAACATACAGAAATCTGTTGCATTTCTATACACAAACAGCAAAGCATAGAAAGAGAAATTAAGAAATCAATCCCATTTACCACATCAAAAAGAATAAAATACCTAGGAATAAACCTACCTAACTCCTGGCTCAGGTGATTGTTGTGCTCATCCTAAATTGCTTTAGTCTTGTCTGACTCTGTGCAACCCTGTGGACTATAGCACGCCAGTCTCCTCTGTCCTTGGGATTCTCCAGGCAAGAATACTGGAATGGGTTGCCATGACCTCCTCCAAGGGGGTCTTTCTGACCCAGGCATCAAACCTGAGTCCCTTGCATCTTCTGAATTGGCACGTGGTTCTTTACCACCAGTGCCATGTGGAAAGTAAAGAACCACCTGCTAATGCAGGAGATGCAAGAGACACAGGTTCAATTCCTGTTGGGAAGATCCCCTGGAGGAGGAAATGGTAACCTACTTCAGTATTCTTACCAGGAGAATCCCATGGACAGAGGAGCCTGATGGGCTATAGTCCATGGGGTTGCAAAGAGTCAGACACAACTGAGTAACAAAGCACACACAAAAACCTACCTAAAGAGGCAAAAGACCGTACTCCAAAAACTATAAAACACAATGAAAGGAACTGAAGATGACACACACAGATGGAAAGGGATACTGTATTATTGGATGGAAGAATCAATATTGTCAAAATGACTATACTACCCAAGGCAATCTACAGAGTCAATGAAATCCCTATCAAAATACCAGTGGCATTTTTTAAAATTAGAACAAATCTTTTTAAAATTTGTATGGAAACACGAAAGACCCTGAATAGATATTAAATTTTTGTTAAAAATACATGATTTATATTTAAAGTTTATATATTTAGGCTGTAAAAGTAGATTCACATATACAACTTGCTCCAAATATGCTTAAAAGTTTTTCAGTGATTGAATTGGGTATTGCTTTTAGAATATAACTTTAAATTTATTCATATTTAATTATATATGAAATTCAGTTCCTCTATTACACTAACCTCATTTCAAATGTTCTATAGCCACATGTGGCTAATGGCTGTGGTTTTGGACAAACATATTTGGATATAACGGGGAAGGCAATGGCACCCCACTCCAGTACTCTTGCCTGTAAAATCCCATGGACGGAGGAGCCTGGTAGGCTGCAGTCCATAGGGTTGCTAAGAGTTGGACATGACTGAGAGACTTAATTTTCACTTTTCACTTTCATGCATTGGAGAAGGAAATGGCAACCCACTCCAGTGTTCTTGCCTGGAGAATCCCAGGGATGGCGGAGCCTTGTGAGCTGCTGTCTATGGGGTCGCACAGAGTCGGACACGACTGAAGCGACTTAGCAGCAGCAGCAGCAGTTGGATATAAGTTAATGGGACTTACCAAACCTTTGTATTTTCTCTATTTACCATACTGAAAAGAAGTTGAACATAGCTAAAAAGTTACCTTTTAGTAGTGGTAGCAGCATTTTCCCCATCAGCTGAGTCATATTTACAAAGATGAAGCTGCGTTGTTAAAAACTCTATTTGATCTCTTTGTTTTTATGACTATAACTGTGCAATTCAATCACCATTACAGAATAATGATGAAAAATAGACATGGAAATAATCATCTTTTGTAAAAACTTATAAAGGAAAATCACTTTTAAGAACCTAATGACTTAGAAGTGGGTAAGATGACTGTAAAATTTTGGGAAAATACTATAAAAATACAGAAGAATTCTGTACTCCTTTGCCTGGTAAATGCCATTAAATTCTTGCTACATTTCAAAAGAACACAGGGGCTTCTCTCGGGGTTCAGTGGTTAAAAATCCACCTGCCAATGGAGGGGACATGGATTTGATCCCTGGTCCCAAGAAGAACTCACATGCCATGGAGCAACTAAGCCCGTGTGTCACAACTACTGAGCCCGCATGATGCAGCTACTGAAGCCCGAGCACCTAGAGCCCATGCTCTGCAACAAGAGAAACCACCACAATGAGAGGCCGTGCACCATAACTAGAGTAGCCCTTGCTCGCTACAACTAGAGAAAGCCCTCGCACAGCAAAGACCAAGTGCAGCCGAAAATAAATAAGTAAATATTTTAAAAATGAAAATGAAAAATGAAAGAACAGAAAATGGAAACAATAGACAATGGATTTTTGGCATCTTTGAGAAGGTTATGGCAACCCTCTCCAGTATTCTTGCCTGGAGAATTCTATGGACAGAGAAACCCCTGGTCCATGGGGTCACAAAAAGTGGGACACGACTGAGCAACCAACACACTTTTGGTATCTATGGAGTTAATCATACA
Source organism: Bos indicus x Bos taurus (assembly GCF_003369695.1). Lineage (NCBI taxonomy): Eukaryota > Metazoa > Chordata > Mammalia > Artiodactyla > Bovidae > Bos > Bos indicus x Bos taurus. Next base: position 32,298,336 of record NC_040095.1, read on the forward strand.
GCTGTCCCCTGTTTAACTGTTAACCTAGTTAATCGCACCGAGAGTTTTACTAATATCTTACTTTTATTTCTTTATGATACTTGTTAATGGACTGCTGAATTTAATTTGCTAATATTTTACAAGTATTTTTGCACTTGTTTACATTTTTATTTTCTTGTGCCACCCTTGGCTGGTTTTCAGCATCTGATGCCTGTCCTGACACCATTTGCAGACTTTTAAGAATGGCATGGCCTGAGGCCCCATGTCAGAGGGAATTAGGATGACAAACTGTATTCTAGGATCATTGCTTCCTCTTCCCTCAGGCATATATGGCACAGCTGTTTTCACTCTCCAGTGGACAAAAATTAGAATAAACTGGTTTTTGTTTTTTTTCTTTTGGTGAATGGGAAAATTCTAAATTGCTTTCTTTATGCTTCCCAGTATGAACTAAAGATAAAATACACATTTCCTTTTGCTCTTTCTACTGCTTAAAGTATAAAGGAAAAGAATAATATCATTTGAAACACTGTCTAAACATTGCTGTTTAATAAATTTCCTGCTTTGATTTCTTATCAGTCTTGTTAGCAGTTAGGATACTTTCGGCTTCAAGTAACAGATTACCTGACTAACATTCCTGAAATGTAAAGACCTTATTTCAGCGAAGAAGGTTGCATAAAAAAGGAAAAAGTTTGCACCAATGGTATATGCGATTAAAAAATTAGTGCCACTATTTAGTACCAGAGTCAACTGTACAGTTCTTCCATTGTTTTTCTTTTCAAGTAAAACAGCCATTACAGCAAAATATTAAAATAATATGGCTTTTGCAACCAGAGCATAAATTTTTACATCATTAAGTGTTTTAAAAAGAATTTCAAAAAAGTTATATGTTCAATTTTTATTTCTAAAATATTTTACATTAATAAAAATTTAACATATTAGTGAGAATATAATGTTTCAGTACCACTAATAAAAAATATTTATCTAAAAATATAAAAAGAAGTCCCTATGAAGCTAATTACAAGGTTGGTGTGTGGTTTGATTATGCCAGGCAAGAGCCAGCGCTTTTTAGCTGTCTACTCTGCTACCCTTGATGCTTCAAATATGTCTCTTCTCCTGGATGCAAGATGGCTATGTTCTAAACATCATGCAAATCTATAACGACATACCCGTGAGAAAAGATGAGGGGAAATAGAGCTTTTCTCCTAGATCTCTCTCCTTTCAGCAGAGAAGATTATCTTTTGAAGAACCCCCAACATATTTCTAGGGATTTCCAGGTGGCTGAGTGGTAAAGAATCTACCTGCCAATGAAGGGGACTCAGAAGACACAGGTTCAATCTTTGGGTCAGGAAGAGCCCCTGGAAAAGGAAAAGGCAACCCACTCCAGTATTCTTACCTGGAAAATCCCATGGACAGAGGAGCCTGGTGGGCTATAGTCCATAGGGTCGCAAAGAATTGGACACTACTGGGTGACTGAATAACAGCAACAATAGTTTGGAAACTAACACTTCCTTGACTCATTGCTCTATTTTTATTTTAACTGATTAATGTATTTGCTTTTTTCCATCTTTTCTTTGTGCTCCCCAAGATGATATCAATTCTTCCTTAACAGGACTGAATATTTCTATCCAAACACACTTTTAATGTTTTTCCTGATTCACTGAATGCCTCCTAGTGATTCCCTTTTTACTCCCTTGCCTTTGTTTTGTGCCATCACTTTGGGGACAAATCTCAGTCTCTGTTTCCAAAATAAATACTAGGTGGTCACCACATTCCAAATGACTTATCACACTTGTGATGTTTTCAGTCACTCACTTCGAAACTGAATCTCATGAGATCGGTCTCTCCATTATCCTATGATTTCCAAAAACACACCTTAACCTATGTTTCCATGGCATACTTTTCTCTTTGGCAGTATCAGTTTAGTTACATTCCTTCTGACCATTAATCTACCAGAGTAGAAAGAGTCGAGAACTGAGTCTTCTTCCCAGCTTCTGACTGTAGGAGAACTAATATTCAGAAAGTGTCATATTAGCATATTTATGCTTAAATAAGAGATTGAGATAAATATGGGTATATCTAATAAATTGGAAGCATAATCAGCCTGAAGATATGGGTTGATTAGAGTATGAAGAAGGCAAATGCTACTTCACTACAAAATCACTCTCAAAATGAACAAGTCACCTGTATGCCTCAAGGACTAACTCTTCTCTGAATTAACTTCAATTTAGAATACATTTTTTAAGGAAAAGTCATAAAACATGCCACATAAACATATAAAATTAATCTCAACAGTATTCTCAACAATTGTTTAGAACTCAGACCAACCAAAGAGTTTCTTCAGAGAGGAATGTTTATTGGTGACTGAATCACATGCTTAGTGTTGCTATGTATAGCAATGATAATAGAAATAAGACCAATTTTAGTTGGTTTTATTTCCATTTCTAAATCCTCTACAGATAATATTCTCCCACCCCTTATTGTCTATACCTGGAGCACATCATGCCTACTGCCCCAACCTTGGTATGGCACTGGGAAAACTATGACATTTTGTACGTTCACACTATGCCAGTAATTTTTCCAACACCTTTTATATAACGTATCAGCGGAGATATTTTACCCCTGATTTATTGATGAAAGAACTAAGACTGAGAGAAGTTAAATTTGGTGAAGTGATCAGAAAAATCCAGAATTAAACTCAAATCCTTCAAGTTCCAAACTCATGCTCTCTGATGAATACCAACGAGCTTGTAGGGAGTCACAGATGGATTCTAGTCCCAAACTTCATTTTCCTCATCTTAAAAAGGGCAGACTTAGGTGAACTGATAACTAAAATCCATTTTAGCTAAAACACTGAACTTTCTTTTTTGGGTGTTCTTTATGTGCCAAGCATTGAGCTAAAGCAATTTACATATGTTATTTTTTTAACAACAACATAAAAAAACTAGTGAAATAGCAGAGAAAACAGATGCAGAGAGTTTAAATAACATGCTGAAGGAACTTTAGCTGGCAAATCATGGCGCTGGGATTTTAATTCAGACCTATTGAACCTAAATGCCTACATGCTTTAAAGAAATTGTTCTCTCTCAGAGTTGTATGTCAGATATGTGGAATGAAAGGATGGAATTTTAAAAAAGCATATTCAATAATATAAAATTATTTTATATTCACATTTCACAAATATCCTTGTTTTTATAGGATAAATTACTGAAAATGATTCTCAAATGTGATATCCACAGATAAAGGGAATGCCAGTATATGTAGGGACAGAAGCTGCAGGAATTAATGTGTAGTTCTCTCCAAAATGTTAAAAATCACAGTGAACAAATCAAAAGTCCTAGACTTTTGGATGGAAAAATGAGGGTATGGAAGTAGTGTGAGGGTGATGTGGGGAAGTCTCATTAAGTCTTCTTAACAAAGAAACCACACTTGCCTCAGAGAAGTAAGTCAAATCGCTATCTCTCTAAAGATATTGGCAGTCTTGATATTTTTTTCTTTCTTATAATTCCATCTAGTTATCCTACACTGTGACTAGGCTACAGTGGTTAGAAAAAATAAATAGCTATATAGTCTACCTTCAGGGAACATATGGTCTTGGAAGGAAGCTTACAGACAAACCTTAGATTCTTGCCTTCTCTTTGCAGTTGAGTGGGAAGTCATTAGCTAGCACTGAATTCATGAAGAATTCCCTTGCTGATGTGCATTCCTGGCCAGAAGCTACAGCTTTCTTTACCTCTGGGGAAAGGCTGGCAAAGGGTAAGGTGACAAAGCCAAACTTTACCTACTTCACGTTTTGCCAGGGTACAGCCCTGTTTGCTCCCAACTCAACACAAGCTCATAAAACCTATTTCTGTCCTGTGGCACTTGAGCAAATGCAGCTTATTGGGAATTTGTCTGGACTAGTTGGACAAATAAAGGTGAGGATGGAGAGGAAAGGACAGATTCAAGGATCACTATGAAGGAAAAACTGAGAGGGTAACAGGGACTAACTGGGTAGATGCCAAAGAAGAAAAAGGACTTAAAGCAAGATCCAGACTTTTTAGCCTGAGTGGTTTGGGAATGGTTATTATTGCTTGAAAGAAATATCAGCCAACAAGACAATTTGAGGAGAAATAATTTAGATAAACTGTTAAGAACACCTAAGTGGAAATATGAAAAGATATGTTCAACTTCACCAAATTAGGATAAAAAGTGTATTAACCCTGTTTTTAATATTTGAATCAAATAACTACAGTCTTATCTCCCTTCACATCTTGAATCTACAACAAACCATTCATCTCAGATGTGACTCTACATACTTATGGAGAAAAAATGGAAAATTTAGTCAATTCCCTATAAGGTTTCTGCTCTTTACTTCTCCTATCTAACATTACTGAGCACTGCCTTATTACAGGCACCATTGTGAGTCTTTCATGTATATTAGCGTGTCTAATCTTCACAACAAACCTATAATAAGGAGTTATAATCATGCCCATTTTGCTTATGAAGACACTGAAGTCCAGATTCAGAAACTAACACACAACTCACCTAGATTTAAAGGCCTTTCCTTCATTGACTCTTGCACCCCAATGCTTCTGTCTTTATGGACAGCTCTGGCATATGATGCTGCTGCTGGGAACAAGCAATGAAGCAAACCAATGCAATCCTCATTCCCTGCTGGAAGTCCAGTGGTGATGAAAGGTGTGCCTAACCCCCAACACAACACTGTAGAAACCCAACACAGTCCTGGATTGCTGTCCAAACTCATAATGACTGAGGTATTCACTGCCACGAAAATCTAGGGGCCCAGAGCCTAGATGAGTCCTAAGCCACTGAAAACAGTGCCTAATAAAAGATTCCCCTCTCCATCTCACTGGAAAAGCACAAGTTTCTTGGACTATGTCTCTGCATCAGGCCTGGGCATCCAAAGTTACAGCTCTTTAGTAACACAGATTTTCAGATACACAGACATATGCACACACACACACAGACTCAGGCATTTTACTGAAGAGGCATCTGTAGAGCCAGGGTTTCCAGCTTTCTCCCAGGTCAAACTAGTCCCTGGAGTTATGCCCAGACCACCTGTTAAAGACACATCCATGAACTCTTTGGGGACCCTGCTGTCTAATTCTTGACAGTTTCTCTTAATTAGAGTTCCCGAACCCATCAGAGATTTGAATTACGTTGAACTTCAAGGAAAAAGCAATCCAATGTCTCTATAGCTTTCCTTCTGTGGCCTTTTGACTCTCATTTAAATTTATCAACCTTCCTGAGTTTTTCCCAAAATTATTTTGAGCTTAGCATATTAAGTCATTTGAGAAAAGTATTTGTTACTTCCTAAACAAAACTGCTTGTTTCACATCCACATACATAAAAGAAAAAAATTTGAGTAATTCTTCCTAAAACAAAGAATTCTACCCATAGGTGAAAGAAGCCATTGGCAAGTTTGACATGCTGCTGCTGCTAAGTTGCTTCAGTCGTGTCCGACTCTGTGCGACCCCATAGACAGCAGCCCACCAGGCTCCCCTGTCCCTGGGATTCTCTAGGCAAGAACACTGGAGTGGGGTGCCATTTCCTTCTCCAATGCATGAAAGTGAAAAGTGAGAGTGAAGTCACTCAGTCGTTGTCATTGTTCAGTCACTCAGTCACGTTCAACACTTTGCGACCCCATGGACTGCAGCACGCCAGGATTTCCTGTCCTTCACCATCTCCCAGAGCTTCCTCAAACTCATGTCCATTGAGTCAGTGATGCCATCCAACCATCTTGTCCTCTCTTGTCCCCTTCTCCTCCTACCTTCAGTCTTTCCCAGCATCAAGGTATTTTCCAATGAGTCAGCTATTTCGCATCAGATGGCCAAAGTATTGGAACTTCAGCTCTAATATCTTTAATTAACAAATCTTATAATTTTCCCTTATCGTACACATCCTATTTAGGAATGGAACTTCGGTAAGAGGTGAAAGTATGCCAGCAAGTTTATTAGGACATGCTTCCTTAGAGTTAACCACAACATCCTGGAAAGGAATCCAGCCCTGACCACACTGTATTATCAAGACAAACCCATTGAAAAGATTTTCCAACAATCTGCCCAAATTACTTCTAGTAGCTCTGCTCTGGGATGAGAAGGGAAAGCAAAAAAAAAAAAAATCAAGCCGGTATGTCTAGTCCCCAAAACTCTAAAACAGGATCAGGCATACATTCTAGATTAGGCCTATGTCAATACTTAGTTCTTCATTAAAAGAGTTCAGCTGAATGTAAGATAATGGAACACCCATGACCTATCGACTTTGTTGCATCATTAACTGAAATTATCCCCGAGCCAATATGTGACCAATTTCTTACTTATTATTCACACATTACCTAGTAGACTCCAGCTTCTTGGAATTCTAAATCTCTTAGCAATAAGTTACCAATAACTCCACAATGTCTCATTATTCTCTAGTTAGAGTCATCTTCATATGATTCTTCCCAAGTCCATTATTCATTCTTTTCCTTTCCTTCTGGCTATTCTTCTTCCCCTTCTCAATGGCTAGTCCAAATTGTTAAGTTTCTTATGGTAACAAATACAGGCAAATGATTAGAAATAGGAAACCTTTGAGTGGATCTTGTATCATATGTGACTACTAACCAGAAAGCAGCCCTTATCACCACCCAGTTCTAGAAATATTTGAGACTGGTCTACTATGTTTTTAATTTAATATTTTAAAAATCTTTAAATTTTATATGTTTTAAAGATTACACTCCATTATTACAAAATATTGGCTTTATTCCCCATCCTTGAATGTATCTTACACCCAATAGTTAGTCTCTCTTATTCTTCTATCTTTATATTGTCCCTACCCCTCCCCACTGAAAACTAATAGTTTGTTCTCTATATCTGTGAGTCTGGTTTTTTTTGTTTGTTTGTTCGTTTTATTCATAAGTTTATTGCATTCTTTAGATTCCACATGTAAGTGATAACGTATAGAATTTGTCTTTCTCTGTCTGACTTATTTCACTTAGCATAATTGCTTCCAAGTCCATCCATGTTGCTACAAATGGCAAAATTTCATTTTTAATGGCTGAATAGTATTCCATTGTGTTTGCCACATCTCCTTTATCCATTCATCTGTTGATGGACATTGAGGTTGCTTCCAAATCTTGGCAACTGTAAATAATGCTGCAATGAACACTGGGGTGCATTTATCTTTTTGAATTAGTGTTTTGGCTTTTTTTAAATATATACCCAGGAGTAGAATTAATAGGTCATATGGTGGTACTATTTTTAGTTATTTGAGAAACCTTTATAATGTTTTCCATGGTGGCTGCATCTATTTACATTCCCATCAACAGTGTATGAAGGCTCTCTTTTCTCCACATCATTGTTAACATTTGTTAGTTGTGTTATTTTGATGATAGCCGTTACGACAGGTCTGAAGTGATATCTCATTATGGCTTTGATTTGCATTTCCCTGATGATTAGTGGTACTGAGCATTTTTTCTTGTGCCTGTTGGCCATCTGCATTTCCTCTTTGTAAAAATGTCTATTTACTTCTCCTGCCCACATTTTAATTGGGTTGTTTGTGTTTTTGATGTTGAGTTGTATGAGCTGTTATAGTTGTTGATATTAATATCATACTGGTCATATTATTTGTAAATATTTTCTCCCATGTTATCTTTTCATTTTGTCAATGGTTTCCTTTTCTTTGCAAAAGCTTTTAAGCTTAATTAGATCCCATTTGTTTATTTTTGCTTTTATTTCCTTTACTCTAAAAAATGGATCCAAAAAATATATTGCTGTGATTTATGTTCAAGAATGTTCAGCCTATGTTTTTCTTTAGGCTTGTTATAATATCTCATCTTACATATAGGCCTTTAACTCATTTTGAGTTTACTCTTGTATATGGTATTAGAGAGTATTCTAATACCAACAAATCCAAAACAATTGACAAAATGACATACATATCAATAATTATTTTAAATGTAAAGATTGAATGCTCAAATCAAAATAAATTGAGTGGCTGAATGGATACAGAAACAAGACCTGTATATATGCTGCTTACAAGAGACTGACTTCAGATCAGGAGATACATACAGACTGGATGCAATACTTGGATGAAATACGTGGATGCAGTCTCAAAAATGACAGAATGATCTCTGTTTGTTTCCAAGGCAAACCATTCAATATCATGGTAATCCAAGTCTGTGCCCCGACCAGTAACACTGAAGAAGCTGAAGTTGAATGGTTCTATGAAGACCTACAAGACCTTGTAGAACTAACCCCCCAAAAAAGATGTCCTTTTCATTAGAGGGGACTGGAATGCAAAAGTAGGAAGTCAAGAAACACCTGGAGTAACAGGCAAATTTGGCCTTGGAGTACAGAATGAAACAGGGCAAAGGCTAACAGAGATCTGCCAAGAGAACACACTGGTCATAGCAAACACCCTCTTCCAACAACACAAGAGAAGACTCTACACATGGACATCACCAGATGGTCGACACCAAAATCAGATTGATTATACCCTTTGCAGCCAAAGATGGAGATGCTCTATAAAGTCAGAAAAACAAGACTGGGAGCAGACTGTGGCACAGATCATGAACTCCTTATTGCCAAATTCAGATTTAAATTGAAGAAAATAGGGAAAAACCACTAGACCATTCAGGTATGACCTAAATCAAATTACCTATGACTACACAGTGGAAATGAGAAATAGATTTAAGGGACTAGATCTGATAGAGTGCCTGATGAACTATGGATGGAGGTTCATGATATTGTACAGGAGACAGGGAGCAAGACCATCCCCAAGAAAAAGAAATGCAAAAAAGCAAAATGGCTGTCTGAGGAGGCCTTACAAATAGCTGTGAAAAGAAGAGAAGCAAAAAGCAAAGGAGAAAAGGAAAGATATACCCATTTGAATGCAGAGTTCCAAAGAATAGCAAGGAGAGATAAGAAAGACCTCCTCAGCAATCAATGCAAAGAAATAGAGGAAAACAATAGAATGGGAAAGACTAGAGATCTCTTCAAGAAAATTAGAGATACCAAGGGAACATGGGATGCAAAGATGGTCTCAATAAATGACAGAAATGGTATGGACCTAACAGAAGCAGAAGATACTAAGAAGAGGTGGCAAGAATACACAGAAGAACTGTACAAAAAAGATCTTCATGACCCAGATAATCACAATGGTGTGATCACTCACACTCACCTAGAGCCGGACATCCTGGAATGTGAAGTCAGGTGGGCCTTAGGAAGTATCACTATGAACAAAGCTAGTGGAGGTGATGGAATTCCAGTTGAGCTATTTCAAATTCTAAAAGATGATGCTGTGAAAGTGCTGCACTCAATATGCCAGCAAATTTGGAAAACTCAGCTGTGGCCACAGGACTGGAAAATGTCAGTTTTCATTCCAATCCCAAAGAAAGGTAATGCCAAAGAATGCTCAAACTACCGCACAATTGCACTCATCTCACACTCTAGTAAAGTAATGCTCAAAATTCTCCAAGCCAGGCTTCAGCAATACGTGAACCATAAACTTCCAGATGTTCAAGCTGGTTTTAGGAAAGGCAGAGTAACCAGGGATCAAATTGCCAACATCTGCTGGATCATCAAAAAAGCAAGAGAGTTCCAGCTTTATTGACTATGCCAAAGCCTTTGACTGTGTGGATCACAATAAACTGTGGAAAATTCTGAAAAAGATGGGAATACCAGACCACTTGACCTGCCTCTTGAGAAACCTGTATGCAGGTCAGGAAGCAACAGTTAGAACTGGACATGGAACAACAGACTGGTTCCAAATAGGAAAAGGAGTACGTCAAGGCTGTATATTGTCACCCTGCTTATTTAACTTATATGCAGAGTACATCATGAGAAACGCTGGGCTGGAGGAAGTACAAGCTGGAATCAAGATTGCCGGGAGAAATATCAGCAACCTCAGATATGCAGATGACACCACCCTTATGGCAGAAAGTGAAGAGGAACTAAAGAGCATCTTGATGAAAGTGAAAGAGGAGAGTGAAGAAGTTGGCTTAAAACTCAGCATTCAGAAAACGAAGATCATGGTATCTGGTCCCATCACTTCATGGGAAATAGATGGGGAAACAGTGGAAACAGTGGCTGACTTTATTTTTTCTGGGCTCCAAAATCACTGCAGATGGTGACTTCAGCCATGAAATTAAAAGATGCTTACTCCTTGGAAGGAAAGTTATGACCAACCTAGACAGCATATTAAAAAGCAGAGACATTACTTTGCCAACTAAGATCCATCTAGTCAAGGCTATGATTTTTCCAGTGGTCATGTATGGATGTGAGAGTGGACTATAAAGAAAGCTGAACACAGAAGAATTGATGCTTTTGAACTGTGGTGTTGGAGAAGACTCTTGAGAGTCCCTTGGACTGCAAGGAGATCCAACCAGTCCATCGTAAAGGAGATAAGTTGTGGGTGTTCATTGGAGGGACTGATGTTGAAGCTGAAACTCCAATACTATGGCCACTTGATGTGAAGAGCTGACTCATTTGAAAAGACCCTGATGCTGGGAGAGATTGAGGGCAGGAGGAGAAGGGGACAACAGAGGATAAGACGTTTGGATGGCATCACCGACACAATGGACATGGGTTTGGGTGGACTCAAGGAGTTGGTGATGGACAGGGAGGCCTGGCGTGCTGCGGTTCATGGGGTCACAAAGAGTCTGACACGACTGTACTGAACTGAACTGAACTGAACAGACTGGATGCGAGGGGATGGAAAAAGATGTTCCATGCAAGTGGGGATCAAAAGAAAGCTGGAGTGGCAATATTCAGACAAAGTAGACTTTAAAATAAAGGCTGTTACAAAGGACAAAAAAATAATTCTTAAAAATGATTAAGAGATCAATTCAAGAAGATACTACAATTGAAAATATATTTGCACTCAACTAAATATATAAGGAAGATATTAACAGTCATAAAAGGAGAAATCAACATTAACACAATAAGAGTATGGGACTTCTAACCCTTTCTCATATCAATGGACAGATTATCCAGAAACAAAATCAATAAAGAAACACAGGCCTTAAAAAACACATTAGATCAAATGCACTTAATTGATCTATAGAGAGCACTTCAATCAAAAGAAGCAAAATGCATATATATTCTTTTTAAGTTCACTTGGAACCTTCTCCAGGATGGATCACTCTCTAGGCTATATAACAAGTCTCAGTAAATTCAAGAAAATTGGAACCATATCAAGCATCTTTTCCAACTGCAACATTATGAGACTAGAAATCAATTACAAGAAAAAACTACCAAAAAAAAAAAAAATGTAGAGGGCAAACAGTATGCTACTAAATACCCAAAGGATCACTGAAGAAATTAAAGAAGAAATCAAGAAATACAAAGAGACAAGTGAAAACAAAACCCCAACAATCCAAAACCTACTAGACATAGCAAAAGCAGTTCTAACAGGGAAGTTTATAACAATGCAAGGTTATCTCAGGAAATAAGAAAAAAATCTTAAATAAACAAGCCAACCTTGTACCTATATGAAATGGAGAAAAAAGAACAAACAAAACCCAAACTAAGTAGAAAGAAATTAATCATAAAGATCAGGGCAGAAATAAATGAAATAGAGACTAAAAAATAATAAAAAGATCAATCAAACTAAATCTCGCTCTTTGAAACTATAAGCAAAATTGATAAATCTTTAGCCAGACTCATCAAGAAAAAAGATAGTGCCCAAATCAGTAAAATAAGAAATAAAAAAGTTACAACCAACAACTCAGAAATACAAAGAATCATAAGAGACTACTACAAATAAGTGTATGCCAATAAAATGTACAACCTAGAAGAAATAATCAACTATGTATTGATTCCATGCAACTGATGAAATGGATTTGCTATTTAAGTATGAAAAGATATAATTTTACAAGAATGCTTAAGTATATTATAAGTAAGACTATTAAGGTTTAATGAGTTAGACTACCTAAGAATCATGTTCATTAGCTCTAGGTGAAAATGAATGTTGCATTAAAGCTATTTGTATTACCCACCCACCATTAAATAGATAAAGAAAGTGACTGGGGACTCAATCTAGGCATATATGCAATATAAAATTTTCCTCTCAGATGTAGCACATATCCATGAATTATAATTAGTAAATAGTTATTAAATGTTTTATTTGAGGAATAAAAAGAATAATATAGATTTCCACCCCTGAGGATTTTGTGAAATTAACTTTAAGAATGGATAGTAATTTAAAAATTTTAACATAAGTCAATTGCAGCTCTCTATAGCTCACATGGGATTCCCTGGTGGCTCAGAGAGTAAGGAGTCTGCTTGCAAAGCGGGAGGCCTGAGTTTGATCCCAGGGTTGGAAGATTCCTTAGAGAAGAAAATGGCAATCCACTCCAGTATTCGTGCCTGGAAAATTCCATGGACGGAGGAGCCGGGTAGGCTACAGTCCATAGGGTCACAAAGATTTGGACACAACTGAGCAACTTCACTTTCTTTTTCCTTTCATAGTTCACATGATGCTTAAAATTTAAAATCAATTCCTAGATTGTGGAAAAAGTGTAATCAAAACATATCTTGAAAACCTCTTAAATTATCCAAAAAGTATAGCATACACAGTTTAATTGCAGTGTTTTTAAATGCACAATGTACACATTAATATATGAAATATAATAAAGACGAAACAAGTAAAAGATCTTTTTACAGTGATTTCTTGTTGAATTTTTACTATGAAACTGTTGCTAAACTATGCCTATTAATTTGTGTAAGTTTAAATAATGCAACACTACTCTAGGAAATTAGTGCTATAAAGTAGGTACAAGCTATACAAATTTTGAGGAAGAAGGACTTACCACTCAGATCATCTCTCTAGTAACATTTCCTGATAAGAATACCTGCTTTTGTGATTTTTTTGTTTAATGACTAATTACAATAGTCAGGCTTCTCCAGAGAAACAAAACTGATAGGATATGTGTGTATATAAACATATGTATATATATACACACAAAACCAGTATACAAGGCTATATGTATATAAACACATATATCCTATTGATTTTGTTTATCTGGAGAAGCCTGATTATTTTAATTAGTCATTAAACAAACAAACAAACAAACAAAAACACAAAAGCAGGTATTTTACCAGGAAATGCTTACTAGAGAATCTGAGTGGTAAGTCCTTCTTCCTCTAAATTTTTATAGCTTGTACCTACTTTAGGACACTAATTTTCTGAAATGAAAATTTGCTTGCTCCTTGGAAGAAAAGCTATAAAAACCTAGACAGTATATTCAAAAGCAGAGACATCACCTTGCTGACAAAAGTCCATATAGTCAAAGCTATGGGTTTTCCACTAGTGATATATAGATGTGAGAGTTGGACCATAAAGAAGGCTGAGTACTAAGAAATTGATGCTTTAGAGTTGTGGTCCTGGAGAAGATTCCTGAGTCCCCTGAACAGCAAGGAGATCAAACCATCAATCCTAAAGGAAATCAACCCTGAATATACATTGGAAGGACTGATGCTGAAGCTCCAATACTTTGACCACCTGATACAAAGAGCCAACTCACTGGAAAAGACCCTGATGCTGGTAAAGATTGAAGGCAAAAGAAGAGGGTGGCAGAGAACGAGATGGTTAGATAGCATCACTGACTTAATGGATATGAATTTGAGCAAACTCCAGGAGATAGTGGAGGACAGAGGAACCTGACATGCTGTAGTCCATGAGATAATAAAGATTTGGATGCAATTTAGTGACTGAACAACAAAATACACACATATCAAGAGAAAGGAAGATTTCTGTTAAGGAATTGCCTTACATAGGTTGGCAAGGCCAAACTCTGCAGGGTAGGCTAACAGGCCAGAGACCCAAGGGAGAGTGAGTACAAGTCTGAAGACAGAATTTCTATTCTTAGGGAGGGTTGGGTGGGGCTCAGGTTTTTCTCCTTTTCAGGCCTTTAACTGATCAAATGACACCCAATCATATTATGGAGAACAATCTCCTTCATTCAAAGTCTACTGATTTAAATGCTGCTGCTGCTGTTGCTGCTGCTAAGTCACTTCAGTTGTGTCCGACTCTGTGCGACCCCTTAGATGGCAGCCCACCAGGCTCCCCTGTCCCTGGGATTCTCCATGCAAGAACACTGGAGTGGGTTGCCATTTCCTTCCCCGATACATGAAAGTGAAAAGTGAAAGTGAAGTCACTCAGTCAAGTCCGACTCCTAGCGACCCCATGGACTGCAGCCTACCAGGCTCCTCCATTCATGGGAGTTTCCAGGCAAGAGTACTGGAGTAGGTTGCCATTCTCTTTCTAATCTTCTCTTTCTAATCTCATCTAAAAAATATCTTAACAGAAACAGCTAGAATAATGTTTGAGCAAATATCAGGTACAAAGGTCTAGCCAAACTGACACATAAAATTCACAACCAAACTTCACAGATCATTTTTATAGGAAAAGTAGTCAAACTATAGCCCACAGGCAAAGTTTAGCTTGCCATCTGTTTTTGTATAATTCACAAGTTAAAAATCAATGATTTTCACATTTATTAAATGAATAGGGAAAAATCATAAGAAGAATACATTGAAAACTGTGTGAAATTCAAATTTAAGGATCCATAAACAAAGTTTTATTGGAACACAGCCAGACTTGTTGATGTATGTATTAACCATGGCTGCTTTCTCACTACAGTAGTAGAACTGAGTAGTTGCCATGGAGACCACATGGCCACAAAGCCTAAAATATTATTATTTGATCCTTTAGGGAAAAGTTTACCAATCTCTATTCTAGAAAATATTTGTATTTTTCTATTTATTCATATTTGCATCCTCAAAACTCCAAACATTTTAAACAAAAGGATGTACAGAATGAAATTCTCAGGTTACATTCAAATACAATAACTGATGCCCAATAATTAGGGCACCAGAATCACATGCATATATGATGCCTGAAAGACACCACAGTGTCATATGGCAAGATAAGAAGTTTTCTGTCTTAAACCAGCCTTTCATCTCTTAGAGCAATATATTGGTTTGCTAGGGCTGCTGTAACAATGTAACACAAACTGGAAGGCTTAAAGAACAGAAATTAACTGTCTATAAGCCCAAAATTAAGATTATTGGCAGGGTTTTTTCCTTCTAAGGAGTGTTAGGGAGGGGACTCTCTCCTTGACTAGTAGATGGCCATCTTTCCCCTGTGTCTCTTCATATCATTTTGCCTTTATGCATACCTCTTTATGCATGTCCAAATTGCTCCTTTTATAAGGACACCAGTCTTATTGAATTTGGACCCAACCAACTTTAACTTTTAACAAAGGACTCACTTTAACTTGAATACCTCTGTAAAGACCCTGTCTCCAAATTAGGACACATTCCGAGGTACTAGGGTTTCAGTTCATGTTCAGTCTCTCAGTCGTGTCCAACTCTTTATGACCCCATGGGCTGCAGCATGCCAGGCCTCCTTGTCTATCACCACCTCTGGAGTTTGTTCAAACTCATGTCCATCAAGTCGGTAATACCATCCAATCATCTCATCCTCTGTTGCCCCCTTCTTCTCCTCCTGCCTTCATTCTTTCCCAGCATCAGGGGCTTGTCCAATGAGTCTGTACTTCCCATCAGGTGGCCAAACTATTGGAGCTTCAGCTTCAGCATCAGTCCTTCCAACAAATATTTAGGACTAATTTCCTTTAGGACTAACAGGTTTGATCTCCTTGCAGTCAAGGAACTCTCAAGAGTCTTCTCCAACACCACAGTTCAAAAGCATCAATTCTTCAATTTGATAAGAAAGCTCAGCTTTCTTTATGGTCCAACTCTCATTTCCATACATGACTACTGGAAAAATCATAGCTTTGACTATACAGACGTTTGTCGGCAAAGTAATGTCTCTGTTTTTTAATATGCTGTCTAGGTTGGTCATAGTTTTT
Organism: Bos indicus x Bos taurus; assembly: GCF_003369695.1. Taxonomy (NCBI): domain Eukaryota; kingdom Metazoa; phylum Chordata; class Mammalia; order Artiodactyla; family Bovidae; genus Bos; species Bos indicus x Bos taurus. Next base: position 32,314,168 of record NC_040095.1, read on the forward strand.
CTTCCAAGGAGCAAGCATCTTTTAATTTCATGGCTGCAGTCACCATCTGCAGTGATTTTTGGATCCCAAGAAAATAAAGTCTCTCACTGTTTCCATTGTTTCCCCATCTATTTGCCACGAAGTGATGGGACCGGATGCCATGATCTTAGTTTTCTGAAACTTGAGTTTTAAGCCAGCTTTTTCACTCTCCTCTCACTTTCATCAAGATAGAGGAAAAAAAAAAAAAGAGAGAGAGAGAGAGTCCAAAATGGCCAGAGGCTAAAAGACAAAGAAAGGGAAAAAGCTGTTGAAAAGGATACAAAGGGAAAATCCCAGACTGGAGTGGGAACCTCAGGTGAAAAAAACACACTCCCTTCTTGATAGTAAGTGCTAGCCCTAATTTGCATAGGGCAGGCTGAGGGGAAGGGAGGAGACAAGAAGTTTAAAAAGAAGGAGCCAAGAGGTTTGGGACCTCTCCTTCAGGGGTCAGCCCACCCTCATGCCTCAGATGTGTACTATCCTTTGTTTAGCAAATAAAACTCTGAGCTGCAACCAAGCTCTAACACTGATCCACCATTCAAATCTTTGTTGCAGCTAGACTGAATCGAAGAAATTACTCTCCCAACACTTGCCTCTCAACTTTCTTCAAACATTGTATTTATACATCACTTGGTAAATATCAACTCACAGAGGAAATTGACTGGTTTCCTGTATAATTTTTTGTCTGTGGTTTTATAACAAATGCATTTACTGCTGTGTTATTTGCCCCCCTATATAGAAAAGGTGTCTGGATCACAGTATGTTACTCATGTTATTTCCTATAAAGTAACTACTATAGGTTTAAGTGCTTTAAACCCTATTATTGTTTCTTATACACAGGCATGTATATTACAGCAACATTTTAGAAAACTGATTGGGGGGTTTGGGTGTAATATAAAACACACTACAATTTTTCTTAACATAATGGGAAATAAACTCTTGATCAACACTTGCATGTAGAGCTTCTAACTTAGAAATTGTTTACTGACATTAAGTACAGATACCAGTATTTCATAGTGGAGAGATGATAGAAAAGTACCAACTGAACTGTGATTTCATGAACTCAATTTCATGAAAACTCAGGGTAGTGCCTCAGACTAAAATAAAAGACATTGAAGTACAGAAATACAAAAAGTGCCAAGCATTTGGAACACTGGTTACATGACAGCACTTGATAAACAAAGAAGAGTAAAAAGAAGGGCTTCACCAGGAAATGTTAGATTACAAAAGGTCCTAAGTTCCAAGCTAAGGGATTGGGAATTTACTGATAGGCAACAGAGGGATATATATATATATATATATATATATATATATATATATATATATATTAGTTAGGAACCCAAAGGGGTTAAAACTAGATACAACTTGGTCAATATGACTTTTTGAAATATAAATGGATGAAAAGATTTGGTTCAAATCCTCAGGTGCCCCCTACTGGTGAGAAAGAGATGATAGTACAGGAAAAATATTTGATCAATTTCTCTGCAGCTGTAATGACCCTGGAGGAAATACTCTTCTTTAGGATGCAATAATAAAAATATTCTACAACAAAGTTCTTCAACAGTTAAGAGAACTGTTCTCTGAAAAGTAGCCTGTACTTAATAAAAAGTTCAGAAGGAGGACCGAGAATAAGAGGAAAGATTTCTTCTCTAGCAGTTAGGAAACATTAGTTCAGTGATTCAGTAACTTGAGGAGAAAAGTATAAATCTTCATTTGAAACAACTTCGAACATCTAAAAATGTTTTATAAATGTATTTCTAGCTTTTCAAGATAAGCAAAGTTTGAAGCATAATGTAAGAATATAGTTCAAAATATCTCCTAAGAGCTATTTATCCAGCACCATCAGAAAGTATACTTAGGATACTAAACATACTAAGTATACTTAGGCAAATGAAGCTTACAATTTGAATCTTGACCGAGGGGCATAAGGTAAGCCTATTCTAATTCTTTAGAAAGAGCTTCACTGTTTTATCACATCAGAGGATGAGCCCTCTCCAGCATCCCTCACATTCTTGTGCTGTGTTTTTTCTTCTTACTCTTCTCTCTCTCCTCTTCCTTTTACCTTGTCTCTTTTCTCTACAAGTAATAAGAGCTATAAATGGTTGAACATTTCGGGCAGAAGAGGTGAGAGAAAAGTATTGTATTCTTCCCCTATGTATCAAGTTTTCATCAATTGTTTTTGGCAACTTGCTACCCAGTTTTAAAAATAACCAGTCTGATATTCACACATTAATTAATTAATTAATGCCGCTGTGCCCCAGTTTCCATACTTGTAAGATGAAGAAGATAAAATCCGTGGTCTTTAACATCCTCTTCAACTGTCAATTCAAAAGCACTACTTAGAACTGCAAAGTTCAGGGAGAGCCAACTCTGCCCAAACCTGCCCATTCAAAGCCCAGAAACCTTCTGTGGTTTTTCCAAAAGGCAGAAATTGAACTGAAATCAAGGTTTTTGTCTGCTTATGGGTATTTCCACTTTATTCTAATTTCTTCTTCTTTGAAGTAGTAAAAAATCAGCCTATGTTTCAGAGATTCAGATGGAGCTTTGAATCTGTATGTGACACGTTTTCCAAAACTTTTGTAATCATTTTTTCCAGTCCTAATAATTTTTAAAAAAAGAAGTACAGTTGATTTACAATGTTGTGTTAATTTCTGCTACTCAGTTATGCATATATATATATATATTCTTTTTCATTATGGTTTATACAGGATATTGAAAATAGTTCCCTGTAATATATGGTAGGACCTTGTTGTTTATCCATCCTATACATAATAGTTTGCATCTGCCAACCCCAAATTCCCAATCCCTTCCTCCCACGTGCCCCCTCCCCCTTGGCAATCACAAGTCTGTTCTCTGTCTGTGAGTCTGTTTCTGTTTCATAGATACGTTCATTTGTGTTGTATTTTAGACTCCACATAAAATCAATATTATAAGATAATTTGTCTTTCTCTGTCAGACTTACTTAGCATATAATCTCTAGACCCATTCATGTTGCCGTAAATGGCATTATTTTATTCCTTTTAATGGCCGAGTAACATTCCATTGTGTACATTTACCATGTTTTCTTTATCTATTCATCTGTCAACGGACATTCAGCTTCTTTCCATGTCTTGGCTATTGTAATAGTCCTGCTATGAACATAGGTATGCGTGTATCTTTTTGAATTACAGTTTTGTCTGGGTATATGCCAAGAAGTGGGATTGCTGGATCATATATTAACTCTACTTTTAGTTTTTTAAGGAATGTCCATACTGCTTCCCATTTTGGCTGTACCAACTTATATTCCCAGCAACAGTGTAAGAGAGTTCCCATTTTTCCACACCCTCTCTAGCATTTATTATTTATTTATTAAAAAGCCTACCTTTTAAAATAATGGTCATTCTGATCAGTGGAGAAGGCAATGGCAACCCACTCCAGTACTCTTGCCCGGAAAATCCCATGATGGAGGAGCCTGGTAGGCTGCAGTCCATGGGATCTCGAAGAGTCGGACACGACAGAGTGACTTCACTTTCACTTTTCACTTTCATGCATTGGAGAAGGAAATGGCAACCCACTCCAGTGTTCTTGCCTGGAGAATCCCAGGGACGGGGGAGCCTGGTGGGCTGCCATCTATGGGGTCGCACAGAGTCGGACACGACTGAAGCTACTTAGAAGCAGCATTCTGATCAGTGTGAGGTGCTGTCTCATTGTAATTTTGATTTGCATTTTTCTAATAATTAGAAATGATGAGCATCTTTTTATGTGTCTATTGGCCACCTATGTCTTGGAGAACTATCTGTTTAGGTCTCTTGACCTTTTTTTATTGGGTTGCTTTCTGTTATTGAATTTTATTAGCTGTTTGTATACTTTAGAAATTAACCCCTTAATGTTGGTTTCATCATTTGCAAATATTTTCTCCCACTCCATAGGCTGTCTTTTCGTTTTGTTTACAGCTTCCTTCACTGTGCAAAAACTGATACATTTGATTAGATTCCACGTTTATTTTTGCTTCTATTTCAATTGCCTTGGGAAACTGACCCAAGAAAATATTGGTATGATTTATATCAGAGAATATTTTGTCTGTGTTCTTTTGTAGGAGTCTTATGGTGTCTCGTGTTATATTTAAGTCTTTAAGCCATTTTGAGTTTTTGTGTATGATGTGAGGGTCTGTTCTAACTTCAGTGATTTACATGCAGCTGTCCAGCTTCCCCCACACCACTTGCTGAAGAGCTGTCTTTTTCCTGCTGTATATTTTTGCTTACTTTGTCAAAGATTAATTCTGTGTGGGTTTATTTCTGGGCTCTCTATTCTGTTCCATTGATCAGCATTTCTATTTTTGTACCAGTACCACACTGTTTGGATTACTATCTTTGCAACATTGTCTTAAACCTGGAGGAGGGAAGGGGATTAGTCTCCTGCTATGTTCTTTCTACTCATTATTATTTTGGCAATTCTGGGTCTTCTGTGTTGTTGTTCAGTCACTAAGCCATGTCTGACTCTTTGCAACTCCATGAGCTGCAGCTCGTCGGGCTTCCCTATCCTTCACTATCTCTCAGAGCCTGCTCAAATTCATGTCTGTTGAGTCGGTGATGCCCTCCAACCATCTCATTTTTTGTTGCCCCCTTCTCCTCCTGCCCTCAATCTTTTTCAGCATCAGGGTCTTTTCCAGTGAGTCAGCTCTTCTTATCAGGGGGCTGAAGTATTGGAGCTTCAGCTTCAGCATCAGTCCTTCTGATGAATATTCGGGATTGATTTCCTTTAAGATTGACTGGTTTGATCTTGAAATCCAAGGGACTCTTAAGCATCTTTTCCAACACCACAATTCAAAAGCCTCAAGCTTTTGGTATCTGCCTTCTTTATGGTCCAATTTTCACATCCATACATGACTACTGAAAAAAACCATAGCTTTGACTATAAGTTTCTGTATAACTTTTAGGCTTATTTGTTCTAGTTCTATGAAATGGGTAATTTGATAGAGCTCACATTAAATTTGTAGACTGTTCTGGGTAATATGGTTATTTTAACAGTATTAATTCTTTCAATTCAAGAGGACAGGATGTATTTCTATTTCTTTCAATCATCGTCAATTTACTTTACTAATGTTTTGTAGTTATCATGATATAAGTCTTTCACCTCCTTGGTGAGGCTTGTTCTCAAGTATTTTTTTTAATTGGATTTTAAAAGAGATGGCTTGTTTACATTCCTTTTCTTATATTTCAATGTTCATGTAATGAAATGCAACTAAATTCTGTGTTTTAATCTTATATACTGCTACTTTGCTGAATTCAGTTTTCTGTTCTAGTAGTTCCTGTGTGGAGTCTTTAGGATTCCTCTATATAGTATTATATTAGCTGCATATAATGACAGTTTTACCTCTTCCTTACCAATTTGAATCAAGATTGCTGGGAGAAATGTCAATAAGCTCAGATATGCAGATGACACCTCCCTTTTGGCAGAAAGCGAAGAAGAACTGAAGAGCCTCTTGAAGGTGAAACAGCAGAATGAAAAAGCTGACTTAAAACTTAACATTCAAAAAATGAAGATCATGGCATCTGGTCCCATCACTTTATGGTAAATAGATGGGGAAACAACAGAAACAGTGACAGACTTTATTTTCTTGGGCCCCAAAATCATTGCAGAGGGTGACTGCAGCCATGAAATTAAAACATGTTTGTTCCTTTGAAGAAAAGCTATGACAAACCTAGATAGCATATTAAAAAGCAGAGACATTACTTTGCCAGTAAAGGTCCATCTTGTCAAAGCTATGATTTTTCCAATAGTCATGTATGGATGTGAGAGTTGGACTGTAAAGAAGGTTGAGTGCTAAAGAACTGATGCTTTGAACTGTAGTGTTGGTGTTGAGAGTCCCTTGGACTGCAAGGAGATCGAACCAGTCCATCCTAAGGGAAATCAGTCCTGAATATTCATTGGAAGGACTGATGCTGAAGCTGAAGCTCCAATACTTCTGCCCCCTGATGAGAAGAGCCGACTCATTGGAAAAGACCCTGATGCTAGGAAAGATTGAAGGCTGGAGGAGAAGGGGGTGACAGAGGATAAGATGGGGTTGGATGGCATCACCGACTCATTGGACATGAGTTTGAGTAAGCTCTGGGAGTTGGTGATGGACAGGGAAGCCTGGTGTGCTGCAGTCCATGGGATCACAAAGAGCTGGACATGACTGAGCGACTGCACAACAACAACAATTTCCCAGTTTGAATACTTTTATTCTTTTTGTTGTCTGATTGCTGTGGCTATGATTTCCAATACTATATTGAAGAAAAGTAGTGAGAATGGGCACGCTTGTCTTCTTCCAGATTTTAGCAGGAAGGCTTTCAGCTTCTCACCACTAGCTATAATATTGGCTGTGGTTTTGTCATAAATAACTTTCATTATGTTGATATATGTTCCCTCTACACCCCACTTTTGTAAGGGTTTTTATCATGAATGGATATTGAATTTTACTGCATGATTTTTCTGCATCTATTGAGGTGATCATGTGGATTTTGTCTTTTCTTTTGTTGATGTGCTATATCACATTGATTGATTTGTGGATGTTGAACAATCTTTGTGACCCTGGGATGAATCCAACTTGTTCGTAGTGTGTGATTCTTTTTATGTGTTGTTATTTGCTAATATTTTTCTTTAAGTGATTTACTTTCCAATTGTGATTTTCTCTTTCCTATAGCTTCTTAATTCTTTTCTATTTAGAGAAGACTTTTCAATATTTCCTTTAGGATAGGTTTTGGACTTCCCTTGTGACTCAGTTGGTAAAGAATCCACCTGCAAGGCAGGAGACCTGGGTTTGATCTCTGGGTTGGAAGTATTCTTTTAGTCTTTGCTTATCTGAGAAATTCTTTATTTATCCTTCTATTCTAAATGTTAATCTTCTGAGTAGAGTATTCTAGGTTGAAGATTTTTTCCCTTTTAGGACTTTAAATATGTCTTGCCAATCCCTTCTGGCCTGCAACATTTCTATAGAGAAAGTAGCTGATAGCCTTATGGCAGTTCCCTTTCATTTAAGCTTCTGCCTGTGGTTCTAATTGGGTAATTTCCATTATTCTATCTTCCAGATCATTTTTTTGTTCTTTTGAATCATTTATTTTGCTATTCATTGATTTTAGTTCAGATTTTGTCTGTGCAAATGAAGTTCTAATTTTTATTTGTTCTTCCTTATAATTTCTAGTTCTTTATACATTCTAATTATAGTAATCTGCAATTTTGTCAATAGACTCTCTTAATTTCTTCATTATTTTTATTATTTCCTTTTGAACTCAGTATTTATTAGACTGAAGAGGTCTGTTTCATTGTTTCTTATTTCAGGGGAATTCTCTTGATCTTTTGACTGGAAGTGGTTCTTCTGCTTCTTCATTTTACTTATATTTCTCTTGCTGTATGAGTTCAGAAGAAACAATTATCTACTGTGGTCTTGGAGGGCTATTTATATGTGGGCACATCCCTATGTAGTCTGCACATGTTTAGTGCTTTCGGTACGAGGGCTGTTTTTAGTATGGATGCCTGCCTGCTGTCTCTTTCCTCAGTGTATGCTGGCCACTCTCCCCTGGAGAGGGGGTGTGATTGGCGTTGTGGTGACCAGAACTTGCACTGGATATTGAGCAGGGTCTCCTCTTTGCTCTGTGGTTGTCACTGCCCTGTGAAGGGCAGAGTCTGCTGCCTACTTGTTGGGATGGAAGCCCCCAGATCCATTTCTGAGCTGAAGTATGAGGTAGGTGCGATTGGAACTCTCCCACTGAGAGAGGAGCCTCTGAGTATTCCTCTGCCAGAGCCATTCACCAAGTGCGCTCTCTTGTGTCACCTTTCACCTGCTGTTGTTGGCCCTGCCCTCAACCCCACCTCAATTATGGGAATACCAGAGATCAGCCCTAGGGTCCCTCAGGTGTTGTTTTCACAAGACCACCAGTACAGATCAACTGAAGTCTGGTCCCAAGACCACTGTGTTCATTTGACCTACAGTGGAAGCTTTGAAGGCAGCTCAGATCCTGGCCTGGCCTGGGCCCCACAAGCACGCACCCACAAAGTCTACAGCTGCTAAGACCAGACCAATCTCAGTTGTAGTAGCATCCAGTGTCCATTCAGATGTCCTGCCAGTGCTAAATTTACAAAGAGGGCAGTGGAGATATAAATCCACAGCATATGCAGCTGTGGGGAGAGATTTCAGCACTGCTTCCTAAGTCACTCAACCCCCTGGGGCTCAGCTATGGTTTCCGCCCCACCTCTACATGTGGGCAACTTACTGACATCTGCTCCCTGAGCCCGTGAAGGCTGCAGTTGGCTCAGGAGCCTGCTGAAGTGGCAGTTGGGCCATTAAGAGCCAGCCAAGGTGGTGGCTGGAGGGCATGAGGCCGCCCAGGTGGGAGCCTGCCTAGCTAGCCAGTCCTAATGATTTTTAAACATATGTGTGATTTTTATGATCTTAGGTACTCAAGTATTCTTGCTATTTTTGTTATTCATTCAATCCAGGATAAAACACACTATTTTAGCATTTTTAGCACTCTTGAACAGATTTGGAATTCTCTTTTCCTCTCAAAGATCTGAGTCATTGTACTTCTACTCTATTCACCATTAAAAAAAAAAAAAACTACCTACCTCCTCCATACATGCTATTTTGTTTCTTTCTTAATTAAAAAAACAACAATTTACTGGTTGCAAAATTTAAATTTTCTGAATATACTAAAATAAATTTTTTAAGTTAAAGAAAAGATTTCATAATTTAGATTTCACATGTAACTGATATCATATGGTATTTGTCTTTCTCTTTCTGGCTTACTTCACTTAGTATGATAATCTCTAGTTCCATCAATGTCAAAATTGCTGCAAATGGCATTATTTCATTCATAAAACACTGTAAATCATCACTACTTCAATTTTCAAAAATGGTTTCAGCAAACCTGACTGTTGCAAATCTATAAGAATGTTTGGTATAGTCTGGGTATGTTATGTTAGGGACGTTAGAGAAAGGAAGTGATAAACAACTTGGAACTGACCATTTCGCTGTTTGTTTATAGAAATATAGAAATCCAAGTCACAGGCAACTGTGGTAAAAAGCTGGATAGATGTCACAAGATTCAGTTATTTCTTTTGCCAACCCAGCCTCCAATCCTTCTTTTGAAAACAGAACCACATTTTCATTTGAAGAATTTTCCCCCCTTCTCTTAGTCTATGTAGCTTAAAAAGCTCCACAGAGAACATAAGTACCAGGTCTGAACAATTAAAATATTGTTTCCTTCAGGCCATGGAGGTACCAAAATGGGCATGTAATCCAAGTCAAAGTGAAGCATTAAGTCTCCATTTTTGTCTTAACTCCATAATTTATCTAATTCTATTATTAAATTCCTTATAAAGTTGTACAGTAACATTTTTCTCCTTTGAAAATTAAGACTGTGTTACCAGTCCAATCTATCTCATAAAAATTGTTCTGAGGATGAAATGATTAATACACAACTTATGGAAATGTTTCTAAGCAAGATGCATTACACAAGCATATGCAATTGTAGTATGTATAATTGGAATCACAAAATACATATCTTACATGTATTAAGCTATTGTCAAAATAAGATGTAAACGTGCTTTGGAAAGCAAAATGCAATATATAAACACAAAGTGATGGTAATAACATCACAACCAATTTGCTGCTAAGCACCAGGGCATGACCTCAGTGAAACTGGAAATAATTTCATACTGTTTGAGCTCATTCATCCATTTAGCTTTTCAAGGATTTATTGAACACTTCTGTGTGCCAGGCACATCCATTTGAGTATACATGAAGTCTACACTGGATATTTTAAACCTATAATTATGTTTAAATTATGTTTATGTATTATGTTATCAAAAAGGATGTAGCTATTTAATATATACAAATGTTCTCGCATCACACTTCACAAAAGTAAATGACTAAAGAACTATAGTTATTTCTTCCTTCTACAGGAAAATGACCATACAAGAGAAAGATATCCTTGAATAAAAATCTGAGTAAACATAAAAGGAAATCTGAGCATACATAAAAGGAACTGTTTTCATTTCAAATTTTCTATCCATATTTTCTATTACTAAATTATGGAATCCTCAAGGGAGAGCTCTTTATATATCAGAACACCTTAATGCGTTTGAGAATATGACAAGAAGGGTCACAGTTTGGATTTGATAGTAAGAGCTGCTTTTACCCATTGACTGTGTGGATCACAACAAACTGTTGGAAAATTGCTAAAGAGATGGGAATACCAGATGACCTTACCTGTCTCCTACAAAACCTGTATGTAGGTCAAGAAGCAGCAGTTAGAACCAGACATGGAACAATGGACTGGCTCAAAATTGGGAAAGGAGTATGAGAAGGCTGCATATTGTCACCCTGCTTATTTAACTTACATGCAAAGTACATCATGTGAAATGCCAGGCTGGATGAATTGCAAGCTGGAATAGAGATTGCTGGGAGAAATATCAAAAACCTCAGATACGCAGATGATACCACTATGATGGCAGAAAGTGAACTAAAGAGCCTTTTGATGAGGGTGAAAGAAGAGTGAAAAAGCTGGCTTAAAATTCAACTTTCAAAAAACTGGGATCATGGCAACTGGTCCCATCACTTCATGGCAAATAGATGGGTAAAAAGTGGAAGCAGTGACAGATTTTATTTTCTTGGGCTCCAAAATCACTGCGGACAGTGACCACCACCACAAATTTGAAAGACGCTTGCTCCTTGGAAAAGAGCTATGACAAAACTAGACAGCATACTCAAAAGCAGAGACATCACTTTGCTGAGAAAGATACATATAGTCAAAGCTATGGTTTCTCCAGTAGTCGTGTATGGATGTGAGAGTTGGACTATAAAGAAAGCTGAGCACCAAAGAATTGATGCTTTTGAGTTGTGGTGCTGGAAAAGACTCTTGAGAGTCCCTTGGATTGCAAGAAGATCAAACTAGTCAAGCCCTAAGGAAATCAACCCGAAATATTCATTGGGAGGACCAAAGCTAAAGCTGAAGCTTCAATATTTTGGCCATCTGATGCAAAGAGCCAACTCATTGGAAAAGACCCTGAAGCTGGGAAAGACTGAGAACAGGAGAAGTGGGCAACACAGGATGAGAAGTTGGATGGCATCACAGACTCAAAGGACATGAGTCTGCGCAAACTCCAAGAGTTAATAAAGGACAGGGAAGCCTGGCAGGCTGTAGTCCACAGAGTCGCAGAATCAGACACAACTTATTGACTGACCAATAACAACAACAAATTACTTGAAAGTCAATGCTCTAAGACCTGTATTAATTCATTTAATGTACACCATATATCTATGGAAGAGTTACTCCTGCCATCCTCACTACAGAGAGAGTGACCTAAGCATCATTATTACACAGCTTTAAAGGGACAAAGCTGAGGGTTGGACCCCAGGCTACAATACCTCTGCTTTTAAACAGAACGTTGGATTGCCTTCTTAGGGGCTAAAGGAAGCAGAATCCTTTTGTTTTATCAGGTTAAAGGGTCTGATTTTTTGAAAGACAGCAAAAGGGAAGGTTAAGAATGGAAACCTATTATTATGACCAGATAGCTGAGTACCACATGAAAAGATGTCCAGCTAAAATTCTTTAGTGGTTTAACGACTGAACAGCAATAGCAATAACTAATGGGCTTTAAAAAAAATCAACTTTATTGAGAATTAATTTATATACCATTCACTTCATAAAGGGTGCAATTCAGTGGTTTTTATGATATCCACAGAATTGCACAATGATCACCACAATCAATTTTAAAACATTTATTAAAAACCATTACAAGGTAGAGTGATATATATGTGAAAACCAAAGATCCAATCTCCATCATGCTTAGGTCATATAAAATTATGTAAATCAGCTTCTATAAGAAGGACAGTAACATCTTACAATTTACTTCATACTTTAAAGCATGTGTTTACATATATGAGTTCATTCAGTTCAGTTCAGTTTAGTTGCTCATTCGTGTCCGACTCTTCTGTGACCCCATGAATCGCAGCACGCCAGGCCTCCCTGTCCATCACCAACTGCCGGAGTTCATCCAGACTCACGTCCATGGAGTCAGTGATGCCATCCAGCCATCTCATCCTCTGTCATCCCCTTCTCCTCCTGCCCCCAATCCCTCACAGCATCAGAGTCTTTTCCAATCAGTCAACTCTTTGCATGAGGTGTCCAAAGCACTGGAGTTTCAGCTTTAGCATCATTCCTTCCAAAGAAATCCCAGGGCTGATCTCCTTCAGAATGGACTGGTTGTATCTCCTTGCAGTTCAAGGGACTCTCAAGAGTCTTCTCCAACATTCCCAATATAACTGTATGTCATAATTAGAAGAAAACTGTATATATTTTATGAGGAAATTAAATGATGGCAGTAATTTGTTGCAGAGAGGAACCTAAAATTCAGGCCTCATGATTTTCAGTCCTATAAATCCTTTGCCATTTTTATCGTACAATGTTTTATCATTGATAGGTCAAAATATACCTACAATACAGTGACATCAAAACTCTCCCATGGCTCAAAAAGTAGTCAAAATTGCATATTTTTATCTGAATATCTACATTATTTCCTTTTGTACACCATTGCTAACTATTAAGATATCACAACACAAATGAAAAAAATTTTCAGCCCTTTTGTCAGTGATTCAGTTCCGTTCAGTTGCTCAATCGTGTCCGACTCTTTGCGACCCCATAAATCACAGCACACCAGGCCTCCCTGTCCATCAACAACTCCTGGAGTTCACTCAAACTCATGTCCATCAGGTCGGTGATGCCATTCAGACATCTCATCCTCTGTCATCCCCTTCTCCTCCTGCCCACAATCCCTCCCAGCATCAGGGTCTTTTCCAATGAGTCAACTCTTCGCATCAGGTGGCCAAAGTATTGGAGTTTCAGCTTCAGTATCAGTCCTTCCAATGAACACCCAGGACTGATCTCCTTTAGGATGGACTGGTTGGATCTCCTTGCAGTCCAAGGGACTCTCTAGAGTCTTCTCCAACACTACAGTTCAAAAGCATCAATTCTTCGGCATTCAGCTTTCTTCACAGTCCAACTCTCAGATCCATACATGACCACTGGAAAAACCATAGCCTTGACTAGATGGACCTTTGTTGGCAAAGTAATATCTCTGCTTTTTAATATGCTGTCTAGGTTGGTCATAACTTTCCTTCCAAGGAGTAAGCGTCTTTTAATTTCATGGCTGCAGTCACCATCTGCAGTGATTTTGGAGCCCCCCAAAATAAAGTCTGACACTGTTTCCACTGTTTCCCCATCTATTTCCCATGAAGTGATGGGACCAGATGCCATGATCTTCGTTTTCTGAATGTTGAGCTTTAAGCCAACTTTTCCACTCTCCTCTTTCACTTTCATCAAGAGGCTCTTTTGTTCCTCTTCACTTTCTGCTATAAGGGTGGTGTCATCTACACATCTGAGATTATTGATATTTCACCTGGCAATCTTGATTCCAGCCTGTACTTCTTCCAGCCCAGTGCTTCTCATGATGTCCTCTGCATATAAGTTAAATAAGCAGGGTGACAATATACAGCCTAGATGTACTCCTTTTCCTATTTGGAACCAGTCTGTTGTTCCATGTCCAGTTCTAACTGTTGCTTCCTGACCTGCATACAGGTTTCTCAAGAGGCAGGTCAGGTGTTCTGATATTCCCATCTCTTTCAGAATTTTCCACAGTTTGTTGTGATCCACACAGTCAAAGGCTTTGGCATAGTCAATAAAGCAGAAATAGATGTTTTTCTGGAACTCTCTTGCTTTTTTCCATGATCCAGAAGATGTTGGCAGTTTGATCTCTGGTTCCTCTGCCTTTCCTAAAACCAGCTTGAACATCTGGAAGTTCATGGTTCACATATTGCTGAAGCCTGGCTTGGAGAATTTTGAGCAATACTTTACTAGCATGTGAGATAAGTGAAATTGTGCGGTAGTTTGAGCATTCTTTGGCATTACCTTTCTTTGGGATTGGAATGAAAACTGACATTTTCCAGTCCTGTGGCCACTGCGGAGTTTTCCAAATTTGCTGGCATATTGAGTGCAGCACTTTCACAGCGTCATCTTTCAGGATTTGAAATAGCTCAACTGGAATTCCATCACCTCCACTACTACTTTGTTCGTAGTGATGCTTTCTAAGGCCCACTTGACTTCACATTCCAGGATGTCTGGTTCTAGGTCAGTGATCACACCATCATGATTATCTGGGTCATGAAGCTCTTATACAGTTCTTCTGTGTATTCTTGCCACCTCTTCTTAATATCTTCTGCTTCTGTTAGGTCCATACCATTTCTGTTCTTTATTGAGCCCATCTTTGCATGAAATGTTCCCTTGGTATCTCTAATTTTCTTGAAGAGATCTCTAGTCTTTCCCATTCTGTTGTTTTCCTCTATTTCTTTGCATTGATCGCCAAGGAAGGCTTTCTTACCTCTCCTTGCTATTCTTTGGAACTCTGCATTCAGATGCTTATATCTTTCCTTTTCTCCTTTGCTTTTTACTTCTCTTCTTTTCAGTGATTAAGTGTCATTTAAAAAGCCTGGTGTGTGTGAGATTATGATTGTTACCATGGTAATGAACTGTAATATCAACCTCTATTCAAAAATCATTCCTAAATAAAGAAACAAAGGAATGAGACTAAACATTGAGACTTTCTTTCATTTAAAGCAGAACACATATTTAATTAAGAAGAATACATTTTAAAAATTAAGTTCAACACTTACTGCATGTCTATTATATACCAAGCTTTGTGTCAGTATATAGTGATACAGAAACAAATGCTATCAGTTTAAAGCCATTGACACAATTACATTTTTAGCAATTTATCCTTTCAACTCAGATTGTGATTTGGTTTGCTACTATCTTGTTGAGACATTTAACTAAAAATACAGGATGTATATGGAATATACAAGATATAAACAGTCCTTCATCTGAAAGGAAGCCAAGAAAGAAAGGGCTCTTGCTTTAATTAAGAAAGAAATAGAAAAATAATTTTAAGTGATACTAACCAATGATAAGAATGTAGAAAAAACCTAGCTCTTCTAGAGAGAAACTGGCAATTAATAATTTTCCATCTATTAATAATTTGCAAGAGAGTTCCAGAAAAACATCTACTTTTTCTTTATTGATTATACCAAAGCCTTTGATTGTGTGGATCACAATGAACTGTGTAAAATTCTTAAAGAGATGGGAATACCAGACTACCTGACCTACCTCTTGAGAAATCTGTATGTAGATCAAGAAGCAAAAGTTAGAACTGGATGTGAAAAAACAGACTGGTTCCAAATTGGGAAAGGAATATGTCAAGGCTGTATATTGTCACCCTGCTTATTTAACTTCTATGCAGAGTACATCATGCAAGATGCCAGGCTGGATGAAGCACAAGCTGGAATCAAGATTGTCTGGAGAAATATCAATAACCTCAGGTACACAGATGACACCACCCTTATGGCAGAAAGTGAAGAAGAATTAAAAAGCCTCTTGATAAAAGTGAAATAGGACAGTGAAAAAGTTGGTTTAAAACTCAACATTCAGAAAACTAAGATCATAGCATTTGGTCCCATCACTTCATGGCAAATAGATGGGGAAACAATGGAAACAGTGACAGGCTTTATTTTGGGGGGCTCCAAAATTACTGCAGATGGTGATTGCAGCCATGAAATTAAAAGATGCTTGCTCCTTGGAAGAAAAGCTATGACAAACCAAGACAGCATATTAAAAAGCAGAAATATTACTTTGCCAGTGAAGGTCCGCCTAGTCCAATCTATCGTTTTTCCAGTAGTCATGTATAGATGTGAGAGTTGGGCTATAAAGAAAGCTGAGCGCCAAAAATTTATGTTTTTTGAATTGTGGTGTTGGAGAAGACTCTAGAGAGTCCCTTGGACTGCAAGGAGATCCAAACAGTCCATCCTAAAGGAAATCAGTCCTGAGTATTCATTGGAAAGACTGATGCTGAAGCTCCAATATTGAAACTCCAATACTTTGGCCATCTGATGTGAAGAATCGACTCATTGGAAAAGACCCTGATGCTGGGAAAGATGGAAGGTGGGAGGGGAAGTGGATGACAGAGAATGAGATGGTTGGGTGGCAACACTGATGCGATGGACACCAGTTTGAGTAGGCTCCGGGAGTTGGTGATGGACAGGGAAGCCTGGCTCTGCAGTCCATGGGGTTGCAAAGAGACACGACTGAGCAACTGAATTGAACTGAATAATTTCATTTCTAGAACTTTGCTTCATGATACAATAATAACATGCACAAACCTATAATAAAAGGATTTTCAACTATACATGATTTATAATTTGTAATAACAAAAAAAGAATCTAATAGACCAAAAAAGAGATGATTGATTAAGACAGTTCTAATACATGTGCATAAAGAAGTAACATGTAAGCTTCAGAATGAGAAGTTTTATCTATTTTGTTTACTACCTTACCCTCATCACCTGATACACCATGGATGTTCAAAAATATTTTTGAATAAATTAATGAAGAAGGGAAAATATTAATGTGGCCATTAAAATAATGCTATTAATACTAAATATTTAAATCCATGAAAAAATTTTCACAATGTGTTTTTACATTTAAAAAACTGAGCTACAAAGTAATGATTATAGTATGATCCAATTTTCTCCTCTCAAGTTTTCTTATGTTCTTCACTTAAAAGGAAACAATTCATAATTGAAGAATGTGCTTGTTTTTTTAAAAAAAAAACAGTAAAAATTAGTGGCTGGTAGAATTATATAACTGGAAGTCTTCAAATGTGGCAGTAGAAAGAGTGGGGCATGCTACTTGTTGAAAAGATTTCACCTTGAGCAGTTTTCCATTCTAGAAATCACTTATTTTAGGAAGTCTCTTCAAAAGTCCCAGTTAATTAAAAACAAATACGAAGAAAAAACTCCCAAACACTTTCAGTTCAAATCTGAAAACATTCCCCCAAAGAATCAACCTGCCATTGTAAAGGCAAGGCTGGCTCCAAACAGCTCCCTGGGTGCCTCCCATTCATAATAACAGAGCTGAGAAATGTTTCCTCCAGGATCACAGTACTGAGTAGGAGATCCCACTCTGCCTCTTCTGCTCTCCTCAAGTTTCTTTTCCAATGGTTGAAGATAAGCAGAAAAAATATGGATTCATTAAGAGTCCAAAAGAGCCATGGCAGAAATTTGACTTCATCTTCTAAGTTCTCAGATCCTCTAAAAGACTGTAAAACATCATTACTCATGTGCCCCAAATAAACAAAGACTATATACTTTCATTTCACAGGTAGGTATTGAACTGACTGCTGAACCTAATATTAGTTCAAATAAAACAACTATGCACTAAGTTTCAACAACACATAAAGAGTTAGAGAAAAATCTATATAGAACAATGTACGTATTTATTATATAAGAGGAGGGATATTTCTTTTTAAAAGGAAATGGAAATTGAAGGTATGTAGAATATTTTTTAATTGAGAAAGACAAAACAATGTATGTTGTTAAATATTCTATGAATTAGGAGATAATTATCTGCTAAGAGTGAGAAGGCAGGGCTGAAATTGAGGTTAAGGATTTTAGGAGAGAGCAAAAAGTTTAGAATAACAAGAAATATACCAGAATCCAAAGGGAATTAATACAGGAATTGTCAAGTAGCAAAGATCCATTTGAGATTGAATAGGAGAAATCTAAAGAGCCCAATCAGCATGGTTTACTTCTATCTCAACCAATGTTCAGGAGCCCAGAAGAGCAAACAAAGACTATATTTTGGGCAAGTTATTAAGTTCTAAGCTTTTGCAAGTAGCTCTTGGAAGACTATCAAGCAGGGAAAAGACTAGGAATTTCTAGGGGGATAGCATCAACCTTATACTATACTAAAAGCCCACTGAAGTTTTAACAAAATGGGTAATTAGGAGACCATCCCTGGTAGTTCAGATGGAAAAGAATCTGCGTGCAATGTGGGAGACCCGGGTTCGATCCCTGGTTTGGAAAGATCCCCTAGAGAAAGGAATGGCAATCCACTCCAGTATTCTTGCCTGGAGAATCCCATAGACAGAGGAACCTGGTGGGCTATAGTCCATAGGGTCACAAAGAGTCAGACATGACTGAAGCGACTTAGCACACATGCACACACTATAAACCTAGTAGGTCCCTCTGGAGTCAGAGTGTACCCGGCAGGCAAATATATTCTGCCCCTGCCATATCTCCTCCCCCCTAGTCTTAAAGAAACTGATGCTAAAGCCTAGACTGTGAAGACTGGTGAGTCACATAGCTAATAAAAAAGCTTACTGGGTGATGTTTAAGCTAGGATGAATGAAAAGTAGGTGCTGAAAAGGAGGTAACGGAAATATTTTGTAGAGACACTTCTTGAATTAGTAAATCATCACTAAGTAGATAGTTCTGACTTGAGCAATTCAACAAATTGAGCGATTCAAAATTCAAAAATTCAGGACACACAAGGCACCTGACTCCTGCTATTGTTTTAACTGGTTGTGATCTTCAAATTATTTAATTGGGTCAGGTTGCCATAAGCCCAAAGGTAAATACATTTTTATGTATGCAAAGGGAGGTTTAAAGAAAATTATCTAAATTACACTAATCACTTAGCAATCTAATGTCTTCCCATTTGTCTCTATAGCAGTTTACTAAATAAGGTCTTATAGGAATTTAGAATGCTAAGTTCTGAGTTAAATTTTGAATTAATACTTTGTTTGGCTTTAAAATACCACTCCAAATTTAACTAAGTTAATTACATCTGTTTATTTAGTTAGAAGTTAATCAGACTATTAAACTATTTCTCCACTGCTGACATTTGAATCTACTTTTTCATAAGCACTTTGATTAAGAATAGCCAGTGATAATATTTAATTAAGTTACAAGCCTTGATAATATGAACTGAAAATTCTTTAGCCTAAATGAGATTCATCAGGCTCACTAGTATTGTGCTCAATGTTGGCATTATAGTGGCTTCATTATTTTTTTTTAATCATTTAACTTAATTTCATGGTGGTCAGGGAATACAATGAAAGATTTCAATGCTTTGAAATTTGTTCAACTTATGACACATCATATGGTCTATTTTGCTAAACATTCATGGGCTTTAGAAGGAATATAAATCCTGTCATTGGTGGTTTAGTGTTCCACATAGCTCTGTTAAGTCAAATAGTTAATTTTGTTATTCATATCTTCTGTATCTATTTTTTTTTGTCTGCTGGATAAATATGTTTTAAAACTAGAACCAATTTCTAAGAAATCAGTGCTGTGCATGCTAAGTCACTTCAGTCATGTCTGACTCTTTGCAACCCCATGGACTGTAGCCTGCCAGGCTCCTCTGTCCATGGGATTTTCCAGGAAATAATACTGGAGTGGGTTGCCATGCCCTCCTCCAGGGGATCTTCTCGACCCATGGACTGAACCCGCATCTCTTATGTCTCCCACATTGGCAGACAGGTTCTTTACCACTAGCGCCACCTGGGAAGTGTGTATTCGAGATTTTTTCTAAGATTTTTGGCCTGAGCAGTAGGGGAAGTGGTAATTAAATGAGGGGGAAAAAGAAAGGAGAAAGAGTATTTGCACATGACTTACATGCTCCTGCACATCAGTCATCACTGTCTCTTCCTCAATCCCCACCTCTCCTCCCCACATCCTCAAGGATTTGAGGATGCCTCCTTGAGGATCATCTCTGCCAGATGAACATGCAGAGACAGTATTTAGGTATGTTACATGATAAGCTAATACACAAGAAGATCCCCAATTTCCCTTTTGCCCTTCTCAGTGTTTTCCCATGTTGTGTCCCATCAAAGAAGCTCGTCTTTTATCAGGTGCCGGAGAAGAAAGAGAATGTTGTACGATGGTGAATCATGATCTTCTGACAGAAACATAATTCATTTTTATATGAAGATTATAAAATTGCACATAAGCAAATATTTCATTAGTTTATCTGAATGCTCAATCCTAAAGGAAATCAGTCCTGAATATTCATTGGAAGGACTGATGCTGAAGCTGAAGCTCCAATACTTTGGCCACCTGATGCAAAGAACTGACATTGGAAAAGACCTTGATGCTGGAAAAGATTGAAGGCAGGAAGAGAAGGGGACGACAGAGAATGAGATGGTTGGATGGCATCACCGACTCAATGGACATGAGTTTGAGCAAACTCCGGGAGTTGGTGATGGACAGGGAAGCCTGGCATGCTGCAGTCCATGAGGTCGCAAAGAGTTGGACATGACTGAACAACTGAATTGAACTATCTGAATGCTATGTATATCACACATTTCAATCCACAGATGCTACAAAAGACATTACAATAAGATGTCACTCAGGCTTGTATAAATGTCAAAAAAGTTCAAGGTCATTCCTTTACAACAATAGCACTCACAAGGAGCTTATTCACACATATGTATAGTTTTTTTTTCCATTTCTATAGTATTTCAGTGCTTAAACTGGACTCAGAAATGGGAAGACCCTCCAACTATATATATATATATATATGTATATATAAGTATGCATAGACAGGTATTTGATAAAGTCCTTTGAAAAAAGTAGTTTGACTCCCCAGGTCAGGAAAGACCAGGATATTACTGGTAATTTAAAGAATTTGTGATGTGCTGCAAACAAACTGAGGTTGGGAGAAATAATGGTTGCTTTGTTTTGAGATAGAGCTGATATTTATGATTTCCATTCTATTAAAAAAAAAAAAAAAAAAAAAACCTTTCTAAACTACCATAGCTACTAATCTCAAATAACAACCAGCCTAATTGCTTCCATTAAGGTTAAAATCATAGAGGTCTGGTTTTTCTATGAAAAACTCCTCATTCTTAGATTACAGCACATTCATAAACAAACTCCTGTGTGCTATGTTTCATTTATTTTTAGTTAGAGAGAATATAGCTTTTACTTGTATGAAACTGAAATCAGGCATTAAAACTAAATGGATTTAAACTGGGAGAGTTTTTTTCTCTATAAAGAGCAGGAAGACTTTAACATCTCCATATTAAGGCAAAGAGAAATGAAAATAAAAAATAAATCACAACAATTTCCATAAATACTAGAATTTTATTATTTTGCCCACCCAAAAGCTATCTGTGGCAGATTCATTTTGATATATGGCAAAACCAATACAATATTGTAAAGTTAAAAAAAAAAAAGTTATATTATTTACTTGCTTGAGAAAATCAATAACAGAAGGATTTAAGGACTCAAAACCCTCCACCTTATGTTCAGAACAAATGCATTTTTGCAGTATTAGGCCTTCTGAGAGCTTATAATAACATCACAATTCAGGATCTGTGGACTATCTTGCCCAGGGTTAATACTTGAGTGAAAGAGTAAAGTTCAAAAAGTTCACACAAATATCCCAAACAAACCAGTTCTGAGAAACGCATCATTCCACTGTAGCACCCAATGAATTTAATACATGAATATAAGTAGTAGCATCACATTTTGTTCCCTGGACCTAAGCTCATCAAAGTTCAATTTTATTACAGAATGAAAGAAAATAATTAGTAGGCTACATTTGTCCTTAACTCAAGAAAACTCCCTGAAAATGACTGTCTTTCCTTGTTTTTATATCTTCCTTTTTCTCTCTCCCAACTCCACATACACATCCCCCTAAATGAAAGTAATCTTAGAGCCAATAGATTTTTTTTTTATGCTTTTACTCAAAAATAGTAAAATTTGTTCTTGAGTGATTATGCCCAAAACGGAGCCAAGTGGTAAAAGAAATTGACAGGAGGACAAGAAAATCATTTCAAACTAAATGAGGGCTTTTATATCACAATTTAACCTGAACATACTCTAAAATTGTCTCAAGGATTGTTCTCACCCAACCTCATTCAATGCTTTCTAAAT
Organism: Bos indicus x Bos taurus; assembly: GCF_003369695.1. Lineage (NCBI taxonomy): Eukaryota > Metazoa > Chordata > Mammalia > Artiodactyla > Bovidae > Bos > Bos indicus x Bos taurus. Next base: position 32,335,972 of record NC_040095.1, read on the forward strand.
TTACCCAAAAAAGTTATAATTTCAAGGATTATTACAACCATAACTGAATGCTGAGTTTGAAATACATGTTATGAATCAAATGTGTAACCTTTTAATCTCAAAGAAAAAAAGAAGAATCATAAATTTTAAATAGAATATTTGAAATAATTGAGTAGCAGAAGGAGGAAACAATGTGTTCTACCTTTTAAATTAAGAACCAGGTGGTAACATATTTATTTTCCTTATTTACATTTTAATAATTGGAGTTTTCCTGTAGTCCAGGAAGTAGTTGATGGCTTCTGTCATCTAACTCTCTATATCTAGTTAACAAAAGTCTCTATTTTCTCTTTTTAGGTAAATATGGTAAATATAATAATATAAACAATGATAGCTAAGTTTCCTTAAAAGTTTACTTTGTCAAGCTCTTTACGTGAATCAACTAGGTTCTCTCAATGAGCTTAAAAGAAATACACTAGTATTATCCATTTGGCCAAAGAAACCAAATTACAAAGAAGTCAGGTAGTTATCCCAAGTTAGTAAACAGAAGAACTAGAATTATAATCCAGGCTGACTTTCTGAAGAGCACTCTTAACCTCCCTTCTGCATAGCTCATAACATTAAGCCTATTTCCTTCTTTTTCAGTAAACGAAGATCTTCAGAAAACGAAGATCACGGCATCTGGTCCCATCACTTCATGGGAAATAGATGGGGAAACAGTGGCAGACTTTATTTTGGGGGGCTCCAAAATCACTGCAGATGGTGATTGCAGCCATGACATTAAAAGATGCTTACTCCTTGGAAGGAAAGTTATGACCAACCTAGATAGCATATTGAAAAGCAGAGATATTACTTTGCCAACAAAGGTCCATCTAGTCAAGGCTATGGTTTTTCCAGTGGTCACGTATGGATGTGAAAGTTGTCAGACTGTGAAGAATGCTGAGCACCGAAGAATTGATGCTTTTGAACTGTGGTATTGGAGAAGACTCTTGAGAGTAGCTTGGACTGCAAGGAGATCCAACCAGTCCATCCTAAAGGAGATCAGTCCTGGGTGGTCATTGGAAGCACTGACGCTAAAGCTGAAACTCCAGTACGTTGGCCACTTGATGTGAAGAGTTGACTCATTGGAAAAGACCCTGATGCTGGGAGGGATTGAGGGCAGGAGGAGAAGGGGACGACACAGGATGAGATGGCTGGATGGCATCACTGACTTGATGGATGTGAGTTTGAGTGAACTCCGGGAGTTGGTGATGGACAGGGAGGCCTGGCGTGCTGCGATTCATGGTTTCGCAAAGAGTAGTTCACGACTGAGTGACTGAACTGAACTGAAAGAAATAAAACAAAATGGTACAAATATGTAAAAAAAAAATTATGGGCCAAGATATGTAGAAAAAGGCAAATTTAAAAAATGAAAAAGAGGTAATAATAAAACTGGACAAAGAAAAATCATGATAAATAAATTATATTAGAGGATTAAATTATAATGATAAGCATTTCAATTCATAATAAGATGATGGCTATCATTAAGAGACTTTCAGTACTAGATGTGTGTATATGCTCAGTTGCCCAGTCATATTCAACTCTTTGTGACCCCATGGACTTTAGCCTGCCAGGCTCATCTGTCCGTGGAAATTTTTAGGCAAGAATACTGGACTGGATTGCCTTTTCCTTCTCAAGGGGATAGTCCCAACCCAGGGAACGAACTTGTGTCTCTTGCATCTCTGTTTGCTTTCTTGCAATCTTTCTTTTGTCTCTCAGTTGTGTCTGACTCTTTGTGACCCCCATGAACTGTAGCCCGCTAGGCTCCTCCATCTATGGGATTTTCCAGGCAAGAATACTGGAGTGGGTTGCCATTCCCTGCTCCAGGAGATCTTCCCAAACCAGAGATCGAACCCAATCTCCCGCATTGCAGGCAGACTCTTTACCATCCTCCTGCATTGGCAGGTGGATTCTTTACCACTGCACCACCTGGGCAGCCCTTCAGTACTAGATAGTTTTAATATCAAATATGAAAATTATAATACATTGAAGAAATTCACTGAAATGGTAGCATTAGAGCGTATACCATCTCCATTTTTGGATTTTGGCAAATCTAGTAGACAAAATCAAGCATTAGAAAATATTAATTACATATTTACTTAAGTTAATTCATGTTCTATGGAAAATACACAATATGCTCTATACTGTGAGAATCAGAATGGATATATGTATCTGAGTCCCTTTACTGTTCACCTGAAACTATCACAACATTGTTAATCAGCCATGAATTGAAAGTGAAAGTCACTCAGTTGTGTCCGACTCTTTATGATCCCATGGACTATACAGTCCATGGAATTCTCCAGGCCAGAGTACTGGAGTGGGTAGCCTTTCCCTTTGCCAGGGCATCTTCCCAACCCAGGGATCTAACTCAGGTCTCTCACGTTGCAGGCAGATTCTTTACCTGCTGAGCCATAAGGGAAACCCAAGACTGGAGTGGGTAGCCAATCTGTTCTCCAGCGGATCTTTCTAACCCAGGAATCGAACTGGGGTCTCCTGCATTTTAGGCATCTTCATTACCAGCTGAGCTATTAGGAAAGTTCTTACTCCAATATAAATGTTAAAAAATAAAATTAAATTTAAAAACTAAAAATAAATAAATAAAATACATAACTGCAAAATCAATAAATTTGACTATATGACATATCAGAAAAAAAACTAATTTTAAAATTAGAGTAACATTTGGCATAAATAATATAAAAAATGAATTACTTTTGTAAAAAGCATAAAAATTATTACAAAAACCACTAGTAACCCAAAAGAAATGAGCAAAAGAACTGATCATTCACAGAAGTAATACAATTTATATAAAAATATAAAAGAAATTTTAAACTTGCTATTCATCAAAGACATTGAATTAAATTGAATCATCAATAAAATTGGGAGGTACCTACTGAATAAATTTCAAGGACAGAGGAGCTTGGTAGGCTACAGTCCATGAGGTCACAAAGAGTCAGACAGGACTGAACAACTAACGTTTTCACTTACTTTTCATCGAATAAATACAGTTTTAAATCACTAAGCCAAGTGAAGATGTCATTGGCATATGACCAGTCTCATATATGGCTAGTGGTTAAGTTTTCAAACTTTCATAAGCCTCTTATCCTTATCCATTATAAGGCAGACAGAATGAAAACCACAATCACAGAAAACTAAACAAACTGATCACATGGATCACAGCCTTGTCTAACTCAATGAAACTATGAGCCAATCTGTGTAGGGCCACCCAAGACAGATGGGTCATGTTGGAGAGTTCTGACAAAATGTGGTCTACTGGAAAAAGCAATGGCAAACCACTTCAGAATTTTTGCCTTGAGAACCCCAAGAACAGTATAAAAAGGCAAAAAGATATGACACTGAAAATGGACTCCCTAGGTTGGTAGGTGCCCAAATGCTACCGGAGAACAGTGGAGGAATAACTCCAGAAAGGATGAAGAGATGGAGCCAAAGCAAAAACTATGCCCAGTTGTGGATGTAACTGGTGATGGAAGCAAAGTCTAATGCTGTAAAGAGCAATATTGCATAGGAACCTGGCACGTTAGGTCCATGAATCAAGGTAAATTGGAAGTGATCAAACAGGATATGGCAAGAGTGAACATCGACATTTTAGGAATCAGTGAACTAAAATGTACTGGACTGGGTGAATTTAACTCAGATGACCATTATATCTACTATTGTGGGTCAGAATCCCTTAGAAGAAATGGAGTAGCCATCATAGTCAACAAGAGTCTGAAATGCAATACTTGGATGCCATCTCAAAAATGACAGAATGATCTCTGTTAGTTTCCAAGGCAAACCATTCAGTATCACAGTAATCTAAGTCTATACCCCAATCACTAATGCCAAAGAAGCTGAAGTTGAACAGTTCTATGAAGACTTACAAGACCTTCTAGAACTAACACCCAAAAAAGATGTCCTTTTCATTATAGGTGACTGTAATGCAAAAGTAGGAAGTCAAGAGACACCTGGAGTAACAGGGATATTTGGCCTTGGAGTACCAGATAAAGCAGGTCAAAGGGTAACAGAGTTTTGACAAGAAAATGCACTGGTCATACCAAACACTCTCTTCCAACAAAACATGACTCTACACATGGACATCACCAGATGGTCAATACCAAAATCAGATTGAATATTCTTTGCAGCCAAAGATGGAGAAGCTCTATATAGTCAACAAAAACAAGACTGGGAGCTTACTTGTGGTCAGATCATAAACTCCTTATTGCCAAATTCAGACTTAAATTGAAGAATGTAGGGAAAACCACTAGACCATTCAGGTATGACCTAAATCAAATCCCTTATGATTATACAGTGGAAGTGACAAGTAGATTCAAAGGATTAGATCTGATATACAGAGCGCCTGAAGAACTATGGATGGAGGTTCCTGACATTGTACAGGAGGCAGTGATCAAGACCATCCCCAAGAAAAAGAAATGTAAAAAGGCAAAATGGTTGTCTAAAGAGGCCTTACAAATAGCTAAGAAAAGAACAGAAGTGAAAGGCAAAGGAGGAAAGGGAAAATACACCCATTTGAATACCAAAGAGTTCCAAAGAATAGCATGGAGAGATAAGAAAGTCTTCCTCAGTGATCAATACAAAGAAATAAAGGAAAACAATAGAATGGGAAAGACTAGAGATCTCTTCAAGAAAATCAGAGATACCCAGGGAACATTTCATGTAAAGATGGACACAATAGAGGACAGAAATGTTATGGACCTAACAGAAGCCAAAGATATTAAGAAGAGGTGGCAAGAATATATAGAAGAACTATACAAAAAAGATCTTCATGACCTAGATAACCACGATGGTGTGATCACTCACCTAGAGCCATTCTGGAATGCAAAGTCAAGTGGGTCTTAGGAAGTATCACTACAAAAAGCTAATGGAGGTGATGGAATTCCAGTTGAGCTATTTCAAATCCTGAAAGATGATGCTGTGAAAGTGCTGTACTCAATGTGCCAGCAAATTTGGAAAACTCACCAGTGGCCACAGGATTCATTCCAATCCCAAAAAAAGGCGATGCCAAAGAATGTTCAAACTATTGCACAATTGCACTCATCTCACACGCTAGTAAAGTAATGCTCAAAATTCTCCAAGCCAGGCTTCAACACTACGTGAACCAGAACATCCAGATGTTCAAGCTGAATTTAGAAAAGGCAGAGGAACCAGAAATCAAATTGCCAACATCTGTTGGATCATCAAAAAAGCAAGACAGTTCCAGAAAAACATACTTCTGCTTTATCGATTACACCAAAGCCTTTGACTGTTGGATCATAACAAACTGTGGAAAATTCTTCAAGAGATGGGAATACCAGACCATCTGACCTACCTCCTGAGAAATCTATATTCAGGTCAAGAAGCAATAGTTAGAACTGGACATGGAACAACAGACTGGTTCCAAATTGAGAAAGGAGTACATCAAGGCTGTATATTGTCACCCTGCTTATTTAGCTTATATGCAGAGGACATCATGCAAAATACCAGGCTGGATGAAGCACAAGCTGGAATCAAGATTGCCAGGAGAAATAACAATAATCTCAGATATGCAGATAACACCACCCTTATGGCAGAAAGTGAAGAACAACTAAAGAGCCTCTTGATGAAAGTGAAAGAGGAGAGTGAGAAAGTCAGCTTAAAACTCAACATTCAGAAAACTAAGACCATGGCATTTGGTCCCATCACTTCATGGCAAATAGATGGGGAAACAATGGAAACAGTGACAGATTTTATTTTTTTTTGGGGGGGGGGCTCCAAAATCACTGCAGATGGTGACTACAGCCATGAAATTAAAAGACACTTGCTCCTTGGAAGGAAAGCTATGACCAAACTAGACATCATATTAAAAAACAGAGACATTACTTTTCCAACAAAGGTCCATCTAGTCAAAGCTATGATTTTTCCAGTAGTCATGAATGGATGGACTATAAAGAAATCTGAGCACCAAAGAATTGATGCTTTTGAACTGTGGTGTTGGAGAAGACTCTTGAGAGTCCCTTGGACTGCAAGGAGATCAAACCAGTCCATCCTAAAGGAGATCAGTCCTGAATATTCATTGGAAGGACTGATGTTGAAGCCGAAACTTCAATACTTTGGCCACCTGATGTGAAGAGCTGATTCATTTGAAAAGACCCTGATGCTGGGAAAGATTGAAGGCGGGAGGAGAAGGGATGACAGAGGATGAGATGGTTGGATGGCATCACTGATGTGATTGACATGAGTTTGAGTAGGCTCCAGGAGTTGGTGATGGACAGGGAAGCCTGGCATGCTGCAGTCCATGGGGTCACAAAGAGTCTGAAACAACTGAGCAACTGAACTGAAAGTTTTCAAGGAAATAATTGAAAAACTTGAGACAAATGCTCACACTTTTCTTTTTATTTAGTAAAAGATGCATGCTCATGTGTGCTCAGTTCTGTCTGACTCTCAGTGACTGTATGGACTGTAGCCTGCCAGGCTCCTCTGTCCATGAGATTTTCCCAGCAATAATACTGGAGTAGGCTGCCATTTCCTATTCCAGAGTATCGTACCAGGAACTCAGGGATCAAACGCACATAGCATTGCAGACAGATTCCTTACCTGCTGAGCCACTGGGAAGCCAGAAGCATTCAATATGATTTAGCAAATGAAATATAGAACAGGAAAATGCTCTCATATATTCTTGGTGGAAATGTTTGTATTTTAAACTGTACAGTATGATGGTTTGCCTTGGAAACGAATAGAGATCATTCTGTCACTTTAGAGACTGCATTTCGGACCCTTCTGTTGACTGTGAGGGTTACTCCATTTCTTCTACAGGATTCTTGCCCACAGTAGTAGATATAATGGTCATCTGAGTTAAATTCACCCAATGCAGTACATTTTAGTTTACTGATTCCTAAAATGTTGATATTCACTCTTGCCATATCCTGTTTGATCACTTCCATTTACCTTGATTCATGGACCTAACATACCAGGTTCCTATGCAATATGCTCTTTACAGCATTGGACTTTACTTCCATCACGAGTCACATCCACAACTGGGTGTTTTTGCTTTGGCTCCATCTCTTCATCCTTTCTGGAGTTATTTCTCTACTCTTCTCCAGTAGTGTATTGGGCACCTACCAACCTAGGGAGTCCATTTTCAGTGTCATATCTTTTTGCCTTTTCATACTGTTCATGGGGTTCTCAAGGCAATAATGCTGAAGTGGTTTGCCATTCCCTTCTCCAGTGGACAACATTTTGTCAGAACTCTCCATTATGACCTGTCCATCTTGGGTGGCCCTACATGGCATGGCTCATAGTTTCATTGAGTTAGACAAGGCTGTGGTTCATGTGATCAGTTTGGTTAGTTTTCTGTGGCTGTGGTTTTCATTCTGTCTGCCCTCTGATGGATAAGGATAAGAGGCTTGTGGAGAAGTTTCCTGATTGGATAGACTGACTGTGGGGGAACTGGGTCTTGTTCTGATGGGCAGGGCAACACTCAGTAAATCTTTGATCCAATTTTCTGTTGATGGGCAGGACTGTGTTTTGGCCTGAGGCCAAACTATGGTAGGGGTAATGATGGTAATGGGGGCCTCCTTCAAAAGGGCTTAAGCCGCCACTTTTGTATTCAGTGCCCCAGATGCTGCAACAGGCCACTGTCGACCCACACCTCTGCCAGACATAACAATCAAGTCTGATTCAGTTTCTTGTGGGACACTGCTCCTTTCTCCTGGCTCCTGGTGTGCCAAGGTTTTGTTTGTGCCCTCCAAGAGTCTGTTTCCCCAGTCCTGTGGAAGTTTTGTAATCAAAGCCCACTGGCCTCCAAAGTCAAATTCCCTGGGGGTTCTTAGTCCCTTTGCTGGATCCTCAAGTTGGGAAATCTGTTGTGTGTCCTAGAACTTTCCTAACAGTGCAAGAATTTATTTAGTATAATTGCTCTGCAGTTTGTGGGTCATCTGCTCAGTGGTTTTATGGTGGGGCTAATGGTGACCTCTTCCAAGAGGGCTTACGCAACACACTGTGTGTCCAAGGTCTGCTGCAACCAGAGAGCCTGTCCCTGTGGCAGGCTACTGCTGATCCATGCCTCCACAGGAGACACTCAAACACTCAAAGGCAGGTGTGGCTCAGTCTCTGTGGAGTTTCTGGGTCCTGGTGCATGCAAGGTTTTGTTTAAGCCCTTCGAGCATCTCTGGCTGGTAGGGGTTTGACTCTAAACGTGATTTCACCCCTCCTACTGTCTTGTTGGGGCTTCTCCTTTGCCCTTGGAGGTGGAGTAGCTTTTTTTGGTGGGATTGAACATTCTCTTGTCGATGATCTCTGTTCATTTCCAAGGCAAACCACTCAATATCACAGTAATCCAAGTCTATACCCCATCCACTAATGCCAAAGAAGCTGAAGTTGAAAATTCTATGATGACCTACAAGACCTTCTAGAACTAACACCCAAAAAAGATTTCCTTTTCATCATAGGGGACTGGAATGCAAAAATAGGAAGACAGGAGATACTTGGAGTAACAGGCCTTTGAGTACAAAATGAAGCAGGACAAATGCTAACAGAGTTTTGCCAAGAAAATGCACTGGTCATAGCAAATACCCACTTCCAACAACATATGAAACTACTCTACACATGGACATCACCAGATGGTTAATACCAAAATCAGATTGATTATATTCTTTGCCGCCAAAGTTGGAGAAACTCAATACAGTCAGCAAAAATAAGACTTAGAGCTGACTGTGGCTCAGACCATAAACTCCTTATTGCCAAATTCAGACTTAAATTGAAGAAAGTAGGGAAAACCACTAGACCATTCAGGTATGACCTAAATCAAATCCCTTACGATTATACAGTAGAAGTGACAAATAGATTCAAGGGATTAGATCTGATGTACAGAGTGCCTGAAGAACTATGGATGGAGGTTCCTGACATTGTACAGGAGGCAGTGATCAAGACCATCCCCCCAAAAAGAAATGCAAAGCAGAGGCCTCACAAACATTTGAGAAAAGAAGAGAAGTGAAAGGCAAAGGAAAAAAGGAAAGATATACCCATCTGAATGCAGAGTTCCAAAGAATAGCACAAAGAGATAAGAAAGTCTTCCTCAGTGATCAATGCAAAGAAATAAAGGAAAACAACAGAATGGGAAAGATTAGAGATCTCAAAGAGGACACTAATAGATGGAGAAATATACCATGTTCATGGATTGGAAGAATCAATATAGTGAAAATGAGTATACTACCCAAAGCAATTTATAGATTCAATGCAATCCCTATCAAGCTACCAACAGTATTCTTCACAGAGCTAGAACAAATAATTTCACAATTTGTATGGAAATACAAAAAACCTCAAACAGCCCAAGCGATCTTGAGAAAGAAGAATGGAACTGGAGGAATCAACCTACCTGACTTCAGGCTCTACTACAAAGCCACAGTTATCAAGACAGTATGGTACTGGCACAAAGACAGAAATATAGATCAATGGAACAAAATAGAAAGCCCAGAGATAAATCCACGCACATATGGACACCTTATCTTTGACAAAGGAGGCAAGAATATACAATGGATTAAAGACAATCTCTTTAACAAGTGGTGCTGGGAAAACTGGTCAACCACTTGTAAAAGAATGAAACTAGAACACTTTCTAACACCATACACAAAAATAAACTCAAAATGGATTAAAGATCTCAACGTAAGACCAGAAACTATAAAACTCCTAGAGGAGAACATAGGCAAAACACTCTCTGACATAATTCACAGCAGGATCCTCTATGACCCACCTCCCAGAATATTGGAAATAAAATCAAAAATAAACAAATGGGACCTAATTAACCCTAAAAGCTTCTGCACATCAAAGGAAACTATCAGCAAGGTGAAAAGACAGCCTTCAGAATGGGAGAAAATAATAGCAAATGAAGCAACTAACAAACAACTAATCTCAAAAATATACAAGCAACTCCTACAGCTCAACTCCAGTAAAATAAATGACCCAATCAAAAAATGGGCCAAAGAACTAAATAGACATTTCTCCAAAGAAGACATACAGATGGCTAACAAACACATGAAAAGATGCTCAACATCACTCATTATCAGAGAAATGCAAATCAAAACCACTATGAGGTACCATTTCACACCAGTCAGAATGGCTGCGATCCAAAAGTCTACAAATAATAAATGCTGGAGAGGGTGTGGAGAAAAGGGAACCTTCTTACACTGTTGGTGGGAATGCAAACTAGTACAGCCACTATGGAGAACAGTGTGGAGATTCCTTAAAAAACTGGAAATAGAACTGCCTTATGATCCAGCAATCCCACTGCTGGGCATACACACTGAGGAAACCAGAGGGGAAAGAGACACGTGTACCCCAATGTTCATCGCAGCACTGTTTATAATAGCCAGGACATGGAAGCAACCTAGATGTCCATCAGCAGATGAATGGATAAGAAAGCTGTGGTACATATAAACAATGGAGTATTACTCAGACATTAAAAAGAATACATTTGAATCAATTCTAATGAGGTGGATGAAACTGGAGCCTATTATACAGAGTGAAGTAAGCCAGAAGGAAAAACACCAATACAGTATACTAACACATATATATGGAATTTAGAAAGATGGTAACAATAACCCTGTGTACGAGACAGCAAAAGAGACACTGATGTATAGAACAGTCTTATGGACTCTGTGGGAGAGGGAGAGGGTGGGAAGATTTGGGAGAATGGCATTGAAACATGTAAAATATCATGTATGAAACGAGATGCCAGTCCAGGTTCAATGCACGATACTGGATGCTTGGGGCTAGAGCACTGGGACGACCCAGAGGGATGGTATGGGGAGGGAGGAGGGAGGAGGGTTCAGGATGGGGAACACATGTATACCTGTGGCGGATTCATTTTGATATTTGGCAAAACTAATACAATTATGTAAAGTTTAAAAATAAAAATAAAATAAAATAATTTAAAAAAAAAGAAAGATTACAGATCTCTTCAAGAAAATCAAAGATACCAAGGGAACATTTCATGCAAAGATGAGCACAATAAAGGACAGAAATGCTATGGGCCTAACAGAAGCATAATATATTATTAAGAAGAGGTGACAAGAATATACAGAAGAACTATACAAAAAAGATCTTCATGACCCAGATAACCACGATGATCACTACCTAGAGCCAGACATCCTGGAATGCAAAATCAAGTGGGTCTTAGGAAGCATCACTATGGATAAAGCTAATGGAGGTGATGGAATTCCAGTTGAGCTATTTCAAACCCTTAAAGATGATGCTCTGAAAGTGCTGCACTCAATATGCCAGCAAATTTGGAAAACTCAGCAGTGGCCACAGGACTGGAAAAGGCCAGTTTTCATTCCCATCCCTAAGAAAGGCAATGCCAAAGAATGTTCAAACTACCTCACAATTGTACTCATCTCACACACTAGCAAAGTAATGTTCAAAATTCTCCAAGTGAGGCTTCAACACTACGTGAACCATGAAATTCCAGATGTTCAAGCTGGATTTAGAAAAGGCAGAGGAACCAGAGATCAAATTGCTAATTCCATTGGATCTTCAAAAAAGCAAGAGAGTTCCAGAAAAACATCTACTTCTGCTTTATTCACTATGCCAAAGCCTTTGACTGTGAGATCACAACAAACTGTGGAAAATTCTTTAAAAAATGGGAATATAGACTGCCTTACCTGCCTCCTGACAAATCTATATGCATTTCAAGAAGCAACAGTTAAAACTGGAAATGGAACAATGTACTGGTTCCAAATTGGGAAAGGAGTATGTCAAAGCCATATATTGCCACCCTGCTTATTTAACTTCTATGAAGAGTACATCTTATGAAATGCTGGACTAGGTGAACACAAGCTGGAATCAAGATTGCCAGGAGAAATATCAATAACCTCAGATATGCAGATGACACCACCCTTATGGCAGAAAGTGAAGAGGAACTAAAGAGCCTCTTGATGAAAGTTAAAGAGGAGAGTGAAAAAGCTGGCATAAAACTCAACTTTCAAAAAATGAAGATCATGGCATCTATTCCCATCACTTCATAGCAAATAGATGGGGAAACAGTGGAAACAGTGACAAACTTTATTTTCTTGGGCTCCAAAATCACTGCAGATGGTGATTACAGCCATGAAATTAAAAGATGCTTGCTCCTTGGAAGGAAAGTTATGACCAACCTAGATAGCATATTAAAAAGCAGAGACATTATTTTACCAACAAAGGTCCATCTAGTCAAAGCTATGGTTTTTCCAGTAGTCATGTAAGGGTGTGAGAGTTGGATTATAAAGAAAGCTGAGTGCAGAAGAATTGATGCTTTTGAACTGTGGTGTTGGAGAAGACACTTGAGAGTCCCTTGGACTGCAAGGAGATCAAGCCAGTCAATCCTAAGGGAAATCAGTCCTGAATATTCATTGGAAGGACTGATGCTGAAGCTGAAGCGCCAATACTTTGGCCACCTGATGCGAAGAGCTGATTCATTGGAAAAGACCCTGATGCTGGGAAAGACTGAAGGCAGGAGGAGCAGGGGACAACAAAGGATGAGATGGTTTTATGGCATCATGGGTCGATGGACATGAATTTGAGCAAGATCTCAGAGTTGGTAATCGACTAGAAGGGCTGGTGCTGCAGTCCATGGGGTCGCAACTAGTCGGACATGACTGAGCATCTGAACTGAACTCATACAGTATAATTCCAAATTTTAAAAATATGTCATAAAAGTATATAGATGAAATTCTATGAATATTAATAGGTTTTTCTCTGCATGTTCATGTTATGGTTGATTTTTCTGTTTTATTTATAAGTATCATCTATATTTTCCAATTTTTAAAATAATGAGTATTTATTCCTCTTATTGTAGAAAAACTACATGGTTTTAAAAAACAAACAAACAAAAAAAGCAGAAGTAGCCATAGTCTAACAAAATGGTTCTTATGTATTTAAAATGTTATTATTAGGACAAATTTATGTAAATATTCTTTAATTCACAGAAAAGGAAAACCATACATTTGGAGAAAAATCTGAATTTCTTGGCTATAAAGGTGATTAATACCAATAATAGTTCACTAAGTAATGTTTTGGAATCACTATACCAAAGAAAATTTAAATGATTTACAACTCCTGTCTACATGCTTTTATTTATCATAAAGATGTGTTTTATGTTCCAACTTCCTCCTTTAGAAGAAAGTTGATATATTGGTGATGATTGTTATGCAAAAATTTTAAAAAAGGGAGTAAGAAATGAGAAATGAGATTTAAGACTCTTCAACCCTTTTTTACTGTTTTCATCCTGGAATGTGAAGAAACAACACCACAAGAAATATTAATCTAATTGTTTTTGTAGTAAACTTCACTATTATTCAAAATGTTTTCTTGAATATATACTAATAGTCTGTGATGACCTTTCCCAGTCTCTTAGCATTTGAGTTCTCAAATATGTTGAGCTTCTATAATTTTTCTCTTCAGCACATACCCACCCCCTCCCCCAAAATCTTTATTTAAACATTTACTATGAGGCAATGGCACCCCACTCCAGTACTATTGCCTGGAAAATCCCATGGACGGGGGAGCCTGGTGCGCTGCAGTCCACGGGGTTGCTAAGAGCCGGACATGACTGAGCGACTTCACTTTCACTTTTCACTTTCATGCATTGGAGAAGGAAATGGCAACCCACTCCAGTGTTCTTGCCTGGAGAATCCCAGGGACGGTGGAGCCTGGTGGGCTGCCGTCTATGGGGTCACACAGAGTCGGACACAACTGAAGCAACTTAGTAGTAGTAGTAGTAGTATAAGTGACTCAGATTCTCTCTTCTATAAAGACATTGGAAATGAAACACTTTTAAGGCTGTCTTGCAGCAGACTCTCCCAGGAGGTTCCAAATATTCAACAGTTGTTCCATTTCCCCAGTTCCATTGTAAATAAGATCTCATCTTGTTAGGCCAGAGTCACCACTTGATTCACACTGGGAGAGTTAGTAGCTGACTATGAGTGAACACCAAGGCAGTCATTTTAGGTCTTCAAAACGCAGACCTTTGGGCTAACATATATCAATCCAATGAATCACATTCTCTTGGGAAGAAAACATGCAAACCTGCTCTCTAACCCTCCCACATCCTTTCCAAATTAAATCTGCTATAAGCTCCAATGCTAGTGCAGCCAACTCCTGGGTAACCGTCACAAATAACTTTCAACTACAGAATGGCCTGATGCATCTACTTGTTTTGTTTTGTCTTTAGATTGATTTCAGACACGGTTAATAGAAATAGGTATATGGGAGACACTAGTAGGTTTTTTTTGAAGGTAGAAAGAAATTCTTTGGAAGGGATAGATCATTTTTAATGAACCTGAAGTCTTTAACATTACGAGAAGATAAACCTGCAAGAGGATGAAAGGTAATTGCAGACTTCTTAGATATTGAAAGTTAAATTTGTAGGTCTGAGAATTGAAAGCTTTAGGCCCAATAAATATGAATAGTAACCAAGAACCAAGGACATGTCTTAGCAATACCAGGGGAGCTTATGGACTCAAAATCACGTATTAGAGCCAGCTTGCACTGGCTCAGTGCAGTGATTGTCTCCTTTCTTTCTAAATCTACATTTAGCGATAGCACAATAGTAGCTAGCAACAGGCCATGGTTGGAGACGTTATATCTCAGAAATTATCAAACACTATAAATCAGGACTTTTTCTTCCTGATAGGCAGTTATTGAACATTTGCTAGACATAGACTAAGGAATATAGATTTCAGAATTTTTAATAATGTAATTAGTGGTAAGCATGATTGTATACTCTTTTGAAGTCAGTGGTATATAAGGAAAAAAAAAACTCTACACATGAAGCAGAATGTTATAAAGGCAGACTGATTAGCTGAAGAAATACATCATAATCTCTAGGGAAAGTACTAAAGTTTTTTAAGAAGTATAGACAGTAAATTAATAGTGAAAATAAAATGGAATCATAAGGAAAATGTTTGAGTAACCAGAGAGTTTGATCCAACCATATCAATAGTGACAAAATGTGAATGATCTAAATGTGCCAATTAAAAACAGAGACTGTCAGATTGGAATTTTTTAAATGATATGCTATTTATAGGAAATCTCCTTAATACAAAAACATAGTTAGATTAAAAGTAAAATGATGGGAAAAGATATACCATGCAACATCAACACAAGAAAGCTTGGGTGGCTATAATAATATCATACAATTACATCAGAACAAGGAATATTATCAATATTTAAGAGAAAATTAGATAATAATAAATGATCAATTCTCCAAGAATACTTAGGAATTCTAAACGTGTAGATCCCTATTAACAAAATCTCAAAATATATAAAACAAAAATTAATAGTGCTAAAAAGAGAAATAGATAAACCCACAATTAATAGTTTGACACTTCCTCTCTCAGTAATTGCTAGAACAAAGACAAGAAATTAGTAAAGATGTAAGAGAGAAGCAACACTATTGACCAATCTATCACTATAATGTCATATTTTTTATATTTATGGAATGCTCAATCTAACATTTGAATAAGCATTTCTTTCTTTTCTTTTCTTTCAACTTTCAACTTTTTATTTTTTAATTGAAGGATCATTGCTTTACAGAATTGTGTTGGTTTCTGCCAAACATCAACATGAATCAGCCATAGGTCCGTCTGAGCCACCGGGAAGCCCAACATATGCATGTCCCTTCCCTCTTGATGAATAACTGTTTCTTTCAAGTGTATACGGAACATTCAGCAAGATAAATAGTATTCTTGGCCATAAAACAAACTTATCCAAATTTATAAGGATAGAGATCAATGTCTTTAGCTCATAATAGAATTAAACTAGAAATCAATAAAATAGATATATCTGGAAAATTCCCAAATATTTGGAAATTAAACCTGCAATAAATATTCTTATATATTCATTGCAACCAAGTTCTATTACTTTCTTAAATATGATGTAATCTCTAAAATATGATGATCTCCTTATGGTACAAATAAGTTATTATTGGCATATGCAATTTTTTTGTTGTTATTTTACAGGACTTAAATGCACCACTTCTCAAGATGACACTTGGCAGAATTATAAACTTCAATCTGAAACTGAAATTTGAGAACTTTTCCAACACCATCCCCCATATGCCTATGTCCTCACCTAGTCATTCTTTTAAACATGACTCAAACATCCCCTAGAGAAGGAAATGGCAACCTACTCAAGTATTCTTGGCTGGAGAATCCCATGAACAGAGGAGCCTGGCAGGCTACAGTCCATGGGGTCGCAAGAGTCAGAAACGACTTAGTGACTAAACCATCAAATATCCCCAAGAAGCCTTCTTTGACAGTTGTCTATACATGCCCACTCCTCATCATTCTCCTAAATTAGACTTTCCTTCTTGTATGTTCCCATGGCACTCTTCACTTACCTTGCTGACACCCTCTGCCTGGTGACCTCCACTTGTCTTTCAAACTTCAGCTCCAGACTCTATAAAAACATTCCATCCCTTCTCCCCTACTTATCTTTACTGGATTAGACACTTCTCTTACATAAACCAAAAACACTCAATGATTAGTGTAACGTTTATCAAGAGCATTGCTATTGATGTTGTTGACCTAATAACTGTTGTGCAGGGCTGTTCTCTTCATCATAGGATATTTAGTAGTATCTTTATTTTAGTACCCGATGCCAGCAGCATACACATGCCAAATGTGACAATCAAAGATGTCTGCAGATATTGCCAACTGTCCTCTGGGAAGCAAAATATTCCCTATTTGAGAACCACTGATTAAGTGCTACTAATCATATTGATCGTAGTTAGTCTGTTTATCTCTTTATTAGTCTACTATCCTAGACTATTGCTAACTCAAAGGGAGAAACAATATATTTTCTTTCTGAAGCCTAGTTTCTAGCATAGAACCTGGAGCCTAATAAATACTTATAAATATTTGCTGAATAAAATAAGTGAAATTCTATTGGTTTGGAAATTATTTTGTTCATAGATCTATTTAGCACATTTCTTCTTCCTCTCTTTTCTGAATTGGGATCTCCTTGAGGACAAAGAACCTTACTTATTCACTTTTGTGTTCACTTATGCACTAAAATCATTGTAATGCACTAAAATGCATTGATCATTGTTTTATGATCGCATCAATCAATAAAAGAATTTCTCATGTAGAATAAAAATGTACTAAAACTGACAGATTATAATCCAAGCTTTCAAGAGTCACAGGGAGAAAGAAGAGGTGCATTTAAAAAATACATATATGTAAATGAAGTAAATGCGAGTATAATACTCTGTATATAACTACAGACAGCTATCTGCAAACTCCTCATAATTTATTTTAATCAATTTATTTCTTCTTTAATAAACTAAATATGACACAACAGGGTTGAAAATGATGGAACTTCAAATATAAAGTGCTAGAAGAATAGAGGAAGACATGTTCTACCTATTTTAAGACCCACATTAAAGTGCACATAATCAGGAGGGAAGACACTAGGTGACTTATGATATATAAAGTGAAAGTGGAAGAAAGTTAAAGTTGCTCAGTCCTGTCCGACTCTTTGCAGCCCCTGCCAGACTCCTCCGTTCATGGAATTCTCCAGGCCAGAATACTGGAGTGGGTAGCCATTCCTTTCTCCAGGGGATCTTCCCAGTCCAGGGATCAAACCCAGGTCTCCCACATTGCAGGCAGATTCTTTACCGTCTGAGCCACTAAGGAAGCTACGAGCCTATGGAGTGGTGTTTTTAATAATTATCAAGGTAATTGTTATTTCCAGGAAGATTATCTAGCATATAAGATGCTAGTCATGCATAGAATTAGAATTATTATTAGGCAGAAAATATTTAGCTGTCTTTTATATCTCAATTTTTACCAGGAATTATGCTCCATTAAAATTAATCAGTTAAAAAAAAAAACTAATCTATTACAGGACTGACTTTTTACTATCTAATTTATTACCTAATATTTAAGAAATTATTATCATGTGTAGTTACGGATGGCAACCAAACTTACTGTGATTATTTCATAATGTATAAAAATAATGAATCATTATTTTGTATACCTGAAACTAATATATCATTGTGTGTTAAGTATAACTTGATTAAAAATTATTACAAAAGCAGCACATGAACATTGTAGAAAAGTATAATTAAATCAATCCTTCACCACCAGAGACCATCACTACTACTTATCTTAATGTCTATATTTCCAGACACACACACACAATATACACACCTTTGTAGTGTCACATCAATATAAAATCGTATTGTACATACTCTTTGTCAAACTACTTTTTAAGTAAATAATCTTTACTTTCTATTTCAGTACCTTTTGTCTCTTCTAATACGCTATATTCAAAATTCCCCATTTGATTAAAAATATGCTAATTGAATCCATTTCTCAATATTTTAAATAAGGAAAATTATGATGTTTTTGTATTGATTTAAAACCTCAACTAATTTCCTAAAACATAAGTCAGAGTAAAATGTCTATATATATGTATATATGTAGCAAGCTGTCATGTTAAGATATAAAATGAATAAAGTTTTCATTAAATGACTAATGTGGTTACTTCAAACAGTTTCATTGTATGCATCAACATGCTGTATTAGTCTGGCTTCTCCAGAGAAGCAGAGCCAATTGCAGATATAGATACAGCTATATAGATTTATGATATCCAATTGATGTAATATACCATATATAATTTATTATAAGGGATTGGCTCACGTGATTATGGAGAATGAGAAGTTCCAAGATCTGCAGTTGAACCCAGAAATCTGGTGAAGACACAGGAAACCCAATGGTGTAGTTCCTATCCAAGTCCAAGTCTAAAAGCAGGAGATCAATATTCTAGCTAGAAGATAGGCAGAGAGAGAAAATTCTCCTTTATTCAGCCTTTTGTTCTATTCAAGCCTTCAATGAAATGGATGAGGCTCACTTACATTAGAAACGGGCCTCTATTTAACTTACTCTTTCTATTCAAATCTTAATCTCATCCAGAAACTCTTTCAAAGATACATCCAGAATCATGTTTAACCAAATATCTGAGCAACCCTTTCAGTCAAGTTGACACATAAAATTAACCATCACACATGCCCTTTGGTGATTCTAGCTGCACCTTTCAAAACATTAATACTTAACAATTCTATCTGGATATAACCCAGATTTCCCCTCCCACATGTATATTGTTTTGTTTAAAATGTAGTATTGAGTTTGTGAGACATAAATACAATTTTTTAAGTATAAATCAGCTGACAAGTATATTGCAAAGACATCTATATTCTGAAGTTTGGATATCAAAGTCCAAGAGGTATTTCACCAGGGAAATGTTAAAGTATGCTAATACCACCCTAAAATATGTAAATATATACACTAGCATACATTTGTAAGAATATTTATGGCAACAAAAAACCTGTAAACACCTTAAACTCCACTTACAATAGTATGAATGAGTTCTGAAATATGTATACAATGGAACAATAAGTTACTAAGAAAATTATACAGCCAAATGGTATAGTATGGATGATCTTGCAAACACAATATTGAACAAAAGAAGAAAGATAAAAATAAGTTCAAAAGTATGAGTCTTATTATTCATATTAAGTTCAAAGCAGGCTAAACCACACCAATGTTTATAGATGCACATATAGGTTTAAAAGCATAAAAGAAAACAAAGGTATGATTATCACAAAGCCAGAAGAGTGTACACTTCCAGGGTGCGGGATAGAATTATAATCAGGGAGAAGCCATGAACAAAGTGGGTGTTCTTGGATGCTGCCAAAGTTCTATTTTTTGACTTGGGTTATACCAGTATTTCTTTTTTAAGTATTCATTTGACAGTACATGTATATTTTATGAACTTTTCTGTAAGTATATATATTTCATAATAAGAAAAGAGTAAGGGATGAATGGGAAAAGTTAGGCATTATACAGGATATACAATTGCAGGATACTGCTGGCAGGCACCAACCTTTGCTTTCTGTATCTGACCATGTGTCGATACACGTGTAACTGAACTGCAGAAGATAAAATAAGGACAACCAAAATAAGCCAAGACAAAAGCATTTGCAAAGGAACTTGCACTTAGAAAATGACAAAAACAACACTAAATGGAAAAAAAAAAACTTCCATATAAATAAAAGGCTTAAAAACCAGTCTAGAGGATAAAAGAAAATGATGTCTCATGCAGACATAATCGACATTCATAAAATATAAGAATACTGCATTTAATAAATACTGCAATTGTCAAGACATGAGTATACCAATGAAATTCAAAATAAGTCATTTTCAATAATTAGAAGAAATTATATCTTACACAGAAAGCAGTAATAAGTAAATATACAATACAATAAATTATTATATGTGCTTAAACTATGGAAAAAGAAAGAGAATTCCAGAAAAACATCTATTTCTGCTTTATTGACTATGCCAAAACCTTTGACTGTGTGGATCACAATAAACTGTGAAAAATTCTGAAAGAGATGGGAATACCAGACGACCTGACCTGCCTTTTGAGAAATCTATATGCAGGTCAGGAAGCAACAGTTAGAACTGGACATGGAACAACAGACTGGTTCCAAATAGGAAAAGGAGTACGTCAAGGCTGTATATTGTCACCCTGCTTATTTAACTTCTATGCAGAGTACATCATGAGAAACGCTGGGCTGGAAGAAGCACAAGCTGGAATCAAGATTGCTGGGAGAAATATCAATAACCTCAGATATGCAGATGACACCACCCTTATGGCAGAAAGTGAAGAGGAACTAAAAAGCCTCTTGATGACAGTGAAAGAGGAGAGTGAAAAAGTTGGCTTATATTCAGAAAACGAAGATCATGGTATCTGGTCCCATCACTTCATGGGAAATAGATGGGGAAACAGTGGAAACAGTGTCAGACTTTATTTTTTTGGGCTACAAAATCACTGCAGATGGTGACTGCAGCCATGAAATTAAAAGACACTTACTCCTTGGAAGGAAAGTTATGACCAACCTAGATAGCATATTGAAAAGCAGAGACATTACTTTGCCAACAAGGTCCATCTAGTCAAGGCTATGGTTTTTCCTGTGGTCACGTATGGATGTGAGAGTTGGACTGTGAAGAAAGCTGAGTGCCAAAGAATTGATGCTTTTAAACTGTGGTGTTGGAGAAGACTGTTGAGAGTCCCTTGGACTGGAAGGAGACCCAACCAGTCCATTCTGAAGGAGATCAGCCCTGGGATTTCTTTGGAAGGAATGATGCTAAAGCTGAAACTCCATTACTTTGGCCACCTCATGCGAAGTGTTGACTCATTGGAAAAGACCCTGATTGCTGGGAGGGATTGGGGGCAAGATAAGGGGACGACAAAGGATGAGATGGCTGGATGGCATCACTGACTCGATGGACGTGAGTCTGAGTGAACTCCGGGAGTTGGTGATGGACAGGGAGGCCTGGCGTGCTGCGATTCATGGGGTCGCAAAGAGTCGGACACGACTGAGAGACTGAACTGAACTGAAACTATGGTATTGACAGAAAAAAACACCCGTAAGTAAATACCTAGCCAAAATATTAAGCCTCTAAAGAAAGTGTAGTCATTTTATGACTCTTTAAAATTCAGTTAAAATAATGTTTCTCGATATTTAAAATAAATGTTAAAATAATGTTTCCTGATGCTTTGACCAGGCTCTGGTACATAATGCAAAAGTTCAGAAGCGTTCTCCTGTGACATTTGATTTCCCATTGAGTGCTGCCCTCTGCCGGGAGAGTTGTGTCACGTCTGGTCCCACTTTTCTGTGCTTCTCAATTTTTGTATAAGTTTCCGACTTTCGTTTTTGTGAATGAAATGTATTTATCTTCCTCCGAAAATGCTTCATATGAAATTAAAGCAGTTGTAAATAAGGTAAAGATGGCTATGACATATTTTCAATTAAACTAAGAAAAAAAATCTATTTTTACATTTACAAAGAAAATCATAAAATGGAAAAAATATGTATTATCGATTGCATTGCATTATTAAGAAGAACTAAAATCAAATATTTTAAAGAATTTTAAAAGCAGGTATTTGAAGCAGGTATATGAGCACTTAAAATCATCTTAAATTTTTTCTATTTTATAGTGGAGTATATTTAACAATGTTGTGTTAGTATCAGATGTACGGCAAAGTGATTCAGTTATACACATACATATATCTATTCTTTCCAAATTCTTTTTCCATTTAGGTTATTACAGAATCCTGAGCAGAGTTCCCTGCACCATACAGGAGGATCTTGTTGGCTATCTAATTTAAATATAGCCGTGTATACATGTCAATCCCAAACACCCAATCTATCCCTCCCCCTTCATTCTTCCTCCCTGGCAACCATAAATTCATTCTCTAAGTCTATGAGTCTGTTTCTGTTTTGTAAATAAGCTCATTTGTATAATTTTTTTTAGATTCTGCATAAGTGATATCATATGATATTTGTCTTTGTTTGACTTACTTCACTTAGTTAAGTATGATAATCTCCAGGTCCATTCCTGTTACTGCTAATGGCATTATTTCAATATTTTTAATAACTAACAGTCTATTGTGTATTAGTACCAAATCTTATTTATCCATTCGTCTGTTGATGGACATTTAGATTGCCTTCATATCTTGGCTATTGTAAACAGTGCTGCAGTGAACACTGGGGAGCAAGTATCCTCTCAAACCGTGTTTTTCTCCAAATACATGCCCTGGAATGGGATTGCTGGATCATCTGATGGCTCTTTTTAGTTTCTTAAGGAAACTCCATACTGTTCTCCCCAGTGGCTGCACCAGTTTACACTCCAACCAATAGTGTAGAAGGATTCCCTTTTTTCCACACCCTTTCCAGGATTTCTTGATTGTAGACTTTGATGATGATCATTCTGATAGTGTGAGGTGATAGCTCATGAGCAATGAAAATGGATTTTAAAATTGCATCTTCCTAACTATTTGGTTTAAATTGCTATCACATAATTAAACATAAGAAAGAGTTTTCTTATTTTAATGATGCTGTCATCACTCAAAACCAGTTTTGAACTGTTTATATAAAATTTTCTTCAAAAGATGTTTAAAAGAAATATAAGGAAATCAGCCTAATTATTTTACATTTTTGCTAATAATACTGCTAAATTTCATCAGCAGCATTACTTAGAAACTTAATTTTGATTGCTATTCTTATTTTAGAGCAGATATGATTTTTGGAACTAAAGATTTTCCACCACCCAGGGTATTTGAAAGAATATGATGAATGATTCTAACAAATCAATTCCAAAACATATATATGTTGAAAGGTTAAACAATCATTTATATGTAAACTGTCAGATGTCAGCTTCTGCCTAGAATATAGAAAGTTGCAAGAAAAATGTCCTTTCTACCCTAACAATAGTACAAGCCAGATAACCCATGAAATCATGGTTTATTATAAATCTGTCAAGAGAGCTAATGATGGAGAAAAATATCTCATGAATTAAAATCCAGAAAGTCACAAACCTCTCTTTGGAGGGAAGCAATGCAACAGTTTCTTTCATTCTTGCTGAAGCAGTAGAAAAGGACAAAGCCATCAGAGCAAGAAGAAAGATAAGAAGATAACTGGGGAAACTTAAGAAGAAAACTACTGAAATTTTAAGAATTTTTTGTAGACTAAGTCGAGCTGATATGATAGTTTAGAATCTTTAGAACACAGAGTACACCCACCTACCAATACTTCACAGAGTAGTCATGAAAAATGTTGGGGCTGGAGTAGAAATGTTAAAAGAAACTTTTGAGCACTCAGGCTTTACAGATACAAGGCACCAGGCACCTAACTTTGGTGAAGAGGTGCAGAAATACTGAGAGAGAGCTGCCCTACCAAGGACCTTAAATTCTCCCGGTTGTACACAGAGTAAGAGCAGTGATAATCTATGACTGAGGGAGGGGCAGGGAAGCTGAAAGGGATTCTTCCTGAGGTGTAAGCATAGAAGGTTTCTTGAAGTCTGAAGGCAGCATAGGAAAAACTGAACTGAAATCTTTAGGTCAGTCAGTTCAGTCACTCAGTCGTGTCTGACTCTTTGCGACCCCATGAACCGCAGCAAGCCAGGCCTCCCTGTCCATCACCAACTCCCAGAGTCCACCCAAACTCATGTCCATTGAGTCAATGATGCCATCCAGCCATCTCATCCTCCGTCGTCCTCTTCTCCTCCTGCCCTCAATCTTTCCCAGCATCAGTGTATTTTCCAATGAGTCAGCTCTTCACATCAGGTGGCCAAAGTATTGGAGCTTCAGCTTCAGCTTCAGCATCAGTCCTTCCAATGAATTTTCAGGACTGATTTCCCTTAGGATTGACTGGCTTGATCTCCTTGCAGTCCAAGGAACTCTCAAGAGTCTTCTCCAACACCACCGTTCAAAAGCATCAATTATTCTGCCCTCATCTTTCTTTAGAGTCCAACTCTCACATCCATACATGACCACTGGAAAAACCATAGCCTTGACTAGATGGACCTTTGTTGGCAAAGTCATGTCTCTGCTTTTTAATATGCTGTCTAGGTTGGTCATAACTTTCCTTCTTCCCTGGGTACAAAGCAATGACTGATGTTTGGCTGGGAGAGAAGCAAGAGAACCTAGAGACATTCCTCTGAGATGTAGACAAGCAGGGTCCCAGGAAGGCTGCGAGCAAAGCAGGAGAATGGAAACAAATCCTCCAGGTACTCGGGTCCCTTGTCTGACTGAAATGAAAATTCTGATCCCTTGCACTAATTATCTGAAGCCTGTGGTAAAGATAAACCTAACTAAAGAAACAGCTAAGCCCAGATCCAACTAAATCTTAAATGAGATTAACTCAATTCTTCATGTTACTGGCTTGACAGAATGAATGTGCCCTTCTCTGGGCATAAATATTATTTATTTCAGTTTCTATTGTTCTATTGTCAATATCCAAATATTTAAAAAACTGTGACATGAAAAAAGGAAAAAAAACATGTGACTCACACTCAAGAGAACAAACAGTTCATTAACATCTGGTCCAAACATGGTCTAAGTGTTAGAATTACCAGAGGGACTTTAGAGAATAACACTGAAATATATACATTACCATATATAAAATAGATGGTCAGTGCAAGTTTGATGCATAAAGCAGGGCACCCAAAGCCAGTGCTCTGGGACAATCTAGAGGGATAGGGTGGGGAGAGAGGTTCAGGATGGGGGGGACACATGTATACCTATGGCCAATTCATGCTCATGTATGGCAAAAACCCATCATAATATTGTAAAGTAATTATCTTCTAATTAAAATTAATTAATCAAAAATAAAATAACAATGATTAAATATATTAAGGAATTGCATGGAAAAGATGAATAGCATGGTGAACAGATGGGGAATTTGTTCCCTATGTAGATGAAAACTACAAAAAGGAGCCATATGGTAATCCTAAAAATAAAAAAATAAAATATAAGATGAGGAATTATTGTGATGGCCTCATTCACATTCTGAACACATCAAAGAATCTGTGCATTTGAAGACAAGAGAAATTAGTCAAACTCAAATATAAAGTGAAAAAAATTAAAGAGGAAGGGATCAAAACATTCAATAACTGTGAAACAAAATCTAATGGGCTATCATTTATGTAACTGGAGACCCAAAACAAGAAAAAGGAACAGAGCAGAAGAAATATTGGAAAAGATAATGACCAACAATTTTCCAAAACTGAGAAAAGACTTCAACCCATAGACCTAAGAAGTTCAGTGAAACCCAAGAACAGTAAATTTAAAAAAAAATTACACCTAGGAATATCATAGTTGTACTGCTGAAATCAAAAGCATAAAGATAAAATCTTGAAATGAAAAAAGATATTATTACAGACAATGAACAATGATGAGAATGACAGCTGATTTTTTATCAGAAAACACAATGAAAGTTAAGCAATTAAATAGCATCTTTAAAGTACTGATATGTAAAAAAAAGTTAATCTATAATTTTGTATCCAGTAAAAATGTCCTTTTAACATGAAGTCAAAATAGAGCCATTTGAAAGCAGGCAAAAGCTAAGAGGATTCATCAAATCTCTGGCACATCTGTACTATTAAATACTCACTAATGCTGGGTTTGTTTTTTTTTTTTCAGTCATTCTTATGTTCGTCATTTGTATAGTTTCATTACTATGTCTTCAAGTTCCATAATAATTTCTTCCCCAGTGTCTAAAGTGTCTAATTCGTCATTAATCCCAATAGTATGTTTTTCATTTGCAGTTTTCATCCCTGGAAGTCTAACTTGAGGGTCTTTTTAACACTTTCTGTCTTTACTTAACATGTGCAATATTTACTCCAGATTCTTAAACTTAGAAATATAGCAATTGTTTACTGTTCTTGTTTACTAATTCTATCTTCTGTGTCCCATTTAGATTGGTTTTGATTATTTTTCTCCTTATGGATCATATACCTTGCTCTGTGCATACTGATAATTTTGATTGGACATTATTGATTTGGTCTTGTTGGATGCTGTGTATTTTTGAATTCTTTTAAATATTCTTGAGCTTTATACTGTGATGTTATTATTTAGGAACAGTTTGAGCCATCCAGGTCTAGTTTATAAGCACTGTTAGAAGGAAAGAGCAGCATTTAATTTAGGAATGATTCTGCTACTGCTGGGGCAAAACACTTCTGAGTCCTCTATCCAAATCCCATAAATTATGAAGTTTTCCATTTGGCTGGCACCCTCTGTAAATACTGAGTATTACTTCCTCTAATCCCTTCTACATCAAGCAGTTTTCTCACCTTCATGCAGTGACCAGTAGTCAACCGAAGACACACAGGATTTGCAGATCCCCAGAGAGCTCTTTCCCTGTCTCTGAACAGCTTTTTCCTGTTATATTCTTCCCTATGAACTCTCAGTTCTTGGTGTACCCAGATTCCTAGCTTCATCTTCTCAGTTTAGGAAGACCACTACACTTTATCTGGACTCTTTCTCCCTTGTGGCTTGGGAAATCTGCGGGTAATAAGCTGGACAATTTAGGTCATCTCATCTATTCAAATAGTGAATGGAATCACTACCCTTTATTGCTTAATGTTCAACACCTACAAAAACTTTTTCATATATTTTATTCAGTTTCTTGTTGTTTATTCAGGAATATAAACTTTGTTTCTCTGAATCTACTATCTTGATTAGAAATTCCTGTATCATGCTTTTTAAAACCAGTTTAAATCTATATAGTCTGCATATTATCACTGAAATGCTGGTTTTTTCCTTTCAGATTCACCCAAGTAGGATCCTCTAGGTGTTGTACAATATCAAATTTAGATACAACATAGGGTCTTCCCTGGTGGTCCAATGATTGAAAATCCATATTCCAATGCATGCAATGAGGGTTCAATCCCTGGTCTGGGAACTAAGATCACATATGACATGGGGCAACTAAGTCCTTGCACCACAACTAGAGAAGTCCATGTGATGCAACTACTGAATCTGTGCACTCTATGGCCCATATTCTGCAACAAGAAGCCTGCACCATAACTAGAGAAAGCCCACCTGCCACAACGAAGACCCAGTGCAGAAAAAAAACAAAACAAAACAGTATTCCCTATGATCACTTTCTGCTCCACAGAGGGAGTAACATAGGATGTATAAAAACCCTTTTAGTTGTCAAAAACTTTGCAAATTTGCAAACTCTGCTTTATCTAGGTAATGTAGCTTAGTCAATTTACTCTGGAATTTCTCTAGAAGTGAAGAAACATAAACACATACAACTCACACCACACATTTGTCCATTTTATCATGTTGTTCAGTTGCTAAGTCGTGTCCAACTCTTTGTGATCCCATGAACTGCAGCACACCAGGCTCCCGTCCTCCACTATCTCCCAGAGTTGGTTCAAATTCATGTTCACTGAGTCATGAGTGATGCCATCCAATTATCTCACCCTCTGTCACCCCCTTCTCCTCTTGCTCTCAATCTTTCCCAGCATCAGGGTCTTTTTCAGTGAGGCAGCTCTTTGTAGCAGGTGGCCAAAGTCATGGAGTTTCAGCTTCAGCATCAGTTCTCCCAATGAATATTCAGTGTTGATTCCTTTAGGATTGACAGGTATGATCTCCTTGCTGTCCAAAGTACTCTCAAGAGTCTTCCCTAGCACCATTATTTGAAAGCACCAATTCTTTGAGCTTAGTCTCCTTTATGGTCCAACTCTCACATCTATATATGACTACTGGAAAAATCATAGCTTTGACTGTACGGATCTTTGTCAGAAAAGTGATGTCTCTGCCTTTTAATACACTGTCTAGGTTTGTCATAGCTTTTCATCCAAGGAGCAAGTGTCTTTTAATTTTGTGATTGCAGCCACCGCATGCAGTGATTTTGGAGCCCAAGAAAATAAAATCTGCCACTATTTCCACATTTTACCCATCCATTTGCCATGAAGTGATGGGACCAGAAGCGATCTTAGTTTTTTGAATGTTGAGTTTTAAGCCAGCTTTTTCACTCTTCTCTTTTACCTTCATCAAGAGGCTCTTCAGTTCCTCTTTGTTTTCTGCCATTAGAGTGGTATCTGCATATTTGAAGTTGCTGGCATTTCTCCCAGCAATCTTGATTCCAGCTTGAGATTCATACAGCCCAGCAAGTTGCATGATATATTCTGCATAAAAATGAAATAAGCAGGTGACAACATACAACCTTGACCTACTCCTTTCCCAATATGGAACCAGTCTGTTGTTCCATGTCTAGCTCTAACTGTTGCTTCTTGACCTGCAAACAGGTTTCTCAGGAGGCAGAAGGTGGTCTGGTATTCCTATCTCTAAAAATTTTGCAGTTTATTCTGACTGACACAGTCAAAGCCTTTAGTATAGTCAATGAAGCAGAAGTAGATTTTTTTTTTTTAATTTTCTTGCTTTTTCTATGATCCAGTGGATGTTGGCAATTTAATCTCCAGTTCTTCTGCCTTTTCTCTTTTCTAAATTCAACTTGTACATCTGGAAGTACTCAGTTCATGTACTCTTGAAGCCTAGCCTGAAGGATTTTGATCATTACCTTGCTAGCAGGTGAAATGAGGGCAATTTAATGGTTGTTAGAACATTTTTGGCATTGCCTTTCTTTGGGATTGGAATGTAAACTGACCTTTTCCAGTCCTGTGGCCACTGCTGAGTTTTCCAAATTTGCTGGCATATTAAGTGCAGCACTTTCACAGCATCACCTTTTAGGATTCAAAATAGCTCAGCTGGAATTCCATTACCTTCACTAGCTTTGTTCATAGTAAGGCTTCCTAAGGCCCACTTGACTTCACACTCTAGGATGTCTGTCTAGGTGAGTAACTACACCATTCTGGTTATCTGTGTCATTAAGAATTTTTTGTATAGTTCTTCTGTGTATTCTTGCCACCTTTCTTAATCTCTTCTACTTCTGTTAGGTTCTCACTATTTTTGTCCTTTATCATGACCATCTTTGCATGAAATTTTCCCCTGGTATCTCCAATTTTCTTGAAGAAATAATGATCTGAGATAAATTTTATACCATTAGTGTCTATGCTTTAGTTTTCATTCCAAAATGTAATTTAAGAATTTAATTGAGATTAGCCCCTGATGTCTCTCTTTTGCATGTTCCTCAGATTTCAGACAAACTGTTTGTTGCAATCAATGATTATGAAGTGATTAAAATAAAAATTAACATCCTGTCTTCCTAAGTACATAGAAAAAGACAACATGAGTAGTTTACAAATGCTTCTATTATATGCAATATTGAGAACAGAGCAACAGCTGGTGTTCAAATAACTAAATCCTTTTACTGAAAATTCAGAATAGAGAGATTGGCTAGATGTGGATGATGCATCATAATTATATGATTCAGTGCTTTGCTCAGAGGTTTCTGCTTTAAGGAGAGTGTTTATATGGCCTTAATTACATAATTTGGAATTCATATATGAGAGAGGAGAAGGAGAGAGAGAGAGAGGTGGAGAGTGAAGAAGGAGGGAGAGGAAAGAAGAGAAGGTAAGGGAGGAGTGGGGAGAGGGATAGAAAGAGGACGTAGGAACATGTGTAACACAGGATTCAGGTGGCATAGTAACTTAATCCTGCTTGAACACTACCCTGAGTATATTAACCTACCTCACTTCTTTCCCTTTGCTCCTTGTTGTATGCTTTCAATTGATTCAACTAACAACATGATTAAATTATCTTGATTTGGTCTGTGAGCCCTTCTGTTCTATTATGTCTGAGAGAGCCTGATTAGTAGAATATTTGGAGACTATCATGTTTTTGTCCAGTCACTCAGTCATGTTGGACTGAGACTATTATATATCAAGCTATTTATAACCATGATGATGATTTCATTTCAGTTCAGTCACTGTTGTGTCTGACTCTCTGTGACTCCATGGACTGCAGCACGCTAGGCTTCCCTGTCCATCACCAACTCCCAGAGCTTGATCAATGTCCATCCAGTTGGTGACGCCATCCAACCTTCTCATCCTCTGCTGTCCCCTTCTCCTCCCACCTTCAATCTTTCCCAGCATCAGGGTCTTTTCTAGTGAGTTGGCTCTTTGCATCAGGTGGCCAAAGAATTGGAGCTTCAGCTTCAGCATCAGTCCTTTCAATGAATATTCAGGACTGACTTCCTTTAGGAATGACTGGTTGGATCTCCTTGCAATCCAAGGGACTCTCAAGAGTCTTCTCCAACACCACAGTTCAAAAGCATCAGTTCTTTGGCACTCAGCCTTCTTTATGATCCAACTCTCACATCCATACATGACTACTGGAAAAATCATAGCTTTGACGATATGGACCTTTGTTGGCAAAGTAATGTTTCTGCTTTCTAATATGCTGTCTAGGTTGGTCATAGCTTTTCTTCCAAGGAGCAAGTGTCTTTTAATTTCATGGCTGCAGTCATAATCAGCAGTGATTTTGGAGCCCAAGAAAATAAAGTCTCTCACTGTTTTCATTGTTTCCCCATCTATTTGCCATGAAGTCATGGGACCAGATGCCATGATTTTCATTTTTTGAATGTTGAATTTTAAGCCAGCTTTTTCACTCTCCTCTTTCACCTTCATCAAGATGCTCTTTAGTTCTTCTTCACTTTCTGCCATAAGTGTGATGTCATCTGCCTATCTGATATTATTGATGTCTCTCCCAGCAATCTTGATTCCAGCTTGGGCTTCATCCAGCCTGTCATTTCACATGATACACTCTGCATATAAGTTAAATAAGCAGGGTGACAATATGCAGCCTTGATGTACTCTTTTCCCAATTTGGAACCAGTCCATTGTTCCATGTCCACTTCTGTTGCTTCTTGACCTACATACAAGTTTCTCAGGAGACAGGTAAGGTGGTTTGGTATTCCCATCTCTTTAAGAATTTTCCACAGTTTGTTGTGATCCACACAGTCAAAGGCTTTAGCTTAGTCAATAAAACAGAAGTATATGTTTTTCTGGAACTCTCTTGATTTTTCTGTGACCCAGTGGATGTTGGCAATTTGATCTCTGGTTCCTCTGCCTTTTCTAAATCCAGCTTGAACATCTGGAGGTTCTCGGTTCACGTACTGATGAAGCCTAGCTTGGAGAATTTTGAGCATTACTTTGCTAGCATGTGAGATGAGTGCAATTGTGCAGTAGTTTGAACATTCTTTGGCATTGCCTTTCTTTGGGATTGGAATGAAAACTGATCTTTTCCAGTACTGTGGCCACTGCTAAGTTTTCCAAATTTGCTGGCATATTAAGTGCAGCACTTTAACAGCATCATCTTTTAGGAAGACTTACTTTAAAATAAATTTGATAAGATTCAAGTTTAATCCCATATTAAAGTCACTTTATTTCACTTGCCTCCCAATATTTCCAAAGAGAAAGGGAGATAGAATTACAGAGGGCAAGTCTAGATAATGCAAATGCCTTGTGTAATGCATGGGAACATCATCCTTCATGTGTCAAAGCTGAACAGAAGTTGAACACTTCTGAACTAGAAAACTAGTACTCCCGGTGCAAAGTTCCCATATCCTCTAGACTTAAACTGATACTTCTTTCTGAATCCAAATCTTCAGATTTATTTCTATGCCCTTTAATAGAGGTATGAAATCACATTGAAAGTGGAGGTAGGGAAGTCACATAGAGAAAATGCCTCATTTAACTTCATATACTTCCATTTTCAACAAGAGCCACCCCCAAAGTTGGTAAGAAAATCCTATGCTCACGTTTCTTTTTCAACTCCCACTTGCCCCATCCAATTTCCCCACATTTTCCTATCATCTTCCTATCTGAACCCTCTAAGTATACTGTGCTCTGTGTTGAAACTTTCAGAAACCTAGGATCTGCTTGCATCATTACCTAAAAAGTGTAACTGCCAGTGCTACATAAAATGAGAACAAGCAAAGCAGTACTCTTTTATTTCATTAGCACTAAGTTTGCAGCTTTAGACTCCTAGTTAAAAGATTCACAAATATTCATATTCATTCAGGCTATTCTACTTTTTATTTGCTACATTTGGTTAGAAACATTTAGACATGTGAACTGTTCTTCTAGTCAAAACAAATACTTGCTGTGTTTGTAGATCAGTCAACTGATGACTGTCTTTTGTTGAAAGCAAAATATAAAAACATGCTTTTTCCCATTTTCAATTTTCCTTTATTTCTTTACATAAATAATTATATTTGCATGAAAGAAAGTTACTGTTCTAAGAGTGAACTTTTCAATTGCTACTGTTAGCATCTTCCAGTAGCAACAGTGTTTTCAAGTTATGCTGGTAAATACAGTATAGGAAACTATGAACTGGAGAAGTTAATATTTTTGATAAAGACAGTGATCAGATGCAGGGAGGGGTGACTTGAAGTTTTACCACCTGAAGAGTGGTTGAAGGATCAAAGGGTAATTATTCCAGAGAAAAGAAGGTTTTATGGGCTGTATATTTGATTTATTCTTTCTTGTTTCAGAAGACACAACTAGAATTGATAGATAAAAACTATAAGGAGGAAATTGCAGTTCAAGGAAAGAAGACTTGCCTAACAATTACATTTGTTCAAAAATAAAGTGATTTGATTTTAGACTACCATAGGATAAATGGGGTCACCTAAATTAGAATCTCCATACACCTTCTGAATATCATACAGATCTGAAAGAATAAGTAAAACCACTGATAACTCATGTCTACAGCATGAATAAAACAGAAAAAGACTTCAATTTATAAATAACTAGGGAAATAAACATTAGAGGCACTACTGGAGCCCACATTAAAGCAGCAAATAAGCATTTAAGGTATGGAATATTGATATTTTCCAAAAGAAGTAGAGTCCTACCCTTTGGGCATAAATGCTGAGAATAAGTTTGATATTCAGATGTTCAGAGTTCTGATTATGGGGAATCAGGGGGGAAAGCCTTGAAAATGTTTGCAATCAGAAGTGGGAGTTGTACCCCTTCTCGAAGAGTGGAAAAGAATTGGAAAGGGAATAACTTTAGGGAGAAGGATTTATATGAGTTTGAGGGTGAGGGGAAAGAAGGAAATAAGCAATAAAAAATATCTCTTCTACACAAAAATAAAACAAATTTCAGAAGACTTCATTATCCTCTCATGACACTCAAAGAATGTATACATTAATCAAAGAACCTGAATTTCATCATTAACAACAGAAGAGGACACTCATGAGCTAAGAAATTTAATACACTACCAAACTCCTCCTTTTCTACACACAACTGTTAATGCTGGCCTAGAAAAATGTAAGCCATTCCTAAAATTAACAAAAGATAGAAGACAATATCTATATTAAAAGTATTGTATAGAAAATAAAAACAGTGAAAATCAAAACATTTCAGATGATGAAAACGATTACCCTGAAACAAATACAAAACAAAGAAAAATGAAAACAAAACATGCCAATCAAAATTAAATACCTTTAAACGAGCATTTATGTGAAAAAAAAACTTAAAGAATATATTTAAAAGTTAAAATAGAAATGAACATAAAAATAAGAAGATGTAAAATGAAAGTTAGCAACACAGGGGAAAAAATGAAGATAAATTCATCATACCTTGTATGATGACCAAGGAAGAACAGCACACATTGGGACTATAAAGAGGGCCATAATCAAAAATCAAAGCAAATAACATAGTGAAAATGAAATACAGAAAGAGGTAAAAAGGGTCACTAAAAGAGAAATCTAAGAAAATAGGCATTCAAGTACTTGTAAAAAGACAACCATAAAAATATACAACATAAGAAATACAAAATATTTTCATATGACATATAATATTAACAATATTTAAGAACATATCAAAATAAAAGAAAAAGAAATATACAGTTTAGTTCAGTCACTCAGTTGAGTCCGACCCTTTGCGACCCCATGAACTGCAACATGCCCGGCCTCCCTGTCCATCACCATCTCCCACAGTTTACCCAAACTCATGTCCATTGAGTTGGTGATGCCATCCAACCATCTCATCCTCTGTTGTCCCCTTCTCCTCCTGCCCTCAATCTTTTCCAGCATCAGGATATTTTCAAATGAGTCAGCTCTTTGCATTAGGTGGCCAAAATATTGAGTTTCAGCTTCAACATCAGTCCTTCCAATGAACACTCAGGGCTGATCTCCTTAAGGATGGACTGGTTGGATCTCCTGGCAGTCCAAGGGACTCTCAAGAGTCTTCTCCAACACCATAGTTCAAAAGCATCAATTCTTCAGTGCTCAGCTTTCATTACAGTCCAACTCTCACATCCATTCATGACTACTGGAAAAACCATAGCCTTGACGAGATGGACCTTTGTTGACAAAGTAATATCTTTGTTTTTTAATATGCTGTCTCGGTTGGTCATAACTTTCCTTCCAAGGAGTAAATGTCTTTTTATTTCATGGTTGCAGTCACTATCTGCAGTGCTTTTGGAGCCCCCCAAAATAAAGTAAGCCACTGTTTCCACTGTTTCCCCATCTATTTGCCATGAAGTGATAGGACCGGATGCCATGATCTTAGTTTTCTGAATGTTGAGCTTTAAGCCAACTTTTTCACTCTCCTCTTTCACTTTCATCAAGCAGCTCTTTAGTTCTTCTTCATTTTCTGCCATAAGGGTGGTGTCATCTGCATATATGAGGTTATTGATATTTCTTCCAGCAATCTTAATTCCAGCTTGTGCTTCATCCAGACCAGTGTTTCTCATGATGGGAAAGACTAGCGATTTCTTCAAGAAAATCAGAGATACCAAGGGAACATTTCATGTAAAGATGGGCTCAATAAAGGACAGAATGGTATGGACCTAATAGAAGCAGAAGATATTAAGAAGAGGTGGCAAGAATGCACAGAAGAACTGTACAAAAAGGAGCTTCACGACCCAGATAATCACGATGGTGTGATCACTCACCTAGAGCCAGCCATCCTGGAACTCGAAGTCAAGTGGCCTTAGGAATCATCACTATGAACAAAGCTAGTGAAGGTGATGGAAATCCAGTTGAGCTATTTCAAATCCTAAAAGATGATGCTGTAAAAGTGCTGCACTCAATATGCCAGTGTGTTTGGAAAACTCAGCAGTGGTCACAGGACTGGAAAAGGTCAGTTTTCATTTCAATCCCAAAGAAAGGCAATGCCAAAGAATGTTCAAACTACCGCACAATTGCACTCATCTCAACCCACTCCAGTGTTCTTGCCTGGAGAATCCCAGGGATAGAGGAGCCTGGTGGGCTGCTGTCTACGGAGTTGCACAGAGTCGGACACGACTGAAGCGAATTAGAAGCAGCAGCAGCAGCATGCGCTAGTAAAGTAATGCTCAAAATTCTCCAAGCCAGGCTTTAGCAATACATGAACTGTGAACTTCCAGATGTTCAGGCTGCTTTTAGAAAAGGCAGAGGAACCAGAGATCAAATTGCCAACATCAGCTGGATCATGGAAAAAGCAAGAGAGTTCCAGAAAAACATCTATTTCTGCTTTATTGACTATGCCAAAGCCTTTGACTATGTGGATCACAATAAACTGTGGAAAATTCTTCAAGAGATGGGAATACCAGAACACCTGACCTGCCTCTTGAGAAACCTGTATGCAGGTCAGGAAGCAACAGTTAGAACTGGACATGGAACAACAGACTGGTGCCAAATAGGAAAAGGAGTACGTCAAGGCTGTATATTGTCACCCTGCTTATTTCACTCATATGCAGAGTACATCATGAAAGAAATACACAAAGACATCACAAAAATAGGAAACTAGAGTTTCAAATTTTCAGTATCTGCAGTCAATGTGATACACCATATATCAACAAACTGAAAAATAAAAATCATATGATCATCCCAATAGATGCATAAAAAGTTTTTTTTAAAAATTCAACATTCATTTTTGATAGAAACTCTCCAGAGAGTGGGAACAGAAGGAATACATAATAAAGACTGTAGGTGACAAAGCCATAACTAACATCAAACCCAAGAGGGAAAAGCTGAAAGCATTCCCTCTAAGATCAGGTACAAGACAAGGATGTCCAGTCTTGCCACTTTTATTCACCATAGTATTGGAAGTCCTAGCCACAGCAATCAGACCAAAAAAAAAAAAGAATCCTATTTGAAAAGAAGGAACTAAAACTGTCATTTGCAGATGACTTGAAACAAGATAGAAAATCCTAAAGATGCTACCAAAAAACTACTAGAGCTCATCAATGAATTCAGTAAATTGCAGGTACAAAATTAACACAGAGAAAATCTGCTGCATTTCCATACAATAACAACAAACTACCAGAAAGAGAAATAATCCCATTCATCATCACATCTAAAACTATAAAACATCCAGGAATAAACCTACCTAGAGTAAATGAGGTATTCAAAAATCTATAAGACTATAAGACTCTGGTGAAAGAAATCAAAGACACACAGAAAGATATACTGTGTTCTTAATTGGAAGAATTAATATTGTTAAAATGACTATACTACTCAAGGTAATATACAAATTCAATGCAATTCCTATCAAAGTACATTTTGGGATTTTTCAAAATACAATGGCATTTTTCATGAAACTAGAACGAATAATTTTTAAATTTGTATGGAAATACCAATGGCATCACCAACTAGATAGACATGAGTTTGGGAAAGCTCAAGGAGTTGGTTAATGGATAGGGAAGCCTGGCATGCTGCAGTCCATGGGATCACAAAGAGTTGGACACAACTGAGCAACTGAACTGAACTGATGCAAACATTAAGACCCCAAACAGCCAAAGCAAACTTGAGAAAGAATGGAGCTGGAGGAATCACACTCCTTGTCTTCAGGCTACGTTATGAAGCTACAGTAATCAAAACAGCATTTGTTGCTGGCACAAAAAAAGACACATAAATCAATGGACTAGAACAGAGAGCCCCCAAATAAACACGTACACCTATGTTCAATTAATCTGTGATAAATGAGGCAAGAATATACAATGGGGAAAAGACAATCTTGTCAATAAGTGGTGCAGGGAAAATTGGACAGCTATATGTAAAAGAATGGAACTGAACATTCTCTAATGCCATATACAAAAATAAACCCAACATGGATTAAAGACATAAATGTAAGACCAGAAACCATAAAGCTTTTAGAAGAAAACATAGGCAGAACACTCTTCAATATACATTATTAAAATCCAGAGGCATCACTTGGCCGACAAAGGTCTGTATAGTCAAAGCTATGGTTTTTTCAGTAGTCATATATGGATATGAGAGTTGGACCATGAAGAAGGCTGAGTGCTGAAGAACTGATGCTTTTGAATTGTGGTGCTGGAGAAGACTTGTGAGAGTCCCTTGGACAGCAAGGAGGAGACCAAACCAGTCAATCCTAAAGGAAACCAGTCCTGAATATTCATTGGAAGGACTGAGGCTGAAGCTGAAGCTCCAGTACCTTGGCCACCTGATGCAAAGAGCCGCCTCACTGGAAAAGACCCTGATATTGTGAAAGACTGAAAGCAAAAGGAGAAGGGGGAAACAGAGGATAAGATGTTTAGATACCATCACTGACTCAGTGGACATGAATCTGAGCAAACTCCGGGATATAGTGAGGGACAGGGGAGCCTGGGGTGCTACAGTCCATGGGGTGGTAAAGAATCAGTCACGACTTAGCAACTAAACAACGGCAAAGAAAGTATTAATAAATTAGACTACATTTTAAAAAGCTTTACACATTCAAAATACTGTCTGTTAAGTCAGAAGACAAATTGATAAATTGGGAAAAAATACTTTTTCAACATACACCATAGACAAAATTAGTCTCCCTGATACACAAAGGCCTTTAAATTTTGAGGTGCAAAAAAGAACAACTGAATAGAAAAATCGCAAAAGGCATAAACAGAAAGCTCAAAGAAGAAAAAATTCAAATGGTTCTCGAACATAATAATGTTCATAAAAACAACCTCAAAAATTAGGTTAAAGTAATAAGTCTATGCTGCTGCTGCTGCTAAGTCGCTTCAGTCATGTCCAACTCTGAGCAACCCCATAGACGGCAGCCCACCAGGCGCCCCCGTCCCTGGGATTCTCCAGGCAAGAACACTGGAGTGGGTTGCCATTTCCTTCTCCAATGCATGAAAGTGAAAAGTGAAAGTGAAGTCGCTCAGTCGTGTCCGACTCTTAGTGACCCCATGGACTGCAGCCCACCAGGCTCCTCCATCCATGGGATTTTCCAGGCAAGAGTACTGGAATGGGGTGCCAAGTCTATACAAGGTAACAAATGATTTATTACCAGTTACTACCTTCTACTTTATTAGTGAATTATTCATCTAGATTTCTGACTTAAAAGTACATCATTTTTTTTTCTAATTTTATTTTATTTTTAAACTTTACATAATTGTATTAGTTTTGCCAAATATCAAAATGAATCCGCCACAGGTATACATGTGTTCCCCATCCTGAACCCTCCTCCCTCCTCCCTCCCCATACCATCCCTCTGGGTCGTCCCAGTGCACTAGCCCCAAGCATCCAGTATCGTGCATTTTTAAAAGAAGCAGATGCACAGATACAGAGAACAAATTAGGGTTACCAATGAGGACAGGAAAGGGGGAGGGGTATAATAAGGATAGGACCTTAAGAGGGGTTTAAGAGATACAAACTATTAACTGTAAAACATAAATTTTAGTTAAAATAGTAATTTGGCAAAGGAATGTTTAATTTATTTAAAACTTTTAAGATCCTTATAAGGTAGATACTACTGTTATCTTCATTTTAAATTAGGGAAACTCAGGCTCTTGCCCAAGATCATGAAGTAATACAGTTAAGATTTGAATCTGTACCAATCTGATTTTAGGGTCCTCACACATGATAATTTAGTTATACCACCTTTAACAACTTCTTATACAGTATGTAGAAAAATAAGCAACTAGAAATTTTTAAATACAGGAAATTTAATTTGATGAGATTGGTATCAAGAATAAGATCTCATATGTTATACAAATTTGCTTAGGACTTATTCCAAGGATCAAAGAATACAAAGGTAAACAAAATTCCACCAAAAAATAGTAAAATGTCATCATACTGTATAGTATAAATGAAATAATGATGAAAATCATGAGGAAATGAGACTATGTGAGAACTTCTCACAATATATAATAATAGTAAGTTAGTATAGTTCAGATAATGCATGGACATAACACAAAAAATGTTTTAACAAATGAACATTGTAATCTAGGACATCGTAGGTGATAAGGTGTTTAAAAGACAGGTAAAAACCACTAACAGTTGTTTTCAGATAGAATGTAGAAGGTCACAAAAGATTATTATTGCAATAAAATAATACAGGATAAAATAAAAATCATACTTTAAGTCATCAAAGAATAGTATATAAAAGAAATCTGAATAAACTAAATTCCAAAGAGAATCAGGCTATTTCAGTGATCAAAGAGCTACACTGCTTTTATGGAACCAATTGCCTATTTTGGGTATCTTTGGATGGAATAGCAGCCCCATCATAGAAAGCAAGATTTTGCTGAGATGAGAAAAATACCACTGAAGTCTTTAATGACAAAATGACTAGCACAACATATTGTATTGAACAGATGAAAGAACTCCAGATGTGAAGACAACTCGTTGAACCTCCCAAGTCATCCCTGCAGGAATTTTAGCAAGAGACAAAGAAGGCAGAAAAATCTCTTACATTTTTATTCAGTGCTTAGGTTTCAAGACTGCTAGAATTACATCTAGAGATGAACTGAAACTGACTATACAGGCAACCCAATCCCTTTCCAGATGGTATCAATGAGACCAGTTCTTTGGTGGTAGCATAACATATTGGGGATTGGCATCAATGGAAAGATATGATCTGATTTGCAAAAGAGTTAAGTTAAATAAAGACATGGTCTAGCTCCAAGTCAACCAAGCCTGACTGATGAAAATAGGAAGGATGAATGAAATTGCCTAAAAAACAAAAGACAAAATAAAAAGTATTACCTATTTCACAATCTACTATTCTCTTAAGGAAAAATTCTCTGCATATAATTTTTTTTAAATAGGAAATATATAGTGAAAAAGGAAAAATGTGGCCCCAAGTCAAGAGAAAGTATAGTGAATAGAGAGATAGGCTCCCAAATGACCTAGATGATGAAATTAATTTAAAATGATTTTTAAAATAAGTATTTAAATATGTTAAAGAATGTAGTAGAAAAGAAAGAATGAATGAAAAGGTAATTTTAGCAGAAAAAGAGAAGCTCTAAGAGAATGAAAATTTTAGAATTAAAAAGTATGACTCAATTTTTAAAAAATGAATTATATATAAGAAACTAGGTAGAATAGAAAAAAAAATAAGCTGCATGGTGTGGCAAA
Source organism: Bos indicus x Bos taurus (assembly GCF_003369695.1). Lineage (NCBI taxonomy): Eukaryota > Metazoa > Chordata > Mammalia > Artiodactyla > Bovidae > Bos > Bos indicus x Bos taurus. The sequence continues at coordinate 32,376,551 of NC_040095.1, forward strand.
TAAATAAATAATAAAAAATAATATTATCAGAGACCTGTGGGACAAAATGTCAAATGATCTAATATATTTGTAACTGGGAGTTCCAGAAGCTGTAAAGAGAAAGAACTGGACAAAGGAAATATTTAAATATATTGGCTAAAGATTTTACAAAACTGATGGTCAGCCAGAGATCCAAGAGGTTCAGTTCTTTAGTTCAAAACTAAGAAATCACACTGAGACAGATCAAACCACTGAAAATTAAAAATTAAAAAAAAAAAAATTAGGGCTTCCCTGGTGGTCCAGTGATCCATGTGGTCCAGGAAGATCACATGTGCCATGGAGCAACTAAGCCTGTGCCCTACCACTACTGAGCCCAGCTCTAGAGCCTGAGAACCGCAACTACTGAGCCCATGTGCTGCAACTACTGAAGCCCTCGCACCTACAGCCTGTGCTGCACTAGAGAAGCCACTGCAATGAGAAGCATGCGCACCACAACAAAGAGTAGCCTCCATTCACTGCAACTAGAGAAAGCCCATGCACTGTAACAAAGACTCACTACAGTGAAAAAATAAATAAGTGTCTTCAAAAAAAAAAGAGAGAGAGAGAAAGTTAAAGTAGCCAGGGAAGTATAACTCAATCAATTCAGGGAACAAAAATAGCATAGATGGCTGACACTTATCAAAAACAATGGAAGCCAAAGGTAATTAATTATATCTTTAAAGTGCTGAAAGAAAAATGTCAACCTAAGAGTCTATTTCCAAATGTATATTACAATTCCTAGAGCAATCTTGAACATTCATTGGAAGGACAGATGTTGAAGTTCTAATACTTTGGCCACCTGACGCGAAGAGCTGCCTCACTGAAAAAGACCCTGATATTGGGAAAGACTAAAGGGAAAAGGAGAAGAGGGTAGCAGAGGATGAGATGATTAGATAGCATCACCAACTCAATGGACATGAATTTGAGCAAACTCCAGGAGATAGTGGAGGACAGAGGAGCCTGCTGCCCATGGGGTCCCAGAGAGTCAGACACAACTTAGTGACTGAACAACAAAAGAGCAACTACTAAAAAATAATATAAAGTGACATAGCTATAGTGTCAAAATGATTTTTGGCCCAACAATTTACTACTGGGCTAACTCTTCCACAGAGAATATAATACAAAAAAGCAGTTACCTGATACAACTAAACAGTCAAGAGAAGCAGGCAAATTTTGGTAGAAAATATACACTCTCTGGGAAGTTTGACAGAGTGATTTCCCACTGTTTTTTTTAAATTGTAGATTGTGGGTAGGTATTGGTATATATACATTGTAGCATGGGGAACTGGTAGAATAATCACAGCCTCTGGGGCATGAGGAATGAGCCTACCAACGCAGGCCAATTGCAGTCATTAGAGAGACAAGGGGAAGTCTTAGAAAAGAAAAATCTAGGAAGGGAATCCCCTAATTCTCTGTCTATATCTTTGTCTGAATCTTGTGTTCAAAACCACTTATGCTGCTCACTTAAACAAAGACATGAACTGAGAGTACAGCTATTGCCCAAACTGGATAGAACCTGCAATTTATATCTAAACATGTTAACTGTTCAAATGAAAACAACATGAACTATTGGAGAAAAATAACAGATTCCAGAGTCTCCACAACTTAGTATATTTATTTTTCAGGATACAATAAAAAATTCTTCAATATAATAAAGAAAAATGAGAATGACACTCTTTTCCTTAATAAGAGAATATCAACTGAAATCCATTCTTTCAGATTTTGAAATTAACAGACAAGGATTTTAAAGTAGCCATCATAATCATTCTCAGTGATGTAAAGGAACGTATCCTCTCAATGAAAAAAATCTAAGAAAAATAAACTTAAAAAAAAGGAAATTGTAGAACATGACATCTAATTGAAAAATTCTTGGGGTTTATTTAACAAGAGGATAGAGACAAAAGAGGAGTTTGAGGGACATTAATCAATTGCAACTGCCCAAATTACAGAACAAAGATTGAAAAAAAAAAGGAGTAAAGAGTCAGGGATAGGTTAAATAACAACATATTTTATGGTGTTACACAATGGAGACCTAAAAGGGAAGAAAAGAAGAGAGAAAGGAGAAGAAAATATATTTGAAGAAATAATGACCCCAAATTTCCTAACTTGGTTAATGAGATGAATTTCTATATTCAATATGTTCATTAACAACCTCCAAGTTGGATAAATATAAAGACACCATACCTGGATGCACTATAACAAAAGTGTTGAAAACAAAGATAAAAAGTAAACTTGAAAGCAGTAAAAAAAAAAAAAAAATTATATTCAAAGGACTGAAGATGCAATTAGTGAATGACTTATTGGAAATTAGAGTATAGAAGAGAAAAAAAGAACATCTTGAAGGGCTGAGAGAATAAAATTGTCAACCAATGATTTTATATATATTGGCATACCTTGGCATACCAGTACTGGTATTGGCATACCAGTGCAATACAGCAAATTATCACAATAGAATCACACAAATTGTTCAGTTCCCAAATATTGGATTGGCCAAAAAGTTTCTTTGGTTTTTAAATAAATATAAAAGACACATTTTTCATTTGCACCAAGAACTTTACTGAATAACAGTTTCACCTTTTGTTCCACTCCCTTTTGCCATTCTTCAAGCAACTTCATAATTGCGTCTTCCAAAACTTTTTATCATTTTGAGCCAAGAACTCTTCCTGGTGCCTTTTACAGTCTTCCAGGAAACTGAAACTTTTTCTATTAAGATAATTTTATAAAGACTGAAATAAATCGAAATCCAAAGTTACAATGTTTGATGAATACAGAGGATGAATCAGAACATCTCAACTAAGCTGTAACAGTTTTTGCCTATTCATCAAAGAAACATGCAGTTGTGCATAACCCTGATGGAAGATAATGCATTTTCTGTTGACTCACTCTTGACACTTTTTGTCAAGTACTGCTTTCAGTTGGTCTAACTGGGAGCACTCAGTCAGTTCAGTTACTCAGTTGTGTCTGACTCTCTGTGACCCCATGGGCTATAGCATGCCAGGCCTCCCAGTCCATCACCAAGTCCCAAAGTTTACCCAAACTCATGTCCATTGAGTTGGTGATGCCTTCCAACTATCTCATCTTCTGTCATCCCCTTCTCCTCCCGCCCTCAATCTTTCCCAGCATCAGGGTCTTTTCAAATGAGTCAGCTCTTCGCATCAGGTGGCCAAAGTATTGGAGCTTCAGCTTTATCATCAGTGCCTCCAATGAACACTCAGGACTGATCTCCTTTGGAATGGACTGGTTGGATCTCCTTGTGCTCCAAGGGACTCTCAAAAGTCTTCTTCAACACCATGGTTCAAAAGCATCAATTCTTTGGCGCTCAGATTTCTTTATAGTCCAACTCTCATATCCATACATGACTACTGGAAAAACCATAGCCTTGATGAGATGGACCTTTGTTGACAAAGTAATGTCTCTGCTTTTTAATATGCTGTCTAGGTTGGTCAAAGGAGCAAGCATCTTTTAATTTCATGCCTGCAGTCACCATGTGCAGCGATTTTTGGAGCCCCCAAAAATAAAGTCTGCCATTGTTTCTACTGTTTCCCCATCTATTTGCCATGAAGTGATGGGACCAGATGCCATGATCTTCGTTTTCGGAATGATGAACAGTAAGCCAGCTTTTTCATTCTCCTCTTTCATCCTCATCAAGAGGCTCTTTAGCTCTTCTTCACTTTCTGCCATAAGCGTGGTGTCATCCACATATCTGAGGTTATTGATATTTCTCCCGGCAATCTTGATTCCAGCTTGTGCTTCCAGCCCAGCATTTCTCATGATGTACTCTGTATAGACGTTAAATAAGCAGGGTGACAATATACAGCCTTGACGTACTCCTTTTCCTATTTGGACCAGTCTGTTGTTCCATGTCCAGTTCTAACTGTTGCTTCCTGACCTGCATACAAATTTCTCAATAGACAGGTCAGGTGGCCTGGTATTCCCATCTCTTTCAGAATTTTCCACAGTTTATTGTGATCCACACAGTCAAAGGCTTTGGCATAGTCAATAAAGCAGAAATAGATGTTTTTCTGGAACGCTCTTGCTTTTTTGATGATCCAACGGATGCTGGCAATTTGATCTCTGGTTCCTTTACTTTTTCTAAATCCAGCTTGAACATCTGGAAGCTCACAGTTTACATACTGTTGAAGCCTGGCTTGGAGAATTTTGAGCATTACTTTAGTAGCATGTGAGATGAGTGGAATTGTGCAGTAGTTTAAACATTATTTGGCATTGCCTTTCTTAGGGACTGGAATGAAAACTGACCTTTTCCAGTCCTGTAGCCACTGCTGAGTTTTCCCTAACCCAAATATGCTGGCATATTGAGTGCAACACTTTCACAGCATCATCTTTTAGGATTTGAAATAGCTCAACTGGAATTCCATCACCTCTATTAGGTTTGTTCATAGTGATACTTCCTAAGGCCCACTTTACATTGTATTCCAGGATGTCTGGCTGTAGGTGAATGATCACACCATTGTGATTATCTGGGTTGTGAAGATCTTTTTTATACAATTGTTCTGTGTAATCTTGCCACCTCTTCTTAATATCTTCTCTTTCTGTTAGGTCCATATCATTTCTCTCCTTTATTGAGTCCATCTTTGCATGAAATGTTCCCTTGGTATCTCTAATTTTCTTGAAGAGATCTCTAGTCTTTCCCATTCTATTGTTTTCCTAGTAGTACTAGGAGCACTACTTGTTGGAATTAATCATTTGGTTTTCCAGAAGATGCTAATAGAGTACTCCCTTCCAATCCCACAATATACATAGCCTCACCTTTTCTGGATGAAGATTGGCGTTTGGTGTGGTTAGTGATTGTTCAAGCACAATCTCTTCCATTCCACATTATGGTACAGTATACAGTTTTCATCACCCATAACAATTTGTTCTAAAAATGGAATGCTTTTGTCACATTCAGTAGAGAATTGCATGTGGAAATATAGTCAAGAAGTTTTTCAATTGACTTACATGGAACCCAAACATCAAAGCAATTAACATAATCAAGCTGGTGCAAACGATTTTCAATGCTTGATTTGGATATTTTGAGAATGTCAGCTAACTCTTACATGGTATAACATTGATTGTTGTCAATTATGTCTTGATTTGATCACTATCAACTTCAGCTGGTCTGAACATCATCCAGAGAGAAATCTCCAGCATGAAACTTTGCAAACCACTTTTGAAATGTTTGATCAGGGTCAGCACCTTCTAAATACACGGGACAAATCTTTGCTTTCAGTTATGTTTTTACCATTCTTTAAATAATACAGCATAACATGCCAAAAATGAGGTTTTTATCTTCCATCTTCAACATTAAAATGGCTACACAAAAATTCACCAATGCTGGTAAGTTTTTTAATGCATGCTGATATGAGAACTGCTCCAATACAATCTAACAAAATTGCTTTGAATGAAATTAAAGACAACTAAGCACTACTAGAGTCAGCCTACAGAAAAAACGAATGATTTTTTTGGCTAACACAATACATACAAAGTTATGTTCATGGTATACTGTAGGCTTCCCAGGTGGTGTGGTGGTGAAGAATTCGCCTGCCAATGCAGGAGACACAAGAGACATGCATTTGATCCTGGTTGGGAAGATCCCCTGGAGTGGAAACCCACTTCAGAATTCTTGCCTGGGAAATCCCATGGACAGAGGAGCTTTGAAAGCTACAGTCCATGGGGTCACAAAGAGTTGCACATGACTGAGTGACTGAGCATGCACAAACTCATGTAGTCTATTAAGTGTGCAACAGTATTATGTTTAAAAATACAATGTAAGGGGGCACTCCCAAGACGGTGGAGGAATAGGACAGGGAGACCACTTTCTCCCCCACAAATTCGTCAAAAGATCATTTCAATGCTGACCAACTTCCACAAAACAACTTCTGTATGCTGGCGGAGAATACCAGGCACTCAGAAAGGTAGCCCATTCTCTTTGAAAGGAGGTAGAACAAAATATAGAAGACAAAAAGAGACAAAAGAATTAGGGACGGAGATCCGTCCTGAGGAGGGAGTTGTGAAAGAGAAGTTTCCAAACAGTAGGAAACCCTCTCACAGGCGGGTCTGTGGGGAGTTCTGAAATCTCAGAGGGCAATATAACTGGGAGGAAAAAAAAAAAAAACAAAACCCACAGAACAGGCACCTAACCGCAACTGCCAGCAAAGTAGTAGCCCAGAGGCTGGTATCCACCAGCAGCGAGGGGGATCTGGACAGGGAGGTGTGGGTGGCGTCATCGGTCCTTAGTGTAAGGACTGGGCCTGACTGCCCTGAGGACAATCTGAAGGGGATAATGTGAGATAGCAACCCAAACTGTGAGATTGCCAGAAAGGGAAAAAAAAAAGAGAGAGAACTTTCCTGCAAAAGGCTCTAACTCACAGCCTGGCTCATTCACAGAACAAAAGGATTGAGTGAATACCAAAGGAGAGCTACCAGGCTGCATACAGGCCCCTCCCTACCACCACCGGAGGCAGAGAGGAAGGTGTGCAACAGCCAGAGCTGGAAGGCAAGGGGCTGCTCTAATCTCAGCCCCAGAGACCAGCATCCTCCAGCAAACTGTGAGCAGGCTCCCAGTTGCTAATCGTGTCTTCCTAGGATCCTGGATGGTTGACATCTGCCAGGAGGGCCGCAGCCTGAGATCAGCTCCCCAAAAGAGACATATGGCACACCTGAGATGGTGCTCTCACAGTGCACCTGGGAAGCCGAGCAGCCAGGACCAGGGAGGTGATTAAGACACACGGCCCACCTGGAACAGTGTGCTCACCAAGCACCTGGTCACCTGAGCTGGTCAGACCCGGGAAGGGCACAAAATGCACGCTCAACCGAGTCTGTGCCCTTGAGGAGAACCCGAGAACCTGAACCTGAGCGGCTTAGACCTGGGAAGTGCATGAAACATAGGGCCTGCTTTGGACAGTGCCCTGCAGAGCACCCTGGAGCCAGAGCAGTGAAGACCCGGAAAGCACATGCTGCTGTGAGCTGGGGCAAAGCCAATGCAGTCCATACACTGCGAGCACTCCCCATACACGTCAGCGATATTTGTTTGCAGTGTTCCTCCCTCCCCATGACACAACTGAACAAGTGAGCCTAAATAAGTGACCACCTTCACCCCTTTGTGTCAGGGCAGAAATTAGACACCAAAGAGACTTGCAAATAGAGGAAGTCAAAATAAACAAAGAATAGGGACTCGCTCTGGAAGTGACAGGTGCAATAGATTAAAACCCTGTAGTTAACACTGACTAAGTATTGGAGGCGGCCTTCAGACTTTGAGAACAAGTACAAGCTGGAACAAGGAACTATCTGAAACTGAACTGACCCCACACTGCCCACAACAGCTCCAGAGACGTTCCTAAATATATTTTTACAATTATCACTTTTTAATTTTTGTAATTCAAGTTCATTTCTCCTTTAATTTTCATTTTTATAACCTCCTGTTACCTTGCCAAAAAAAGACCCTAATTTTAAAGCAAACTTCATGTATATTTTTCACAATTTTTGTGATTTTGTTTTGTATTTTTAATATTGTATTTTTGAGAGTCTAGCCTCTACACTAGATTTTTAATCTTTGCTTTTTGGTATTTGCTATCAGTTATGTACCTTTAAGAATCTAATCTTCAGCCAGGTAAAGGCCAGCGCGTGGCTCCCGCCGCCTCTCGCCTCTCGTTTCTCTCCCGGCCCCTCAGGCTGATTCGCCAAGATGACCAACACAAAGGGAAAGAGGCGGGGCACCAATTAAAAAAAAAAAAAAAAAAAGAATCTAATCTTCAGTATCCACTTTCACTTAGGGGTGCGATTACTGACTTGATTGCTCTCTCCCGTTTTGACACTCCCTTTTCTCCCCCAGGCCACCTCTATCTCCTCCCTTCCCCTTCTCTTCTCTACTTTGTGAATCTCTCTGGGTATTCTAGGCTGTGGAGAACACTTAGGGAACTGATTACTGGCTAGATTGGTCTCTCCCTTTTTGACTCCCCCCTCTTCTCCTCTTGGTTACCTCTATCTCCCTCCTCCCTCTTCTCTTCTCTAAGTAACTGTGAATCTCTCTGGGTGTTACAGACTGTGGAAAGCACATAGGGCATTGATTACTGGCTAGATTGCTCTCTCCCCTTTGACTCTCCCTCTTCTCCTCCTGGTGACCTCTATCTCCCTCCTCCTCTTCTCTTCCATGTAACTCTGTGAACCTTTTTGGTGTCCCTTGCTGTGGAGAATTGTTTCACCATTAACTTAGATGTTTTATCATCTGTGCTGTATGGATGGAGAAGTCTTGAGGCTACTCTAAGACTAAGACTGAAAGCCAGAGGCAGGAGGCTTAACTCCAAAACTTGAGAACATCAGAGAACTCCTGATTCCAGGGAACATTAATAGACAAGAGCTCATCCAAAAGCCTCCGTATCTACACTGAAACCAAGCTCCACCTAAGAGCCAACAAGTTCCATAACAAGACATACCAGGCTAATTCACCAGCAAAGCAGGAACACAGCCCTGAGCATTAAAAGACAGGCTGCCCAAAGCCATACCAAAACCATAGACACCCCAGAACTCACTACTGGACACTTCATTGCACTCCAGAGAGAAGAGATCCAGCTCCACCCACCAGAACATGGACGCAAGCTCCCCTAACCAGGAAACCTTGACAAGCCACTAGTCCAACCCCATCCGTACGGAGCAGGCTCCACAATAAAGAGGAACCACAAACTTCCAGCCAACAGAAAGGGCACCCCCAAACACAGCAATCTAAACAAAATGAAAAGGCAGAGAAATATTCAGCAGGTAAAGGAACATGATAAATGCCCACCAAACAAAAAGAGTAGGAGATAGGGAGTCTACCTGAAAAAGAATTCAGAATGATAGTAAAGATGATCCAAAATCTTGAAAACAAAATGGAGTTACAGATAAATAGATTAGAGACAAGGATTGAGAAGATGCAAGAAACATTCAACAAGGACTTAGAATAAATAAAGAAGAGTCAATCAACAATGAATAATGCAATAACTGAGACCAAAAGCACTCTGGAGGGAAACAACAGTAGAATAACTGAGGCAGAAGACAGGAAAAGTGAGATGGAAGACAGAATGGTAGAAATAAATGAAGCAGAGAGGAAAAAAGAATTAAAAGAAATGAGGACAACCTCAGAGAGCTCTGAGACAATGTTAAATGCCCCAACATCTGAACCATAGGAGTCCCAGAAAAAGAAATAAAAAGAAAGTGCATGAGAAAATACTTGAAGAGATAATAGTTGAAAACTTCCCTAAAATGGGTAAGGAAATAGCCAACAAAGTCCAAGAAACTCAGAGAGTCCCAAACAGGATAAACCCAAGGCGAAGACACACATTAATCAAATTAACAAAGATCAAATACAAAGAACAAATATTAAAAGCAGCAAGGGAAAAGCAACAAATAACACACAAGGGTATCCCCATAAGGACAACAGCTGATCTTTCAATAGAAACTCTTCAGGCTAGAAAGGAATGGCAGGACATACTTAAAGTGATGAAAGAAAAACCTACAACCCAGATTACTATACCCAGGAAGGATTTCATTCAAATATAAAGGAGAAAGCAAAAGCTTTACAGACAAGCAAAAGAATTCAGCACCTCCAAACCAGCTCTTCAACAAATGCTAAAGGATCTTCTCTAGACAGGAAACATGAAAAGGTTTATAAATTCAAACCCAAAATAATAAAGTAAATGGCAACAGGATCATACCTATCATTAATTACCTTAAATGTAAATGGGTTGAATACAGCAACCAAAAGATAAAGACTAGCTGAATGGATACAAAAACAAGACCCCTATATATGCTGTTTACAAGAGACCCACCTCAAACCAAGGGACTGAAAGTGAAGGGCTGGAAAAAGATATTTTATGCAAATAGAGACCAAAAGAAAGCAGGAGTAGCGGTACTCATATCAGATAAAAATAGATTTTGAAATAAAGGCCATGAAAAGAGACAAAGGATACTACATAATATCAAAGGATCAATCCAGGAAGAGGCTGTAACAATTATAAATATATATGCACCCAACATAGGAGCACCTCAATACACAAGGCAAATGCTAACAAGTATGAAAGGGGAAATTAACAAGAATAGTGAGAGACTTTAATATCCCACTCACACCTATGGACAGATCAACCAAACAGAAAATTAGCAAGGGAACACAAACTTTAAATGATACAATGGACCAGCTAGACCTAATTGATATCAATAGGACATTTCACCCCATAACAATGAATTTCACCTTTTCCTCAAGTGCACACAGAACATTCTCCAGGATAGATCACATTCTGGGCCATAAATATAGCCTTAGTAAATTCAAAAAAACTGAAATCATTTCAAGCATATTTTCTGATCACAATGTGGTAAGATTAGATGTCAACTACAGGAAAAAAACTATTAAAAATACAAACATATGGAGGCTAAATAACATGCTTCTGAATAACCAACAAATCATGAAAGAAATAAAAAAGGAAATAAAATATGCATAGAAATGAATGAAAATGAAAACATGACAACCCAAAACCTATGGGATTCAGTAAAAGCAGTGCTAAGGGGAAGGTTCATAGCAATACAAGCCTACCTCAAGAAACAAGAGAAAAATCAGATAAATAACCTAACTTTACACCTAAAGCAACTGGAAAAAGAAGAAATGAAGAACCCCAGGGTTAGTAGAAGGAAAGAAATCATTAAAATTAGGGCAGAAATAAATGAAAGAGAAACAAAGGAGACTATAGCAAAAATCAACATAACTAAAAGCTGGTTCTTTGGGAAGATAAATAAAATACACAAACCATTAGCCAGACTTATCAAGAAAAAAAGGGAGAAGAATCAAATCAACAAAATTAGAAATGAAAATGGAGAAATCACAACAGACAACACAGAAATACAAAGCATCATAAGAGACTACTATCAGCAATTATATGCCAATAAAATGGATAACTTGGAAGAAACAGATGAATTCTTAGAAAACCATAACCTTCTAAAACTGAACCAGGAAGAAACAGAAAATCTTAACAGATCCATCCCAAGCACAGAAATAGAAAATGTAATAAAAAATCTTCCAACAAACAAAAGCCCAGGACCAGATGGCTTCACAGGTGAATTCTACCAAAACTTTAGAGAAGAGCTAACACCTATCCTGCTCAAACTCTTCCAGAAAGTTGCAGAGGAAGGTAAACTCCCAAACTCATCTATGAGGCCACCATCATCCTAATACCAAACCAGATAAAGATGCTACAAGAAAAGAAAACCACAAGCCAACATCACGATGAACACAGATGCAAAAATCCTCAACAAAATTCTAGTAAACAGAATCCAACAACATATTGAAAAGATCATACATCATGAGCAAGTGGGCTTTATCACAGGGATGCAAGGATTCTTCAATATTTGCAAATCAATCAATGTGATACACAAATCAATCAATGTGATTAACAAATTGAAGGATAAAAACCATATGATTATCTCAATAGATGCAGAGAAAGCCTCTGACAAAATTCAACATCCATTTATTATAAAAACTCTCCAGAAAGCAGGCATAGAAGGAATATACCTCAACATAATAAAAGCCATATATGATAAACCCACAGCAAACATTATCCTCAATGGTGAAAAATTGAAAGCATTTCCCCTAAACTCAGGAACAAGACAAGGGTGCCCACTCTCACCACTACTATTCAACATAGTTTTGGAAGTTTTAGTCACAGCAATTAGAGAAGAAAAAGAAATAAAAGAAATCCAGATTAGAAAAGAAGTAAAACTCTCATTGTTTGCACATGACATGATTCTCTACATAGAAAACCCTAAAGACACCATCAGAAAATTACTAGAGCTAATCAATGAATATAGTAAAGTTGCAGGATATAAAATAATATTCAGAAATCCCTTGCATTCCTATATACTAACAATGAGAAAACAGAAAGAGAAATTAAGGAAACAATCCCATTCACCATTGTGACAAAAAGAATAAAATACTTAGGAATAAATCTACCTAAAGAAACAAAAGACCTATATATAGAAAACTATAGAACACTGATGAAAGAAATCAAAGATGACACAAATACATGGAGAAATATACTATGTTCACGGATTAGAAGAATCAATATAGTGAAAATGAGTATATTACCCAGAGCAATCTATAGATTCAATGCAATCCCTATCAAGCTACCAACAGTATTTTTCAGAGAACTAGAACAAATAATTTCACAATTTGTATGGAAATACAAAAAAACCTCGAAAAGCCAAAGCAATTTTGAGAAAGAAGAATGGAACTAGAGGAATCAACCTCCCTGACTTCAGACTACACTACAAAGCTATATGACAGTATGGTATTGGCAAAAAGACAGAAATACAGAGCAGTAGACAAAACAGAAAGCCCAGAGATAAGTCCACAAACCTATGGACACCTTATCTTTGACAAAGGAGGCAAAAACATACAATGGAGAAAAGACAATCTCTCTAACAGGTGGTGCTGCGAAAACTGGTCAACCACCTGTAAAAGAATGAAACTAGAACACTTTTTAACACCATACACAAAAATAAACTCAAAATGGATTAAAGATCTAAATTTAAGACCAGAAACTATATAACTCCTAGAGAAAAACATAGGCAAAACACTCTCTGACATAAACCACAGCAAGATCTCTTCCAGAGGATCTTCACAGCAAGACCCACCTCCCAGAGTAATGCAAATAAAAGCAAAAAAAATAAATGGGACCTAATTAAAAGCTTTTGCACAACAAAGGAAACTATAAGCAAGGTGAAAAGACAGCCTTCAGAGTGGGAGAAAATAATAGCAAATGAAGCAACTGACAAAGAATTAATCTCAAAAATATATAAACAGCTCATGTGGCTCAATACCAGAAAAATAAATGACCCAATCAAAAAATGGGCCAAAGAACTAAACAGACATTTCTCCAAAGAAGACATACAGATGGCTAACAAACACATGAAAAGATGCTTAACATCACTCATTATCAGAGAAAGGCAAATCAAAACCATGATGAGGTACCATCTCATACTGATCAGAATGGCTGCTATCAAAAAGTCCAGAAACAATAAATGCTGGAGAGGATGCAGAAAAAAGGGAACCCTCTTACTGTTGGTGGGAATGCAAACAAGTACAGCAACTATGGAGAACAGTGTGGAGGTTCCTTAAAAAACTGAAAATAGAACTGCCTTATGACCCAGCAATCTTAATGCTGGGCATACACACCAAGGAAACCAGAATTGAAAGAGACATGTGTACCCCAGTGTTCACTGAAGCACTGTTTACAATAGCTAGGACATGGAAGCAACCTAGATGTCCATTGCCAGATGAATGGAGAAGAAAGTTGTGATACATATACACAATGGACTATTACTCATATATTAAAAAGAACACATTTGGATCAGTTCTAAAGAGGTGGATGAAACTGGAGCCTGTTATACAGAGTGAAGTAAGTCAGAAAGAAAAACACCAATACAGTATATTAACACATATATATGGAATTTGGGAGAAGGCAGTGGTACCCCACTCCAGTACTCTTGCCTGGAGAATCCCATGGACAGAGGAGCCTGGTAGGCTGCAGTCCATGGGGTCTCGAAGAATCGGACACGACTGAGCGACTTCACTTTCACTTTTCACTTTCATGCATTGGAGAAGGAAATGGCAACCCACTCCAGTGTTCTTGCCTGGAGAATCCCAGGGACGAGGGAGCCTGGTGGGCTGCCGTCTCTGGGGTCACACAGAGTCGGACATGACTGAAGTGACTTAGCATAGCATTAGCATATGGAATTTAGAAAGATGGTAATGACAACCCTATATGCTAGACAGCAAAAGAGACACAGATATAAATAACAGACTTTTGGACTCCAGGGGGGAAGGTAAGGGTGGGATGATTTGAGAGAATGGCATTGAAACATATATATTACCATATGTGAAAGAGATCACCAGTCCAAGTTTGATGCATGAAACAGGGTACTCAAAGCTGGTACACTGGGATGGCCCAGAGGGATGGGATGCAGCGGGAGGTGGGAGGGCAGTTTGAGATAGGGGACACATGTACATCCCTGGCTGATTCATGTCAATGTATGGCAAAAAAACACCATAGTATTGTGAGGTAATTAGCCTCCAATTAAAATAAATTAATTAATTTTAAAAATAAAATGTAAATATCTTAACAAATACTTAACTGCTAAAAAATGCTGATCATCATCTGCTGCTGCTGCTAAGTCGCTTCAGTCGTGTCCAACTCTGTGCGACTCCAGAGACGGCAGCCCACCAGGCTTCCCCGTCCCTGGGATTCTCCAGGCAAGAACACTGGAGTGGGTTGCCATTTCATTCTCCAATGCATGAAAGTGAAAAGTGAAAGTGAAGTCGCTGAGTCGTGCCCAATCTTAGAGACCCCATGGATTGCAGCCCACCAGGCTCCTCCGTCCATGGGATTTTCCAGGCCAAGAATACTGGAGTCGGGTGCCACTGCCTTCTCCAGATCATCATCTGAGCTATCAGCAAGTCAGAGTGGTAACATCAAAGATCACTGATCATAGATCACCATAACAAATACAGTAAAAAGAAAAAGCTTGAAATATTGTAAGAATTATCAAAATGTGACAGAGATATTAAGTGAGCAAATGTTGCTGGAAAAATGGTGCTGATAGACATGTTCAGTGCAGGGTTGCCACAAAACTTCAATTTGTAAAATACACAGTTATCTATGAAACGTAATAAAGCAAAGTACAATAAAATGAGGTATGCCTATATCTTGAAAAGAATAAAAGATTACTTTTATTATTTAAAAATTTTTTTCTTCTTTTAATTTCTTTTTAATACATATGACTGTTTCATCAAAAATTGATAACACTGTCTTCTGGAATTTACAATATATGTAAGTGCAATACTTCAATGCATGCATACTCAAAGAACTGCTCAGTCATCTTCAACTCTTTGCAACCCCATGTGTATGTGCGTGCTCAGTCACTCAGTAGTGTCTGACTCTTCACAACCGAATGGACTGTAGTCCATCAGGCTCCTCTATGGAATTTTCTGGGCAAGAACACTTCAGTGGGTTATCATTTCCTTTTCCCAGGGGTCTTCCCGACCTAGGGATGGAACCTGTCTCTTGCACCTCCTGCACTGGCAGAAGGTTTCTTTACTACTGTGCCTCAAGCCTACAATGACCTAAATTTGTACCTTAATAATATAAAAAAAAAATTGAAGTTTTATAATTTAAAAAGCAGAAAAATAGAGATTAGAGCATAAATCAATGAAACAGAATATAGAATAAATTAGTAAGACCAAAAGCTGGCTCTTTGAGAATAATAAAATCAATAAAACTCTAGCCAGATTGATCACGAAGAAAAAAAGAAAATACATTACCAACATCAGCAAAGAATGAGGTAACATGTGCTCAGTCACTCAGTCATGCCCAACTCTCTGCGACCCATGGACTGTAGCCTGCCAGGCTCCTTTGTCTATGGGGATTCTCCACGCAAGAATAACTGAGTGGGTTGCCATGCCCTCCTCTAGGGGATCTTCCCAACACAGGGATTGAATCCAGGTCTCCTGCATTGCAGGCAGATTCTTTACCATCTGAGCCACCTAACTACACATAATTAAAAGTGGAGAGGATGTATTTTTGGCATAATAGCATGAAGAATATCATGTGATGGTTCCCCAGAAAAACTGGAGAAAATTAATTTTAAAAAATCATTAAAATCTAAGGGTACACAGCACACACAAAAAACAACAACAACTCAGTAAGAACAGTAAGAGTATGTGGGATTTGAACCAAGACATCCCTCCTCCAGCTCAGAAAGACAGAAACTCCATTCTAGACCAAGGCAGTCAAGGAAACAGCACTCTCTCCCCAAGTCAGAGGGCTTCCTTTCTAGGAAAAGCAGGATGTCAGCATTTCTCACTCTTCCCCCAACTACAAATGCTCAAGTTAAGGGATGAGTAAGTGCACCCAAGATGTGAGAGCTCCTTTCTTCAGAATGGCACCCACTTGTAGGACGGAGGCTGTTTCTTGGGTGCAGCACCACTGAGAATATAATGCTCTTTTTAACTGTAATTTTTAAATCCCTCAATTCCACTGAGATAGGAGGATTGTTTCCTCTGCAAAGTGGAAGCAATTAGTGAGTAGGAGGTCATATGATCATGAATATCTCTGGAACATTTTCTTCATGAGCAAGGAAAAAAATCTGGCTTTAGCACTTCATGAGCTTTCAGGTTATTTGAAAACAGCAAGAATTTCCAGTTATTTTCACTGAATTAGTATTGAATAAGACAAAAAGTTAATTCCGACTATTTCAGAAAAGAAAAAGAAGTTGTATGGCCATACCAGTAAATGAAATTTCAGTGAATATTCAAATCTTTAAGCAGGATATTTATTAAAAATAGATAAAACTTATTTTCTGATAACCAGTTAAGGACCCTTGAAAAGAATCTATTTAAAGCTTAGCAAAGTTGCTATTCCCCACGATGGCAATCTTTGAACTGAACAGAAGAGAAATCACGAAGAATGAGAGAGGCACAAACTTGTTTTTTTTTTTTCTTTTCAGAATTTAATATTAAAATATATATATATGAAAGTTATTAAAAAATCTTAAAAGGTTCATTTTGGGGCCAAATGCTACCACTGAAACTTTTTTCTTGTAATTGATCTAAGGTAAAAAGTAAAAGTTATATAAAAATTAGAGTGGTGACAGCTGTCCAACATAAAGCCTACCTGCAAAAAGGCAGGGCAGAATGAGCTGACTTGAGCAAATATCCACATCATGACCTTAGTAACAAGTTTCAAATGCTTTCAGTTGCCAAGGTTGACGAGGAGGATCATCTTGCATGCTTAGATTCTACTTCTTCAAGAATCCACTGAATACCATTCAAAAAACCAGTTAAAGTTTCAGCCTCAGTGTCCTGGACCTATAAGCAAATAAAAAGAGACCATTTGTTACTAAGAAACTTACTAAGAAACTAAGCACAAATACTTATAATTATGTGGGACATTTTTCTGGACACTCAAAAACAAATAGGACTAAAAAAATCCCAGTAAACTGTGGGTAAATAACCAAGTTTTGTCTTCTAGAGAGTTTAGATTAAAAATACCATCTTCTCTTCTGTCTTATAATTACTATCAATATGAAGTTTATTACTTATTTTGGAACTCAGCTTTGATATCAAATATCTCCCACTGATTAAGCTATTAAAACTGACTTTTAGAATGCTATTCTTTCAAAAAGAATGAATAGTAAAGAATAAAGAAAAATAAAATAAATTAGAAATCAGAGTGAAAAATAAAATGAGATTTTTCTCACTAGAGAAAATAGAACCTTACCATCCATGGGTGGTTTAGATGATTCAGGCGCAGCTCATGGGCCAAATAAAAACAGGGCATTCTTTTTACGTTAGCTTGAGAAATACAAGATAAAACCAGCATTGGTCTCCCGGAAGATCCAAAAGCTGGATCAGTCATTGCCATAATACGAGAAAATTCATCTTGCCATTCATGTCCTAAGGAATGTAGTTAAAGTTCTTAATTTTCATTATTTAAAAAATAATAATACAAAATTGAAAACTATAAAAATTACCAGGATCCAAACATAACAAACTGCATCTATCCCTCTATTGCTGTGTTCATTTACTGATCTTTCATAAAACTACATTAATCAGCCTTGCAAGGATCAGGATTTAGATGAAATCAGAGAGAACAAAACAGTACCACTTACATGTTTCTATGGTTTAAAAGCAAAACTACTCTGATAAAAGTATTTTCTTCTCACAAATTCTGTAGCCGTCACTACCCTTTCTTTCAAAGGCCAGAGTTTCTAAAATTTAAACATATGATTGAGTCTAGCTTTTTTATTGAAATCGAAAATCTCTGCCTTTCAGTGGAGTGTAAGTCATTGACATTTGGTGGTGGGCAGAATTCTAAAATAACCCTAATAACTCAAATTCTTTTCTATTCCCTCCTCTGAGTGTGGGAAGAATCTGTGAACACATGGGATATCACCAACATGGTTAGGCTATATTACAAGACACAGCTGACTTCAAGAAAGGGAGACTATAATCAGTGAGCCTAGTCTAGTCAGGTAAGCCCTTAAAACAGATTCGATTCTTCCTAGTCAGAGAGATCCTCCATTGCTGGATTTGAAGACAGAGGGGTCACATGGCAAGAAATGAAGATGGCTTGTGAAGCTGAGAGCAGCCCCTAGCTGACAGCCAGATAGGAAACAGGGACCTCAGATCTACAAAAGTAAGCTGAATTCAGTCAATAATCTGAGTGAGCTAGGTAGCAGATTTTCCCCCAGAACCTCCAGAAAGGGACGTAACCCATCTCTCACCCTAATTTCAGCCTGTGAGTCACTTGGCTGACAACCCAGCCATACTGTACTCAGACTGCTGACATAAAGAACTCTGAGCTAATAAATAGATGCATTTTTAAGCCACTAGGTTGGCAGTAATTTGTTATATATTAATAGAAAACAAACATTGAATGTAATTATCAACACAGTACATTTAAGTCTATCACATATTTATTGAATTTTGACTTGTCCCATCTATTCTTTGTTCCTTTTGCCCTCTTTTCCTGTGCTCTTTTGAACTGACTTCTTTAATGATTACATTTTATCTTCACTACTGGCTTATTTAATTATATCTGTTATACTTTTTTGGTGGTTGGTTGCTCAAAGATTTACAAAGTATATTTTAAACTTACAACAGTCTACCTTTAAAAAGTATTATATAACTTCACATATAGAACCTTACAACATTTCCATTTCTGTCTTTCCGTGCTGTGTAATATTGTTACAATATATTTTATTTTAAAAAATATCATGTTTTCCTTTAAATAATGATAAAGAAATTAAACTTAGAAAAAAACATTTTATGTATAGCTATACTGTTTCTATCCCAAGGCTTTTTCTTCCTTTCTGTAAATGTAGTTTTCCACCTGGTATACTATTTTCCCTAAAGTTTCCTTTAATATTTATTGTAATAAAAATTTGCTGACTGAACTTTCTCAGATTTTGTTTGTCCAAAACATGTCTTGATTTTGCCTTCATTTTGAAAGATATCTCTGCTGGATTTTATCCCCCCCACCCCACCCTTTTCAATACTATAAAGATTTCCCTTTGCTACTATCTAGCTTACAGCAAAATTCTATCAGAAAGTCTCCGTCCTTATCTTTGGTCCTCTATATGTATGTTTTGTTTTGCCCTGGCTGCCTTCAAGATATTCTCTTTATCTTTTGTTTTCACCAGTTTGGCTACAATGTATCTGTATTTTTTATTTACCACGTCTGGAGTTCTTTGAGAATCTTGGATCTGTGGTTTATTGTCTTTCAGCAATTTTGAAATAGCTTTGGTCATTATTTGTTCAGAAATTTCTTTTTCCCTGTTCTTACTCTCTTCATATTTTGGGACTCCAATCACATATAAATTGAATCAGGGGTCCACATACCACACACTATAGATATTTTTATAAGTAATTATTTTGGTAAAAACCGCCAAGCCCATTCATTCGCAAACTGTCTATGGCTACTTTTGCACTATAGTATCAGAGCTGAGTAACTGTAAGAGATTATATGGCTCACATGCCTAAAATATGTACTACCTAGACCTTTAAGAAAATGTCAACCCTGAGTTAGATCACTTCATTGGTTTTCCTCAGCTCTTGCTCTGCCCTCCACTACCAATTTTTTCCTTTTTAAAAACCTTTATTTTTTAATTAATTTCTGGCTGTGCTGGGTCTTCGTTGCTATGTGGGCTTTTCTCTAGTTGTGGCAAGTGGGGGCTACTCTCTAATTGCAGTGCACAGGCTTATCACTGCAGTGCCTTCTCTTGCTGCAGAGCACAGACTCTAGGGTGCATGGGCTTCAATAACTGCAGCACACAGGCTCAGTAGTTGTGATTCCCAGGCTCTATGACAAAGGTTCAGTTACTCTGTAGCATGTGGGATCTTCCTGGAATAGAGATCAAACCCATGTCTCCTGCATTGACAGGTGGATTCTTGACCACTGAGCCACCAGGGAAACCCATCTCTTTAATTTGAGTAATTGCAATTGATCTATCTTCACATTCACAAAAGGTTTCCTTCGTTGATATGTCCATTGAAGGAATTATTCACCTGTTGTATTTTTGGTATTTAGCACACCCATTTTACTTTTTTCATAGCTTCTTTCCCTCCGCTGAAAATCTCTATTTGTTCACATATATTGGTCACTTTTTTTTTTACTAGATTCTTCAACATATTAATCATAGTTCTTTTTATGTCCTTTTCTGAGGGTGCCAATATTGAGGCCATTTCTGGGTCTAGTTCCATTGACTGCTTTATCTCTTAAGAACGGGTCATTTCATTTTTTTTTTTTTTTTGGTATCATACTTTTTACTTTAATGCTAGGTTTTTATGTGGAAGAATAGAAGAGACTGAGGTAAAAAGGATTTACTTCTACAAATGGGTATGCTTCTTCTCCTGTTAGGCCATTTATGCAGTGAGACAAGTCCAATTAGTCAGTAGTTGAGCTGCATCTGGCTTCTGTTGTTATAATTTCAGTGCACTATAAACTGTAAATTCTTTCAGAAGTGGACTGCTTCTACCTTTTTCCAAGTGAGAATAATATAGTGCATATTTATGCCCTACCTTGTTCACAATGGATTTGGGAAAGAAATTACAATATTGGCTTATGGCCCAATAGTATTCTATTTTCATGCTCTTTATCAATGTGAATGGCAATTATTCAGAATATATGGAGAGTGTTCTTAACTAATCCACTTTACTGAACACTCCACCAACTCTACTAACTCACACTCTACTATCTGGATGATTAAAATAACCTAAAATTTTTCATTTACCTGCATAAATTATTTGAATAAGGCCAAAAGCAAACAAAATATCAATAACTAAAAGTACAGAAGCATGAAACAACAAAAAAAATACTATGTAGTTATAGTAGCAAGCTTCAGTGTGCATCAGAATTCTGTAAAGTTTGTTTAAAAAAACAGAGCCAAGACACAACCCACATCTATGAGTCATAATCCATCAGGATAGGAATCAGGCTGCCATGTTTTTAACAAGATCCACGGCGATCCTAACACACATCAAGGTTGGAGAATCCAATATTGATAGTAATATTAACAGAATCACACTGATAAAATTAGCCATGATATTCTTAACAAGCCACAATAAAGCCTATAAAAATACTTTCTTATTTGCTCTGCAAAGAAAGCGCTTTTAAAAAGAAAATAAGATAATGCTTACTTTTATGAGCTTCAGCATTTGCAACATAGATGAACCCATCAACAACTTCACACACCTTCTGAATTTGTGGAATTACACTGTACCGGCTCCCTTGTTGATCGTCCCCTTCATTTTGTACACTGAACATCTTGTTAACTGCACTTGTATGTTCTTCTCTTGCTCTATCTCTTTCCTTTCTATAAGAAAAATGTAAATATAAAACATAAACAGACACTAAACAGGCTTCACCCCCTCTAAAATATTCTATTACTGATGTCTCAGGTAGGCTGCTAAATAGGTAGCCTTACCTTGTAGTTGAATATAGTATTAGGATGTTGAATTTATGTTGATTGTTCAACTGAAAACTAACTCCTGATCCAATACCTAAAGGAGAAAATTACAGTTATCAAAACAAAAAATAAAGATAGCAAAAGATGACAGTGCAAAAATTACTTAGTATAAAAAGAACAACAAAAAACTATGACAAGTTATATATAGCTTTGGAATAAAATGTTTATGTTAAAGAAAAGATGCTATATGCAATTTTCATTCACAAAATAGTAAATCATGGATACAGAATAAAAAACTCCTAGGCTTTAACATTGCTTTTTTTTTTTTTTTACCATCATCACTATCATTATTAACTTTATTATCAACCTGTCCGTAGCAGCTGCATAATAACAACTACTTCTACTTATCCTCAAGTCTGACTTAGTTTCACTTTTTTTTTGTTTCTCATTAGTCTCACACTCCATGTATACATTCAACCAAATGGGTTTTTCCCCTGCACTCTGAAAAGGCATTTTTAAATTCATGGTGTCTTAGAAAATTGAAGAAATACGGAAAACACTGAAATTTGGAATTAGATTTGAGCTAGAATTTGTCACATATACTCATGTTTCTGTGAGCCTTGGTTTTGACACTGAAATACAGAAATAATACACATTTTTTAGGGTTATTGTAAGCATTAAATAAGATCACATACATAACTGGTAAGTAACAGGTGCTAAATATTACTTATTATATTTTATATCTAAATCATTCAACACTATTATTTGTCCTTCTTTCTTAACTCCTTCCCTCCTTTGTGTTAACACTTAGGGGTTGATTCTCCTCTTGCCTCCTGCAAAGATCCTTCTACTCCTTTTTGGCTTTGTGTCTTTTTGCTATATATTAATAAACATCCTTTTAGATCTGTCTACTCCTCTCCATTCCCACCCCACAGCTTTAATTTAGATATCATCATCTCTCACTTGAACTTCTGTAATCATTTCTAACTATGCTCCTAATCCACTTCTGTTCCCTACTATCCAATCTTCTGACAGCAGCTGGAGAGATTGCTTTAAAATGTCTTTAATTATGTCTCTTCTCTTCAAAGCTGCTGCTCTTCAGATAAATAAAACTTTAACATAATATGGCCTCTACTTACCTCATTGTGTTGTGCTTAGTCGCTCAGTTGTGTCCAACTCTTTGCGACCCCATGGACTGTAGCCCACCAGGCTCCTCAGTCCATGGGGATTCTCCAGGCAAGAATACTTGAGTGGGTTGCCATGCCCTTCTCCAGGGGATCTTCCAGACCCAGGGATTGAACCCAGGTCTCCTGCATTGCAGGTGATTCTTTGCCATCTGAGCCACCAGGGAAGCCCAAGAACAACTCCATCTTTCATATCCTTAATCCCTGCATTATAACCAATCTAGACATTTAAAGAAGCCATGCCATACTATCTTACATCACCATTTCAGGCAACACATTATATAGAGATCCTAGCGGGGTCTGTAAGCATTTCAGGTAAAGCGGCCCTAGTCTTCCACCACCAGGGGACTTCCCAAAGATATCATAACAACATTCTACCATGTTGGGAAAGATGGAAGTCAGGAGGAGAAGGGGACAACAGAGGACGAGATGGTTGGATGGTGTCACTGACTCAATGGATATGCATTTTGAGCAAGCTCCAGCAGATGGTGAAGGAAGCCTGGCATGCTATAGTCCATGGGATCACAAAGAATTGGACACAACTGAGTAACTGAACAACAACCATGTCTCTGATCTTTGTTTTCATCAGTTTAACTTCCAGAAACTACCTTCTCAACGCATCTAACCTCAGTCCAATAAGATTTGCATGCTGTTTTGCCCCACCTTGCCAATGACTCATCCCTTTACCCTTCCCTGACCTTGCAGGATCTGAAGCAGTTAGACTGGCAATTTCAAACAATCACAATTACTCTGCAGAATGAAATGGCTATTTCATAATCAGCCAATTTCCCCATATCCCCAACCTCTAATTGAAATGGGATCCTTCCACCTCATGACCCGACCAGAAACTGGCCTGTGCCTAGGTGCTGCTTCTCTTGCAGTGGGCTTCCAGTAACTAAACTGCTTATTCTATCACATCTCAGGGTACAGAGATAAGTGTTCTCTTTACTTCTCAATGCCACGTCTTAAACCATTACTCACCAACCCTCTTGAAAAAACTCCACCTCTTTGAGACACACACCATTTAGCTCTAATACCATCTTCCCATCCTTAACCTGGTCACTTATGAATCTACTTTTGATAATCCCTTTCTCCAAACATTCACTGAAGACTATATGACCTGGCTCACAATTTTCTTTATTTTCAGAAACTTCCAAGTTCACATGGACTTCATATGATTCCCAAATCTTCACTTCTAGCCCAGGTCTTTCTTTTGACACATGAATGCATAAAGTATTCCATAAAATCATTCATTTATTCATCAAATACGTATTGAATGTCTACTATGTGCCTAGCACTACAGATACAACTAAGAATAAAGCTGACAAGAGAGACTTCCCTGGTGGTCCAGTGGTTGAGAATCCATCTGCCAATGCAAGGGATACGGTCCAGAATGATCGCACATGTCGCAGAGCAACCAAGTCTGTGCACCACAACTACTGAGCCTGCAAGCCGCAACGACTGAGCTTGAATGCTGCAACTATTGACGCCTGCATACCTAAAGCCCATGCTCTGCAACAAGAGAAGCCACCAAAATGAGAAACTGAGCACTGTAATGAAGAGTAGCCCCAGCTCGCCACAACTAGAAAAAGCCCACATGCAGCAGCAAAGACCCAGTGCAGCCAAAAACAGTTTAAAAAACAAAAACAAAAAAACCTCTTAAAAAAAAAGGCTGAGATGTCTCGTCTAATGGGACTCACATTCAAATGGCTAGCTTATAGCAGGCATCTCTGATCTCTGCTTGTATAAAAAGTTTCTCTTCCTACTCCTGTGTTTCTTTAACCTAAAGAATGACACCATCATCCAATATGAAAATAAGACCCAGAAACTAGGAATTATTCTTATTACTGCTGATACACATTGAGTCAATTCCATATCCTTCATATTTTATCACAATATTATAGTGGTTTCTTAATGGGTATTCACGCCTTTGGAGCCCATTCTAATCAGTTCTCCACTCAGGAGCCAGAGTGATCTATCTAAAATGCCATTTTGATCATCTTACTTTTCTGCTTCAAATCCTTCAATATAATGCTTAAGTCTGACATATAAGCATCTTCTCACTTGGCCCCACTCCAGACACACAGAGCTACTTCAAGTGTGTCATGCACACCCAAAACTTTGAGAATTTAGAGATGCAGTTCTCACTGCTTAGAATATTTTACCCTTTTTTTGATGGCTTACCCCTGCTTATCAAAATGACTCATATAAGGCATCATGTTCAATGCAGAGCCTTCTATGACCCTTAACTTTCTACAAAGAAGCTCATTACACCATATTCTAATCATCTGTATACATGTCTCTGCCCTCACCTAGACTAACCACCTTTCAGGGCAAAGAGGAGATTTTTGATGTTGTCTGTTTTAAATCACTGCATCTTTAGTATCTAATAGGTACCCTCAACAAATGAAAAAGTAAAGCAGAAGCTAGACCACTATTACACATGTTTATTATAAATCCTACTTACCAAATTAACTACATGGTTGTTGTTCCTGTTGTTTTTCATAGAAATAAAGGTAAGGTGACAATTTAGCTCTTTTTGGAAATTCCAAGACATATCAAAATACTTTGAATATAGTAGATGCTGAACGGTTTTTACTGTAACATTCTTTTAAAATATGGTACAACATTTTAACAACATACAATTTGCTTTCACATAATCTCATATTTTAGACTAAGTAAGAGAAAGCTTACCTCTTATAAAAAAGTAAATTAATTCTTTCCGTCCATAGAGACGTGAGGGCTCCCATCCATCAAATTAGTACATTTCATTACATCAAAGAGTTAAATAATTTAAAAAACTAATTTTTTTCTATGTAATTACTAGAGTCAAGCTCAAAGTGTTTGACTTATTATGAATTGTACATTAACATGAAAATTACCATCAATCTGCCTCTGAGGCAAACCAGCTGTTGGGCAAAGTTCCTCAGAAGACATCAAACTCAACACCAAAGATGTATTTAGTTCTTCCAAACCTGGTCCAAACATGGCAAATCGTGGTTCATTCTGAATGATCAATGAGTGTAAAAATGAGGTGACAGCTCCATACATAGGACGGCTAGATTTTGAGGATCTTCTTGTATGTGGACAGCACATTTTATAGCTGTATAAAATTGTCACAATTAGATAATTAACACAAATACTTAGCCATTTATTCACTCAACAATATAT
Source organism: Bos indicus x Bos taurus (assembly GCF_003369695.1). NCBI lineage: Eukaryota > Metazoa > Chordata > Mammalia > Artiodactyla > Bovidae > Bos > Bos indicus x Bos taurus. The sequence goes on from NC_040095.1 coordinate 32,402,410, forward strand.
AATGCATCGAAAACTTGCTAGACAAAAGGGATACAACGGTTACCGTCCTAATCCTCATGGAGGGCAGTGGAGGACAGATACTATTATATTAATAATACATATGTCAAGTGCTATGACAGAAAAAGCACAAGGTGCTATGGTAGTAGTAGTGGTTAAGTAACTGAGGAAGTCTTCTCCAGGAAGTGGTTACTTTCTATTTTTTCATTTAGATTCTCTCATGAAACACTTGGTCTAACATGTGTTTTAATGGTTAAAATTCATTACATTGAGCAGTGATTCTCAACCTGGGGAGATTTTGCACCCCCTGGGAATATCTGCTGATGTCTGGAGACATTTTTGTTATTACAACTACAGGGGGAGTAGGGCAGTGCTACTAACATCTAGCAGATCCTGGGATGCTATTAAACATGCTACAATGCACACACAAGACAGTTCCCATAACACCCGGTGCAAAATGTCAATAGTGCCAAGACTGAGAAACCCTGCACTAAACTACATAGATAGCATAAAAATGTCCTTAGAGGTAAAAAAGAAAAAAATTACTAAAAGCTACCAATATAACTGAATTTCTTAGAGTACTTCCATTAACACTAGCAGTTCAATAAGTACTTATTACAGCTTACCCAGCAAACTAAGAATCATGTGAAAGAAACAGCTTTTTCAATAGCCATAAATTTCTAAACAAGTGATTCAACATGTCATCAAAAATTAAAACAGAGTTGCTCATATCTAAATAAAGCCCTTTAAATCAAGCTGGCTTTAAATCAAGCCCTTTAAAACAATCACTAACTTTATAAGAAAATCATCTTTACTTAGGAATCTTGTAATTTAAGAAGGAAAAAAAAAAAAGTCAACGTTGCAGCTAGGTAGATTTGGCCAAACCTCACCACTTTAATTAGTCATATAAGCCACTTATAGTCTGAACTTCAGTTTTTTAAATTTGCATTATTTGAGCAATAACAATCAACTCTAGATAACAAGAATCAGAAATAATTTATATGCTCACAAATGGTCATGTTGTTTGCTACTAAATCGTTTCTCTCCAACCCCATGGACTGCAGCACGCCAGGCTCCCCTGTCCTTGACTATCTCCCAGAGTTTGCTCAGATTCATATCCATTGAGTCAGATCACAAATGTTCATTACTATGATTATTACTATCCCTATGAAAACATGGTTCCACAGCACCACAGATACACCTGATGTCTCGGCTGGCTGTGGGACAATGTGGAAGTAACCAGCAAGTGAGACTACAGTGCTATGCTGTTTAGTCACTAAGTCATGTCTGACTTTTGAGTACCCGTGGACTATAGCCTTCCAGGCTTCTCTGTCCATGGGATTTTCCAGGCAAGAATACTGGAGTGGGTTGCCATTTTCTCCTCCAGGGCATCTTGCTGACCCAGGAATTGAACCCACATCTCCCGCACTGCAGGATTCTTAACCACTGAGCCATCACTAGTTAAAATTATACACATGCACATTTTAGTCAACGAGTCTCACAAGACTTGATGTAATGGCATCTGTATTGGAATAAGGATTCTAAATAACTTAAACTATGGGGGGAAAAAAAACCATATGTATTAAGTCTAGCACAGGAAAACAATCCTCACCTAAAGCACAAATATTCTTTTTTTTTAAGGTGCTATCTTCTGTCACAGACTTTTTTTTTTTTTTTGGCTTTACAGTAGGTCCTGAATGATGTTATTTAACCAAACCCCCAATTCTTACAAAAGGACCCTTAGACCTAAAATTCATGCTACAAATTTGTAGGACCAAGACTAACTTAGGCTACTGACTTGCTATAATCAAATTAATATCTTCTTTTTAGTTCATAAAACTAGATACTTACACTGCCATGTAGTCAAAAAATGAACCATTGGTGACCTCAGATATAGGCTTTTTTAAGATTTCTAGATCTGGAAGAGACTTCCAGTCAACAGAAGACCAAGAAGGAAGATCCCGCAACAGAAAATATCTCCACAGAATTGGATCTCGGACAGTTTCATTCCAATAACGACTTGTACTTCCCAACTGACATAGATCATGAGGTGAAAGAAATGACAAAATATATAGCTGTACATCAATCTGAAACAGAGGGAAGCAGCAGGTAGGTAAAGGGGATGAATAATTTACCTTGGCAGATAGGTTTTTTTGAAAAATAAATTACAAATTAATAATTATACTGGGAAAGGTCAACTGAACAATCTATCGTTTTAATAATTAAATCTATCACAATAAATTACAAAATTAACAAACAATTTTTATACTAAATAGCAAAAGATCAACTTAACAGTCATTATCTTTACTAATGAAATTTACCATGCTGAAGTTAATTTCCTGCCTCAGGGCAGAATCATAATGAACACTTCATTTTGACACACTGAAACATTCCTGAAAAACCACCCATTGTTCTGGTATTTTTCAAACAAAATAATCAGTTTATTTAATTTCTCCTAATGAATATTCTACCACATTATTTGCATTAAATTACTTAATGAAATAATTTATTCTTCAAAATAAAATCTTTTCAAGTGAACAAACTTCTGATTTTATCATTAGATCAAATCAAAGAGTATATCTGTCACCTGTGTTTTTCTGTAAAAAATCTGTTATCTCTGCAAGGAGAACCATGGATGAAATTTAAGCCTGCAGTTTTCAATTTCTGATGTACCTCAGAGGGAAGTGACAACAGTCCAGCTAAGATACAGAATTTTAATTTCTAAGATATTCTTCTCTCGCCGTGTTCCCATCTTCCTAAACAGTTTAACAAAGAATGAGATGTGTAATTCTCAAGGCCTGCTGTAACTTGAGGCCCTTGTAACTTAGTTATTTGATTTCACTTGTCGGTTTTGTTATTTGAAATACACGGTAAGAAAACAGCCGCAAAACCCTCAGAGTGTGTTTTGATACGTGAAGCCTAGGATGAAAGATGCTGAGAACACAGACGTTGAATGCTGTCCATGTTTCCAAGAATGTCTGGAATGGTCTCAGCATTTCCTCAACAGGATGTTCAGGGTGTCCCAGTCCCCAGACTCGTTTTGGGGGGAGAAAACCTGAGGATGACCTGGCAGGTTACCAGGGCGCTCCTTGCAGGTGAGTTTCGCAGCAACCTTGGGTCCGGCTGCCAGGCACCAAGCGTCAACGCTAAGGCGTCTCTTTTCAACTGCTGCCCCACAGGTGGCGACAGTGCCCGTAAAGCTGCACGGACCGGGCCAGACATAGGCTGGGCCCAGCGGGCTACCCTCTCCCCGGCCCCCCAAGAGGCCGCCCCAGCGAGCGCCCCTCCCTCGGTTCCTCGCGGGCGGCGACTGATGCTCACCGGCAGCCGCGTCAGAGAACTGGCCTCCTCGTCCACCTCCTCTGCGGAGGCCCTCGGAGCCGCCCTCTCCTTGCCAACCGACTGCCAGAAGTTCCTCCAGCCGCTGAGGAAGGCCGCCTCCAGGCGGCCCCAGTCGCTGTGAGGAGGCTGAGGAGAGCTCCCTCGGCTGCCAGGGTCGCTTCCCGCCATGGCTGCCTACGCCTCTCCGGACGCGCCGCACGGTGACGCGGCACAGCCGCGCCCCGCCTCCTCCCCCTTCCCTTCCCTTCTTCCTCCCCGCCCCGCTCCCTGCGTTCCCCCCAACCCCCAGCCCTCCTACCCCGGTCCCACCGCAGACGAAGAAACCTTCAGAGCCGGGGAGAGAGATGGCCCAATTGAGCGTGGTTCGCAGCGGAGCTTGAAGCTCCCACCAGAAATCACTGCGCCCCTCACTTAAGGCCTCAACCTCAGGCGCGCTGACCTCACCCATTGATTTAAGAGCTCTCGCCCTTTGCCCCTCTGTAACTGCGTTACTTCACCCAAGGCCGTCCCTCTCTGTGTGGAACTCATTTCTTTTCCTCTTTGCCTGGGTCTGGGCGACTCTTATGCAATAGATGGCCCTCTTCCACTATTTGGTGCTTAATGCCTGATGCTGGGAAAGAGTGAAGGCAGGAGGAGAAGACAGAGGATGAAGATGGTTGGATGGCATCACCAACTGATGGACATGAGTTTGACCAAGTTCCTGGAGTTGGTGATGGACAGGGAAGCCTGGTGTACAGTAGTCCATTGGATCACAAAGAGTCGGACAGGGCTGAGCCACTGAACTGAAACAGAAACCTGGTTTAACTCACTGTCAACCTGCAGTTTCCAGGACATGCAGCTACCCATTCTCTTCGTGAAAATAATCAACTATGGAGGTTTATAAATTTCAGAATCAGCCTCTGCCCACCATTCTCTTATCTCAGTTGTTAAAACATTCTCATGTATTACCCAAATCACCCATATAAAAAATCCTTTTTTGTTGCAAACTTTTTAAAGTATTGATTTATAATGTGTTAATTTCTGGTGTGCAGCAAAGTGATTCAGTTATATGTATATACAATAAACTGTGGGAAATTCTGAAAGAGATGGGAATACCAGACCACCTGACCTGCCTCTTGAGAAATCTGTATGCAGGTCAGGAAGCAACAGTTAGAACTGGACATGGAACAACAGACTGGTTCCAAACAGGGAAAGGAGTACATCAAGGCTGTATATTGTCACCCTGCTTATTTAACTTCTATGCAGGGTACATCATGAGAAACGCTGGACTGGAAGAAACAAGCTGGAATCAAGATTGCTGGGAGAAATATCAATAACCTCAGATATGCAGATGACACCACTCTTATGGCAGAAAGTGAAGAGGAACTCAAAAGCCTCTTGATGAAAGTGAAAGTGGAGAGTGAAAAAGTTGGCTTAAAGCTTAACATTCAGAAAACAAAGATCATGGTATCTGGTCCCATCACTTCATGGGAAATAGATGGGGAAACGGTGGAAACACTGTCAGACTTTATTTTGGGGGGCTCCAAAATCACTGCAGATGGTGACTGCAGCCATGAAATTAAAAGATGTTTACTCCTTGGAAGGAAAGTTATGACCAACCTAGATAGCATATTCAAAAGCAGAGATGTTACTTTGCCAACAAAGGTCCATCTAGTCAAGGCTATGGTTTTTCCAATGGTCATGTATGGATGTGAGAGTTGGACTGTGAAGAAGGCTAAGCGCCTAAGAATTGATGCTTTTGAACTGTGGTGTTGGAGAAGACTCTTGAGAGTCCCTTGGACTGCAAGGAGATCCAACCAGTCCATTCTGAAGGAGATCAGCCCTGGGATTTCTTGGAAGGAATGATGCTAAAGCTGAAACTCCAGTACTTTGGCCACCTCATGCCAAGAGTTGACTCACTGGAAAAGACTCTGATGCTGGGAGGGATTGGGGAAGGAGGAGAAGGGGACGACAGAGGATGAGATGGCTGGATGGCATCACTGACTCGATGGTCGTAAGTCTGAGTGAACTCCGGGAGCTGGTGATGGACAGGGAGACCTGGCGTGCTGCGATTCATGGGGTCGCAAAGAGTCGGACAGGACTGAGCAACTGAACTGAACTGATACTTTTTTATATTCTTTTCTGCTACAGTTTAACACAGGCTATTGAATATAGTTCCCTGTGCTATTCAGTAGGATCTTGTTGTTTATCCATTCTATATATAATAGTTTGCTTCTGCTAAGCCAGAACTCCCCCTTCATCCCTCCCCCACTCCCTTCCCCTTCCTACCTGTTTAGTCTGTGGTCTATCTCTGTGAGTCCCTTTTGAAGATATGTTCACTTGTGTCATGTTTTAGTTTCCACACATAAGTGATATGGTATTTGTCTTTCTCTGACTTCACTATGTTTACTCTATGTCCAGTCATGTTGCTGCAAATGGCATTATTTTCTTTTCTATGATTCAGTAATATTCCATTGTATGTGTATATACCACATCTTTCTCCATTCATCTGTCCATGGACATTCAGTTGCTTCCATGTCATGGCTAGTGTGAATACTGCTGCTATGAACATGGGGTACATGTATTTTTTGAATTATAGTTTTGTCCAGATATGTGCCCAAGAGTGGGAAATTAATCCCATTTTTAAAATAACCTTCAAAAATAGAAGAGGATCAGCAACTTCACAAAAACATTTAAGCCTGTAAGGATCATGATAAGCTACAGGAAACATAGATAAGTTTGTGTGTATTTATACAAATAATTAAATATATAATATGTTTAACATAATATTCATCTCTATCTCTATCTCTATCCGTATTTATATTCTACATAGCAGAGTGCGATAATGCTTAATAATGGACACAGTGCTTACGAGCTTGTATTTACACTTCAAAAGTAAATTATCTGGGGATCTAAATGTCAAATAACAGAAATCCAATAAAGCCCCAGAGGTTCTGTGAGATCTGAATATTAAGTTTCATCATTTATCTTGCATGCCATTGCTAGAAGCCAATAACCAATCCAATTTCAGGCTTAGTTCTGCAAGGGATTCCAGACAAGAAAAAGAACCATAAATTAATTGGCACTTCTCTTACCTCTCTAGGAATAACACAAATAAATCAGTTTAAGTATGAAGTACTAAAATGGTTCTGAACTCTTACAAAATGACTTCCCAGGGAAGCCTCAAAGTAAGTCATTCTTCTTTTCTGATATCAAACTGATTAATGGTTTCAAAAGTCTGATCCATTTGTAACTGAATGCTCCATAAACTTCTCACTTCAAAGGATTTAGCAGTTATCAATGTTATTTGTTTACAGTTGAAAAATGTTGCTATTCCAATTTTATAATTCCTTTTATTAGATAATTAAAGAAAAATTATCCCTAATCAACCCATTTGAATACCCTCCCCAAGACTGGAATTGGCTTTATCTCCAAGGAGCCCTACTTCATTTTAATGGGAAATGGTATTTGGACATTATTTAGTGGTCTTCATATACATAAAGGGATGAGTTATTACTCCCTATTCAAATTTAGAACTATAAAATTTTTACCTTAATTTCATGTCTCTTCTCTTACACTGAAAATTCTAATTACATACATTTCAATTTTCATACTTAATAACAACGTAAGTATCAAGGAGGTTGATTTCTTTCCAGTTCTTTTTGCCCTTGGGATATCACACTAAGGGTGTCCAAATTACTGTTTCATGTATGGATGTGAGAGTTGGACTGTGAAGAAAGCTGAGCGCCAAAGAATTGATGTTTTTGAACTGTGGTGTTGGAGAAGACTCTTGAGAGTCCCTTGGACTGCAAGGAGATCCAACCAGTCCATTCTGAAGGAGATCAGCCCTGGGATTTCCTTGGAAGGAATGATGCTAAAGCTGAAACTCCAGTACTTTGGCCACCTCATGCCAAGAGTTGACTCACTGGAAAAGACTCTGATGCTGGGAGGGATTGGGGAAGGAGGAGAAGGGGACGACAGAGGATGAGATGGCTGGATGGCATCACTGACCCGATGGACGTGAGTCTGAGTAAACTCCAGGAGCTGGTGATGGACAGGGAGGCCTGCCGTGCTGCGATTCATGGCATCACAAAGAGTCGGACACGACTGAGCGACTGAACTGAACTGAACTGAAAGATAACTGACTCCAACAGGAAAGGAGTATGTCGTGGCTGTATACGGTCACCCTGATTATTTAACTTATACGCAGAGTACATCATGTGAAATGCTGGGCTGGAAGAAGCACAAGCTGGAATCAGTATTGCCGAGAGACATCAATAACCTCAGACATGCAGATGACACTACCCTTATGGCAGAAAGCGAAGAAGAATTAAGAGCCTCTTGATTAAAGTGAAAAAGTGAAAAAGTTGGCTTAAAACTTAACATTCAGAAAACTAAGATCATTGCATTTGGTCCCATCACTTCATAGCAAATAGATGGGGAAGCAATGGAAACAGTCACAGACTTTATTTTGGGGTGCTCCAAAATCACTGCAGATGGTGACTGCAACCATGAAATTAAAAGATGCTTGCTCCTTGGAAGAAAAGCTATGACCAACCTAGCCAGCATATTAAAAAGCAGAGACATTACTTTACACGACAAAGGTCCATCCATCTAGTAAAAACTATGGTTTTTTTGGTAGTCATGTATGGATGTGAGAGTTGGCCTATAAAGAAAGCTGAGCACCGAAGTATTCATGTCTTTGAACTGTGGTGTTGGAGAAGACTCTTCAGAGTCCCTTGGACTGCAAGGAGATCCAACCAGTCCACCCTAAAGGAAATCAGTCCTGAATATTCATTGAAAGGACTGATGCTGAAGCTGAAACTCCAATACTTTGGCCATCTGGTGTGAATAACTGACTCATTGGAAAAGATCCTGATGTTGGAAAAGATTGAAAGCGGGAGGGGAAGGGGATGACAGAGGATGAAGATAGTTGGATGGCATCACCGACATGATGGACACGAATTTGAGTAGGCTCTGGGAGTTGGACAGGGAGGCCTGGCATGCTGCAGTCCATGGGGTCACAGTCAGACACCACTGAATGACTGAACTGAAAGGTAACTGAAACATTCCTGTATATTGAAGCCACCAACTTGCTACACAATTACAGTTAATTTGCTTCATTTTGTTTTGGATTTTTAGGAGTTTTCTTCTTGATGTTATCTTATTTTTAAAAAACTGCAAAAATGTAGTACGTGATTCCCAAGCCAATGGACAAAATTAACCATATATTCAGAGTAGTCTAGTTTACATCCTGATCCCCTACATCTGATTCCGCTCCCCCCATCTCCTCCTTTCACCATAACCATTTGTTTTTTGTTTTTTTAATATAAACAAGGTTATACAAACACATTTATACTTTCTTAAATAGTACTGTATACCTTTTCCACCTTTTCACTTAACAATACCACTCCATAGCATTTTAAAGAAATATTCCTCTTTGCTTTTTAAAGCTACATGCTACTCAGTCATGTGCATTTACCAGTTTAATCTATTTTGAAACAGGGTATGCATAATGTTTAGATGACTAATATTTATTAAACGCATCTGACTTGTGAGTTAAATATGAGACCAAAAGTTAAGTGTGAGACCAGAAGCCCAGTAAATGAAGCTGAATCGTAACTGTAGAAGTTGGTATATTATAGCAGGTATATACACATTTGGAGACTGGGGCTGAAAAGCTTCTGAAAATTGTAGGTTTTCTTCCAGCCATACTAAATGTAAACATTTAAGATGCCTATACAATCAATAATTTCCTCTCTGAAAACTGCTTCCCACTTAGAATGCCAGCACAACTTGAACTAAGCAAACGTTAGTGAGTGCTCACTAGCCAGAACAAGAACCAGCCATTTGGGAATTCCCAGGCAGCCCAGTGGTTACGATTCTGTGCTCATTGCTAAAAGCCTACTTTCAATCCTTGGTCGGGGAACTAATATTCCAAAAGGGACAAGGCCAAAAAAACGGGGAGATAATTATTCTGGTTGATGAGTAAGGCAGATAGTCCCTTCAGTTGCTCAGTCATGTCCCACTCTGCAACCCTAGGGACTATAGCACACCAGAACCAACTCCAGGAGCTTGGTCAAACTCACGTCCATCGAGTCCATGATGCCATCCAACCACATCTCATTCTCTATTGCCCCCTTCTCCTCCTGCCCTCAATCTTTTCCAGCATCCGGGTCTTTTCAAATGAGTCAGTTCTTCGCTTCAAGTGGCCAAAGGATTGGAGTTTCACCTTCAGCATCAGTCCTTCCGATGAATATTCGGGACTGATTTCCTTTAGGATTGACTGGTTGGATCTCCTTGCAGTCCAACGGAATCTCGAGATTCTTCAACACCACAGTTCAAAAGCATCAATTCTTTGGCGCTCAGCTTTCTTTATAGTCCAACTCTCACACCCATACATGACTACTGGAAAAATCACAGCTTTGACTAGACAGACCTTTGTTCACAAAGTGTCTCTGCTTTTTAATATGCTATCTAGGTTGGTCATAACTTTTTCTTCCAAGGAGCAAGCATCTTTTTATTTCATGGCTGCAGTCACCATCTGCAGTGATTTTGGAGCCCAAAAATATAAAGTCTCTCACTGTTTCCATTGTTCCCCCATCTATCTGCCATGAAGTGATGGGGCCAGATGCCATGACTTTGTTTTCTGAATCTTTAGTTTCAAACCACCTTTTTCACTCTCCTTTCACTTTTATCAAGAGACTCTTTAGTTCTTTGCTTTCTATAAGGGTGACGTCATCTGCATATCTTAGGTTATTAATATTTCTCCTGGCAATTTTGATTCCAGCTTGTGCTTCATTCAGCCTGGCATTTTGCATGATGTATTCTGCATGTAAGTTAAATAAGCAGGGTGACAATATATAGCCTTGACATACTCCTTTCCTGATTTGGAACCAGTCTGTTGTTACATATCCAGTTCTAACTGTTGCTTCTTGGCGTGCAAACAGATTTCTCAGGAGGCAGGTAAGGTGAATCTAGGTAATTTGGAATCGGTCAAATAGAAGATGACAAGAGTGAACATTGATTGACATTTTAGGAATCAGTGAACTAAAATGGACTGCATTGGGTGAATTTAACTCAGATGACTATTTTATCTACTACTGTGGGCAAGAATCCCTTAGCAGAAATGGAATAGCCCACATAGTCAATAAAAGAGTCCAAAATGCAATTCTTGGATGCAGTCTAAAAAATGACAGAATGATCTCTGTTGTTTCCAAGGCACACCATTCAATATCACAGTAATCTAAGTCTATGCCCTAACCCGTAATGCCGAAGAAGCTGAAATTGAACAGTTCTATGAAAACCTACACGACCTTCTAGAACTAACACCCAAAAAAAATGTCCTTTTCATTATAGGGGACTGGAATGCAAAAGTAGGAAGTCAAGAGATACCTGGAGTAACCGGCAAATTTGGCCTTTGAAAACAAAATGAAGCAGGTCAAAGGTTAACAGAGTTTTGCCAAGAGAACGCACTGGTCATAGCAAACCCCCTCTTCCAAACAACACAAGAGAAGACTCTACACATGGACATCACCAGATGGTCAACACCAAAATCAGATTGATTATATTCTTTGCAGCCAAAGATGGAGAAGCTCTATACAGTCAGCAAAAACAAGACCAGGAGCTGACTGTGGTTCAGATCATGAACTCCTTATCGCCAAATTCAGACTTAAATTGAAGAAAGTAGGGAAAACCACTAGACCATCCATTTATGACCTAAATCAAATCCCTTCAGGTTATACAGTGGAAGTGACAAATAGATTCAAGGGATTAGACCTGACAGAGTGCCTGAAGAACTTGGACAAAGGTTCATTACACTGAAAGGAGGCAGTGATCAAGACCATCCCCAAGAAAAAGAAATCCAAAAAGGCAAAATGGTTGTCTGAGGAGGCCTTACAAACAGCTAAGAAAAGAAGAGAAGCTAAAGGCAAAGGAGAAAACGAAAGATATACCTATTTGAACGCAGAGTTCCAAAGAATTAGCATGGAGAGATAAGAAAGCCTTCCTCGGTGATCAATGCAAAGAAATAGAGGAAAACAACAGAATGGGAAAGATCAGAGATCTCTTCAAGAAAATTAAGAGATACCAAGGGAACATTTCATGCAAAGATGGGCACAATAAAGGACAGAAATGGTATGGACCTAACAGAATCAGAAGATATTAAGAAGAGGTGACAAGATTACACAGAAAAACGATACAAAAAAGATCTCCATGACCCAGATAACCATGATGATGTGATCACTCACCTAGAGCCAGACATCCTGGAATGCGAAGTCAAGTGGGCCTTAGGAAGCATCACTATGAACAAAGCTAGTGGTGATGGAATTCCAGCTTAGCTATTTCAAATCCTAAAAGATGATGCTGTGAAACTGCTGCACTCAATATGCCAGCAAATTTGGAAAACTCAGCAGTGGCCACAGGACTGCAAAAGGTCAGTTTTCATTCCAATCCCAAAGAAAGGGAATGCTAAAGAATGTTCAAACTACCGCACAATTGTAGTCATTTCACACGCTAGCAAAGTAATGCTCAAAATTTTCCAAGCCAGGTTTCAACAGTACGTGAATGATGAACTTCCAGATGTTCAAGCTGGATTCAGAAAAGTCAGAGGAGCCAGAGATCAAATTGTCAACATCTGTTGGATCACAGAAAAAGTAACAGAGTTCCAGAAAAACATCTATTTCTGGTTTATTGAATAAGCACTTCGAAGATTAACTCGTTTTTTTCTTCCAACCTGTGAAGCAGGTTATTATTCCTGTGTTAAACAACAGAATGCTAAGGCACAAAAAGGTTAAATAATTTATATGGTGTCACAAAGCTAGGAAACAAGAGAGCTGGGGTTAGGGCCTCTGGCTCTAGAACCCATATTCCTAACAACTAAACTACTCTGTCTGAAGGTTATCAGGACCAGAATAATATTGTCAATACATTATCAAACCAAACTTGAGTCCATTGCCTATATGCATTAAAGGCAATCTACTGACACCCAGATCATGAAGGACAGTGCAGCATCTATTGCAGACACAAAACAAGAGGCATGCACCATTAATGCTCAAAAGAAGACTCCCAGATTTGCTGATGGCTTTCAGAGAAAGTTTTTTAAAGACAGAGTAAGGGAGAGAGTTGCAGGGTACCTGATCGGCCTGTGGACATTCTTCTGATTGGTTGGTGGCAGTCAAGAGCAACATCCTTCTGGTTCATATCAGTCTGGGACCTATGTTCTTCTGGTTGGCCTACAATTTAACTTCTTCCATGTGGTGAAAGTTTGAAATTTGCAAAACAGCTCAAAGGATATGGTTTATAACATTATCTATAAACTCTGAGGAGGAACTAAAGCTCCTTGACTTTGTTTAATGGCTAAATCATTATTTTGTCTTGTTTGACTGTTTCTGCATTTTCTCACTTCTCTGATTAAATTTATATTTTGAACTTGGGGAAGGCCTGGGAAGCTGAAGTTCTTCTGTGAAGAGGCAGGTAGAGGACACAGTGGGCGGAGGAGGCAATCCGTCTCAGAAAGGCCACATAAGGTTGTGCTTGGTTAAAAACACTAAATTAAGATGATGAAAGTTTTCATTCTAATACAATACCCAGATTTAAAGAAAACAAAGAACGAACAAAAAACAAATATGGGATTATGGTTTTATTTTTTTTTTAATTTTATATGCTCCAAAACACTTTACTTGGAAATTTTCACTAGAAGTAGGAAAACAAACAAAAACCAGTAAGGGACAGCAGCACAAATACGTAATGCATACTTTTACTGTGGATACATTAAATGTATGTTCATGTAATACTTTCATAACATGACAGCTCATACTGTGTTAAAAAAAATAATAATACAAGAAAGTGATGCTAGAGAACTACGGAATCCTGTACTCTGTGCAGAAGGGATATCCTTATGGGAGCCAGAAAAGGAGCCCTGGAAAGTGGAGAAGAAAAAGTGACAAGCGATCTACAACTAGCCTATCAGCCAGCTGTGAGTATTTAAAAAATGGCATTAAAAAGAATCTGAGAAAGCCTTTAAGAGACCATACCCACTTACATTACAGAATTTCCAGTGGAACTTACAGATGGAACTTACTTGCTGTAACAAGGCAAGAAGGGAAATTTTATTGTGGGGTTTTAGCCATGACTCTCACTTCACTCTACTGAACACGAAGAAATAAGAGAAAGTCTTCTGTCATGATGTGCACTTTAATCAGCATCAAGCAATTCACAATAGCAGAAACCCTATAAATGCAGCAAAGCAGACAAGCCTTTAACTAAGTCTCAAAGCCTAGTTAACATGGGAAAATTCATCCTGGAAAAGAACCATACAAATTTAAGGATTATGAAAATTCCTTTATCAGAGTTAAAGTTTTAGTAACCCATCAAGGAGTTCAAAATGGAGAGGAACTCCAAGTGTAATAAATTCTACAAGGCCTTTAGGTTATCACTTACCCAATAGTAAGGCCCACATTCGAGAGAAACCCTTTAAATGTGATCAAAATGAAAAGTTCTTAGGAAGTGATTCATTCTTTAATCCAGCATCAAAACTTTCAAAAGAGAAATTTTATGAATACACTGAATGTGAAACGGCACATTTGATGGTGTTTAAACAGAGGGGAGACACAAATGATGAAGTAGATAGGTGCTTGGAGGTGTCTTCCCAACCACCCTAAATAAAACAGCACCTTTCTTAAGAGTCACACTAGCCTGCTTAATTATTCATAGCACTCAACACTCACCACACTATATTTTTACTTCTTAAAATGCATTAACTTCTTCCACTAGAATATAAACTCTGATGTTTTACAAAGCTATATTCTCAGTGGATAAAGTGGAAATTCTGTGTGAAGTCTGTCCCTGTCCAATGGGAAAGAGACAGATAAATGGCTTATGCTGAGGGCTCTTCTAAACTTGAAGGTGAGATACTTAGAGTGACTCCACTTCGAAGGGCTAAAGGATAAAACAGCATGTAGCAGGCACGTGTTGATAAGTAAATTATAATACTTTGATCAGTGAATTATAGTACCTTCCTTATGTGGAATATTTGGTATTTTGAAGTTAATCCATTCTAAATGAAACAATTCACTTATCAGGCTTTAATATATAAAAATGTACTGTTCATTGCTTCGTGATATATCACAGTAAAAAGCACTGTAAATGTTATGATCTACAAATTATTCTCCAATTGTGTGGGGGATGAAAAAGTTGTACAGAAAGCACCCCAATAGTACCCTCATTAGTATACCAACCAGTGAGAGACCCAAAAGGGCTGTTTCACAGGGGTCCTGAGGACAAAATGGAGTCTCTAGCTTCTAAAGACAAAGTTCTCTTTTTTTCTCTGGTTCTAAATCTAAACAATACTTTACTCCTCTGAGGAATAATTCCTTCTTGGCCTTGTCAACCACTGGTACAAGAGGGCATGGCAGTTTGGAATCAGATATCAGAAACCCTTTTGTGGCAGAGTTAAGCACTTAAGAATCATGTCTCTTATTAATTCAAAAAGCATGACTAAGGGCCTATCATTCATTAAGCACTATGCATAAAGATAAATTTTCAAAACATGGAATTTGTCAACTCTTAAGAAAAATGACTATAAAGCAATAAAATAACATGGGAGGGGAAGATTCAGGGAGGCAAAGATTCAGGGAGCAGAAACAAAGAAACTTGTAACTTTGACTGAAAAGGGCTGGAAAAAGCCTTACAGACACAATGTATCACTGGGGCTGAGTTCTTAAGGAAAAATATTCCCTTAGCCACAAACAAGGGCAACGCATCCCAGTTAGAAGTAACAAGAATAAACAAAGGAAAAAAAACACATAGCACATTGGGAAAGGAACTGGTACACTTGTGACTGATCATGATGCTCCAAAAGGGGTGGAGTGAGGATGGGTAGTCTGTGATTTAAATCTTCATGCTTAGAAAGCATAGAGGCATTTTTCACAGCAAAACTTGTTCAAGACTGAATTAAATAAAAATATTCTTAGCTGTGTGAGGATAAACAAGAGACAGAGATAGGGAGAAAGTCTCCACTTGTCCCAAGAGGTTCTATCAGAACATTTATCAAAAAGGAGCCTAAGGAACACTGTACTAGAATATGATCACACAAGAAGAGCTGCAGAGATGAGACTGGCAAGGTAGGCAGAAGAAAGCAGATTACAGCATTCTGTGTTGCCCTGCTTTGTGAAAGATTGAAAAAAAAAAAAGAAAACATGAACTGGAAAAGATTATAGGTGAAAGATGAAGATTAGTTGTGTGTGAGCATGTTAAATTTAAAATCACTGTGGGATGTCTAAGTGAAGATATTTAATAGGCAATTACAAAGAAGGTTTAGAGAGCAGAAGTTGGGATTCAAAGTGCAGGTTTTGGAGTCAGCCTAACATTACAGGTGGTAGAAGCCATGGCTATGAATAACATCACACAGAAGTACAGTTGATCCCTGAACAATGAGGGGATTAGGGATGAATCCTCCTGGCAGTAAAAAAATCAGAATATAACTTATAGTCAGCCATCCATATCTGAGGATATGACCAACTGCTGGTTGTGTAGAAGTGTAGTATTAACGATTTAAAAAAAAAATTTATAGGCAGTCCCATGCAGTTCAAAATTCAAACCTGCATTGTTCAAGGGTCAACTATATTTAGAGTAAGTAAAAAAGAAAAAAAAAGAGAAAGGTAGGAAGGAAATAGGGGAGAAGGAGGAAAAAGAGAAAAAGGATAGTACTTTGGGAAATAGTAATACCTACAGGGTACAGACAGAAAAAAAAGAGAAGCCCTGGGAGAAAGGAGAAAAGTCGGCAGAAAGGAAAGGTGGGGAAATTGGTGGAGAGGAAAAGAGGTGGAGACCTCTTTTCCTCGAAAAAGCAGGAAAATGAGTAGGGCAAAGAGGGGAAACAAAGACTGACCTCCGCATAGTCTCTATTTTCTGTTAAGACAAGACTAAGAGCCATGTGCTAGGGGAGGGGACAAATGGCCAGAGAACAGTGATGAGGCAAGTCAGAGGTGTGTGTGAGTCACAAGGGGAAAGGGACAGATAAATGGCCTACGCTGAGGGCTCTTCTAAACTTGAAGGTGAGATATTTAGAGTGACTCCACTTTGAAGGGCTGCAGGAACTTCACATGGAATTCAGTATCCCAGAAAAGAAGGGGGAATGATAGGATTAATTCAATATAGAGAGAAGGCCTGAAGAATGATTAGGCTGAAGGACAAGGGGAAGATGGGATCTGAAGGGACTGTAGAAAGCTCTTCATGTGATGTCCCAGAAAACCAAGGCTGGACAGGGAAGGAAGAAAACTCTGAAAGGGGCTGATGGTGAGGAAAAAAGTAGTAGTAACAGGAGGCTCTGAAGAAGCAAAAGAGATAGGAGAGCAGTAAGACAGAAAAATCAACAAAAATGAGAAAGTAAAAAGTTGGAAAGATGAAAATGTCATTAGTTACTGAAACTGAAGATTTCAGAAACAGAAACTCAGGATGGTGATATTCATGGAGTGGCCATGGGAGTCAAGTTCCTGGAATGTGATGAAGTCAATGGCCCAGAGATTGAGGATACTGGCAAGGTGTCAGCCAGGTCATCCCTAGACGACAACAGGAACTGAGGTAGACAGAAAGACTGTCAGTGAGATAGCAGGCTGGGCTCTTGGCCTTTAACACTCACCCCTACAATCAAAGACAGAAAATATTAAAATTTCAGAATGTATGAAAAGATGTGCCCTAAGACACATGACTAATGGCAGAGTAACCTAACGGTTTTATCTTCATTATTTGTTTAATAAACCATGCATATTCTTTTAAACAAAAGAAGAAAAATCATTTTAAAATTTTTATAAAATGCCTAACAGACTAAAAATTTTAAATGCCATTAGTACTATGTAGTGAAACAAAAATTCTTCTGTGGAGTCTTTCATTATTTATCTTACTCTGAAAATGGTACATAGATACAAGTCACAATTTTTCATTTTGCCAATTTTTAAATACACTCATAGCATATATCCAAAGCAAAGAGGTGACTTGATTTTAATCTCTGAAGTGTAGCAAACTTCAAGAGAGGGAGACTAAAAAAATATATAAAAACAGTTAAAATGTTCAATTTTATGTTATGTCTATTGTACCACAGTAAAAAAAAAAAATCTAAAGAATTAATAACAGAAAAAATCTTTATAGAGATAAATTGGATTCCTTCTTAATATTAGTCACAGGATATCTGTAGTTCAGGCTGAGTTAGAATAATGTAAATGCCATTTCAGAAATTAAAGAATCATTCCTTCACAGGTTTAAGAATATATAGTGAAAGACAGTAATGGCATTTAAAAAAGGGTAACCATGCTGGCTATCTTTATGTAGTGTAATGTTCATAAATTCAGTATCATTATGTCTTCTTTTCTGGAATTTTCATTTCCTGAGTCTTTTTGTTTTTCTGTTTGAAAAGGACTAGAAGAACTTACTAGTTAGTGTGATGCTGAAAGAAGTTTAAAATCTGTTTTGCATTTGTTGTATTCCATTCTTGTTCTTTCAGGGGTCCTTCGCATACAAATACATACTTTTTCAAAATTTTCTCTCCTACTTCTCGGAAATCCAAAGGTTCTTTGTGTGCAGCGTAACTTGCTCCAGAAACGCCAATATCCATTTCATGATTTTCTGGCTGTTGATCTGCACAATGCTTCAATCCCCAATAACACATTTCTCCACTGTACATCATAGCCAGCAAATGAATGTCACTAAATATTCCTAGGAAAGTCATTTAAGTTGAGAGATTAGAATTTAAAAACTTTAAAAGAAACCCTAATGATTAAGACTCTAATAAAATCCTTTTATATTATTAAGCATTTTCCCTTCTTATTTAACAGTTATAGTTAGAAAAGCCAAGTATCACTTAACACAATCCTCATTTCATTGACACCTCCATCTCTACTTTATAAAAGAAGCCAAATCCCACCCTCCCCAAAAATTATTTTTAAAGAATCATTTAGGTTTGTGTATTCACCTTTCTGGGATTATCTTTAGGATCTGTTTGAAAATCTAATCTAAATCAATGGAACCTCTCCCAGAAATGTGCACTGCATATTCCCCATACTACTCAAAGATTCCCTTGATCCCATTCATGAACAGAACTTTTATTTAGGGGGTATACTCAAGGATCAGTAATACAGTTCCTATATTTCTACAATAGTGTACAGATACAATCCTGCATAATCATGTCCCTTAGAGGCCATAAAATTTGAAATAACTAAAGGTGTTAAATTGTATCCAAGATGCTTCATCTTCTCAGGAAAAAGGAATACACTGCAGGATTTCCATCAAAAGTTGAAAGCATAATTATAGAAGAAGGCAATTATATGATTAAACATTTATGACACACAGAGTTTATTAATTTGATATTAAAAAAAAAACCTAGAATAGTAAAGATTTGGGGATAAATGATCAACTTTGTACAACTCACCAAAGCTCTTTAAACCTCAGTTTGCAAGACTCAGGATTCCACATGCCCTACTTATTTCATGGAATTTTAATGAGCTTTGGTTCTGAGATTTTTTCTCTCTTTTAGCTATGAAGAAATGAAGTGAAAAGAAAAGATTATGGGTAATATGCCTTATACTTATGAAGCTGTTTTGTACATATTACCCATAATCATTTCTTTCTCATTTCATTTCTTCATAGTTAAAAGATCAAAATCTTCAGAGAAAAAGCTAGAATAGTGTTAGATATTATTCAGAATGTAAAAAGAAACAGACCTAGAATCTGAAAGGATCTGGATAAAAATTACTAACTTTGTGCAACTCATCAAAGCTCTTTAGGCCCCAGTTTGCAAAAATCAAGATTCCACATGCTCTCCTTAATTTCATGAAGTTTTCTTAAGGAATAGTTGGTGGGGTTTTCTGCATCCCCAATTAAAGATTTTCACTCCAGAATTATATTTCATATTAGATAGGGCATTTCATCAAATGAGTATCCTTTCTCATTTTTGTGATCTTACACCCTAATTATTCCTAAAAAGACTGGTAAAGTAAGGAGACAGGAGCAAAACTGAATGAAAGGTTGAACTTTTAAGTAGACTAGATCTTTAGAAGGAAGAGCTGAAGTAAGACCCACACAGTGAGGCCACATGGGAAAGATGAGAAGGGTTTGTTTAAGGGAGATCTGGCATCCAGTTTACACCCAACTCTAAGCTAGCCTCATCCTTTATACTAACAAGGAGTTAAGGCTAAGAAAAGTACACAGATATCCTATAGGAAGGTGTCTCTGAGGAGCAAAAGAACAGCTATATACTAAAGAGTGTTTCTCAAACTTCACTAGAATTATTACCTGGAGGACATGATGAAATGCTGGTTGCTGGATTCCCACCTCTAAAACTTGCAGATTCAGATATGGAATTGCATCTATGAATCTGCATTTTTAACAAAGACTTAGAATCTAGGGTGAGGCTGCTGGTCCATAAACTATGCTAAACTATTGTTTCAAAATACCAAGGGAAGAGATGAACAACATAAAAAATACTCTTCCTCCCTCCCTACTCTCTCAAGGAATCCATTACTCTCTAGTTACACTGTTTTTGGTGCTATAAATTTTCTTTGATATTTTTCTGCTAAGTTTCAGCATGGTTTTCAATAAAACACTTCACTATTTACTGTTCATATGCTTAGTGAACATGTATGTGAGAGTGGGGGATGAAGGGAGGGAGAGGATGAATAATCCATGAAGTAAGAGTGAGGGCAGAGACTTTTATGTTAAAAAAAAAAAAAAAAAAAGGTGGCCATACTGGCATTCTCTAGAAGCAGTGATATCTAAATCTGACTGCATCATAATTACAGGAGGTAATAAAAATAGATTCCTGGACTCCAGATATTGAATCAGAACCTTAAGATGATACACAGAAATCAGTATTTTTCACACGCTACCCAGGCAATTACTGATTTCAATTCAGAGCTCCTCCTTCAAGACATCTGAAATTCAGGTTCTGGGCTAAGCAATGAGCCAAAGGCTGCCAGGATGGGTGGTTCTTAGTGGCATAAAAAGGGCATAAACCAAGGATGCACACAGCTGAACAGTCCTTTAACCTATTTAACTCCAGGGTTATAGTGACAAGGCTATTTTTATAAGGGCCCACAGAATAATGAAACACAGAAATGAAATAAAAAGGTTTACTGAATACATTACTTGATAATTTCTAAAAGCAAAAAATTTAATGGCACACAGGTAATGATCAAAGGACAAAATGATTATCTCACCTTCTAAAAAGACATAAAAATCACTGAAAGCATACACTGCTTTAAGTTTTATCAAAAATCAGGCAAACTATTATTAAGACCTGGTCACAAAAGTTTTGATGATTCTTAAAGAACTTTTAACTCTAATTAGCATTAAAAACTATTCTGGGGCTTCCCTGGTGGCTCAGTGGTAAAGAATTTACCTGCCAATGCAAGAGACACAGGTTTGATCCCTGATCTGGGAAGATCCCACATGCTGCAGAGCAACTAACGCCTATGTGCCACAATCACTGAGCCTGTGCTCTAGAACCCACAGGCCCCAACTACTGAAGCCTGCATGCCCTAGAGCCCTGCTCCACAACAACAAAAGCCATCCTAATGAGAAGCCCGTGCATTCCAACTAGAGAGTAGGCCCCCGTTCACAGCAACTAGAGAAAAGCCTATGCAGCAACGAAGATACAGCACAGTCAAAAAAGAAAAAATAATAATTATTCTGAATTACGTTTTTTATACTGGCTAACAAAATTAAAAAAAAAAATTTAGAACCACTCCACCAGGGTCTTAAGAGTAATTTAGCCTATGAGAAGTAGGCTTCCTGGCTACTAGTCTACATCTCAAGCAATCAAGTAGGGAAGAACAAACTGCTTTAGTTGAGAGCAAGCCAACACCAAGAGGACTGACTCCTGCCAACACCAAGAGGACTGACTCCTGTGGCAAAACTGCTAGGGAGCTAATTTTACTTTCTTGTTTCCTGGAAAAAAAGAGAGACCGTATCTGTGCCTTTGATTCCCCTGTTGAAGAAGCAATGGAAGGTAGAGGCAAGTGTAATCAATTATAATCCAAAAGAAGACCAGTATCACAAGGATGTGAGTCCTGCACACAATATGCCAGCAAATTTGGAACACTCAGCAGTGGCCACAGGACTGGAAAGGTCAGTTTTCATTCCAATCCCAAAGAATGCTCAAACTACTGCACAATTGCACTCATCTCACACACTAGTAAAGTAATGCTCAAAATTCTCCAAGCCAGGCTTCAGCAATACGTAAACCGTGAACTTCCAGACGTTCAAGCTGGTTTTAGAAAAGGCAGAGGAACCACAGATCAAATTGCCAACATCTGCTGGATCACGGAAAAAGCAAGAGAGTTCCAGAAAAACATCGATTTCTGCTTTATTGACTATGCCAAAGCCTTTGACTGTGTGGATCACAATAAACTGTGGAAAATTCTGAAAGAGATGGGAATACCAGACCACCTGACTGCCTCTTCAGAAACCTATATGCAGGTCAGGAAGCAACAGTTAGAACTGGACATGGAACAACAGACTGGTTCCAAATAGGAAAAGGAGTACATCAAGGGTGCATATTGTCACCCTGCTTATTTAACTTCTACGCAGAGTACATCATGAGAAATGCTGGGCTGGAAGAAGCACAAGCTGGAATCAAGATTGCCGGGAGAAATATCAATAACCTCAGATATGCAGATGACACTACCCTTATGGCAGAAAGTGAAGAGGAACTCAAAAGCCTCTTGATGAAAGTGAAAGTGGAGAGTGAAAAAGTTGGCTTAAAGCTCAACATTCAGAAAACGAAGATCATGGCATCCGGTCCCATCACTTCATGGGAAACAGATGGGGAAACAGTGGAAACAGTGTCAGACTTTATTTTTTGGGGCTCCAAAATCACTGCAGATGGTGACTGCAGCCATGAAATTAAAAGACGCTTACTCCTTGGAAGAAAAGTTATGACCAACCTAGATAGCATATTCAAAAGCAGAGACATTACTTTGCCAACAAAGGTCCATCTAGTCAAGGCTATGGTTTTTCCAGCGGTCATGTATGGATGTGAGAGTTGGACTGCGAAGAAAGCTGAGCGCCGAAGAATTGATGCTTTTGAACTGTGGTGTTGGAGAAGACTCTTGAGAGTCCCTTGGACTGCAAGGAGATCCAACCAGTCCATTCTGAAGGAGATGAGCCCTGGGATTTCTTTGGAAGGAATGATGCTAAAGCTGAAACTCCAGTACTTTGGCCACCTCATGCCAAGAGTTGACTCATTGGAAAAGACTCTGATGCTGGGAGGGATTGGGGGCAGGAGGAGAAGGGGACGACAGAGGATGAGATGGCTGGATGGCATCACTGACTCGATGGTCATGAGTCTGAGTGAACTACGGGAGCTGGTGATGGACAGGGAGACCTGGCGTGCTGGGATTCATGGGGTCGCAAAGAGTCAGACAGGACTGAGCAACTGAACTGAACTGAACTGATCATAAGGATAGTGATAAAAAAAATTCCAGACCATGACAATATATAACTTTATGTCTAGAAATAGGAGAATAAGGGAAATATTTTGCCTCTTTCTTTGAGTTTAAATAGCTTTAATGTCCATCTCTGATTCTTCTTTTAAATCAATCCATGCAGGTGAGGAAATTTTAGAAAGCTCATTTTCAATGCAACTAATCAATTCACGAGTTACCTGGAATAAATACTTCTCACGAATAAATCAAAACACATTTGTCAAAACACCATCTTTGTCAAAACATCATGCTCACTTTATATCTACAACAAGTTGTTTTAAGGACAAGCCACTTGTAGCCAGTCATATATGTTAATGGCACTTAATTCACAGTGTTTTTTTTTTTTCCATGCAATGTTTTCTAATAGAAAGGGAAAGTCTACAGCAGTTAACAAAGAAGAATTAAAACACACTTATAAAATTAAGACACAGAATTTTCCCTAAGAAATTTTCTTGTTCTTCTGCATGTTTGATTTTTCTCATCAAGGTTCCCCAGAATTTCACATGAAGCATAAAAGAAAGTTTACATATATAATCTAACATCTTTTGCCAGCTATGTGACCTTACCAGGCTTATCAGGACCTCAGTTCTTCCATTTGTAAAAAGAGACACTAAAACTAAAAGGTTCTTCCCTCTCAAACCTCAGTCTAAAACCCAAATGATGCTCTACTTCCAGTTCCTAACATTTTTAAGTGCACAGATGTTTATGACAGAAACCAGCAGATACCATCCAACATGCACTCTTCCCTTCTTTCTTAGTCAAGAGACTTTAGTAGGGATGGCAATGTATAATGTAAAGGGCAATACATCCCAGATTTCCTTCTAGCTATATGAAGCTCTGTGATTAAATTCTGGCCAGTGAAATGTTGGCAGAAGTGTTCTCAGTGTTGTAACAAGCTTCTAATAAGGCTGTAAGACCTGGCTGAAAGAAACTTCCTTTTGCTATTCGTAGAGACTGAAACATAGCTGAAACAGAAGGAGCTCCAGCAGCATCTTGAGACACTGCAAATGGAAGCAATGTCCTCAACAGGTATGCCTGTTGCACAACTCTGGCAAATACTGTTTATATGAATTCTATAAAGCACATCCCTCTGAAGTCGCAGGGCTCTACTTCAAAAGACGATAGAAGAAAAAGACAAGAATCTGATGCCATGAAGCCACCAAAACCAGTTGTGGACCTTTTTTTAAGTGAAAAAGCAGTAAATTTCTTCTTGTTTTGAAGTTACTTCTAGTCCCTGTTATAAGAAGCCATACCAGAGCCTGATCAGGGCCGGGTGGGGATGCAAAGAAAGTAAAAGCAACATGATAAATTAATTTTTTTAAACTATTAAACAGAGATTAGCAGTACTTTTATGTATTACATAAGACTTCCAATTTTTAAAAAAAGCCTTTTATTATTGTTTTGTCTGTAATGTAAACCTTGAAATTTACTTAAATCATTTAAATCTAAGAAACATTTTAAAATCTTAAAATGCTTTGAAACACTTAGAAAACTGAAAAAAGAATCATATTACCTTCACTTAGTAATTTAGCTGTGTCTAGGTCTTGGAAAGAAGCTCCTTCATTTAACTGGATGGGACATCGAAAATTCAGCATTTGTAGTAAGTAACTGATTCCATCAACAAGGTACTAAATGAAAGCCAAAAACAAAGAATCCGGGTTATTAAATGCAGAGCTACAGAAACTTCAAATGTTAATATTTTCACTCAGGAGAATACTGGCTAATAGTTATTACTAGATATGTCTTATGGTTATTACATTACAATGTTGTAAGGACCCACTACCTTGAAATTTTTAAAAGGGTATTTTAAAGTATAACCTGCCAACTAGTAAAAGGGTATGTGGGAAAAAACCTTCAAGGATAACAGCCTTGTTGTGGTGAAGGGGCTTTTGTAACTCATGAACCATGCTGTGCAGGGCCATACAATATGGATGGGTCATAATGAAGATGGATGGGTCAAAATGTGGTCTACTGGAGGAGGAAATGGCAACCCACTCCAGTATTCTTGACTTAAGAACCCTACGAAGAGTATAAAAAGGCAAAAAGATATGACACTGGGAGACAAGACCCTAAAGTTAAAAGGTGTCTAACATGCTACTGGGCAGAGGGCAATTACTAATAGCTCCAGAAAGAATGAAGCAGCTGGGCCAAAGCAGAAATGATGCCAGTAGAGGATGTCGATGCTATAAAGAACAAAACCGCATAGGAACTTGGAATGTAAGGTCCATGAATCAAGGTAAATTGGACGTAGTCAAGCAGGAGGTGGCAAGATTGAACATCAACATCTTAGGAATCAGTGAACTAAAATGGACAGAAATGGGTGGATTTAATTCAGATGACCATTGTATCTACTACTGTGGGCAAGAACTCCTTAGAAGCAATGGAATAGCCCTCACAG
The DNA here is from genome assembly GCF_003369695.1 of Bos indicus x Bos taurus. NCBI lineage: Eukaryota > Metazoa > Chordata > Mammalia > Artiodactyla > Bovidae > Bos > Bos indicus x Bos taurus. The sequence continues at coordinate 32,427,601 of NC_040095.1, forward strand.
AGTCCAAAATGCAGTCCAAAATTCAAAAATGACAGAATGATCTTGGTTCCCTTCCAAGGCAAAACATTCAACATTCACAGTAATCCCAGTGTACGCTCCAACCACTGATGCCAAAGAAGCTGAAGTTGAATGGTTCTATGATGACCTACAAGAACTTCTAGAATTATCACCAAAAAAAAAAAAAAAGATGTCCTTTCTATCACAAGGGACTAGAATGCAAAAGTAGGAAGTCAAGAGATACTAAGAATAACAAGCAAGTTTGGCCTTGGAGTAGAAAATGAAGCAAGGCAAAAGCTAACAGAATTCTGTCAAGAAAACATGCTGGTCATAGCAAACACCCTTTTCCAACAACACAGGAGGCAACTCTACGTACCATCACCAGATGGTCAATACCAAAATTAGACTGATTATGTTCTTTGCAGCTGAGGATGGAGAAGCTCTATACAGTCAGCAAAAATAAGACCTGGAGCCGACTGTGGCTCAGATCATGAGCTACTTATTGCAAAATTCAAGCTTAAATTGAAGAAAGTAGGGAAAACCACTACACCATTCAAGCATGACCTAATCAAATTCCTCATGATTATACAGTGGAGGTGACAAACAGATTCAAGGGATTAAATCTGGTAGACAAGAGTGCCTGAAGAACTATGGACAGAAGTTCATAACACTATACAGGAGGCAGTGACCAACACCATCCCAGAGAAAAAGAAATGCAAGAAGACAAAGTGATTGTCTGAGGCAGCTTTACAAATTGCTGTGAAAAGAAGAAAAGTGAAAGCCAAGGGAAAAAGGAAAAGATATACCCAACTGAATGCAGAATTCCAAAAAGAGCAGGGAGAGATAAGAAGGCCCTCTTAAATGAAAAATGCAAAGAAATAGAGGAAAAAATAGAATGGGAAAGACTAAAGATATCGTCAAGAATATGAGAGATATCCAGCAAACATTTCATGCAAGGATGGGCATGATACAGGACAGAAATGGTATGGACCTAACAGAAGCAGAAGAGATTAAGAAGAGGTGGCAAGAATATACAGAAGAACTATACAAAAAGGTCTTAATGACCCAGATAACGACTATGGTGTGATCATTCACCTAGAACCAGACATCCTGGAGTGTGACGTCAAGTGGCCCTCAGGAAGCATTACTAAGGACAAAGCTAGTGAAGGTGATGGAATTCCAGCTGAGCTATTTCAAATCCTAAAGATGGTGCTGTGAAAGTGCTATACTCAATATGCCAGCAAATTTGGAAAATTCAGCAGTGGCCACAGGACTGGAAGAGATCAGTTTTCATTTCAATCCCAAAGTGCAGCAATGCCAAATAATGTTTCAACAACCACAAAATTGCACTCATTTTACACGCTATTGTAACAAGGCTATACTCAAAATCCTTCAAGCTAGGCTTCAGCAATACCTGAACCAAGAACTTTCTGATGTACAAGCTGGGTTTAGAAAAGGCAAAGAAACCAGAGACTAATTTGCCATCAATTTTCTGGATCATGAAGAAAGCAAAGGAGTTCCAGAAAAACATCTACTTCTGTTTCATTGACTACACTAAAGTCTTTGTGCAGATCACAACAAACCGTGGAAAATTCTTAAAGAGATGGGAATACCAGACCACCTTACCTGCCTCCTGAGAAACCTGTATGCAGATCAAGAAGCAACAGTTAGAACCTTACATGGAACAACTGACTGTTCCATGTAAGGAACAATCAGTTCAAAATAGGAAAAATAGGAAAAGGAATATGTCAAGGCTGTTTATTGTCACCTGTTTATTTAACTTATATGTAGAGTACATGTACATGATGTGAAATGCCAGGTTGGATGAAGTTCAAGCTGAACTCAAGACAGCCAGAAGTATCAACAACCTCAGACGTGACGATCATACCACTCTAATGGCAGAAAGCGAAGAGGAACTAAAGAGCCTCTTAATGAAGGTGAAAGAAGAGAGTGAAAAAGCTGGCTTGAAACTGAGCACTAAAAAAATACCAAGATGAAGGCATCTGGTCCCATCACTTCATGCCAAATAGAAAGTAAAAAAGTGAAAACAGTGACAGATTTTATTTTCTTGAGCTCAAGAATCACTGCAGACAATGACCGCAGCCATGAAATTAAAAGACATCTGCTTCTGGAAGGAAACCTATGGCAAAGCTAGACAGTGTATTAAAAAGCAGAGATATCACTTTGCTGATAAAGGCCCATATGGTCAAAGCTATAGTTTTTCCATAAGTCGTGTATGAATGTGAGAGCTGGACCATAAAGAAAGTTGAACGCCGAAGAATTGATGCTGTTGAGCTATGGTGCTGGCAAAGACTCCTGAGAGTCCCTTGGACTGCAAGATCAAACCAGTCAATCTTAAAGGAAATCAACCCTGAATATTCACTGGAATGACTTATGCTGAAGCTGAAGCTCCAACACTTTGGCCATGTTTTGGGAAGAGTCAACTCACTGGAAAAGACCCTGATGCTGGGAAAGACTGAAGGCAACAGGAGAGGATCAGATAGTTAGATATCATCATCAACTCAATGGACATGAATTTGAGCAAACTCTGGGAGATAGTGGAGGACAGAAGAGCCTCACATGCTACATTCCACGGGTTACACAGAGTCAGACACAACTTAGGGGCTGAACAACAGGGGGAAAAATCACTAATTAAGAACACATGATTCAGTAACATACTTGTCAAAAATGTCATCAGAGGAAGAAATCAGTAAAGATAATAAAGATATGTTCAATATCAACTTGTTAAAAATATGGATACACTTACTATAATTTAGAAACACTATAATCAAATTTTTATATCTGAAACTGTGACCTCTCATTTGCAGGCCCACATAAACTGTGTGTACAACCAACTCAAGATAGGAAGGATCCATAGTTATACAAACATTAAGATAGGATCTTTGCATTTACTGATTTGGTCAGAAGAATCAGGAAAAATCAGAGAGCCACAATTTTCTAAGAGCAGGGTCATGTGGAATCTTTAGGAGTGATCTGCTAATAGAAAGAGGCTCACTACCAAGTTTTGTTTTCTTCAGGCCAAAAAATATGCTTAGAAATTAATACAGATTATCTGTCTTATATCATAAAAAATAAAAATCTGGGACTTAAAAAAAAAAGTGTAAAACTTTCCAGTTTACAAAGGATTTTCACATGTTATTTTATGGTTTTTCTTTTCCATATTATTTAATCTTCACAGTAATTTCAATTTAAGATTACACAGCTGTTAAGTACAGGCCTGGAATGAAAACACAGGCCCTTTGACTCCTTGGTTCTTAATCCTATATTAAAGACAGATTTTAGAAACATTTAAATGTCAATAATCAAATATGTATGAGGAATTTGCTTTTTTACCTTTTTAAGTAAGCTAGATTTTCTTGTGAGCCAGTCTCTCCTTTTGGTCAGAGAATGACAATACATGTAGAGTAGGGCTCCTCGTCTCCAGGAGAGACATTCCAGGAGTTCATCTCCAAGCAAATCACAGTGCTGAAATACAACAAAGACTCAGTTTAAAAAGAGAAACTTCATGTCTATAAAAATAAAAACTAAATTTCAAAATATTGAGAAATTAAAAATATTCATTTCATAAAATCTGCCCTTTACTTTGCGACCTACACAGGAATGACTTACTTTGAATCAATTAGAAATATAGACATCTACTGCTACATAAAAATTACAATAACTACTCTAATTTACAAGTATTTCTACATAATTGATATTCAAGTATTTAAGTAACTAAATCCTCTAATGTATTTCAAATATAAGTATTCCACAGTCTGATGGGAAAAATAAGTTTTCAGAAATATATATATATATATATATATGTTACTTGAAACATTTTCTACTACTACTAAATTAAAACAATGAAAAGATATATACAAAAACAATTTAAATGAATCAAACTTTTATTATGTGGTATCTTTTAAAACTTGGGATTATTTATTTACACAATTAGCATTCCCTGATAAAACAGAGAGCAACAAAGATATCTCAGTAGAGACAGCCAGCAGGTAGCTGAAGATGAGAAATTATTTGCCTGAATGAATGGATTTCCCTGCTGATCCAGGGGTTTAAAGTAGTCAGGGCTAGATAAAAAAGTCCTGGGAATCATTGAAATAGAGACAGCAGTAAAAAGTGTATGGACAAACAAAGACAAAATAGAAACTATTAGAGGATTAAGGAGATATTCTTGGGGAGTGCCTATGTTTCCAGAATGGGAGAGAGGTGAGATGCTTAGAAAGAGAAAGAGCAAGGCTTCTCAGAGATGAAGAGAAGCATGAAAGGCCTTTAGGGATGTTATGATCCTTGGAAAGACAGCAAATGTCCAGGAGGAAGAGGACTGTGAAAGAACCAGAGACGTGGTCATTAAGATCACTAGGAACCTTCAAGAAAACATAGCATCTGTAAAAGTAAAGGGAGCAGAAATAGCAAATGTGTATCTTTAGAAAATGACTATGCACTGTGTATAACTTCATCATAGAAAATGTTCTGAAACATATTTATAAAAATGGATACTTTAGTTTTGACATCAGTCTGAAACGTTCAACTCTCATATACCCTTCCTTCAGTCAATTTAAAACAGAGACAAAGACACATTTAAGAAGGAAAAAAACACAGATCCTAAAGGGTAGTCTAGCAGGAATTAGCAGCATTCCACCATAATTCATAGTTGTGCAAAACTTACTTTTGGATGCATATTATTTTCTTTAACCAAAATTTCTGGTTCTGAAAGAAAATTGATCAACTCTTTTACTTTCTGTGAAGAATCTTCAGGAAAATCTTCATCTACTAGCTTGTTCTCCTCAAAATATGTCATGTCCAAAATAGCCTGCAGTAAGAGAGAAAAAAGTGTAATATAAAAGATTTGAATTAGAATGAATAACTCTTACAGTTTAATCTTACATATATTCTTTGCGACCCCATGGACTGTAGTCCTCCAGGCTCCTCTGTCCATGGGGTTTTTCAGGCAAGAACACTAGAACAGGTTGTCATTTCCTTCTCCAGGGGATCTTCCCAGGGATCGAACCTGCATCTGCTGCATTGTGGGTGGATTCTTTACCCACTGAGCCATCAGGGAAGCCCCAGTAGTCAGTCCTAGCTGTAAATATAATCTAAGACGAATTTATAGTAAACTTTGTAAGATTTAACTAAACACTGATTCAAGATAATCCAGCTTTCCTCAAAAAATAAAATGGATATTTATGTTTTAATTCAGGTAAGTTAATCATATACAATATAAAAAGTTTTTTATATTCTTTGTTATTTCCATATATTACTTTCTGAACATTTTCTAAATGCCTGCTGTATCAAGAAAAGGTCACTACCTCCAGTTTTGTACACTGAATCTTCAAAGGATTACCTGTTTCCCCAAATGAAGAGTCAGCTCTTTCAAACTACTCAATCCTTTGTCTCTGTTTAATCTACTTGATGAAGACTAAGGAAACTGAGTTCTGCTACTAGTTCTATCTAACCAACCAAAGACAAGTCATATTTTACTTCTTCTTTAAAGCCTCAGTTACTTCATTGACAAATTGTCTTTTAAAGTCCCCAGCCTTGAGAATAAAATGAATTAACATATGTAAATCACTTAGAACATGACCTGGCACACAGCACTACTTAAGTGACAGGTGCTGTTGTGTTAGAAGGCCTGAGCCAGGAAGGGAGAGATCATCATCCTAAGGAAAAGGACCTGTTGATTCAGAACCACAAGTAAGCTCCAGAAAGGTTTGAGGAATTTTAATTATATCTCTAATTCTTTTGCCTTATTCTCAGAAATAAGTTAAAAGTGTTTACAGCTCTCCTATATGAAAGAAGTAAGATAAACAGGGAACCTTCTGAAAGGAAGGAAAGTGAAGGAAATTTCTCCCAAGCTGAAATAGCTCTCTGGGGTTTGTGGGTACTTGTCAGAGGCTCATTCAACCACATCTGAAGGCAGAACTATGCCCATGTATCTCCTAACAGAAAGCAGCATCAGGCAGCTAAGTGCTATGAATGTGTGTTTTGGAAACTCGACTAAGTTTACTCTTATTTCCTATAACAACTGGCAATCAAGTAAGGGCATATGAAGCACTCTGTTAACTATAAAGTGCTATATAAATGATAGATACTATAATAAAATTATGTTTTTTTAAGGTTTTGCTTTTTTGTTGTGCTGCATGAAAACTAAGGAAACTGAGTTCTGCTATTAGTTCTATCTAACCAACCAAAGACAAGTCATATTTGCAGTCAAGTCATATTTGAAGTCATATTTGAAGGTCTTGTTGCAAATGCAAGATCTTGGTTCACTGACGGAACTCCGTCAGGGTGGAGCCTGTGCCCTCTGCAATGGAAGAACAGAGTCTTAACTACTACATCGCCAGGGAAGTCCCTCAAAATTATGTTTATTAATGTGAACTTGCCTCAGCAGTTTGAGAAAACCTAGAAAACAGATTTTGTCTATAGAGCGGTCTGAATTTGAAAGAAAAGGGAAAGAAGGGGGAACAGCTTTCTGTTCTTACGGACTTGCACAACAAAACCACAGGTAGTCAAGCGAAGAATCCAAAGGAAAGGTAAATTTCAGGGAAAAAAAAAAATAACCAGAGGCCTTATAGAAATCTCCATTCCCTCTAACATTTCAGAGCTTGGAAATTGCGCATATGAGTATTTTTCTTAATTATCTATACAGGGAAGCAATATTGTAAGATTTTTTCCCTGACTTTATAATCCACACATCCAATAAACTTTACTTCTTTGCAAACTGCCTCAGTTTCAAGTCTATATGCCTTATACATAGTTTTTTGAACAAAAACATTTTAAATAAAGAACATTAAACCTAAATTTTGGAGTCAACCCTCTTAAGTAAGCAACCTACCCCACAATATGTCAGAAACCATCTGATTCAGTACCTGTGTGTAAAGTTCTAGAAGATTTGATGGGGTTGAACATTCTTTGTCTTCTCCACACTGAAGTTTCAATTTTTCTAGAGCTGCAGAGGCGCGAATTAAAAAGTGATCTATAAGAGATAAAAATATGATTACTTCACCTATTTTCAGGTGTCTTTTAAACAAAAAAAAAGCTACATATCTAAAATGATAAAATTAATACAACATAGTAATATCTTTTGTAAAACATGAAGTATATCATAATGCCTAACTCTACTTAAATTTATCATGGAAATTTTTTCTTAAAAGCTAGACTTAAAACTTTCTAGGTTCAGTTGCCATTTCTTAAGCACAACGTGTACTTTCATAATGTTTATTTTATGATGTTGACATATTCAAAATGTTTAAGCATTAAATTTAAAACTTTTATTGGAAGAGTACAAATAATATATATAAATATATATATAAATATATATATATATATATATCCTCATGGACAGAGGAGCCTGGGAGGCTACAGTTCAAAGAGCTGCAAAGCATTGGACACTCAGCAACTAAGCACACATACACACACCATCAAAAAAAAAAAAAAAAAGCCCAACATCAAGACACTTAGATCCTTGAGACTGCCCCTCTGTAGCTTTCTCCTGAAATATATAACCTTTTCCCCTCACTGGTAAACGGACAATGTAGGACCTGGTGAGGGTCCATCTGATCCAGCCTCAGCACCTACACAAGTAGGTAAGCAGATCAGTGTTGGAACAAAAGCACCACCAGTTTAAGTTGCGTCTGTTGGCAGTAATATGACAACCTTAAACTCTCCCCGGTAAGGCCGAACCTGTATCTAGACCAGATTCTGAACGCTTTAAGGTCCACTATTCACCTAAATTGAAAACTACTTCTTCAGCACGGCCTTCCTATCTCTCCTCAGTCCAGAAGTAACACCCATACAGCTCAGGAAAAAAGATTCTACTGTGAACTGAAATGGTTTAGAACAAAACACCCCTCAGGAGCTTCTTTAAACACTGAGTTGATATTTTTTTCTTAATTTGCAGGATTATTTTAAATGTAAAGGCCTGCATTGAATTCATCAAACCATTGCTGAAGGAGCATTTCACATGAACTCATGACATAAATAGAGAAGTGGAGGGATAATGGTTCACCATTTTAGAAAATTTTTATGAAATGTAGAATTTTTCCTAACCATTCAGTCAAAATAGTGACTGACAAGGCAAAGATAAGAGATTCTAACACAGTCCCCAGAAAAGGTCCCTCTAATGGTATATTTCCATATCATAAACACATTGTGCTTGTACAATGAGAAATAAATGAACCAAAATTGACCAGTAGTACAAAGGAGAGTATTCTTACATGGACTAGTGTCTGGCTGTATGTGATCAATTAAAAAACTACAGGAATTATCAATCCCTACAACCTAACATAAATATCATTAAAAAACAAATTTTTACTGTGTATTATTTTTGCTATATTAGAAAATACAAGTTCAAATATATGAAACTATGTTTTAGTTAAACTTCATAAAATATGAAAATCTTGCTAGTAATACTGAACAGTTCATAACGTTGACCACTATTATTGCAATTCTAGTACATTTCAGAACTTTAAAGCCTCCAAACAAGAATATATACTTTACTTTTCACCCTTCACTCTAGACTGGATTAAAGTACACTTCCACTGGAAAATGAGAATGGCTTTTTGGTTTACTGGTAAGTGAATAGCATACATTCTTTCATCTCTTCAGACTGGTTGTAATGGAGCTGGAGTGGGGTGGAAATCACTGAAGTTTATTTGGAAGTAACTTAGATACACTTCCAGACAATAACTACTGGAATAGCTACTACTGTCCATGAACTAAAATTATTCATGTGATTCACTTACCACAAACCAAAAAAGGAAACTACTTCAGGGTAGTCTTGTGGATTTTTAACAACAGACCCCTAAGAAAAGAAAATCCAGCAAATAGTCCTGTATGGAACTAGAGCCATTTTATCATGGACCCTATTCAATAAATTCACCAACTGTTCAATCGCTTGGGAAAATGTTCCACTACTATTTCTCTATGACTCCGAAGACAACGAGACAGCCCACAAAATTTTTTTAAACTTTCTATCTGTAGTAAAGGTGCAAAACTCGGTAAGAATGTAGAAACCTATAGGCAGCTGGTAAGTAATGAAAAAGAGCAAACGTCGAGGTGATTCTGTGTCAGTCTTTCGTAAGGAAACCGCTTGAGTGAGTGAAGTCGCTCAGTCGTGTCTGACTCTTTGCCACCCCATGGACTGTAGGAGCCTACCACGCTCCTCTGTCCATGGGATTTTCCAGGCAAGAGTACTGGAGTGGGTTGCCATTTCCTTCTCCAGAGGATCTTCCCGACCCAGGGATTGAACCCAGGTCTTCCGCATTGTAGGCAGACGCTTTACCGTCTGAGCCACCAGGGAAATCCAAGGAAACCGCTTAGATATTTAAAAAAAAAAAAAAAAAGTTATTCCAGTACTGACAGGGCCCTTGTGACAACTGAGGTGATGAACGTGAGAGAATCGTTTTAATTACTCCAATGTAAATCTCGACTGTAGACTACTGTTTACAGTTGAGTTTAGATTCCAAAACACAACACAAAAATTTACAACGTAGCAATGAAAAAGCAGAACTATTATACACGCCAAACTATCTTTAGGAAATGCAAAACTACCATTACTTATTTGCGTACCATCATCCAACTTTAACCACTCATTTAAACTTCCCTGTGTACTTTCATCCAGATCTCTCCCCTTTGCCAGTCGCCACCGACCAAGACAGTTAAAGACAAGAAGCACTGATTTGCCTGAGATTTCAACAGTTTTCGCGGGTTATGAAAAACCTGGTCCGGAAGTAAACGCCTTTGCCTTAAAGCGATGTGAGCTCCTGGAGGTAGACAACAGAACGCCCAGCTAGGGCCAGAAGCGCAACACCTTCGGTATTTCTGGCCTGGAATCCATAGACTACAGGCCGCAGCCTCAGCCCCTATGGCCGTCGAGAGCCAGCTCCGAACAACCGCCCGCCTGACCGCCTCCCTCTCCTCAGCTCCCTCACCATCTTCGCCGGCGGCTTCGCTAAGTTGTTGTATGTGGGCCTGAGCCAGGTCTCCGAGTTCCTCCACTCGCCTCACCACACTAGAGCTTGCGGCCGCCATGGCCACAACGGGCGGGCGCGCCCAGTCACGTGACCGCACCGGCCCGAGGTCACCTGATCCCCTGGTGCGGGCGGGGCTGCTTTGGGCGGAGCTTTCTTGGTTGGTGGGAGGGGACCCCAGTTCCGAGAAAGGGATGGCTCAGGACCGCAAAGGTTGTTCCGGGTTATCCTCTTCCTCTTGGACTTCTTCCACAGCCCTGAGTCAGCACTTTGAGGATGGGCATGACGTCAGGACACGCCTCCCTCCCGCCCCGCTTCTAAACCAATAGAGAGCTGGCTCTGTCCCCGCGCTGATCCAATGAAAAGCCCCCTCCGGGGACTGGTTGGAGAGCATAGCTGCAGCGCGGGATTCTCCTGTGAGACATCCCTGGTGGCTCAGACGTTGAGGAGTCTTCCTATAACGCGGGAGACCCCGGTTCAATCCCTGCGTCGGGAAGATCCTCTGGAGAAGGAAATGGCAACCCACTCAGTATTCTTGCTTGGAAAATCCAATGGATGGAAGAGCCTGCCAGGCTACAGTCCACTGGGGTCCCAAAGAGTCGGACACGACTGAGTAACTTCACTTCTTCAACAGAGCAGACATTAATCTCTGAAAATAGGGCTGTGTGGTTTTGGTTGTCTAAAATACGGAAAGCCCTACTGGCTCTTCTGGAGCATATCCAAATCTCTGAGCGGTTACTGTGGGTCTAGTTGGGCTTCCCTGGTGTCTCAATGGTAAAGAATATGTGTGCAATGGAGGAGACAGGGATTGGATCCACGGGACCGCTAAACTCTGATGGAAATTCCCAGTCTATGTGGCTGAGTTTTTCTAAAGTTGAATTTTAGCAGTTGGGTTTGCTTTATTTTTGGTCTGCTTTGTCTAGCTCACATTTAACATATTCATCTTGTCCCAGTGTACAAAAATTTTGCATTTACAAAAATTTCTATTGCCACACATCTCTAGACCCTCCCTTAAAGAGGGTCTAAAAAACTTCACGTGCAAAGTTCTTCTCAACTGTGAGTCTCAAAGCACTTAGAAGTCTAACTTCCATAGTGCATTCCCTATTTTCTTGCCTTTGATCAAACAAACCTTTAATTCATCTTTTTCACTTTTTGATTTGACACAGTATCTTGAATAATCTCCATCCTATCTTCTGTCTTATGGAAGTTAGTTTTTTATTTAATAAGTGATACTAAAAATAGGTGCCAACTAAAAACTGTCACTCGTCATCTGTTGCCAATTTACAAGAATGAAGTCACTAGCCATTATTGTCACTGACCTTCAACACAACCTGAAAGGAATTCAGGGAAGAGATTAGACATGAGGCATACTGTGCTCTGGGAAAAACTGGCAGAACAGGCCTTTGGATGGTTATTTTCAGAAGATTTTGTGAGCCCAATTCCTTGTATCTTCTCATGTCTGGAAAATCACTAGTCTTTAACGGAGACATCTGTTCCTCATGACTAGCATCAAACCTTTGCAAAAATGTGTGCCTGATTGCAAGTATCCCCCTTCACTAAAACCATGTATATACTGACAGTCCTAGGAGTTATGTACAGCCCAGGCTATAGTCCTCATCAGGTCCCAAATAAAACTTAACTCACAACTCACTGTGCATTTTTTTTCTTTCAGTTCACATGAGGAAATTGTGTGTTGTGATTTATAAGTGATTGGCCACAGTGGCTTTCTTAGCTGGCCTTTGTAACAAGTTTCTTCCTTCTGCAATTCACCCTAAATATAGAGAGCAGGAAACATATTACTTTTGTGTCCTCAGTGATTCCTATAGTGCTTGATACATAATAAATACTTAGGAAAAGTTTATTAATTAAAAAAATTTCATGTTATTTTGTCAATATCAATTCAATTCAGTTGCTCAGTCATGTCTGACTCTTTGTGGACTGCAGCACACCAGGCTTCCCGGTTCATCACCAACTCCCGGAGATTGCTCAAACTCATGTCCATCTAGTCACTGATGCATTCCAACCATCTCATCCTCTGTTGTCCCTTTCTCCTCCCGCCTTCGATCTTTCCCAGCAACAGGGTCTTTTCCACTGAGTCAGTCCTTTGCATCAGGTGGCCAAAGTATTGGAGCTTCAGCTTCAGCATCAGTCCTTCCAATGAATGTTCAGGACAGTCTCTAATAAGGAAGCTGAAGGCCAGGAATGTTATATTATGTGATCAATGTGGGCTAAAGAGCAGAATCCCTGGTGGTCCAGCAGTTAGGACCCCGAGCTTCCACTATGGGAGGCCATGAGTTCGATCCCTGGTTGAGGAACTGAGATCCCACATGCTGCATGGTGAGGCCAAAATGCATAGAATGAATTAAAATATAATGCTAGATTTTAAAAACTTCCCAGAAAGATTAATAACTCATTATGAATCTACTAAAAAGTATCTTCTAAAATAATTGATCTAATTTGGGCCATTTTCCTCCCCATTAATATATAATGGATAAAATACAATTAGCTAAGAAGAAATTAATTTCTAGGGATGTCTATAAAAATAAAAAAAATCTTTTTAAAAATAAAATTCTTGATTGCCTCTGAACTACTAGTACTTACCACTTGCACCATTATTTTGAAACTCTTTACTGATTTCCATTTTTTGTGCAGGTCTTATTCTTTCATATAAATTTGTCAACCCCCTGTGAACAGGAAGTTGAGTTCTTTTTTTTTTTTCAGTTGCCACCAGTGACTTGACTGTTATAAAACCACAATAAAAATTTACTTTCAAACTCCCCTGGTGGTCCATTGGATAAGAAGCTGCCTGCCAATGCAAGGTTTGATTGCTAGTCCTGGAAGATTCCATATGTCAGGCAGCAACTAAGTGCATGTGCCACAACTATTGAAGCCCGTGTTTCCTAGAGCCCATGCTCCACAACAAGAGGAGACACCGCAATGAGAAGTCCACACACCATGGCTAGAGAGTAGCCCCCGCTCACCACAACTAGAGAAAGCCCACGAGCAGCGACTAAGACCCACAGCTGCCAAAAATAAATAATTAATTCTCCTTTAAAAAAGATTTACTCTCTTTTTCATTTAATGACCCATTATTGGGTTAAGCACTGTAATAGGCACCAGATTTTTAGCAGTAAACAAAATAAATGTGATCAATGCCCTCCTGAAGACTGTTATCTAGTTTGGGAAGATAAAGATATGCAAGAATCACACAAACAAATACATAAGTTTAAAACTGTGGAAGATGTTATGAAGGAAAAACAGAGGAATATTTTGGCTTGTGATCTCAGAGAAGGACTTAATAAAATCCTTTACACTTTATTATCACCTAAAGGACAAATAAAATTACCCAGGTGAATAGTAGGGATATGTACCAACCTGGGCCCAATTAGGAGAAAGAAACTACATGAGCATTTGAATAGGGAAAGTCTGATATAAAGAATTATTACATGGACTTCCTTGATGGTCCAGTGGTTAAGACAACTAATTTGAGCCACAGAAAGCTCCCGAGCAAATTTGAAAAACTCAGCAGTGGCCACAGACTGGAAAAGGTCAGTTTTCATTCCAATCCCAAAGAAAGGCAATGACAAACAGTGCTCAAACTACTGCACAATTGCACTCATCTCACACGCTAGTAAAGTAATGCTCAAAATTCTCCAAGAAAGGCTTCAACAGTTTGTGAACTGTGAACTTCCTGATGTTCAAGCTGGATTTAGAAAAGGCAGAGGAACCTGCCAACATCCATTGGATCACTGAAAAAGCAAGAGAATTCCATAAAAACATCTACTTCTGCTTTATTGACTATGCCAAAGCCTTGACTGTGTGGACCACAATAAACTGTGGAAAATTCTGAAAGAGATGGGAATACCAGACCACCTGACCTGCCTCTTGAGAAACCTGCATACAGGTCAAGAAGCAACAGTTAGAACTGGACACAGAACAACAGACTGGTTCCAAATAGGGAAAAGACTATGTCAAGGCTGCATATTGTCACCCTGCTTATTTAAAATATGCAGAGTACATCATGAGAAATGCTGGGCTGGAGGAAGCACAAGCTGGAATCAAGATTGCCAGAAGAAATATCAATAACCTCAGATATGCAGATGACACCACCCTTATGGCAGAAAGCAAAGAAGAACTAAAGAACCTCTTGATGAAAGTGAAAGAGGAGAGTGAAAAAGTTGGCTTAAAACTCAACATTCAGAAAACTAAGATCATGGCATCCAGTCCCATCACTTCATGGCAAATAGATGGGAAAACACTGGAAACAGTGACAGAATTTATTTTTGGGGGGCTCAAAAATCATTACAGATGGTGACTGCAGCCATGAAATTAAAAGATGCTTGCTCCTTGAAAGAAAAGCTATGACCAACCTAGGCAGCATATTAAAAAGCAGAGACATTATTTTGCCAACAAAGTTCCATTCAGTCAAGGCTATGGTTTTTCCAGTAGTCATGTACGGGTGTGAGTTGGACTATAAAGAAAGCTAAGTGTCTAAGAATTGACGCTTTTGAACTATGGCATTAAAGAATACTTTTGAGAGTCCCTTAGACTGCAAGGAGATCCAACCAGTCCATCCTAAAGGAAATCAGTCCTGAATATTCATTGGAAAGACTGATGCTGAAGCTGAAACTCCAATACTTTGGCCACCTGATGCAAAGAACTGACTCATTTGAAAAAACCCCTATGCTGGGAAAGATAGGGGACGACAGAGGATGAGATGGTTGAATGGCATCACCGACTCGATGGACATGAGTTTGAGTATACTCTTGGAGTTGGTGATGGACAGGGAGGCCTGGAACGCTGCAGTCCATGAGGTCGCAGAGTCAGACATGACTGAGCGACTGAACTGAACTGAAGATCCCGAGAACTTTGTGCAGTCCTTTGACTGAGAAACAGTGGGAAATAAAGCTAGCTAATATGAACATTCTTAATATCAGAAGTGTTCGTATTTTCAAAAACTTAATGGATTTATCTTCATGGGCCTTTTATACAGCAGCTAGCCTACATACATACACTTTGTTGCCAAGCAGTACTCATTAACTTATTTAATCCTTACCTGCTACCTTATGATATAGGTATTACTCTCTATCTCACCCATACAAGGGAAGAAACAGAAGCTTAGAAAAGCTAAATATCTTCACCTAAGTTAGGAAGTGAAAGAATCGATCATGAAACCCAACCAGGTCTGCTTGACTCCAGAGCCTAATTGTAACTAATCTAATTATAAACACATAGCAAGTAAAGGGAGGAGGGGAAAGTGTGCACTCTTTTGAGTGTTGCTAGCAGTAGTAGATTTTGGTTCCTGGCAAGAATCAGCTTGGTACCCTTTGCTTGATGTGAAATCTCATCATGTGGACACAGGATTCAAAAGAAGCCTCTGCCAGTACAAAATGCAATACCAGTAATATCCCAAGGGTGGCAGTGCTGTTCAACACATGCTTACACTGCAGGGCATCCAGGTTCAATTCCTGATCAGGGAAGTAGGTCCCACAATGCCACACAGCATGGGCAAAAACGAAAAAAAAAAAAAAAAAAAGATTATTAACAAGGGGTTGAAGTCACAATGGACTGCTGGTAAGAAGTAAGAATAGAGAAACAACAGGGACAAGGGGCAGCCACTACCCCTGGGGTATAAATCTAGACTTTATTGGAGAATTTCTGTCTGTGGATAGCTAGCCAGCAGAGAAATCACTGTAGTTCACACCATTGGAACTTGCTGGAACTCTACCCTCTGGGACTTGCCAGAAATCTGCCCTCAAGGTGCTGGGAAAGCTGCTTATGGCGGGGTGTCTTACAGGAAACATGTCTGAGATAGGTGCCAGGAGAAGCTGCTGGCAGTGCTATAAAAGTCTGCCAAGAACGCACAGGAGACCCCGAAGACGATGTTTCCAGCAATGTCTCTCTAGCTCCCTCTACTGACAAAGTTTAATATTATATCAGCTGACCAAAATTAAAGGGCCCATATATCAGATCAGATCAGATCAGATACAGCAAGGATCTCATTCAAATATGAAGGAGAAATCAAAAGCTTTACAGACAAGCAAAAGCTGAGAGAATTCAGCACCACCAAACCAGCTCTCCAACAAATACTAAAGGATATTCTCTAGACAGGAAACACAAAAGCAGTGTATAAATTCGAACCCAAAACAATAAAGTAAATGGCAATGGGATCATACTTATCAGTAATTACGTTAAACGTAAATGGGTTGAATGTCCCAACCAAAAGACAAAGACTGGCTGAATGGATACAAAAACAAGACCCCTACATATGTTGTGTACAAGAGACCCACCTCAAAATAGGGGACACATACAGACTGAAAGTGAAGGGCTGGAAAAAGATTTTCCATGCAAATAGGGACCAAAAGAAAGCAGGAGTAGCAATACTCATATCAGATAAAATAGACTTTAAAACAAAGGCTGTGAAAAGAGACAAAGACGGTCACTACATAATGATCAAAGGATCAATCCAAGAAGAAGATATAACAATTATAAATATATATGCACCCAACATGGGAGCACCACAATATGTAAGACAAATGCTAACAAGTATGAAAGGAGAAATTAACAATAACACAATAATAGTGGGAGACTTTAATACCCCACTCACACCTATGGATAGATCAACTAAACAGAAAATAACAAGGAAACACAAACTTTAAACAATACAATAGACCAGTTAGACCTAATTGATATATATAGGACATTTCATCCCAAAACAATGAATTTCACCTTTTTCTCAAGTGCACATGGAACCTTCTCCAGGATAGATCACATCCTGGGCCATAAAGCTAGCCTTGGTAAATTCAAAAAAATAGAAATCATTCCAAGCATCTTCTCTGACCACAATGCAGTAAGATTAGATCTCAATTACAGAAGAAAAACTATTAAAAATTCCAACATATGGAGGCTGAACAACACGCTGCTGAATAACCAACAAATCACAGAAGAAATCAAAAAAGAAATCAAAATTTGCATAGAAACGAATGAAAATGAAAACACAACAACCCAAAACCTGTGGGACACAGTAAAAGCAGTCCTAAGGGGAAAGTTCATAGCAATACAGGCATACCTCAAGAAACAAGAAAAAAGTCAAATAAATAACCTAACTCTGCACCTAAAGCAACTAGAAAAGGAAGAAATGAAGAACCCCAGGGTTAGTAGAAGGAAACAAATCTTAAAAATTAGGGCAGAAATAAATGCAAAAGAAACAAAAGAGACCATAGCAAAAATCAACAAAGCCAAAAGCTGGTTCTTTGAAAGGATAAATAAAATTGACAAACCATTAGCCAGACTCATCAAGAAACAAAGGGAGAAAAATCAAATCAATAAAATTAGAAATGAAAATGGAGAGATCACAACAGACAACACAGAAATACAAAGGATCATAAGAGACTACTATCAACAATTATAAACCAATAAAATGGACAACGTGGAAGAATTGGACAAATTCTTAGAAAAGTACAACTTTCCAAAACTGGACCAGGAAGAAATAGAAAATCTTAACAGACCCATCACAAGCACGGAAATTGAAACTGTAATCAAAAATCTTCCAGCAAACAAAAGCCCAGGTCCAGACAGCTTCACAGCTGAATTCTACCAAAAATTTAGAGAAGAGCTAACACCTATCCTGCTCAAACTCTTCCAAAAAATTGCAGAGGAAGGTAAACTTCCAAACTCATTCTATGAGGCCACCATCACCCTAATACCAAAACCTGACAAAGATCCCACAAAAAAAGAAAACTACAGGCCAATATCACTGATGAACATAGATGCAAAAATCCTTAACAAAATTCTAGCAATCAGAATCCAACAACACATTAAAAAGATCATACACCATGACCAAGTGGGCTTTATCCCAGGGATGCAAGGATTCTTCAATATCCGCAAATCAATCAATGTAATACACCACATTAACAAATTGAAAAATAAAAACCATATGATTATCTCAAGAGATGCAGAGAAAGCCTTGGACAAAATTCAACATCCATTTATGATAAAAACTCTCCAGAAAGCAGGAATAGAAGGAACATACCTCAACATAATAAAAGCTATATATGACAAACCCACAGCAAACATTATCCTCAATGGTGAAAAATTGAAAGCATTTCCTCTAAAGTCAGAAACAAGACAAGGGTGCCCACTTTCACCATTACTATTCAACATAGTTTTGGAAGTTTTGGCTACAGCAATCAGAGCAGAAAAAGAAATAAAAGGAATCCAAATTGGAAAAGAAGAAATAAAACTCTCACTATTTGCAGATGACATGATCCTCTACATAGAAAACCCTAAAGACTCCACCAGAAAATTACTAGAACTAATCAATGATTATAATAAAGTTGCAGGACATAAAATCAACACACAGAAATCCCTTGCATTCCTATACACTAATAATGAGAAAACAGAAAGAAAAATTAAGGAAACAATTCCATTCACCATTGCAACAGAAAGAATAAAATACCTAGGAATGTATCTACCTAAAGAAACTAAAGACCTGTATGTAGAAAACTATAAAACACTGGTGAAAGAAATCAAAGAGGACACTAATAGATGGAGAAATATACCATGTTCATGGATTGGAAGATTCAATATAGTGAAAATCAGTACACTACCCAAAGCAATTTATAGATTCAATGCAATCCCTATCAAGCTACCAACGGTATTCTTCACAGAGCTAGAATAAATAATTTCACAATTTGTATGGAAATACGAAAAACCTCAAATAGCCAAAGGTATCTTGAGAAAGAAGAATGGAATTGGAGGAATCAACCTGCCTGACTTCAGGCTCTACTACAAAGCCACAGTTATCAAGACAGTATGGTACTGGCACAAAGACAGAAATATAGATCAATGGAACAAAATAGAAAGCCCAGAGATAAATCCACACACATATGGACACCTTATCTTTGACAAAGGAGGCAAGAATATACAATGGATTAAAGACAATCTCTTTAACAAGTGGTGCTGGGAAAACTGGTCAACCACTTGTAAAAGAATGAAACTAGAACACTTTCTAACACCATACACAAAAATAAACTCAAAATGGATTAAAGATGTAAACTTAAGACCAGAAACTATAAAACTCCTAGAGGAGAACATAGGCAAAACACTCTCCGACATACATCACAGCAGGATCCTCTATGACCCACCTCCCAGAATAGCGGAAATAAAAGCAAAAATAAACAAATGGGACCTAATTAACCTTAAAAGCTTCTGCACAACAAAAGAAACTATTAGCAAGGTGAAAAGACAGCCTTCAGAATGGGAGAAAATAATAGCAAATGAAGCAACTGACAAACAACTAATCTCAAAAATATACAAGCAACTCCTACAGCTCAACTCCAGAAAAATAAATGACCCAATCAAAAAATGGGCCAAAGAACTAAATAGACATTTCTCCAAAGAAGACATACAGATGGCTAACAAACACATGAAAAGATGCTCAACATCACTCATTATCAGAGAAATGCAAATCAAAACCACAATGAGGTACCATTCCACGCCAGTCAGAATGGCTGTGATCCAAAAGTCTACTAGCAATAAATGCTGGAGAGGGTGTGGAGAAAAGGGAACCCTCTTACACTGTTGGTGGGAATGCAAACTAGTACAGCCACTATGGAGAAGAGTGTGGAGATTCCTTAAAAAACTGGAAATAGAACTGCCTTATGATCCAGCAATCCCACTGCTGGGCATACACACTGAAGAAACCAGAAGGGAAAGAGACACGTGTACCCCAATGTTCATCGCAGCACTGTTTATAATAGCCAGGACATGGAAGCAACCTAGATGTCCATCAGCAGATGAATGGCTAAGAAAGCTGTGGTACATATACACAATGGAGTATTATTCAGCCATTAAAAAGAATACATTTGAATCAATTCTAATGAGGTGGATGAAACCGGAGCCTATTACACAGAGTGAAGTAAGCCAGAAAGAAAAACACCAATACAGTATCCTAACGCATATATATGGAATTTAGAAAGATGGTAACAATAACCCTGTATACGAGACAGCAAAGAAGACGCTGATGTATAGAACAATCTTATGGACTCTGTGGGAGAGGGAGAGGGTGGGAAGATTTGGGAGAATGACATTGAAACATGTATAATATCATGTATGAAATGAGTCGCCAGTCCAGGTTCGATGCACGATGCTGGATGCTTGGGGCTGGTGCACTGGGAAGACCCAGAGGGATGGTATGGGGAGGGAGAAGGGAGGAGGGTTCAGGATGGGGAACACATGTATACCTGTGGCAGATTCATTTCAATAAAAAAATAATAATAATAATAAAGCATCAATTCTTTGGCGCTCAGCCTTCTTCACAGTCCAACTCTCACATCCGTACATGACCACAGGAAAAACCATAGCCTTGACTAGACGAATCTTTGTTGGCAAAGTAATGTCTCTGCTTTTGAATATGCTATCTAGGTTGGTCATAACTTTCCTTCCAAGGAGTAAGCGTCTTTTAATTTCATGGCTGCAGTCACCATCTGCAGTGATATTGGAGCCCAGAAAAACAAAGTCTGACACTGTTTCCCCATCTATTTCCCATGAAGTGGTGGGACCGGATGCCATGATCTTCGTTTTCTGAATGTTGAGCTTTAAGCCAACTTTTTCACTCTCCACTTTCACTTTCATCAAGACACTTTTGAGTTCCTCTTCACTTTCCCTTGTAGCTCAGTTGGTAAAAGAATCTGCATGCAGTGCAGGAAACCTGGGTTTGATCCCTGGGTTGGGAAGATCCCCTGGAGAAGGAAATGGCAACCCACACCAGTATCCTTGCCTGGAAAATCTCATGGACAGAGGAGCCTGGTGGGCTGCAGTCCATGGGGTTGCAAAGAGTCAGGCACGACTAAGCGACTAACATATGTATATATACACATACACACACACACACACACACATACATATATATATATATATATATATATATATATATATATATATATATATATGTACATGGGCTTCCCATGTGGCACTAGTGGTAAAGAACCTGACCACCAATGCAGGAGAGGTTAAGAGACATGGGTTCGATCCCTGGGTAAAGATCCCCTGGAGGAGGAAATGGCAACCCATCCCAGTACTCTTGCCTGGAGAATCCCATGGACAGAGGAGGAGCCTGTGAATATATTCACAATATATTCATATATATTCACAAAACATATTCACAAAACAGGCAAAATGAATAAATTTGTAGCCGAGAGGCAATAAATCTACAACCAGCAACAATGGAGAAGAACATATCTGGCACAGGAGATAGCATATGCAAAGCCTTTGAGTTTACAAAGAATTTGAGAGTTTTGAGGGATGAGAGAAGGGCAAAGGTTTCTGGTGCAAGGAGGAAAGTGGAACAAGGTGAGGCTGAGCAGCAGAGTGAGAGGTTATCTCCTGAGGTGGATGCCTAACCCTCAACCATGGAAATGAACTCCACACCCCGAAGTGAGCCCCAAGCTGAATTAATCAGCTTTGTCTTATGGTCATGGCCAATTCATTTATTCAATTAGTTGGACATAAATTCGTTCACTATTGAACGAGCCCCTACTCTATGCCAGGCACATGTAATATGGCACAAGACAGACCTATCTTTGTGGAGATAAATTCAAGGACAAACATATCCAGGGGTAAAAGTCTGACAGAAGCCAAGCCAATTAGATTCTTTCCCCTGGTAATCCGAGACACTAAAGACAGAACACTAAACACATCCATGTCAGCACTCCAGTGAGAGGAACCCACCTGCTGCTGTAGAGGTCCCTGGGGAGGACTTGGTTCCTTTAACTCCCCACTTCTGTCTTGATTGCTCAACTGTTCCTTAATCGTCTCCTGTATCTGTATCCTGAAACTAATTAGAGTCAGTTTATGTTGCATGCCATATAAAACAAAAACTTAAACAGAGGGACTTCCCTGGTGGTCCAGTGGCTAAGACTCAGAGCTCCCAATGCTGGGGCCCCAGGTTTGATCACTAGTCAGGGAACTAGATCCCATAGAACACAACTAAGACCCAGCACAATCAAATAAATAAGTAAATAAAATACTATATATATATATACATACATTTATATATATATAAACAGTATGAATATAGGACAGTAGAGGCAGATCAAGCAGGCCCCTGATAACATGTTGGAGATTGTAGACTTATCTTAAATGGGAAAAAAAAAAAAGCTATCAAAGTGTTTTTTGGCAAGGGATTGATATGATCAGACTGCATTTTAATGACTCACTCTGGCTAGAATGGAATGACAGAAATGTGAAAGAAAATTTGGTAGTTCAGTTGAGAGACTAGTTCTCTGGATGAAAATAGAATAATTCCTATCAGAATGAGCACAGCTGAAATACAGAGAATTAAATTTGACACACTATAGAAGAAGAATCAATAGGACTTGGTGATATAATTGGATGGGAGAGGAGAAGGAAAAAGAGGTATGGAGAATGTTTTCCAGGTTTTGCCAAGAGCTATTTGACCAATGGCAGTGACATTTGTTGGCTCAGATGAAGATACAGGAGGAACAGATTTGTGGGGAAAAGCAAGAATTAATTCAGCCTTATTGATTTGTAGAGCTCTATATGTAAACCTGGAGAAGGCGATGGCACCCCACTCCAGCACTCTTGCCTGGAAAATCCCATGGACGGAGGAGCCTGGTGGGCTGCAGTCCATGGGGTTGCTAAGAGTTGGACACGACTGAGCGACTTCACTTTCACTTTTCACTTTCATGCATTGGAGAAGGAAATGGCAACCCACTCCAGTGTTCTCGCCTGGAGAATCCCAGGGACGGGGGAGCCTGGTGGGCTGCCGTCTATGGGGTTGCACAGAGTCAGACACAGCTGAAGCGACTTAGCAGCAGCAGCAGCAGCATATGCAAACTTAAGCTCAATAAAACTTTTCCCTCATTTTTTTAATGAGGCAAAATTTATATAATAATACTAACCAGCTTAAAGTATACAAATCAGTGACATTTAGAACATTCACAATATCATTCAATCACCATTTCTATCAAATTTCAAAACATTTTAACTTCTCCAAAAGATAACCCCATACCCATTAAACAACCATCTTCACTCTTTCTTCCTCCAAGTTCCTGACAACTCCAGACTGCTTTCTGTTTCTATGGATTTACCTATTCTGGGTAATTCACAGACATAAAATCATGTGCTCTTTTTTGTCTGGCTTAAACTGAGCATAGTGTTTTTGAGGTGTTACATCCTGTAACATGTATCAGTGCTTCACTTCTCTTTATGGCTGATTAAAATTCCATTGTGTGAATGTATATACCACAACTTGTTTGACCACTCACTGTTGATGGACATTTGGACTGTTTCCACCACTCAGCTGTTGTGAAAAGTGCTTCTGTGAACATGCATGTACATGTACTTAAGTCCCTGACTAAAACTTTTATCTAAGTTTTTACATTCATCTAAAAAAGTAATTAGCAATTAATTTTTGAAGTTTTCATTGGGGAGAAAGAGAAAAAGAGAGAGAGAGTGATTCTTTATAGGCATACTGGTAATTAACAGCACCCTGTGCAAAAGGACTCAAAATATTAAAAGCATGATGATTAAAAGGTTAAATATATAATTTAAGCTCTGGAATAAATTCTTTCTGAACAGAGCAGAAAGACTGCTGTGCCATTTAGGTTTTCTAGGTCTATTTTTATGTTACAAGGAACTGTTTCTCCTTTTCCACTCCCCAAGGTAATTAATCACTTCCCCTATTCTGTGGGCAGCCTTATTTGGCTGTTTTCCTTTAGCATTTTTAGTGATATCCATATTACCTGCAATATGTATCTGCCAGATTAACTATCTAATAAGTGTGCACTATTGATGCAATATCAAATAATTTCCAAGTTCTGTGCTTTGTCAGTGACATAGCATTTAAATATTGGGTACATGCCTAGTAATGGGATTGCTGGGTCATATGGTAGTTCTGTTTTTAGACCCAGAAATCCAACTACTAAGGAGCCTCTTGATGAAAGTGAAAGAGGAGAGTGAAAAAGCTGGCTTAAAGTTCAACATTCAGAAAACTAAGATTATGGCATCCGGTCCCACACTTCATGGCAAATAGATGGGGAAACAGTAGAAACAGTGGCTGACTATTTTTCTGGGCTCCAAAATCATTGCAGGTGGTGACTGCAGCCATGAAATTAAAAGATGCTTACTCCTTGGAAGGAAAGTTGTGACCAACCTAGACAGAATATTAAAAAGCAGAGACACTACTTTGCCAACAAAGGTCCGTCTAGTCAAAGCTATGGTTTTTCCAGTAGTCATATATGGATGTGAGAGTTGGACTATAAAGGAAGCTGAGTGCCAAAGAGCTGATGCTTTTGAACTGTGGTGTTGGAGAAGACTCTTGAGAGTCCCTTGGACTGCAAGGAGATCCAACCATTCCATCCTCAAAATCAGTCCTGCGTATTCACTGAAAGGACTGATGTTGAAGCTGAAACTCCAATACTTTGGCCACCTAATGTAAAGAGCTGACTCATTTGAAAAGACCCTGATGCTGGGAAAGATTGAGGGCAGGAGGAGAAGGGGACAACAGAGGATGATATGGTTGGATGGCATCATCAACTCAATGGACATAAGTTTAGGTAAACTGTGGGAGTTGGTGATGGACAAGGAGGCCGGGAATGCTGCAGTCCATGGGGTCGCAGAGTCGGACACGACTGAGTGAGTGAACTGAATCCCACTACTAGGCATATACTCTGAAAAAATCATAATGCAAAAAAAGACTTATGCATGAATTGGGAGATCAGGCTTGATTTATGTGCACTGCCATGTGTAAAACAGATAGCTAGTAGGGACCTGCTGTATAGTACAGAGAGCTCAGCTTGGTGCTCTGTGATGACCTAGAGGGATGGGATGGTAATGTGGGGTGGGAAGGCAGTCCAAGAGGGTGGGGATATATGTATACATATAGCTGATTCATTTTGTTGTACAGCAGAAACTAACATAACATTGTAAAGCATCTATACCCCAGTTTTTTAAAAAAGATTGGGTATGATATAAGTCCACTGGAATCTTAAGAATCTTAATACTTATAAAACAAATTAACAGAACACATTGAAACTTTACAAACAACACATTGTCTAACTTGCAAAGATTCAATTAAAAGCTATTCTTTGATTTATATTACCTGTTTTTAAATCCCAAATATGCAAATATTATAAAAAAAAAGTATCCACACAGGACATAAATTTCAACTAACAGATCAAATATACTAGTTTCTTAATATCCCAAAGAACTCATCTTAAGGAAAAGTGTTGTATTAGGTAGAATAATTTTGGCTGCAGGACTCAGAAAGCCCAACTACCAGATAAACAGTGAGGAAATATGATACATGGTTTGGATTATGAATCTCAGAGGCAGGACAGGCTTCAGTGCTGATTAAACCAGCAGCCCCAGCTCCATGTCTCTACAAGTGTCTTGGCTCTGCTTGTTTGTTGGCTTCATACTCAACCTGACAGTGAAAGAGATGCACCCATCCCATGCCTCATATCTAAGGAAACTACTGTCAGAGGAAGAGAGAGGCAGGTACTAGTGGAAACTCTCACAGATTTATAGGGAAGTACTTCTCTAGAAGCCCAGATCAAACATTCCCTCACACTTTATTGGTTCAGTCTGGGTCACATACTGGTCCAGAACCAATTGTTAACACAGGGTTAAAATTATCCTTATACCAATCAGGTCTGTATCAGTCAGAGTTCTCCAGAAAAACAGAACCAATAGGGGATAGATATATAGGTAGAGATATATACACATATATGTCACAAAAATAATCCCCTGAAGGTCAACTCATAGATGTTAACCTCACCTAAAAAATACTTCACAACAACACCTTTGTCAGTACTTGAGTAGATAACTTAATACTATAGCCTACCAAAGTTGACACATAAAAGTAATCATCACAGAAATTCCCTGGTGATTGAGTGGCTAAGACTCTGAGCTCCCAATGCAGGGGACCCAGGTTTGACCCCTCGTCAGGGAAGTATATCCCACAGGCCACATTCCAGCAGAAGGATGGAAGATCCCACATTACTACAACCAAGAGTCGAAGCAGCCTAATAATTAATTAATTAAAAATTAATCATCACAAGATCCATTTCCAAACCTGTGAAGAATATGTTGAAGAGTGAAAATGGAAACCTGTACAAAATCAAGATCCTGACCAAGAATTGGTCAGTAATGTAGCACAAAGTTAAAGCCCAAGAGCATTGCTTTGTGCCTGTTAGTAAGAAAAATCCATCCTTTAATTTCTACTGAATCCACCGAAGTAAAAGTTCTCCTTACCCCACTGTATACTACTGTTTATACTAACTTCAGTGATTTTTAAAAATACTTTTAATGCACAAGGCTTAGCAGCTTTAGTTTTTCTTTTCAATTTATCAGTAAAAATTAAGACAATAAAATACCATATAAAAGAGAAGCTAATACTTTTCTAATTAAAAAAATTCCACTTCTTACATTGCCAAAATTGAATGAACTTTCATTTATTGTACTTGACTCAGAAACCTCTTTTTGAGTTTATTGCCAGTAATAATTAACTGCCTCGGGTAAAATGCAAACAACTTGTGCCAAGTTGTATAGACTCAAGACAACTTGTGTCAAGTTAATCATTTGGAGTCAGTCACTTTTTACCATATTTTTAAACCCTGTGGTCTTAGGGAAGGGAAGTCCTACAAGCTACAATCTGCTTTTGTGTCCTCATATCCTTATTATCCTGAACATCCTTTTCCAAGATTCTTCCTAACAATCACCTCCTTCCCACTTTTTTTCACTGTATGCCGTGGGACTCTAGCTTCAATGTTAACAAATGCATCTATTTCCTCAAAATGTTCATCTATTTATTTCAATGGACACTTGCCTATTAATACTTCATCTGTTTGATGTCAAGCTCCCTCATAATTCTCTTCCCCTCTCTTGACCTCTGGCTCCCTCTCACAACTCAGTAAAGATATTGTCTTGATTTACATAATTTACCTTCACCCTAGACCCTGCTATAAGCCTAAACTAGCCCAACATCATGGTGGACCAATGAACCAGGCTATAGCCCTCAGAAGCCTTAAACTCCAAAACTCAGTCTCTAACTACATTCCATATATCCTTTATCATTCTCTCATGATCTTACAACATTGCAGATTTTCAATCTAAAAAAACCTTTTGGCAAAATATTCTCTCAATTCTTTTAGGTCCTTTCTGGCCTCTTTCCCTTGGGTCACAAGATTGGTCATACAAATGGGCACTTTGGTTTCCTATCCTTCCACTCTAAAAACTCTGACAATCTTCACTGAATGTTCCTCTGCCCTGCAGGGAAGCACAACAGACTTATTGCCAGTAGACTGACTGGCATGCAGACTTATTGCCAACAGACTATAAATTGATCTGGAGCCTTCCTACTGCCTAGCAGTCCCTAGTCAGTTACCTTAGTCAGCTTCCTCTCATTCCTTTCAGACAGTAAATTTCTTGAGGGCAAATTGAGTGCCTGATGGGCAGTCATATCACTTGCATATGACTACTGATTTATATAACAGACATAATTATCTATTAACTTATTAAATGTTAATTAATTTGTTAAATATTTATTTTTTTAACAAATGAACGCACCTTTAAAATGCTTGAGTTTCTCCCATTCATTGTTCCTGTGTTCTTCTCTGGCTCCTTCCCATTC
Source organism: Bos indicus x Bos taurus (assembly GCF_003369695.1). NCBI lineage: Eukaryota > Metazoa > Chordata > Mammalia > Artiodactyla > Bovidae > Bos > Bos indicus x Bos taurus. The sequence goes on from NC_040095.1 coordinate 32,455,240, forward strand.
TGAATTCAATCCCAACATTCAATCTTTGCAGAAGCATAGACTGCCCTCATGATTACCTGTCACCGATCGTTATCCTTTAAGAATCATCACCATACTTCAGTGTGTCTTCTTCCCTCATCATGGTCCACTCATTATCTTACCAAACATCTCTGCAGCATGTGACACTGTTTCATTTCACAGTTCAAAGACTGCACTCTCTCAATACTGTTCTAATTCATTTCTTTACTGTCCTTTCCACAAAATTAAACTTTTCTACCATCCCACTAAATGTCAGAGGATTAGTTTGAGCTACTTCCCTGGAAATGGACACTAAAATGGAGAAGAGTGTAGGTGTGTGCTTGGACTGCTCTTAGGAAGATGATTATCAATAGGAGAGGGAGATGAGGCAAGAGACAAGGTGAACTGTGATACAGTTGCAACAGAAGCCTCTACTGATTGTACAGAGTTCTTGAATTAGACGGTCCTTGATTGATGTCACAAATTGATGCAAAGGGGCCAAGGCATTGGATTTCTACATTGATCATTCCTTGGATGAGGGATATCCCCACAGAATGGGCTGGTTCAAAGTAGGGCAAAGCATCTCCCTTGGGTGTAGGGCAATTCTAGAGAAGTGATATCCCTCTGACAGCTGCTGCTGCTAAATTGCTTCAGTCGTGTCTGACTCTGCACGACCCCATAGACGGCAGCCCACCAGGCTCCTCCGTCCCTGGGATTCTCCAGGCAAGAACACTGGAGTGGGTTGCCATTGTATTCTCTGATCCCTCTGACAGAGCTGGGAGCAATCCACAGTCAGTGTTCCTAGAATCTGGGGAGGTGAGTGCCTTGGTTGTGAAGGGTGAACTGAGGGTGCAGTATAGCTTCCTCTACAGTGAGAATTTCCCTCCCATTCTGTCTTTAGTTCACTGCTTTTTTTGCCTCTCACTCTCCTGCCCTGCCTAACATACCTTACACATATGCTTTCAGCTACCACCTGTACTGTGTGTGTCTGTGTTAGTTGCTCAGTCATGTTGGATTCTTTGTGATCCCATGGACTGTAGCCCATCAGCTTCCTCTGTCCATGGAATTTTCTAGGCAAGAATAGAGAAGTGGGTTGCCATTCCCTTCTTTAGGGGATCTTCCTGACCCAGGGATCGAACCTGGGCCTCCCACATTGGCAGGAAGATTTACTACTGAACCACCTGGGAAACCCCACACTCCATATACTCATACAAAACTGACTGCTAGGCATTTTCAGCTGCAGATGCCATGGGCACTTCAAATTTAAAATATCCAGACCCAGAATCATCATCCCCAACCCTCTGCCCTTCTGTGCATCCACAGTTCCTACCATGGCATCACTCTTAATCCCATCACTCACTCAGCCCCACTCCGGTCCAATCCGGCTAGCCAAAGTCCTGAATATTTAAACTTCTTTCCATTTCTGGATTGAGGTGAGGAACTATTCAAGCCAGAGTGTTGATTAATATGTTCAACTTTACTAAGTGAATAATTAACTCCCTGTGAGCAGGGCAACGGCCTCACAAAGACGTTCACGTCATAATATCTGGAGCTGTGAGCATGTTACATGGCAAAGGGCAATTAGGTTGCAGATGGAAATGAGGTTGTTAATCAACTGAACTTAATACTGCAATATTAGCCTGCATTATCTGGATGTGCTCAGTATAATCACAAGGATTCTTAAAAGTGGAAGATGGAAGAAGAGGTCAGAGTGATAACCTTCTGAGAAGGAACTTGACTTGCCATGGTTAACTTTGAAGATAGAGAAAGGGGATTATGAGCCAAGGAATATGGATAGCTGCTACAAGCTGGAAAGGCAAGGAAACAGATTCTTCCTACAACCTCAATTTATTAGTTTTCTATTGTTTCTGTCACAGATTGACATGAAATTAGTGGCTTAAAACAACAGATATTTATTATCTTCGGAGAAGACAATGGCACCCCACTCTAGTACTTTTGCCTGGAAAATCCCATGGACAGAGGAGCCTGGTGGGCTGCAGTCCATGGGGTTGCTAGAGTTGGACACGACTGAGCGACTTCACTTTCACTTTTCACTTTCATGCATTGGAGAAGGAAATGGCAACACACTCCAGTGTTCTTGCCTGGAGAATCCCAAGGACAGGGGAGCCTGGTGGGCTGCCGTCTATGGGGTCGCACAGAGTCGGACACGACTGAAGTGACTTAGCAGCAACAGCAGCATTTATTATTTTATGGCTCTGGGAGTCAGAATTGCAAAATCAGTTTCACTGGATTAAAGTCAAGGTGTCAGCAGGCCCACTCTCCCAGAAGCTCTAAGGAAGAATCAATTGCCTGTCTTTTCATAGCTTCTAGAGCTACATTTCTTGAATCCCTAGGCTCATGACTCCCTCTTCTGTCTTCAAAAATAGTGGTGTAACTTGGTAGTCCTGTGGCTAAACGCTATGTTCCCAATGGAGGGAGCCTGGGTTTGATCCTTGGTCAGGGAACTAAGATTCCACAAGTTGTGGGGTGCAGCCAAATAAGAAAAAAGAAAAAAAGGGAAAAAAAAGTTAAAATCACCTGAAATAAAAGTGACTACTAGTAAAATGTCCATAAATATTATTCCAGATATCTCTGCACAAACAGAAGTCAAATTTTTTCATGGAACCAAACTATAGGGTTTTAACTTGTTTTTATGACATGTCAAAGTCTTGAAGATATTGAAATGTGTCATTCTTTTTAATATTGCTGAACATATAAAATTGAGTTTAAGAAATTATTAGATAATTATTGGCTCTTCACTTTTTAGAATTATACAAATAATATGTACTAAATATAGTAAAAATTAAAACAAGGCAACACATATAAATGGAAAATTTTATTTAAAAAATTTTTTTCACAGAAAATTATTTTATTTTATTTTTTTAATTGCAGGTAATATCTTTTTTTTTTTAGTATTTTAAAAACAATTTAATTAGAAATTACATTCTACATAGAGGTCAACATGCATCCACCATGGGTGTACATGTGTTCCCCATCCTGAACCCCCCACCCATCTCCCTCCCCATACCATCGCTCTGGGTCATCCCAGTGCACCAGCCCCAAGCTTCTTGTATCCTGCATCGAACCTGGACTGGTGATTCAATTCTTATATGATATTGTACATGTTTTAATGCCATTCTCCCAAATCATCCCCCCACCCCCACAGAGTCCAAAAGACTGTTCTATACATCTGTGACTCTTTTGCTGTCTCGCATACAGGGTTGTTGTTACCATCTTTCTAAATTCCATATATATGTTAGTATACTGTATTGGTGTTTTTCTTTCTGGCTTACTTCACTCTGTATAATAGGCTCCAGATTCATCCACCTCATTCAAATGTATTCTTTTTAATGGCTGAGTGATACTCCATTGTGTATATGTACCACAGCTTTCTTATCCATTCATCTGCTGATTTTTCACAGAGCTAGAACAAATAAGTTCACAATTTGTATGGAAATACAAAAACCTTGAATAGCAAAGCAATCTTGAGAAAGAAGAATGGAACTGGAGGAATCAACCTGCCTGACTTCAGGCTTTACTACAAAGCCACAGTCATCAAGACAGTATGGTACTGGCACAAAGACAGAAATATAGATAAATGGAACAAAATAGAAAGCCCAGAGATAATCCCACGCACCTATGGACACCTTATCTTTGACAAAGGAGGCAAGAATATACAGTGGAGAAAAGACAATCTCTTTAACAAGTAGTGCTGGGAAAACTGGTCAACCACTTGTAAAAGAATGAAACTAGAACACTTTCTAATACCATACATGAAAATAAACTCAAAATGGATTAAAGATCTAAACGTAAGACCAGAAACTATAAAAATCTTAGAGGAGAACATAGGCAAAACACTCTCCGACACACATCACAGCAGGATCCTCTATGACCCACCTCCCAGAATATTGGAAATAAAAGCAAAAATAAACAAATGGGACCTAATTAAAATTAAAAGCTTCTGCACAACAAAAGAAACTACAAGCAAGGTGAAAAGACAGTCTTCAGAATGGGATAAAATAATAGCAAATGAAGCAACTGACAAACAACTAATCTCAAAAATATACAAGCAACTCCTGCAGCTCAATTACAGAAAAATAAACGACCCAATCAAAAAATGGGCCAAAGAACTAAATAGACATTTCTCCAAAGAAGATATACAGATGGCTAACAAACACATGAAAAGATGCTCAACATCACTCATTATCAGAGAAATGCAAATCAAAACCACAATGAGGTACTATTTCACGCCAGTCAGACTGGCTGCAATCCAAAAGTCTACAAGCAATAAATGCTGGAGAGGGTGTGGAGAAAAGGGAACCCTCTTACACTGTTGGTGGGAATGCAAACTAGTACAGCCACTATGGAGAAGAGTGTGGAGATTCCTTAAAAAACTGGAAATAGAACTGCCATACAACCCGGCAATGCCTCTGCTAGGCATACACACCGAGGAAACCAGAATTGAAAGAGACACGTGTACCCCAATGTTCATTGCAGCTCTGTTTATAATAAATGGAAAATTGTAAATTCCCTTAATTTTTCTATGAATTTCTATACAAGTACCACTAATACAGAATTGATCTATTTCTTTTTTACATAAGTGGAATCACATCATAGACATTATCCTGCAACTTGATTCCTTTATTTAACAATATATCCTGGTAAAGTGTTACTGTAAGTATGTGAAGATCCCTCTCATTCTTTTTTACTACTGTGTGAGAGTTGGTCCATAAAGAAGGCTGAGTGCCAAAGAATTGATGTTTTCAAACTGTGGTGCTGGAGAAGACTCTTGAGAATCCCCTGGACAGCTAGGAAATCACACCAGTCAATCCACACTGAATATTCAAATAGTCATTGGAAGGACTGTTGCTAAAGCTATAATACTTTGGCCACCTGATTCGAAGAGCCAATTCATTGGAAAAGGCCCAGATGTTGGGAAAGATTGAAGGCAAAAAGAGAAGGGGGCAGTAAAGGATGAGAAGGGGGAAGTAGAGTAGAGTCAGCATCACTGACTTAATGAACACGAATCTGAGCAAACTCTGGGAGATAGGGGAGGACAGAGGAGCCTGGCATGCGGCAGTCCAAGGGGTCACAAAGAGTCTGAGACAACTTAGCGACTGAACAACAACAACATCCTACAGTAAAGATACAAGATGTTGAAGGAGGGAGAAATTTCAAGCTTGATAGTTTGCTTTGTAAAATATGAGAGGATTATTTCTACATTCTTGACAACGTTGTTTATAATTAATCTCTCTAATTTTTGCCTATCTGACAAACAAAAAGTGACATCTCATTTGAAACTGCATTTCCTTGGTTAGACCATCTTTTCATATAATAGTTATTTACATTTATCCTTCCATTATGTGTGTTCATTTTTCTTTTTTGGTGACTGTGTTTTGGCTTTCTTTTTGTAGACATTAGAGTTATAGCTATTAACTGTCAGATTTATATGTAAAGAATACTTTTTCCCACTTTCTTGTCTTTTAATTTTGCTCATAGTATGAGGTTATGGCTTTAAGGTTTATGTGCTTTGTTGAATCTATCAGTCTTTCACTTTATACCTTCTGGATTTTATGATTTCTTTGAAAAGGCCTTTCCCTTTCTAAGATTATAAAATAATTCCTCTACATTTACTTCTACATACTTCATTTACTTCATACATATTAACACCACTGAGGAACTAACTCATCTTTTTCTACCAATCAAAAAGACCAGTTTAGGGACTTCCTTGATGGTCCAGTTGTTAAGATTCTGAGCTCCCAATGCAGAGGGCCTGAGTTTGACCCCTGCTCAGGGAACTAGATCCCACATGCTGCAGCCAAGAATTCACATGTTGCAACTAGGACCTGGTGTAGCCAAATAAATAAATATTTTTTAAAAAAGACCAGTTTAGCCACATATTAAATTCACATGCATATGAACTACTGAATCTCATGTTAATTCTATGTTATTTATTTAAGAGGATTAATTCTTATATTTCTTTTATATTTCTGTGTACAATCTGTCTTTAAAGTATATTTGCAGAAATAATATTTGGTTTGCTAAGCAAGTGATGTCATTGGAGCTATATAGAAAATTCTGTTCCTGTATTGCCAGTGTCAAAGATAAGCAAGTGAGTGAGTGAGTGAGTGAAGTCGCTCAGTCATGTCCGACTCTTTGCAACCCCGTGGACTGTAGCCCAAGCAGGACATTAAAGTTTGAAAACAGATTTTATTCAATAACTACTGACTGTAGGGGCAAGAGCTGAGCTCCATCTGATTAGTGCAGAGATGACGGCATTTTAATGGCAGAATGAAGGAGTAGGGAAGAGTGAGCAGGGCTCAAGTAAAGAGGGAAAAGAAAAATTGCAACTACAAAGGGTGGTATCAAAGTGATTAGGCTAGCTGTGTCTGCCAGCTGGCAGTTAAGGAAACTGAAATTCTATCCTTTCACTGAGACTAGGAGACAAAGGCCCAATTCATCCTGATAATTATATTTCCAAGAAATAGTTTCAGGTCCTGGAGAAAGATACCTCTGAGTAGCAGGAGGTATGTATACATCTCTATGACAAATCTGAACAGCACATTAAAAAGCAGAAGTGTCACTTTGCCGAAAAAGGTCTGTAGACTCAAAGCTATGGTTTTTCCAGTATGGATGTGAGAGTTGGACCATAAAGAAGGCTGAGCACCAAAAAATTATGCTTTTGAATTGTGCCAAGAAACCCTTGGACAGCTAGGAGATCAAGCCAGTCAATCCTAAAGGAAATCAACCCTGAATTGGAAGGTTCATTGGAAGCACTGATGCTGAAGTTAAAGCTCCAATACTTTGGCCACCTGATATGAAGAGCCAGCTCATTGGAAAAGACCCTGATGCTGGGAAAGATTGAAGGCAAAGGGAGAAGAGGGCAGCAGAAGATTATTTTATATTTTGCTTTGTTTCAATTAGGTGTCATAGGGGGTTTTAGCGACATAGTCATTAGCTGATTTCTGAGGTAGTTGATTTTCATTATTGCTGAATCAATCATTATTCATTCATACAGATGACCTGGACTATTAGACTATCACCTTTTCGTAAATAGCTCCAAAAGCACTTCATGTCAAGTAAATTCTACAGACTTATTTTGCCAGTTGGATCATGGCTCACATCACTCTTAGGGAAGCCTAAGTACTATATTATGAGACTCGATGGGTTAAGAAAGACATAGAAAGACAGAGTCCCTACCCTTTTTGAGGTATTTAGGTAGAGGTAAACATTCGTATCAAATAGCAGCAAAATTGTCTTTTAAAATGTATTTAGTAGTTCAATCAACCTGGATTGTATTTTATATATACTCTGAGATATAGCAATCTATATATATTTTTAAATTTACAGCAAACTTTCCTAATCCAATTCAGGGACTAGTTAATCTGTTTCTGCTAGTTAAAAAGACAATCTGTCATATATTATTCTGAGTTCTACCTCCCAGCTGCATGATCTGGTAATCTTTAATAGGTTAAAATCAGTTACACCACAATTGAGCATAGAAGCTACTACTTTGTTAGAGTTGATAGAAAAGTAAAAATATAATTTAAAATTTAATTTCAAAATTAAATGTTTGTATAACACCTGAAGTACTTCTGCAAAGCTCTTAAGGTATGATGGTTTAGAAAGAGCTTGGCTATAATTGGATGTTGAACTTTAACCTGTAGCCTGTGTTGTTCAGTCTCACTATGTCCAACTTTTGCAAAACCATACACTGTAGCATGCCAGTCTGTTATTCCATGTCTGGTTGTAACTGTTGCTTCTTGACGTGCATACAGGTTTCTCAGGAGGCAGGTAAGGTGGTCTGGTATTCCCATCTGTTTAAGAAATTTCCACATTTTGTTGTGATCCACAGGGTCAAGAGCTTTAGCACAGTCACCGATGAAGATGTTTTTCTGAAATTCTCTTGCTTTCTCTACGATCCAAAGAATTTGGAACTTTCATCTCTGGTTCCTTTTCTAAATCAGCCTGTATATCTGGAAGTTCTCGTTTCACATATTGTTGAAGCCTAGCTTGAAGGATTTTGAGCATTACCTTTCTAGCATGTGAAATGAGTGCAATTGTGTGGTAGTTTGAACATTCTTTGCTATTATAATCTTCTTTGGGATTGGAATGAAACTGACCTTTTCCAGTCCTGTGGCTATTGCTGAGTTTTCCAAATTGCTGGCATATTGAGTGCAGCACTTTCACAGCATCATCTTTTAGGATTTTAAATAGCTCAACTGGAATTCCATCACACCCACCAGCTTTGTTCATAGTAATGCTTCCTAAGACCCACTTGATTTCACACTCCGGGATGTCTGTCTCTAAGTGAGTGATCACACCATCATGGTTGTCTGGGTCATGGCAAGAGTGAACATTGACATTTTAGGAATCAGTGAACTAAAATGAATGGGAATGGGCAAATTTAATTCAGATGACCACTATATCTACTACTATGGGCAAGAACCCCTTAGAAGAAATGGAGTAGCCCTTACAGTCATAAAAGAGTCTGAAATGCAGTACTTGGGAGCAATCTCAAAAACAACAAAATGATCTGTTCGTTTCCAAGACAAACCATTCAATATCACAGTAATCCAAGTCTATGCCTCAGGCATGAATGTCAAAGAAGCTGAAGCTGAATGGTTCTATGATGACCTTCTAGAACTAACACCAAAAAAGATATCCTTTTCATTATAGGGGACTGGAATGCAAAAGTAGGAAGTCAAGAGATACCTGCAGTAACAGGCAAGTTTGGCCTTGGGAGTACAAAATGAAATAGGGCAAAGGCTAATTTGTTTTGCCAAGAAAACACACCGGTCATAGCAAACCCCGTCTTCCAACAACACAAGAGATGACTGTACACATGGACATCACCAGATGGTCAACATCAAAATCAGATTGATTATATTCTTTGCAGCCAAAGATGGAGAAGCTCTATACAGTCAGCAAAATCAAGACAGGGATCTGACTGTTGCTCAGATCATGAGCTCTGTATTGCAAAATTGAGGTTTAAATTGAAGAAAGTAGGGAAAACCACTAGGGCATTCAGGTATGACCTAAATCAGATACCTTATGATTATACAGTGGAACTGACAGATTCAAGGGATTAGATCTGATAGAGTGCTTGAAGAACTATGGACAGAGTTTTATGACATTGTATAGGAGGTGGTGGTCAAATACGTCTCCAAGAAAAAGAAATGCAAAAAGGCAAAATCGTTCTCTGAGGAGGCTTTATAGACGGCTGTGAAAAGAAGAGAGGCAAAAGACAAAAAAGAAAAGGAAAGATATACCCATCTGAATGCAGAGTTCCAAAGAATAGCAAGGAGAGATAAGAAAGCCTTAAGTGAACTGGTGTAAAGAAATCGAAGAAAACAACAGAATGGGAAAGACTAGAGATCTCTTCAAGAAAATTAGAGATACCAAGAGAACACTTTATGCAAAGATGGGCACAATAAAGGACAGAAATGGTATGGACCTAACAGAAGCAGAAGATATTAAGAAGTGGTGGCAAGAATACACAGAAATATACGAAAAAAGGCCTTAATGACATACATAATCATGATTGTGTGGTCACTCACCTAGAGCCAGACATCCTGGAGTGTGAAGTCAAGGGCCAAAGTGGAACTAAAGTGCCTCTTGATGAAGGTGAAAAAGGAGTGAAAAAGCTGACACAAGACTCAACATTCAAAAAACTAAGATTATGGCATCCAGCCCCATCACTTTATGGCAAATAGATGGGGAAGAAATGGAAACAGTGACAGGCTTTATTTTCTTGGGTTCCAAAATCACTGCAGATAGTGACTGCAGCCAGGAAATTCAAAGATGCTTGCTCCTTTGAAGAAAAGCTATGACAAACCTAGACAGTGTATTAAAAACAGAGACATCACTTTCCTGACACAGGTCTATATAGCCAAAGCTATGGTTTTTCTAGTAGTCATGTATGGATGTCAGAGTTGGACCATAAAGAAAGCTGAGTGCTGAAGAATTAATGCGTTCAAACTGTGGTGCTTGTGAAGACTCCTGAGAGCCCCTTAATAGCAAGGAGATCAAACCAGTCAATCCTAAAGGAAATTAACCCTGAAGAACCATAGGAAGGACTATGATGAAACTGAAGCTCCAATACTGTGGCCACCTGATGTGAAGACTGACTCACTGGAAAAGACCCTGATGCTGGAAAAGATTGAGGGCAGAAGGAGGCTGGATGGCATCACTGACTCAAAGGACATGAGTCTGAACAAGTTCGGGGATATAGTGAAGGATAGGAAAGCCTGGTGTGCGGCAGTTCATGGGGTCACAAAGAGTCGGACATGCCTGAATGTCGGACATGTTGAACAACAAAAAGAACAACTACTACTTCATTTAGGAAGCAACTGCAATAATCTAGTTTAGAGAAAGTCCTGCACTAGGGCAAAATGAGTGAAACTGTGGAGGTGGAATCCGATTCAAAGATACGTCATAAGGAAGGAGGTGTTTAACACCACACAGTGCAGCATTTGATGTTTCTCAGTTTATGAAAACATAGAAAGTATTTGAGAAATACTGGTTTGAAGAAATAGTTCTTTAGGGTATTCGTGTAAGATGTTCACAGTGTATGTTTGACATATTTGTTCAGAGTATAATCTTTTAAAAACAGAGTAGTACAAGCAGGTATTGGTCCAGACATGACTTTTATCTTGCTGTTTGGCAGTTCTCCTTAACTATTGCACCACAGGAGGCCATGTAGCTAGGCAACAGCAGAGCTGAGATTTTTAATCCAGTCTTGCTACTACAGAGTCCATGCTCTTTATTATTTTGATATCGGAATTTGATTCTGAATTGTGCAGATTCATCCTGTGAAAATCAAGAGGCAACTAGACTTTAGAATTTAAAGGTGATGAGAAAAACCAAAAGAGATGATCTCCTTCTATGCCAAGTTAGTGGGAGTTTTGGATCTTAAAGACTATGAGGAAAACCACTGATAGGTTTTAAGCAGAAGTAACATGATCAGTGGAGGTGTTGGAATTGCAGTTGAGTTATTTCAAGTCCTAAAAGATGATGCTGTGAAAGTGCTGCACTCAAAATAACAGCAAATTTGGAAAACTCAGCAGTGGCCACAGGACTGGAAAAGGTCAGTTTTCATTCCAATCCCAAAGAAAGGCAATGCCAAAGAATGCTCAAACTACTGCACAACTGCACTCATCTCGCACACTAGTAAAGTAATGCTCAAAATTCTCCAAGCCAGGCTTCAACAGTATATGAACCATGAACTTCCAGATGTTCAAGCTGGTTTTAGAAAAGGCAGAGGAAACAGAGATCAAATTTCGAACAACCATTGGATCATTGAAAAAGCAAAAGAGTTCCAGAAAAATATCTATTTCTGCTTCATTGACTATGCCAAAGGATTTGACTGCGTGGATCACAACAAACTGTGGAAAATTCTGAAAGAGATGGGAATACCAGACCACCTGACCTGCCTCTTGAGAAATCTGTATGCAGGTCAGGAAGCAACAGTTAGAACTGGACATGGAACAACAGACGGTTCCAAATAGGAAAAGGAGTACGTCAAGGCTGTATATTGTTACCCTGCTTATTTAACTTATATGCAGAGTATATCATAAGAAATGGTGGGTTGGATGAAGCACAAGCTGGAATCAAGATTTCCAGGAGAAATATAAATAACCTCAGACATGCAGATGACACCACCCATATGGCAGAAAGTGAAGAAAAACTAAAGAGCCTCTTGATGAAAGTGAAAGAGGAGAGTGAAAACATTGGCTTAAATCTCAACATTCAGAAAAATAAGAGCATGGCATCCGGTCCCATCACTTTATGGCAAACAGTGGAAACAGTGGCTGACTTTATTTTTGGGGGCTCCAAAATCATTGCAGATGGTGACCGCAGGCAGGAAATTAAAGGATGCTTACTCCTTGGAAGAAAAGCTATGACAAACCTAGACAGCATATTAAAAAGCAGAGACAATACTTTGCCAACAAAGGTCTAGTCAAGGCTATGGTTTTTCCAGTAGTCATGTATGGATATGAGAGTTGGACTATAAAGAAAGCTGCTGCTGCTGCTGCTAAGTCACTTCAGTCGTGTCCGACTCTGTGCACCAAAGAATTGATGCTTTTGAACTGTGGTGTTGGAGAAGACTCTTGAGAGGCCCTAGGACTGTAAGGAGATCCAACCAGTCCATCCTAAAGGAGATCAGTCCTGAGTGTTCATTGGAAGGGCTGATGTTAAAGCTGAAACTCCAATACTTTGGCCACCTGATGTGAAGTCCTGACTCATTTGAAAAGACCCTGATGCTGGGAAAGATTGAAGGCAGGAGAAGGGGACCTCAGAGGATGAGATGGTTGTATGGCATCACTGACTCTATGGACATGAGTTTGGGTAAACTCCGGGAGTTGGTGATGGACAGGGAGGCCTAGTGTGCTGTGGTCCAGGGGTCACAAAGAGACATGACTGAGCAACTGAACTGAACTGAAGTGAACATGATCAGACTTGAGTGCATGAGAGATAATGCTGGTATGTTTTGCTTCTTTGAGTTTCTTTAGCACTTTAACATAATTTTCAAATTCATTCCAGGACTTGAGTCTCCAAACATTTTATGCGTTTATTTTAGTATTTTTTCCTGAGGAAAAAAACTATACTGTAAGTAAAATTAAACTAATTTTTTAATGTAGTGAACAAATATTAGTACAGATTAACCCACTCCAGTGTTCTTGCCTTGAGAATCCCAGGGATGGGGGGAGCCTGGTGGGCTGCCGTCTACGGGGTTGCATGTAGTCAGACACGGCTGAAGTGACTTAGCAGCAGCAGCAGCAGCAAAGTAAAAAGTTTTTTTATGTCTTTCATACCTATTAGAGGAAAATTATCTGTCTGAAGAGATTTGTTTTCCATATGTTTAAGAATCATTGTATTAAATGAAGCATACATAGATTTTTTTTTTTTTAATCTTCAAATGACCTGGTTAAAAACTCCTATTACTAGTTAAACCAGTCAAACAACATTGGAAAACAAGTCTTCAAATACCCTGATTATCAATTTGAAGAAATATCCAACCGTGATGGCAAAATGTCCTATCTTTCAGTAATGAGAGATGATAACTACCGTATTTTAGGAGAATTTAAATAAAACTCTCTTAAACAGAGAATGACAACTTACCGTCTAACCAACTCTGACACACTGATGGCAATCATTTGATAGAAAGGGTTTGTTAGTCCCTCAGTCATGTCCGACTCTTTGGGAGCCTATGGATTGTAGCCTACCAGACTCCTCTGTCTATGGGATTTTCCAGGCAAGAATACTGGAATGGGTTGACAATTCCTACTCCAGGGGACCTTCCCAACCCAGGGACTGAACTCGGGTCTCCTGTACTGCGGGCAGATTCTTCAGTGTGTGAGCCATAAAGGGAGGGGAATGTTTTTGTGTAAGTATACATAGATGTATGTGCTTAGTTGCTAACACACACATACATATATATAATAGTTTATTGAAAAGTGAAAGTGTTAATCACTCGGTCGTGTCTGACTCTTTGTGACCCCATGGACTGTAGCTCACCAGGTTCCTCCACCTACGGGATTTTTCAGGCAAGAATACTGGGAGTGGGTTGCCAATTCCTCCTCCAGGGGATTTTTCCCTACCCAGGGATTGAACCCAGGTCTCCTGCACTTTAGGCAGACTCTTTACTGACTGAGCCATTTATTATGTACAGTTAATGACACTGTTTTGATTTCAATAAAATCAATTTTGAAATTAAAAAATGTAAAATAATAAATGCAATATGTATAAAATATATGTATTTTTATATATAATAACATAATACAAAATAAACTTTCCTATTGCATGTCTAAAATCAGATCATTTGTTTAAAAACTTTGAACTCAATTCAATTCCCCCATTTTAAGAATGTGGAAGTTAAGCACTACAAGATTACCTGAAGGAAAGTTTCCAGAATATGATATATATTTGTCACAAACTGCTCCTTAAACAAAAGGGAGCTATTCTTATTAGTTCAGAAAAATTAAGATATTTTTAAAAAGTTGATTTCAAACTGATTAAATTTAAAATGGTTTTGTGGAACCAGAAGGAAAATCTGTACAGAAAAACTTTTCAATAATTTGTTCCAGTTGAAGATACTCATGTTTTATTTATAAAGTACAAAACAGAGCCATAGAATCACCAAAAAATAATAATGTGTTTTGACCACAAAGTAACGAGGCTGATTTTCTTCACAAGATTTAGAATCACACAGAGTAACACTAAAAATATGCATCTTTTCCTCAGCCAGGAGCAACAGGGTGAGACCAGCCAAGAAGAGTGTGTCATATGACCACAGTTTGACAAAGTTACTAATGCCATTTTCCATTTCATGTGCCCTGTGGAAGGGCAAAAATGGAAAAGCAGACCCAGTTGTGAGGATAGCTTTTTCACATTCTATCAGCTACAGCACAATAACTGTTATATACTGTATTGCGACTAGCAGTGGAACTTCAGTTCTAATACTTGGATTTCCCCTCCATCCAATTTCTTATGTGTTGAAAATATTGGGCAATGCAAAGTTAATTTCTCCTCATGTAGTTGGACAATTTAATTTGGTATTTTGTTCCCTCAATGACTTTAATTAAAATTATAGTATTTATAGGAAAAATGAAAAACTTCGGAGTTGAAAGAATAGCATGAAAGGGCAAGCACTTTGATGGACAGACTTTGAACTGGACCAACTGTCCATTTGAATCTCAGTGTACTTGCTAAGGAAGCTATGGGCTCATTTAATTTTCGTGTTTGCTTTGCTTTGATTTAAAACTAACAACCACGTTCCTTCGGTCAGCCCTTAATCAAATAAAATGATTATGGACTTTTCACTTGGTCCTTCCATCCAGCTACTAAGAGCATAGACGGTTTTGAAGAAACCTGACTTGGCTCAGGTCTTCAAGGAGCTAGCTGGCTAAAAGATACGGCTTGGATTGAATATATGTGCTGTATCAATGCACCATTGCAACTTGAATAAACTTAGAATAATGCCTAAGATTTATTGGGTGTTTATAATGGAGCCAGAAGCCTTGCATGAATTACCTCATGTAATCTTTACAACAGTTCTGAGTAGTATTTAACAGTTTTAATTTGCAGGCTTAGTAAAGTTAGGAAATTTGTCTCAGATCTGTCAAAGGGATTACCAGCTGCATGTTTGCATCTGGTGAGTAATCTCGGGGTTTTCCAGGAGTCCAGTGTCCGAAGATCCTGAACAAGGTAGACTTGGATGATGCCAAGCGGGGAAAAGTTGTGCCTACATCCGGTCCCGGAGGGCCAGTCCTCGTCTAGCCTTCTTTACCAGGGACCATCTTGATGCAGCCTGTCTGATCACGTCTCAGGTCAGACGGCTCCCGGCTGATTCTCAAACAGTTTGCTGTTTGCTCTGAGAAGCAAACAGTAATACTCTTACACAAGCGAGGGCGGGTGTGGGGAGAAAAGACTGAGAAACGTTAGACGTGGGAACGTTCTCCACAGATGGGGAAGGGCCTCAAGGCGGGTCCACCTTTGCAGCCTCCACAGGTTCCAGACACTGATAAGAAAGAGCAACAAGCTCCACCGCCCGAACACTAGGCTAAGACCTATCCCTGACCTTGGCAAAGACAGTAACTCATGACCGCTCGCACCCTACCGGCTGCTGCGGCAAGTGAGCGCACCGGGGCAGACCAAGGCACGCCCGACCGCGTGATGTATCCGACCGCCGCCAGGCCGGGACCTTCCCCCGCGACCCGCCCCGCCCGCGAGCCCCTCCCATCCTCGCTGCTCCGTCTGCCAAGCCCCGGCGCCAGAGGACCCACGACGTCACCGCAGCGCTATCGAGCCTCCAGCCCGCCCCCCGTGCGCCTTCCTTTTCCTCCCGTCCCGTGACGCGGCGGCCCGGCGGCGTCAGTGGACACACTCACACGCGCGCTGCGGCCCGGCCTGCGCCCACCCCAGCATGGCAGCTCTCGCACGCCTCTCCTCGCGCCTGCGGTTCTGCGCCTCCGCCCTCTCCTCAGCGGGCGTCTGGTCCAAGGTAAAGTGCAGGTGAAGAGCAAGGCCTCGCCCGGAAGAACGCGGACGAAAGCCTGAGCGTTTTTTTTTTTTTTTTTTGGTCTGTCCACACCCAGCCTCTCCAGCCCGGGAGCCGGCATCTGGGCGCAGTACCCAGGGCCCCGAGGCGCGCCGACGCCTCCTTGCCTCACTGCTTCTCCGCCTGGCCTCCTTGACTTGGTTCTGCACCCGCTTCCCCAGTGAGGCGAGACGCGGCACAAAAGTGCGCGGAGAGGCCCTGGCTCGCGTCTCCATTTCGCGGGCAGTTTCTTGGGAAGGGGCTTTGGCTGCAGGAACGACCGGGAGGGTTCGCCGGCTTAAGGAGGGCAGGGGGCGACGGCTGCAAGGGGTAGGTTTGCGCTCCGAATTGGGGATCTCGGGGCGGAGTCCCCTCTACAGGCCCGGAACTGAGGGCTGGGCTAGCCAGGGGTCGGCTCGAGTTTGCCGCCAAGGGGGTGGAACGCTGCGCCCCTTCTTCTCCCTACGAGGCTGCGCTGCACCTTGGCGGTGGGAAGCGGAACCGGGACTGGAGCGCTTGCCGGCGCGTTTACCTCGCCACGCCGAGTAGCCTGTGGAGGTCTGGCGGTGCCAGGACGCGGGCTTCGAGCGCGGGCATCCCTTTCTTCTGAGGCTCCTTGGGATTTCCGTTTTCAAAGTTCTTTGCAAACGTTGTCCACTCTCACTGCAAACTCTTCACGAACGGTAGTATCTCGAGGCCCTCGCGCTGCGATTGTGGGCTGTGTCGTCTTTTTTCCCCGCGTGTCCTGTCCCCGCCTGTAAGCCCTCGCTCTGGTGCGGTTCTTATCCGGAGTCCTCGGACAGGACCAGAGTGACGAGTATAGGAGACTAGCTTACCTCCGCTACTTCCGTCACCACGGGAGCCTTTTCCTTGGAAGAGTCAAAGAAAAGTGATGTTTTTGAATAATAGTTCTGAGCTTAAAAGTGTGCCTTGAACACTTATCTCCTCACAAGGAACTCCTCTTTTTCCCCATTGTTGTGGCATCTTACTGGCATCCACTCTGAGAGCGGTGAACGGAGAGGGGCTGTGACTCACCGGTAGGTGAGTGCTAGATGGTGATTAAGAACTGGAAAGAGTTACACATAAATGCCTGTTAGGAGGCATTTTGATAATTGCAGGTAGCTTTGGATTTGTAAAGCATTGTTAGAAGGGAGCTCGACCTTCTGTCATTGCTGTGGGCACTGAAACGAGTGCAAATCGGGACACAGCGACCTCCTTGGGCCAAGGTTAATAACATTCCTTGTTTTGGCACTTTGTGTGTGCATGCTCAGTCGTGTCCAACTCTTTGCGACCCCATGGACTGTAGCCCGCCAGGCTCCTCTGTTCATGGAATTTTTTTGGCAAGAATACTGGCGTGGGTTGCTATTTGCTATGCCAGGGAATCTTCCCGACCCAGGGATCGAACCCACGTCTCTTGTGTCTCCTGCATTGGCAGGCAGATTCTTTACCCCTGGGCCACCTGGGAAGCCCTGCTAGTTACTTATTTGCCTAAGTGTAATTTACTTATTTTCTTATTGTATTATTAAACTATTCCCAAAGCCCAGCAAGCGTCTTCTTAGATGGCCGAGTTACAAATTATGGATTTTCCTGTATCTCATCTCTCCTTCAGGATTTGATCATAGGTCCAACTCCCCTTTCTCCGTGTTCCTCCAGCATTTGGCACTTAAATCCCTTAGTGTTTACCCCTTAAATCTTCACCTCCTACTTGTGTTAACTGTAACATTTGCATACTTGTTTAACTTTTTGAACGTGTAGACATCATCTTCATAACCAGATGAAATTTGCAGACCATATTGTATGCCTTTTTCTCCATCTCTCTGAGCATTACGCACTGCCATGCATAGAATAGACACTCAACACATTTCCTACGTGGATGAGAAAACACTGTGGGCAAACTTATGGAGTAACCTTGAGGACATAGATTTTTTTACTAAATATAACCAACAGGTAAAATGAGGTAGTTTTTTTTTGTCTTGTTTGTGATAAACATGTCTTCCAGACTTGAGTGTGCATCAGAATTACCTGGAGGCTTTATCAAATAGATTGCTGTGTTCATCCCCAGAGTTTGCCATTTAGTAGGTCCTGGTAGGAGCTTAGTACTTTGCGTTAATTAGTTCCCAGATAGTAAAGCTGCTGGTCTGAGGACTGCATTTGCAGAGCCAGTGGCATTGGCTTTGACCTAAACAGACTACCCGAAGGTATCTTCCATCTTCCTTAGTCCATGATTGTTTTGGAGGGTATGTTTAATACTATTTTCCATTGACTATAGAAAATTATTACTGAAAATAAAAATCTTAAAACTACCATTAACACTTTAGCTATTTCTCTTCTTTGAAAACCATCTTTTCCAGATTTATCTCCAACCCCAGACTCTCCTGAACTGCCTTCCTTCCAGTACAACTTACTGGTTCATGTCACTCAGTACTTCTCAAGTCTTTCTGATCAAAAATGAACCAGCCGTAACGTGGCATTTTCCTTCCTTGTTTGTTTTTATTATGGGTAACAGCACCGGTATCCATCCAGAATGTAAGCTGGAAATTTAGAACCATTCTCTCCTCTGCTCCTTTCTTTAACTTGCAGTTGATTACCAGTGTCATGGTAATGTTGTAGTTGTTTAGTGGCTGTTATCCTTGTAAGTTTCATTAGAGCAGAGACTATGCTTGTGAGTTTATTTGTTCGTTAACTCTCTAGTCTCAGTATTAAGTATGAAAGGGAAAGTTGCTCAGTGTCTCTGACTCTTTGTGACCCCATGGACTATACAGTCCTTGGAATTCTCCAGGTCAGAATACTGGAATGGGTAGCCTTTCTCTTCTCCAGGGATCTTCCCAACCCAGGGATCGAACGCAGGTCTTCCACATTGCAGGTGGATTCTTTTCCAGCTGAGGCACCAGAATGGGTATTTTAGAACAAATAGAGGAATGAATGAAAGAATGAGTTCCCCTGCCACTTTCCTGATTCAAGTTTTTGTATGAGAGTTGTGACATCTCTGTTTCAAACAAAACAAAACACTTTGCTGTCCTTTCCTCATTGAAGGATGAAGTTGAAGCTCTCTAGTGTTGTCTTTAAGGCCTTTTGCAAATTGCCCTGACTCCCTTACCAGCCTGATCTTCATGAGCTTCTCTCCACAGTGTGATCCTGCATGCCCTTGAAGACACAGTCTTTCCACATCTTGGTTGGAGAAGGCGATGGCACCCCACTTCAGTACTCTTGCCTGGAAAATCCCGTGGACTGAGGAGCCTGGTAGGCTGCAGTCCATGGGGTCGCTGAGAGTCAGACATGACTGAGCGACTTCCCTTTCACTTTTCACTTTCATGCATTGGAGAAGGAAATGGCAACCCACTCCAGTGTTCTTGCCTGGAGAATCCCAGGGATGGGGGAGCCTGGTGGGCTGCCGTCTGTGGGGTCACACAGAGTCGGACACGACTGAAGTGACTTAGCAGCAGCAGCCACATCTTGGTACCTTTGCTCAGGCAGCTCCCCCTTTCTGGAATCCCCACCCTCATTATTTTTTTTTAAGTCTTGGCACACTTTTACACTTTCTGATCTGCTAGGCAGAATTCATTGCTTATTCATCTATGATCCTTCAGAGTGCTTCAGGGCATCCCTCCAAATTGGAATAAAATATGTACATTCCCTAAAAAACAAAGTATGCTGTTGCTGCAGAGCACTGGCCCATGTCAGCAAGTCCTGTGAGCTCCTTGTGATTCATTTGTGTCATAAGTTAGTGATTAATTATTCATGATAGTGTCCATCTTTGGTCAACGCTGGTCCAGTGCTGGATACCTAAAGCATTTTAGCACATGTCACTACTTCCTTTTGGCAGTAATGCCATGCTGTCCTTGTAAAACTGTGTATATCCACTTAAATGTTAATGCCCTTTCCTTTTAATGGTGTTCTCTGAACCTCTCTCCAGATGGCCTATCCTCCCCACTTCTATATCTATATGTCCAATTTTGAGACTGACCTGGGCAATGTCAATCTTTCTGTGTCCTGATGTATTTAACTAACTATAGGGTGACAAGGGAGAGAGCATGTAGTTGTATAGTTCCTATCATTAAGATAAAATTTGTTTAAAAATAAAAAAAGTGTGGTTTGTGTATTTTCCCTCAGACGTCTTCAAAATGAAGTGCATTTTCATTTCACTAAGTTCTGGAGTGTTGAATGACAGAAAAAAGAAATTTAGGTGAAAGAATTAGTGGTAGAAGTGGTTAGAAAGGAAGGAGTTCTGGATTGGGAAGTCATGAGATAAAACATAGGCTCCACAGTAGAATCTGATCTCAAAGATTCAGTGTAAGAATTTGAAGATAAGAACAAAGTGGGAAGAGGGAGAAGATTTTGAAAGAACTAGATTTAGTAGAAAACAATTTTGCACTGTAAGAATTTTATTTCTTAGCTTCATTATGTACTGAATCACTATTATTTCTTTCCCTCAATAGTGTTAGCAGAAACTAGTGGCAACAATGAGATGGAATTTTGCAGAAGGTAGGAGGGTGGAAAAACAAAACAAAATATATTATGTTAATGTAAAGGAAGATCTCAGTGGAAAAAAAAATGCTCCTAGAATCAGTAGCTGTCAAAGCTGTACAGTGTTCATTACTCTTCATTCTTTTAGGTAACTGCTGCAAAGTTGAAGGTTATTTTATTTATTTCCTTATTTTTGTAGTAGATGATGCTTGGGTTTTTTCACATCATTATTTTAATATTTAAAATATAGTGGAAGGTAGAGCAGTTTAGAGCTCTACTTGAATTCGGTTATCATAGGAATTAAGGTAGGTAATTAGAAACATATTTCTCCCCACCTCCCTGCCAATTCTTGGAAGGTGTTGGGTGTCTGTTTCTTGACCACCAGAAGCAGGGAATGTGGGAAGGGATAGTGGGCAAGGAGTATGTGTGTCAGAGAACAGATTCCAAGGCTTTCTCAGGGGTGCTGCCTCCAGGTTGTGGGCAGTTCGCTGGACTTCAGGCCTTGAAGATCCACAGCAAACTTTCTGTGGTAACTGGCCTCAGGCATCGTGCTTCCTCTTTGTCCCACTGCCTGCAGTTCATATTGCTGTTTGCCCAATAATCTTTGGATACTTACACTGGCAGCTTGATTGCAAATAAAGTAATTACATTAAAGTAATCTTAAAGCTGGTGCTCATTTTTTTTTTTTTTTCAAAATCCCCAACAAAGATTGCTTGGATTAATTGGCTATAGTATGGATCATGTTAAATTCTTTGTAAAATCAGTAATGTGTCTGTTTTTGCATGTGTGGAGGGTAGAGTGGGGAGGTTAAAAATGAAAATTAAACTCCCAATCAGTGTCAGGTTAATCTTACTGCCCTGGCGGGGAATGGAGAAAAGGTTGCATTTCCTAAGTGAAGATCATATCCCCTGGGTATCTTCTGTAATCCAGGCTCAGGGCTAAGTGCTTCTTAGCTTAATAATAATACATAATTGTTTGATCTGTACTATATCCCTGGGAAACAGTTATCATCGTTTGTATCAGGCTTTTTTTTAAAAAAAATATTAAGAGTGTCTTATGTGATACAATTACATGTCTAATTATATGGAAATCATTGACAGGAATTTAAAAAAAAATGATCATCTTTTTGTAAACCCTGATAGCTCGGTTGGTAAAGAATCCACCTGCAATGCAGGAGACCCTGGTTCGATTCCTGGGTTGGGAAGATCCGGTGGAAAAGGGATAGGCTACCCACTCCAATATTCTTGGGCTTCCCTTGTGGCTCAACTGGTAAAGAATCCACCTGCAATGCTGGAGACCTGGGTTTGATCCGTGGGTTGGGAAGATTTCTTGGAGAAGGGAAAGGCTACCCTTTCCAGTATTTTGGCCTGGAGAATTCCATGGATTGTATAGTCCATGGGGTCACAAAGAGTTGGACATGACTGAGCGACTTTCACTTTTGTAAACTTAATGTCACTGCCACCCCCCTCCACCCGCCAAAAAAAGAGGCTCAGAAGTTAAGTAATTTTCTCCAGTTAATACTTCTACTGACATTTGAAACAAGGATATTTTAGACTGAGATTAATAGAGTGTGGCCCATTATGCCACTCTTTCTCAGTCAATACATATCAAATGTTGTTATAATAAATAGATAATACATATCAACAAATATTGTTAACTGAACATATGCAAAATGAACAGACCAATGCTGAGTACCTGTAAATTCTTTATTATCTTGAGTCCTTCTCACATTCTCTGAAAATACGAATTAGTTTATTGCTTTTAAGCTTCACTTGGGTTTTTTCTAAAATACTTCTGAAGTTGTTTTGGGGAGAGATGTGGCACAAGAGTCTCAGTAATTAAAAAAAAGATTTACATATGTATTTGGTTGCTGTGGGTCTTAGTTGTGGCACTTGGGACTTTTGATCTTCATCACAGCATGCGAACTTTTAGTTGTGGCAGGTTGGTTCTAGTTGCCTGACCAGGGTTCAAACTTGGGCCCCCTGTACTGGGAGCTCAGTCTTAACCCCTGGACCACCAGGTAAGTCCGCTTCTCAGTAATTTATGACTATTTGTAATGAATGATACTGTTCACGGGGTTCTTCCAGCAAGAATACTGGAGTGGCTTGCCATTTGAATTGCGGTGATTGAGAAGACTCTCGAGAGTCCCTTGGGCAGCAGGGTGATCAAACGAAGTCAATCCTAAAGGAAGTCAATCCTGAATACTCATTGGAAGGACTGATCCAGAAACTGAAGCTCCAGTACTTTGGCCATCTGATGCAAAAAACCAACTCGTTGTAAAAGACCCTGATGCTGGAAAAGATTGAGGGCAGGAGGAGAACAGGGCAACAGAGGATGAGATGTTTGGATCGTGTCATCGACTCAATGGACTGGACATGAGTTTGAGCAAACTCCGGGAGATATTGAAGGACAGGGAGGCTGGCATGCTGTAGTCCATGAGATCGCAAAGAGCTGGACACTACTGAACAACAACAACCAATTTTAACTACAGTAAAAAATGTCAGAGGAGCTATAAGTTTGGAAACATTAATAGATAATTGTGTTAGATTACTAGAGTGTACGGTCATATTGAGAGAATTTCCAGTCTTCAGCAGTTTTACCCCCCCAAATTTTTTAACTTTCTTCCTCTTCCTACTAAGGCCCTCTTTACCTTTCACTGAAAATAAGGACAACAAGAGTTCTTCATGAAAAAATAAGACACTCATAAAGGTTTGTTGTACATAAGTAATAAAATAGAAGTAGTGTAAGACTGAGGATTTTTGAAAAGGACAGAGAGGAACATATTGTGGTAGAGGGCCCCAGTGATAGAAGGCTAAACCTGGGAACTGGTCTTGCTTTAACACTGTGTAGTAAATTACAAGATCCTTATATCTTCAGAAACTTCACTTGTAAAATGAGTTGATTGGATTAGATATGTGTGTATTTTTCTCTTCTCTGTTTTTTAGGCGTGCATGTGTGCTCAGTTGTGTCTGACTCTTTGCCACCCTATGGACTGTAGCCTGCCAGACTGTCCTTAAGATGTCCCAGGCAAGAATACTGGAATGGGTTGTCATTTCCTTCTCAGGGGCATCTTCCCAACCCAGGGATCAAATCCCCATCTCTTGTGTCTCCACTGTACCACCTGGGAAGCCCCTGTTTTCTAGGAGATATCCTCAGTTTCATTTTATGATATATATGTTGGCCTCGTTAGGCTATCAAAGTTTTAAGTTCTAAGATTAAAAACATATTTTCATATATATGTGTGTGTTAAAACAGAATCAAGTAAATCCCTGCTACTTGAGTATAGGACAGAGGAGACCGCTGTTGGTGGTTCAAGCTCTTTCCTTCCTATCCCCACCTCTGCTTATTTCCCTTTGTGTGGGCAGTGTGCCACGGTAAACCACTCTTCCTCATCTGACCTTGACCAAGGTTGCAGTTTAAAAAAACAAAGGTCATTTAGCACCTATACCTTTGCAGATCTCATTGGACTTTCAGTATAGTTTCTTAATCTCCTTTTGTGTTGTGTGTTAGTTGTTCAGTTGTGTCCTACTCTTTGCGACCCCAGGGGGTCTTACCCACCAGACTCCTCTGTCCATGGAATTCTCTATGCAAGAACTCTGGAGTGGGTTGCCATTTCCTTCTCTACCTTTTGTATTAATTGACACTTTTTATGACCAACCTAGACAGAATAGCAACCCACTCCAGTGTTCTTGCCTGGAGAATCCCATGGACGGAGAAGCCTGGTAGGCTGCAGTCCATGGGGTCGCACAGAGTCGGACACGACTGAAGCGACTTAGCAGCAGCAGTAGCAGCAGCAGTAGCAGCGGCAGACAGAATATTAAAAAGCAGAGACATTACTTTGCCAACAAAGGTCCGAAGGCAATAGCAACCCACTCCAGTACTCTTGCCTGGAAAATCCCATGGACGGAGGAGCCTGGTAGGGGGCAGTCCATGGGGTCACAAAGAGTCGGACACTTACTGAGCGACTTCCCTTTCACTTTTCACTTTCATGCATTGGAGAAGAATATGGCAACCCACTCCAGTGTTCTTGCCTGGAGAATCCCAGGGACGGTGGAGCCTGGTGGGCTGCCGTCTTGGGGGTTGCACAGAGTCGGACACTACTGAAGCGACTTAGCAGCAGCAGCAGTCAAAGCTATGGTTTTTCCAGTAGTCATGTATGGATATGAGAGTTGGCCTATAAAGAAAGCTGAGCGCCGAAGAATTGATGCTTTTGAACTGTGGTGTTGGAGAAGACTCTTGAGAGTCCCTTGGACTGCAAGGAGATCCAACCAGTCCATCCTAAAGGAGATCAGTCCTGAATATTCATTGGAAGGACTGATGATGATGCCGAAACTCCAATACTTTGGCCACCTGATTCGAAGAACTGACTCATTTGAAAAGACCCTGATGCTGGAGAAGGGGATGACAGAGGATGAGATGGTTAGATGGCATCATTGACTTAGTGGACATGAGTTTGAGTAAACTTTGGGAGTTGGTGATGGACAGGGAGGCCTGGCATGCTGCAGTCCATGGGGTCGCAGAGTCAGACACGACTGAGTGGCTGAACTGAACTTTACTGAACTGATACTTTTTATGAAAGGAGATTTTGGAGGGAGAAAAAAATGAGAGCACTCATTTATGCTTTTGCCTTGATCCCCTGGGGTTCTCTGTCTGGGAGGCTCTGATAGGCATGGGTGTGAGCTTACAACATCGATGGACGGGTTAAGGGACAGTGTCTCAGGAGTCAGGTGTCATTCTCTCTACCCCCTCTCTTTTTATGTGTGCATGCTCAGTTGTGTGTGACTCTTTGCGATTCCATGGACTGTAGCCCACCAGGCTCCTCTATCTATGGGATTTTTCAGGCAAGACTACTGGAGTGGGTTGCCATTTCCTCCTCCAGGGGGTTCTTCCCAACCCAGGGATCGAACCCACATCTTCTCTATTTCCTGCTTGGCAGGCAAATTCTTTACCCCTCAGCCACTGGGGAATCCCTCTTTTTTTAGGTTGACTACATAGTGAGAATAAAGGAGAGATGATGTTAAGTATGAGTGATTGATTGCAACTCAATCGACTGTATCATTTTTCCTGTTCATACTGTGAATGAAGTGTAAAGAGGGAAAACAGTTTAAAACTGATGGTGAATGCGCGCCAGATAGCCTGACTTGCACCAGATAGTACACTGTGATGAGACTGGCCGCGCCCCTCTTGGAGTTAAGAGTTTGCTGTTTTTCTCTGGCATCCATAAACTCTAGGCTCCAGAAGGGAATGAGTTTTTTGTGTGCTGTTCTTGTCCTTTCCAGAGGTATTCTTTGATACCCAAGATTGGATCAAGGCCAAATCTGTAGTATTTATAATATTGAGAGCAGCAGTTGTATCTTAATACTTATTAGGTTGGAATAAATAGCAGAGTATTTGGCACATATGGGTTCTCAGGAAATATTTGTTAGTTGTATTGCTATCAAAAATCGATATTGACGCTGATACTGTGAATTTGAGTCCCATCATACACAGTATCTACTTTCTTTTACTCTTTGAAGGGGCCCCAAATGACACAAAGTTTTCCTTATGTAATAGAAGATATGGATCATAAAGGGATTCTGGTGGTAATTTGTGAATAGAGTATGTCCACCCTACTCTTTTTTTTTGGTTGTTGTTAAATATTTATTTATTGACTTGGCTACTCTGGGTCTTAGTGGCCACACACAATATCTTTTTTTTCCCTTATTTATTTTTACTGAAGTATGTTTGATTTGTAGTGTATTAATTCCTGTCATACAGTAAAGTAATTCATTTACACACACACACACACACACACACACACATATATGCATATACATTTTTTTAAATATTCTTTTCCATTATGGTTTACCATAGGATTTTTTAAAATTGGAGGATAATTACTTTTCAATGTTGTGTTAGATTCTGCTGTACAGCAAAGTGAATCAGCTATAAGTATACATAACATATATCCCCTCCTTCTTGAGCATCCCTCCCCGCCCCCACCCCACCCCTCCAGGTCATCACAGAGCACCACGCTGAGCTCTCTGTGTTTTACAGCAGCTTCTCACTAGCTGTGTTTTACACATGGTAGCATATATATGTCGGTGCTACTCTCTGTTTGTTCTGCCTTCGTTTTTCCCTTCTGTGTGCCCAAGTCTGTTCTTTGTATCTGTGTCTCTATTCCTACCTTGCAGATAGGTTCATTTTTCTAGATTCCATATCTATACGTTAATATTTGTTTTTCTCTTTCTGACTTCTTTCACTGTGTATGACAGACTCTAGGTTCATTCACATCACTACAAATGACCCCATTTTGTTCCTTTTATGGCTGAGTAATATTCCATTCTGTATATGTACCACAACTTCTTTATCTGTTCACCTGTCGATGGGCATCTAGGTTGCTAACATGTTGTGCCTATTGTGAATAGTGGCATGCAGGATCTTTAGCTGTGGCATGTGAACTCTAGTTTCAGCATGTGGATACAGTTCCCTAAGCAGGGATTTCACCTGAGTCCTCTGCCTTGGGAGCCTGACTGGAGTCTTAACCGCTAGACCATCAGGGAAGTCTCTGTCCATCCTACTCTTAAGATGAACTACTTACAGCCCCACTCTTTCTAAGACAAGCTAGTAGAATTATCCTTGTATATATAATAATTGAATATATTCGTATACATGCAAAGTAAACACAAGTTTACAAATGCTTGTTCACTTAAAGATGTTTTTTAATATTTTAGGGATGTATTTGCTACTTTTCAACTAGCACACGTCACCATACCAAATTTTATACAGACCCAGTGGAAGCGGTAAAAGACATTCCTGATGGTGCAACAATACTGGTTGGTGGTGAGTAATAGTATTGTTTTCCTTTTGATTTTCGCAAAGCAGGGAAATCACAATGGTGAGGTGATTAAAAAGGCTAATTATTTTATTACTTTGTTAATAAATGCCAGTTATTAGAAATGCCAGTTATTTTATTGTTTAGTTATCAATTCTTTATCTTATTTTATTTATTACATATTATCTATTTTTTATTATAGTGTTCCCTTTCTGAAAGTTTAGCAAGGTTTAGCACTTTATAGCTGACCTTTTCTTTCCTTTTCTATTTCTTTTCCTATATTATTTGAAAAGCTGACACCTTAAATGGGGATATCTTATTAGTAGCTTTGAAAAATCCCTAGATACTTGGGAATTCTGCTTACCTTAAAACGTTTGCATAAAAAAAAAAGTTTGCATGTATCTTAGTAGCCCACACTGGCCATTCCTTTTGTTCCTCCTCATTTTGGAAGCTAGAGAGCACATCCACATCTATCTGTTAGTGAGCCTCTCAAGTTCTATTGCTTCTTTTGTTTAGAATGTCTTTTACCACCCCTCTCTCACACTCATTAAACTTGTTGCCTGATTCTTATACGTTTCTTTGGATTTCTAGGCCTTGGTCATAAAAATCAAGGGTTATTTTTAGGGCTGTTCTTCATTCATTCATTCAACTCAGCAGTCATTGAATTTTAGACCTAATACCCTTTTGAGGAATTGTGTAAAAGAAATGAAAGTCATTGGCTTAGGCTTCTAGATCTGCAGAATCTACCCAGGAATGTAAAACAAACATGCTTGAAAAAGTAACTGTGTAAAGGTTCAATTTTAAAGTGGGAAAATAACAAATATGTAGTTAAGTGCAAGAAGAGCAATGTGTAGGTGGCTGTATTAACACATTGCACTTGGCTTTATACTTATGAATCAAGGACTTGGCAGTGATGTCTGATGCTATATAATGATGTAAAACATTTGGAGATAGCTATATGGCCATTTATTTTATTTCATTTTTTTGAGGTTTATTTTTGCTTTGTTTTGCCAGTAGAACTTTAGTAAAGTGACTTGCCAACTTTTTTGATCTAAAAACACATTTTACATCACAATCCAACAAACACACATGTATGTACTATGTATACATATATAAGTGAAACAAAAGTTTTTCAAAAATGTCTATCCTGAGTGTTAATTTTTTTCTTTTTGGAAACTTTTTCTCAAAGCAGTTTTAGGTTTATAATAAAATTGACAGGAAGGTACAGAAATTCCTCATATACTCCTTCCCCATACATGCATAGCCATTATCAACAGAGTGGTACTTTTTTTTTTCAACCAGGAATGAATTGCATTGACAGAATCACCAACATCCACAGTTCACCTTAGGGTTCACTTTAATGAAGTAAATAGTGTTGTGCATACTATGAGTTTGGACCAAAGTATAATGACATATATACATATCATTATAATGTCATACAAAGTATTTCACTGCTCATGAAAACTTCTGTACTCTGTGTATTCATCTCCCCCCCCACCCCTCAAATTCCTGGCAACTGTTGATCTTTTTACTGTCTATGACCACTTCTTAAGTTGCTGAGATGTATCTGTGCTTTTGCATAGTGGGTCTAATAATGTGCTGGTACGTTTTTCTTTTTTAAGAAAAGAGTAACAGATACATTTCCTTGGAAGAAAATTACTCTCTACATAAAATTATTTATCTTCTTGGCCCATTATAGGTTTTGGGTTATGTGGAATTCCAGAGAATCTTATAGGAGCTTTGCTAAAGACTGGAGTAAAAGGACTAACTGCAGTCAGCAACAATGCTGGGTAAGTGTGTGTTTTTAAAACAATTGACTTGAAAGAAATGATAACCCTTCATAATATTGAAATGAAGTCTATCAGTGAAGTGAAATATTTCTTCATTGACAGGAGCAGTAAGCTTAAGGATCAGAAGATAGTTTTATCATTCCAATGTTTAAGACTCCATGGTGCCACTGCAGGGGACACAGGTTTGCTCCCTTGTCAGGGAACCAAGATGCCACAAGAAAAAAATGTTCAAACTGAGCCCTTCTTTATAAAGTTTATTTAGTTATTTATTTTGTTTTTGGCTGTGCTGGGTCTTTACTGGTGCACGGGCTTTTCTGTAGTTATGGCGAGGTGGGGCTCCTCTCCAGTTGTGGAGCATGGGCTCTAGGGCCTGTGGGCTTCTACTAGTAGTGTGGCTCCTGGACTCTAGAGCACAGGCTCAGAGTTGACAAGCACAGGCTTAGTTGCTCCAAGGTGTATGGGATCTTCCTGGATCAGGGATTGAACCCATGTCTCCTGCATTGGCAAGCAGGTTCTTTACCACTGATCCACCAGCAAAGCCCCCTTTCATTTTAAAACTTAGAGATTGTATGTTGTACCTTATTGTAAATCTTTATTTATAAAGGCAGATGGACATCGATTTGAAATCTGTTTCTTTTATTTTGGTTATGACCTTACCATAGAAGATACATGAAGAATATAATCAGTCATTAAAAATGTTGCTGGTCTTGGTAGAAAGAGGAGGGTATGCAGCCAGCATTAAGACAGTAGGCTTGCATATCAAAATGGTCAGCAATGACCCATAAAATCTTAATGATTAATGGCCTACATATTAAGATATATTTAGTTATCAAGGGAAAGGACATTTTAATTCACAATAGTAAATTATCAGCTCTTCTAACAAAGACTTCAAAGATCTTAAAAATTAAAGAAATTAATTAATTTGGCAGTTTAGTGTATTATCATAAATGCAATTTAGAAGAAATAGCGTAGATTATTTAGGCAACAAAACTAATCTACGTCGTTGTTGTTGTTGTTCAGTCACTCAGCCATGTCTGACTCTTTATAACTCCATGGACTGCAGCAAGGCAGGCTTCCCTTCACTGTCTCCCAGCATTTGCTCAAAGTCATGTCCATTGAGTCAGTGATGCCATCCAACCTTCTCAACTTCTGTTGCCTCCTTCTCCTGCCCTCGATCTTTTTTAGCATCAGGGTCTTTTCCAGTGAGTTGGCTCGTCACATCCGGTGGCCAAAGTATTGGAGTTCCAACTTCAGCATTAGACCTTCCAATTAATATTCAGGGTTGATTTCCTTTAGCATTGACTGGTGTCATCTCCTTGCTGTCCAAGGAGCTCTCAAGAGTCTTCTCCAACACCACAGTTGGAGAAAGCATCAGTTCTTTGGTGCTCAGCTTTCTTTGTGGTCCAACTCTCCCATCTGTACATGACTACTGGAAAAACCATAGTTGTGACTATACAGACCTTTGTTGCAAAGTAATGTCTCTGCATTTTAGTACACTATCTAGGTTTGTAATAGCTTTTCTTCCAAGGAGAAAGCATCTTTTAATTTCATGGGTGCAGTCACTGTCCACAGTGATTTTGGAACCCAAGAAAATAAAGTCTGTCACTGCATTTTTCCTCATCTGTTTGCCATGAAGTGATAAGACCAGATGCCATGATCTTCGTTTTTTGAATGTTCAGTCTTAAGCCTGCTTTTTCACTCTCCTGTTTCACCTTCATCAGAGACTCTTTAGATACTCTTTTCTTTCTGCTGTTAGCGTGGTATCATCTACATATCTGAGGTTGTTGATATTTCTCCCGACAGTCTTGATTCCCGCTTGTGCTTCATCCAGTCCAGCATGGCGCATGATGTACTCTGCATATAAGTTAAATAAGTAGGGTGATAGTATGGAGCCTTGATGTATTCCTTTCCCAATTTGGAACCAGTCCATTGTTCCATGTCCAGTTCTATCAGTTGTTTCTTGCTCATTTTTTTCTTTGCTGACTTTATGCTGTTATTTTTGCTTGGAAGCCTGTCCACTTCTCTGGGTATCCACATCTTTTCCCATCTTATAGAAGCCATATCCAGTTAGAAAACAGCTCTAGCCTTCATTGATTTTGTCCCTTTCTGAATTCCTGTGGAGATGGTTAGCCTGTCTTTGTGTACTGATATGTGTTTATTATCTCTGATGTATATTACAGGCCAATCCTTTTACTTAGAGTAGTTTTCTATTTTCTTTTTTTTTTTTTAATTTTTTAGTTGCACCATGGAGCATACAGGATCTTAGTTCCCCAACCAGAGATCAGTCCCGTGCCCCCTGCAGTGGAAGTGGGGAGTCTTAACCACTGGACCTCAGGGAAATCCCTAGAGTAGTTTTCTGTTTCCTACTATTTATGCTTAGCCTATAGTCTCAGAGTCATTGAGACTTGAAGCTGGATGGGATTATAGAGACCGTATGTTCCAGTTCCTTCATTTAACAGGGGAAACCCTCTGTAAATAGGGAAGTAACTTGTTCATGGTCACTTGTTATTCCTGAAACACATCCTGTGCCCTGTGAACTTACTTAATGTTTATTAAAAATACTTTTGATTATCTATACTTGGTTGAATTTTCCTGATAACTCAGTGCTTCTAAGGAGTGTATGCATGTATGCTAAGATGCTTCAGTCATGTCTGACTCTTTGTGACCCCATGGACTGTAGCCCACCAGGTTCCTCTGTTCATGGGATTCTCCAGGCAAGAATACTGGAGTTTATCCAGGTGAGAATACTGGAGTAGGTTGCCATTCCCTTCTGCAGGAGATCTTAGCAACTTAGGGATCGAACCCATGTGTCTTACATCTCCTTCATTGGCAGGCAGGTTCTTTACCACTGGCACCACCTGAGAAGCACAGGGAGTAGTACAGATTAATGTAAATTTTTGATGCAGAGTAAGTACTGATAACCTACTTCATTGAAGTCAAAGAAGGCACTGGGTACACCTTGATTGGCAGTTGATTATCTTTTTTCTTTTTTTTTTGCAGTTGATTATCTTAATTAGAGGTGTTTAAAGTTTATAGGGATGAGGGCTTTGTTTTGATAATTAGAATCAGATAAACGAGGAGGACAGCTTAGTATGTCTTTATTTGAGAACCAAACATGTGTGAGTTGTGGGGTAAAGGGAGAGAGCATGGAATTAGAAGTAATGGTTATCACCAATATGTTCAATCTAAAAAAATGATACAAAATAACTTATTTCCAAAAGAGAAACAGACTCACAGCCATAGAACACAAACTTTTGGTTACCAAAGGGGAAAGGAGATGGGGAGGATAAATTATGAGTTTGGGTTTAACAGATACACACAACTGTATATATTTATAAAATAGATAAGCAGCAAGGACCTACTGTATAGCACAGGGAACTGTATTCAACATCTTGTAAAATACCCTGTAATGGAAAAGAAACTGAAAAAGAATGTATATGAATATATAACCAAATCACTTTGCTCCACACCTTGAAACTAACACAACATTGGAAATCAGTTCTACTTCATTTTTTAAAATAAGGAAGTAATGACTATTTTCTTCTTTAGAAAAAGACTCCATCTTTAGAAGTTCTGCCTGAATTGGAAGTCTTCCAAAGCTCAGGACTTCTAATTGTCTGTTTTTTTTTTTAATTTGTTTGCTTTTAATGACCACTAAGACTTGTTGGCCTGAGGTACCACTTACTTTGCTATGAGTATTGACTATTAAATGTTGATGAGATAAACCCTCCTTTAGGACCACTGAAATGAATCAGTGCTTTGATATGGGTTGATTAGAAAAGCGGGAACATCACAGATGTTCCTCTGATTTTTGGAAGACTTTAACATATGAATTACAAACCTGGATGAGCAAATGTTTCACAGTAAACTTTATTTCAGGTAGTTAAATCACAGAGTCAAGGGAAAAATAGGTGTGCTGTATTAGTCATTTTCATTTCCTCAGGACAAGGTGGGGATTTAGACAACTCCCAAGGGCAGCCCCACTTCATGTAGAAGACTAATAAATAGTGGTAATATGTACAACATATGTACAGCATGTGTACATATGTACAACAGTCCCCACCTTATCCATGGTTTTGCTTTACATGGTTTGAGATATGTGGCATCAACCTTGATCTGGAAATATTAAATGGAAAATTCCAGAAATAAACAATTCATGAGTTTTCAATTATGGGCTATTTTGAGTAGCATGATGAAATCTCACGCCTTCCTGCTCTGTCCTGCCCTGGACAAGAATCATCCTTTTGTCCAGCGTGTCCACTGGTTAGTTTCTTACTTACTCCATAATCAGGTCCATGATCATCAGTGTTGCCAGATCACAGTGACTGTGTTCAAGGAACACTTATTTTACTTAATAATGGCCCCCAGATGCAAGAGTAGTGATGCTGGTAATTCAGATATGCCAAGGAGAAGCCATGAAGTGCTTCTTTAAAGTGTAAAGGTGAATATTCTCGATTTAATAAGGAAAGTAAATGATCGTATGCTGAGATTGCTAAGATGTATGGTGAGAATGAGTCTTCAGCCTGAAACTGTGAAGAAGGAAAAAAGAAATTTGTACTAGTTTCCTTGCTGCATCTCAAATTGCAAGTTACAGCCATAGTGCATGATAAGTGCCCAGTTAAGCTGAAAAAGGTATTAAATTTGTATAATAACATATTTTGAGAGATCACATTCACAAAACTTTTATTACAATATGCTGTTAAAATTGTAGCAGCAGCTGTTATAATTGTTCTACTTTATAATTAGTTATTATTAATATCTTACTGTGCCTAATTTATAAATGAAACTTTCTCATAGATATGCATGTATAAGAAAAGAAGATACCTATGTATTGTTGTTTAGTTGCTAAGTTGTATCTCTTTTGTGACCCCATGGACTGTAGTCCACCAGGCTTCTCGGACCGTGGGATTTTCTAGGTAAGAACACTGGAGTGGATTGCCATTCTCTTCTCCAGGGGATTGTACATAGCATCTGTAGGGTTGGTACTGTCTTGGCATGTATCCTGGGTTAAGGGGAGATGCCTGTATGTACCTGTACATGAGATTACAATGCTGTTACTTGTATATACTTGTGTATGTCTTGTTTTATTGCATTTTGCTTTATTGCATTTCATAGACATTGCACTTTTTACAAATTGAAGGTTCAGGGCAGCCCTGCATTAAACAAGTGTATTGGCTCTATTTTTCCAATAGAATTTGCTCACTTCATGCTTCTGTCACTTTTTGATAATTTTTGCAATATTTCAAACTTTTTCATTATTATTATATTTGTTATGGTGATCTGTGATCAGTGATCTTTTTTTTAATTTATTTTTTAATTGAAGGATAATTGCTTTACAGAATTTTGTTGTTTTCTGTCAAACATCAACATGAATTAGCCATAGGTATATATATGACAGTGATCTTTGATGTTATTATTGAAAAAAAATCATGACTTCCTGTAGGTTCAGATGATTGTTAGCATGTTTTAATAATGCATTTTTTTTTAATCACTGTGGCTTTCATTTTTTAAAATTTTTACTGGAGTACAGTTACTTTGCAATGTTGTTACAAAGTATTTTTAAATTAAGGCATTGACATTATTTTTAGGCATAATACTATTGCACACTTAACAGACTATAGTATAGTATAAACATTTATATGCACTGGAAAACAAGAAAATTTTCAGGACTTGCTTTATTGCAGTGTTTGCTTTTCTGTGGTGATTCGGTGAGGTATGCCTGTAGTTCTGTACTGCTCAGGTATAGGAATTTCTGGGGGTCCAGGAGAAGTTTTTCATTCTGAATAAAATTTCTGGTTTTGCACCAATGGTTTTGAACCCAGAGATAAAGGCAAATGACTCCTTTGCTGTGCCATCTTATTTGTCAAGATAGCTACAGCTCTGAGAGCTCTAAAGGGCTTGAAGGGGAGATCTCGGCTGCCTTGGCTGATCATGAACATTTCCCCCAAGATTAGGTTATTTGGTTTGGGAAGGGCTAACCACTTCCTCCTTTCCTGCCAGAGATGCTCAGAGGGCTCAAACAAACTTTGTGCTACTGTACAAAAAAGATCTTCATGACCTAGATAATCACTCACCTAGAGCCAGACATCCTGGAATGTGAAGTCAAGTGGGCCTTAGGAAGCATCACTATGAACAAAGCTAGTAGAGGTGATGGAATTCCAGTTGAGCTGAAAGATGATGCTGTGAAAGTGCTGCACTCAATATGCCAGCAAATTTGGAAAACTCAGCAGTGGCCACAGGACTGGAAAAGGTCAGTTTTCATTCTAATACCAAAGAAAGGCAATGCCAAAGAATGCTCAAACTACAACACAGTTGCACTCATCTCACACGCTAGTAAAGTAATGCTCAAAATTCTTCAAGCCAGGCTTCAACAGTACGTGAACCGTGAACTTCAGATGTTCAAGCTGGATTTAGAAAAGGCAGAGGAACCAGAGATCAAATTGCCAACATCCACTGGATCATGGAAAAAGCAAGAGAGTTCTAGAAAAAAACATTTATTTCTGCTTTATTGACTATGCCAAAGCCTTTGACTGTGTGGATCACAATAAACTGTGGAAAATTCTGAAAGAGATGGGAATACCATACCACCTGACCTGCCTCTTAAGAAATCTGTATGCAGGTTAGGAAGCAACAGTTAGAACTGGGCATGGAACAACAGACGGTTGCAAATAGGAAAAGGAGTACGTCAAGGGTGTATATTGTCACCCTGCTTATTTAACTTCTGTGCAGAGTACATCATGAGAAATGCTGGGCTGCAAGAAGCACAAGCTGGAATCAAGATTGCTGGGAGAAATATCAATAACCTCACACATGCAGATGATACCACCCTTACGGCAGAAAGTGAAGAAGAACTAAAGAGCCTCTTAATGAAAGTGAAAGAAGAGTGAAAAAGTTGGCTTAAAACTCAACATTCAGAAAACAGAAATCATGGCATCTGGTCCCATCACTTCATGGCAAATAGATGGGGAAACAGTGGAAACAGTGACACCCTTTATTTTTCTGGGTCGAAAATCACTGCAGATGATGACTACAGCCATGGAATTAAAAGATGCTTACTCCTTGGAAGGGAAGTTATGACCAACCTAGACAGCATATTAAAAAGCAGAGACATTACTTTGTCAACAAAGATCCGTCTATTCAAAGCTATGGTTTTTCCAGTAGCCATGTATGGATGTGAGAGTTGGACTATAAGGAAAGCTGATTTGAGAGAACAGCATTGAAACATGTATATTATCATATGTGAAATAGATTGCCAGTCCAGGTTTGATGTACGAGACAGGGTGCTCAGGGCTGGTGCACTGGAATGACCCTGAGGGCCTGGATGGGGAGGGAGGGGGGAGGGGGGTTCAGGATGGGGAACACATGTACACCCATGGATGATTCATGTCAATGTATGGCAAAAACCACTGCTGCTGCTGCTGCTAAGTTGCTTCAGTTGTGTCTGACTCTGTGTGACCCCATAGACAGCAGCCCACCAGGCTCCCCCATCCCTGGGTTTCTCCAGGCA
The DNA here is from genome assembly GCF_003369695.1 of Bos indicus x Bos taurus. Classification (NCBI taxonomy): domain Eukaryota; kingdom Metazoa; phylum Chordata; class Mammalia; order Artiodactyla; family Bovidae; genus Bos; species Bos indicus x Bos taurus. Next base: position 32,491,854 of record NC_040095.1, read on the forward strand.
AGAATACTGGAGTGGGTTGCCATTTCCTTCTCCAATGCATGAAAGTGAAAAGTGAAAGTGAAGTCACTCAGTCGTGTCCGACTCCTAGTGACCCCATGGACTGCAGCCTACCAAGCTCCTCTGTCCATGGGATTTTCCAGGCAAGAGTACTGGAGTGGGTTGCCATTACCTTTTCTGGGAAAAACCACTACAATATTTTAAAGTAATTAGCCTCCAATTAAGAGAAATAAATTTAAAAATGAAAAAAGAAAGCTGAGCTCTGAAGAATTGATACTTTTGAACTGTGGCATTGGAGAAGACTCTTGAGAGACTCTTGGACTGCAAGGAGATCCAACCAGTCCCTCCTGATGGAAATCAATCCTGAATATTCATTGGAAGGACTGATGCTGAAGGTGAAACTCCAATCCTTTGGCCACCTGATGCGAAGAACTGACTCATTTGAAAAGACTCTGATGTGGGAGGAGAAGGGGATGACAGAAGATGAGATGGTTGAATGGCATCACGGACTCAATGGACATGAGTTTGAGCAAGCTCCAGGAGTCAGCGATGGACAGGGAGGCCTGGCGTGCTGCAGTCCATGGGATCACAAAGAGTTGGACACGACTGAGTGACTGAACTGAACTGAACTTAACCACTTCCTGGGATGTGCACTTGGACTTCCTGCTCAGCCCCTTCAAGATTTCACTTGTCCCATATAACTATGTCATGTATGTGTGCCTGGTAAGTGACTTCAGTTGTGTCTGACTGTGACCCTATGGAATATAGTCTGCTAGACTCCTTGGTACATGGCAATTTTCCATGACAGGAGGGCTGTCATGCCCTCCTCCAGGGGATCTTTCTGACCCAGGGAACTAATCCATGTCTCTTATGTCTCCTGCATAGGCGGGCCAGTTTTTTACCACTAGTGCCACCTGGGAAGCCCCTCACTATGTCATAAATTAACCTTATATCCAAATACAGTTCTTCCTCCATTTACAGTGGGGTTAAATCCCAATAAACCCATTCTAAAGTGAAAATATTCTGAGTCATCAGTATATCAGTACACCTAACTTACTGAGCTTTGTAGCTTAGCCCACCCTGCCTTCAACATGCTGAGATTTATATTGGCCTACAGTTGGGCAAAATCATCTACCACAAAGTTTATTTTGTAATACAGTGTTGATTAGCTCATGTAATTTATTGAATACTGTGCTGAGAGTGAGAAACAGAGTGGTCCTATGGGTACAGAATGGTTGTAAGAGTACTGGTTGTTTACCCTCATGATTGCGTGCCTGATGGAGCTGTGGCTGCCTCTGCCCTGTGTCACGAGGAGTACTGCAGATCGCTAGTCTGGACAAATATCAAAATTTGAAGTATGATTTCTGTTGAATGCATATGACTTTCACACAACCGTAAAGTTGAAAAATTAAGTCAAACCATTTTTAGTTGGGGATCATTTGCACTACATTTTCTTTTGTTTTAGTACCCTTGATATTATTACAGTACATATAAAATTATAAGCTTTTATTATTGGTGGTTTAGACGCTAAGTCGTGTCTGACTCTTTCGACCCCATGGACTGTAGCCTGCCAGGCTCCTCTGTCCATGAGATTCTTCAGGCAGGAATACTGGAGTGGGTTGCCATTTCCTTCTCAAGAGTATATTCCCGACCCAGGGATCAAACCCAGGTCTCCTGCATTGCAGGCAGATTCTTTACCAACTGAGCTATTAGGCCACTGGTGAAAGTGAAAGTCTCTTAGTTGTGTCTGACTGTTTGCCACCCCATGGACTATACAGTCCATGGAATTCTCCAGGCCAGAATGCTGGAGTGGGTAGCCTTGCCCTTCTCCAGGGGATTTCCCAACCCAGGGATTGAACCCAGGTCTCCTACATTGCAGGTAGATTCTTTACCAGCTGAGCCACAGGCAATTGTGGCTATAATTGAGATGAGTATATTTAAATTGAGAGTAAAGAAGAGAAATACTGTTTGGAAAATAGTTGCAACTTCATTTTTTAAAATTAAATTATAGTTGATTTATAATATTATTACTTACACGTGTCCAGTAAAGTGATTCAGTTACACATCTGTGTGTGTGTGTATATATATATGTATATGTATATAAATTTTTTTCAGATTCTTTTCCCTTATAAATTATTATCAGATATTGAATATAGTTCCCTGAGGTGTACATTAATACTTTGTTGTTAATTCTATATATGGGCATCCCTGGTGGCTCAGATGGTTAGTAATCTGCCTGCAATTCAGGAGACCTGGATTCAATCCCTAAGTCAGGAAGATCCCTTGGAGAAGGGAATGGCTACCCACTCCAGTATTCTTGCCTGGAGAATTCCATGGGCAGAGGAGCCTGGGAGCTATATATTTATATATACATATATATATTACTTTGCCAACAAAGGTCCGTCTAGTCAAGGCTATGGTTTTTCCAGTGGTCATGTATGGATGTGAGAGTTGGACTGTGAAGAAAGCTGAGTGCCAAAGAATGGACGCTTTTGAACTGTGGTATTGGAGAGGACTCTTGAGAGTCCCTTGGACTGAAAGGAGATCCAACCAGTCCATTCTGAAGGAGATCAGCCCTGGGATTTCTTTGGAAGGAACGATGCTAAAGCTGAAGCTCCAATACTTTGGCTACCTCATGCGAAGAGTTGACTCGTTGGAAAAGACTCTGATGCTGGGAGGGATTGGGGGCAGGAGGAGAAGGGGATGACAGAGGATGAGATGGCTGGATGGCATCACTGACTCGATGGATGTGAGTCTGAGTGAACTCCAGGAGTTGGTGATGGACAGGGAGGCCTGGCGTGCTGCGATTCATGGGGTCGCAAAGAGTCGGACATGACTGAGTAACTGAACTGAACTGTATATATATCTATATTCATCTTTTTCAGATTCTTTTCCACAATAGGTTATTATAAGATATTGAATATAATTCCCTGTGGTATACAGTAAACCCTTGTTGTTGAGTATGGGATTAAGAAATACAAACTATTTTATATATGATAGTGTATATTTCTTAATCCCATACTCCTAATTTATTACCCTGTCCCTTCCCCATTTGTATTATTTTTTAGATTCCACATATAAGTGATATCATATAATTTTATACTTCTCTGAGTTACTTCACTCATTATGATAATCTCTAGGTCCATTGATGTTTCTGCAGATGGCAATATTTCATTCTTTTTTATGGATGAGTAATATTTCATTATGTATAAGAGTTGACTCATTGGAAAAGACTCTGATGCTGGGAGGGATTGGGGGCAGGAGGAGAAGGGGACAACAGAAGATGAGATGTCTGGATGGTGTTGCTGACTCGGTGGACGTGAGTCTGAGTGAACTCCGGGAGTTGATGATGGACAGGGAGGCCTGGTGTGTTGTGATTCATGGGGTCGAAAAGAGTCGGACACGACTGAGCAATTGAACTGAACTAAACACATGTATACACTATATCTTCTTTATCCATTAATCTGTTGATGGATACTTGGGTTGTTTTGATGTCTTGGCTGTTGTAAATAATGCTGCTGTGAACGTTGAGGTGCATGTATCTTTTCAAATTAGAGTTTTCTTCAGATATATGCCCAGGAGGGGTGTTGCTGGATCATATGATAACTATTTTTAGTTTTTCAAGGAACTTCCACACAGTTTTCCATAGTGGCTGCACCAATTTACATTCCTACCAACAGTGTAGGAGGGTTCTCTTTTCTCCATATCCTCTCCAGCATTTATTATTTGTAGACTTTTTGATGATGGATATTCTGACTGGTGTGAGGTGATACCTCCTGATAATTTTGATTTGCATGTCTCTAGTAATTAGTGATATTGAGCATCTTTTCATGTGCCTGTTGGCTGTTTGTCTTTTTTGGAGAAATGTTTATTTAGGTTTTCTGCCCATTTTTTGATTGGATTGTTTGGGTTTTTTGATATTGAGTTGTATCAGCTGTTTGTATAGTTTGTAAATTAACCCCTTGTTGATTGCATCATTGGTTGCAATTTCATTATTAGAGTTTTATTTTGACAGTTTATTTTAGAATTGTCAGTGAGATTTCAGAAAATGAAATTTCACATTCAGAAAATGAAAAATACTTGTAATACATTGATGTCTTCCATGAAATACACATTTGTGGACACGACTGAATGACTTCATTTTCACTTTTCACTTTCATGCATTGGAGAAGGAAATGGCAACCCACTCCAGTGTCCCTGCCTGGAGAATCCCAGGGATGGGGGAGCCTGGTGGGCTGCCGTCTATGGGGTCACACAGAGTCGGACACGACTGAAGCGACTTAGCAGCAGCAGCAGCAGTATACCTCTCTAATGAATTCTTGGCCTTAGGCTTCTTTTAACCATTAAAATATTTTAACATGAGTTTGTGGTGCTGTAGGAGAAAGGTCAGATCTCTCTTCAGGTATGCTAGAAAAAATTGGCTACTAAAGGCGCTGCTGCTGCTGCTGCCGCGTCGCTTTAGTTGTGTCCGACTCTGTGCGACCCCATAGACGGCAGCCCACCAGGCTTCCCATCCCTGGGATTCTCCAGGCAAGAACACTGGAGTGGGTTGCCATTTCCTTCTCCAATGCATGAAAGTGAAAAGTGAGAGTGAAGTCTCTCAGTTGTGTCTGACTTTAGCGACCCCATGGACTGCAGCCTACCATGCTCCTCCATCCATGGGATTTTCTAGGCAAAAGTACTGGAGTGGGGTGCCATTGCCTTCTCCGACTAAAGGCACTAAGTAAGATAATATCTTTGAAAGTTCATTCAGATTATCTTTAATACCAGAGAGCTTCAAGATGCTTTAACATGTGTGTTTCTCTATTAGGAATATAGTAGATTTTTCATTAGCAAAAGATTACATATGTGTTTCTTTTTTCTTGTGTGAGGCATTGCCCTTTTCACTTTTTTATCATTAGTGTCTGATACACAGTAGATAAGGGGTACATGTTTACTGAATTTGTGAACTGGAAAGTATATGGCAGAAAAGACACTCTTTTTTAAGATTTATTTGTTTATTTTATTATTATTAGTCTTTTGGCTGTGGTGGGTCTTCATTGCTGCACGAGGGCTTTCTCTAGTTGCAACAAGTGGGGGCGGCTCTTTGTGGGCTGTGGGCTTCTAATTGTGGTGCCTTCCCTTGTGTGGAGCACGGGCTCTAGGCATGCAGGCTACAGTAGTTTCTGCACATTGGCTTCAGGTGTTGTGGCTCTCGGGCTCTAGAGCACTGGCTCGGGAGTTGTGGCGCATGGGCTTGGTAACTCTATGGCATGGGGGAATCTTCCTGGGCCAGGGATCAAACAGGTGTCCCTTGCATTGCAAGGCGGATTCTTAACCGCTGGACCACTAGGGAAACTAGGAAAGACACTCTTATGATAAGCTATCTAACAGCATTTTTTGAGGCATAAACACTAAATTTGTACCTGGTCAGGTGGTAACCTCAGCTGAGTATCTTAAGCTCTGCTGGGTTGCTATGCCAGCTTGCTAGTCCAGAAATAAACCAGTAGCTAAATACACATGGTGTCCAGAGCCAAGATCAACAAATACAGAGAGGTTATCTCCAAACAGAGATAAGTTCAAATGTGTAATGGGTTGGAAGACCACAAAGAGATCAATGAAAGTGTGGTTGGAAAAATTCCCAAGTCAGTGAATGGCCAACTGTATTCTGTTTTATGGTATGGACCTCTGTACTTGGAGGGAATTTCAGATTTTTTAAAACTACAAAGCAAATGGGTTATATCCACATTCATGGATTATTTTACTATATACAACTTTACAACTTTATTTGGACAGGGCTCCAGAGGGTATCAATGGTATTGTTATATTAGATAATTGAGAGAATTTATTAAAGAGACTCTTTTTAAAGGAAGAGTCAGGGCTGAGGGAAGGCAAACATGAGTATTGAAGAACCTTAGAGTTAGTAACAGTGGAGAGCTGTTACACCAGCCCTGGCCCTGACGGGGCGAGGGGATGGGGACTGTTAGAACCCAGAAGAAAGTCTTATGGAGAGGGCTATCCAGTGTGCTGCAGGTGCCAGGGAGAGAACTAAGGGAACAGAAGTCCTGACATCATTCTCCCCTCACTCCCCTGATCCTCCTGGTGGTGCCTTTGATTGGCTGGACCCAATCAGAAGTGGATGGACTCAATCAGAAGCCAGAGGGCAGGGGACCCCATGATTCAGTCTACACAGGGCAGCCACCGTAGGTGTAGGGCAGACTGGAGGTTGAAGAATGGATCTGGAGGAACACATAGCAAATATCCAGCTTGAAGACTTAATGATTTTCATTTTTATTACTAAAGAGCCAGTGAGGAGGGGAAAGTGAAATCAAGCAATAAACTCATTTGACAGATGTCAAGAAATGTTTATGTAAAACCCTATATGGGGAAAGAGTTTCTGAGAGAGATGGAAAGGCCAGTGTAAGGGCCTCCATGCACAATGCCTGGTGTATTTGAGGAACTGTAAGGAGGCCTGCAGAGGCAGAGAATTGAGCAAAAAGAAGAATGGGAGGAGTGAGGTCAGAGGTGTAAAAGGACATTTCAACCCATCCCAGGGGGCCACTCTAGAGAGAGACCTTTACTTTTACTCTGAATGAATGGGTACAACTGCAGGGTTTCAAGCAGAGCAGTGACATGATCTGATATATTGTAGTTTGGGCTATCATTTTTTGAGTAGATCATAGTGGGCCGGAGTAGAAGCAGGGAAGGTTACTGTGATATCCGGGCAAGATATGGTGCCAGTTCCAGAAAGGGAATGAGAAATGCTCAGATTCTGGGTGGATGCTGAATGCAGAGTAAGGATTTTCCAGAAGAGCTGACGTGGAACCTGTGTGTCAAGAGTCACTCCCTGAGTTTTGTTCTGAAGATCTGTAAGATGGGGCTGCCATCAGGTGAGGTGGAGAAGGCTGTAGGTAGAGTTGAATTGAGGGGAATAGAATTGTTTACCCAAAGAACTGGGAAATTGTTTAATGTCTGGGTGTATCTGTGCGTGCTCAGTCATGTCCAACTCTTGCAACCCAATGGACTGTAGCCCACCCAGCCCCTCTGTCCTTGGGATTTCCCTGGCAAGAATACTGGAGTGGGTTGCCATTTGGGAGAAGGGAATAAACAGAAAGTGTAAAGCCTTGTGCATAATCCGTGTTCGGGGAGGCTTTTTAATGACTTGGAGCCTTCTAGTGGACAAGTATATTATTAATCTTCAGGGAATTCTCCCCACATTTCAAAACTGCATTCCTGAAAATACTTGCTATTTAGGCTTTAGTTTTCTTTGTAAGGGCTTCCCAGGTGGCTCAGTATTAGAAAATCTACCTGCCAGTGCAGGAGATTCAGGAGATGTGGGTTCGATCCCTGGATCAGGAAGAGTCCCTAGAGAAGGGAATGGCAACCCACTCCCGTATTCTTGCCTGGAAGATCCCATGGACAGAGGAACCTGGAGGGCTACAGTCCATGGGGTCACAAAAGAGTTGGACTTGACTGAGCACATAGGCAGCCAAGTTTCTTCAAGTAAGAATAAAATCTGCAAATATATAGATATATATTTGGCCACACTTCATGGCTTGTGGGATCTTAGTTCCCCAACCAGGGATCGAACGAACCCGGGCCACCATAGTGAAAGTGCCGAGTCCTAACCACTGGACCATCAGGGAACTCTTCTATGCAGCTATTTCCTTACACCCATGGTGAGTGGGAATTGTTATTAGATTCAGTATTGGAAGACTTGGACTATGAAACAGATCTGTCAGAAAGTTGACAGGTACCTACCTGGACTGCTTTAAGATGTTTACTGTATCTGGACTGCCTGGGGAAGGTTATAGGCTTGGAAATGACACATTATGAGAATTAGGAAAGAATTAGGTGAGCGAGAATAACTACATGTTGGTATGAGAAGGATTAGGATGTGAAGATGAAGGAGGGAGAAAAGGAAGTTGTTAGGAGTAATGTCAGTGATTTGTCATATAAAATCTCAAGTTTCTGAATGTGAGGATGTTAGTGTTCCTTCGGATGTCCCTTTGATTGTAAGCTGCTTGTGTTTTCTTTCTAGGGTTGACAACTTTGGTTTGGGCCTTTTACTTAGATCCAAGCAGATAAAACGCATGGTCTCTTCCTATGTGGGAGAAAATGCAGAATTTGAGCGACAGTATTTATCTGGCGAATTAGAAGTAGAGCTGACA